>NC_143507.1:37167500-38417500 GCF_051622355.1 Phaseolus vulgaris
TTGTGATAAGACCTATAAACTTTCGAATTAAGACTGCTATTGTGAAGAGAGTGTTAGAATATATGGCCTTAAACGAGAGGGGGGGGGGTGAATTGTTTAAGAAGGATTTTTGAAAACTTTTAAGCTTAGAATGAAAATACTTTTTGAATCTATTGATCAAAGAATTTGGGACTCAATTGAGAATGGTCCTTACATTCCAAAATTCAAAAAGGAAAATGCTTTCTTTACAAAACCTTTGTCCAAATGGACAGATGATGAATGTAAGATGGCTCAGCTTGATAAGTCTGCCCAAAATATTATAGCTTCTACACTAGAAACTAATGAGTTTTTCAGAATATCAAAGTGCAAGACTGCTAAGGAAATGTGGGAGACACTCAAAGCTGCTCATGAACCAAAGGAAGCAATGACAAAGAGTCAAGCAAGAAGAAAGAAAAGGCAAAACAAGAAAAGCCTCAATCTTTGCTTAATGGCCAGAAGGGAAGATGACTCATGTAGTGTAAGTTCATCAAACTCTTCAAACTCTGAAAATTATGGTCAATTGCTTCAAGCCTTTCAAGAAACTCATGAAGAAGCCAACCGATTGGCTCTCTTGAACAATCGGTTGAAAGAAAAGAATAGCTGGCTTGAAAACAGAGTAAAGGCACTGGAAGAGGATTTAGAAAACTCAAAAATGGATTTTGAAAATCTGGAAATCATTTACAAAAACTCCTCTTGCAAGTGTGATACTCTAGTTTGTGAAAATTGCGAAAATCTTGAAAAGAAAGTCCACTATCTTGTTAAAACAGTGGATAAGCTTTCTAAAGGCCAATCTAACTTTGAGAGTGTGCTAGCATCTCAAAATTGTGTTTTTGGAAAATCTGGATGGGGTTTTAATCCACAAAACAAGCAAGATAGATTTTCAAAATCATTTTCGAAAATGCCAGAAAAACAATCGATTGGACCATCGAAACAACCGATTGTTACATGCTTCTATTGCATGAAAAGAGGTCATTCTGTGCGATTCTGTAAAATCAGAAAACATGTTGTTCCTAAAGGGCTTATGAAGTGGATTCCCAAGAAAAATAAAGCTTGTATTGATGAGTATAAACCAAATGGACCACATTCATAAGGGGACCAAACCTATGTACTTGATAATCTTTTTGCAGGACATCTTGGAGGAAAGAAAACATCTTTGGTACTTGGACAGTGGATGCTCCAAGCATATGACAGGGGACAAATCAAAGTTCCTGAGAATATCCTTCAAGCAAGAGGGTTATGTCACCTATGGAGACAACAACAAAGGAAGAATACTTGGAAGAGGATCCATAGGAGATGAAAGCATCTTGGTGATTCATGATGTGCTCTTTGTTGAAGGCCTAAAGCACAATCTTCTGAGTATTAGCCAACTTTGTGACAAGGGGTATCAAGTGATGTTCAAGACAAACACATGTGAAATCTGTCTACCCAACACCAAAGAGGTAATGTTGGTAGGTAAGAGAGTTAATAATGTGTATCTTCTAGATATCTCTACACCATGTTCAATTGGATGTCTTCTATCCAAGCAAGATGAATCTTGGCTTTGGCATAGAAGAATTGCTCATATTCACATGAATCATTTGAACAAGCTAATATCAAAAGATCTTGTGATTGGGCTGCCAAAACTCAAGTTTGAGAGGGATCACATTTGTGAAGCTTGCCAAAAGGGGAAACAAGTGAAGAGTTCTTTTAAAACCAAAAATCTTGTCTCTTCATTGAGACCTCTTGAACTCCTTCACATGGATCTCTTTGGACCCTCTAGAACTATGAGTCTTGGTGGAAATTATTATGCTCTTGTTATTGTTGATGATTTCTCTAGGTACACTTGGACTTTGTTCTTGGAATCAAAGAGTGATGCCTTTGTTGCATTCAAAAAGCTAGCAAGAAGGCTTCAAAACACAAAGAACAGCAACATTGGCTCCATAAGAAGTGACCATGGAGGAGAATTTCAAAATGAGAAGTTTGCAAAGTTCTGTGAGAAGTTAGGAATCCTACACAATTTCTCTGCTCCAAGAACACCACAGCAGAATGGAGTTGTAGAGAGGAAGAACAGATCTCTTGAAGAGCTTGCAAGGACAATGCTTAGTGAATCATCACTTCCTAAGTATTTTTGGGCAGATGCAGTGAGCACCTCTTGCTATGTGATGAATAGGGTGCTTATAACGCCCATCTTGAAGAAAACCCCATATGAGCTGTTCAATGGAAGGAAGCCTAACATCAGTCACCTCAAAGTATTTGGTTGTAGCTGTTTTGTTCTCAACAATGGAAAGGAAAGCTTGGGAAAGTTTGATGAAAAAGCTGACCTTGGCATTTTCATTGGTTATTCTCTCACAAGCCATGCATATAGAGTCTACAACAAAAGATTGATGACGGTAGAAGAATCAGTACATGTAGTCTTTGATGAGGTAGATCGCAGAATCAGTGAGAACCCAAAGATCAGTGCTGAGGAAGACGAACAGAGCATCAGTTTGGAGAAGCTAGATATATGTGCAGAAAAAAAACCGGTTGATTCGCAGAAACAATCGATTGAAATTCTGCAACAGAGTGAGTTGCCCAAAGAATGGAGGATTCCTAGAGATCTATCAGTGGATAACATCACAGGGCAGATAAAGGAAGGTGTCTCCACACGTAGCTCTATCTCAAACTACTGCAGGCACACAACTTTTGTTTCTCAAATTGAACCAAAGTCAATTGAAGAAGCTCTCAAGGATGAGAAATGGGTTGAGGCTATGCATGAAGAGCTAAACCAATTTGAAAGAAATGAGGTATGGTTTCTTGTCCCTAAAACTAATGAAATGAATATTATTGGTTCAAAATGGGTTTTCAGGAACAAGCTAGATGAGGATGGAGTGATCACTAGAAATAAAGCAAGGCTAGTTGCCAAAGGCTACAATCAAGAAGAGGGCATAGACTATGGTGAAACCTTTGCTCCTGTGACTAGATTGGAGGCTATAAGGCTACTGCTGACTTTTGCATGTATGAGTGGCTTCAAACTCTTCCAAATGGATGTAAAGAGTGCCTTCTTGAATGGCTACATCAATGAGGAAGTCTATGTAGATCAACCACCGGGTTTTGAAGATCACAAGTTTCATAATCATGTCTTCAAGTTGAAGAAAGCTTTGTATGGTCTGAAACAAGCTCCAAGGCAGTGGTATGAGAAGCTTAGCAACTTTCTGCTATCTCATGGTTATGAAAGAGGAATTGATGGAGATCAAGCTCAAGAGGACATGGAGGCCAATCATCAAGCTCAAGAAGAGGTGGAGGCACAAATGGAGGACGCCCATGGTGGTCAAAGTCCACCTCAAAGGATTACAAGAAGCATGTTCAAAGCTTTGGGAGCTAGAGGACATTTATTTTCTCTTTTTGTAATTTCTTTAGTTGAAGGTGCTTAGAGGAAAACATTAGAAACCTCTTTTGTTTTAGCATCTTGTAGGTTTTAATTAGGAGCTTTAGGGGGGGTGTATTAGTAGATAGGTGTAGGAGTAAGAATAGGAGGTGCCATAGGATGCTTGTTTTAGGCGCCGGTTTCTAGAATAGTTTAGGAGGGAATTTTGAAATGTTTTAGCTTAATTTTTTAGCACCTTAGGCTATATATAGAGGTGCTCTCTTTGTAAAATTCAGATTGGAATTAATCTAAGAAAACTCTACTCAAATTTTGAGTGACCTTTGGAGAGCTTTTGGAGCCTTCTTCTCTAGTCTTATCTTGATGGATCAATGGAGTCCTCAAGTGGCGGCATCACTCTCATCTAGGAGCATTCCACACTTCTAGTGGCGAGATCATCCATCCTCCTTCCATCTTCATGAGCATTCTCTTCTCCTTCCTTTCTTCTTCTTCAATTGTTCATGTTGCTTTGTGTTCTTGAGTTTTTCAGTTTCGGTTTTTCTATTTTCCAGCACTATGTTCTGTTTTGTTTTTAATTCTGTTCGGTTCATATGTTTAGATGTTTAATTCTGTTCGGTCATTCCAGCTTTCATTCTCTTTGTTGATTCAATTTGACAATATTTGGTTCATCCAAATGAGTTTGGGATTTGGTGCTAGTTTTTGGTGAGTTCTTGTCTTAGAACAATGATCCAACTCTAAGAAAAGTGCCTCTATATTTTCCAGCTCAAGGTGATTCCTAAAAATGTCAAGAATCTTGTTCTATGTGGCTATTGGAATCACATCATGTGGTATCATGAGTCTTAGGTTCATTCTTGTTTAATTGTTGAGTTGTGTGCACTTTATTTCAAGAGCTCTTTTAATTTCTTGCAATTTAAGTTTCTGTTTTAGAATTTTACTTGAGTTTTCTTGCTGTTTTTCTTTTACACCAAGTGTTTGTGAAAAGGTTTATAGCACTCATTCTTCTTATGAGTATGGTTGCTCTTTTGGAATGGCATTATCCTTCCTAGAGTTTACCTTAAGCTTCCTTTCACTTGTTGTTTAAGTTTGTGATGTGTCTTTTAATTTTTGAATCATGTCAAGTTTTGTCTTAGTCATGTTATTCCATATATGTCATTACTTCTAGTAGTACTTTTGTTGCTTTGATTGTTTCTTGCTTTAGTGTCATATAATTTTCTGAATTGATGTTGATCCTTTGTGCATTTTCTTTTTAGAATTGAGTTCATACTTGTATTCTAGACCTATACAAGTTCCAATACATCATTTTCTATTATGTCTTTGCTAGTTCATCATCCTGTTTTTTTTATTCCTATTAGAATTCCTCTGTTTCTGAAAAAAGTGCTTACTGTTTTTCCTTATTGCAACTGATTTACGTACTGTAAAATTCTGAAATTCTGGATTTGAGATATTCAAAGTGTTAGAAAAGAATAGAAAAAGAATCATTCAAAAATATGAAGTACACAAAAAATGATAAATAAAATAAAAAAAAGTGTACATTCCTGCCAAAAAAAATACGGTAATCTGGCAGCGATTTTAAAAAATTTATTTCTCTCAATTGGCTTACTGTTTTTAATTGATTCCAGTGCCATTTTTGAGTTAACATCTTGAAGTTTCTGTGGTATAAATTTCATAATCCAGTTCGCTCTACAACGTTCCAGTTAAATCAGTGAATATCAAGCACAGTTTGCATTTAAAAAAAAAATAAAATTTCCAGTAGCTAAATTTTTTTGTTTTCTTCATCTACTCTAGTGCTTTTCCTTAGGTATTCTTTTGTGTGCCTACTTTTCTCATTGAGTTCTTTATTTTCTTGATTGTCTTTCATTCTTACTCTTTGAGTTTGTCTTACATATAGTATTCCTTTTGCAATTACCTTTCCTTGCTTATACCTTTTGTTGTTTGTCTTTATTGTTTCTTTGGTTTTGTGGTGGTTTGCTCTTAAGATTGGTGTGCTTGCTTTGACATATTTCATTTGAGGATTCCAAGGCCTCAAGATCAGATTGGTGCAAGAACATTATTTCTTTGAGAGTGATATCTTTTTCAGCCTTAGTTCACTTCGGCAGTTTCATTGCCAAAAGCTCACTGTTTTTGCTAATTTTTAACTTGTTTGCTGTTTTTGTGTGTTTGCTGTTTTTTAATTACAAATGGCTGGATTTTCAAGTGATGCATCCTACAAGCAGAATTCTCCTTCCAAAGCTTCCATTCTTGGTGAATTACATGAAGCTCAAAGAACAATTAGACGGTTGGAGAAGAAAATGCTAAAGATGGAGGTCCAACAAGCTAGACCATCTCCTTCTATCCATGATGGACATCATTCTCATAGACCATCTTCAAGAGCTTCTTCAAATGATGTTGGCCGTGAAGATGAGCATAGGAGAAGGAGACCTCCACCCCAAGTCCATGGACAAAGACATCATCACCAAGGGGAAAGAATTCACTACGGCAATGGCTTCTACCATGATGCAAAGTCCAAGCTTCCTTCGGTCAAGCTCCCTTGTTTTAATGGTTCTAGTGATCCAAATGTGTATTTAGATTGGGAGGCTAAGTGTGAACAAATTTTTGAGATCCATGAGATCCAAGATGAGCATAAGCTCAAGCTAGCCACCCTAGAGTTTAGTGATTATGCCATGAAATGGTGGCATGGAATTGTAAAGGACATTATCTATCACAAGGGTCCTCCCGTGGACTCTTGGAACTCTTTAAAGGATCATATGCGCGCTAGGTTTGTGCCCCCACATTTTAGGAAAGACCTCATGTTGAGACTCCAACGGTTTCAACAAGGCACGCTAAATGTGGATGAATATTATAAGGAGCTTGAGACGCTTGTGCTTAAAATTGAATTAGAAGAAAGTGAAGAAGCCATGGTTGCTAGGTTTGTGAGTGGTCTTAGGAAGGATATTCAAGACATTGTTGAGTTACAAGAGTATTCATCATTGGGCTCTTTAGTTCATCTTGCAATGAAGGTGGAAGCCCAACTTGCTAAGAAAAACTCTTTTAAAAATGCTTCCAATGATGGATACTACTCCAAGTCTTGGAGAAACAAAACTTCTTTTTCTAAACATCCTTCCAAAGATTCTTCTTTCAAACCCAAGGAATCTAAGCCATCTACTTCTAGACCTAAGTCTCCCACTAGAACATCTAACACTAAATGCTTTAAATGTATGGGTTATGGTCATATTGCTGCAAATTGTCCTTCCAAACGAAGTATGTACATGCATGAGGGCATTGTAGTTAGTGAGCATGATTCGGATTCTCCAAAGCATTCATTGCATTCTCATGCATCTAGTGAGGAAGAGAGCGAATGTCCACTTGAAGGGGACTTGTTAGTTGTGAGAAGACTTCTTGGACAAGTTTCACAACCTTTTGATGAAAGTCAAAGGGAAAATATTTTCCATACAAGATTCTTATTCAAAACAACATTTGTTCCTTGATAGTGGATGGGGGTAGTTGTGCAAATGTGGCTAGTACAAGAGTAGTAGATAAGCTTGGATTGCCTACTATCTCTCATACAAAGCCCTACAAGTTACAATGGCTTAGTGAAGTAGGAGAAATAATTGTTAATAAACAAGTCCTCATCCATTTCTCCATTGGAAAATACAAAGATGAGGTATTATGTGATGTTGTGCCCATGGAAGCCACTCATGTTCTTTTAGGAAGGCCTTGGCAATTTGATAGAAAAGTTTTACATGATGGCTTTACCAACAAACTATCTTTTGAATTCCATGGTCACAAGGTTACTTTAAAATCTCTCTCTCCAAGAGAAGTCCATGAGGACCAAGTTATCATGAAGAAAAAGAGGGAGAGCGAAAAAGATCAAAAAAATAAAAAAGATAAGAGTTCTAAGCCTACACTCCTTGTGTCTAGGCGTGACATTGAAAGGGAAATAGTGGCTCATCATCCTCTTTTTTTAGCCATCCCTAGAACTCTTAGAGTTGAATCACTTGTTGATAGTCCTCATTGCTTGGAAAATTTGGTAGAAGAGTTCAAAGATGTGTTTCAAGATCCTCCAAATGGACTTCCACCTTTGAGAGGGATTGAGCACCAAATTGATTTGATACCGGGCTCTTCTTTACCAAATCGTCCAGCATATAGGACCAATCCAAGTGAAACCAAGGAAATTCGCCAACAAGTTGAGGCTTTGATTGAGAAAGGGTGGGTGCAAGATAGCATGAGTCCTTGTGCTATGCCTATCATCTTAGTGCCAAAAAAGGATGGCACATGGCGAATGTGTTCGGATTGTAGGGCCATAAATAATATAACCATTAAGTATAGGCATCCCATACCTAGACTAGATGATTTGTTGGATGAATTACATGGTTCAAAAATCTTTTCAAAGATTGATCTTAAAAGCGGCTACAATCAAATCCGTATCAAACCGGGTGATGAATGGAAGACGGCTTTTAAGACCAACTTTGGTTTATATGAGTGGTTAGTTATGCCTTTTGGTTTAACTAATGCACCAAGTACCTTCATGCGCCTCATGCATCATGTTCTTAGACCTTTCATTGGTAAGTTTGTTGTGGTTTACTTTGATGACATTCTCATTTATAGCTTATCTTTGAATGACCATAGGTTGCATGTTAGGCTAGTTTTAGAAACCCTTAGGAAGGAACATTTGTATGCTAACCTTGCTAAATGTATGTTTGCTCTTGATCATATAGAATTCCTAGGGTTTGTTGTGAGTTGTAAAGGGGTCCATGTGGACAAAACAAAGGTGGTGGCCATTCAAAATTGGCCTTCACCGAAATCTTTGAATGAGGTCCGAAGTTTTCATGGGCTTGCTTCTTTCTATAGAAGATTTGTCCCAAACTTTGGTACCATTGCCGCACCACTCAATGACATAGTGAAAAAGGATGTGGTCTTTCATTGGGGAGAAGCACAACAAAATGCTTTTGATACTTTGAAAGAAAAATTGACTAATGCTCCCATCTTGGCCCTTCCTAATTTCACTAAGACATTTGAAATTGAGTGTGATGCTTCAAGCATAGGTATTGGGGCTGTTCTCCTTCAAGAGGGCCACCCCATAGCCTATTTTAGTGAGAAATTGAAGAGAAGTCATCTCAACTATTCCACCTATGATAAGGAATTATATGCACTTGTTAGGGCTTTGTTTACTTGGCAACACTATCTTTTTCCCAAAGAGTTTGTGATACATAGTGATCATGAATCTCTTAAATATTTGAAAAGCCAAAACAAACTTAACAAGAGGCATGCTAAGTGGGTGGAATTCATTGAGCAATTTCCTTATGTGATCAAACACAAGCAAGGCAAAATAAATATTGTGGCGGATGCTCTTTCTAGAAGATACACCTTGCTAAATCTTTTAACCTCTCAATATCTTGGTTTTGATCACATTAAGGAACTTTATCATGATGACCTTGATTTTTCTCCCATCTATCAAGAGTGTCTTAAAGGAGGACACAAAGACTTTTTTATTCAAGATGGCTTTCTTTTTAAAGGAAAACGTCTTTGTGTTCCCCAATGCTCTATTAGATTATCTCTTGTTCGAGAAGCTCATGAGGGGGGTTTAATGGGACATTTTGGGGTTGCTAAAACTTTGGATGTGTTGCATGAACATTTCTTTTGGCCTCATAAGCATAAACATGTTCATAGTTTGTGTGATAAATGCATAGCTTGCCGCAAAGCTAAGTCTAAAATGCATTCCCATGGTCTATATACTCCTCTTCCTATCCCTTCAATGCCTTGGGTAGATATATCTATGGATTTCATCTTAGGCTTACCCAAGACATCAAAGGGAAAGGACTCCATTTTTGTGGTAGTGGATCGTTTTTCAAAGATGGCTCACTTTATTCCTTGCCACAAAGTGGATGATGCATGCCACATTGCAAACCTCTTCTTCCAAGAAGTGGTTCGCTTGCATGGGATTCCTAGGTCTATAGTGTCTGATAGAGATCCTAAATTCTTGAGTCACTTTTGGAAGACCTTGTGGGGCAAGCTTGGAACTAAGCTTTTATTTTCTACCACTTGCCACCCACAAACTGATGGTCAAACCGAGGTGGTGAATAGAACTTTAGGACAACTATTGAGATGCTTTATTTCGGGGAATCCTAGAGTGTGGGAGAATTTACTACCCCATGTTGAGTTTGCATATAACCGAGTAGTAAATTCTACCACCTCCCATTCTCCTTTTGAGGTGGTATATGGGTTTAATCCCCTAACACCTCTTGATCTTCTTCCTATTCCCCTTCTTGAAGATGTCTTGTGCAAAGATGGGGATGAAAAGGCTTCTTTTGTGAAAACTTTGCATAAAGACATCAAGAAGAGAATTGAGAAGAAGGTTGGCAAGTATGCTGAACTTGCCAATAAAAGGAGAAAAGCATTGTTGTTTGATGAGGGCGATTGGGTTTGGCTTCACTTGAGGAAGGATCGTTTTCCTACTCAAAGGAAGTCCAAACTAATGCCTCGAGGGGATGGACCTTTCCAAGTCCTCAAGAGGATTAATGACAATGCTTATGAGTTAGATATGCCTGATACATTCTTAGGTAGTCATACTTTTAATGTCAGCGATCTAACTCCTTTTTCTGTAGGTCTCCAGAATTCGTGGTCGAATTCTCTCCAACTCGGGGAGTATGATGGAGATCAAGCTCAAGAGGACATGGAGGCCAATCATCAAGCTCAAGAAGAGGTGGAGGCACAAATGGAGGACGCCCATGGTGGTCAAAGTCCACCTCAAAGGATTACAAGAAGCATGTTCAAAGCTTTGGGAGCTAGAGGACATTTATTTTCTCTTTTTGTAATTTCTTTAGTTGAAGGTGCTTAGAGGAAAACATTAGAAACCTCTTTTGTTTTAGCATCTTGTAGGTTTTAATTAGGAGCTTTAGGGGGGGTGTATTAGTAGATAGGTGTAGGAGTAAGAATAGGAGGTGCCATAGGATGTTTGTTTTAGGCGCCGGTTTCTAGAATAGTTTAGGAGGGAATTTTGAAATGTTTTAGCTTAATTTTTCAGCACCTTAGGCTATATATAGAGGTGCTCTCTTTGTAAAATTCAGATTGGAATTAATCTAAGAAAACTCTACTCAAATTTTGAGTGACCTTTGGAGAGCTTTTGGAGCCTTCTTCTCTAGTCTTATCTTGATGGATCAATGGAGTCCTCAAGTGGCGGCATCACTCTCATCTAGAAGCATTCCACACTTCTAGTGGCGAGATCATCCATCCTCCTTCCATCTTCATGAGCATTCTCTTCTCCTTCCTTTCTTCTTCTTCAATTGTTCATGTTGCTTTGTGTTCTTGAGTTTTTCAGTTTCGGTTTTTCTATTTTCCAGCACTATGTTCTGTTTTGTTTTTAATTCTGTTCGGTTCATATGTTTAGATGTTTAATTCTGTTCGGTCATTCCAGCTTTCATTCTCTTTGTTGATTCAATTTGACAATATTTGGTTCATCCAAATGAGTTTGGGATTTGGTGCTAGTTTTTGGTGAGTTCTTGTCTTAGAACAATGATCCAACTCTAAGAAAAGTGCCTCTATATTTTCCAGCTCAAGGTGATTCCTAAAAATGTCAAGAATCTTGTTCTATGTGGCTATTGGAATCACATCAGGAATGGTAGACAAGACTCTCTTCATCAAGAAGTCTAATGTAGAAATTATTCTTGTGCAAATCTATGTTGATGACATCATCTTTGGTGCTACACAAGATAGATTGTGTGAAGAATTTGTGGCTGCAATGAAAGGTGAGTTTGAAATGTCTATGATGGGAGAACTATCTTTCTTTCTTGGTTTGCAGGTTAAACAAACAAAGAATGGGATCTTCCTAAGTCAATCAAAGTATTGCAAGGAAATTCTCAAAAAGTTTGACATGGAGAATTGCAAAGAGGCAAGCACTCCAATGCCATCAAGCTGCTATATGGATGCAGATGCTGCTGGAAAGAGTATAGATCAAACAAAATACAGAGGTTTGATTGGATCATTGCTTTATCTCACAGCAAGTAGACCGGACATCATGTTTGCGGTGTGTCTATGTGCAAGATATCAAGCAAATCCTAAGGAGTCACACTTCAAAGCTGCAAAAAGGATTATGAAATATCTCAAAGGAACATCTTCTGTAGGACTATGGTATCCTTCTCATTCTCCAATACATTTAATTGGCTATTCAGATTCTGATTTTGCAGGTTGCAAGCTAGATAGAAAAAGCACAAGTGACACTTGTCACCTTCTTGGCTCAAGCCTAATCTCATGGAATAGCAAGAAGCAAGCATGTGTTGCTCTTTCTACTGCTGAGGCATAATATATAGCTGCAGGTAGCTGCTGTGCACAAATCCTATGGCTCAAGCAACAACTTGCAGATTTTGGTTTACAAATAAGCAAAGTTCCCTTGATGTGTGATAACACAAGTGCAATCAATCTTACCAAAAATCAAATTCAGCACTTAAGGACAAAACATATTGAGATAAAACATCATTTCATCAGAGATCATGTGCAAAATGGGAACTGTGAAGTGAAGTTTGTGGAGACCAAACTGCAGCTAGCTGACATCTTCACAAAGCCTTTGCCAAAAGAGAGGTTTTTCTTCTTGAGAAATGAGTTAGGTATTCTTGATCTTAATAATCTCTCTTAAATCTGTTTTTAATACATGATTAAAGTCTATTTGTGAAGACAAATAGGGGGAGAATTATTGGTTCTTGTATATCTATGTCTTATATGCATAAAATGTTTAAATCTCTGAATTTAAAATTGCTTTCTGCTACTGCTGATAGAAACAACCGATTGTTTCGTGTAAACAACCGATTGTTTATTATGCTTAATGAGTGAAATCCAACTTGCTGCTGTAAGAAGCTTTGGATAGTATGAATGCTTTCTCTGCAGGAACTGCTTCAGATTTAATCAGTACAACACAAGCACCAGGGATTTGTCTTCATCAAATAGGGGGAGATTGTTGAACCAAGTGGTGTTCAATGTTTTGAAGAATCCAAATCCTTTGAAGGATGATGAAGCCTCTACTTTGCTTGATGCTGCTGTGCTTGATTTAGCCTTGTTCTGGGGTAGTTCAAATGTTGTAATCAACACTTAGATTAAATCTCAAAGCAATTAGCATCTCAATTTTATCAAAGCAAAATGTTTTTCAAACTAAGTTGAAACAACCGATTGTTTTGTCGAAACAACTGATTGTTTACACTTAGGTGTTTTGAGAAAGTTTGAAAACTGTTTTTGAATGGTGTTTTTGTTAAGTAACAAAACAACCGATTGATTCTAGGAAAGAATCAATTGTTTGTTTTAAAACCATAACAGAAAAACTGTTTTCTTTGACTGAGCTTTAAATGCTTTAACTGAATACGCTCCAGCCATTAAATGCTTTGACCAATCTATTTTAAATGCAATTAAGAGTTTATTAAGATTTGATAACAAACTATATTCTTAGATATATTCTGAAAAACAGTTTTGATATAATAAGAATCCTGAAACATAGTTTAAAAAAAAAAGAGTTTTCAAAGTATTATGAGATTGCTAAAGAGTTGAGAGATTGATCAAGGTGCTGAATAGGATTCTCTTGTATTGATTTCAGATTTCCATCTGTAACAAGTGTAATCTGTGTAAACTGCTGAACAATTCGTTTGTGTGTGTTACTGAGATTGGCTGTGTGTTCTTGAGGTGTTCAAGATCAGCAATCTTAGTATTGGCCAAGGAGAGTGTGTTTCTTGAGGTGTTCAAGGTCATTCTCTTGGTTGTGGTGTAAGTGATCAAGTGGTGATTGCTTACTGGATTTCCTCAGGGTTTCTGAGAAGACTGGATGTAGCTCTGGATTGGAGTGAACAAGTATAAACAACTGTGTACAATTTCTCTATCCCTATCTCTTTAATTCAGTTTGATATTTTGGAACTGGTATAAACAACCGATTGTTTCGTTAAAACAACCGATTGTTTTTCCAGCTTTGTGCTTTTGCTGTTTGTTTTGGAAAAACTGAATTCTCAATCAAGGTTCTTCTGAAGTATTTTCATTCTAAGCTTAAAAGTTTTCAAAAATCCTTCTTAAACAATTCACCCCCCCTCTCGTTTAAGGCCATATATTCTAAGAGAGAGGGTTGAAGTTTCTTCGTGAACTCGTTAGTTTGTGCTTATAGATCTTATTAAGGAGGAATTTAGCATTTTACTTGGAAAAAATGAATTGGTGTTTTCTTTGGCTTTGCTGGTGAATTAAATTAGGTTATTTTGGTAAGGATCCATTTAACTAAACTTTGGTGCTGCGAAGAGAGTTGCTGAATTGGTTGGGAAGAGGCCTTATTTCAGCACTAAGGAGCATGATGTGTGTCAGATTCTAAATTTTGCAGAAGAAGAAGGGTGGTGAATTGATCAATGATTCAAGGTTTTATACATCACTGATTAGAATGATGATTGTTGGGTTCTAAATTTTGCAGAAGAAGAATGAGAATGGATTAATCAATGATCCAAGGTTCTAAATTGCAATCGCATATTCAGATTATTGTGAGCCAGTTAGCTACCGGCTCACAAGAGTTGTGGTATAATATGGAATGGTAACGGTTTTCTTTGGTTTGGTATTTTTTTTACCTGGTATAGACAGAACTTCCTAAGTTCTTATTCAATTTTGCGAGCTGAACCACGAGGTGAAAGTGCTTTGGTTGGTTTGTACTTGGTCTTTTATATGTTGCTAAATAATGAGTAAACATGTATGGTTCTTTCAAGTTGTATATCATGTTATTATTGTCCTAGTCATTTGATATGGTTGGATGAGTGTGCATAGTCTGTTTGATTTCTCTGTAGAGGGTGTTTCTTCTTTCTTAGAAGATTTTTTTGGGTTTTTTTAAACATTGTGTAGTTTGTTTTCTATTCCGTTTTTGAAGGCTAGATCAAATGCTAGGAGGAAAATTTGTGTTTTGATTAGGATGCGAAAGAAAAGCAGTCAATCATGTTAAATTTACCATGTTTCATGTTTTATGTTTAGGAGGTGTAAATGCATCTCTTTCTGCACATAAATGTCCTTTAGACAGTATAAGATGGAGACCTGTGTGTGCTAATTACAAACTGTGTCAGTTTCCATTAAGAAAGCAATTTTGCTGATATTATTACAAACTGGTTGCTGAATGTTGAAGGATACATTACTACTAATTAATGGTGAGCTAGACACAGTTGTTGAAGCTTTGAACACAACAAGTTCTCACATTCAATAAGTGGTTGGAATTTTGCCAATCCATTACGCTTTTGCTATTTGAACTAATTTTTTTATCGCTGAAAAGTTGAATATGCTTAAATCCATTTGGATGGGTTCAAGTCGAGATTGGTGACATTCCATTTGTTGTGATTTAAACATTTAACTTTGTTATAACCCATTTGATGTGATTTAAACATGTCCTATACATCAGATACCTTCCCTTCAGCATTGCTAACCACCTAGACTAACTCCCCTGCACCACCACATGAAAAACCTGCTTTACATAAATTATTTGACATTTATTAGTCTAGCTTTTTCATTGTTACTAGATGCTTTATATCTTTTAACTCCAGCCTGGGCTAGCAGCTTTTGTTTTCCTATTTTTGTTAAAAACTATTTCACTTTTGTTATGTGTTGGGCTGGGTTGATATTATGGTTTTTGAGTAGTATCTTTTAGCCCTTTCCTTTCGGCAAACCAATAACATCTAAATCTCTTCGTACTAAAGCATCCAAGGGAGAATTGTGTTCTTTTCGGGTTTGTCATTAATTTTCACGTCCCCATTTTGTTAGTTTATTTGCACATAATGCCAAACCAAGTAGCTAGGCAACTTGTGGAATTAAAGAGAATAATTATACTGACTGCAAGTTTATTTTACCATAATGAGGATCTCAGTAGGCAAATCGCTTGGTTTGATAATACATGCTTTTGGAAATCTAGACCCTCATTAGTTGGGGGTGTATATATATAACCAGGGCTAAGGTCAAAGGAAGAGACGCGTTCTGCTGAGACAAATTTGTGTCAGAAGGGTGATAATTAAATATAACCATATATAAATTTAATTAAAAAAAGAGATTATTTGGATTGAATAATTGGTTGTTACTGAATGAATAAAAATCAATTAAACATTATTTATATCAGATCTTTCTGGTCAAACTGTTGAACCAAGTGGTGTTCAATGTTTTGAAGAATCCAAATCCTTTGAAGGATGTTGAAGCCTCTGCTTTGCTGTGTGTTGCTGGGATGGTTTAAGCTTTGTTCTGGGGTAGTTTAATATTGTAATCCACCCTTAGATTAAATCTCAAGCAATTAGCATCTCAATCTTTATCAAAGTAAAATGTTTTTTAAACTAAGTTGAAACAACCGATTGTTTTGTCGAAACAACCGATTGTTTATACTTAGGTGTTTTGAGAAAGTTTGAAAACTGTTTTTTAGTGAAATCTGTTAAGTAACAAAACAACCGATGCATTCGAGGAAACAATCGATTGTTTGTTTTGAAACCATAACAGAAAAACTGTTTTCTTTGACTGAGCTTGAAATGCTTTAACTGAATACGCTCCAGTCATTAAATGCTTTGACCAATCTATTTTAAATGCAATTAAGAGTTTGTTAAGATTTGATAACAAACTATATTCTTGAATATATTCTGAAAAACTGTTTTTAAGGATTAAGGATCTTGAGACAAATTTTTTAACTAAGAGTTCTGAGATTGCTTAAGAATTGAGAGATTGATCAAAGGTGTTGGAATAGGATTCTACTTGTATTGATTTCAGATATTCATCTGTAACAAGTGTAATCTTTGTAAACTGCTGAACAATTTGTTTGTGTGTTTTGCTGAGATTGGCTGTGTGTTCTTGAGGTGTTCAAGATCAGCAATCTTAGTGTTAGCCAAGGAGAGTGTGTTTCTTGAGGTTTTCAAGTTCATTCTCTTGGTTGTTGTGTAAATGATCAAGGTGTGGTTGCTTAGTGGATATCCTCAGGGTTTCAGAGAAGACTGGATGTAGCTCTGGTTTGGAGTGAACCAGTATAAACAATTGTGTACAATCTCTCTATCCCTAACTCTTTAATTTCAGTTTGTTTGTTGTTTGCTGATATAAACAACCGATTGTTTCGAAGAAACAACCGATTGTTTTTTCTAGTATTACAGTTTTTGCTTGCTGTTTTGGCTAACTGAATTGTTGAATCAATTGGTTTCTGAAATAAATTCATTCTAGCTTTGAAAAGTTTGCGAAAACCCCTGTAAACAATTCACCCCCCTTTAGTTTAAAGCCATTTATTCTAACAATTGGCATCAAGAGCTTGGTTCTTGTAAGTCATTCAAGTTGATCCTAAAATCTTTTAAAATGGATGATAGACTACCGTTTGGGGAAGGTGCCTCAATAAACAGACCACCCTTGTTTTTTGGTTTGAATTACTAGTTTTGGAAAGTTAGAATGAAAATATTTATGGAATCTCTTGACAAAGGAATTTGGGATGCAATTGAAAATGGCCCTTTTATCCCAATGTTTGAAAAAGATGGTTTTGTCATTGAGAAGCCATGGTCTCAATGGACTGATGCAGAAAGTAAAAAGGCCAAATTTGATTGCATTGTCAAAAATATTATAACCTTTGCTTTAAATTCTGATGAGTTTTTTAGGGTCTCACAATGCAAATCATCAAAAAAAATGTGGGATACTTTGGAAGTCACTCATGAAGGAACAAATGAGGTGAAAAGAGTTAGAAAGCATGCTCTCATCCAAGAGTATGAGATGTTTAGAATGCTTAAAGGAGAAACCATAGCTGAAGTGCAGAAAAGGTTTACACACATCATCAACCACCTTATGAGCCTAGACAAGACGTTTGACAAAGAAGAGCTGAATATCAAGATCTTGAAATGTCTTGATAGAGCATGGCAACCAAAGGTAACTGCCATTTCTGAATCCAAAGATCTAACATCATTAAGTGTTGCTTCTTTGTTTGGAAAGCTTAGGGAACATGAGCTAGAGATGAATAGACTCAATGTTCAAGAAAGTGAAGATAAGCACACAAGGAGCATAGCCTTGAAAGCATCCAAACATAAGGGAAAGCAAGATTCAAGTTATGATAGTGATGAGGAAAATCTTAGTTTGTTGTCAAGAAAATTCAGCAAATTTCTAAAGAGAAACCGCAACAAAGACAACAACAAGGATAGGTATGGAAACAAGAAACTCAATGAATTTAATTCAAATAACTATACTTGTTTTGGTTGTGGTGAGCAAGGTCACATAAAGGCAGATTGTCCCAACAAGAGCAAAGAGAAAAAGACAAGCTACAAGGAGAAGAAAGGCAAGACAAAAAGAGCCTACATTGCTTGGGATGAAAATGAGGTGTCATCATCAAGTTCTTCATCAAGTGAAGATGAAAAAGCCAACATATGCTTAGTAGCTGAGGATGATGATGATTCTTGCAATTCAAGTGAGGTAAGTTCATGTGCTTCCTTAAATGAACAAAACTATAGTGAATTACTTGAAGCTTTTCAAGAAACACATGATGAAGCTAATAGATTGGTTCTTTCTAACAACCGATTGAAAGATCTTAACAGTGGGCTTGAAAAGAAAGTTAAATCACTTGAAGAGGATCTGAGAAAAGCAAAAAGTGATTTTGAAAAACTGGAAACACAAACACAACATATATCTCCCCCTATTTGTCTTCACAAATAGACAAAGATAAGAGGTAAAACAAGATATTGTTTCCATTACATTAGAATAAACTAGCAACAGCAGAAGGAAAGAAATTTTAAAACCAGAAACGAACAGCCCAAAAACAATCGATTGTTTTGTTGACCAATCGGTTGTTTTTCCTTCATTCTTCTTCATCAGCAAACTGAAGATCAAAGATTTGATTCTGGACAGCTTCAATCTATTCGTCCAGAGTCATAAACCTTGTATCCATGTTGTCAAACCTTGTATCAATCCTCTGAAAGTTACTAACACACAGATCATGAAGGCTTCTTTGATTTTCAGCAAAGCTATCTAGCCTATCCATCATTTGTCTTTCAAAAGATGACATGGTTGACATTCTTTCTCTTTGATATCCATCAGCAGCACTAGGCCCTGCATCTTGAAAATCTCCAGCTGGATCTTCATGTTGAACATCCATATCAGCAGGTTCATCTTGTTCAAGATGAGCAACACCACTTGATGAGGCACAATGATCACCATCCTTACTTATCCACTTTCCACCTACTTTTGTAAAGCCCATCTTGCTGAGTGATCCACTGTTCAACTCTTGAGTTGACTTGACCAGCTCAGAAGTTTCATCTTCAAGATTAACTTCAAAATAGAGTAGAAACTTAGATATTAAAACAGCATAGGGATAATGGTAATCGCCTAACCTCATGGCTTTTTGCATATGTTCTTTGATTATGTGTATCCAATTGATCTTCACTTTCTTGGTGATGTAGAAGATGTAAACCATATCTTCTTCAGTCAGCACAGAGTGATTACTCCCCCTTGGAGTTAGAATCCAAGTTACAATGAGAGCAAGCAATCTCTCATCAAGCTTCAAACCTCCAACCGAGCATGTGCTAACTTGAGATTGATTGTTCTTCAAGCAACTTTTGTAGAACTGGATTTTGTTGAAATCTTCCACCACACAAAGGTTTCCCTTGTTGATTCTCAGACCAGAGAACTTAAGTCCAGCAACAGCAGCCCAAACCTCATAAGTTATCTCCATCTCCACACCATTCACATGAGAGACTAGGTTGTTTCCCTCAAACTTCAAGTTGGTGTAGAATACTCTAACCAAATCTGGATATATGTTCCCTTTTAGCTCCAGAAATTTTCTGAGTGATTGGTCCTTGAGAAGCCTCCTCACTTTGTCAAGCTTTTGACTTTTCAGCCAATCAAAGCACACAACCTTGGGGTTGTTTATCTTCTTGACACTTGTTTCATACCTATACTTCTCAATGAGATCGGTGTCACCAGAAAACCAGCTTTCAAGCCTTCCTCTAGACCTTACAGCTTTGGTTTTGACTCTTTTAGAGGTGGGAGGGGTTGATTCCATGATAGCAGAGACGAAAACTCACTTCACAGAACTTTTGCAAGAGATGGTGCAAGAGATATTGCAAGAGATGTTGCAATTGGTTGTTCTTGATGGAAGAAATCTGCACCTGATTTTATAGTAGAAAGAGAATCAATTGAATTTAATTTTATTCAATGGTTACCTGATTTTCAGAGAGAGGACTTGACTCTGTTCTGCACTGAAAATGTCAGAAAAAGCTGAAAATCACATGGTCTTCACATGTGATCTTTGACTAGTCATTAAGGCTCTTGAATTTCCAAGATTTTGGAATATATTCTTTTATGACTGTTGTAACTACTTTTTGATCATGCTCAGCTTTCAACACAGATCCTTTGACCAAGATTCTCCCTTTGAAATTGATCTGCAACGGATAGAATTTCAAAAAGCAATTAAATCAATTTCTTCACAGTGCTGTCAGACTCAAAACAATCGGTTGTTTTTCTGCAGCAGTTAAAAACTTGATTTAATTGCTTTTTGAAATTCTATCCGTTGCATATCAATTTCAAAGGGAGAATCTTGGTCAAAGGATCTGTGTTGAAAGCTGAGCATGATCAAAAAGTAGTTACAACAGTCATAAAGGAATATATTCCAAAATCTTGGAAATTCAAGAGCCTTAATGACTAGTCAAAGATCTCTGTTTGTTTAGTTTGTTTAAATATCTCTGTTTTTCATTTTGTTAAAAACAGTTTGAGTAAAATGTATTATGTTTCTGATATTAACTGTTTTAAGCTTTAAATGTTTATCTGTATGCTAACAGAATATCAGAAGTTCAATATATTGCTCAAAGTTCTATTGCAAGAACTGCTTCAGATTTAATCAGGTACAACACAAGCATCAGGGATTTGTCTTCATCAAATAGGGGGAGATTGTTGAACCAAATGGTGTTCAATGTTTTGAAGAATCCAAATCCTTTGAAGGATGTTGAAGCCTCTGCTTTGCTGTGTGTTGCTGGGCTGGTTTAAGCTTTGTTCTGGGGTAGTTTAATATAGTAATCCACCCTTAGATTAAATCTCAAGCAATTAGCATCTCAATCTTTATCAAAGTAAAATGTTTTTTAAACTAAGTTGAAACAACCGATTGTTTTGTCGAAACAACCGATTGTTTATACTTAGGTATTTTGAGAAAGTTTGAAAACTGTTTTTTAGTGAAATCTGTTAAGTAACAAAACAACCGATTGATTCGAGGAAACAATCGATTGTTTGTTTTGAAACCATAACAGAAAAACTGTTTTCTTAGACTGAGCTTTAAATGCTTTAACTGAATACGCTCCAGTCATTAAATGCTTTGACCAATCTATTTTAAATGCAATTAAGAGTTTGTTAAGATTTGATAACAAACTATATTCTTGAATATATTCTGAAAAACTGTTTTTAAGGATTAAGGATCTTGAGACAAAGTTTTTAACTAAGAGTTTTTCAAAGAGTTCTGAGATTGCTTAAGAATTGAGAGATTGATCAAAGGTACTGGAATAGGATTCTACTTGTATTGATTTCAGATATTCATCTGTAACAAGTGTAATCTTTGTAAACTGCTGAACAATTCGTTTGTGTGTTTTGCTGAGATTGGTTGTGTGTTCTTGAGGTGTTCAAGATCATCAATCTTAGTGTTGGCCAAGGAGAGTGTGTTTCTTGAGGTTTTCAAAGTCATTCTCTTGGTTGTTGTGTAAATGATCAAGGTGTGGTTGCTTAGTGGATATCCTCAGGGTTTCAGAGAAGACTGGATGTAGCTCTGGTTTGGAGTGAACCAGTATAAACAACTGTGTACAATCTCTCTATCCCTAACTCTTTAATTTCAGTTTGTTTGTTGTTTGCTGATATAAACAACTGATTGTTTCGAAGAAACAACCGATTGTTTTTTCTAGTATTACAGTTTTTGTCTGCTGTTTTGGCTAACTAAATTGCTGAATCAATTGGTTTCTGAAATAAATTCATTCTAGCTTTGAAAAGTTTGCGAAAACCCCTTTAAACAATTCACCCCCCCTCTAGTTTAAAGCCATCTATTCTAACACAAACAAATATTATCTTAGTTCTTATATGTAAAAATCATATATTTTGTACTATTTTTTATCTTTAATTTCTGAGTTTTAATGAAAAATATAAAAAATACATCGAAAATTATAAACAGATGGACCGAGCACAAAACCTAACGTACAATGGTCGTCTCAATTTTTTTTATATGTACTTTAGGTCAGTATTGGAGTCCTCTATCACCAACAGGTCCAAAACAATTGAAGTAAAAGTGTCACTGTCAATTCTTCCATCTTCAAACTCAATACCATAACACCAATTTTTTATTATTTTTCACAATTTCATATGAGACAACTTTTTCCCATGTCTTTTTTTAGTTTTAGAGAAATAAGTTTCAAATGTTGCATGATAAGAAATGACTAAGACATAAAAGAATTATTAAAATATATGGAGTACGTAGTCCAGTAAAAATAATCTCTTATAATTCTAAAATAATTTTAAAAAAAAAACATGAAAATAGACTAAAGATGATTCCATTGAGTAAAAACAAATAACAAGTCTTTTCAAGTGTCTGATTTTGCAGGGAGGAAATCTAAAGGATTAAGGCTAGTAATCCAAATATCAGCCACAGGGAGGCTTTTAGCTCCGCAACCAAAAACGTGAGTTTAACCTTAATCACTACATTCATCAATATATATATATATATATATATCATTTTGTGATACACACAGACAAGTGCATGCTGCAGTTTTCTATATTTTTCATGTTTTTTTGGAGCCACTTGTGTCAATTCAACTACCTTGGTTAACATCATTAGGTGTTAACTTCACATATGCTTTGTTTGTACACACTAAATTGTGTTTTTCATTTGTAACATTGCTTACCCTTAACTACACCTGTGATGTGTGCTTTTCATAATTGAATGTCCACACATGTAATATTCCATGTTAATCTTTTTTAGATCAATCTTGATCATGTCTTAATTGAGAGTATTGAGATCCTAATACTAATTAATAATTAATTGAGTTCAAATAGAAATAAAATATATTTTTTTATCACTTTCATATCTTCTTCATACACTTTGTACAACTTCTTTATACACTTATTTCACTTCTATTCTTTTACACATTCTAATGCTCTTGTTGACACATGTTTTTTTAAAACTTTCATGCTAGGTTTGCTTTATTTTTATCAAATAATTCCATTTAGACATGGATAAGTCTTGGATTAACATGCCTCGAAATACATGTCAGTACATGGACGGATTGAATAAATTTTTGAACTTTGCATTTGCTAATAAGAGCGTTGATGGTAAGATAATTTGCCCATGTCCGAAATGCAATCTTAAAAAATGGCAAACTCGAGAAGCAACACATGAGCACTTGATTCTTCATCCTTTTCCAAAAGGTTATACATTCTGGCTTCTACATGGCGAGACAAGTTTTGTACAAAATACGATTGAAACACCTCCAGTTTTCCAATCAAATGAGCATAAAGTTTCTGGTAATGATCCCATACGTGTCATGGTTAATGACGCATTCGAAAAATTTTTCTATGATGATAACGTGGAGGATGATGAGGATATGCGTCCTAGATCAAGAGAAATGATGCCTGATGAAATTGTTGAGTATCTGAAGTTTATGCATGATGGGCAACAAAGTTTGTATGAAGGATGTGGCAAGTATTCTAAACTTTCTTTCTTGCTCAAATTGTACCACATCAAATGTCTATGTAGAATGACTAACAATGCAATGTCAATGTCAATACAGTACATTGCCATAAAATAAGTGCAACTTCAGAACAAATTCCTTTGAAAGGAGTATTGTGCTTAAAGTTAATTATTACAATAGATTAATATTTTGATTCTCAAAAGACTGTTTTAATATCAGTCTAGTCCTTCAAGTTTTTATGAATTTAATTTTCGGAGAACTGAATTTTCTTGGATAAATTTGAAGAATGATGTAGTCTATTGATATAAGTAATCTTTTTGAACTAATAAAGCGGAACAAAATAAATCTTTGGACCGATATATGTGTACCGATAAGAAATTGTATGCATGGTGTTTAATGTTAAAATTATCTCTGCTTAATCTAAGATATTGCTGAAGATAAAGCTTGGTCCCATTTATTTCTTTTATTTATTGAAAAAATACTTTAACAAACATAGATAAATAAATACAATAGATGTAAATAATTGTGGTTTAAAAAACACACGAATGCCTAAATGGTAAATGAATAAAAAAAACAAATTTTCATAATTTTGAAACCTATGGTATTTTTTAAGAAGGTTTTAAAACATTTTATGGAGGTTTTGAAACCATGGTATTTTACGGGGGTTTTGAAACCCATGGTATTTTACGGAGGTTTTGAAACCCATGGTATTTTACGGAGGTTTTGAAACCCATGGTATTTTACGAAAGTTTTAAAACCCATGGTATTTTATGGAGGTTCTAAAACCTGTGGTATTTTACGGAGGTTTTGAAACCTATGGTATTTTACAGAAGTTTTGAAACCCATGGTATTTTACGGAGGTTCCTAAACCCATTGTATTTAACAAGAGTTTTGAAAGGCTTTTCCTGAGGTTTAAAAAAACCCTGGGGAACACATTCCCCAGAGATGGTTTAGCGGGGGAAACTACAACCCTGGGTAAATGACTTAATGGAGGTTTTAACCCTGGATAATGTAAAAATAAACTCTCATTAAAACCATTTTTTCTTGTAGTGATATCATCCCACGATGGGCGCCAATTGTTCTTGTATAGACTAAAAAGGGTCTAGATAGTACCTGAAACTAGATTTGGTAGTAACAATTATTATTGATGTCTCAGTCACTCCTTCTTTGTTCTTCTAGAATTTGCTCTTTAGAACTTCAACTCTTTGATTCCTTGATACTCAGTCCGGAGTGAACCTTCAAAAGGTTCTCCAACGATCAATTAAGTAGTTTGTATTAAGAGTGTATTATGTAATTGATAAAAATGTACATTACTCTTGCATAGAAGGCTTATTTATAGTGTTTGGTAGTGGGCTATTTGATTCATGGGTCGTATCTGACACATATCTTCAATAAATCAGTATTAGCTTATTTATCTCGTGACTCCCGGGTTTAGCAAGGTGCAACTCGAATTTATAGGGAGGTTACCCGGATTTGTAGGATGTTACCATACTAGTCATTTATCTTTGATTTGCTATTTAATGAAGTTAATCATCCGGTCGGTTGGTTATTGATGTCAAGGATGTGGCTCATTTGGCTACGACCGATACAGAAAATAATTTTAGAGATTAAAAATAATTACTAACTATACATATTGGTATCTAAAATACTTTCTATTATTAATAAACAATTATAAATTACTTTCTAAATTGGTATCTAACATTAGTGATAACTGTCGTTTTGTTGTCAAATTATGATGATTCTAGCGTAGACTTGTCAAATGCTAGAGAGATAATAGTATAATTGTGGTCAGATGTCTTCCACCAATGAATTCTTCGCAAGTTCTCAAAAGATTATTCCTTTCTCAATCCTCAGACAAAGTTAAACCAGATTAAACATGCACCAATTTGATTCAACTTGAAACTCAATAGTAAAGCATGTGTCTACTGGTTTAATCAGTACTTTGTTCCATGCGTATACTCCATGAGAATTTTTATTTCCTCTCTCTCGAATTATGTGCCTCAAAAATTAATTAGAACAATGTGAACTAATTAAGATAGGATAAGGAAGACTCTCAATCATGCGTTCAAGTACAACCTCTCACAAAAACCAATTTTCCAGGAGACTACAAGATAAAAACAATTGTTATAGAGAATTGAAAAAAACAAAACTTTTATTTATCAAAACCTCATAACTCAATGTGGAATTACAAAGGAATCAATAAAAAAAAGGTTTAGCCTTCCATGCGGAGGCAAAACAAAAGAAATTACAAAAAAGAAAAGAAACAAAAAAAACATGTGTAGTTTTTCCTTTCTCCTTGAGGCTTGTGTCTTTTTATAGGTTTTTCTGCTCCAAGGATCTTGAGAAAATATTCTAGTTTATATTTTGTTAACAGATTCTCAATTTCCAACTTTCCAAAATTCTTGGATTTTGTTTCCTTGCATTTTGTAGAAGATTTGCTTCCAAATTTGTTCTGCGATAATGTAGATTTTATTTTCTCATTCTTTTTTCAGATTTTGTTTTCTATTTTGATTCAAATAAGCAACTTAGACTTTTTGCATATTTGCCAGCTATTTTGATTTAAATTACCCCAATTTTCCAGTCACTCATTGCAATTCAAAAAATCCTAATCCCTCAATTGTTTTTCACTAATATGTCAATCCACTCCACTTGCCACCTCACACAACATCTAATTCCACTTCTCTCTGCCACATAAGCAACATTTAACAACGTAAGGTGAGATTTAACAGAAAATACCAATTTGGGTACTTTTTATAAAACATAAGGACCAAATTGATTTTTTTAAAAAACTACTATATTAAATTGAACATTGACCCTAAATAGGGAGACCAACAAGGTAATTACACCAATTTCTAATAACTATATTTTTTACTTGTTATGAATGGTATTAGTTATGACTTGAGAGCTTGAGGCCTTTTTGATATCCAATTTTATGTTTTTTGTCACTCCTATACTTAGTTGGAGTAAAAATTTTATATATCGATTGGAGTACCTCTAATATTCTCATTTAATCAATTTTTTTATTATTAATAAAAAAATTGTTACAAATAAAAAAATATATTTAAAACTCTCTGCTAGTTAAAAAAAAAACAACAAAACATATAAAAGTTAAACAAGAAAAAAAAACCATTTTGATTCATTAAAGAATCATATATAATAATAACAATAATTTAAAAATTGATTATAGAAAACAATAACTATAACAATAATAGAAACAATTATCTATAATTTTAAAAAAATTAGAAAAAACAATTATCACATATCATATCATTATTTTTTAATGTGTAAAAGTATTAATTGAATATTGTAATAATTTATAATAAAAAATTATTTTACAATATTTTGAAAGATGTAAGCTCATTAAGCTTGAATGTAAAAACTTATTTGATTAAACAATACATATTTAGTCCGTCTACCTAAAACTTTAAACCTAAAACAAACTCTCATTTGGCCAATGATCATAATATATGAATAGAAGAATAACAAAAATGAAACTCTTAATAAAAAAAATCACATTGCGTCTCTACATATTCAAATGTTATAAGATGACCTAACTTCACTATTTTATTAATATTGATAAAGTAATTATGTATTTATTATATATAAGATTAAAAATAACATTAACATAATATGTATATTAGGCTCTTAATTAAGTTTTAAATATCTCATAAATTTAGAATATTTTTAATTGAGTCTTTATTAGAAAAATTATTATTGTCTTAAATATTTTTATTCTACCATTTAATCTCATCAACCAGATGACATGATGCTACCAAACATAAAGCAAGAGACAAGCACTTTTCAACATTAACCTATCGTTTGGATCCAGTCATTACTATTCTCTTAAACAGATTTGTGAAGAAGCCCATGTTTGTAAGAATTCTCCAAAATTGATCAATTTTGCTTTTATTTTGTATGAACAATCGATATTTGAGCATGCATAATTGATTATGATTTTTATTTTTTTTATGAACAATTGATGTTTGGTGTAACATAATTGATGTTGGCCTATATTTATTTCCTATTTTGAATAATAATTTAATATTTTTTTATTTTTTTAAAATAGGATATTAAATAATTTAAATTTGTATTAATTTAGAATTTTGAATAGTTTAAATTTTTATATTTATTTCAGATTTTTATTTAAATAGGACATTAAATAATTATAATTTTGTATTTATTTATAATTTTAAATAATTTAGGCTTTTTTATTTTTTTTTAGAATAGGATATGAAATAATTTAGATTTATATTTATTTAAGATTTTGAATAATTTAAGAATTTTATTTATTTTATATTTTTATTTAAATAGGACATTAAATCATTTAGGATTTTTATTTATTTAAGATTTTTGATAATTTCTGAATTTTATTTATTTCAATTTTTTTAAATAGGGCATTAAATAATTTAGATTTGTATTTATTTATTTATGAGTTTGAATAGTTTAGAAATTTTATTTATTTCATATTTTTATTTAAATATGACATTAAATTAGAAATTTTATTTATTTAGGATTTTTAATAATTTAAGAATTTTATTTATTTCAAATTTTTAAATAGGACATTAAATAATTTAGATTTGTATTTATTTAATATTTAGAATAATTTTAAAATTTTATTTACTTCATATTTTAATTTAAATAGGACATTAAATAAATTAAGATTTATATTTATTTAGGATTTTGAATAATTTAAAAAATATTTCATATTTTTTATATACGACATTAAATAATTTATATTTATATTTATTTAGGATTTTAAATAATTTATTTATTTTATATTTTTTAAATAATGATATTAAATAATTTAGATTTTTATTTATTTAAAATTTTGAATAATTTAAAAATTTTGTTTATGTTCACATTTTTGTTTAGCTGTGATATTAAATAATTTAGGGTTTGTATTTATTATGAATTTGTAATAATTTAGAAATTTTATTTATACAAAATATGTGTAACATTTTTAATATAAATTTTAATTTGTTTATACATAAAATAATTTAATTATATTTTATTTTAATTTAAGTTTAACTACAAAGATATAGGTGTAATCTTACACTTTTATTTATTTAAAAAATCATTTTATCAATAGCACTTTTTTCACTTACAAATTTTCATAAACTTTTACTTCATTTCTCATCATCATCTTTCTCATAGTCCAAACAATCCAACTTTCCACTCACTTTCACATCATCTTAAATCCACTCAATCAAATCCATTTTTAATTCCAAAAAAATCAATAAAAGTTTTCAAACTATAAGAACTTTCAATATAGATGGAGTAGTTTTCTAATTTTGGACCAAATTATGAAGAATTATTTGTTAATCACCAAACTTTTGAATGTGCAATGTATGTAGTATCTTTTACTATAGTAAGGTTACACATTTACACCCACTTTAGTGATGGTAACATTTTGACTTTTTGAAAGTAAAGAAAATTTATTTAATTTTATCAAATAAATTAATCTAATTCTTCAAAATGATGTTCACACTTAAAGGTTTAAGTTACTCTTTGAACTTACTTTCTTGTTTAGGTTTAACTTTATTAGAAATCACAAAATTTTGATAGGTTTCACAATTTATTTAATAACTCTCTCATCTAAATTTACAGCTTTTGGTAAATTTTAACTAATAAAGAAATTAAAAAGAGGATTACAAAGTGCGTTTTTAGCACTTCTCATTTGATTATATAATATTCTCTTATACAAAAATTTGCCAAAACGATCATTATACTACATTGTACGCAGAGAGAAAATAATATAAATTTAAATTCACTTTTGATTCCTATAATTTTATGAATGTAAAATTCTGATAAATATAAATATTTAATTGTATGTTTAGTTCTCTAATTTTAAAAGATGAAATAACTTTGATCCTTTCTAATAAAAAATGTTGTATGTGTCCAAGTAATAATAAGTTTAACAGTTAACTTTAATACATATTGTGGGCTAAAATAGCTTAATTTTAAAAAAAATTTAAACTATATATCCAAACAAAAAAAAATGATTAATTTTTCATTTACCTTGTGTTTTGGTTTTCAAATAGAAGTTCGTTGCTACAGTATCTGCGGATTCATCAGTGTAAACACAAAATAAGATATGAGATTGCACTTCTTTGTGTTAAAACCAACCAAAAATGTGGGCCATTAACACTTAACTTCATTGATGTTATCGTGAATTTTCCGTAAAACACAAAGTTCAAAACCATTTAAACGATAATAGCTGTTTGAACATAATGGAAAAAACATGTACAAATAGGCACCTCAACCATTTATTATCAGCTTGTTATTGTCCACTAGTTTTTCATCTGCTACTTTCCTCATTCAATTGTAATGGCAGAAGCAACAAAAGGGTAACATTTTTTAGCCTCTTTTTCTTCAATGTACTCTGAATTTAACCACAATGTTCATATGAATCTAACTTTTCAGTGAATGGTATCCATGTTAGCTTGACCTGTGAAACTGTTTTCTAGGTATGCTGTTGTCACAGGAGCAAACAAGGGAATTGGATTTGCAATATGCAAGCAATTGGCTTCAAATGGGGTCAGTGTGGTGCTCACAGCCAGAGATGAGAAGAGGGGTGTTGAAGCTGTTGAGAAACTCAAAGAGCTTGGTCACCCTGTAGTTTTTCATCAACTTGATGTTACAGATCCAAAAAGTATAACATCGCTGGCAGATTTCATCAGGAACCAATTCGGCAAACTGGATATCTTGGTAACAAAAATCTTCTTCCTTTTGTTGGTTGTAATCTTGTCATCAACCTTTGCTAGATCAGTGGATAGTGTTAAGTAGCACACTTGAATGTATGCATGATCATGTATATTCTGTTTCTCAATTCTTTCTTTTCACTGTATATAGTTGTGGTTCTACTATTCTGTAAAGTTTTCTTAGTAATAAGAGTTTTCTGTTTTCTTTTCTTCTTTTTTCCGCTTCTCATGCTGTCAAGACCTTGTTTCTCTTCATGGCTTCTTCTCTTCTGCTGTATTTTTTTCTCAACACTATGTTCCTCATATCTTTCTTCACTCCTATCAACCGTTTAACCAATTGTTAACACAATTTGGTTGTAGTTATGATGTATACTCATTCAAGTTAACCTTCAGCAAGTATTTGAAACATGAAAATTGTGTAGGTAAACAATGCTGCAATTCCTGGGGCACATGTGAACGGTGAGGCTATGGCTGCTGCTGGCATTGTGGTATGATTGTATTTCCCCAGACTTCTATTATTGGATCACTAGGAAACGAAAATATTGATGAGAATTCACTTCTGGTGCTTTTCCTTTCTTAGGATTAAGCAGTTTTTTACTGATACCAAATGCTGCATTTAGCAAGTGCAATCATTTTAATTTTTGTGAATTATTTTTCTCACCTGTAAAGAAAGAGACAGACAAAGTGTACATAACTTCAACCAAGAATTTAAAATTTCATATCTTGCATTGCACTTAAGGATGTTTCCCTTATCAATTCATCAAAGAAATCAAGTTTATTGTTGAGTTGTTTGGTGCAGGAAAATGCTGGTCGTGCTGATTGGAGTAAAATAGTAACTGAAACCTATGAATTAGCTGAAGCAGGTCTTAAAACAAACTACTATGGAGTCAAGGAATTAACCAAAGCACTTATTCCCCTTCTCCAGTTTTCAAGCTCCCCAAAAATTGTCAATGTTTCATCATCCATGGGAAGGCTTGAGGTATGTGAGTGAGATGCACTAATACCAGCAACTAACTTTTGCCACTTACTTTGGTAGCTTACCAAATTGGATACTTAACTTTTGAAAGATCAATGTTATTTGTTGTCATTGTGTTTGCAATCAGATATATAATTATTTGATTCAATTAACTGTTTATTGTTCATTAGTTGAAGATGTTGTTTATTGTTCATTAGTTGCGATGTTGTTTATTGTTCATTTGCAGCATATGAGGAATGGGTGGCCTAAAGAAGTGTTCAATGATGTTGAAAACCTTACAGAAGCCAAGATTGATGACATTTTGGATGAATTTCTAAAGGACTTTAAAGAGGGTTCTCTAGATACCAAAGGCTGGCTTCTTGCTATGTCTGCATACAGTGTCTCAAAAGCTTCTCTTAATGCTTACACAAGGATTCTGGCCAAGAAGTATCCCTCATTCTGCATCAATGCTGTTTGTCCAGGCTATGTGAAAACAGATATAAACTGCAATACAGGTTTTCTCACACCAGATGAAGGTGCTGAAGCTGCAGTGAGATTGGCACTGCTACCTGAGGGAAGCCCTTCTGGCCTCTTTTTCTCTAGAAGTGAAGAGAAACCATTTTGACCATGAATTGTTGCTAGAAAGCAAAAACTATTAATAGGTATTACATGAAGCCATGTTTGTTACTTCACTTTCAAAATACTTGAAACCTTCACATTAACTCTTGATAGACATGCTTTAACTTTCTTGCAATGAAAGTAAATAATTATGTCCAGGCAGTAGTGTTGTTCATCATGTTTAAACTAATCTTTCTCTGTTAGTGATTAAGAGTGTTATATGTTGAGAATCCTGATATTATAACTGGAAAAGAGAAATATTTTTTTAAAAATGTTACTTTGAGAAATGGATAGTGAAAGGTATCAATACAATTGTAAATTGATGTATTTCATTATACAATTGTTATAGGAACAGTTTTCTTAATATTATCAACACTTTCAGCTCAATGCATATATATCAGTGTCACTGAAAATCCAACACCACTTACCATTGATGAAATAATCAAGTTTCTTCTTTTTCAATGGCACTTGATCAAGGATTTTTCTTTTGTGTGTGTGTACTTTCTATTTTTCTTTCAAGAAAAATGTCATGTCATGGTCACCAGCAACCCTTATTCATGGGATGTGTGTGATTCAAGAAAACGTTATCCGAAATTTATATTGGGAATATAACTGAAACAAATTTCTGAAACATTAAAAAAAAACACCGGAAATCAGTTTTTGAAAAGGGTTATTTTTGGGGAAAATTGAAAAAGAGAAAGAAGAGAGAACATTAATTCAGGGTGTGGAGGGAGACTTTAAAATTTCACCAATTTTATATGAAATTTGATTTTGATTTTTTTTTATTTAAGTTTCTTACATTCTTAAAATGTTTTGTTTATTTCAAAAAAAATTAATATATATGTACCTGTATGGATATTGGGGACTGAGTAATGTTGGTCCATGTCGATACAAGGTGTCTGCTTCAGTCTTAGTTGTCCTGTCCTTCGAGTTTCCTTCTTCCTCGCGTGCCTCGGTCAGCCGGTGGGGGTACCTGCGATTGTGCTCCGACGCTCAAGTTAGTAATCTCTCTCAGTGAGAATCCTTGATAATCTGAAAAACATACCTTTCTCTCTTTCTTTCTCTTCTTTTGTATGTCCCCTTGGGCTTGGGCCCTCCGGGTCGTTAGTGGTTCGCGACCTGTTTTGTGGTCCTTGGGTCGTGGGTCGTGTTAGATGGTTTCCTGGGATCTAGGGGGTGTTCCCGAAAATCCAGGAAGTGCTCACGTGTGTTTGTTGCTCAGTGGGAATTGTAACCGTTTGTCCCACGTGTAACCACGTTCTTTGCTTAATTAGATAATTTACTTCGAACCACGCGGTCGTCCGGTGCCGACCGGTACACTTGCCCCCCAAGCTCGAAGTCATGGAAGGACGAAGAGTCGTATGAGACGCAGAGGGTTTTTGAGACAATGCTTGATAGCTGGCATCATTAATGTGTGGCAGAGATGTGACGCATGGCAGAGTTGCCGTTTGGGGATGTTGTCACATCTAGATCGATTGAATGGTAGGGATTACGTGCCGTTTCATATGCCGAGCGTGTTTGATCGTTAGATTAGATTTGATCTAATGGTGCTAGACGAACGTAGGGGTTTTGCTTCTCCTATAAATAGTGCTTCATTTGTGGAGTTGAGGGTTTTCCGTTTCTCTTGCTGAGTTTTGCGTTGCTTGTTCTGTTTTGCTAGGTGCCGATTTTGCTGCCGGTGTCCTCTTCTTCACTTTAAGGTTAGTCATGCCTTCCTCTGAGGAGTCTTCGAGTGTCGTGGGTTCATCTTTGACTCGCGGTGCGAGCCAGGCATCGGACGACCCAAATTATGATTGGGTTGATCCTGCCGTTCTTCGAATTCCCAGTAAAATAAAGTCTTCGGATAAATTAGATCAGTTTCTAGCAACCCATAAAAATTTTCTAACCTCAGATTGCCCGGCCGATGCGTTATATGTCGATATATGCGGTATGACCGACCGTGTGTGTCACGGCCGGGAGAATGCTCCGCACGACTTTTTCTTTGTGTATAGTACCTTGTTTTCCCATTTGCACGTAAGTTTACCTTTTGATGACTTTACCATGAGTATCCTTCGGATTCTCAATGTCGCACCGACACAATTGCACCCTAACTCGTGGGCCATTTTACAAGCCTTTCGAGTTATTTGTCAGATATTTGGGCTCATGCCGACCGCCGAATCATTTTTATATTATTATAACACGTACCCGAGTACCCCAGTAGGTTGGTTGTCGTTATCCAGTCGTCCGGGGAACATACGCTTTGCTGCTTTTACTACCTCTTATAAGAATTTTAAGGATTACTTTTTTAAAGTGTTTGTCGAGCCGGACGGCCGGGATCTATTCTATAATGCCGATGGAAGCACAAAATTTTCATTCCATTGGACGGAGAATCCCACCTCCCTTGACCATCGGCTTTGGGAATCTTTGTCTCCCATTGACCAAGAAATTTTGATGGTCGTGAATCAACTACCGTGTAGGCTCCCTACGCGGGAACTGATAGCCCTTTACGGGTCGTCCAAGCAGTGGGCGGACCTAAATGGTGAGCACCTTCTTCTTGCGGTCGTTCGGCTGATATCATATTTGTTTCTTACCTTCGTGTTTATGTTGCAGAAATTGTTGTGAGCATGGATCCGAGTTTGAAGAAATATATGAATAGTCTGAAGAGGCAGGCTAATAAGAGTAAGATAGCCACCATCGCCGGGATTGTCCCGCGGACGACTGAGCGGGAGGTCGTTCCGGTGGAGGTTGTCCCTGTTCCTGCTCAAGGAAAGAAGAGGGGACGGCCTGCTAAGGTGCCTCGTACGGACGCTCCGTCCTCGTCGGGCAGTCCCATTAGCTTATTGGTGTCATCCGTCAGGGTGGCACCTACAATGCAATTTGACTTGCGTCCGGAGGACGAGGAAATTTTTGCTACCATTCCCACTTTAGATATGGTCGAGGAGACGGTTGAGCTGCAGTGTCGTGCGGCCGTGGCGACCAGGGCTCTTGGGGATGAGCTAAGGAGAGTGAAGACAGTCTCGATTCCAAAACTGAAATCTCAGCTCAACGAATCAGCTGTCTCGTTGAAGGATGCCCTGAAGGCAGTGGACGAAGCCCGGGCTGACGCTCAGACGGTCAGGAAGGAGCATGAGGCTTTAAAGATTACTTTCGAAGAAGTAGTAGTTGGACGGGCAGATGCCATCAAGGAGCGGGAAAAACTGGCCGCGGAGAAAGAATTGTTGAGTGCTCAAGTTGAACAGCTTCAAGGGTTCATGTTGAGCATCAACGAGGAGTCATTCAGGCAGGGAGTTCGGCAGGTCGCCTTTTTCCATGGGGTGCCGGACGACGATGAGCGATACGACTCGAACATGGATGTTGTGGACGGCCGTCTGATGCCTCTGGGGGACGAGGAGGCCGAAGAGAATGATCAAACCATCTGTCCTATAGCTGAGATGCCACGTGCAAATGATACCGTACCGCCGGAGGAGTCGATGCAACCGGATGACACCCTTGATATTGTTTAATATTTTCATTACCTGGGCCCGGGGTGTGGGCTAAAGACAATTTTACTGCTTTGTGACGTGTTTTGAACTATTTTACTTTTTGCTATCGAATTTATTTTCATGTTGCTATTACCACACAGTTTAATACCGGACGACGGTGCTTTGATGAAGAATTTGATGTCGCGCGTAACTTGGACATTTATATATAATTTAATTGAATTTCTGACTAAGGTAATTTAATTGAATTTCTGACCAAGGCTGGTGAATAACGTTTAAGTGATAATTCGGATAACTTTAGTTATATCTTCCGACCGAATGAACGGTTAATTAATTTAATTGAATTTCTGACCAAGGTTTGGTGAATAACGTTTAAGTTATAATTCAGATAACTTTAGTTATAAGTTCCGACCGAATGAACGGTTAATTAATTGAATTTCTGACCAAGATTGGTGAATAACGTTTAAGTTATAATTCGGATAACTTTAGTTATATATTCCGACCGAATGAACGGCTAATTAATTGAATTTCTTACCAAGATTGGTGAATAACGTTTAAGTTATAATTCGGATAACTTTAGTTATATATTCCGACCGAATGAACGGTTAATTAATTGAATTTCTGACCGGTACATGAAAAACGTTTAAGTTATAATTCAGATAACTTTAGTGGTATATTCCGACCGAACGAATGGTTAATTAATTTAATTGAATTTCTGACCAAGATTGGTGAATAACGTTTAAGTTATAATTCGGATAACTTTAGTTATATCTTCCGACCGAATGAACGGTTAATTAATTTAATTGAATTTCTGACCAAGGTTTGGTGAATAACGTTTAAGTTATAATTCAGATAACTTTAGTTATATGTTCCGACCGAATGAACGGGTTAATTAATTGAATTTCTGACCAAGATTGGTGAATAACGTTTAAGTTATAATTCGGATAACTTTAGTTATATATTCCGACCGAATGAACGGTTAATTAATTGAATTTCTGACCAAGATTGGTGAATAACGTTTAAGTTATAATTCGGATAACTTTAGTTATATCTTCCGACCGAATGAACGGTTAATTAATTTAATTGAATTTCTAACCAAGGTTTGGTGAATAACGTTTAAGTTATAATTCAGATAACTTTAGTTATATGTTCCGACCGAATGAACGGTTAATTAATTGAATTTCTGACCAAGATTGGTGAATAACGTTTAAGTTATAATTCGGATAACTTTAGTTATATATTCCGACCGAATGAACGGTTAATTAATTGAATTTGTGACCAAGATTGGTGAATAACGTTTAAGTTATAATTCGGATAACTTTAGTTATATATTCCGACCGAATGAACGGTTAATTAATTTAATTGAATTTCTGACCAAGGTTGGTAATTTAAAGTGCCTCGTTAAAACCTTCTCGGTAGAAAACCCTCCTTAGGGATAAAACTACCGAGCGAGGAAAGAGTGCACTGAATTCATTCATCAACTGTAATAGAATTTGAGATGTGTGGCATTCCACGTTCTCGGTATAGATTTTCCTGACAAATACTCTAAGTAATAAGCTCCTCCTGTTGCTGTGTCGGAGATGCGGAACGGTCCTTCCCAATTACTTGAAAACTTTCCCCCATCTTTCCGAGCGTCGCTGCGCATGCGCCAAACTAAATCTCCCTTCTGATAGCTTCGTGGCTTCACTTTGGAGTTGTACCTTCGTGTTGCTCGTATTTTGCATGCTTCTTCTCTTATCTTGCATTTGTCTCTTAGTTTGTTGATGAGGTCGAGGCCGACCAGTAGACTTTCTTTATTCAAGTCTAAGTCTAATGTCTGTCGACGCAGTGAAGGCTCACCGATTTCGACCGGAATCATGGCCTCTGTGCCGTACGTCAGGCTGTATGGTGTTTCTTGAGTTGTTGATTGGGGGGTACAGCGGTAGGCCCATAAAACCTCTAACAATTCTTCAGTCCAGTTTCCCTTGGACGGGCCAAGTCTCTTTTTTAACTCATTGAGAATAACTTTGTTGGCGGCTTCTGCCTAACCGTTGGTTTGAGGGTGTTCGACCGAACTCGTTATATGTTTGATGTGAAGTTTCTCATAGAATTCAGCTAGCCCACGGTCGGTGAACTGTCGACCATTGTCTGTGATAATGATCTGTGGTAGGCCGAACCTGCAGACAATGTTTTTCCACACAAAGCTTTGTACGTTCCGGGCGGTGATGGCTGTTAGTGGTTCAGCCTCAATCCATTTGGTAAAGTAATCTATACCCATCAGTAGGAACTTGCATTGCCCTTTTCCGGGTGTGAAAGGTCCGATAATATCCATTCCCCATTTCACGAACGGCCAAGGGGATAGGATGTAGTGCAAGTGTTCTGGTTTTTGGTGCAATAAGGTGCCGAACTCTTGACATTTCACGCACTTTTGAACGTATTCAGTGCAGTCTCCCTGTAAGGTCGGCCAGTAGTATCCAGCTCTTAGAATTTTGGCGGACATAGTCCGCGCTCCTGAATGGGTTCCGCATATCCCTTCGTGTAACTCGGTCATTACATAAGTGACTTGTTCTGGACCAAGGCATTTTAGGAGGGGACGGGAGTACCCTCTCCTGTAAAGATCTTGGCCAATGAGTATGTATCGGGCGGCTTGTAATTTCATCGTTTTCTCCAAATGTGGATCGCATACACCATCGGTCAGATATTGTATTATGGGGGTCATCCAGTTAGGTTGCGTGTCGGTCGCCATGCATTCTTCGGTACCAACACTCGGTTTAGCAAGGGTCACATGTATGGCCGACCGGTGGACGCCTTTCTTTTTTAGGGTAGCCAATCTCGATAGAGCGTCTGCCCTAGTGTTATTTTCCCTCCGTACGTGTTGGAATGAGATTTCCTTGAACCTGTTTAGAAGATTTTTCACGAAATGAAAATACTGTTGGAGTAATGTTTCTCTTACCTCATATTCCCCTGTAAGCTGTCCGACGACTAGACGGGAGTCGCTCTTACAAATTATATTTGTTATCTCTAATTCAATCGCCAGATGCAAACCTGCGATTATAGCTTCATATTCGGCTTGATTATTGGAAGTTTTAAATTCAAACTTCATGGCTTGTTCGATAACAATCTCCCCTGGTCCTTCAAGTACAACTCCCGCACCGGACGAACGACTGTTTGATGACCCATCTACGTATAGCGTCCATTGGGAAGTTCGTTCGGCCGGATAGGGAGTGAGTTCTGCTGTGAAGTCGGCGAGGGCTTGGGACTTGATAGCCCCCCTGGGTTGGTATTCAATTTGGAATTCTGACAGTTCGACTGCCCAACCTATCATTCGTCCGGCGAGGTCAAGTTTAGTGAGAATCTTCATAATGGGATAGTTAGTCTTAACAATAACCTTGTGATTCTGGAAATACATCCGCATCCGTCGTGCGGTAATGATCAAAGCTAAGGCAACTTTTTCGACCATTTGATATCGGGTTTCCGCGTCGTGTAAGACTCGACTTACAAAATATACCGGACGTTCTTCTGCTTCAATTTCTTGTACTAGAACGGAACTTACTGCTGCATTGGAGACAGCGAGGTAGACCACAATGGGTTCCCGTGGGTTTGGTTTCTGGATGACCGGTGGAGACGCCAGAAATGCTTTTAACTGTTGGAAATTTTGTTCACATTCATCTGTCCATTCAAATTTAGTTGTTTTCTTCAGAAGTTTTATGATGGGTCTCGTTCGCTCGGCAAGCTTAGGTACGAATCGAGACAACGAAGTGAGACGGCCGATTAGTCTCTGGATCTCTTTGAGTCCGTTGGGACTTCGCATTTCGGTGATTGCCTTGCATTTTTCTGGATTAGCCTCTATACCCCGATGTGTGAGCATGAAGCCTAAGAACTTCCCCCCTTCTACGCCGAACGCGCACTTCTCCGGGTTTAAACGCATGCGGTATTGACGCAAGGCTTGAAAAACCTCTTTTAAGTCAGAAACATGTTGTTCGCAAGAGTCTGATTTGACGACGATGTCGTCAACGTATACTTCTACATTCCGACCGATCATGTCGTGGAATACGTGATCCATGAGTCGCTGGTATGTGGCTCCTGCATTCTTGAGGCCGAACGGCATGACTTCATAGAAGAAATTATCAGAATCTGTTCTAAACGCGGTTTTTTCTCGATCACGGTGGTACATTTGTATTTGATTGTAACCTGAATAAGCATCAAGGAAACTTAGGATTTGATGACCGGCTGCACCGTCGACCAGTCGGTCGATAGTAGGTAGGGGATACGAGTCCTTTGGGCACGCCTTGTTAAGGTCTGTGTAGTCTACGCACATTCTCCATTTTCCATTCGTCTTTTTTACCATCACTACATTGGCTAGCCATGTCGTATAGTGGGCCTTTTGAATAAAACCAGCTTGAATTAGCTTGTCTGTTTCTTCTCGTGCGGCTTTGCGCCGTTCTTCACCTAGTTTCCTTTTCTTTTGAGCGATCGGCCTGGCCTCTGTATAAACAGACAATCGATGGGTAATCACATCTGATTTTACCCCTGGAATGTCTGCAGCCGTCCAGGCGAAAAGATCAGCGTTCTTTGTTAATGTTTTACCGATCGTCTCTCGGTCATCTGGTTTGAGAGATGTTCCCATGTATGTTTTCCGGTCTTTGTCCCGAAGGAATATGGGTTGAAGATCTTCCCCTGCTTCCATCCGGGGATCATCCAGTCGAGGATCTAGATCGACTAAAGCGACCAAGTGTCTTCTGGATTCTCTCCCTCTAGAGTGTCTTTCTGTTGACCGACCTCTTCGCTCTGTGGTCCGTTCGGCTGACGTGGTATAAAGCCTTCGGGTCGGCTCCACCTTCAGGCTAGCTACATAACATTCTCGCGCTGTCTTCTGGTCTACATGCACGGTTGCTATATCTCCATTGACCGAGGGGAACTTCATAGCTAGATGAGGAGTTGAGACAATGGCTTTCAATCTGTTGATAGATGGTCGACCGAGCAAAATATTGTACGATGTATTGGCATTAACGAGTAGATATCGTATGTTGATGGTCTTGCTGAGGTAATCATCTCCGAACGTGGTGTATAGATCGATAAATCCTTTCGTATCCACTCTTTCCCCTGAGAAACCAACTATCTGCTCGTTGTAGGGTTGTATCTCTGCTTCTGGAATCTTCATCTTCTTAAACGTTTCCCAATACAGGATGTCGACCGAGCTACCCTGATCTACCAAAACTTTTGCAATTGCAAATTTATCTATCTCCACAGTTATTACCATGGGGTCATCTTGAGATGGATCGATTGCTGTGAAGTCTTCGTCAGTGAAAGTGATTGGTGGTATATGCGGTCGGCGTTGTGTGGAAGTCGAATGAACGGATTGAATTGCTCTCAAATGTTTTTTCCTTGCTGAATTAGAGCATCCTCCACCCGCAAAGCCACCTGCAATGTAATTAATTTCTTGAGGGGGCTGACCGAGCGACACCGGTCCAGCGATTGTATTGATGACTGTGCGAACTTTTTGTTTAGTTCGACTTCTACGTTCAGGGCTTTCGCTTTTAGGCCTCGTTCGTCTGATCGGACTTTCGCTTCTTTTTCTTCTGTTTGAACGATAGTGGTTGTCACGGGTCTGGTCGTCTCTTCGTCCCGAACGTTCACGGGGATCATGATCACGCTGGGGTGACCTGGGTGCAGTGATGGTGGTTTTCACGAACTTGCGGAGATGACCGGCCTGGACGAGCTCTTCAATTTTATCTTTCAGTGCTTGGCATCCTTCGGTCGTGTGGCCATAGTTACGATGGTATTGGCAACGTTTACTGGTGTCGGCATTGGGAGGAGTTTGTGATTGCCTCAATGCCGGAATCAATTCAATCTGCAGTGCTTCGTCGAGAACCTTACCCCTTGGTACAATCAAGGGAGTGTAGTTGTGGAAACGGGGACCCCTATTGGGGCGATATCGTTCTCGGTCGGTCGGTACTGTGGGGGGACGAATCCCTTTGCTCTTGTCCGTGTTCTCAGCATAAGTTTTTCGATGATAGTCAATATGTTCTTCTATCTGCATGAACTTTGTTGCTCTTGTTCTTAATTCATCCATATTGCACGGAGGTCGTTTGATAAGGCTTTCAGTGAACCTTCCCGGTAGTATGGCCGAGACCAAATGATGCATGGCTATTTCTGGATTAAGATTACGAATGCTCATACACACTTTGCTAAATCTGTTCATGAATGTTCTCAATGATTCTCCCCTTTCTTGTTTGACATTTAGAAGAGACATGGAGGATGTCCGATGAGGTCTACTTGTGGCGTATTGCGTGGTGAACTTCAATTCCAAAGCGTCGAAGCTTGTAATGGAATTGGGTGGAAGGTCCGAAAACCATCCAAGGGGGCCTTCCCTGAGAGAGGTGGGGAAGACTTTACACCATACTGTTCGGTCGGTTGTGTAAAGGGTCATTTGAGTTCTAAATATATTCAGATGTTCGTCTGGGTCTGTGGAACCGTCATAAAGGTTTATCGTTAGGCCCCTCCACTTGTCAGGGAGAGGAGTGGTTATGATGTCATCAGTGAACGGATGGCCTTTCGGGTTTGTTACCTTGTTTGGGGTTACTGGCTTTACACTATGATGGGTGTCGAATGAGTGACGTGTGAGGTATAGTTTGGGCTATTGTTTTCGTTCCTGATTGGAACGGTGATGGGGAAGGCGCACGTGAATGTCCTTCACGTTCAGATTGCTCGAGTCTATCCAACAATCTCTTATTCTGCTCTTTCAATTGGGCTATCTCTTCCGCGTGCCGCTGGCGCTCCTCTTCTCGTCTTTTCCTTTCTTCATCTTGGCGAAGTTGGTCGATGACTCCTTTTTGGAGTAACTCCTGCATCTGAACCTGGAGAGTTTGGAGTATTGTCCTATGCTCTTCAGAGATATCATTGTTGTTGTTTGCCGTTGAGCCCATCTTCGAGCGTTGGGATCTTTAGGTCTGGGAATAATGATTACTCGGCCCCACGGTGGGCGCCAATTGTACCTGTATGGATATTGGGGACTGAGTAATGTTGGTCCACGTCGATACAAGGTGTCTGCTTCAGTCTTAGTTGTCCTGTCCTTCGAGTTTCCTTCTTCCTCGCGTGCCTCGGTCGGCCGGTGGGGGTACCTGCGATTGTGCTCCGACGCTCAAGTTAGTAATCTCTCTCAGTGAGAATCCTTGATAATCTGAAAAACATACCTTTCTCTCTTTCTTTCTCTTCTTTTGTATGTCCCCTTGGGCTTGGGCCCTCCGGGTCGTTAGTGGTTCGCGACCTGTTTTGTGGTCCTTGGGTCGTGGGTCGTGTTAGATGGTTTCCTGGGATCTAGGGGGTGTTCCCGAAAATCCAGGAAGTGCTCACGTGTGTTTGTTGCTCAGTGGGAATTGTAACCGTTTGTCCCACGTGTAACCACGTTCTTTGCTTAATTAGATAATTTACTTCGAACCACGCGGTCGTCCGGTGCCGACCGGTACAATATATATATATATATATATATATATATATATATATATATATATATATATATATATATATAAATGATTACATTATAAAGATAATTTTTCTCTATATCATTTGAATTATATATATTATTATGAATATGTTTATTTCATTTTTTTAAAATTAAACTATAATACAAAGTGATGAAATAAGTCATCTTTTAATATATTGTGAAAAATATATCTTACGTAGATTTTGATTTATAAAAACGAAATATTAAATAATTTTATGTTAATATAAAATTATGTATATATAATTTATGTGTACGAAGTTTTCAATCTAATTATAGATTTTGAATAAACACAACTCATTTAACAATATTTTTAATTGTTGAGTCGAGTCAATAATGATTGAAGAAAGAATAAAGAGAAGACATAAACATAAAAGAGATAAAAAAAAGTATGAACAAATTAATTTTAATTTAATTAAGTAAAATTTGGAATTGTATCTTTTTAAGCAGTCAAATTAATATCATGAAACTATCAAATTTTAATTATTGTTAAATTGTCTATTAAGAATAAACATGTGTCCGCATTTTTTATTATGTTATCTAATTTTAACGACTTAAAGTTTAATACTTATATTAATTTTAATTTTATATATTATTTAAATAAAAATCCATGCATTATTATTTCATATATTTGATGTATAATTTACAATTTGAATAAAAATAATATTAAATTAACAATATAGATTGCATATATATAAAAGAAAAAAATAAAGAAATATAATTTGTATTATGAAATATCAGTGTACAAAATATCTTTAATGGAGTGGTAATTTTTTTTCCCATTATTTTTCTATTTCTCTTATTGTTACATACGTGACAAAATGATTGTTTGAGATTTAAAATGTTAAAATTTTAAAATATAATTAAGAAAATATGAATATAAATTATTTAAACTAAACGGGAGTATTCCTTTTGTAAATTACTACTGTTAAGTAAAAGATGGCAATTGGTTCCTTAAACCAAGAACATGAAAAAAAATATTCTTTTACGCTCAATTTATCATTGGATAAGCACAAAAATTATAAAATTCACAACTATTTGAGAAAAATCAATATGAAAATATGGTGACAGTTTTTGGAATGGCAAGGAATATCAAAGAAACTCTACACAAATTAAAGAATGATTAATCAAAATTTCAATGCGGATATATTTCTGTACAGTGTATACAATGATGGGAAGAATACTCTGTTGCTATACAAATTTTCACAATTATATCTGAAGCTTCTTGTTTTCTTTTACGTTCCACTTTATACATATATGGTGTAGTCTTCATGTCGCCAGTTTCCCTTCAGAGACCTGAGTATCATCTGATGAATTGGGTTTGCTTCCAACATATCCAAAAGAACTTCCATTTGTTTCAGATAGCTGAATAAGCAAACAATAACATACACGCATCAATGATATACTAGAGTGAATTAGTGTGCGATCATGCAACTTTTAACCATGGTTAATCATATCAAAACCGATAGATATTTACTGAAAGAAACACGTACTTCAGTGAGCTCAGACAGATGGCGGGATCTGAATTCGTTTATGGTTGCTGCAATCTCTGATGTAGGAAGTTTAGCCTGAAGAGTGTAATGCTTAGTGTCATCTCCATGGACTATGTTATAGCATTAAGTAAAGGCTTCATCAATAAGAGAACCTTTTGTATGCTCCTATTCTCATTAAGCCTAAATCCAGACTCTAGAGTCTTCAATAAAATATATTACCAATTTCACCATGTCAGAAAAAGTATAAATATACTAGTACTATTTCTAAGAAAAATTGAATTAAAACTAAGTAAATCAATTATACGACACAATAATCAGTAGTTCAAATATTGTGACACATTCAACCACTTGAAGAACAAACATGATCTTTTACCTCAATACGGTGTTTGTCCTCTCGGGTAGGTATTAGGATGTAAAAAGTTCATTCAGTGGGTAAATATATATTCTCAAACAACATGATAGTTACCTGAGCAAGCACGGCAGCTGCTAGTTGAAGACTTGGTTCCAAGGTCTCTGGGACAACCTGTAAAAGCAAATGGAAGAGACATAAATAGAGAAGAAAGAGTATCAGCAGAGAGTATTTCAATTATAAGAATTTCCAAATTATACCAGAAGGCAATCATAACATTAATAATGGAAGAGTTAATAGAATATTACAGCGGTAGCTCCAGCCTTTTCCAAATTCAGTCCATGATCAACATCATGAGCGCGAACAAAAGTTTTCACGTTTGGGAAGTGTTTGCTCAGAGCCCACACGGTTCTGTAATTCGCTCCAGGTGAATCTAGAGTTACTGCGGCGGCACTTGCCCTTTCAGCTCCAACCTTATGCAGGACCTTATCATAGAGTCCAAAGCATGTCAGGTAATGAACATGCATGCAAGCTCAAGTACTCAAGTCATGTATACTACCTCTCGACTACCGGCATCTCCAAAGTACACAGGGAGATCCAAGGAACGTCCAATTGCCACTCTATCACTGGAGACATTGGCAAACATGAAGACAGATTAGGTCATCATATGCTATTCTTATCCAAAATTACATACATCATACATGTTAGTCCACACAATCTTGATTAGCACCCAAACATTGTCCCCAGTACGACCAAACCCCTGCAATATTTTACAAAAGTAGAACCAATTTGGGAATTTGTCTATTTCTATGCATTGAAAAATGCACAAAGAATCCAACAATTAAAGATAGTCAAATCACACTATGATTCAGTAAAACCTTTACTGCTTTCAAGAAAGTCAGAAATGGTGCACAAGCAAATTGCACATCTTGCCTCTAAGAATGTTATTTAATCATTATGTTCAGTAATATTTTCTTTTTCAACATAAGATCTATTAACCCTAAACCCTGAAAAAATTATTTACCCAAAACATACAATTACAGTTGTCGTAAAAAGAAAACAGTTACAAGAAAAACAATATAGTCAGATAGTATTGACTTACCTTCTCACATCTAGTGCAACAAAAGGAATAAGTTGCTCAGAAAGAAGTTGTGCGATGATCTTGAAAAAACAAAATTGTAAACTGTTATATTTAAATAACAAAATGAGAAAATTATTAAAATTAATTCATTAAACCAAAACAGAAAGAACTCACTTGCCCAACTCGCCCAAATCCACAAATAATGATATGATTTTGCAAATCGTCTGTCTGTAAAAGATGTCCTCCAAAAGGAAGTCAACAACTAATTTTACAATTCAAAACCAAATAAAAATAACAAATGCTGAATCAATTTGGTTTAACTGCCTCCATAGTCTACAAATAAATGCATAGGATAGGATACGTTACTGTAGAAATTGATCTCACAAGACAGTTTAAAGCTCAACTTAGTTTTAAGTAGTTTTTAGTTTTTCTTGCGTTGAGTTTAATTTAGTTATAAAAGTATCAGATCAATTCAGTAATTTTGGCCAGCCCTAACTATCAGTATCATTACACTTGTGAAGATAAAATACAAGCAGAGTTCGTGCTAAATCTATAAATCTCGGTCTTACCTCACTTTCTTCAGGTAATAAACTTCGAACGTCATGCAGCTCAAAACGGGAAGCAAGGAACTGCCCTCCTTCAGCTAGCCAAGGAGTGATGGCCATTGAAATTCCCACAACAAGAAACAGTAAGGAGGACAACTGGGAAGACATTATGCCCTGCAATATCAAATGGCAAGAATGTTTTAGTTTTTATAACATGTTAAATTAACAACTATCAGTAAATTAATCAATTTGTATTTTTCAAATTCCATCTTTTTAAGATAAAAAATAATAATTTGAAGTTACAAACATAATAATTATCAATAAGTTGAAGTAACAAACATCTAGATACATAAGTTTGAAACCAACACAAGCAGAAAATTATATTTGAAATAAACACAATGGATAGATTTCAGGGATAAAAACCTGATTAACAGCTTCACCAAAAGCTACAAATGCAAATTCTCCCCCAGGAGCAAGAAGAAGACCAACTCTAATAGAAGAAATGAGAGAAATACCAAATGCTCTACCAATTAAAGAAACCAACAAAGTCTTGCCAATTATCAAAAGTCCCAAGGACCCAGTAATGGCTGGAAAGTTTGAAAGAAGAAGTTTTGGATCAATTGACATTCCAACCTGAAAATCCACAAAAATAACTTTTTGTTAATTACAAGGATTGAAGCTGGCTTGCTCAGAAAGTGACAAATGTAAAGAAAGTCATTCCTTGCTGTAGAAGACTAACATAAAAAATATTTCTAACATTTTTTACATTAAAAATGTCATTGCTTCACTATATCGTTTACAATCCTAACCAGGTTAGGACTACAACCTCTACCAGTCATATGCAGCATTCTTAATTCAATTAAAAAGAAAAAAGAAATACAAAAATGGTGCAACCAAACCAAAATCCATGAAGAAAATTTCTAATATATGAGACCACATCTATCTCAACAAAAATCAGAGACAAACCCACTAAGAATTATTTGAATATAAGCAATTTAACAGCTGATTAACAAATTATAAAATAGATAATGTTGCACGAACAAATAAACAAAACAACTAGCTAACTTTTAAATTGGAGTATTAAGGACAAACCGTCATAAAGAAGAGACCCAGAAGAAGGCCACGGTACGGGGCAATATCAGATTCAACCTGTAAGGAAAACTCTGTTTCTGCCAATAGTAAACCCGCCAAAAATGCCCCCAATGCCATTGAAAGTCCAGACTGTTTTCAGTAAAGAAAAAAACATATCAACAAAGGTAAAACACATTTAGCACAAAAAAAAAAAAGTTCACTTCAATGGACAGAAGAATAACTTAAAGAAAACTGCCAAAACTTAGCTTGGCTCAAAACCAAAACAAAGGGGAAAAAGGAAATTGAAAAACATTGGCACAAAATACCTACCCTGGCTGTGAGAAGGCTAGTCCCAAGAATAACGAAGAGTGTATTGGCAGAAAATATTTCTGCATTTTGATTCTCTGCAATCTGCTTATATATGGGTCGCAGGAGCTATGCAAAGAGAGGTGAGAAAAATTACATAGAAAAAGTTAGAGTCGAATAGAGAAATGTCACAACATGCCTTCCTAACGACCCCAAACACAGAGCTCAATCCTTTGAAATAAAACTTTTATATGATATATAGGATATTGATACATATAGCAATAACTTTGTTAAATTTCAGTTCCATTTATGCATTCCAACGATGATTAGAAACTTCAATCCACCATTTTAAGTAGAATATCTGAACGTGCACAACACCAGATTATAAATCAAAGTTCTTTGTAAAATATACAATCTGTGGTACAAGGTGAGTAATTTGTACCAAAACTCTACCCAAATCAACCTTTAGATTTCAGGATATCTACCCTGAACAATAGAATTAGTGGTTTATTGTTACCCTCGTTAAGATTATTAAAAACAAAATAGATGAACAAACAAGAATATGCAAATACTCAATCAATCAGAAAAAATTAAGCATCAGTTCTACAAGTTAAGAGTATATTTTAATAAATAGAAATGACAGGTCTATATCCTAATTCTGAATATCACTTACCAATCGTCCACCTGCAATTATGGCTGCAATGGCAACCACTGCCTTAACAGCGGCCAGACCAAGTGCTTCAGCAATGGCTTGAAAACCAACCTGAAGACAAAGATTGATATTTCACAAATACAACATAGGTAACAACGGCAGTATACAAGTGGCAACAATCATGATTACAATGACATAAGTAAGGCAAAATAATTGGCTTCCAATCAAGCGTTTAACATGGATACCTTTAATTAGAAAGAACGAACTGTGCTTAGGTCCTTTTAATGCATATATCATAAAATTATAAAAATTAAATAATCCAGTTACATGCATGTCTTCTAAACAATAAAGAACTCCCATATTGAGTGTTGAGGGGATTGATCATATCAAAACACCCTTGTCATAAATTATCTCCTGCTACACAAGAGTTTATGCAAATTTAAGTAGCCGTGTTCTAAATCTGATGACATAGTTTAAGAAAGAATATTAGAAAATATTACCCCTCCTTTGGAAGAATTAGGTGAAATTAGAGGTATGAGTATTAGCAAGACAACAACAGCCAAATCCTGAATAGAAACAAAGTCACAGTCAATTTTGGTGAAAATATTGCAATCCCAAAGTTGGTTAAGATAAAAAAGAAATAAAAATAAATGTCATAAACACATATAGACGTAACAATTAGAGATAAGGAGAATCCTTGTTGAGAATCTATACCAATATACTAAATAAATGCCAAATATATATATATATATGCACAGAAACTACCTCAACCCATGACAGCAGATTTTAATTTCACAATTTCATCCTTCTTCACTAGGAGAATATCTGTTTAGTATCAGTCAAAGGATAAAAATTACTTATATCAAATTACAATAGGTACGTATTTTATCTCTGTGTTTGGTAGATTTTATCTCTGCGAGAGTTTCTGTTTCCCAAATTTATAGAGAGGGCAACGCTGGTGTTGGTAAATTAGCTAATATTAGTTTAGACAAAAGACTTAATTTTACTTGGTGGGATGAGTTACCTAATTTTCTACGTTATACTTTTTCTAGGAACATAATAGGTTTACAGAACTTTCAATTTTTGTAATTATAACCTCATGAGGTTTGAATGCTTCCTCTTGAGTGACTCTACACATTGCATATCATTTTTATATTATATCTATTTGTAACATGCTTACACCCCTAGTGTAAGTATGTCAATTTTATAAAAAAAATGACTGAATCTGAAATGAAATCTTTTTTTTTGGCAAAAAACACTGGACATTTTGAATTAGATATTCTATACATTGAATTAGGTTTTTTTTATATCTATTTTGTATTTCAATGTTTGTTTATTACTTTTTTATAAAATAAATAATACAAAATTCTAAAATTTAATCCAATTCAAATCACTTTCAATTAGATTGAACTGGGTTGAATTTAAATTTAAAACCAAATTGATTGGATTCTAAAATAAAAACAATGAAATATGATTGAACAACTTTAGTCCACCAAACCAATCTAATCCAATGTGCCCACACTTCTATTAATTTATCTGAAGGATTGACATAATTTAAGAGAAACCTTGTCTCCCTTTTCTCTCTACTATCTCTCTATGTTGTATTCAGTTTTCTATCCGGGTAGAATACTTGACCGACATGGCATATTTTTGTCACTACAGCACATGAGGTTCGGGTTATCCAGATTCCTGAAGGTAAAAACGATAATATAGAAAAATTGAAGCAAATGCATCACATAGGACGAAATTTATCCAAGTACATATTACAAGTAAGTATGGCATCGTTGAATATTTCATTTTAAGAGATAATCTTGCAGGTTCTAGATAGATGGTTAAGATTATGAGGTAACCTGAAAAAGCAAAACAGAAAACGTAGCCCTTCCATGTCGTGATGTGCTCTCACCTCTCTCCTGTAACACCTACAAAACAAGTTCATTTGAATTATTGCCACATGAAAGACTTGGCAGACTATACAGCAAGAAAGAACACAGTCTCAAAATCTTTCAAAGTGGTACATCGGTTAAAGCTGTAGCTGTCAAGCTTATTTAGTAATGACATTCTTAACACGTGCAAACTACAAATGAAAATCCAGTCACAGTCAATATCTTCAGAAAGGTAGATATCACCTTATTTGAATTTGCATTAGAAGTTGAAGTAGTAGCATAGCATGTGAATGTTGCGCACAGAGTAAAATTTAAAAGCCAGATCTAAAGTTATTTACTTGCAAAACAACAGCAGTTGATGATAAAGCTAGACCATTCCCAATGACGATAGCAGCAGGGCCAGCTTGACCACAAATATAATGAGCTACCAAGCCAACAACTACAGCAGTCACCAAAACCTACATTTTTCCATACATGATAAGAATTGTTAGTTGTGTAACCTAAGGTAAACAACAATAATAAGGATGGAAGATGAAGTTTTCCCATCACCTGAGCAGAGCCTAATCCAAAGACATACTTCTTCATTGAACTAAGCCTTTCGACAGAAAGCTATAAAAATAGAGTTCAGAGCTTCAGTATATTTTTTATTAGAGATTATCCAAGCTAAGGCAAAACAAGATCTTATCGGAAACTCCACCTCCAGGCCAATATTGAATAACAGGAAAACAACTCCAAACTCGGCTATTGCTTTTGTCCCATGTACATGACGAATGATGGAGAGACCATATGGCCCAATCAAGATACCAGCAGCCAAGTAGCCAAGAACAGGACTGCCTAAACATTGTTGCACATAAAGATATAGATGATTGTTAGACAATCAATTTTATCAAGTTGACTTAAAAAGAATTCCCTATCCGAAAACTATTTCAGATAATTATTGGAATCCTATGACAAGAACAACACTTTTTTTTATTCAATTCAAGCAACCAAATTTTCCTCAAGCAAAGCAACTTCATTTATTATCATAATTCAACAAAAAAATCGAATCAATTATCATTTTCAAACCAACAAATGGTGACACAGGAAAAGAAATCTTAGCTATAAAAAGGAAGAAAGTATAAACTACACATCAAAATTTTCATGTAAGCAATATATATAAAGTTTGGTGCCTGGTCGAATTCAAGCTTAAGTCTGTATAACATTTAGATAAACAACTTCCTTATTCTTTAAATCCAACATTAAGAAAACATGGCAACCTAGTTACCTCCAGGAATCTTTTGAAATATTGGTACAAATACAACACTTGCAAGGAGTAACCAGAGCATGTCAAAGAGGGAGGCTTCCTCCTCATTAACCTGCGATAAATACCATGCAGAATTAGACAAAACTTAATAATAAAGGATATGAAGAAGGAAAACAAACCTCTTGATTAGGTAATGATGCAATAATGTTCTTAATTCTCCTGGGAAGATCCTGAAGCTGTCCAACCAGAGGCTTTGCTGTTGAAGAAACTTCTTCAACAGTGGTTACAATGACTTCTGGCTGCTGAAGCAGCTGAGCTCGCCTATCTGTTCTATTAGTATAGAGTACAAGCCTGAAATAAAATTCCACCTCATCTTGAAAAAACATAGTAAAACCTCATATTGATATGAATTGGCATGTCATGTAGAAAAGTATAAACTTCTAGAGTAGAAATTTAACGCGCCAATGAATATTTTAGACTAGATATTTTTCTATCATGTCACACAAAATTTAAAAATCGTCATCCTAATTTTTCACATGTTATACTCCTATACCATAAATATTTGTCAGTCATATGATCTATATACTTCAAGTTTGTTTCCGGAAAGGTAGAAATAAAAGTAACAGCAAAAACAGGATCTGGATAAACAGAGGTCATACACACCCAGCTCCAATGAACAATAACCCAACAATTAGCTTGGGTAGTTGCTTCTGTGCAAACTCCATAAGATCAAGGAAAACCGATGCAGGTGTGTTATCAGCCTCATCGGCAGTAAAAGAGAAGAATGATGCAGGGAAAAATCGGGAAGATTTCTTCAATAATGTCTTGGGAGCAAATGATGAATTATCTCTAGTCAAATCTTTTTGTGTTTCCTGTTTTTTTGTTTGAACTACATTCTTTGACTTTTCTGTTTCAACTTCAGCTTCTTTAGAAGAGTCTAAGCTTAATTGTCCATTCTCATGATCACTCAGATAATCAGACTGTGCCATGTCTTCCAAACTTTGCTTATTGTTATCAGATTGTGTTTCAGGTGAAAGCTCATCATCATTTAAGATATCAGCCTCTCTTTTAAGCACGTCATCACCAGAAAAACCTTGAACCACTTCCTCGGGAATACCTACAACCTCTTGTACTTGTAGAGTGTCTTTCGTATCAGCATTAAAACTAGAGGCAGATTTTTCTGCTTTCTGCAATGCCATCTCTGCATCATTCACGTGTTGTGCAGCCTCAATTTCGGCAGCAACAGCTTTCTCCGCTAAATGCATTATGTTTGCAACATCTTCCTCTGCTTTTGCTGCTTTCAGCTGCGCCTGTTCTGCAACTTCATGCAATTTGTTCACTTCATTCTGGAACTCCTCCTTTCTACATTGCAAGCCTCTCAGCTCACTCTCGCAATTTGCTAAATTTGTCTGCCCTTCCTTGATATCTTCCTTAGCATCCAAAAGTTCCTTCTCTTCTTGCATTATATCTTTATCATCATTACTATTGTTAGAACCTTGTGAGGAATCGTGAGCTTCTTTTGTAACCTCGCAAGACTCTATGGCTACTTGAAGCCTTGCCTCAGCCAGAGAAAGAGCCATAGTTGCTTTCTGAACAGCTTCTTTGGCAACAAATTCTTGACTCACAATATCTTGGATGATGTCAAGGGTAGAAGTAACATTGTTCCAAGAACTTGCTGCTTCATCTTGCAAAAAAATCGCAGTCTCAGATATCTTCTTAACCTTTTCCTCAAATGCAATGCTGTTTTCTCGAGCAGCTTCTAATTCTTTCTTGGCCTTTTGCAGCAGTTCTTTCAACTCATCCACATTTTGCTCCTCCACTACTTCACTCCCAGCTTCTTTCCTCCCTTCTTGCCCTTCTTCGCCCAAAGGTTCACTCGATTCCGCGCTGGAACCGTAGTCCTCATCCGCACTTTCCACCCTATCAACATTCCGTCCATTGCCGTTGAGATATGATAAAGAATCGTTACCCTGACACTTTGTCCAAATGTTCCTATTCCCCCTAAAAAGTTCATTTCTCTTCCAACAGAAACTCCTCTTCCCACTCGAAACTTTCAACTCTCCGAAACAGTCTACTCTCGAACCACTCCAACTACCTATCTTGTTCATCCGACTAAAACGAGCCTTCGAAGTAGTCCTCAAGTTGCCGAGGAAAGCACAACCAAAACCTCTCCCTCCAAATACAGTGCAAGAATCCAAACCATCAAATACCACATTAGACTGCGGTAACCTAAAAGCTACATCCATGTTCTCTCCCGAAACAAAACACTCACGGAATCACTTCTCTTCAATGCATTCTACAACCAATTCCTCAAAAGAACTGAAACAAAACAGTCCAGAACAAAATTAGAAAGCTCCACAACATTCAACACAACTCAAAATCACAGCCAAACACAACTCAAAATCACGTCCAAACACAACTCAATAGAGATTTTACCAAACATATCATACTATACTGAATAATGTTCAGTTCAGAGCATGCATGCTATAATCAGTAGCATTTCCGTTTTCTCACATTCATTCAATTCAACAGGAAAAATATTTAAAAGTAAACATAGCAAAGAGAAGTGCATTCAGCAAGTCGGAATCGGAATCGGAATCATCGATGAAACAACCGAAACGTGTATAAATGAACAAAAAGCTTCGAGCAGAGAAATGGAATTTACATGTTTGCGTTTTCTGTTGAAGACAGAGAAGAAAATGAATGAAAGTGTTGTTTGCGTGTTCTGTTAAAACGGTCAGTCAAGTGAGTAAGCAGATATACACAGAGAGGGAGAAGATATTATTCACAAATCCAAACTTTGTCTTCACCGTCGGTTAACGCGCGTGGGCCTCTCAAATTAGTACTATTCAAATAATTTGAGGATTAAAATGAATATTTCTAAAACTCGTTGAATAGTTTTATTACTTTAGAGATGAAATTTGTTATTTATGTTTTTAATGAAACAATTATGAATAGGTGAGTTTAATTTAAAGTTGTGTTTGATTAATTTAAAAGTTTAGAACAAATAAAATTATGTGTTTCAATTTAAAATAAAGAAATTAATAAAATATATGGTAGCGCGTGAAGGAAGTGTGGCTAAACATTGGGGCTAAAAAAAAATTGTATTTATTTTTATATGCAAAAATAAATTGTCTGTGATGAATGGACACTGCAATTTCAAAGAAATATCAAAACATATTTTGTCCTAAATATCAAAGCATATTCGTTGCACTTCATTCTAATGTCAGAGAAATTTTATTAATATTATTTATTTTCATAAAATAATATTAAATAATTTAAATTTATTTGTAATAACAGTTTATGAAAAGATTTATGTTTTCTCTCTTACATAAATCCATTAGATTAATGATATAACATAATATAATTTTTATCCTATAAGACACTTTAAAAATCTGACCCTTAACAATATTACAGTTATGAGTTTTTCTCTCAATAATACTGTTTATGAAAAAAATAACTTATTATCATTTTTTTCTGAGTTTAAGTGAGATTATGTAGTTAATAAACAATAATAAAACTGTTCAAGTTTTATTTTTGAAAATAAACATTTTTATTGTTTACATTCTTTTATAGAAAACTCTAAAACATCTTAAGAATTTTATTTTCTCCTTTTTTTCGTACTTTCAAAATTAGGATATAGGGTGAAGTAAACCTAAATCAGGTCTAGATTAAGTTGGAAAAGTTTGAATTAGGGTTTATGTTCCTTTTTAAATCTCAAGGGTTTTGACTTCTTAGGAAGCAAGACAATTTTAAATAAGAAAAATTAGCCTAATTTTGGAATTTGTTTAGGTAATTAGGTTAGTTTTAAGGAAATTAAGTTTCTTTAGGGAAGTAAATTGTTAATATTATATTATTAGTAGTACTTTAATTTGTATATGCTTTTGATGAATTTTTGTTTCTATATAATGAAAATTTGTAATAAATAAATATTTTAAATATATAAAACATATCATAGTTAAAAATCATAAGCAAAATATATTTAAAATATATAAAGTGTACTTTATATTTATAATAAATATTTCAATTATATTGAATTAACTTTAAATTGAGAAGAATAGATAGTTAAGAAAATCAAGTATATAAATAAAAATAAAAATTTTACACCTCTCCCCAAAAGAAATAAGAAATATTGAGAATAGTGGAAACTCTAACTAGTTGATAGTTCTAATTAACAGTATATGAGTAGATTACGAATTAGTTTTCTTTTAAAATTTAATATCTTTTCTATGTAAATAAAATAGTCACAAAATGTAGTATACATTTGTAACATTTTTCTTAATTTAAAATATAAAAAATATTTTTATATGTTAACATTCAGTTGTAATTCTTTATTTTGGAAAAATACAAAAAATATTGAAAAATGTCCAACAAATTTTTTAGTGAGGCTCTAACTATATAACTATAATCTTTAGAACACAATTTCAACAAAACAAGTATATTATACATTAAGTTTGTTAAAGTTATTTTAATTAGAAGTGCATATTATATTTTTTAAGTTTACTTAAAATTGCTTTTGACAATTAAACTTTTTAATAAATATAAATAATATTTTACTCTAAAAAGTTAAATCAAAATAATAATTAATTTATTAACTATTTAATTTAAAAATGTTAAAAAACACATTAATCATAAATAAAGACACTTCATATTATAAATGTAATAACAAAATCAAGATATATAATTATAAATTTTGTTTAATAAAATTGATTTTATAAAATTGAGTTGATTATTAAAATAAAAAACATTCATTACTTCAAATAAAAATGGATTATTAAATTTGCAGTTAAAACTTATGTAAACTCACACAGAAGATATTAAAGAAAACTTTGGATTAATCAAACTTTTGTTTAAACTTTCGAATACATTAACAAACCTCTCAAGTTAGTTTACAAGTAAACTAAAAATAATTTGTAAGAAATGTTTTGAGAGTAAAGAAATTGAACCAAAGACCCTGCTCAAAATGAAAGAAGGTGGTGGGAGGGGGGATAGAAACAATTCATGTTTCTAATTCAATTCAAGAGCTCTCTTCTTCTTTTTCTTCTTCTTCTTTTTCTTTTTCTTTTTCTTCATCTTCTACTACTGGAGGTTCCTCAGATTCTTCTGCTGGTGCTGGATGTGATGGCTCCTCAAATAGAGGCTCAGGAGGTGTAGATGAACCAGTCCTCTTGTGTGCAGCAGCTTGGAGCACATGGCTGTAGTTCCCTTTCTCCATGAACAGTTGTGCAAAGTGGACTCTGCAGTAGACAACACCATCAAGGGCAGCATAGTTTGAATGTGTCAGAGGGCACCCTGCATGAGCACACCTGAAACAAGTCTTGTGGTAGCATTCCCCTTCCAGTGACACCTATTTCATAAACAAAACCAAATTCCCATGCATGCTTAGTTTAGTCATGTCAAAATCCTATTTCAGGTGATTTTGAAATCATTCTACAGTCAAATTTTGAAAAGTAATTGTAAAAATCAATGGTCTTCTTAGTACCATGTGAAGTATCTACTGACTTCTTTATGATTAATACAGGTATTTTTCAGAAATATGACATTACAAACTTGTTCTCACTTTTTCATGTTACATGGTGAAGATATGAGAGATCACAAACCTTTTCAAGAGGATACACTGTTTTTGAGCATACTGCACATTTGTCCAGGGTTCCACTGAACATGGAAGATAGCTTGCTAGGGGTTCTATTCTGCTGTTGATCATGATAGAACTTGCGTTAGAGAGGGAACACAAGAATACATAATTATACATAGGAAGATATAAAATGGAAAGTGTATGGTAATAAAATTAATTGGTAAAGTATGTGCCAGAAAGGATAGGTAACATACAATATCGTTTTGCTTCTCAGTAGACTTTGCTGCAACATTTAGAGTCAAGAAAACAGCATAGCTTCATTAGTGTAAATAACAGAAAGTGACATGATCCTACTACTTGTAATTTAATGTAAGGTGGGATGAGAATTATTATGAGAATAACACAGAGTTTGGCCAAAAGATGCTCTTACCGAAGTTCTTGCTGAAATTGCCAGATTCCTTGAAGAGTTGTTCAAAATGAGGCTTGCAATAGAGAACTCCATCCATTGAGGAGTATGTGCACATCTGATCAACATTGAGTAGTATAAACAATTTTGTAATATAATGTGTGTGAAAAGAAAAATCCCACCTAGCAAAATCTTGGTTTTAAATCTTTTGCATAAAAAAAATTGTTACAGAAAGAAAAAAACGACTTGCTGATAGATATAATCCACACCCATATGATAGTGACCCAAAAGAAGTATTTGGTTTCCTTTTTCTTTCATTAAGCTGATATGTGTTTACATTAACAATTACAAGATTATTTTATAGCATTGTTTTCATTTCCTTTCCTTCATACTTTTCAAATTTCATTAAGTAAATTTTGTAAACATGATTTTGTTTTTAAAATTTCCTTCTAAAAGTCATGAAATCAGAAAAGAAGTGGCATTCCTATACCTCCTCATTTCAGAACAATTACCATTTTTGTACAATGATTTAAAATAAATTACCTTTGACCTTCTTAACTATGATCTTTCTCATTCCACATTGGAGTTACAAATAGACAAGTAAAATCAAAAAGGGAAGAAATCAAGAGAATGAAGGTATTATACCGTGAGATATCCCTTGCAGTGGCTGCATTTGAAGCAGTTCTTATGGTAAGGAATGCCTTCAAGGGTTAACAAGTCAACCACGTAGACAGTCTTGTCACATGCCTTGCATTTATCAAGAGTTCCTGTGAATGACATGTTTGCTTTCTCCCCTTCCTTTATTACTTGTGGTTTTTTTTGTTTTTTTATTCCCTTTGGGAATGTCTGAGGAACAAAGAGTGGTTGAACAAGAATGCACACCTCAGACAAAAGGGAACAGAACAAAGTCTTAGATATGTCTTAGAAGAAAGTGACTTATATCAGCAAAGTTAATGGCTGTAAGTGATTGACAAGTGATTGTAGATCCTAAAACTGTGAAACAAAAATGGAAAAGTTTGAGTTATTTGTGGATATGATCTAATTGAATGGAGTGAAAAAAGATTGGTTTGTTTTGACCACTTCAATTAGAAGAAGTTATTGGATGAAATAAAACTTGCTATTTCCAACTTTTCTTTGGTTTACTATTCTGGTAATTAAGATGTGGATTTCATAATTAAGAGGTTAATAAAGCAAGTTAAAAAAACATATTAACCTTATTGATCTTTTTGTAAATTAAGGGACTTTTTTTATTTTTAGCATGTTATTCATCTGGCTCCTACTTCTTCTCCTCCAATCTTGAAATCTTGAAACAAGAAAATAGTTCCTCCTCCCTTGTAAACAGTAATTTAAACTAAAATTTATTTATTAAAAAATAATTATAGAATCTGTGAATTAACTATAGAGCAAGGTTAGAATAAATTTTGATTAGCAAAAGTCATGTACCACTTCTATATAAATTAGTTTTTTATCATCAGCTTTTAGTGATACTGTGTGAATTATATCCATTAAAAATCATGATAAATATTGCTAAATAAAAAACATGACCCAAATTTTGTTGATTTGTAAATTTTTTTGAATAGTACTCATTTAGAGAGCTACATATTATTTATGATTTCTCCTCGTTTTAATAGAGGATATTGATTATTTATGAAGTATTATTAATAATATTAATAAATAAATAATTATAAAATTAATATTAATATATAAAAATTAATATAAATATATATGAATAAATAAATAAATTAAATATACTATAGTTAATATAAATAATATATAAATATAAATACATAAATTGTTCAAACATTAATAAACTAATATAAATTTTAATAGAAGTATAATTATGTAAAAAAGGATTCATAAGAATAACTTCAATTTAATTATTTGTTATGTTAATATTTGTTAAAATAATTTTATCATTTTCTTTGAACTCATTTAACGTTCAAAAGTTCTTCCATTCTGTTTTAAGTTTTGTTAATTTATATGATGTATTTTTTTTTATTTTGTATAAAAATATAATTTATATAATTATATATTATATATAATAAATGTAAATGAAAAAATAAATAAAAAAATTACACGAAAAATATTAATATATAAGAAATAAACATAAGCATATATAAATAAATAAAATACACATACTAAAATTAATATAAATAATGCATAAAGATAAATAATACACGTAAATAAATAAATTGTTCAACTATCAACAAATTGAGACGAATTTTGAGGAAAGTAAGTAACAATAAATAGTTATGTAAAAAATGATTCATTCTAAAAGGCGAATAACTCAGATTTCATTATTTGGTATGTTAACCTCTGCTTCAAAAACAATCTTATATGTCTTCTTTGAAGTCATTTAGCATACATAATTTTTTTCATTCCGTTACAAGTTTTGTTGATTTATTTAGCTTGTTTTCTTCACTATTTTGTATAAAAATATAATTAAATATAATTAAATATAAATGTAAATGTAAATAAAAAAATAAAAATAAATAAATTAGAAATCAAATATTAATATATAAGAAATAAACATCATCATATACAAATAATTAAATAAAACTAAACATACTAAAATTAATATAAATAATGCATAAGGATAAAAAAAAATTATCAGCAAAAATAAATAAATAAATGTGAACCATTTCAGGGGTGGTCCAACCCTTATACAGAAAGATAACCCTTAGCCTTCCCCAACCAGACTAATACCCTCCAACAGACAACTATAAAACACACTTGACAAAACCCAAAAAAATCGCGTATATTGCTAACCACCAAAAATAATACATAAAAAAAACCAACTTCATACAAACCAAAGGATCAAGACACCAGTCAGAATAAGAGAAATACATCGAGTGTGACTTTGAAGTAATCCACGACCAAACCTTTAATTGAACCAAGGCGAACAATTCTAAAACACCAACCACGCCCCTTTAAAAATTACGTTGTTCATATGCTTCCAAATCTCACTTACTACTGCAATTCTAATCGCTCCCCAAACATCATTTACAAAATCAGTAGCGTTACATATCCTAAACTGGAAAAAATTTAACAGTGAATCATTGTGAGACACGGACATCACTCCAAGCCAAGCAAAGTATTGACTTTAAATGAGCAAAGCAATTATGCACTCAAAGAACAAATGACGACAAGACTCCTCCTCCACCCTATATAAACTACACAAAGGACTTTCGACCGCAATCCCACGCCTTTCCAAATTGACCCTAGTATAAATCTTATTTTCCAGCACCCTCCAAGCAGTAATTAGTGCAGAAGGCAAAGCTTTACACCTTAAACGATTACCAAGAAGATTTTACCGAGACATTCTCCGCTTCTTGACCCCCCCCCCCCTTAAACGATTATAAGAAGATTTAACCGTATAAGATAGAGCATCCCCATCCTTCCAAACCTAGTTATCCTCCTTTTCTAAGTCAATTCTCTACCCATGAACCACCTGGAAAAATTGAGTGGCTTTTTCCATTAAAAAAAAATCCTTCTCCGGGCTAATTTCCAATCCCAAACCCGTTATTCCAAACCCCAAGCTCGGCCACCTTAGAGGCTTTGGACGAATTCAGAGAGAACAATCTCGGAAAACACTCTTCAAAACACCACAACCCGCATAATTGTCCTCCCAAAAAGAAATTTCCTTCCCATTACCAAACTTCCACTTGAAAGTATCTTCAAAATTCCGTCCCTAACCCTCAAAACCCCAAACTTTCTTCAGATCTTTCCACTAAAGAGAGTCCTTACTATTTTTCCCGCCTTCTCTCAGACTTCTCCAATCCCCATACTTAGATTCAAGAATCTCCTTCCACAAACGCCCTTATCCGACCCCAAACACCAAATCCATTTTCCTAGTAACGCCAAGTTGAAAACCCTTAAATCAAGGATTTCGAGACCACCGACCTCGTGTGGCTCACAAACCTTTTTCCAAGAAGCCCAGACAACCTTTCTCCCGTCAGACCCCCACCCCATAAGAAATTTCTTTGGATTCACAATAACTCGTTTGCAACCATAAAGGGCATTTTGAATAAGGACAGATAAAACAACTGAATAGAGGAAAGTACAGACTTAATCAAACAAATCTTCTCAACCATTGACAAAAACCTACCTTCCTACCTACACAGTCTAGTCTACCAGCTTTCAACCACCCCACCCCAAAACGCACCTTTCTTATGACACCCTCTAACGACATACCCAAGTATACAAAATGGGTTACCATCACTTCACAGTTAAGAATCGCCGCAAATCGTTGAATCATTATCTGATCAACCCCCAACCCACCAATCCTACTCTTCAAAAATTTCACCTTAAGCCCAAAAGAAAGTTCAAAGCAATTCAAAGTCACCTTTATATTGAAGACACTTTTAGTATTAGCTTCGCAAAAGAATAAAGTATCGTGAGCGTATTGTAACATGTTTACCTTCACTTTTTTCCTTCCGATCTCCAAGCTATCAATAAAAAATTTCTCAACTGCCTCCCTTAACACACCAGCCAAGCCTTCTACCGCAATAAGAAACAAAAATGGAGCTAACGGATCACCCTAATGAAGCCCCTTCTCTGAAAAAAAAAAATCCTTAGGCAGACTACCATTCACAAACATTGACATTGAGACTGATTCTAAACAACCATTAATCCAATGAGTCCATTTTCTACAAAAAACCAACTCTTTCTAACATATAGTGCATAAACTCCCAACTTACTGAGTCATAAGTCTTCTCATAATCAACTTTAAGGAAAACACAACTTTTCTTTTTTCTCTTCATCTCTTCCAAAACTTCATTAACCATTAATACACTATCCAACAAACCCTTATCTTCAAGAAAAGCATAACGATAAATAATACACCTAATAAAATAAATTGTTCAAGTATCAACAAACTAACACAAATTTTAGGAAAGTAAGTAACAATAAACAGATATATAAAAAAGGACTATCCCAAAAGTTGAATAACTCGAATTTCATTATTTGGTATATTAACCTCGACTTCAAAAACTATCTTATTGTCTTCTTTAAAGTCATTTAACCTACAAAAATTCTTTCATTTCGTTCTAAGTTTTGTTGATGTATTTGGCACATTCTTTTTTACTATTTTGTATAAAAATATAATTTATATAATTATATTATATATAATAAATGAAAATGAAAATGAATAAATAAATAAATTACACAATAAATATTCATATATAAGAAATAAACATCAGCAAATGTGAATAAATAAATTGTTCAAGTATCAACAAACTGACACAAATTTTGAGGAAAGTAGGTAACAATAAACAATTATGAAAAAATAGGATTCATCCTAAAAGACGAATAACTCAAAATTCATTATTTGATATGTAACCTTTGTTTCAAAAATAATTTTATTGCCTTCTTTAAAATCATTTCACATACTTAAGTTCTTCCATCCCTCTTCAAGTTTTGTTGATTTACATAGCACGTATTCTTCATTATTTTGTATAAAAATATAATATATATATATATATATATAAATGTAAATATAAATAAGAAAATATATAAAAAATTACAAATCAAATATTAATATATAAAAAATATACAAGAAATATATAAGAAATAAGCATCAACATATACAAATATAATATTAACAATTTATTTCCTGAAAGAAACTTAATTTTCTTAAAACTAACCTAATTACCTAAACAAATTCCAAAATGAGGTTATTTTTTCCTATTTAAAATTGTTTGGCTTCGTAAAAAATCAAAACCCTTGAGATTTAAAAAGGAACACAAAGCCTAATTTAAACTTTTCCAACTTAATCTAGACCTGATTTAGGCTTACTTCACACTATATATCCTAATTTTGAAAGGTGATAGGCCATGAGCTTGCTCAGTGCCGAGTGATTCATGATTAGGATCATGCTCCTGGGTCTCAATATAAATCTTTATAAAGATAATTTTTGATGAACGAGACCAGGGGAGGACTGCGGTCCCAAAACAACATAAAGAGTATCGGAAGAAATATCCACAACTGAAGCAAGTGGAAGGTCGCATTGATAAATTGACCATTAATGCTCCTGGCAGAGCTAAAGCAGGGTCACTCTTGGGTCACCCTGCTCCTAATAAACCAAATGGAGTGGAGGATGATTTTGCTGATATGCCTTCTCTTGAAGATGCCTCAGATCATGGATCCAGGCAGGGAGATCCCACTCACACTTCGGATTTCCCAGAAACGGAGAGGCTAAGGAATTCACCTGTTGTTATGCAAGCCAAGGGCTCAGAGTCTCATGCTCCTTTTAATGCTCATCATGAGGAGGTCTTGACTCCTGTGGTGGTATCACCTTAGTTGCGTCCCATCTCTCCTCAACGAGTTAAATCATCTGCCCATACTACAACTTAAATCAATACTCCAATTGATGTTCATCATGAGGAGGTCTCTGCTATTGTGACTGTACCATCCCCGACGTTGGTCCTGAAAAATCATTTCTCTTCTCTTGATGGTTTAGATACTACAGATGTGGGAGGTGATCCTTATATTGGTACGTCTACTACCATTGTTGAACCTTAGAAGGCTAAATCTCTTGGGGATGTTAAAGCACTATCGTTGGTCCTGCAAAATCACTTTTCCTCTCTTGATGGTTTGAAAAATACAAATGTTCCTTCAAAATTTTGGGCTGATCCTAACAAGATGGAGGAGGATGACAGTGATACCGGGGAGGAAATAGTTTGTACTAAAAGAAAACCAGGTAGACCACCTAAGAGGAAAGGTAAATCCAAAAAAACTGCTAAGACAATTCTCTCCACAACGTCGCAATGAAAGTCTCTTCATTTTTCTGGAATGTTAGAGGATTGGGAAACCACAAAACTGTGGAGATGTTGATTAGTTTACTCAAACTACATAAACCTCTTTTGGTTTTTCTTGCTGAACCTATGCTACCGTACACTGATGCTTTTGAAGTCCTTTTCAGATATGTTAATATGCATTTGGTGGCTACGTCTCCTATTGTTAATAAAGCTTTGGTGTTTGTCGGTTCCTAATTTAGTCCGAAATTTCTTGGTAAATGAACAATTTATTTTTGTAACTTGTCATTTGCATGATAAATGTTTTAGCTTTGCAGGTGTTTATAGTGCTACCACATACGTGGCTAGACGGTTTTTGTGGAGGGATTTTAGTTCCTTCATAGGGCCTTGGTGTATTATGGGAGATTTTAATGTTGTGCTCTCGACGGATGACTGTAAAGGAGAGGTGGCTCCTAATCAAGTTTCTTGCAATGAATTCCTTGATTGGATTAATACTAATGATCTTTCTTGTATGCCTTTTACTGGAACTTGCTATACTTGGTGTACTGGAAGGAGAGGGCTCCATAGAATTCATAGAAGATTGGATAGGGCATTATGTAACAACGTGTGTTTGGATGAATGGGATTCTTGTACTTATTTGGTTCTTATTAAAAATTGTTCTGATCATTCCCCTATTCTTACTAGTCTTGCTAGTAATTCTTTGAGAAAGGTTAGCAATTTTCATTTCTTTTCTATGTGGCTTCAAGATGCTTCATGTATGAAGCTTATTCATGATTCTTGGGCTAATAAGGTTGTTGGTTGTCCTATGTTTATTTTACAACATAAGTTAAAAAGGTTGAAAGTTGAGTTACGTGACTGGAATAAAAATTCTTTTGGTAATGTTCACAATGTAGTTCTTCTTAAACAAGGTCTTCTCCTTGGTATTCAACAAACCTTAGAGACTGCTAGTATGTCTGATATTGATGGGCTTCTCTGTCAAGAAAGGATTGCTAAGGAGGATCTTGATCAGACTCTTCACTGCCAATATTTGTTTTAGAAAGAAATGGCTAAAATGCTTTGGTTTAAAGATTGGGATAAAAATACTGCTTTTTTTCCATGTTGTGGTCAAGAGGAGAAATAATTCTAGTAGGATTCATCGTCTGCGAATTGATAATGTGGTTATTGAGGATCCTACACTCATTGAGGAACATATTTTGGACTTTTATAAAACCCTTTATGCTGAGTATATTTCTCATGTTCAGGATACAGACAATATGGAAGATTTTATTGGTACTTATATTCCTGAGCTGGTTTCCTCTGAGGAGAATATGATGTTGATTAAGTGTCCTGATTTTTTAAAAATCAAGAATGTTGTTTTTAACCTTAATGGTAATAATGCTCCTGGTCCTGATGGTTTTGGTGGTGTTTTTTATCATTCTTGTTGGGATATTATTAGGACAGATGTTTGTAATGCAGTCCAACAGTTTTTTAAACAAAGCTGGGTTCTCCCTAAAATGAATAGTAATGTGGTATCTCTTATTCCTAAGATTCAGGATGTTGAATCTATTAAATATTACAGGCCAATTGTTGTTGATAATTTTAAATTTAAGATTATTTCCAAGATTTTGGCAGATCGGCTTGCTCTTGTGGCTGCCAGAATTATTTCTTCTAATCAGTATGGGTTTGTGTAAGGCAGACAAATTCAAGATTGTATTGGTATTGCTTCTGAAGCTATTAACTTGTTTTCTGAAAAGGTTCACAGAGGCAATGTGGCTTACAAAGTTGATATTCACAAAGCCTTTGACAATCTAAGTTGGAAGTTTTTACTATTAGTTTTGTCACGCTTTGGTTTTCACCCCTAGTTTGTCGGTTGGATTAGTACTATTCTCCGTTCAACTATGCTTTCTATCATAATAAATGGCAGTTTGGTGGGTTTTTTTTCCTTGTAGTAGAGGTGTTAGACAAGGTGATCCTTTGTCTCCTATATTTTTTTGTCTTGTAGAGGAAGTTCTTAGTAGAGGTCTCTCAAAGCTTGTGGATGATAAGAAGATTCTACATATGGTTAGTCTGCAAGGTTTTCTCACTCCCTCTCATATTTTATATGCGAATGAAATTTTTATTTTCTGTAGGGCGAATAGTAAGTCTCTTAGAAATTTGAGTAATTTTCTTAAAACATATGATGATTTCTCTGGTCAATATGTTAATAATTCTAAGAGTAGTTTTTTCACCATGGATAATTCTACAAGATTTGTCACCAAGATTCAGCGTATTCTTTTTTGTAGTCATGGTTGTTTTCCTTACACTTATTTAGGAGTGCTTATCTTTGTTGGTGCTCCAAAGGGTCATTTTCTTCAACCTTTGGCTGATAAAGTCAAATTGAAGCTAGCCTCTTGGAAAGGTAAATCTCTTAGCATGATGGGTTGAGTTCAGTTGGTCAATACGGTGATTATGGGTCTTCTAGATTATAGTTTTAATTTGTATAAATGACCTGTTTCTCTTCTTAAGCAAGTTGAGCAGTGGTGCCGAAATTTTATCTGGACTGGTGATATTCCGAAAAAAGGTATAGCTACTATTAATTGGGATACGATTTGTTCTCCCCTTGAGAATGGAGGTTTGAAAATTATTAATCTTCACCATGAAAATAATGCATATCTTCTTAAGCTTGCTTGGAACTTTGCTTATAGCAACAAACCTTGGTCTTTGCTCTTGAATGTAAGTCAAAACATGAATAAACGTAAATTGAACACATACAATTATGTTCACAAATAGATCTTATCATATCATGATTCTCACACAAAACATAAAGTGAAGAAGGAATAGGCACTTACATTGATCCATGAGTGATCCTAATTGAACAGTTACTTTATCTCCTTTATCCTAATCTATCTCTTAGCAATTCCGTACTTGTCACACACTTTCGTGATGGTTAACAGTGAGACAACTATTATTTGCAGAGACAGAACCCTATAGCTTTTAGTACCCAATCTCCATCAGATGTAGGTTTTCATTAGGTATATCATCAGATATATATTTCTCACATTAACCAATGGGCCTTTAATTCTATTATTATTATTAAATCATATTTGGGCCCAAAGCCCAAACTCTAAGTCATGTGAGTCACTTTATAGAAATTAATTTACATAATTTCTTACATTCTCCCACTTGACTCATATGAGTTATAATACTTTCATGATTTAATAATTACATAAATGCGCATTTAAAAGGCCTTACATAAATTGGTTCTATCATTATTCATAATCAAGAATACAGAAATAATAAGAGTCATGGCAGTTACATGTCATTTGAATCAACACATTTCCTTCCATGTACTACTATATCATTATTTCTCCTTAATATGACTTTATAGTGAGAAATTCATAATAGGTTCAAACATAATGTCATTGTCATCAATAACAACATAATTTGTTTTCCACACCATAATAACATAATTTGCATGCATATACATAAAGTAGAAAACAACATAAATTTCAGAAACTTTATTTATCAATGAGCTCAGAGTGTCAAATAAACATTAACAACATTCATAATTCACTAGTAGACATAATGCCCATATTTACAACATGACCAGTAAATGTTTTGCGCGGTAACCCTTTTGTTAAAGGGTCAGCAATCATAAGATCAGTGCTAATATGTTCTATTGACACTTTATGTTTCTGAACTTCTTCTTTAACGGCAAAGTATTTCAATTCCATATGTTTAGCACCTTTGGAATACTTGTCGTTTTTAGAAAAGAAGACTGCTGCGGAGTTATCACAATAAATTTTCAGCGGCTTGGCAATACTGTCAACAATTCCAAGTCCTGAAATAAAATTCCGCAACCAATTAGCCTGAACTGTGGCCTCAAAGCATGCCACAAATTCAGCCTCCATAGTGGACGCAGCGATGACTGACTGCTTCGCACTTTTCCATGAAATCGCTCCTCCAGCTAAAAGATACACATAACCAAATGTAGACTTTCGTGTATCCACACAGCCAGCAAAATCTGAATCTGTATATCCAATCACCTCAAGGTGATCAGATCTTTTATAAGTAAGCATGTGATCCTTCGTTCCTTGCAAGTATCTTAAAACTTTCTTTGCAGCTTTCCAATGATCCAATCCTGGATTACTCTGGTATCTACCAAGCATACCAACTGCAAAACTAATATCTGGTCGTGTACAAGTTTGAGCATACATTAAACTCCCAACAATAGACGCATAAGGTATATTCTCCATCTGTTTCCGTTCCAAGTCATTCTTTGGACATTGCATGAGACTAAATTTGTCTCCTTTCTGTATTGGAACAGGAGATGTCGAACATTTATCCATTCTGAATCTCTCTAAAACTTTATTAATATATGCTTTCTGAGACAAACCTAACAGTCCTTGTGATCTGTCACGGAATATTTCAATTCCTATCACATAGTATGCCTCACCCATATCTTTCATCTCAAAGTTATTAAAGAGAAACTTCTTAGTCTCACTTAATAGACCAAGATCATTAGTTGCAAGCAAGATATCATCAACATATAGAATTAGGAATATAAACTTGCTCCCACCGATCTTCAGGTATATACACTGATCAACGATGTTTTCCTTAAACCCAAAGGACACAATAGTATCATTGAACTTAAGATACCATTGCCTAGAAGCCTGTTTAAGCCCGTATATTGATTTCTTAAGTTTACACACCATGTGTTCTTTTCCTTCTTCAATGAACCCCACTGGTTGGTCCATATAAACATCCTCTTCTAAATCCCCATTCAGAAAAGCAGTTTTGACATCCATCTGATGCAACTCAAGATCATAATGAGCTACTAATGCCATGATAATTCTAAAAGAATCTTTCTTAGAAACAGGTGAAAATGTCTCCTTATAATCAATGCCATCCTTTTGAGTAAAACCTTCGGTAACAAGTCGGGCCTTGTAACGTTCGATATTGCCATGAGAGTCACGTTTAGTCTTAAAGACCCATTTACACCCGACTCTCTTGCATCCTTCTGGCAATTCTATAAGGTCCCATACATCATTCTGTGCCATTGATTTAAGCTCATCTTTCATGGCATCTAACCACTTATCAGAATTATCATCATTGACGGCGTCTGAAAATGAAACTGGATCATTATCAATACTTAAGTCATTTTCTGACTCTTGTAGATAAACCACATAATCATTCGAAATAGCAGACTTTCTTTCTCTTTGAGATCTTCTTAATACTATTTCTTGTGGTTGTTCTACTACAGGTTCATTGTTTTCTTCATGATCATTAATTTGTTGTTCTTCTTCATCGTTGAGTGACTCAACTACATTAGGAACAACAATACTTGAAGTAAAGGTACTAGTTAAAGGAACTTGTACTCTAACTTCCTTAATCTCCACATTTTGTGAAGTATTACTCCCACTGGTTTCACCATTTTCAATGAACCGTGCATTTCCAGATTCAACATTCTTGTGTTATGGGTAGGACAGTAAAACATATACCCTTTTGACTTTGCTGGATAACCTATGAAATATCCACTGATTGTTCTTGCATCCAATTTCTTCTCTTGCGGATTGTATATTCTGACTTCTGCCTGACATCCCCAAACATGCAGGTGTCTCAAACTGGGTTTCCTTCCTGTCCATAATTCAAAAGGTGTCTTTTGAACTGCCTTACTAGAAACCCTAATCAACAGATACATGACAGTTTTTAAAGCATACATCCACAATGAAACAGGTACAGTTGACTTACTTAACATGCTCCTAACCATATCCATTAAGGTTCGATTACGCCTTTCTGAAACACCATTTTGTTGTGGTGTACCTGGCATTGTGTATTGAGCATAAATACCACGTCTCTCAAGGAACTTAGCAAACGGACCAGGGTGTTGTCCACTTTCATCATATTTTCCATAATATTCACCACCCCTATCTGATCTGACAATTTTCACCTTTCTGTCTAATTGCCTTTCCACTTCATTTATATAAACTTCCAAGGCATTCACCGCTTGCGATTTTTCATGCAGTAAATAGACATAACCATAACGTGAAAAATCACCATTAAAGGTGATAAAATACCTTTCTTTATTGAAAGAACTTGCATCAAAAGGTCCACATATATCAATGTGTATAATTTCAAGAAGCTGAGTACTTCTTGTGGCTCCCTTCTTTGTGTGTTTTGTTTGTTTGCCTTTAATACAATCCACACATACATTCAGATCAGTAAAATCCAAACTTGGAAGTATTTCATACTTTACCAATCTCTCCATTCTTTCCTTGGAAATATGTCCCAAACGTTTGTGCCACAAGAAAGCAGAACATTCATTCACCAAACTTCGTTTAGTGCCAACATTATGATGTGAGGTCATAAGAGTTTCAACATATAGTTTATCGAGATTCAATCTATATAATCCATCATAAAGAGTACCAGATCCAATAGACTTAAGTCTTGCCGCAATATTAGTCATTTCAATGACATGTTCGTGCATAGTACGAGAACCATCAAATTCCATGGTGGTTAATATACTCATTAATGTCCCAACAAGAGACTTATCAGTAGTTTGGGAGCGTTCTTCCACAAATTTCATAAATTCTTTTGCACCATCAGTTTTGGGAAGAGCAGACTTAATATTACTTGTTATGCTCATTCGCATAAAGATACAGGAACAATACTTGATCACACATGCTTAACATTAATACTTTGAGTCATAAACTAAACATACTATACAGATTCAGAAAACATTCTATGTATACTAATGTTCTCCTTTGGGAGATTCATTAATACACAAAACATAATGATGCTAATAGTATTAACTTTATTTGGCAAGATGTATGCATTAACTAGAAACACTTGTTATCTTTGGATATACAAGCAAAACTAATAACACATACTCACTACCAACAATCATATCCATTAATTATAAGGACAACTAATCAACCTTTGGGTGATCCATAATGCCCTATAATAATGAATTTCCATTTACCCATATATATAAATAATTTAGCATCCATTCTATAGGTAATTGGAATAAAATTTATCAGTAATCTGGAATTAAATAAAACTTAAAGATTTGATCACTTTGGTGATTACAAATCTATCATACAAATAATTTCATAAATAATATCATTAATTGAAATAAAATTTCATCATCCATAATTTGAAATTAAATAAAACTTAAAGATTTGATCACTTTGGTGATTATAAATCTATCATACAAATAATTCCATAAATAATATTATTAATTGAAATAAATTTTCATCATCCATAATTTGGAATTAAATAAAACTTAAAGATTCGATCACTTTGGTGATTACAAATCTACCATACAAATAATTCCATAAATAATATCATTATATGAAATAAAATTTCATCCATAATTTGGAATTAAATAAAACTTAAAGATTTGATCACTTTGGTGATTACAAATCTATCATACAGATAATTCCAAAATTTCAATTTAAAATTAAATACATAAAGCGGAAATATAATTTTCCATTCCTCACTTTCAATCAATTAATTAAACTTTAATTTAATGGAAATTAAATTACATTATGACATAAAATTTCATTAAAACTTTAATTAAACTTTAATTTAATGCAAATAAAATTACATTAAAACATAACAAAATTTCTTTAAAGTTACATTACAAAATAAAAAAAATAAAAAATAACGTAAAGTTGAATTAAAAAAAAAATTGGGACCAAAAGCTACCCAGATTATTCACAATAAAAATTTCAGCGAATGACGTGCACATGAATTAACATAAATCATTAATTAAATTCAATAGGTGACTCATGGCTATGTTACTCCATTATGGACGTAAGGAGTAGACATGTTTAATTCACTGTTCTAATTTATAGTGCTTGAAAACCTTCACTTTTAATTAAGCTTTAATCTAAGGTGCCGGAAAGAAATCACACGTCTTGAGCCAAACGCATCATGCTGCGAATTTCTGAGCCCAGCTTAAAGTGCCACGGGAAAAGGATGATTGCAGTTTCATTTTTCTTCAATTGAATTAAAATTCAATTAATGAAAGTTTTCAAAATGACATAAAGAGGCACACATCATAAATCCCTAATTTTAAAATTAGGGTTCTTCAATTGGGATTAATTAAAATTAGGGTTCTTTGACTTTGATGGTTTAGGACAATTAGGGATCTATTATAGAGGAATGAAAACCTTAATCTATAAATCCTAATTTTAAAATTAGAGTTCTTAAATTAAAAATATTTTAAAATTAGGATTCTTTGATTTTGGAAAAGCATTAATGGAGAATCACAACATGAGCAACAAGGCTCTGATACCACATGTAAGTCAAAACATGAATAAACGTAAATTGAACACATACAATTATGTTCACAAATAGATCTTATCATATCATGATTCTCACACAAAACATAAAGTGAAGAAGGAATAGGCACTTACATTGATCCATGAGTGATCCTAATTGAACAGTTACTTTATCTCCTTTATCCTAATCTATCTCTTTGCAATTCCGTACTTGTCACACACTTTCGTGATGGTTAACAGTGAGACAACTATTATTTGCAGAGACAGAACCCTATAGCTTTTAGTACCCAATCTCCATCAGATGTAGGTTTTCATTAGGTATATCATTAGATATATATTTCTCACATTAACCAATGGGCCTTTAGTTCTATTATTATTATTAAATCATATTTGGGCCCAAAGCCCAAACTCTAAGTCATGTGAGTCACTTTATAGAAATTAATTTACATAATTTCTTACATTGAAAGCCAAAGTCCTTAAATCAAAATACGAGTTTCGAATGGTTTATAGATCCTCATCTCTTTGGCCTAGAATTAAGCAGTTTTATTCTACTATACTTGATTATAGTTCTTGGACTGTTGGTACAAGTTCTTTTACTAATTTCTGGAATGATAAATGGTGTGCTCCTACTTCTTTAGAAAATATTGTAGGATTATTTATGGTGCTAGTATTCCGGATACAGTCTCTCAGTTTTGGACAGGTGGTGATTGGAATATTTCGTGTCTTTACAACAAATGCCTCATCTTTTTAGTCATATCATGGTTATGGCGGAACATGATATTTCTAATTGGATTCTAGATGAGTCTGGTCGTCTCACTCTTAAATCAGCTAGGACTTTTTTCTCAGAACCAGGGGTTTCCTGTGGTTGGGGTAAATTTATTTGGTCTTCATATATTATGCCTTCCAAAACTCTTGTCCTTTGGAAATTTTTTCATGTGCGGCTTCCTACAGATCAACATATTCAAAATAAAGGTCTGCATATTTGTTCTATGTGTACGCTTTGCGAAAAGCACGAAGAATCTATTCAACATTTATTTTTTGAATGTGCTAATGCTTTGCGTATTTGGAGTTGGGTTCGACACATTTTTCCTACATATGATTTCTCTAATAAGGATGATCTTCTTCATTTTATTAGAAGTGATGGTAGTATGTTGGTTAAATTGGTTAAGCTAGCTGTGACAACTTTTTCTATTTGGATGATATGGCGTATGAGGAATTATGCTCATTTTCAGGATAAGATTGAGGTTTCTAGGGTTATTTTGGTTATTAAAGATTTAACTTGTCTAGTGAGTAATTCGTTTAACGTTTCAATGAAGAATGATATGTTCGATTTCAATGTGCTCAAGTTTTTTGGTATTAACACTCGTACTGGTAAAGTTCAACGTCCTCTTCCTGTTAGATGAGAGTTTTCTTCACCAGGCTGGGTTAAAATTAACACTGATGGGGCTGCTAGGGGTTATCCAGGTCTTGCCGCTTGTGGAAGTATTTTTCGTGGGAGTATGGGGGAGTTTATTGGACCTTTCTATGCGTTTCTTGACGTTCAGACTGCTTTGGTTGCTGAATTTTATGGAGTTATATATGCTTTGGAGGAAGCTCAAAAGTTCGGTCTTACTAATGTCTGGCTGGAATGTGACTATGTCTTGGTTTGTGCTGCATTTACAGTTAGGACAAATGTTCATTGGATGCTTCGTAATCGATGAAATACTTGTCTTAATTACTGTGGAAAAATCAGGTTTAGGGTTACTCATATTTTTCGTGAAGGGAATGCGTGTGCTGATAAGTTGACTAATTTATGATTTATTCATAGAGAATCCTTTCATTGATATAATAGACTTCCATCTAGTATGTTCTTAGAATTCTTTATTAATAAGTATAGTCTACCTATGTATCGTTTTTGTTAAGATATGAGTTTTGGTCTAGTCCCCCTATATTTTTTTATTTATTTATTTTTTAATAATACTTTTTTTCATGTGATAGCAAATGATTGTTGTTACTTGAGGTGTGAGTCTAGTTAAGATGTCAAGTAGCATAGTGATGCCTAACACAAAAGTTTTTTTATAAAAAATAAAAAAAAGTACCAAAAAAAAAGGAGAAAATAAAATTCTTAGGATGTTTTAGAGTTTTCTATAAAATAATGTAAACAATAAAAATGTTTAATTTAAAAAATAAAACTTGAACAGTTTTATTATTGTTTATTAACTACATAATCTCACTTAAACTCAGTAAAAAAATGATAATAAGTTATTTTGTTCATAAACAGTATTATTGAGAGAAAACTCATAACTATAATATTGTTAAGGGTCTGATTTTTAAAGTGTCTTATAAGATAAAAAATTATATTTTGTTATATCATTAATCTAATGGATTTATGTAGGAGAGAAAACATAAATCTTTTCATAACCTGTTATTATAAATAAATTTAAATTATTTAATATTATTTTATGAAAATAATATTATGTAATATTTAAATTAAACTCACATATTCATAATTGTTTCATTAAAAACATAAATCCCAAATTTCATCCTAAAAATATTTCATCTCTAAAGTAATAAAACTATTCAACGAGTTTTAGAAATATTCAACAATCGTTGTTTTAATCCTCAAATTAAGGTATTTGAATAGTACTAATTTTAGATGCGCGCATGTTTACCGGCGGTGAAGACAAAGCTCTTGGATTTGTGAATAGTATCTTCTCCCTGTCAGTGTAATCACTTCGCTGACCGTTTTAACAGAACACGCAAACAGCATTTTCATTCATTTTCTTTTCTGTCTTAAACAGAAAACGTAAATATGTAAATTCCATTTCTCTGCTTGAAGCTTTCTGTTCATTTATCCACGTTTCGGTTGTTTCATCGACGATTCCGATTCCGATTCCGACTTGCCGAATGCACTTCTCTTTGCTTTGTTTACTTTTAAACATTTTCCTGTTGAATTGAATGAATGTGAGAAAACGGAAATGCTACTACTGATTATAGCATGCATGCTCTGAACTGAACATTATTCAGTGATATTATATGTTTGGAAAAATCTTTATTGAGTTGTGTTTGGACGTGATTTTAAGTTGTGTTTTGATGTGATTTTTGAGTTGTGTTGAATGTTGTGGAGGTTTCTAATTCTGCTTTGGACTGTTTAGTTTCAGTTCTTTTGAGGAATTGGTTGTAGAATAATGCATTGAACAGAAGTGATTCCGTGAGAGTGTTTTGTTTCGGGAGAGAACATGGATGCAGCTTTTAGGTTACCGCAGTCTAATGTGGTATTAGATGGTTTGAATTCTTGCACTGTATTTGGAGGGAGAGGTTTTGGTTGCGCTTTTCTAGGCAACTTGAGGACTACTACGAAGGATCCTTTTAGTCGGATGAATAAGATAGGTAGTTGGAGTGGTTCGAGAGTAGACTGTTTCGGAGAGTTGAAAGTTTTGAGTGGGAAGAGGAGTTTGTGTTGGAAGAGAAATGAACTTTTTAGGGGGAATAGGAAAATTTGGACAAAGTGTCAGGGTAACGATTCTTTATCATATCTCAACGGCAATGGACGGAATGTTGATAGGGTGGAAAGTGCGGATGAGGACTACGGTTCCAGTGCCGAATCGAGTGAACCTTTGGGAGAAGAAGGGCAAGAAGGGAGGAAAGAAGCTGGGGGTGAAGTAGTGGAGGAGCAAAATGTGGATGAGTTGAAAGAACTGCTGCAAAAGGCCAAGAAAGAATTAGAAGCTGCTCGAGAAAACAGCATTGCATTTGAGGAAAAGGTTAAGAAGATATCTGAGACTGCGATTTTTTTGCAAGATGAAGCAGCAAGTTCTTGGAACAACGTTACTTCTACCCTTGACATCATCCAAGATATTGTGAGTCAAGAATTTGTTGCCAAAGAAGCTGTTCAGAAAGCAACTATGGCTCTTTCTCTGGCTGAGGCAAAGCTTCAAGTAGCCATAGAATCTTGCGAGGTTACAAATGATGATAAAGATATAATGCAAGAAGAGAAGGAACTTTTGGATGCTAAGGAAGATATCAAGGAAGGCCAGACAAATTTAGCAAATTGCGAGAGTAAGCTGAGAGACTTGCAATGTAGAAAGGAGGAGTTCCAGAATGAAGTTAACAAATTACATGAAGTTGCAGAACAGGCGCAGCTGAAAGCAGCAAAAGCAGAGGAAGATGTTGCAAACATAATGCATTTAGCGGAGAAAGCTGTTGCTGCCGAAATTGAGGCTGCGCAACACGTGAATGATGCAGAGATGGCATTGGAGAAAGCAGAAAAATCTGCCTCTAGTTTTAATGCTGATACGAAAGACACTCTACGAGTACAAGAGGTTGTAGGTATTCCAGAGGACGAGGAAGTGGTTCAAGGTTTTTCTGGTGATGACGTGCTTAAAAGAGAGGCTGATATCTCAAATGATGATGAGCTTTCACCCGAAATACAATCTGATATCAATAGGCAAAGTTTGGAAGACATGGCACAATCTGATTATCTGAGTGATCATGAGAATGGACAATTAATCTTAGACTCTTCTAAAGAAGCTGAAGTTGAAACAGAGAAGTCAAAGAATGTAGTTCAAACAAAAAAACAGGAAACACAAAAAGATTTGACTAGAGAGAACTCATCATTTGCTCCCAAGACATTATTGAAGAAATCTTCACGATTTTTTCCTGCATCATTCTTCTCTTTTACTGCCGATGAGGCTGATAACACACCTGCATCGGTTTTCCTTGATCTTATGGAGTCTGTACAGAAGCAACTACCCAAGCTAATTGTTGGATTATTGTTCATTGGAGCTGGGTGTGTATGACCTCTGTTTATCCAAATCCTGTTTTTACTGTTAATTTTATTTCAACCTTTTTGGAAACAAACTTGAAGTATATAGATCATATGACTGACAAATATCTATGGTATAGGAGTATAACATGTGAAAGATTAGGATGACGATTTTTAGCTTTTGTGTGACATGATAGAAAAATATCTAGTCTAAAATATTCATTGGCTTGCTTAGAAACTGTTTGCGTTAAATTCCTACTCTAGAAGTTTATACTTTTCTACATGTCATGCCAATTCAGATCAATATGAGGTTTTACCATGTTTTTTCAAGATGAGGTGGAATTTTGTTTCAGGCTTGTACTCTATACGAATAGAACAGAGAGACGTGCTCAGCTGCAGCAGCCAGAAGTCATTGTAACCACTGTTGAAGAATCTTCAACTGCAAAGCCTCCGGTTAGACAGCTTCAGGATCTTCCCAAGAGAATTAAGAAGATTATTGCATCATTACCTGATCAAGAGGTTTGTTTTCCTTCTTCATATCCTTTATTATTAAGTTTTTGTCTAACTCTGCATGGTATGTATCGCAGGTGAATGAGGAGGAAGCCTCCCTCTTTGACATGCTCTGGTTACTCCTTGCAAGTGTTGTATTTGTACCAATATTTCAAAAGATTCCTGGAGGTAACTAGGTTGCCATGTTTTCTTAATGTTGGATTGAAAGGATAAGGAAGTTGTTTATCTAAATGTTATACATACTTAAGCTTGAATTCGAACAGGCACCAAACTTTATATATATTGCTTACGTGGAAATTTTGATGTATAGTTTATACTTGCTTCCTTTTTATAGCTAACATTTCTTTTCCTGTGTCACCATTTGTTGGTTTGGTTTGAAAATGATAATTGATTCGATTTTTTTGTTGAATTACGATAATAAATGAAGTTGCTTTGCTTGACGAAAATTTGGTTGCTTGAATTTGATAAAAAAAGTGTTGTTCTTTGTCATAGGCTTCCAATAATTATATTATCTGAATTAGTTTCGGGATAGGGAATACTTTTTTAGTCATAAATAAAATTGATTGTCTTACAATCATCTCTATCTTTATCTGCAACAATTATTTAGGCAGTCCTGTTCTTGGCTACTTGGCTGCTGGTATCTTGATTGGGCCATATGGTCTCTCCATCATTCGTCATGTACATGGGACAAAAGCAATAGCCGAGTTTGGAGTTGTTTTCCTGTTATTCAATATTGGCCTGGAGGTGGAGTTTCCGATAAGATCTTGTTTTGACTTAGCTTGGATCATCTCTGTAATAAAAAAATAAACTGAAGTTCTGAACTCTATTTTTATAGCTTTCTGTTGAGAGGCTTAGTTCAATGAAGAAGTATGTCTTTGGATTCGGCTCTGCTCAGGTGATGGGAAAACTTCTTCTTCCATCCTTATTGTTGTTGTTTACATTAGGTTACACAAGCTAACAATTCTTAGCATGTATGGAAAAATGTAGGTTATGGTGACTGCTGTAGTTGTTGGCTTGGTAGCTCATTATATTTGTGGTCAAGCTGGCCCTGCTGCTATCGTCATTGGGAATGGTCTAGCATTATCATCAACTGCTGTTGTTTTGCAAGTAAATAACTTTAGATCTGACCTTTAAATTTTATTCTGTGTAAAACATAAGGTGATATCTACTTTCTGAAGATATTGACTGTGACTGGATTTTCATTTGTAGTTTGCACGTGTTAAGAATGTCATTACTAAATAAGCTTGACAGCTACAGCTTTGACAGATGTACCACTTAGAAAGATTTTTAGACTGTGTTCTTTCTTGCTGTATAGTCTGCCAAGTCTTTCATGTGGCAATAATTCAAATTAACTTGTTTTGTAGGTGTTACAGGAGAGAGGTGAGAGCACATCACGGCATGGAAGGGCTTCGTTCTCTGTTTTGCTTTTTCAGGTTACCTTATAATCTTAACCATCTATCTAGAACCTGCAAGATTTTCTCTTAAAATGAAATATTCAACGTTGCCATACTTGTAATATGCACTTGGATAAACTTCGTCCTATGTGATGCATTTGCTTCAATTTTTCCATATTATCGTTTTTACCTTCAGGAATCTGGATAACCTGAACTTCATGTGATGCAGTGACAAAAATATGCCATGTCGATCAAGTATTCTACACGGATAGAAACTGAATACAACATAGAGAGATAGTAGAGAGAAAAGGGAGACAAGGTTTCTCTTAAATTATTTCAATCGTTCAGATAAATTAATAGAAGTGTGGGCAGATTGGATTAGATTGGTTTGGTGGAGTAAAGATGTTCAATCATATTCCATTGTTTTTATTTTAGAATCCAAACAATTTGGTTTTAAATTTAAATTCAACCCAGTTCAATCGAATTGGATTAAATTTTAGAATTTTGTGTTATTTATTTTATAAAAGAATAATAAATAAACATTAAAATACAAAATAGATATAATAAAACCTAATTCAATGTATAGAATATCTAATTCAAAATGTCCAGTGTTTTTAGCCAAAAAAAAAGATTTCATTTCAGATTCATTCATTTTTTTTGTATAAAACTGACATACTTACACTAGTGTGTAAGCATGTTACAAATAGATATAATATAAAAATGATATGCAATGTGTAGAGTCACTCAAGAGGAAGCATTCAAACCTCATGAGGTTATAATTACAAAAATTGAAAGTTCGGTAAACCTATTATGTTCTTAGAAAAATTATAACGTAGAAAATTAGGTAACTCATCCCACCAAGTAAAATTAAGTCTTTTGTCTAAACTAATATTAGCTAATTTTTACCAACACCAGCGTTCCCCTCTCTATAAATTTGGGAAACAGAGACTGTCACAGAGATAAAATCTACCAAACACAGATAAAATACGTACCTATTGAAATTTGATATAAGTAATTTTTATCCTTTGACTGATACTAAATAGATATTCTCCTAGTAAAGGAGGATGAAATTGTGAAATTAAAATCTGCTGTCATGGGTTGAGGTAGTTTTTGTGCATATATATATATATATTTGGCATTTATTTATTATATTGGTATAGATTCTCAACAAGATTCTCCTTATCTCTATCTTTTAATTGTTACGTCTATATGTGTTTATGACATTTATTTTTATTTCTTTTTTATCTTAACCAACTTTGGGATTGCAATATTTTCACCAAAATTGACTGTGACTTTGTTTCTATTCAGGATTTGGCTGTTGTTGTCTTGCTAATACTCATACCTCTAATTTCACCTAATTCTTCCAAAGGAGGGGTAATATTTTCTAATATTCTTTTTTAAACTATGTCATCAGATAATAGACAATATCATAGTCACGAGATTTAGAACACGGCTACTTAAATTTGCATAAACTCTTGTGTAGCAGGAGATAATTTATGACAAGGGTGTTTTGATATGATCAATCCCCTCAACACTCAATATGGGAGTTCTTTATTGTTTAGAAGACATTCATGGAACTGGATTATTTAATTTTTATAATTTTATGATATATGCATTAAAAGGACCTAAGCACAGTTCGTTCTTTGTAGTTAAAGGTATCCATGATAAACGCTTGATTGGAAGCCAATGACTTTGCCTTCCTTATGTCATTGTAATCATGATTGTTGCCACTTGGTATACTTCCATTGTTACCTATGTTGTCTTGTGAAATATCAATCTTTGTCTTCAGGTTGGTTTTCAAGCCATTGCTGAAGCACTTGGTCTGGCCGCTGTTAAGGCAGTGGTTGCCATTGCAGCCATAATTGCAGGTGGACGATTGGTAAGTGATATTCAGAATTAGGATATAGACCTGTCATTTCTATTTATTAAAATATACTCTTAACTTGTAGAACTGATGCTTAATTTTTTCTGATTGATTGAGTATTTGCATATTCTTGTTTGTTCATCTATTTTGTTTTTAATAATCTTAACGAGGGTAACAATAAACCACTAATTCTATTGTTCAGGGTAGATATCCTGACATCTAAAGGTTGATTTGGGTAGAGTTTTGGTACAAATTACTCACCTTGTACCACAGATTGTATATTTTACAAAGAACTTTGATTTATAATCTGGTGTTGTGCACATTCAGATATTCTACTTAACATGGTGGATTGAAGTTTCTAATCATAACTAATCATCGTTGGAATGCATAAATTCAGTTGCGTATATATTGGTTGAGACAAGTTGTACACTTGTAGTGGTTGTTCATTGAGGTCTTGGCTCAAGTCTCTTGGGCTACTACTGGGATTAAATGGAGACTGAATTTAACATAGTTATTGTTAAGTGTATCAAAATCCTATATATCATATAAAAGTTTTATTTCAAAGGATTGAGCTCTGTGTTTGGGGTCGTTAGGAAGGCATGTTGTGACATTTCTCTATTCGACTCTAACTTTTTCTATGTATTTTTTCTCACCTCTCTTTGCATAGCTCCTGCGACCCATATATAAGCAGATTGCAGAGAATCAAAATGCAGAAATATTTTCTGCCAATACACTCTTCGTTATTCTTGGGACTTGCCTTCTCACAGCCAGGGTAGGTATTTTGTACCAATGTTTTTCAATTTCTTTTTTCCCCTTTGTTTTGGTTTTGAGCCAAGCTATGTTTTGACAGTTTTCTTGAAGTTATTCTTCTGTCCATTGAAGTGAACTTTTTATTTTATTTTTTTGTGCTAAATACTTTTTACCTTTGTTAATGTGTTTTCTTCTTTACTTAAAACAGGCTGGACTTTCAATGGCATTGGGGGCATTTTTGGCGGGTTTACTATTGGCAGAAACAGAGTTTTCCTTACAGGTTGAATCTGATATTGCCCCGTACCGTGGCCTTCTTCTGGGTCTCTTCTTTATGACGGTTTGTGCTTAATACTCCAATTTAAAAGTTAGCTAGTTGTTTTGTTTATTTGTTCGTGCAACATTATCTATTTTATAATTTGTTAATCAGCTGTTAAATTGCTTATATTCAAATAATTCTTAGTGGGTTTGTCTCTGATTTTTGTTGAGATAGATGTGATCTCGCATATTAGAATTTTTCTTAATGGATTTTGGTTTGGTTGCACCATTTTTGAATTTCTTTTTTCTTTTAATTAAATTAAGAATGCTGCATATGTCTGGTAGAGGTTGTAGTCCTAACCTGGTTAGGATTGTAAACGATATAGTGAAGCAATGACATTCTTTTTTTTTAATGTAAAAAATGTTAGAGATAATTCTTATGTTAGTCTTCTACAGCAAAGAATGACTTTCTTTACATTTGTCACTTTCTGAGCAAACCAGCTTCAATCCTTGTATTTAACAGAAAGTAATTTTTGTGGATTTTCAGGTTGGGATGTCAATTGATCCAAAACTTCTCGTTTCAAACTTTCCAGCCATTACTGGGACCTTGGGACTTTTGATATTTGGCAAGACTTTGTTGGTTTCTTTAATTGGTAGAGCATTTGGTATTTCTCTCATTTCTTCTATTAGAGTTGGTCTTCTTCTTGCTCCTGGGGGAGAATTTGCATTTGTAGCTTTTGGTGAAGCTGTTAATCAGGTTTTTATCCCTGAAATCTATCTATTGTGTTTATTTCAAATATATCTTTCTGCTTGTGTTGGTTTCTAACTTATGTATCTTGATGTCTGTTACTTCAACTTATTGATAATTATTATGTTTGTAACTTCTAATTATTATTTTTTATCTTAAAAATATGGAATTTGAAAATACAAATTGATTAATTTAGTGATAGTTGTTAATTTTTCGCTCGTTGAAATTTAACATGTTATAGAAACTAAAACATTCTTGCCATTTGATATTGCAGGGCATAATGTCTTCCCAGTTGTCCTCCTTACTGTTTCTTGTTGTGGGAATTTCAATGGCCATCACTCCTTGGCTAGCTGCAGGAGGGCAGTTCCTTGCTTCCCGTTTTGAGCTGCATGATGTTCGAAGTTTATTACCTGAAGAAAGTGAGGTAAGACTGAGATTTATAGATTTAGCACGAACTCTGATACTGATAGTTAGGGCTGGCCAAAATTACTGAATTGATCTGATACTTTTATAACTAAATTAAACTCAACGCAAGAAAAACTAAAAACTACTTTAAAACTAAGTTGAGCTTTAAACTGTCTTGTGAGATCAATTTCAAAACTGAACCACTTTAGAGAACAGGGGCCTAGCATTATACTGAACAAAATTAAATTATTATAAATAAATTTTGGGTTTGCAGTTTTACTTTTTTTCTATTTTAATGATTTTTTTTATGACATGATTTAATCTTACGTTACTATTGAATGCTCTGTCATGACAAATTTTCTGGAACTTATTTGATTCATTATTGTATTAAGTTATTTTTATTTGTTTCTAATAAAACCAATTTAGATTTATTTTTTAAAATTGTTGGAAAGCAGTTAAAAATAATAATAAACTATAACAGTTCAGCTCAATTTTAAAATATATATATAGAACACTAAACTTATAAATAGTTAAGTTAAGTTTTTAAAAACTATTTTTCAGTTCAATTATTTTCCTTAGAATCAAACTATAAACAATCCTACCCATAATCACATGATTAACCTTTTCCAATTAATTATCCTTATTTATTATCCCAAATATAGACTAGTTTAGTTTAGTAAATTCTATAGGAACGCATCCTATCCTATTCCTTTTATTTGTAGACAATGGAGGCAGTTAAACCAAATTGATTCAGCATTTGTTATTTTTATTTGGTTTTGAATTGTAAAATTAGTTGTTGACTACCTTTTGGAGGACATCTTTTACAGACAGACGATTTGCAAAATCATATCATTATTTGTGGATTTGGGCGAGTTGGGCAAGTGAGTTCTTTCTGTTTTGGTTTAATGAATTAGTTTTAATAATTTTCTCATTCTTTTATTTAAATATAACAGTTTACAATTTTGTTTTTTCAAGATCATCGCACAACTTCTTTCTGAGAAACTTATTCCTTTTGTTGCTCTAGACGTGAGAAGGTAAGTCAATACTATGTGACGATATTGTTTTTCTTGTAACTGTATTTTTTTTACGACGACTGTAATCGTTTGTTTAGGGTAAATAATTTTGTTACTATAAGATAATCTTTAAGATTAATGGATCTTATCTTGAAAAAGAAAATATTACTGAACATAATTGTTGTATAATCAGGAAAAATATATTAAGTGCATCTTCTATTCTATATTTATTAGGATAGATTTGTTAGTGATTTTATTTGTATAGCTTTAAATACTCATTATGTTTTGCTCTCATTACCTATTATTTCTTTCCTTAATTAGGTCGTAAAATAGTCTATAAATAGAGACTCTAATCATATTTGTAAAATAACTCATAAATATATTTCATCTATTTCTTTACTTTGTATAAGAGCTCCTCATATGGGAGACTCTGCTTCTAATCTATTTTTTTAGCAGCCTTCATTGCTGTAGTCATTTTCCTTGGTAGCCTTCATTGCTTGCAATTATTGTTTTTTTTTACGGCCTTAATTGTTGCAACTTTTTATTTTCCTTATCTTTTCTCCATTGACCACCACCATCACCTTGCACCATTGACCGTTACTGCCACCACCATTGACCGCCGCTGCCTCTCGTCGGAATTGCCACCGCCCGTCGGAACCCGCCACCGGAAAATTTTTCCGGCGGATATTTTTTTTTTGTGAACAGGATCAAATTTTGTCAATCTGAAAAACTCAGTTGGTTTTGAGCTCTCATGGACTCCCTTAATAAGTCATCTAGCTATTGTTCCTTCACTATGAGTGGTAAGAGTTCTAGTTTTTTATCCTTTAATGCTTCTAGTACTTATAGACTCTGGTGCTACTGATCATATGACACCTCATTCCTCTTCTTTTTCATCCTACTCTGCTTTATCTGGTAACCCATATATTACTATTGCTAATGGTTCCACTACCCCCGTTAATGGTCATGGTAACATTCACCTTCAACCTTCATTTCCTTTAAGAAATGTGCTTCATGTTTCCAAACTATCCAATAACCTCTTGTCTATTCAAAAGATTACCCAAGATTTAAATTGTGCAGTGGTATTTTTCCCTTCCCATTGTGTTTTTCAGGATCTTGCCACGTGGAAGACTATTGGTCACACACTCTTCTAATCTTCAGCAAGGTCGTGAATCTTGGTCATCCTCTCAGATATGGCTTTAACACCCTCCATTTAGTACCCTAAAATCCTTAAATCCTTATTTCCTGTTTTATTTAAAAAAGTGTCTGTTGAGTCATTTCATTGTGATGTTTGTCAGTTTGCTAAACACCATCGGATAAATTTTCCTCCCAATGGTAATAAAAGTTCTAAACCTTTTGATCTTATTCATTCAGATGTATGGGGACCTTCACCTATTCCTAATATCTCGGATGCAAAATGGTTTGTTTCATTTATTGATGATTGTACTTGGGTTACCTGGATATTCCTCATAAAAGATAAGTCTAAAGTTTTTCATCTGTTTGTAACTTTTTACAGAATGATTCAAACACAATTTGAAAGTCCAATTAAGAGATTGCGTTTTGATAATGGAAGAGAATATGTGAACCAAAACCTTTCCAAGTTCCTTCAGGAAAATGGAGTTGTTCATGAATTAACCAGTGTTGACACTCCTCAACAAAATGGTGTTGCTGAAAGGAAAAATCGTCATCTCCTTGAGGTTACTCGAACTTTACTTTTCCAAACATCTGTTCCTAGATCTTACTGGGGGAAGCAGTCCTGACTGCCACTTATTTGATTAATAGATTACCCTCTCGGGTTCTAGAGGGTGTTACTCCTATTCAACTTATGTCCACATTCTATCCTTCTATTCCCATGTTGAATAGTCTTCATAATCGTGTCTTTGGTTGTCCTGCTTTTGTTCATGTTCATACTTATCGGGGTAAGTTAGATCCTCGCGCCATCAAATGTGTCTTCATCGGTTATGCCCCCAACAAAAAGGGGTACAAATGTTATCATCCTCAAAGTCGTAAAGTTTATATTTTCAAAGATGTCACCTTCCATGAAACAAAGTCTTTCTTTCCTAGTTTTTAGCTTCAGGGGGAGAGTATTCAAGAAGCTGAGGACCTTGAGTTGCCACCTTTTCCTTTGTTGTAGGATTTCGTTCTTAGAGAGAATGACAAAGACCCTATGCCAACATCATTACCAGAGAAGAAAGGGAAAAAGTCTTTTGTAGAAGCTGTCAAAGGTGAAGAGCAACAGGACAAATGGAAGGGGGTGGTATTAAAAACACAAATGCATGTTCTGCCTTGGATGGAAAAAAGTGTTATTGGGCAGCTCAAGGATGGTATGGATTTCGATCAGCTGGGGGAGGAAGCTGTAAAAGGAGGTCTACACAGGATCAAAATAAGATTTTTGGGAGACAATTTAGCTCTTATGACCCCACGAGAGGGTGAGAATATGGGGGATATCATTAAGCTGAATAGAGAATGGTTCGATAATTTCTTCACAAGTATCAAGCCTTGGTCGGTTTCCAGTGTGGCAGACCATAAAATAGTATGGGTGAGATGCTATGGGTTACCATTATCTTACTGGAACAAGGAATGCTTTGCAAAAGTGGTAGGAGAATCGATCACGCTGGTATCTGTAGACACATCCACACTGTTATGGGAGAACCTGGAATATGCTAGGTTGCAAGTTCAATCGAGTTTGAGTTGCAACACCAGGACGATGAAGAGCATGCAGATTAACAATCATACATACAATATTCTCATTGAGGAAGAGGCCCCTGTAGCCTATGAAGACGTACATATGGCTTATCACAACGACGTTGATTCATCTGACAGCGTGTCATCCACGGAAACGTATGTAGAAGAGACAATTTTATCCACAAAAAGCTGTGAGGAGAGGGGAAAATCGGGGTTCGGGGAGACTTTCCGACCAGTAGGGGAGGAGGAGGGTGGAGAGACGGTGGAGGATGGTGTGCAGAGCTCACACAAGACAAAAAATCTATTTGTGGAATCAACTTCAAAAATCAAAACGTATCAGAGGAGAGTTCTCAGTCCTTTCATGATTGGAGAAAGAGTAGGTCAGAAGAAGGTGGCGCTAGGCGCTGACCTAGATTTAACCCAGGCCAAGTGGGCACTTTTTCACACAATAGTGCCGTTGCACATGCTGAGCTGGCTAAAGCTGTAATGGATAGCGAGTGCTCTAGTACTGTGCGAGAACCCGATCCAAGACAGGGAGTTGGTGGCCCACTCCCATACGGGTCGGGTACCATCCCCAACCCAAAACGAAGCGGGTAATCCTGGGCTCGGGATTACGCAAGCGGAGCGACAAAGAGAGGAATTAAACGTATCTGCACTGTGCGGATGTATAAGCGGAGGCAAGGAGGAGGGAGCGTTTGAGGAGGACAAGGTGAATGACGTAGGTAACTCAACACCGGTGCAAGGTACGGTACCGGTGACGTCGATGGAGCAAGGTTCGATACCAATGACGTCGGAAATTTTTCGTAAACAAGATAGGGAGGAGGGCGGATCGCAGGAGGGGGTTACACCTGATGTGACGATGCCGCAAGTAGCAGGAGAAGAGGAAGCAATCGCAAGAAGTAGAGCAAGCACTCCGCCACCACGACGGAAGACGAAAGGCCTCTTCGAATTGGGAGATTCCGCCACCTACCCGAGGCGGTCCGTGAGACTTATCTCAAGGCTATCGAAGGCAGGGGTGTCCTCTCACGTAAAAGATGGTATGTGCCCAGAACCTTTATCGGAAGGGGACGTTATTAATTGCAATTTACGTTTCTGTGAGCCTAGTATTTCAGTTGAACCATCAAAATTATGGGAGATTGGATTGCAAGCCGGGGTAAGATGTCAGGGGGATGAGGAGGAGGTGGTTAAAGAATATCACTGTTTGGAAGAGAGGGATTCAGAGTTTATGAAGAAATACGAGGAGGGTAAAAAGGATGGTTATCTATGTTGATAGTAAACCTGAATGTTAGAGGGTTGGGGGGAAGTACTAAAGCTAGGTACTTGAATCACATTATTTCTAGCGAGGGAGCAGATTTTGTTTGTTTACAAGAAACAAAATTGAGTGCCATTTCGGATGCAAGATGCTTTGCATTGTGGGGGAACAACAATGTGGGGTGGTTACATTATGGAGGAGACAATGGTAGTGGAAGTTTGTTGTCATTGTGGCATAAAGAAGCATTCTGTTATGATACACATATCATGGGGAAGGGGTTCATTGCTGTTTTTGGATAACATATTAAATCAAATTGCAGATGCGTGGTGGTAAATGTCTACGCTGCATGTTCTCTAAGAGACAAGATCTCTTTGTGGGGGGAGCTGACAGATATGAAAAAGGCATCTCAAGATATAGTTTGGTGCTTTTGTGGCGACTTCAATGCTGTTAGAAAGAGTTGTGAAAGGAAAGGTGTTAGCATGAGGGATAATCAGTCAGGTGAGATGAGAGGCTTCAATAACTTCATTGATACCAATCTTTTGATTGAAATACCTTTGGTTGGTAAGCACTTTACGTGGTTTAACTCAAATGGGAAGGCAAAGAGTAGGTTAGACAGAGTACTAGTTACCGAGGAATGGATGCAAATCTGGCCTACGTGCAAGCAGTATGTGCAGAGGAGGGATGTATCAGACCATTGTGCTTTAGTGGTGAAATCCACGGTCAAGGATTGGGGCCCAAAACCTTTTAGAAGCATTGATGCATGGATTATGGAGAGGGGCTTCACTGATCTGGTGAAGGACAAGTGGAGTTCGTATTCAGCACAGGGGAATGCTCTTACAGTGATCAAGGAGAAGCTGAAGCGGTTAAAGGGTGACTTGAAGGTTTGGAATAGGGATGTGTTTGGTAATATGGAGACCTCAAAGAAGTCAATTTTGCAGGAATTAGAGGCATTGGATTGCCAAGATTGCAGTGGCGCCTTATCGGAAACTCAGAGATTGCAAAGGATTGGTCTGGTGAGTAGACTGAAGGAAACTGATAAAAAGTTGGAATCCCTCTTATGCCAAAAAGCCAGAGCTAGTTGGTTTAAGAATGGTGATTCGTGTTCTAAATTCTATCACTCATCTTTGAGATGGAGGCGCCTAAAAAATGAAGTTAAAGGTGTAGAGGTGGGGGGTCAATGGTGTGAGGAACCTTGCACAGTCCGTGCTGAGGCAAAAAAGCTGTTTGAAAATAGATTTAAAGCTAGCAGAGACTTTGGTGTAAGACTGGATGCGGTAGAGTTTAAATCTTTATCCCAGGAAGACAATCTAAGTTTGGTAACAGAGTTCACTGAGAAAGAAATAAGGGATGCAGTGTGGCAGTGTGAAGGTTCAAAGAGTCCTGGACCTGATGGCTTCAACTTCAACTTCATCAAGAATAGTTGGGAGGTACTAAAAGTAGAGATTGTGGCAGCAATGGCTAATTTTCATGCCACAGGATATATACCCAAGGGGTGTAATGCTTCTTTCATAGCCTTGGTCCCTAAAGTTAGGGACCCTATAATGCTTGAGCAGTATCGTCCTATATCATTAGTAGGGGCTATGTACAAAATTATCTCTAAGGTTCTAGCTGGAAGAATCAAGCAGGTCTTGTCCTCTATTACTGATGAGAGCCAATCGGCGTTTATAAAGGACAGAGGGATTCTTGACAGCGTGCTTATGGCCAATGAAGTGGTCGAGGATCTCAGGAGGGGTGGGAGGAGCGGGTTGTGTTTGAAGGTGGATTTTGAGAAGGCTTATGATTCAGTTAGTTGGGCTTTCCTCTATGATATGCTCCATAGAATGGGGTTTCACAGTAAGTGGATTAGTTGGATCATAGGCTGTATGGAAAGCGCCACAGTCTCAGTTCTTGTTAATGGGAGTCCTACGGAGGAATTTAAACCTTCCAGAGGACTGAGGCAGGGTGATCCTCTAGACCCTTTTCTCTTTGTAGTGGTAGCAGAAGGTGGCAGGCTTAGTAAGGCAAGCTTGTAAGGCTAACTTACTCTCCGGGCTTAAGATTGGTAGAAAGGAAGTTGAATTATGCATTCTCCAGTTTGCAGATGACACTGTGTTCTTCTGTGAGGACTCCTACACCAATGTGATGACCCTGAAGTCCATCCTTAGGGGGTTTGAGTTGGCTTCAGGGTTGAAGATTAATTTCCACAAGTCAAAATTAGCAGGTATCAATGTTCAGAGTTATAATCTCGCTTGTTACACGAAGACTCTGAATTGTACGCAGATGGGTTTGCCGTTTAATTATCTGGGACTTGAAGTGGGAGGAAACCCAAGGAAGAAAAAATTCTGGGAGCCGGTGCTAAACAAATTAAAAGCAAGGCTAAATGTATGGAAAGGGAGATTTTTATCTATGGCAGGAAGAATATGCTTAATTAAATCGGTCCTTACCTCTACCCCGCTTTATTACCTATCCTTGTTCAGAGCACCGGTTGCGGTCTGCAAAAGCATCACCAGAATACAAAGGAGGTTCCTTTGGGGTTGGGGGAAGGAAAATGAGTCAATCTCGTGGGTTAGTTGGAAAGTGTTGTGTAAACCAAGAGAGGAGGGTGGTCTGGGGTTGAGAGACATCCAGATGTTTAATTCTGCGCTACTGGCTAAATGGAGATGACGTCTTATAGTGGAAGAGCAAGGGAGATGGAAGGATTTGCTGGTATCAAAGTATGGCTTGAGTTCAGAAGCCTATCATTTACCAGTGAAACTTCAATCATGGTGGTGGAGAGACTTACTCAAAGTCTGTGGGGAGGGTGGAAGAGACGGATGGTTTCTTAAAGAAGTTGGATGGAATATAGGTTGTGGAGACAAAGTAAAGTTATGGGAAGATGTATGGATTGAGAATTCTAACCTTAAATCTATATACCCCAGACTGTATTCTCTGTCTTTGAATCAGGGGCAAAAGGTAGAAGAGGTTGGAAATTGGGAGGATTCGGTATGGCGATGGTGCTTAAGATGGAGGCGTGCAAGATTTGAATGGGAATCTAAGTTGGAAGAAGAACTAATGACCTACCTAGCCACGACCAAGTTGTGTAAAGAAGAGAAGGATGTCCAAGTGTGGGGAAATGATGAAATAAGGTGCTTCTCCGTGAATTCTGCTTATAAATGCTTGGCCAAACAAGGAAGTGGTCCACAATATGATGTGTTTAAATACCTTTGGAAGGCCAAAGCATTCCCAAGTGTGGTGTCTACAGCATGGAGAGTCTTGACGGATAGTCTACCAACTAGAGAGCGCTTGGGTAGGAGAGGGGTGACTATGAACACTTCTGTATGTGCCTTATGTCAGATCAAGGAAGAATCCTGCCAGCATCTTTTCCTGGAGTGTAAACATGCCACGAGTGTTTGGATCATGTGCTACAAATGGTTTGGTATCCTGTTTGTCCAACATAAGGACATAAAATCCCACTTTGAGAGCTTCCACCTATCCCAGGTTAGTAATAAACAAAATATGGTCTGGAAAGGGGTTTGGACAGCAGTTGTTAGGTGTATCTGGGATCAAAGGAATGCGGTGGTGTTTAAGCAAGGTGTAGTAGATGCGGAAGAGATGTTTCAAAAGGCTCAAATTAAATCCTGGCTATGGATGAAGCACAAATCAATCTCTTTTAATTACTCCCTTGTGGATTGGATTCTGAATCCAATGATCTGCATTAAAAGCTTCAAGTGAGTGGGGTAGGAAGGCGTTTTGCCAAGGCGAGGAAGGTGGGAGGTGCTGCAGGTGGGCGTGGAGTGATCTAATGTTGGGGAGGATGAAGGAAAGAAGTCGATGTGAGGGTGATGCAGTAGAAGTTTTGCTCCACCGAGTTAGAAGATGTAGTACTCTCAATTTCATGTAGGAAACTCACAGAATGGTGCAAAATCTTTGGTGAACCCGAGGGAGTAGGGTGGATGAAGAACAAAGAAGTTGGTTTGTGTAGAGGAAGCAGAAGTTGAATACGCTGTAGTTTATACTTCTAATAGATGTTGCTGCACGGTGCATAGAAGCTCTTGATACCAAGGTTAGTAAAACAAAGATGGCTTGGATTCTAGCCAATTCTGACCCAGTTTGTGAGAACCAATCAAGATTTCTGTCACTGCAGCAACTTGTAATCGGGTGAGGTGGTCTATAAAAGGAGTGGGCTTTTGGACAGGTTCTGTATGGTGCAAGGTGATGAATTTGTGCTGAATTATGATCTGCAACTTTAACCCAAAGTTGTGTGACCCTCAAGTCAATTCTATTGGGAGGCTGTTTTTGCTCTGGTGGGAAATACGGGCCAGTCTCGTAACAATAAGGGAGTCTCTAGTAGACTTAGGCAGGGTATTATGGGACTGCAACAGAGATCACGCAATCAAGGAGCCGCACCTACAAGGTGCTGTACTGTGGCAATAAAAGAAGTGTTATAGGGGAGGATGGAGCGCGGAACAAGGCATCTAGCAAGGAACGAGTGTCAAACCTCTGTATTGAGCATGGTGGTTGGATGCTGAGGAGTTCGGTGTGCAGATGCTGTCATGTGCAACACTCTGCTGGTTGGTATGCTGGAATCGGATGTGGGGATGTGCTTATTTCACTTCATTCAGTACTTAAAAGCCTCTCCAGGAAAAGGATTGCTATTCAAAAAGGGGGAAAACTTATCCATGAAAGTATATACTGATGCTGACTATGTAGGATCGATTGTTGATAGGAGATCCACCACAGGCTATTGCATGTTCTTGGGTGGAAATATGGTGACATGGAGGAGCAAGAAGCAAAATGTAGTTGCAAGATCAAGTGCAGAGGCAGAATTTAGAGCCATGACTCAAGGGGTGTGTGAACTCTTATGGATGAAGATCATACTTGATGACCTAAAAATAAAATATGAAGCTCCTATGGGCTTCGCGTGTGATAATAAGTCCACTATCAGTATTGCACACAGTCTGGTTCAACATGATCGAACAAAACACGTAGAGATAGACCGACACTTTATTAAAGAGAAGTTGGATGATGGTCTTATAGCCACTTAGTACATCCCTTCAAGACTCTAATTGGCAGATATGTTTATTAAGGGACTTCCCACAAAACAATTAAAAGATCTTACTTACAAGTTGGGAATGATAGATATACATTCACCAACTTGAGGGGGAGTGTTGCATAATCAGGAAAATTATGTTATAATTAAGTGCATATTCCATTCTATATTTATTAGGACAAATTTGTTAGTGATTTTATTTTATTTGTACAACTTTAAACATTCATTATTTTTGGCTTTCATTACCTATTATTTCTTTCCTTAATTAGGTTGTAAAAGAGTCTGTAAATAGAGACTGTAATCACATTTGTAAAATATCTCAGAAATATATTTTTATCTATTTCTTTTAACTATAATGATTAAATAACATTCTTGGAGGCGAGATGTGCTACGTTTCTGACTTTCTTGGAGGCAGTAAAGGCTTTTCTGAATCATAGTGTGATTTGACTGTCTTTAATTGTTGGATTCTTTGTGCATTTTTCAATGCATAGAAATAGACTAATTCCCAAATTGGTTCTACTTTTGTAAAATATTGCAGGGGTTTGGTCGTCACTGTGGGACAATGTTTGGGTACTAATCAAGATTGTGTGAACTAACATGTATGATGTATGTAATCTTGGATATGAATAGCATATGATGACCTAATCTGTCTTCATGTTTGCCAATGTCTCCAGTGATAAAGTGGCAATTGGACGATCCTTGGCTCTCCCTGTGTACTTTGGAGATTCCGGTAGCCGAGAGGTAGTATACATGACTTGAGAGTACTTGAGCTTGCATGCATGTTCATTACCTGACATGCTTTGGACTCTATGATAAGGTCCTGCATAAGGTTGGAGCTGAAAGGGCAAGTGCCGCCGCAGTAACTTTAGATTCACCTGGAGCGAATTACAGAACCCTGTGGGCTCTGAGCAAAAACTTCCCAAGCGTGAAAACTTTTGTTCGCGCTCATGATGTTAATCATGGACTGAATTTGGAAAAGGCTGGAGCTACCGCTGTAATATTCTATTAACGCTTCTATTATTAATGTTATGATTGCCTTCCGGTATAATTTGGAAATTCTTATCATTGAAATACTCTCTGCTGATACTCTTTCTTGTCTATTTATGTCTCTTCCATTTGCTTTTACAGGTTGTCCCAGAGACCTTGGAACCAAGTCTTCAACTAGCAGCTGGCGTGCTTGCTCAGGTAACTATCATGTTGTTTGAGCATATATATTTACCCACTGAATGAACGTTTTACGTCCTAATACCTACCCGAGAGGACAAACACCGCATTGAGGTAAAAGATCATGTTTGTTCTTCAAGTGGTTGAATGTGTCATAATATTTGAACTACTGATTATTTTGTCGTGTAACTGATTTACTTAGCCTTTATTCAATTTTTCTTAGAAATAGTACTAGTATATTTATACTCTTTCTGACATGGTAAAATTGGTAATACATTTCATTGAAGATTCTAGAGTCTGGATGTTTTTGCAATTGAAAAGTGGGGGAAACCGAAAATAAAATAATCAGGTGTCTAATTTAGGCTTAATGAGAATAGGAGCATACAAAAGGTTCTAATTGATGAAGCCTTTACTTAATGCTATAACATAGTCAATGGAGATGACACTAAGCATTACTCTTCAGGCTAAACTTCCTACATCAGAGATTGCAGCAACCATAAACGAATTCAGATGCCGCCATCTGTCTGAGCTCACTGAAGTACGTGTTTCTTTCAGTAAATATCTATCGACTTTGATGTGACTAACTATAGTTAAAAGTTGCATTATCGCACACTAATTCACTCTGGTATATCATTGATGCGTGTAAGTTACTGTTTGTTTGTTCAGCTATCTGAAACAAATGGAAATTCTTTTGGATATGTTGGAAGCAAACCCAATTCATCAGATGATACTCAGGTCTCTGAAGGGAAACTGGCGACATGAAGTCTACTCCATATATGTATAAAGTGAAAAACCACAGGGTGACCAACCTCTTTGAGTTTCTCAACAGCTTCAACACCCCTCTTCTCATCTCTGGCTCTCGCTGTGAGCACCACAGTGACCCATTGACTAATGTAGGATATAAAGTAGGTATTAGTTAAAATCTTCTAATTAAGATACCAATTTAAAAATTAATTTATAATTTTTTATTAATAATAGAAATTATTTTAGATACCAATAGTTTTTTAGTTTATATAACAATATTTAACTTAGTCAATATATATAGATACCAATTATTTGTAGTCTCTAAAATTAGTTTCTAGTAATTTTCTTATATTGATTACATATATTGATTGTACTTGTATAGACTGTTAGAGCCTAGATAGTACCTGAAATTGGTTGTACAATTGTTGACGTTTCGGTTGCCTTCTCGCTCCTCACTTCAAGTCTCTCTTCCTTTAATTGCTAGAGCTCGGTCGGAGTTGACGTACTTCGACGATCAAGTATGTACTCTGTGTAAAAATGGTATAATGAAAATTGATAAAAATGTATCTTACACCTTTGTAAAGGGTTTAATTATAGTGCTTAGTCATGGGTCGTTGTTGTGATTGGCCAAATTTATCAAATATCAGTTGTTAACTGATTAATAACATGATTCCTGATTTATAGGAAGATATATTGGTATATCTGTATATTTTATATTTGGAGAATATCTTGAAGATGTCATTCGGATTAGGTGGGACATGATCATGATTCGTAGAGAATTTCCATAATTGTCATTGTTGTCATTTATTAAGTGCTTTAAATGTATTTTGACACGGTCGGTCATTGAGACCGAGTGACTTCCACATACGCCCTCATATATTTCTCGCATGACATAGTCGGCTTGGTCGGGATAAATGCATTTGGTAATGGTCAAGTGTATCCTCGTCGGTAGAGATCGTGACCAATGAGGACAAACCGAGCGACTTGCTACCTCATTGTCTTTTCTTGTTGTGCTCTGCAGTCTCCAATGTCTAGAACTGTCATCCAGTTTGTTTGTACCTCAGTTGCCATGCATTCGTTCGTGTTAGTATTGAGATTCTTGAGGTTGATGTACATGACCAACTGATGGAGCTAAAACCTACAGGATAAGAATTGTTAGCTTCTGTAACCTAAGGTAAACAACAATAATAAGGATGGAAGATGAAATTTTCCCATCACCTAAGCAGAACCTAATCCAAAGACATGCTTCTTCATTGAACTAAGCCTTTCAACAGAAAGCTATAAAAATAGAGTTCCGAGCTTTAGTTTATTTTTTGTTACAGAGATTATCCAAGCTAAGACAAAACAAGATCTTATCGGACACTCCACCTCCAGGCCAATATTGAATAACAAGAAAGATACCAGCAGCCAAGAACAGGACTACCTAAACATTGTTGTGGATAAAGATAGAAATGATGGTTAGACAATCAATTTTATCAAGTTGACTTAAAAAGAATTGCGTATCCCAAAACTAATTCAGATAATTATTGGAAGCCTATGACAAGAACAACACTTTTTTTATTCAATTCAAGCAACCAAATTTTCTTAAGCAAAACAGCTTCATTTATTATCATAATTCAACAAAAAATCTAATCAATTACCATTTTCAAACCAACAAATGGTGACAGAGGAAAAGAAATGTTAGTTATAAAAAGGAAGCAAGTATAAACTATACATCAAAATTTTCATGTAAGCAATATATATGAGGACCTTACTAAAGTAAAAATGGCTCGCCATGAACCAGCTTGGTGCTTTTGTGGGGATTTCAACGCGGTAAGAAGCAGAAGTGAAAGGAAAGGCGTTAGAGGTAGGGGAGAGCAGACAAGTGAGTTAATTGGCTTTAATAGTTTCATTGACTCCATCTTTCTACTAGAGTTACCTCTAGTAGGTAAGAAGTTTACATGGTTTAAACCTGATGGAACAACAAAGAGTAGAATTGATAGAGTGTTTGTAAATGAAGAATGGTTGCAGCTTTGGCCCATGAGTAAGCAATGTTTTAAGAAGGGAAGTGTCAGACCACTGTGCTATGGTGGTTAAGTCTGTAGCGAAAGACTGGGGTCCCAAACCCTTCAGAACCATTGATGCTTGGTTCCTGGAGAGAGGTTTTAGCAGGATGGTTCAAGACAAATGGCGGTCCTACTCGGTGCAGGGGTATGGCTTGACGAAGATTAAAGAAAAGCTGAAACTCCTCAAATCAGATCTGAAGTCCTGGAACAGGGATGTTTTTGGCAACCTTGACACTACCAAGAGAAGGATTTTACAGGATCTAGAGGCTCTAGATTGTCAAGATTGCTCGGGGGGTTTAGTGGAAAACGATAGATTGAAAAGATTGGAATTGGTTAGTCGCCTGAAAGAGAATGATAAGAAAATTGAATCTCTTAGTTGCCAGAAGGCGAGAGCTAACTGGATCAAGAATGGTGATTCCTGTACTAGGTTCTTTCATTCCTCCTTGAGGTGGAGAAGGCTCAGAAACGAAATGAAGGGCGTCAAGGTGGGGGACCATTGGTGTGAGGAACCAAGCACTGTCCGTTCAGAAGCAAAGAAGCTTTTCGAAGCTAGATTCAAAGCAACAAAAGATTTAGGGGTAAGACTGGGTGAAGTTGAATTCAAGTCACTATCTCCAATTGATAACGAGGGTCTCCTAGCATCTTTCTATGAGAAAGAGATTAGGGATGCAGTGTGGCAGTGTGAAGGTACAAAAATTCCGGACCCAGATGGTTATAACTTCAACTTCATCAAAAAGAATTGGGAGTTGCTAAAAGAAGATTTTGTGGCAGCGCTGTCCCTGTTTCATGAGACGGGATGTATCCCGAAGGGCTGTAACGCCTCTTTCATAGCTTTGGTTCCTAAAGTTAGGGACACGTCCAAGCTCGAGCAATATAGACCCATCTCATTAGTTGGAGCTCTGTACAAGATTATTTCGAAGGTTTTAGCTAGTAGAATGAAGAAGGTTGTTAGATATTATTAGATATAATTAGATATTATTTGATATTATGAGATATTATAGATATTGTTAGATATCTCATATTTATGTAATGGGCTTAGCCCATATGTTTCTTTTTCCTATATAAACATAACCCTATGTGTTCAATATACACAAGGGATTTACCCTATTCTTTCTTTTCCTTTAATATGGTATCAGAGCATAAGGTTAGGGTTTAGGGTTCAATTTTTTATTGGTGAACCCACTATTCACTGGAATTTTCCAGCCACCACCCCACTGTCTTGCCGGACCTTCGCCGGACCCTCGCTGGACCTTCGCCGGACCCTCGCCGGAGCCGCCGCCGGACCCTCGCCGGAGCCGCCGCCGGAATCTCGCCGGAGACGTTGCCGGAATCGCTGTCGGAGCCTTCATCTTTGTTGCTCCCGCCAATTAACCGATGATTGGATTTGTCCTTATCTTCTATGGCTTCTTCCGCTTCCGCTGCCACTATGGCTTCTTCCGCAGTCATTATGCCGGATTCATCTATTTATACTAATTACGTCAATGTTCATCTTTCCATTGACAAATTGGATGGAACCAATTATGACACTTGGGCATCAGATATTAAATTATGGCTTAAGAGTCAAGGTTATGTTGATCATCTTACTCATCCTACTCTTGCTGAAAATGAGGTTGTCCGTTGGTCAAAAATTGATGCTCAATTATGCATTGTTATCAAATCGACCATTCACTCGTCTTTAAAACAAATTTTCCGTACCTATGAGACATGTTCAGAAGTTTGGGAACAAGCAAAATTATTATACCCCAATGATACTCAACGTCTTTATGGTGTGTGTCAAAATCTTCTCACAATTGTTGCTCCCAAACGTCTTGATGGTACAATGGCAGAATATCTAGGTAAACTTCATGCTCTTCTTCATGATTTTAATGAGTTATTACCTCTTGCCTCTACTCCTTCTCAAGAACTAGAACAAAGATCCAAGTTCTTCATGTTATTGGGTTTACATGGTCTTCCTGATGATTATTCTCACGTTCGTGAACAAATTTTGGGTTCTCCTATTGTGCCCAATTTTACTTCCACTTGTTCTACCCTTTTGCGCGTGCCAGGTAAACACACCGCTGATATAACGTCTCATGTTGATGACTCTTCTACTTTAGTCTCTCAGTATAATGATCGTACTCGCCCTCACAAGCCGGGCAAAGGGCGTCACAAGTGTGACCATTGTGGCAAACTTGGCCACAAAATTGACAGATGTTATGCCTTACATGGTCGTCCTCCTAGATCTGTTGCGGTTGCTCAAATTGCCCCTGTGCAACCTTCTACCATGGACCATACTTCAATTGATACCCCAGGCCAGCCTGCTATTTTCAATGAATTTCTTAAATGGTATGAGGATCGTCAGAACCCTAGTTCCACGGCTTCTGTTGCACATTCAGGTACATCTTTTGTTGGCCTCACTCACTCCACTTCCCATGGCCCTTGGGTTCTAGATTCAGGTGCCACTGATCACATTACTAGTAATAAATCTTTTTTCTCTTCCCTATCTACTACGGGTTATTTACCTTCAGTTACCATGGCCAATGGATATAGGGTACCATCACATGGTGTTGGTACTATTAATCTTTTTTCATCTTTATCTATTGATAATGTTCTTTATGTCCCTGGGTCTCCATTTAATTTATTATCCATTAGTCATCTCACTCGTTCCCTTGACTGTGTTATTTCTTTTACCAAAGATTCTGTTACTTTACAGGACCGGAGTTCGGGACGGATGATTAGCACCGGATGTGAGTCTCATGGACTTTATCAACTACATATCTCTGCACATGTTGGCGCAATTATGGATTCTCCATCTCTCATTCATGCTCGGTTGGGTCATCCTAGTCTTGCCAAGATGCAACAGCTTGTTCCAAGTTTGTCTAATGTGTCTACTTTATCGTGTGAGTCGTGTCAGTTAGGGAAACACATTCGTAGTTCTTTTCCTCGTAGTGTCTCACAACGTGCTTCATCTCCTTTTGCCTTAGTTCACTCTGACATTTGGGGACCAAGTCGTATTAAGTCTAATTTAGGATTTCAGTATTTTGTTACTTTTATTGATGATTATTCAAGATGTACTTGGGTATTTTTAATGAAAAACCATTCTGAGTTGTTTTCTATATTTCAAATATTTTACAATGAAATTAAAAATCAATTTAGAATTTCCATCCGAATTTTGCGCAGTGATAATGGACGTGAGTATCTTTCTCATTCTTTTAAAAATTTTATGGCTTCTCATGGTATTCTTCATCAAACTTCATGTGCTTATACACCTCAACAAAATGGGGTAGCTGAGCGCAAGAATAGACATCTTGTTGAAACAACTCGTACTATTTTAATCCATGGTGATGTTCCTCAGCGTTTTTGGGGTGATGTTGTTCTTAGTGCATGTTATCTCATTAATCGCATGCCATCTTCAGTTTTAGATAACAAAATTCCTCATTCTATTTTATTTCCACATGACCCTCTCCACTCTTTACCTCCCAAAGTTTTTGGGTCCACATGTTTTGTTCATAATTTTAGTCCTGGTCTTGATAAATTATCTCCTAAGTCACACAAATGTGTCTTTTTAGGGTTCACTAGATCACAAAAAGGATATAAATGTTTCTCACCGTCTTTAAACCGTTATTTTATTTCAGCAGATGTCACCTTCAGTGAATCTTCCCTTTACTTTAAGTCTTGTCCTTCTCCTTCAATTTCTTCATCTAATCAAGTTAATATTCCTCTTGTTGTTCCTAGTGCACCTAACAATTCACCACCGCCGCCAACTCTTCAGGTGTATAGTCGTCGTCAACCGTCTCATCGTCCATCAGCAGACTCTATTCTGGTGCCAACACCTCATCCCCCTCCGGCTCCTATAGTTGAACCTCCGACTGTTGAACCTGATCTTCCTGTTGCTATCCGTAAAGGTATACGTTCTACTCGTAATCCCTCTCCACATTATACTGCTTTGAGTTACCATAGACTATCTCAACCCTTTTATACATGCCTTTCGTCTATTTCTTCTGTATCCATTCCAAAATCTGTAGGTGATGCCTTAGCCCATCCTGGTTGGCGTCAGGCCATGCTTGATGAAATGAATGCGCTTCAGAATAATGGAACTTGGGAACTTGTTCCTTTACCATCTAGGAAATCTGTTGTTGGTTGCAGGTGGATTTTTGCTATCAAAGTTGGTCCTGATGGTACTATTGATCGTCTCAAAGCTCGTCTTGTGGCTAAGGGTTATACCCAAATTTTTGGTTTAGACTATGGTGATACTTTTTCTCCAGTAGCAAAGATGGCCTTTGTTCGCTTATTCATAGCTATGGCTGCTCTTCAACAATGGCATCTTTATCAACTGGATGTTAAAAATGCTTTTCTTAATGGGGATTTGCAGGAAGAAATTTATATGGAGCAACCTCCCGGTTTTGTTGCTCAGGGGGAGTCTTCTGGATTGGTATGTCGTCTTCGCAAATCCTTATATGGCCTCAAGCAGTCTCCTAGGGCTTGGTTTGGAAAATTTAGCAATGTTGTTCAACAATTTGGTATGACTCGCAGTGAAGGCGATCATTCAGTTTTTTATCGTCACTCGAATGTTGGGTGTATCTATCTTGTAGTATATGTTGACGACATTGTTCTTACATGCAGTGATCACCATGGCATCTCACAAGTAAAACAACACCTTTGTCAACACTTTCAGACCAAAGATCTTGGCAAACTCAGATATTTCTTGGGGATTGAGGTAGCACAATCCAATACTGGTATTGTTATCTCTCAAAGAAAATACGCATTAGATATTTTGGAGGAAATTGGGTTGATGAATTCGAAATCTGTTGATACTCCCATGGATCCCAACGTCAAGCTTCTACCCAATCAGGGGGAGCCTCTTTCAGATCCTGAGAAGTACAGGAGATTAGTTGGAAGATTGAACTATCTCACTGTTACTCGTCCTGATATTTCCTTTGCAGTCAGTGTGGTGAGTCAATTTCTTAATTCTCCATGTGAAGATCATTGGAATGCAGTCATTCGTATAGTGAAGTACATTAAAGGCTCTCCTGGAAAAGGTTTGTTATATGGTCATAATAACCATACTAAAGTCGTTTGTTATTCAGATGCTGATTGGGCAGGATCTCCATCTGATAGAAGGTCAACTTATGGTTATTGTGTCTCCATTGGTGATAACTTGATCTCTTGGAAGAGCAAGAAACAAAGTGTTGTGGCAAGATCTAGTGCAGAAGCAGAATATAGAGTTATGGCCTCGGCTACTTGTGAGCTTATTTGGCTTAAACAGTTACTTAAAGAATTGCAATTTGGAGAGGTTACTCAAATGACACTGATATGTGATAATCAGGCTGCTCTTCATATTAGCTCAAATCCAGTTTTTCATGAAAGGACAAAACATATTGAGATTGATTGTCATTTCATTCGAGAAAAGATTATATCAGGAGATATCAAGACTGAGTTTGTTAATTCAAATAATCAATTAGCAGATATTTTTACTAAACCCTTACGAGGACCTAGGATTGATTACATTTGTAACAAGCTGGGTACATATGATCTATATGCACCAGCTTGAGGGGGAGTGTTAGATATTATTAGATATAATTAGATATTATTTGATATTATGAGATATTATAGATATTGTTAGATATCTCATATTTATGTAATGGGCTTAGCCCATATGTTTCTTTTTCCTATATAAACATAACCCTATGTGTTCAATATACACAAGGGATTTACCCTATTCTTTCTTTTCCTTTAATAAAGGTGTTGCCCTCTTTGATAGATGAATGCCAATCAACCTTTGTGAAAGGAAGAGGGATCTTAGACAGTGTTCTTATGGCCAATGAAGTTGTTGAGGATTTAAGGAGAAGTGGGAGAAGAGGGTTGTGCCTAAAAGTGGACTTCGAAAAAGCATATGACTCGGTTAGATGGGCGTTCTTATATGATATGCTATCCAGGATGGGGTTTCACAACCTCTGGATCGCATGGATTAAAGGATGTTTGGAATCCGCCACTGTGTCTGTGTTAGTCAATGGGAGCCCTACGGAGGAATTCAAGCCGACTAGAGGGTTAAGGCAAGGAGACCCACTTGCACTCTTCCTTTTCCTAGTTGTAGCTGAAGGCCTTGCTGGGATAGCTAGAAGTGCTAGCAAAACCAATTTACTGACGGGCCTCAAGTTTGGAAGGAAGGAGATTGAGGTGTGCATCCTCCAGTTTGCGGATGACACTATTTTTCTTTGTGAAGACTCCTTCAACAACGTGATAACCTTGAAGGCCATCCTAAGGGGGTTTGAATTAGCCTCAGGGTTGAAGATCAACTTCCATAAGTCAAAGCTTGCAGGCATCAATGTTCAAAGTAGTGATGTAGCATGTTATACAAAGACGTTGAACTGCAAACAAATGGGAGTACCGTTTAAATATCTGGGCCTTGAAGTGGGAGGTAACCCCATGAAGAAGCAGTTCTGGGATTCGGTCGTTAACAAGTTAAAAGCGAAGCTCAATGTGTGGAAAGGGAGATTTTTATCCATGGCAGGGAGAATTTGTCTTATCAACTTTGTCATATCTGCTATACCTCTGTATTATCTCTCCCTTTTTCAAAGCCCCTGACTCAGTCTGTAAGAGGATTACCTCTATCCAAAGGAGATTCTTGTGGGGTTGGGGGAAAGAAAGCAAGCCAATTTGTTGGGTTAGTTGGGAAGATGTGTGCAAACCTAAAGAGGAGGGAGGATTGGGTTTAAGAGAAATACGAAAGTTAAACCATGCTCTACTAGCTAAATGGAGATGGCGTTGTATCTCTCAAGAGGAGGGAAGGTGGAAGGAGTTATTGGACTCAAAGTATGGGTTGGAGCCTGGTAGTTTCCATTCACTAGTCAAACTCCAATCTTGGTGGTGGAAAGATCTCTATAAAGTGTGCAAGGAGGGAAGAGGAAAAGGATGGTTTCAAGAAGAACTAAGCTGGAAACTAGGGTGTGGAGAAAAAGTTAAGTTTTGGGAGGAGGTGTGGGTTGGGAGCTCTGATCTCAAATCCTTGTTTCCTAGACTGTTCTCCCTATCCTTAAACCAGGGGCAAACAGTGGGTGAAGTTGGCGTGTGGATTAATTCGGATTGGAGATGGAGGCTGACATGGAGGAGTGCCAGATTTGAGTGGGAATCATCACTGGAAGCAGACCTCTTTACACTACTATCGGGGGCACTATTGAGAAGGAATGATGTGGATGTGCAGGTGTGGGGGAAGGAAGAACCAGGCCTTTTTTCTGTGAATTCTACTTATGAGTGCCTTACCAAGCAGTCTCGTGGAACCCAATCTGATGTGTTTAATTTCCTTTGGAAGATTAAGGCATTCCCAAATGTGATCGTGACAACTTGGAGAGTGCTGTTGGATAGAATCCCAACAAGGGTGAGTTTGAGTAGGAGAGGGGTGATAATGGAATCTACGTTATGTGCAATGTGTCAGCTTAAGGAGGAGTCTTGTCAACATATCTTCTTGGAGTGTAAATATGCACATTGGGTATGGTCCTTATGCTTCAAATGGATATGTATCTCTTCTGTTCAACAGAATGATTTAAATCTGCACTTTATGAGTTTTTATCTGAGCAATGCTAGCAAGAAGCAAAACCTGGTATGGAAAGGTGTTTGGGCATCTGTTATTAGGTGTATCTGGGACCAAAGGAACCTGGTTGTATTAAAAAAAAGGGCTAGTAGATGCGGAGGAGGTGTTTCAGAAGGCTCAACTCAAATCCTGGCTTTGGATGAAGCACAAGGTGCATTCCTTTACTTATTCTTTCGTAGACTGCATTCTTAATCCAATGCTTTGCATTAGAAGTTATAATTAGGACTCCCAGATGCCAAGAGTTTTAAGACTACGGCCAATACTGGATTTATAGTTGGTTGGAGGTGTTGGTGGGTTTGTCACGGCCTGCAGCTGGTGTAAGATGGAAAGGACATATGTGCTTGTATGCCAGGGAGTCAAAAGGAATGTTAAGGACATGATGGAGGATTCTATTTTGATGTCTCTTATAATAAGATCAATAGAGGCAAGGTGTTTTTTATGGTTTTGTAGCTGCAGTTTGCAGTGCTTATAGCATTCCAATACGAGCACGATGCTAGCTGGAATTGGATGTCTAGCTTATGTAGCAAACATTATCTATCTATTGCTTCTGGGGTGTTTGTTCATCTCTTTTTTCTTGGAGATTCTTAATGTGATTTGGTTTATGTAAAAGGGTTGGGATACTGCTTTTGTATCCCTCTTAATTTAATTTCATTCTTTGCTGATAAAAAAGAAAATCTTAAGTATGTATAACATTTAGATAAACAACTTCCTTATTTTTTCGATCCAACATTAAGAAATCATGGCAACCTAGTTACCTCCAGGAATCTTTTGAAATATTGGTACAAATACAACACTTGCAAGGAGTAACCAGAGCTTGTCAAAGAGGGAGGCTTCCTCCTCATTCACGTGCTATAAATACCATGCAAAGTTAGACAAAACTTAATATGATAAAGGATAGGAAGAAGGAAAACAAACCTCTTGATAATTTTCCTAGGAAGATCCTGAAGCTGTCTAACCAGAGGCCTTGCGGTTGAAGAAACTTCTTCAACAGTGAAGCAGCTGAGCACGCCTCTCTGTTCTATTAGTATAGAGTACAAGCTTGAAATAAAATTCCACCTCATCTTGAAAAAACATAATAAAACCTCATTGATCTGAATTGCCATGTCATGTAGAAAAGTATAAACTTCTAGAGTAGGAATTTAACGCAAACAGTTTCTAAACCAGCCAATGAATATTTTAGACAAGATATTTTTCTATCAGGTCACACAAAATCTAAAAATGTCGTCCTAATTTTTCATATGTTATACTCTTATACCATAAATATTTGTCAGTCATATGATTTATATATTTCAAGTTTGTTTCTGGAAAGGTTGAAATAAAATTAACAGCAAAAACAGGATCTAGATCAACAGAGGTCATACACACCCTGCTCCAATGAACAATAACCCCACAATTAGCTTGGGTATTTGCTTCTGTGCAGACTCAATAAGACTAAGGAAAATCAATGCAGGTGTGTTATCAGTCTCATCGGCAGTAAAAGAGAAGAATGATGCAGGAAAAAATCAGGAAGATTTGTTCAATAATGTCTTGGGAGCAAATGATGAATTATCTCTAGTGAAATTTTGGGTTTCCTGTTTTTTTGTTTGAACTACATTCTTTGACTTCTCTATTTCAACTTCAGCTTCTTTGGAAGAGTCTAAGCTTAATTGTCCATTCTCATTATCATTCAGATAATCAGACAGTGCCATGTCTTCCAACCTTTGCCTATTGTTATCAGATTGTGTTTCGGGTGAAAGCTCATCATCATTTGAGATATCATCCTATCTTTTAACCACGTCATCCCCAGAAAAACCTTGAACCACTTCATCGTCCTCAGGGATACTGATAAGTGTCAAATTTCAGTAATATTGCATATTAAAATACAAACACTTATAGATATTAATTGATAAAATAACTATAATATAATCCTAATTTATACCTTTTTACATATTTTGTGATTTTAATTTGAATAAGAACAATTTATTCCCAAATTTGTATTAATTTCAGGATTTTAAGGAAGAATGGAGGTGATTGGGCAAAAAGAGAATATATAAAGCTAAAAAGGGAAAGTTGGAACATACCAGCACTCACCCAAACTCGCCTAAGCCAGAAGTCCCCATAGAAACTCGCCCAAGCGAGCCCAATCATGCCCAGACGAGAATTCACTTACTCCAAGCTCAACTAGGTTAAATATGGGGCTTGAGGCACAACCCTAGGAATTAGTGATCGAGAGAAAAACACATTGAGTGAATTGGAATCCAATTGGGAGAATAGAAGGTAATAGAAACCCTAGAGTCATTGATTTAGAGGATCACAATCATAAAGTGGTTTGGAATCCAATTGGGAGAATAGAAGGTGTTAGAAACCCTAAAGGAAGCAGTCGTGAAGGAGAAATATTATGAATCTTCTTTTATTGCTCTTCATGCTTCTAACAACCAACATGTGTGGCTAATTCTATCCTTTGGGATTTGGAGTAATTTGTTCAAACTCTTATGTATTAAGGTGATATTTAAACATAATATTTTATTCTTGATTGATGATTGGTATTGTTACTTTGTTTGTAATGTTTGGTTTACCATGATCTCGAAATATTGATTTGAATGAAAAGTACTTCTAAGTTTCTGACACAAATGATAATGTTTAACATATTTGAATGTTAGGAATAGATTTAAAATATTAATTGATATCAATGTGTGATCTTAATGATAAGAATTTTTTTATAAATATGCAAGGAATCGATATTTAGGAGGCACCTTAATAGTTTTATATGTGAGGAATCGATATAAATGATTTTTATACGGTGATAAGTGTCAATGTGTAGTTTTTATGAGTGAGAAAATTGAACACTTTGGAACTTAATTGTTGCTTAATGTAAGAAAATTACCCTAATCTGAGAATTATTGAATCTGATTATATATTTTGAACCAAGAAACAAATGAAGAAATTTAATCTCAATTTTTGTGTAAATTGCAGATGAATATCAAGCATTGAAAGAAAGAAAGCAAAAACTTAATTGGATCACAAGAAGATTTAGCTTTTAAGCTAGAAGATTTAGCTCAAGCTAGAGGATTTAGCTCAAGCTAAATCTGTCTAGAGTTGATTAAAGGTGCAGTACTAATCTAGCCTAGGCTAGAATTGCTAGCTAAAGCTAAAACTATCCAGAGTTGATTAAAGGTGCAGTACTAATCTAGCCCATGCAAGAATTGCTAGCTCAAACTAAAAATGCACTGAAAGATCTAGCTTAAGCTAAATTGGCTCGTTTGAGCTGAAGTTCAATATATAAATTTTGGAACAAAGTGAAAACAGAAGCAGTGGGAAAAAGATTGGATTTTTATAGAGAGAGATTAGTGAGAGAAGAAGAAGAGACCTCTCTTCTTAGGAGAAGAACGTGCTCAGATCAACCCTTCTTATGCAATCCAGATCAAGAATGAAGATTGGAGGAGCTGCCATGAATGGCTAAGTGCTTTCTAACTTGGGATTGAATGTAATCTACTTTGATCAAATGTATTCTTGGTGATATATATATATATATATATATATATATAATATTATCTTTTCTACTCGTTCTTGGTATTTTCGTTTCATGCTTATTGCTTGATTCTATCTGATCAATGGAGTCTTGATTTTGATCCTTAAATTTAACTGGAAAGTACCTTTAAGGATCTGAAATAGACGAAATTACTTGATAACTTGTAATGCTAGGAATAGATTCTAGGTTATTAATTGCATCATAATTCTATTCATAAAGCTGGATGATTTGTTAGATATCTGAGGAATCAGTATTTGAGAAATTATCTTATGAATTTCATTTGTGAGGAATCAAGGTGAATGACTTTAAATTAAGCATCAAGAATAAGTAGTTTTGAGTATTATATATTGTATTATTCAAAATACAGATGATTGAGATAGACGCAATTCAATCCCAAATATCTTTATCTATATTTGATAAGTTAGTTTTGGTTTTGGTTGAATCAAACCCTAAATCTTTGAGTTACTTGTGAAATCTTTAATTTGGTTATGAACATGTTCTCAAAATTATTTTCTATACTTAATGAGTTTTATAACAAAACATCTTAATTAGAATTGTTCTCTGTGGGTTTGACATTCGTACTTTAAAGAGTACTATATTACAGTTGATTTGGTACACTTGCCGAGAAAAAATCAACAAGTTTTTGGCGCCGTTGTCGGGAAACAATTTCTTTTAGGAATTTCTGAAGTATAACTTATTAAGTATTGTGAATAGTTTGTTTTCTTTGTGAATAGACACTTGTTTAGATCTTATTCTTTTATCCTGTGCTAATCCTTGCTTGAGTTGTCTTAGATACATGCTATGAAGAGGACCGGTTCCTGAAGATCAATTGAAATTTGATCCAGAAATTGAGAAGACAGCTAGAAAAAATCAGAGCAAGAAGAGAGAAGAAAAGAAGAAGCAAGGACAAGCAAAAGGAGAATCTTCCAACACTCTCAACTCACACAATCAAACAGAGTTCCAAATGGTTGAAAATAGACAAAATCCACTTAGAAGGACATTGGGAGACTATGCTATGCAACAAGGACCAAGGCATTTCTCCAGCATAGTCATACCTTCTGCCACCAAATCTTTAGAAATGGATGTTCTCTCATGAATAGAAGGATAATGTGGTTGCTGCTGATAAGGAGCTTGCATGTTAGATGATCCAGCCTCTTGCTTCCACCCAAAACCTTGATTAGGATTATTCCTCCACCCATGAACCATGTTATGTGGATAACTAGATGAAAAGCCACTTTGCCTTCCTTGATTATTCATATACTGAACCTCTTCCTCTGATGGATTTTGATAAAAGCATTGGTCACTAAGATGATCTCCCCCACAAAAATCACACTTCAAAGCTTGATTCTGAATTGAAGGAGAATTTACTGCATGTAATTGTTGAGGCAGTTTTGACATTTGCTTGGTTAATGCCTCAATTTGCTGAGTCTAAATCTTATTTTGTGCTAAAATTGCATCTGAAGTACTAAGATCCAACACCACTTTCTTTTGCATTGTATATCTATCATGTTGAGCTTGGTAATCTGTTGAGGCTAAGACATCAATGATTCTTGTAGCTTGTTTTGCATCAACAGTCATCATTGTACCTCCTGCTGCAACATCCAAGATCATTTTAGTATCAGGCCTCAAACCATTGTGGAATATGTTCAACTAAGCAATATCCTCAAAGCCATGATTAGGAAACCTTCTTAACATCACTTTAAAATGTTCCCAAGCTTCACAAAAAGGTTCATCTGGCCCTTGCTTGAATGTGGTGATATCAGACTTAGCCTTGATATATTGAGAGAGTGGGAAGAATCTATGTAGGAATTTCTCTTCTACATCATTCCAGCTACTAAAAATAAATAAAAATAATGAAAAAGCTAAAGGTTCATTGGGGTTTCCAGCACTCATTACAGCTCTATGTGCAAGTCAAGGGGTGACAGTGAATCCAACAATAAAAATCAGACCTGCCATTGACAAAAAATTCATTGATCAGAATTGTATCAATCTTGAAGAAGCTCATCATCAACAACCACATCCTCCACATCCAGCTCATGTTGAAGATCAACCTTCTACAGTTCCTTCAGCACAACATTCTGCAACTCCAATCACAATGGAGCATATCATGGAATATATCAGAGCCTCAGCATAGCACATCCAACTGCAGAATGCCTCCAACCATAAGGGCATTTTGTATATTCAACAAGGCCTTTACCATGGTTCATCTCAAAGTCAAAATAATCAATGGATGACACCCGCAGAATTTAATAATTATTTATCTTGGCCTGGGGACAGGCACAATTTTTCAGGGGAAGCAGGAGCGTCTGAAGTTGGGAATAAAGTTGGAGATGAATCTGAAATAAGAGCTGGAAAGGAAGATGTTACTGGCTTCTATACAAAGGATGCACAAGAAATGGGAACTGGACCATCTGGAGCAACAGAAGATGAAGATCCAAACCAAGTTCAGAATGATGATGTTGGCACAGAGCGGAACAAAATCACAAGAGGAGATTGATACTTCTCATGCACAATGAACAGAAAACTGGTTTTATCTTTTTTGTTTAACTTTAATTTCAGTATTAATTTAGTTTAAGTAGTTTAATTTAGTAAGTTGACTTTAGCAGTTTAGTTTAATATTTCTTACTTTAGCTTTTGTTGATGGCAAGCTTAAGTTAGTATAATTGCTGATGTTTGCATATTTTGTGAAATCTTGTATATAAATAGATGATGGTATAATTTTTTGGAAAAAGAAATCAAACCATAGTTCTAAATTAGAACAACCAAATGGATTGATCAGAGACTTAATTTGAAAAAGAATTTGTGGCTGGAAACATCACTCAAACTGAGAAAGGATAGTAATGTGTAAAATTTGGAACAAGGTAAATAGTTGAAAGCAATGTCTGAGAACAAATGAGGAATTGAAATTAGACAACCAAGTGAAAGTGTGAAACCTTTAAACAGTTTGAGAGACTTTCACTAGTGAAGAGTTAATTGAGGTTGCCTAATTTTCTAGTCAATTGCATCACAAAACCAAACATGGAGATGATTGAGACATGTTTAATAGAGTTGGAGGTGAGAAAACTCAGAGCCAAACAGCTAACATTTGCAATATATGATGAAATGTGCAGAAAAATAACCCTTTTTTAGCTGAAATTTGTTTTATTGCACCCTAGCTTCTGATATACATATATTGTCCTACCTTGTGGTATGCTAACAAAAGGAGAGCATAGGTGCAATTCAAATTTCTATAATTAAAAGAATTGCCTTTGGTGTGGCTGCTGGGATTTTGGGAATGAAAAAAAAAAAGGGAATGAAAAAATTATCCAAATTCTCATTCTCTTTTCTAAAAAAAAAAGAAAGAAAAAGAAAAGCAAAAGGGATTACAAGAATAGAAAAAGAAGCAATATGGATGAATCTTATGGAAGGCATAATGGATAACACAATTGGAAATTGAATTGCAAATATGCTAATCTTTTGTTAAGTGTGCATTTTGTTATCCTGGAAAAACCAAATTTTCTTTGTAACCCAGCCTCATTACAACCTAAAAAAGACCTCAAGATCTATGTTTGTGAAAGTGTTTGTAATCAACAGGAAATGAAGGGCAACCTTAAATTAGCTTGGAAATCGGTGAAAAGAGAGGGAAAACACTCACCGGTGAGGAATGAAGAGAGAAATTCCTTAGTTTGATTCTCAGTGAAGAGTAACAATTGTTTACCTTGGAAATTGAATACATTCTTATCCTGTCTTGGTTTGAATTGATAGGAAACACCATAATTTTTTGTTTAATTATTTTGTGCTCTTTTCATGAAGTTGTTATGATATTGAACTATAGATTTGATTTCTAAGGATTTTGGGGAAAAATGAACTCATATTTTTTTGGGATTCAATTACTTTGCTTGAGGACAAGCAAGATTCTAGGTTGGGGGAAATGGCATCAATATCAATCAAAGGATACACTATTGCCATGCTAATCAAAATACAAAAGAGTGAGAAAACTCCAATCCCTATTTTTTCAATTGAAACAACAAACTCTTTCACTTGTTTTCTTTTTAATCATTACAATCATAACAAGTCAAACAGACTTAGCCCAATGTTTATGCAAATAAGCATAACAAGTAATATCAAGTCCGCTCTCCCCAAAATCGATAATGCAAAAGAATTTGTGGAAGATCACTCCCAAACTGTTGATAAGTCTCTTGTTGGGACATTAATGAGTACCTTAATCACCATGAAATTTGATGATTCTCGTACTATGCATGAACATGTCATTGAAATGAAAAATATTGTAGCAAGACTTAAGTCACTTGGAATGGAAGTGGATGAGAATTTTCTTGTGCAGTTCATCTTGAACTCATTACCATCTGAGTATGGTCCTTTCCAATTGAACTCTAATACCATGAAAGAAAAATGGAATGTGCATGAATTACACAATATGTTAGTTCAAGAAGAGACCAGAGTTAAGAATCAAGGAAACCACTCCATTAATTATGTGAACAATCAGGGAGTTGGAAAGAAAGTTTACAAGAAACATGAAAAGGCTAAAGGACCATTAAAAATAAATGAGTCCTCTACTAACATCCAGAAGAAAAATGGCAAATGTCATTTTTGTGGGAAATTTTGACATTTCTAAAAGGATTGTCTGAAACGTAAGGCTTGGTTTGAAAAGAAAGGTAAGCATAATGCTTATTATGTATGTTTTGAATCAAACTTAACTGAAGTTCCACATAATTCTTGGTGGGTTGATTCTGGATGCACAACTCATGTTTCTGATATGATGTAGGGATTCCTTTCAACTTGAACCATAAAACCAAATGATAAGTTTGTCTTTATGGGGAATAGAGTGAAGGTTCCAGTGGAAGCTGTCGGGACTTATCGTTTAATCCTTGACACTGGATTTTATTTAGACTTGATGGATACTTTTTATGTACAGTATCTCTAGGAATTTAGTTTCTTTGTCTAAACTTGATAATGTTGGATACTCTTTTAAATTTGGGAATGATTGTTTCAGTTTGTATAAGCGTACTTGTTTGATTGGATCTAGTACTCTTTATGATGGTTTATATAAATTGAATCTTAATAATTTATATGTCAAAACTCTTATGACCTTGCATCATAATGTTGGCACTAAACGTAGTTCAGTGAATGAATGTTATGCTTTCTTGTGGCATAAACGTTTGAGACATATTTCCAAAGAAAGGATGGAAAGATTAGTAAAGAATGAAATACTTCTAAATTTAGAGTTTACTGATTTGAATGTATGTGTGGATTGTATTAAAGGGAAACAAACAAAACACACAAAGAAGGGAGCCACAAGAAGCACTCAACTTCTTGAAATTATACACACTGATATATGTGAACCTTTTGATATAAATTCTTTCAATAAAGAAAAGTATTTTATCACATTTATTGATGATTTTCGCGTTATGGTTATGTCTATTTACTTAATGAAAAATCTCAAGCAGTGAATACCTTGGAAGTTTATATAAATGAAGTGGAAAGACAATTAGATATAAAGGTGAAAATTGTCAGATCAGATAGAGGTGGTGAATATTATGGAAAGTATGATGAAAGTGGACAACACCCCGGTTCATTAGCTAATTTCTTTAAGAAACGTGGTATTTGTGCTCAATACACAATGTCAAGTACACCACAATAAAATGGTATGTTAGAAAGGCGTAATCGAACCTTAATGGATATGGTTAGGAGTATGTTAAGTAATTCATCTTTACCTGTATTATTATGGATGTATGCTTTAAAAATTGTCATGTATCTGTTGAACAGGGTTCCTAGTAACAGTTCAAAAGACACTTTTTGAATTGTGGGCAGGTAAGAAACCCAGTTTGAGGCACCTGCATGTTTGGGCATGTCAGACAGAAATTAAAATATACAATCCATAAGAAAAGAAATTGGATGCAATTAACAATCAGTGGATATTTCATTGGTTATCCAACAAAGGCAAGAGGATATATGTTTTACTGTCCTACCCATAGTACAAGAATTGTTGAAACTGGAAATGCACGGTTCATTGAAAATGGTAAAACTAGTGGGAGTGAAGCTTCATGAAATGTTGAGATTAAGGAAGTTAGAGTACAAGTTCCTTTAACTAGTATCTCTACTTCAAGTATTGTTTTTCCTAATGTAGTTGAACCGCCCAACGATAAAGAAGAACAACAAATTAATGATCAAAAGACTAACAATGAACTTGTAGTAGAACAACCACAAGAAATAATATTAAGAAGATCTCAAAGAAAAAAAAAGTCTGTTATTTCAAATGATTGTGTGGTTTATCTACAAGAGTCAAAAAATGACTTAGGCATTGATAATGACCCAGTTTCATTTTCAGAAGCCATCAATAGTGGTAATTTTGATAAGTGATTAGATGCCATGAAAGATGAGCTTAAATCAATGGCACATAATGATATATGTGACCTTATGGAATTGCCAATAGGATGTAAGAGAGTTGGGTGCAAATGGGTCTTTAAGACTAAATGTGACTCTCATGAAAATATCGAACGTTATAAGACCCGACTTATTGTCAAAGGTTTTACTCAAAATGATTGATTATAAGGAAACATTTTCTCCTGATTTCTAAGAAAGATTCCTATTTCATAATTAAGAGGTTAATAAAGCAAGTTAAAAAAAATGTTAACCTTATTGACCTTTGTAAATTAAGAGACTTTTTTATCTTTAGCATGTTATTCATCAGGCTCCTACTTCTTCTCCTCCAATCTTGAATCTTGAAACAAGAAAATAGTTCCTCCTCCCTAGTAAACAGTAATTTAAACTAAAATTTATTTATTAAAAAATAATTATAGAATCTGTGAATTAACTATAGAGCTAGGTTAAAATAAATTTTGATTAGCAAAAGTCACGTTCCACTTCTATAAATTTGTTTTTTATCATAAGCTTTTAGTGATACTGTGTAAATTATATCCATTAAAAAATTATATAACTGGGTATGTAGTAAAATTGTACAAGTCATATAATTAGAGAGTCCAAACATATAAATTCTTAGAAGTAAAATTGTTCCATAATTCCTTAAATAATAAAAATAAAAAAACAATCATTAATAATTTCTTATACAATTTCTCTATTTGTGCATAGCCATGCTCATGCTTCCTAGGTATTTTAAGTGGAATTTATTAAGGACATTAAGTATGAATGAACTCGAGCAACTTATCATAAAATAACATTTTGATTTTGATTATTTCTTTTTTAACTCTCTCAAATGTGATATTTAAACTTCTTTCTTAACCATGCTTATCATTTAATTATATAGGAATATAACTTTTAGGAAAAAATAGTAAAATGTAAAGTATTTGTGAATTCTTTTGTGCATTTTAAATATTTAATTAATTTGTTCTTATTGATATTATGTCTCTTAACCAGGTCATTAAAGTAAGGGTTTCTTATATTTCTGTGTAGAAACTTGTTTAGAAGGTTGATTTTGTTGAAAAAGAAAATTATTAAATAATAATTATAAAAATAATAATTAGTCACTATATTAATTAAATTAGATATTATTTTAGAAACTAAAAAAATATTGGTATGTAAAGTAGTTTTTATTATTAATAAAAAATTATATAATAATTTTTAAATTGATATCTAAATTAGCTATCAAAGCTTTAGTTACTAATATTTTAGATTTTAATTTAGTTTCTAAAAGACTAATAAAAATTAATTTAGAATATAAAATAGTAAGTATTTGATAGCTATGGATTAGATATCAATTTAGAAAGTATTTTATAAATTTTTATTAATATAAATTATTTTAGATATTAATGACTTTTTTTAGTTTACTAAATAATTTTTAATTTAGTCTAAATAATTATTTTGATATTTAAAATTAGTTTTTGCACGAAAGTAATTATTGATGTATTTAAGCATAGCTTGTGTGTTAATCTTATTAGCTCAAGTGTAATTTGCTAGTTAATATAACTTGTGCAGGTGCTCTTCTCAGTGCACCTTGCTATCCTTTCTCCAACTTTTCTCTAGTTTTTCAAATTTCTACTTTGTCCAAAATATTTTTTCCGGTGTTTTATCCTCTTACATGAATTGTATTTTCAAATTCAGCAGTAATATTTTCAATCATTTATGAACTAGATAGAAAACTATCCTTAATTCTTTTCTTTTTCTTTCTTTACAAACAAACATTGGAGAAAAATAAATGTCTTCTCTTTTTTATATTTTCTTCTAGCAAACAACTTAAAAAATTATTTACTTTTCTACTGCTTTTGTTTCTTCAGACTTGTTTTCCTAAATCAAACATACCATTAATTCTGCATAAAAAGTTCATATGATAAATTTGCTTAGCTGCTATCTGTAAACAAGAAAAGAAAAACTGAAATGACTAATTTTACCACTCTTGTTTTGCAATGTTCAATTCCACTCCAATGATGAGATGAGACCATTACCACCACATAGTAGTAATTCACACAATCAAGGAGGCAGCACAACCTGTTGACACAGTATGAGATCTGAAATGGTCTTTCCATGCCTATCAATTCTTCGAGAACAGTTGACACCGCCATCCAGGATGTTCCTGACAACAATGTTCAATGACTGGATTCCTTTGACTTCATATATCTCCACTATAACATTTTCATTGACCCTTTTGTCTGTTTGATTTTTTGCATCTAGATCAGAAGAAAGAGACAAATCCAGAAGATGGGAGACCACTGATTTTACCCACTGAGGTGTAACAATTAGTTTCAACCTCGTATAATCAAGAGGGAAATGTGGGATGAGGGAAAAATTTATGTCATTTCCTTTATCTCCAGCTCTGCTGTGTGCTACCTTGTAAAGTGGAATCTTCTGGCCTGATGGAGCAGGTGAATGTGAGCAACTACTACCAAGGACAGCAAATTCTGAAGAGGATTTGTCAATTTCAGACTGTAGTTTTGCTGCCTGTGTCAATGTGTGCCTCGGATTGTATTCAGGATTAACTACTTTATTTGACTGACTCACTGTGTTTCTCTTTACCCCCGTTCGCCAGAAAACTTCTTCGCGCTTAACCTGAAAATAGATCTAGCTATGATGAATAGTTCTGGCAAAATGGTTAATGAATTTTGCAGTAAGACTTAAATCACTAGCACTGCAATTACAATAAAAGTCTTCAAGACATAACAAGTTTAATTGAACGTTTAAGTTTATTGTCTGATTCAGCACAGAAGGAACACTTCAGTAAAATGAAATGCTACATTTCTCATTACCATTTTGAGAAATAATTTCCTAGTTCTCATTTCTTAAGGTATAATGTTGATTGAACAACTAAGCCTTATTCCATTCAAAAAGACTTTTCTACAAATTATTCTACTCAAAATTTGGTGTTTGATATAGCCCACTGGAGTCTAACGGGTTCATGTGTTTAAGTATAGTCCTAGTACATGCATATACACCACTGTGGGTAAATCCAAGAGAGAGGAATGGGGAGGAGTGTATACCAAATTTTTTTGTAGAAGATTCTCCTTCTTATATCCAGTACTGCATTTAAATAAAAGATATGTCAACATCACTAAAGATCTACTGCAGAAGCAATACTGTGTCTCAAATATAACAGCATTCAAAACAAAATGAAGAACCAATATGCAGATAACAACTACAACATAGCTAGCTCTTCAAATTTTAACAACCTAGTTTCAACTTTTTGTTACGACTCCATTCACAATTGGTGTTTTCCAAGTCCTGAATATCAAGATTGTTTTATAACATTGTAATTCTAATACAAAGTGCAGACTCAGATAATCCAAAGCAGCAAGAAGAACAATTTTTATAAAATTACAATTTCAGCAGCAATCATCAAATTAGAAGGACATTGGTTGTCAATTCAACAGAGTCATAATTCTACACTACAAAAATTCGCCATTAATAATTTTAATGAAATGAATGCTGAGGCAAATTTGAAGTAACATTGACCTGATACCACCACCACCAGCTGGTCCATTTGTATACAATGCTATAAATTCTCTGGTAAATTGGAGGGCTTGTTCTTTCTGCTCAAAAAGGCCATCCATGCGTAGCCTGATATCTTCGCTAGTTATTTGTGAATGCTCATTTCCATTGCTGCTGGTAGCTTTAAGACTATCAAACCCAATTATATAAGAAAGTATACGGTGATTAAGACCAGGAAATATTTCTTCCATCCATGATCTAACCTAATTAAGCATGTGAAGAGACCAATATTAATTGATAGTAATCTAGATGAACCTCTAAGTCTTATCAAGCAGTAAAATCAACACAAATTATAAAAAAAAATGAAACTAGATTACTGATCTAAGTGTTCCTTATAAGTTTTTAAACGATACCAGATATTCTGCTGCTTTAGCACGTTTAACACATTCATAACCTCCGTAAGATATCTCTCCCCATCCTTTCCATCCACAATCCTGTAAAAAGTATTTAAAGCAGCAATGTAAAGGTAGATTCAGTGAATCAACAGAGAAGGATTCAGATATGTACCAGTGGAACCAGCTGCAAAAGTTGATCTGGAACTGATACAGTAGATGGTTTTGCCCCAAGACAGAGAACTCTAGAGCTTGATAATGGACTGAAAGAAACATCCTGAAAATTAATCACCTGTTGAAGAACACAGTGAGTTTTTTGTTTCCTTTTTGTTTTATATTCTACCATCTAGTGATATAAATGTCCAATGCTTCACAACTAACATTTAGCTTACCACATCAGGGGTTACATAAGCCGCTGGGTCTCCAACCTCATACAATAATTGTTCAGCACATGTACTCAAATTTAAAACTCCCCCACTGCCTTCGGCCTTTGCTACACATACTTGACCATCAAAACAGATTTCAGCAAATGGAAGTGATAAATCCAGTAGTTGCAGGAAGGACATATCTCGGTACTGGTCTCCTAAACCAAAAAAGATAGAGCTTAAAGAGTATCATCTGATTCACACAACCTATCCACACATGTTTTATCTCAAACCAAGGGTAGAGATAAGCTATATTAGCAAACCTGGATGCATGAAATATCCTCCTGTGAGTTGGCAACCACACTCTAGAAGATGGCCAGCCAGAGAACCTTGAGCTAGATGTTCTAATTCATCCCAGTTCCATCCTAGTTCATAAACCTACCCATACATACAACAGCTTAATCCTTCAGAATCATGGCCCATACTAAGTTACAAATAACTGAATAATATAATTGAAAAGAGTGAGAGATTGAGAATCAATAGCCAATACAATATCTTTAATAATAGAATACTATGCTCCTTTGTTTGTTATTGTATAATATTTGTCACATAATAAAAAAAATGTAACAAGATCTGTAAAAAAAGTCTAGAACTTTTCTGAAATAAAATATTAATTAATGTGAAAATTTTAAATAACAGGAAATAAGCTACTTTTCTCTCTCTCACTGTGTTACTTTTTTTATGAGTGTCTTTAGCTACTTCAATAAAATCCACCTGTCATATACCAAATTTTCAAAATGTATGTTGTCAGGTGATGGAATATGAATAGTTTTAAGGTCTAGCATGTCACCTCTCACAAGTATGTTTAGGGAATCAAACATGGACAATCAATCTTGCCTTGTGCTAAAATTCAACTTTTATATTGAAGAATGGGAGTGGCAAAGATTGATCACTAAATAACACTAGGTCATATATGATTTGATACCGTGCAAATTGTGAACTCTATCAATAGCTTCAGTTATTGAGCATAAATAGTTTTAGTCAGCTATGCATGTTACTCAGAAAGTTCATAGTTACTCTTGATTCAGTCTAAATTGATGAAAATCACATTCTATGAATAGTTCTTTAATGACTTAAATATAGTTCAATAAATGAATCATTATCAACAAAGTTATCTCCTAATCTTTCAAGGAAAAAAATTGTGGGAGATGTTTAATAGATATATTAGAACAAACAGAACAGATGAGTTTTACTTTATGTTTGGTATTTTTTTTTTTAAAAAAAACACATGAGATTAAAAGGATGTATATTTTGGTTCCACTAAAAAGAATAAAAATGAGAAAAAAAAAAGTGTTCAAGTCATTTCCATCTACATCATGCTATCTCTTTTATTGAAAGAAAGATGAGGAGATGACTCCATGTGCTGTGATTCATCATTAGGATCACACTCTAAGAGAATGAGCAAAGTACTTTTTGAAGAGTTATCCTAAGTATACAGAAGTTAATGGAGTTATCTAACCCTATTGACCTCCTTAAAATAAAGAATCAAGTATCAAATTAAACTTTATAAGTTTCCCTATAACTTGTTGAAAACAATATTGTCCATAATGAAGAACGAATTCAGTCACTAAAAAGCAAGTATTGATTCAGATGGGGAATATGAAGGAAAGAACAGATCATACCATAGGTGCTAAGAATAAAGCAGCATCTGCAATTCTCGAAGTAATTATTACATTTGGTTGATACTTTTCAAGGCAACGAACAATGGGAGCAGCTCCCAAGTATGTGCTGATACCCTTCGCAAATTACAGCCAAATTTAACATCCAGATTAACTGAAGTGTGGCAAAGTAAATAAAAGATGAGTGTATAACTAAATTTCATCAGATTATGCTCATTAAAGTATTATAAACAGAAAGGCAAAGTGAAATATAGTGGTCCCTTTACATAGTTCAATAAGTAAATCAGAATACAGCCTTATAGGTCTAGAACTGAAGAAGAATTATTGAAGGAATTGGTAATATCAAAAACCAACTCTCCGAAAAGCTTAAAGTGAATACACGAAAGATTTTATCTTGACCGCCCTTTCATGCAACCCTCTTTGGATTTAAACCATGAAAATGCCCTATCCTGCCTTATTATGAAATTGAACTTTCTCTTGTTTAAAATGATGCAGGTGGCAAGAATAAAACTCTTGACTGTTTGTTAGGGATCCGATCAAGATTTGCTATTATTACTATTATTTCCTTTCATTTGATTAATAGAATCTGCCTAATAATTGTATATTATTACATTTCCATTTTTTAGCTTATACAAATCAGGCATTATACTAAATTGTCAGTGAGAGTTGTAATTGAGAATGTACTACTTATAACAGAGAATACAATAATGAAAGAACACAAGAAGCCAGAAATTATTTAAAATAGAAGAGGCAAAGTTTTGCACAGTGTTGTCCCGGTATCCTATGATATTGACTACTTTATCATACTATTAGGAATTCAAAGGAAATCTCACATTGGATATAAATGAGCAAGATAAGCAACAACGAGAAAACGCACAAACTCACTACCTTAAGGTGTTGGATTAGAGGTGGTTTCTTGGTTTCTTGGTCTCTTATATGGATTTGTTCATGATACATTAGTACTGAATCTTCTCGATGTTTCCCTTCAAAGAACCCACAAGTGGTATCAGAGCCAGATTCGTCTTGATGACTGACTCAGATACAGGCAGGTGATGAAATCCTAGGTTTGTAGATTCCTTGTATTGAAAGTTTTCATGGATAGAAATGAGCAATATATAAGGAGAAAGACCCACAAACTTATTGCCTAAAGTTTGGGTTGAAGGTGCTACCTTTGATCTCTTGTATGTGTTTATTCATGACTCATTAGTACTGAATCTCCCAGTATTTCCCCTTGAATAACCCACACATAGAGACTAATACAATGTCAATGAACAATATCCAACTATCCTTAAAGCTTAAGCTTTTGAGTTAACGCTCATGGGTGGTTTTGTAGCCAGGTTATGACAACAAATAAGTGTGTTTGGTTTATGGCTTGCATGCATTCAAAGTAAATTAAGTGGAGAAGTATGTGAGAGTATAAGTTGAGATGAAAGTTTGGGTCAAATATATGATTTGATTACATTAGGAAATATGATATGATCTTGTTACATTAAATTATCTTACCAAATATTTCTCATTGTTAATTATTGATTTTGTTCCTTATCTCTTATTCATAAAAACACAATCATACTCGTGTACACAACACACAGTTACAAGTATTCCTTGAGCAAAAATATTTCTAACCACAAGTACCTCACTAGTACTAAAGACCCTTAATTGTACTGTCGTTCATCATGACGGGACACACTTGCCTGAAACCTCTGCCAAGAAGACTTTTGACGTAAGGTCCACTCTTATATCGCACTCTTCCGAGCCAATCACCAAAACGAATTATCGGATTTGATACCACTATTGGTCTTTCAAGGAAGGATTCACAGGAGAAGATTCAACAACAATGAAGCATGAGTCAAACTCACTGTTCAGTCCTCAACGTGAGAGGGTGTATTAGAGATCTTACATCGACTAGGGATATGATAAAATTATAATATATAAGTGGGTGCAAGCCTCGCTATAAGCCAATTTTATAAGGATGAGTTAGACTTAAATTTCACTTTCTTAATAATGATATTTCTAACAACACATATGTTTTGGCTTGAGGAGAGTGTCAAAGGTATGACTTTATTATATTAAGTAGGGAAATATCTCAACAAATATTTCTCATTATTAATTACTGATTTTGTTCCTTATTATTATATCTCTTCTTCATTATAAATAAGAATATTCCACACAACACAATTCCAAGTAATCCTTTCAATAGTTTATTTGGGTTGTTTGAATGGGAATCCAAGCACACCCTAAATAGATAGCCAAAAAAGGGTTAAAAGCTGAACTTGTCACATTTGGTGCAGGTTGGTGGTTGGTGAATGGTTTCCCACAAATTGGTTGGAAATACATTAAAAAAATAAATAAAAACAGATGATTAGAGAATGACTTTATATGTGAACACAAACAGCCTCATGTGAAAATATTCTTACTCCATCCATGAAATATGATTTTGCTGGTGAAAATCCTGAACCTGAAAGATTGTGTACGTATATATAAGTTGTGAAACTAAAGTATAAAGACTAATTAAATTAAAAAATCCCAAAATTTAATTTATTTTTTTATATAAAAATATATTAAAAGGTGGAAGAATAGTACAACCAGATGCATCAACAATTTCAGAAAAGCACCTGGCATGGCAGAGAGATAAGACTAGGAAAAAAAATTGGAAAGTAAAAACATATGCCTTTTTAATCTTAATTAAAGAGTAAATAAATATAGAGCTCATAATGTTAATAACTATCATTCTGTTAACCATAAAAATCTCCTTATTAGAACACTCCTATTGTTTGTTTATACATTAGATAGAAGTAGCATTCTCGATGTCATCCAATTACTGCAAATCAATCTTTCTATGCGAAGAACCTTTACCAAAGGTGAGATCACCCAAACATACTTCAAACAGAATGAGAAGTAGAAATTGTAAGGTAAGTAAAAACAAATGTATGAGACAAATAAATTGAACAATTGAAATTCAAACATTCATTTAAAATTTGACTATAAAATAGGCTAAAGGAAAGTTTACAGGAAAATCCAAATACCTATATTAGTGACAGACACCTCGTGAGCCACAGCAACAGAAACATTGAGACCCAAGCTGTCAGCAATTTCCAAGACCTTGCGTTGAGCACCCAGAGGATCCACTGTCAAAAGCAAAGAGTGAACAACGAAGTTAGGAAAAAAAAAAGTGAGAAGTCATATATATCAATACTAAAAACTTTGTTGAACATACGATATCTTTGGATAATCAATAGTTATTGTGATTCATTACAATAGATGCAGCATCAGAAAATACTTACTTGCACCCATATTGGTAATTATGCAAGTTCCTCTTTCCAAAGCCAGAGGCAGCAGCATACTCATCCAGCTAGAAACTGCAGAAACAATTTACAAATATCAAACTTAGAATAAGATTGGAAAAAACACAAGACCAGGAAACAAACTTATGGCTTCAATATGAAATACTTTAAAATGATTAAATGGGTAACATGTTTTCGAATAAATGTAAATTTAAGATTCCAGTCTAAAACATAACTGAGAAATTATACCTACATGTGAATTACACACCTTAAAAAAAACTTAAGAATTGGATTATAGCACCCTAGATAGTGCAAATTGAGACTTAGTTAGTAGATATAGACCAAATAATAAAACTTAACAATTTATTTGAACAGGAAACACCTACTCTGAGAATCATAACCATCACCACCAGACATCATGATTTGATAACGATCAACGAGAGTCCGCTCAGCCAGGCATTCCAGAACCAGATAATTCAGTTCTTGAACTCTTTGAAGAAGCTTAAGAGCAGCCAAAGGCCTGTCACCACCAAACCCTGCTCCACAGCCAACGTAAACCTTATCCCTTCGCCTTTGGGGGTTACTTCTCTGTAATGCAATATCAACACAGTTAGTTACCTCACTAGCTACGATGCTGCATTTGAAACAGTAACCAAAAAGATAAGATAAGGTAGGGAACAATAAGACAACCAGCTTGATTAAAGAGTTATGGATCTCTTCTTCATCCTGGGGTTCCATCACTACAACTTCCTCTTGCATCCCTGATTCTGCTAGAAAAAAAGTCTAACCAAATGAAAAAGAAATGAATTCAAGAGCCCGGAGAAAGAATCTAAATAAAATGCAATACAAAAAAGTCCAAAGAGACATTTCAAATACAAGTGTGAGAAGTTGGCGCGTTTGAACTTGAAAAAGAAGGGTGTGAACTATTCATCAAACACCTTAAATTCAAACCAAAATATAATTAACAGTGGACTACCGTATTGATACACCATACATCAAATTAAGAATATTTTTTCAACCTTCACAAGAGTACTGTACTCATATCCCACTGCAAGGATAGCATGAAGAATAAAAAAAATCAAACTTGACACTTGAACCATTGATTGAAATGAAAACTTGTACTAACCACAACCCCACAGAGAGATGACATCAAGACACAGAGCTACAAGCAACTTAGCATACTATTTCCAGTTCAATGACAGAAAATGTGGGATGAAATAATTAAATCACAACATGCAGACGAGACATTTTTCATGTAGCTCAGATTCAGCATTTACATAAGTTCACAATCACATGTCCACTTACAAATGAAGGAAAAATTGATATTGATTGTGCAAAACCCACTCAACAATGCCAAAATATGAAGAAAAGGATTGGTGGGTATGAGAAAGGGAACCGAACAAGATTGAAATGCACTGGTGAACCTTAACTAGTCTAGGTAATGTTACGATGGTTCCGTGCTTGAATAGACAAATAAACAACGAATCATATTTTAATAAAACTTTGCCAGCATGTTTGGATAAGATTGAATTTGGGAAAAAATAATTTTAATAAAACATATATACAAGTGAATTTACAATACAATAGTTTTGAATACAATAATAACTTTTAAAAAATATGAAAAGCAGATTTATTAAATATAATATATTTAATAAATTAAGTTGTCGAATTCTTAAAAGATAGAGTAAACATTGTGAAATTTTTAATAGTTAAATATACACTCTAAACTATTATTTCTAATCATTATTATAAATAAAATTACCTTATAAGAAAATATTTTGAAATGAAAAAGAAAAATATATGTATATAATGCATATAAATTGAAAAAAAAATATAATATCTTATTTATTTTATGTTTAATTATTATTTTAGATACATTATTGGAGTTTTTTTAACTTAAATATACATTTAAAATGCTTCTATTTTTAATTATATGTTTCATAAAATATATTTCAAATAAATTAAATATATCAATACAAATTTAAAAGATGATTTCTTATATGTTAAAGTTAAAAAAAATTATACGTTAAAAAGGTAAACATCTCATTCTCTCTTTTTAATTTATAGGTTAACAAAATTTAAAAAAAAAATATATATATATATATATTTAAATCTTAAAAATAATTTTTTTTTTTGGCCGTACAACATTCGCTAAATAATATAGGTTTTATAAATTGTATATACCTAAGAAACAACAAATTAAAATACTTGATTGATTCAGTCAACTTTTACAATCAGTCTTGAAAAAAATTAGGGTAAAATTAATTTACAACTAACCTTGTAAACTATTATCTTATTTTTTTAGGTTATCGTTACCGTCACACTTCTTTGCTTATTTATGTGTGAAATAAGAAAGGATATTCATTAGCAACTCAAGCTTCATATATCATTATTATTATAGTTATTATTATTATCATTATTACTATAGTTATTATTATTATTATTATTATTATTATTATTATTATTATTATTATTATTATTATTATTATTATTATTATTATTATTATTATTATTATTATTATTATTATTATTATTATTATTATTATTATTATTATTATTTTTATTATTATTGTTGTTGTTGTTGTTATTATTATTATTATTATTATGTGTTTATCTCTTAAACAATCATTGACTATTTTTCCACTAAGATCTCAACCTCCAACAGATTTTAATCATCATCGCATCATTTGTATTGGACATGTTCATAGAAATCATTTTGTCCAGGTTTGTTGAACTTCATTCTTAATGAATTTTAGGAATCACTAGAAATGTGGAAGAAGAATCTCTAATTTCATAACCAAAGTGTTCTTTCATCAAATTCAAAAAAAAAAATGTAAACTAAATGTTTCATCATGAAATTACAAAACATAGCAACAACTAAAATGATCATCATCGTCGTCCGTGTCGTCGTCTGCGGGCACACACAGACATGTCCTCGATGGTTGATCGGGCTAGCATTAAGGTTGTTTGTGTCTTTTACCATGCAAGTGAATCCTTGGTTAAATGACCATCATCTATAATCAACTGCAATGTGGATGCTATTGTTCTACAAATATCCTACAATGATAAACAAATTATATTAATTACAACTGAGCATGTATTATTTAAATAAACAAATAATAAGTTCTTACCACTACGGGATGCTCAGAGATAGTATCGTTCCCGTCCTGCCGTCGTCCATCAGAGTAATCACCGAAGGTCGATTATCCACAACTATCTGAATGATATATGGGTGTGAAATAGACCGAAACCACTCCATATATGCAGGAACACAGGCTCCAACATTAGCTGCTAAAATAACATCTTGTACGAGATTAGCATTAAAATTTAACCATTAGCGATCAATCTCAGATGTGGAGGGATAGCCTTGATGAACGGTGGTTGAGTGACTAGGGATACACTATATATATCCAAAATGTTGAGTACACGTTCAGGCAAATGCATCTGCCTACAATCCCTCAACCGAATGTACCCTGAAAATAATGTAATTCACTTGAAAGGACGCATTGCTTTGTGCTCTTCATAAGGTATCCAGTGAACAACACCTATACATATGTTATCTAATTGCATCTGAACATATGCGAGTGTGGACAATCTACTCTCGACCACATATTTCATACACCGCGACTCATCCTCAACATAGTCATCCCTAAGATGTTTGTGTCCAACAATTGGAAAGTGCTCGTATATCCACGATGTCAATAACGTGGCATACCCAACTAACTATCTAGTATTCGCATAGCAACCATCTCCCAACTACTCATACATGTGGGTCAAAGCAATTGTTGCCCACGAGTATCTTCTGGTGTGCCTCAAATCTACAAATAATCCCAAGTAAGATACATTAATCGACGTAGCACTCTTATTTGCAAAGATGGTGCAACCTACTAGGTGTAGCAAATATGCTTGTGCAGCCACGGTCCACTGTCTCCTGGTACATGCGTCCTCATACATCTCCTTCAACCAGCTTAGACACACATGTCCACCCCGACAATGACGAGTCTCAACAGTTGCTAGTCCTCGATATACGCAAAGTGAATCAAGGGATGATTAGGTTAACTAGTTCATCTCATTAAATCCTGGGCAACAAAAGGTTAATTTGCTTAAATACCCTTATAACCTTAAAATAACTTGATAGCGAATCTACATGATTAAGAAAAATAAAAGTTTGATTCAAAACACAGTTATGGGAAGCACCAATCCGGAATGTTACTGGAAGCACCAATCTAGAATGTTACTAGAAGCACCAATCCGAAATTGTTACTGGAAACATCAATCTGGTAGATTTACTAATTCCCCGGGAGTTTTGCAGATTCCATAATCCAGAATTCGAAAAAACAAATACGAACTCTATATTTTGTAAAACTATTGGACTACATTGTCTAGAATAATACATAGGAACTGTGGAAACGAAAATCCGAAGAAAAAATGGAACTACAGATCCAAAAACCAAAAAAATTACTTACCTTCAAGGAACCGTCAAGAGAAACCACCCTTCTCCCACCAAGTTGCCAAGACACCACCCTAAACCATCAATAGAAACATGAGATGGAATGGCGCCGCTGAGAGAGGAATGGATTCCTGAAGTGTGGTTGTGCAATCTGTGGGAAGATGAAATAATAGTGATAGTTCTGGGACTTTTAGGAATGGAGTCTGTTAAGTGCATTTTAGGGTTTTTAAAAAATAATAGGGACAATTTTGTCTTTGCATAACATTGTGGGGGTGTGGGGGTGCAGGAAGAAAAATATGGGGATGCAGGAAGAAACTACCTCGTTTTTGTTGTCGTTACCAATACCGTTACCATTGACTCTATCGTTATTGTTATCGTTACCACTACTATTGTCATTAGTGTTAGAATATATGGCCTTAAACGAGAGGGGGTGAATTGTTTAAGAAGGATTTTCGTAAACTTTTAAGCCTAGAATGAAAAATACTTCAAGAAAACCTTGATTAAGAATTCAGTTTTTCAAAACATAAAGCAAAAGCACAATACTGGAAAAACAATCGGTTGTTTTACCGAAACAATCGGTTGTTTATACCAGTTTTTAATTAACAAAACTGAATTTAAAGAGATAGGGATAGAGAAATTGTACACAGTTGTTTATACTGGTTCACTCCAAATCCAGAGCTACATCCAGTCTTCTCAGAAACCCTGAGGATATCCACTTAAGCAATCACCACTTGATCACTTACACAACAACCAAGAGAATGACCTTGAACACCTCAAGAAACACACTCTCCTTGGCCAACACTAAGATTGCTGATCTTGAACACCTCAAGAACACATAGCCAATCTCAGTAAATACAGAAACGAAATTGTTCAACAGAGTACAAGGATTACACTTGTTACAGAAGATAATCTGAAATCAATACAAGCAGAATCCTATTCCAGCACTTTTATCAATCACAAACAACTTAGCAATCTCAACACTTTGAAAAACTCTCTTAGAAAAACTTTGTCAAAGATTCTTAATTCTTAAATATGTTTTTCTGAATATATTCAAATATGTAGTTTGTTATCAAATCTTAACAAACTCTTAAATAGGGGTGGCAAAGCGGGCCAACCCGCGCCGCATAGGCCCGCCCCGCTTAGGCCCGCAAAATGCGGACCGGGTTGGCCCGCCCCGCATACAAAATGCGGGTTGGTTTTCATGACCCGCCCCGCATGCGGGTTGGCCCGCGGGCTTGCGGGCCAGCCCGTTTTTTTTTTTTTTTAACATAGAAGAAAAAACAATTAAGTGTTGCAGAAACATCTAAAAGAAAAAAAAAATATTTCAAAATTAATGATTTATTATATTCTTTTTAGAAGTTTATTGTCTAATCCTACTGAGAGGTTGGAAATCAATGTTCATGAAACCAAACTTAGAACAAACGCAACAAAGGATTCAGGATATAAAATTTATGTATATGTCTATACCAGTTACTTAATAGAGAAAGTTTTTTTTTTAATGAGATTGATTCTCGTATTTCATGCGCTCACAAAATATAAAATTAACTGTATGTCTTGTTAAATCATTGTCTCAATATAAAGGGATGATCACTTAAAAGGAACCTTCAAATTTTATAAGAAATAGTTTAATCACACTAGATTTAATTAGAACCCTTAGTGTTGTAATGTAATGAACCACTATAGAATAAATTTTAAGAATTGATGAATAGAGAAAGTTATATTCTAACAAGTCAAGTCAATTTTTTTTTATTTTTTTTTTTGCGGGCTAGCGGGCCAGCCCGCCTCGCCCCGCCCCGCTGTTGGCCCGCGCGGGCCGCGGGTTATGCGGGGCGGGCTAATGCGGGTCAGCGGGTTGAAAACGTCAGCCCGCCCCGCGTTTTTTACCGCGGGCCGCGGGCCGGCCCGCATGGCCCGCCCCACTTTGCCACCCCTACTCTTAAATTGCATTAAAAGATTGGTCAAAGCATTTAATGACTGGAGCGTAAGCAGTTAAATCATTTAAAGCTCAGTCAAAGAAAACAGTTTTTTTGTTATGGTCCCAAAACAAACAATCGGTTGTTTCCTCGAATCAATCGGTTGTTTTGGTACTTAACAGTTTAACCATTCAAAACAGTTTTCAAACTTTTTCTCAAAACACCTAAGTACAAACAATCGGTTGTTTCGACAAAACAATCGGTTGTTTTTACTTAGTTTGAAATCATTTTGTTTTCACAAAGATTGAGAATGCTAATGCTTAAGATTTAATCATAGGGTGGATTACAACATATAAACTACCCCAGAACAAAGCTTAAACCAGCATAACAACATCAAGCACAGCAGAGGCTTCAACATCCTTCAAAGGATTTGGATTCTTCAAAGCTTGAACACCACTTGGTTCAACAATTAGAGGTGGCAAAACGGGTCAGTCTAACCCGTTTTCACCCAACTCGTCGTTGGCCCGCCAAAAGCAAGATGGGACACACTTGCTCGCCAAGGTTGTATGGACTTGAAATAATAACTCATCCATAAAAAAAAAATGTAAATAAAGTTATATATAAAATATTGACCATCACCAATTTTTATTCTAAAAAACATAAGATTTTTCTTTAAAAGTGTGACTAGTCCATCTGTTTTGTCATCCTTTGTTGTCATTACCATTATTGTTGTCATTAGCATTCTCGTTACTGTTACAATTACTATTGTCGTTATCATTATTGTTGTTATTACCATTATTGTTCCTGTTGTTATTACTGTTATTGTTCATGTTGTTGTTATCATTATTGTTATACTGTTACCATTATTGTTGTTATTACCGTTATTGTTCCTGTTGTTATTACTGTTATTGTTCATGTTGTTGTTATCATTATTGTTATACTGTTACCATTATTGTTATGGTTATCATTATTGTTATACTGTTACCATTATTGTTATGGTTATCGTTATTATTACAGTTATCATTACTGTTACCATTACTATTATTATTATTGTTACAGTTATTGTTGTAAAACCTATGAAAATATTACAAACGAAAACAGAGTATGCGAGAAAACCCTAATTTTCAATGCCGTTGAAGAAGAAAACGAATTGTTGCAGTCCAATCTCCTCCGTTTTTTTCGGCAATCTGTTTCTCCACCCGTTTGCACTTTCAAATTCGTGCCTTTGAGATTGGAAAGGACCTTTGGAACGTTGCAAGACTTGTTCCACATTCTTCTTTTTGTTGAGGTGATCTCCCACCAATTCTAGCACGTCTCCGGCGTCACCTCCGTACCACCAGAACAACACTCTCCCTCTCCTCTTTTCGTGGGTTTTTGAGCTTCTCTACTTGCCTATAAATATGAGGCACGAGAATGCTCAAACTCGCTCATTCACTGCGCACCTTCTCTTTTCTTCATCTTTCCCATCACTCTCCACTCTCTGTGCACTATTCATCTCTTTCCCTCTTACTTTTATTCTTTTATTTTAAATTAATATTTTTCTGGGTTCTATTGGGTATTTACTCTTTTAAGAGTAACTTGTTAGTTCGGATCCTCAAAAATTCCTGAGAAGTTCCTGTTGTATCCTGAGGAACTTGCGCAATACACTGCGGATAAGTACTTACGGACAGTGATCGCTTACACATCGAAAAATCAATTTTGTTCGTATTTAAAGCCTCATTTATTTCTCTTTCACTTCAATTCAAATTTCAAGCTTTACTCTTATTTCACTTTTTCACCATGCCAAAACAGTAAGACATAGGAGCAAAAAGAACATTAAGTTATTTCATTTAGTGCTTTAAATCAAACTAATCTGTTTTGATAAATTGGAGACAATTATAATTACATTAATCATCAAGCTTTAGGTTCAGAAGGAAACCAAAGAAGAAGAATGTGAATAAACATGAATGTGGTAAGAGACAACATCACTTGTGTGTGTACTTGGAAGGTAAGGAGGATCATTTATCACAACAAGAAATAAAATCAAACATTTTGTGTGTACTACTGTGCCTTCTTTTTACTCTCCCAATATTCATCTTCCCAAATTTCTACCTGTCTTGTTGAATTAGCTTTTTTGTCTAGAAACTGTTGTAGGCTTGTAGCATCATATGGAGGAGGAATAGTGCATGGATTTGAATCACTAGGAACCTTCACCATTGAATCTTCCATGAACCTTCTCTCTGTTCCACTTAAAGCACATGCCATTGTTTCAGGACAATACTCCACAGCTTTTGGAGGTATAACTGGTTTGAACCTTAGGAGCTTTGCATATTCATTTAGCAGGTGAAACATGTAATCATATACATAGTCCATGTCCATGCCCTCATGAATGAATTTTCTTGCAGCCTCCCCTATTGCTTTGGCCTGCAAGTTTGAGTGATGTCAAGACACATAATTTTGTGCACAGTACAATGAGAAAATTTCCATCATTCCATATTCTATCTAGAGGTCAAAGAACATCTTGCCATATCCTGTTCCATTATCACAAGGTTATCTCATTTGGAAATGATGATTTAAGTGAAACTATAAATTTATGAATGATCCGATAACAACCTAATAGCATATAATACACTAAGTCTAATTCGTTAGGATATGATCTAAATAACTCTAATACTATCTTGAAAAATAAATTTTAAGTCTAACTTAACTTTACAAAATCAGAGCTAGAATTTACATCTACTTATACTATAGTTTATCAACTCATGTTATGTCAATATAAACTATTTTTTGCTGATAAAAAGAACTGTGAGAGTAAGAAAGTACCTTATCAGTGTGGTTGTTGCCCCATTCCACTGCAAACTTAAGAGAAGTGCACTTGCTATTGTCTCTAATGGGCCAATAATGCTCCAATGGAACCATGCCTCGTATAAAAAAATCATGGAACCGAGACCTAACATATAGGTTTGTAGAATCGCATGCCAAAATGTACTTTTCACTCACAGACCAAGCCCAACCTTCTACATATATTTTATACCTGTGTCACCACCATTATACACAACATTCAATGTAGATTTCACACAACAATTCTATCATAATGTCACAGCGAGATACAAATACAAAAAACTGTTGTATGAATTGATTTGTACTTCAATCTTACCTATGGGTGCATTGGTCTCCCAAGTTGGATTTCTTGAACCCTTCATGGGATTCCTGTTTCCAATCCTGTGACCAAAAAAACATGTAATCTAAACACAAGTCTTCCTTTCTGAGGTGAATTGCAGAGCGAAAAAATGGTAAAAAAATGAAAAAAACCTGTATGTATAGGTGAGTGTTCCAGTCATCTTTCTCTGTGACATTGCATCTCATAAGGTCTTTCCTTGTTGGAGTCACCAAAGGGTTTCCCTTCCAGTAGGCATAGGGCACTCTGTCTTCCCACTTTGTCTTCTGGTTCCCATTTTTAATATCCTCTAGCACATATTTCCATGGCTTTATGTTTATCTCTGCCCTGTTATAAGAAAATCAACATTACAATTCTTATAATTGTTGGATAAAGATGTTGGATTAAAATCAATTCCTATTATAATTTTGTAATATTTATAAAATTCTAACAGATTGTATAATATTATTAAAAAAACATATATTAAATTGTGTTGTTATCACTTCTTGTTTTGTAATGATATAAAGTGTATTTAAACTACTTATCAAGAATTAATTAGGTAATCACTTCCTCCACCCAATAATTGATTACCTCCTCCAAATCAACTTTTGAATTTTCAAAAAATTTCTTTATTTTGAAATTAAAAATTCAGAATTAAAAAATATATTCTAAAAGAGAAAATCTAAAACAGAATTTTGGTCCAAGAAATGAAATTTTAGAATAAAAGTGAAAAACAAAAATCTCATTAAAAAAACAATTTCGGAATACAAAAGAATTCATTCAAACAATCTAAAAAAAGCTTTTTTCCTTAAAAAAAAAACAAACAGACCTAATAAAAAGACACCACTTTTAAAATTTGAAGATTTAAAATTTAAAAAAATAAAGGTTTAACATATCTTTTTCTATCAATTTTAATTAAAATAAAAAGAGAGAAAGAGAAGTTGGATTTTGGCACTTACCATCCCCAAAAGGACCAATCAGGGAAGACAATATCATAACTCCACTGGTCAGAGCAATACCGAAACAAGGGTGGAGTCGCAGCATCTGGGCCTTCAAACCTTCCCTTTGGTATAACGGGCCTGTCATCACAATCAAACAACAGCTCCAGATCAGGAACTTTACCGGGATACACCCTCAACAGTTGCATCAGGCCCCACAAAGTGAACGCATCTCTGGTCTGGATGGACTTCTTATAATTCTCCACGTACATCTTCCCGTCCACGATCACTACCCTGAAGTGCGCCGTTCTCCTTGCCCCCTCCACCATTTCCCTCGTGATCCCTTTCCCTCTCCATGCCTTTAGGTCCTCATGGATCCATTGGAAGTATGAGGGGCACGTGCGGGCCGGGCCCGTGGGCTTCTGTGACGTGGGGTAGTCTCTAGGGCAGCTTTGTGGCACGTGTGGTAGCGTGCACCTAAGTGGGAACTCTTGTTTTGCCATGGGGGGGAGTTTCTTCTTCGTTAGAATGGAAATACCTATACCTGGAGAAAATGTGGACTTCAACAAAAAAAAAAATCACCATGTTAGAGTACAAGCCATTTTAAAAAATTTATCAACCATATATGGTTTTCTAAGAATCATAATTATCAAAATCAGTGAAGTGATAATGGGTGATTCCGGTGAGTTGGAGTTCATTAGATTATTATTCTAAATCAAGATTTTATGTGTTGGTGTTCTTCGATTAAAATTCTACAAACTATGATTAATTTGTATGTAAAGGGTTAAATATGTGTTTTTCTTATATTTTTACTATCTTCTACTTTTAAATACTTATACTAAAAAAAAGTATTCAAATAAATTTTATCAGTTTTTTTTATGACAGTCAATTTTTTTTATGGATTAAATGTTAAAATATGTATTGCACTATTATTTACATATTTCAATCATTTTTTAATGTAAGTATTTAAATTTAAAGTTTGAATTAGGAAAAAAATTAATTTTTTATAAAATGTAATGATTCATTTCAATAATTTATTAATATAAATACTCAAATATAAAGTTTAACTAAGAAAAAAATTATTTTTTCTTATAGATAAAGACAAAAAAACATATTTAAAATAATTTTAATTATCACTAGAAAACATTCATATTAACAACCATATGGTATGATGACATGTGGTTCAATATCAACCTTGAAATTAACAACACTAACCTAGATTCTAATACATGTAAATAATTGAGTTTAGATTCCATACTTGAAACTTATTCAAGAAATAAGAATTACATATATATAAAAAAAAAAAAATAGCTGCATATATCTCCATGCAAGTGACAAGAAAAAAAAAACAGAAATAGTTTTTCAATTTGAAGAATAGAACATCAATTTGCAATGTTGAATATTTGAATTTGCATGACTCACAGTGATGTTGCAGACAGTGAAAACAAGGAAAGTGGCTGCAAAGCAAACCATGACAATCACCATTGTTCTTGATTTTCCCTTCTTCGATAACAAACCCAGTTTGTGATGATTCGAACGCCCCCAGAAGAGTTTCAGATATGCCTCGTTGTCCTTCTCCATGTTGAAACACTGCTTCAATCAACTTCAAAAACCCTTCAAATTTTCCTAGCTTTTGGAGTTCTCTGTGTGTTCACCTCAGAATCATAACCCTAGATGAAGTTGTATCATGGATTTTGAATGGTGTTTCTTCTCACAAACTGTGTTGGTTGGTTTCAGCAGCTATGCTTGATAGAGAGAGAGAGAGAGATGGTGTGTTAAAAGAGAAGAGGAACATGTATTTTGAAATTGAAACACTTCCTTCAAGTAGTCAAAGTTTGAATTTGATGATTAAATAAATGCTACAATTAATATTAAGATACTTAAGCTTTTCTGTAAAGTTTATATATCGTTTTTTTTCTTATAATTATAAATTAGGATTTTTTATTATCTAATCAACAAATTGAGGAAATTAATTATCTATAAGAAAGGAAATATTAAAGTCTTATATATGGAAATATGATATCACGAATTATGTTAAACATTTATCTTAGCCTTTATAGATAATATTTATCTTATAGGATTAAAATTATAATCAATATATTTTGATATTTAAATAGTGTTTTGGACCCATCATAAATAATTTGTATTTTTACTCAAAACTATTTCCAAATATACTACCAAATAATTTGTATTATACATCACTATTTCTTCTTCTATTCAACACAGTATTTATATAATAAATACGCGTCTATAATAATTGTTATTTAATTATTGATTAAAATATAGTTCCAAGTTTTTTACAATACACATAAATTTAAGCATGGTTATATTTTAAATGACAAACTGATAAAAAAAATATACATACATAACGAATAAAAGTTTTAATTATAAGCCATAGAGTAACCATGACTATTATATAACAACGAAATAATAATTAATTTTAAATAATATTAATAAATAATATATTTATGAAAAAAAGTATACTTATTGAATGTAATAAATACAATGTTATCTTTTTTGTTGTTGTTATTATTATAATAGTTGTTGATATAAATCATAAAAACTTTCCATTAAAAAACTTTCCACTGAAGATTCTATTTTATACTATAATAAAATTATTAAATAAAAATCAATTTTAAAGATAAAAAAAAGCTAATAGCATTTAATTTATCTTATCCTTAAATTCAAAAAATATATATTGTAATGGAAAAGATGAGATATGGAATATTTTAAATCATTATTAGGTTAAAATCTGGAAAGAAACATCAAGAAGGTAAAGGTTATTATTTTCTAAATTTAATATTAGGGTTAATAAATTATCATTCTTAATCTTAAATAGGAAGTAAAAGAATGAAGAGAATCTGGTATGAAAGAGTTGTTTATAATTGATGAGTTTAGAAATAGAAAGAAATAACATGTGGTGTTGGTGTTATGCTATAACTTGTTTGTAAAGGCTATTCCACGTTCATGCCCCTCATTTGTTCTTCAATCTTAATCAGGTAATTTTCCAACGTTTCAAATGGACTTATAAGACTCTAACACTCTCACTTTGAACCTCAAAATAAGTCTACCATATAGAAATTCACAATCTCACTTATTTTTAAATAATATATATAAATTATAGACTCTCTGAATGAAACTACTAGGGTTTATGCAAGGTAAAAGTCACTTAAACATGAATTTTAGAGAGAATTTGTATTTGGTATCATACCTATACACACTACAAGAAAATTATAAAATAAAAACTAATTTTTAGAGACCAAAATAATTAGTTACAATAGTAACTAAATTAGAGACCATTTTAGAAACTAAAAAAATTGTTTCTAAATTAGTTTCTATTATTGTTAAATAATTTTTAAATTGGTATTTAATTAACAACTAAAGTTTTAACTACCAATTATTTAGATTCTAAATTTGGTAGCAAAAACTTTGGTTGCTAATTAGATATCAATTTAACAATAATATAAACTAATTTAGAAACCAAAACTTTATTTAGTCTCTAAAATGGTCTCTAATTTAGTCACTATAGCAACTAGTTACTTTTTGTCTCTAAAATTAATTTTTATTTCATGATTTTCTTGTAGTGACAAAAATTAATTGTGATATTCATGTTAAGTTGAGTGCATCACCACAAGAACCCAACACATATGTAAATAGGTTCATCAATGTCAAACTAAAGTATACATTTTAATAGTATTTATTATCATCAACCACTAAATAACAAACGGACTGACTTAAGCATCAAACGATCTTTCGCATATATCATTTTTTTTAACCAATCAAGACTTGTTAAGAACCGGTCTGGTAAATACACACAATAATAAAGATATAACTTATAAAAATAATCAATAATTTTTTAACAAAAATTGACAATATCACACTCAATATATATATATATATGAGAGAGAAGAAAATGTAGATATTGCTTTGTTTTGAGTCCACTTTCTCCGTGAACACAGACCCACATTACAGTGGGAAGAAAATGAGAGAGAAGAATGAAAAGTCAGCAAGTAATGTGAGAGAGGAAGAATACCAAACTAGGTAGCAAATTCCAGTAGTTAATTACTTCTAAGTGGTCAATTACTTCAAAGTGGGGCAAATTAAGAGGCAATTATAGCATAGCATATTAGACCATCACGTGCTCACTTATTTTCAGCGTTAAGCAACTAAACATTCAATTCAAGTTCCAATGCCAAGTTCATGCAAATATAACTTAGTTTATGCAAAGTCCATGTACACAAAAGAAACATAATAAGGATTCATTCAATAGTTAGGCTACTTAATTATGCATTCCACCAAAGGTTTTGAATTTTCTGTACGTTAATTTTACACCTTATTCAATAACTTCAATTTTGTTTTATTTTTTATTTAGAGTGCTCTTAATCTAAGGGTAGACTTTATTTTGTAACGAATTTAATTGCCTTCAAAAATACGTTTACACGTTAAAACTTCATCAAAAAAACTAAATCTAGTAAAAATATATTTAACTTTTGAGTTTCCAGATTTTAAGTCAAACATACACTAACTCATCAGATTGGGGATAGATGAGATCACATCATGTTTTGGAATTTTATTTTTTTTAATTTGTTGATTGAGTTGAAATGCAGAGTAACTAGACAGTAACGTGCACCAAACTAAAAGGAAAATAATGCAAACGACAAATAGACTTTAATTTTTGGACATCAACATCAATGCAGAGTCCATGTGCCATTTTCCCAACGTTGCAAGAACGTTTTCGTACGAGATGGTCCTGGTCCATGTAAATTTTCCATGGCTTTTAACCAAGAGTTCGCAATTGCTTTGTTTCAGCCACATAATTTCTTTCTATACATCCATAAAAGTGTTGGAAAGGTCTACAATACTCCTTCTTGGATTTTTAGAAATAAGAAACATGCTCCAAATTACATAAACAATTTACCGAAAATACAATTGTGTAATTTTATATTTACAGATTTATGGATTACATTATCTAGAATGTATTTTCAGATTATATAATCAAAAATATAATTCTAAATTTCATAATCTAAAAATATTTTTCAAATTATGTAATATGAAATACATTTTTGGATTTTTAAATTATATAATAAAAAGAGTATTTTAAATTGTATAATCCAAAATATATTTTCAAAGTATGTAATATGAAAATACATTTAAAATTATATAAATCATAATGAATTTTTAAATTATGCAATTTAAAAACTCATTTGAAATTCTAACACTTGTATGTACTTGGCACGAGACAAGCTTGCCTGAAATCCCTTGTCATAAAAACTTTTGATACAAAGAATACTAATAATGCAAGATTCAACCACTCACGTGTTCGTTTCATGTTCACCACACCATTTGTCAAGTTCTTCTAAGGGAAAACACTAGAGATTTTCGACACTGAAAAGGTTTGACCATGTCATATAAGCAAATCAAGACATCACCTCCAACTCAAAACCTTAAGTCATTGAAGATATGGTCTTTCTTATATTCTACTCTTCAAAATCATTCATACCCAATATGAAATCAAACTCACCTGAAATCCTAACAATATTGTGAAGATTGGTTTAATAAAAAATTAATTGTAGATTTTATATCATTAGTATGAGTAGATCATTTGATAGTTTAAGAGCATGTACAATATCATTTGTCTTAATTAGATTATTTGTCTTCTCCATACATCTATCTTTAGAGCATTAGGGATATCAAACCATTTATTTTACATCACTTATAACTTCTTCATCTAATATTCGAGTCCGCTTGGTTTAACTTTTTGAACTTAAAAGTTAAATACCATTCATGTATCTTCTTCAACCACTAAGATGATTTACATAAATTAATATTGATAATAATTTTATGTATAAATAGGACCTTTTATAAATTTGTTGTAATCAACCGAGTTAAAAGTTCACTCTGAAAAAAAAAATATAAATTTGTAATATCTGTTTCAATTTGTGGAAAGTTAATTTATACTTTAGTTAGACTAAGTTAAATTTCTATATGTTTCTTAATTGTTCTTGCAAGTTCTTTGTTATTGTCTATTACTCGTTTATGTTAATAGACGATCTAGTGAATTTTATGAACTATTCTCTTACATAAATGTATTCTAGATATTCTAGATTATGTAATCTGATATTTACATAATTTAGGATAAGTTTTCAAATTATATAATCCAAAATATTTTCAATGGATAATTTGAACAGTGTTAAGAAGAAGGTATGGAGTTGAAGGGAAGATATGGAGATGCTAAAAGAAATACCCCAAAAGTTTATTATAGGAGTGACTCATATTTGTATGGTAATAATGAAAGAAGGTTGATTCGTCCTGCACCATATCAATTCAGTTCTGCACCCAACACACTTACATGAAATGAAATGTCCATTTTGTCCTTAATGATTTTGTCCATTCTTCCATATATTCATATCCGTAAGTCAAATTACAAAATTCTGAATATACAAATCCATAACTAATATGTCACTTTCGGATTTTACCATTCTAAAGTTTATTTGGATAGCATAAATGACCATCCGGATGTCAAGATCTGTAGGCAAACATAAATGAGTTCCGGATCTCAATCCTCAACAACATTTACAGCACACCATTCCAGATATGAAAATCCAAAACTCATAACTCACTTCTGGATATGACCATCCAGAAACTTAAATGAAATATGAAAATGACTTTCCGGATTTCGAAATCCAAAATGTATAAAAATGACTTCCAGATATTGAAATCCGTAAGCAAATGTGTGAAAATGGCATAATGGAGTTTTAAAATTTTCATTGGGTGCGAGTCAAAATTAATTGGGTGCAGGAAGCAATTGCCATGAAAGAAAAAGGCAATCATGGTCCTTGTTGGCCCAAAAATACAGACTTCAAAAATAGGCCCAGGGTGAGATACATGTCTCTTACACTCGGCAAATACTCTCAACACCCCCCCCCTCCACTTTTCACCTTCCCACCGCTTTTTTTTCTTAATAAACTTCTATTCTACCACTCTGTCTCTTTGGATGTGCAACAATGTCCAATTGGGCTACATTCTCAGATTACAGAAGTTGGATGACATAACCAAAGATGGACTTTAGAGATATAATCAGAAGTATTATTCTGAAATAGGGAATGCCTCACAATCTAAGGGTTTCAAGAACCACCTGTTAAAAGGTGCCTTCCCTTTAAAAATTTTAGAAGCCAATTTATATTCTTCAGTTCCATCCTGCAAATGATTAATCATGCAAAACAAGTTAGGACATGACACATCATAAACATCTCAACACTCTATTTGCTGCAGAGTGTGTTAAACTCAAGAGTTAGCACAATTAGTTGTGTATTTATTACTGAAAAAAATTGGCTTTAGGAACAAATTATGGTACAAGACACAGACAATTTTACAAAATACCATACACATCAAGCATCATGCACTGGTTCTCACATCATTCTATAACTACATAAAGACAAACATTGCACACAAATAATAATTCAGATCCATGACCACCACCCAAAGAACTTCTCACATAAACTTCCCAAGGCCTATCAAACAAGACAACTTACACCATCAAAATGAAAAAGAGAATGTGAAGAACATCAAGAATACCTTAAGTTCTCGGTAGGTAATCCCATTGGCCAGAGAACTGGTCGAAATTTCCCCTCTCAGTGCCAAGAAAACCTTCAGCAGCCTGTGTCTGGAAAAATAATAAATTTATTACCAGTTCTGATCTTTTACCAATTCCAATTAACTTAACCATTTGTATTGGTCTTGGTAAATTAGTTACTTGTTTATTTATATAGGTTTGGAGGTAGTACTAACTTACTAAGTGTAATATTATCAGTGCTTCACAAGTAAAATTTCCACCACATACATGTCAGCAGCACTCACTTGCATATAGATGGCTGTGTAGATGGGTAGAGTGCCCCTTTTGCAGAGGTGCCCTGCTTTCTTCCAGTGGTTCCCAGGATGACTTCGTGCAACCCACATTCATTCCAACATATAGAATATCTGCAAAGTTAATCATTCAATTAAATGCAACATCCATCCATAAAGCTGCATTAACTTTACAATTGTCCAACATTTGGCATAGGTACCCGCATGTTAAAGTGTTGGCAGCACTCTCAGATTGCTGAAAGTCCTTTGGCGGTACTGGTGCGGCGTGAAATATCGGCTATGAAATGAAAAAAGACATAAAAGTCAGCATCCTACAATGCAGTTTTCTTTCTAAGATACCAAATATTCCACAGACCTGGTTCACCAGAAATGGAGATGTCAGTTCACTCGATAAGGGCGGTATACGTTCATACAAAGCTCTTCTCAAGTTATCCTCAAAATGAAAATTCTCAGGAATGTTAAGGGGAAGACCAACAGTGATTGAAGAAAGATATACAGGTTGAAGAAAGTACGAAAGCAATGCTCCTGCACTAAGAGGAACAATGTCACTGACACGACAGAAACACAATCAAACCACACTATTCTAGTTCACGTCATACCCACATATCTAACACTATCACACTAACCAGAAACTCTAATTTTCATGTTTGCAAAATTGACTAAATTCATATACATGAAACCTCAATATTGTGTTTACAATCAAACTAGACATCTAGGCCCTAGCAATATAAGTGCAAGATTTATGGAAAACAGACAAGTAAATATAAAACAAGTGTCAAAATCATAAGCCAAGTATAGTTGATGCTGAATATTTACAAGTATACAAACAATAAAAACGTCAATTTCCATGATGTTCCATTTGCTGTATTAAATTGTCGTTGTAGAACAGGTGTACGAAAATATCACATCACAACTAAATTTCAAGCAAGAACTACCAACATGTAAACATCCATGGTTTAAGCATATCTAACCTTGAACACCAACAACATTCCAACGAGCTATCTTGTCGGAGCAACTAACCGACAGTGTTGTATCACCACGACCTGGCTTCCTCTGGACCACCCCCTGTTGGTTTAAACCGTTGTCTGGAATTAATGAGGAAAATCTTTTTCTTCAGACAGTTAGACCAAAATAAACAGCAGCAATCTTTCAATGATAAATATCCATGAAATATAAAAAATCACCACACATCAAAATTTGATAAGAATGGTGATCATACACCGGTAATTGAAGTGTAGAAGGAAAGAGAGTTCAGAAAATATATTTTCTATTAAAAAAGTTCTTAGGTGTTTTAAACTTTTCTCGATCTCATCTGTCTTTAAGGATCCTCTAGGCCTTGGCCATTTTATAATTTTCACATAAAATGATAATGTTGTAAAACTTAACCATGGAATCAAATAGCTTACCCAAATGTGAAGTTGAATCTCTTTCTCTTAAAGGAACAGTTTCCAAAGGAGAGACAAGTGAACTCAATGAAGCATCTCCACCTACAAATTGGAACACAAATGACAATTACCCTTGAACTAAACCAACATACAGTCACAGATAGAGGAACATTGATGAATAAAAGACAGGGACAGAGAGATAAATTACATGGTAACTGTGATATGTACATATGTAATTTCCAATCCTTTCTCAAAGTATATTTTCCTTTATTAAGACACCCTGCATCCAACTCAAACGGCAAGTTTCCATCATCAAATTTGAACCGTTTGCCTCCATTGGTAGGTGCGTGCTTACCACTAGTTTCAGTAAGATGTTGAATCTGTGTATAGAAGAACCTGGTGTGAATAGAAACAAATGAAACAACATCTCCTCACATAGCAAGACACTATATTAAGGACAAAAATTATATACATTTTTACTGGTATAGTTTGCATACTCTCCAATCATAATTAGAGTTTCATCACAATAATCCACATAATTCGGTAATGCAAACCTTTATTCCGCAAATATTCAAGACAAAAATTCAATTCTAATTAGAGAACATTACAAACAACCTAAGGAATTGTATTTAAGTTTTGACCTTATAATTCATCGTAAAGAGTAGTAGTAACCAGCATTACAATTTTACAAAACTTAAGTAAAATGTACTGCAATAGCATGTACCAGTGAACATGACACAAAGACAAATCTCCACTATCGGTATGCAAAACTGACACATTAATTGATATAAAATGCTGCATAGTTATGATACAAAAGAGAGAGAAAAAAAAAAGCTCTTAAAAAAAACAGCAATTTCAAAAAATATAGGAATGAAACCTGATCAAAGCTCTTCGAGCAATGACTTCAGCATGCGAATCATGAACAACATCACCGCAAGTTCGCAAGAGAGAACGCCCAATGCACTTTGTTCCCGTTCCAATTGCAACAACCTTCAAGTCTAGGGAGAAAAAAAATGAATAAGTGAATTCTTTAACCCGAAGCGAGGCTTGTTTTTCTTCTATTTTTGAGAGAAATAAAAAAAAAGTGAAACTTGGTTAGTGGGTGATTGCTGTGATGGAAAGAGGAAGAAGATAACCATTGGAAGGAGAAGAGAGAAGGAAAGCAGCCAAAACAGTGACTTCACGGCCTTGAGGTTTGCCCTTTTTGGGAAGAGAAGCGTAGAAAGAAAGAACCTTTTCGGATACCCTTTGGCCCCAATTACTCTCCTCAGAAGATGAAACTGAAGCCGCCATAGACATGGTTGAGGTTCACCAACCCAATGCAGTGTGACTCTGTACTCTGTGTGGTGACAAATCGGAGAAGAAAACCCGACAACTCTGGTTTAAACCTCCGTTTTTTATTAATTATTAAATGAAATGTTAATGTTAATTAATTACGATTTTTTAAAAGAAAATGTATACAAAACTTATTTGTTATACATTTTTATGTAATGCGATAGTACACAAATTAATTTTTAAAATAATTAGTGTAAAAAATAACAATTGGACTTTAAAATCTAGCCTCTTGTAAATGAATTATTTATTTTAATCCTCTTTTATAATAACACTCTATTAATCACTTTGAAATTCTGTTCAGAAAGATGAAAATTGAACTTTTTTATTATTACTTTTACTCTAGCTCGAAGTTACATCAACTTTAATATTTTAAAATATATTAAAAACATTAATATATCAAAATTCGTATATTTAAAAATATAATAAAAAACAGTACTAAAATTCCCAAAAAAAAATCTCAAGTAATAACACTGACTCATATTAAGTTTTATAATTATTACTAAAACTCTTACTTAAATTTTTCAGTATATTTGACTTAAACCTTCGAAATAGTGTACTTTAAAAATTCAACTATTGATTTGATTGTCATTAACTGGAACATTATAATAAGTTTCTTTTTATCTCATCATAAAATAATAGAGGGGCAATTTAGTCAAAATCTTCCTTTTGCTTGTTGAGTAGAAACTAGGTAGCCATTTATTTTTCTTCAAACCCAACAATAATATCCTCTTCTCCGTTTGGGCTAAATAAGTAACCCAATTGAGTTTAGGCTTTTACTTTCTGCATTTCCATATTTTTTAAATTGCACCCCCCTAAATCGGTAAAATGACCAAATTGTTCTGTCTATTTCTCCCACATTGCGCCCCATCTTGTTCTAAAAAATTCATTTCAAGAAATGTATTCTAAAAATATTATACACATTTTAAAAAAATTGTTATGAAATTTTTTTCATACGTATTAAAAATTTTATTATAAAATTTTTGTTCCAAAATGTATTTCATGAATTTCAAAAAGTGCATTCTAAACAAATTTTTAAAATAGTTAATCTAAAAGTTACAAGGGTAAAATAGTCATTTTGAAATTTATGGGGAGGATGTTAAAAGTTGGGAGTTGTATTAAGTAAAAAACCTTGAGTTGAATGATTGGAGGTTCACATAATTCTTCCTAAACCATATTATCAAAATCACAAATCACAAACTTGAAAATGTAATTGCATAAATTCTAAAGGTTCGTGGATCTTTTTTAGCTTTAAAAAGTAAGCAAAATTTGAAACTTGATTTTGGAAAGAAAACAAAAATTGCTTGATTGACTTTTGCTTCAGCAAACTCTCATTGTCAATTGATGTTTTCAAAATTGTTTGATGGATAATTAATATAAAATTTGAAAAATATATAAAAAATTATAAAAAAACAAAAAAATAGAAACTACTCATAAATATTTGCTCATTCTCTCTTTTTTTGTTTTCTACTTTGTTTGTCACTCACCATTGAACATATGAGCTGCTTCTCAACTACTTCCATGGTGTCCCTTATTAAGTCTGGAATTAACCTACACATAACTACTTCTTATGAAAATTATTATAGGAAATCAGTGGCAATTACAGAAAAGGAAAAAGGAAACTTTGGTGATTCATAAGGAAGCAGTGAAGCAGAGAAGAACAGAGAAGAGAGGAGAGGAAACGTTTTTCTGAAAGCTGAATCTTATTCAATAAATAATGAAAGAGTAAAGTTGTGCCTTATATACATGGGGGTACATAGAAAGTAAAAACTAACTAGCCTATGAGTAAAAACAAATTACATACAAGTCCAATAGAAAAAAATAAAAAAACAATATTTAATATTTTATCAGCCCCCCTCTAGCTGGGAGTATATGTTTCTCATTCCCATCTTGGAAAGCAGAATGTTGAATTGGGTTGTAGGAAGAGGTTTGCTGAAGAAATATGCAGCTTGAAGAGAGGATGATATTGGAAGAACTTTAATAAGTCCAACATTGAGTTTCTCCCTCACCACATGACAATCGATTTCGATATGCTTTGTCCTTTCGTGGAACACTTGGTTGTTTGCAATTTGAATTGCAGCTTGATTATCACAATAGAGCAAAGCTGGTTGCAGATGCTTGATGTGAAGATCAGCTAGTAGGTATGTGATCTACTGGATCTCACAAGTAGTGGCAGCTAGGGTGCGATACTCAACTTCAAATGAACTTCTTGATATAGTTTGTTGTTTCTTGGTTTTCCAAAAGATAAGAGATTCTCCCAAATAAACAGAAAAACTAGTTATAGATTTTCTAGTTTCGGAACAAGTTGCCCAATCAGAATCACTATAGGCTTTTAATTGAATAGGAGTTTGGCTATAAAAAATTATACCAGTTCCAGGAGCATTCTTCAAATATCGAAGAATATGCATGGCTGCCTGATGATGCTCATTTGTAGGTTTAGAGATGAACTGGTTGAGGTGATTTACTGAGAAAGCTATATCAGGCGGGTATTTGTTAGATAGATGAGACATCCAATGAGATGCCTATATACAGTGGCTTCCTTGTCATCAAGAGGGACACCTTTGGTTGCTGATAGTTTTGATGTGTGAAGCATAAGTGTAGGTATAGAGGCACAACCAAGCATTCCAGCGTCTTTGAGTAAATCCAGGGCGTACTTTCTTTGACTTAAGTGGATGCTAGTGACGTTGGGTGCTACTTCAATGCCTAGAAAATGGGTCAAGTCACCCCGATTTTTTATGTGGAAGAAACTATTCAACAATTTTGTTATATTAGATATCTCCATGAGGTTGTTTCCAGTGAGGACAATGTCATCCACATAGACCATAATTGTCGTAGTGTATTTGCCATCATGTTTCTAAAACAAAGAATGATCAGCAATGGAAATATTATATTTGAGAGAAATTAGAAAATTTGAAAGCTTAGCATACAATTGCCTTTCTTCTTGTTTGAGGCCATAAAGTGACTTCCTGAGGCAACTAACCAGGTTGGCAGATGAAGAGTGAAGTCCTGGAGGCAGAACCATGTATACTTCTTCATCTAACTCCCCATGCAGAAAAACATTGTTAACATCAAGTTGCTTTAGTGTCCAGTTGTTAGTTGTTGCCAAGGCAAGAAGCAACCGAAGGGTAGTTAACTTTGCTACAGGAGCAAAAGTATCTAGAAAATCAAGACCTTCGATTTGGGTGTAGCCCTTTGCTACTAGGTGGGCTTCGTAACGTTCAATAAAGTCATCTACTTTGTGTTTAACTTTATACACCCAACGACATCCAGTGGCAATTTTCCCTAGAGGGAGCTCGTTTATAAACCAGATTTTGTTATCTTCAAGTGCCTTAAGTTCTTCCTTCATTGCTTGGACCCAAGATGGGTGCATGATAACTTCCTCATAATTTTGAGGCTCCTCGGTAGATGAAATCAACATGATTCTATGTTTGAAATTATCATACAAAGCATTGTAATTTAAAAAGGAATTAATTGGGCATTTAGTACTTATCGTATTGTTACTGATATTGGATACCTCAAAGTCTTGTAAATAAGCTGGCATTCTTTTGTTGCGAGTTGATCTTCTAGGAGAAGCAGTAACATTCTCACTTTGTTCAATCTCAACATTAGTTTCAATAGTATTATCAAGTAAAACATCATGAACATTATTTCCAGATTGCATGTCAAGATCATCATAAGTTTGGGCATAATGACCGGGAATAGGCAAAGAGAGACTATTGGAATCATTGTTTTTGTACATGCTTGGAGTAATAAGGAAACAATTCTCATGAAAAATAAAATTTATTGATAAATCTATTTTGTGTTTTTTGAGGTTTAAAAAGAGGAAACCTTTTGTATTAGGCTTAAAACCAAGGAAAACACCAGGAACAACACGATTATCCAGTTTTTTTTCTATGAGCAAGAATGGTAGAAGAGTAGCACAAACATCCAAAAACACGCAGATGAGAAATTATCACACAATTTTTTGTAAATTTTTTCATAGGGAGTAACATTATACAATTAATAAGAAAAGCAGCATGTTGCACAACAAAACACCAAAAAATAGTAGGAAGACTAGATTGAAAAAGTAAAGCACAAGTAACATTCAAGAGGTGTTGATGTTTTCTCTTGACAATGCCATTTTTCTCAGGTGTCTCAATACAAGTAGTTTGATGGATAATGCCTTTGGATGAAAAGAAATCATTCATGGAAAATTCAATGTCATTGTCAGTGCGAATGATTTTAACTTTGGTAGAAAACTAATTTTCAGCATAGGTTATAAAATTAGTAATGATGACTCTCTACGACATGTGCACCGCGTTGTCAGAAGTAATAATTGTCCCTAAGGACGAATATCAATCCCACAAGGAACAGTGAATTATCGAGTAAAATAATCGTTAAATATAAAACAAAACAATTAAAAAGAGTGTTGAAGTGATTGTGTTGGTAATGATCAATAAGAAAACAGACAAAGAATTAGTTGCTTCAAGTTGGAAAAATAGGGATTAGGTTTCATCTCTCTCACTCTCATATTTTTATTAGCATGTTAATATTAAGTTCTTTGATTGAAATTGATGCCCGAATAAAAGTCATTTATATTGATTCCTCGCATATAAAATCCTTAACAATGTTTCCTAACTATCGATCTCTCTCATAATTATAAGAACAACTTATAATCAAACTCAGACATTAATGGCAATTAACATTTCAAGTCTATTCCTAACACTCAAATATGTTAAGTATTATTGTTTAGGTCAGAACCCTAAAAATAATTTCTAATCAGATTTAAGATTCTCAATTTGTCACAGGAATTTAGAAGTAAAACAACAATACCAATAAACAATCAAGAACTAAATATTATAATATAAATATCACCTTAATACATAAGAGTTCGAGTAGATTACTCCCAATTCCAAAGGGTAGAATTAGCCACGCATACTTCTAGCACATTTCATTCTCCCAATTGGGTTACAATTCACTCTATGGTGTTTTCCTCCCAATCTCGTACCCTATGGTTGAGCCTTTAACCCCCTATTTAACCTAATTTTTTAGGGTTAAGTCGCTTCCTGTGTCGCGTTGATGGCTTAAGTGATAAAACATAAAAAGGCCCAATTTGCCTAACACATTCTCGCTCAAGCAAAGAATTCTCGCTTGAGCGAGAAAGACGTTGATTTCCGAAAATAATTCTGGAGCATTCTCGCTCAAGCAAGATACTCCTGTTGCAAAATTGGCTTTTTCGACGCTTTTCTCCATTTTGGGACCTTCCAACTTTCTCTTTTTAGCTCAAATCATTCCCCTTTACTCCAAATCTTCAATCCTCCCCAGAAACCTACAATTAACACCAAATTTGGGAATAAAATGCTCTTATTCAAATAAAGATCATAAAAATTGTAAAAAATGTATAAATTCATAAATTAAGGATTATTTTATATGTAAATTAGCAATAAACTCTCATAAGTGCCTATATTTTAATATGAAATATTACTAAAATTAGGCACTTATCAGGTAACATTAGTCTTGACTTCAAACTTATTATGCATGGGAAAAATCCAAGTATACCTAGTAAAATCATCTACTATAGTAAGAAAAAATTTATGACCAAGCATAGAAACAACCGAACAAGGACCCCAAATGTCAATATGAAGTAATTCAAAAGACTGAGTAGTTCTAGTATCACTTAGGGAAAAATAAAGTTTTCTTTGTTTTGCTTGATGACAAGCATCACAAATGAAGTCTTTATCAATATGAATATTAGGATAATAGGTTTGTAAAACTTTTAACCTTTATTCTAAAGGATGACACATTCTGAGGTGCCAGATATTTGTTTGTTTTGTAGCACAGCTTAGAATATTTCTGTCAGCTTTGTTGAAGACATATAAACCAACCACAACATCAACTCTACAAATCTTGTCTTTGGTTATGGAATGTTGTATTAAACACTTAGCAAAAGAGAAAATAAGCTCACATTTAAGAGATGTAGTCAATTAAGATATGGAAATCAAATTAAAAAAAAAAGTTTGGCACATATAAGACATTTTTCAGAACAAATTTATCATTGAAAAAGACTGTACCAAAGTAGGAAGCAATAACAAAATTTTCATTAGGAAGTTTAATAATAATGGGTTTAATAGGATTATATGATGCAAAATTAGATAGGTCAAAACAAACATGATCTGGTGCACCAGAATCTAGAATCCAAGCATGCTTATTGAAGATAACATTTCGAAATCCATTAAGATTACCTGTCCCAACAGAATTTTGATCCTGAGGATCGACAGAAATAGTACCAACCTGGTTCACTTGTGTTTGACTATTTGAGACACTTACATTCTTCAAAAAATTTGAAAGAATTTGGAACTGACTTTGGGTAATACGGATGTCACCACTACCATTATTTTTATTCTGATCTTGACCACCAACAGTTGAGCAACAACATTGTTGGCATGAGAAAAATTACCATATTGAGATCTATACCCAGAAGGTATCCATGCTTCTTATAACAAAAATCTACAGTGTGCCCATTCTTGTTACAGTAGGTACAAAACTTTTTATTATTGTTGTCAGATCTTAACCCCTTACCATCTTGGTTAGGATAGCCATTTTTCTTAAAACATACAGTTTCATTGTGACCCAGTTTTCCACAGAAAGAACAGGTCACATAATTGACATTGGTATGAATAATAGAATTATTGTTTTTTACATGAGCAACTAAAACACTATTCTTAAATTGAACCTCTTGCTGAACAACCAGAGAAAAAATCTTAGTAATAGCAGGGATAGGCTCCATGAGAAGAACATGGGCATTATGTTAGTGTACTAATCATTAAGGCCACGTAAAAAATGCATGGCTTGCTCCTCTCTTTTACTTTGGGCAATAACAGAAAAATCATTACAGTTGCAAACATGATCGAGTCTAAAATTATCTAATTCATCCCAGATAACCCTAAGTTTGGTGAAATAACTAGTAACAGAAAGATCACCTTGATTGAGAGAAGATGTCTCCATTTGAAGGTCAGAAATACGAGACAAATCACCTTGTGAGAAGCGAGCTTTAAGGTCATTCTAGACATCCAATGCTTTTTCCATCCATATGATACATTTACGTATGGGGACAGAAACCGAATGCACAAGCCAAGACGTTACCATGTTATTGCAGCGCATCCAGGATGCAAAGGTGGGATCAGATTCAGAGGGTTCAGGTATCACACCTTTGATAATTTCTAACTTGTTCTTTGCACTTAACGCAGTGATAAATGAGGGGCTCTAAGAGTGGTAATTTTTCGAATCAAGAACTAGAGATACGAGAGGAGTCACAGGGTTTTCACTCGGGTGCAAGTATAAGAAGTTTTGAGCAAGATTGTCACCCTGAGCGGGATTTTTATTCTGGTTAGGGTTAGGGTTTTCGTTTTGATCGGGGTTTTCCGTAGCCATTGAAACCAGAGCTTCAAAATTGCAAAAGAAAAACTCGTTAGTCAATAGAAGGAGAAAAAGATCCAAAAAAAATTGCGGAAGAACAAAATATCAAGAATGAATGAGAGATTAGAGTAAATGCAACAAAGCTCTTCACGATGAAGAGCTCTGATACCATATTATAGGAAATCAGTGGCAATTACAGAAAAGGGAAAAGGAAACTTTGGTGATTCAGAAGGAAGTAGTGAAGCAGAGTAGAATAGAGAAGAGAGGAGAGGAAACGTTCGTGTGAAAGCTGAATCTTATTCAATGAATAATGAAAGAGTAAAGTTGTGTCTTATATAGAAGAGGGTTGCAGAGAAAGTAAAAACTAACTGGCCTATGAGTAAAACAGATTACATACAGGTCCAACATAATAGACTCAACAAAAAAAAATAAAATATATATATATATATTTAATATTTTATCAAAAAATTGTGTAAAAAAAAAAATACATCAATGATTTTATTTTCAGTGAAAAAATAATTTACTTTTGGCTTCAGTTTTGTTCACTTTTAAGCTTTTATTTTAACTAACTATCATAAATACAAACATAGATTGATAAAATCCGTGGATACTTTTTAACAAATGCTTACACGTATTTTAATAAAAAAAATCCACAAAATATTTCTAGGAGAGAAAAAAGACAAAAAAAATTCTCCATAAACTAAAAATAAGATTTTATAGGAATTAATATAAGGAAAATATATTATTAGGTTATGGAATTTTTTTCCAAAAACACACCAACTCTTTTAGGTTGAATAACAACTATTTATTGTGGTGTATGGACTATTTTTTACAACAAATAATACTACACATGAAAAAAATTAGTAATAACCCCATTTAGAAATTTACCGAGGTCAGACGATCAGGTAATACTCAATATCGAAGGTCATTCGATCGGCTAGTATAGATACCTAATGGTAAAAAGAGATACGTGACAAATCAGGTAGTTCCATTTTTATGACATACACATTAAATACAATTCATCAATGATACAACCCATACAAATGGTATAAACAACACATTAGACAAAACAAATATTTGTTACAACATTAACCGCAACCAAATATTAAATACTCACTTGAGTATCGAAAAACCTTTTACAAGTGTACTTAACTGAGAGTTGAAGCCTGAACACGAGAAGAAGTAAAGCATGTCGAGAAAGAAAAATCAATTATCCAACCAGTAACAGGTAGTGTCTAGACATAACCGTCATCTCCGGCCGTGAAAACTGTCTCGGCAACCATGAATGCTAGAAGATTTTTTGAGCATAACGATAAGAACGAAACACCCTTATTCTTCACAAACTTCCCAAACAATTATGGTGAATCTGAGATGTGGAGGATCTTTCACAAATGGGGAAGAGTTAAAAAAGTTTTCATCCCTAGGAAGATTGACCGAAGAGGTAGAAGGTTAGGTTTTGTTCGCTTCTTTGATGTGGGAAACGCAGAGAGACTTCAAAAAGAACTAGACGCCGTCACCATCGGAAATCAAAAAATCCACGTGAATATGGAAGGAAACACAATTCAAATGAGGGCTCAACAAATTCCAACAGTGAACAGGGTGTCGAAAGTATGGCGTAGAAAAGAACCAACACAAATGTATGCACAAGTGGTTAAGAAACAGAATCAAAGAGCAGATTCGGGGGTTTTCTGGAAGGGTATGGATATAACCTCTGAGGTAAGTAATAAGGAATGGTTAGACAAATGCTTGGTGGGCAAAGTAAGTGAATATAGTTATTTGGTCAATCTGCAAGAAAATCTGATCTTGGAAGGTATGGGCACTCTAAAAACGAATTATCTGGGCGACAATGTGGTGCTTATCTCTAGTGACGAAGAATGCGACTTTGAAAAGATCGTTGAAGATAACAGAGCATGGCTCGAAACCGTTTTTGATTCGATAACACCATGGTTAGAAGGCGAATATCCGCACAACAGAGTGGTATGGGCTAGATGTTGGGGTCTCCCTATTTCATTATGGAACGAAGACTGCCTTCGAAAAATCGCGTCCACCAATGGAATGTTCATCTCAATTGACCAAAACGCTACATCCAGAATCAATCTTGAATATGTAAGGGTCCAAATGAGAACAATAATAGGACACAAAATTGATTTCATACAAGAGGTTAGGATCAATGTCATCATTTATCACGTGGTAATCCGAGAAGAGGTGAACCAAGAAAGCCCGTGTTTGTGCCGTTGCGGAAACGTTAATTCCTCAGTCACAAATTCACTTTCCATAAGGGATCCCATGGAGGAATTGTCATCGCAATCAGAATGCTCAGAACAAATGGGGAGAATAGTGGCTAATGAAAAACCCAAATCGGAGGACGCAACCGTTATCTCACCGGAAAACACTATTGAACAACCATCGGTGAACATCCTTGTTGGAGCCGTTGGAGATGGTGACAAGAAACGGTCACTTTCTACATCTAGGCTCGTAGGCAGCACAAATATGGCAAAGGAAAAGGCTACTGTAGCGTATAGGGCAGGTAGTGATTGCGTGAATGAAGAAAGTTTCTTCCAGAGAAATCTTCTTTCACAAAAGAAGGTATTCGAAAACCCTAACTTACCTACGTGGCATCAAGCAAACACATCAAGCGTGAAGAACGCAAACAATTAAGAAAATTCAAATGTGGGATGAATTGAAAGTTATAAGACTAAGGGAAGCCTGCAACTCATGGTGCATATTGGGGGATTTTAATTCAATAAGGAAGGTTGATGAAAGGAAAGGGATTAACTGTGGCAGAAGTAATAAGAAAGAAATGCAAGCTTTTAATAACTTTATTGATAGTATGGAGCTGGTTGACATTCCTAGTATTGGTAGAAAATACACATGGTATAGACCTAATGGAAAGGCAAAGAGTAGGCTTGATAGGTTTTTAACCTCTTTTGATTGGCTACAACATTGGCCGGGCTGCAAACTATATGTTATGGATAGAAATATTTCTGATCACTGTACTTTGATTTTAAAATCTAAGGTATTGGATTGGGGGCCAAAACCATTCAGATTTTTAGATATGTGGCAAGAAGATAAGGATTTTGATAGCTTTGTAAAAAAGAAGTGGGAAAACTATAGAGTTCATGGAAATAATATCCAAATGATAATGGACAAGTTGAGAATGCTAAAGAGTGATCTAAAATGGTGGAACAAAGAGGTGTTTGGTTATACAGACAAGCTTAAGCTTGAGCTCACTAATAGAATACAAGAGTTAGATTCTTTGGATGATGTAGATAACCTGGATGATAATAAGATTATGGAAAGAAGGGAACTTTTGAGCCAATTACAGGTTATTAACATGAGAAATGAATCTCTTTTACAACAAAAATCAAGGGCAACATGGTTCAAACAGGGTGATTCAAACTCCAAATATTTTCATGCGTCTATTAAATGGAGGAGGATGAGAAATGAGATTAAAGGTGCACATAGTTTGATCTCGGGATCCTGGGAGGAAGACCCGATTAAGGTAAAGGAAATAGTCAAGGATTTTTACAAAACAAAGAAGTCAGCACAAGAGGACATCGGGGTCAGATTGGATAATGTTGAATTCAAAGCTTTAACGGAAGCAGATAATCAATTGCTGATTGAACCTTTTAAGGAGGAAGAAATTAAGGAAGCCATATGGAACTGTGATAGCAGTAAAAGCCCTGGTCCAGACGGTGTATCTTTCAGCTTTATAAAGAAGTACTGGGAATTATTAGAAAATGACGTTATTGGTGCAGTACAATATTTTCATAAAGAAGGAAAAATACCGAAAGGATGTAATGCCTCATTCATAACGTTGATTCCAAAATCCGAGAACCCTCAATCCTTAGAGGAGTACAAACCCATTTCTTTAGTCGGATGCTTATACAAAATATTGACAAAAGTGTTATCAATAAGGATTAAGAAAATCATTGAGAAGATCATAGAAGTGTCACAATCGGCTTTTTTATCAAATAGAGGGCTTTTAGACAGTGTCCTTGTCGCCAATGAGGTTGTGGATGAATTAAAGAGAAAAAGGAGGAGTGGGGTAATTATGAAGCTGGATTTCGAAAAAGCTTATGACTCGGTCAACTGGGAGTTTCTATTCTATATGATGGGCAAATTAGGATTCTGTGAGAAATGGATTCAGTGGATTAGGGAATGTCTTGAATCTGCTACTATCTCAGTACTGGTAAATGGTAGTCCAACAAAAGAATTCAAACCCTCGAGAGGTTTAAGACAGGGGGATCCTATGGCACCTTTCTTGTTCCTAATTGTGGCCCAAGGCCTATCCGGATTGGTAAATCAAGCAACCAGAAGAAATTTATTCTCGGGAATTAAAGTTGGAGACAAAAATGTCGAGGTGAATCTGCTCCAATTTGCTGATGATACCTTATTCGTCTGTGAATCAAGTATGCAAAACATTTTGACTATTAAGGCTATGCTAAGATGTTTTGAGTTAGGTTCTGGCCTTAAAGTAAATTTCCACAAAAGTAAAATAGGCGCAGTTGGAGTGGATAGGAACTTGGTCAAAATGTACTCTGAAATCCTCCATTGTAGCATAATGGAACTACCCTTCACCTATCTAGGTCTACTTGTAGGAGGCAATCCATCTAAATGCTCCTTTAGGGAACCAGTGTTATCAAAGATAAGAAAGAGATTGTCGGCTTGGAAAGGCAAAAACTTATCCTTCGCGGGAAGAGTTTGTCTCATAAAATCCGTTATCAATGCCATACCATTATTCTTCTTGTCATTCTTTAAAGCACGGTTGGGGTGTGCAAGGAAATTATTAAGCTACAAAGGAATTTCTTGTGGGACTGGGGAGCAGAAGGGAGGAAAATTGCTTGGTGTAGTTGGGAGAACATATGTAAACCAAAAGAGGAAGGTGGCCTTGGTATTAAACGCATTGACCTTTTTAATAAGGCCCTCCTGGCAAAATGGCTATGGAAACTGAGGTCCCCAGAGGTTGGCTTGTGGAAGGATGTTTTAGAATCAAAGTATGGATCTTGGAGGACGTTAAACTTAAATATACCGGCTCGAAATAAGCACAAATCTAGATGGTGGACGGATTTATCCAAAGTAAGCATCTTCGATCAGGACAATAGTTGGTTCGAATCAAATATGATTTGGCAAGTGGGAGATGGATCAAAGTTTAAATTCTGGGAAGATAAGTGGTTAGACAATACTCAACTCAAAGAGAGATATCCTAGAATCTACAAAAACTCCTTGTTAAATGATAAACCAATTGTCAGTTTCGGAAAATGGTCTTCAGAGGTTTGGGAGTGGGATTTCAGCTGGAGAAGAGCGTGGTTTGAGTGGGAAAAACCTATGGTAGAAGATTTCATGACAAGTATAGCACATGTATCCCTTCATTCAGACAAGGAGGACTCATGGCTATGGAATGATTTATCCTCTGACAACTTCTCGGTAAAATCAGCATACTCAAAGTTAGCATATAATGGGAATAGGAATACAAATGGTCGTTTCGCTGATCTCTGGAATCTAAAAGTAATGCCCTCATCTCAGTTCTACATTTGGAGGGCCATGTTGGATAGGATAGCTACGAAGCAGAATCTTCACAAAAAAGGGATAGTAATGAGTGATACATATTGTCCCCTATGCGGGAGGGAGGAAGAGTCAACCTCACACATCCTCATTACGTGTAAGGTATCAAATTCAGTATGGAACATGTGCAGTAATTGGCTTGGGATTAGTACGGTGAACCACAATGTCCTGGAAAACCACTTTGACCAATTCTTTTGTTCGTGCTTTAACAAAGAGGGTAATAAGTTGTGGAGAAGTCTGTGGAAATCCGTGATATGGTGCATTTGGAAGCATAGGAATAGAGTTATTTTTAACCAAGCAAAGAGTGATGCAGATGAAATCTTCACCCTGGCACAGGTACAATCCTAGGCATGGATGAAACATAAAATAAGGAATGTAAACTTCTCCTTTTCTGATTGGATTTTATCCCCGCAAACTTGCATTAATATGGCAACTAGGTAACTTTTTCGGTCTGAAAGCATGATTTACCTTGCACGATCTTGTTTGCCTTGTTTTTTTTCCCTCTTGTGTTTTGATCACTTAGTGGTACAATCATATTTTAGTCTTTGTGATGGCTGCGAGTCGTGAAAGGTATGCTCTTTTGGTGCAGGTAATCAAGACTAAAATCAGAATGGAAGGACTATGCTTTACTGTAGCTTGCCCACCAACAAAGTTTTACGAGGGAGTGGAATGGAGTTATTGGAAGCAAGCATCACTCATAGTTGAAAGAAGGGAGGAAGCATTTAAACACTTTGTTGTTAGCTTGCTAAATTTCTAATAGCTAACCTTACATCATATGCTAGGAATCTTTTTGTTAAGCTTTAAATGTTGCAGGTTATTTTGGAAGCAGGCCAAAGTGTTAAGAGACCAAGGATGTAAAAGGACATCAGGGATAGAGTCTCACTTAGTCATTATGTTTGTAACTTTTAAGTTTTGTGTTCAGCTGGTTTTTTGTAGAACCAATTCTGTTATGGGCGGGGGCTGTTTTCTGAAAGACAAGGTTCTTTGTGTAAGAGTGTTGTTATGGGTAGGGGCGGCTCAAAGCTTATGCTCTTTGTGTAAGTGGAGCATCTATTTTCTTTGTCTTGGTGTGTTGAAAGTTTTAACCAGGTATGACTTATGTATAATGGGTTGAGACACCCCTAAAGTGTCTCATTTTATTTTATTAATTTATTGCCGAAATAAAAAGGTAGTGTTTAGACTTCTTGCAAGTAAAAGAAATCTTAATAATGAAGTTAATTCTTTTTAATAAATTATTGTGATTGTATATATTATAGTAAGACTATAATTTTAAAAAAAAAAACATGCATCCAAAAATGGATTGTCTATGTGTATCATATTGTTTTCATATTATGAATAAAAATGTTGTTTTTGTTGACTAATTTTTTTTTTAAAATAAAATATGTTTCAAATATTTCTAATAGTTTCACATTCTTTATAAATCTAAATTATAAATAATTAATAGAATTCTAAATTTTGAAGTAAATAATATTTCAGATACAACAATTTGACCTTAATATTACTATCATAATACTATGTGAGCATAATTAAATTTGAAACGAAAACTGAGAGGTGATGATCATGCAGGGCACGCAGGGAAACTTGTGTTTGTAGTTTATAATAAAGACAAGAACACACGGCGAAACAGGTGGGAACTGAAACAAAACACTCCTCGAATCTAATAATTCCACATTTTTCCAACGCAATTTTTCTGTCTCCAACCACATTACTGCTACTTTCTCTTTTCTTTTGCCTGGTCAACATCAATTATCAATAATTAGTGCTTGCACGTAACTTATCACAAAGGAACCACCTTCCATGGGAATAATGCAAAAAACAAAAAGAAAAATGGAACTATTACAGCTTAATAACATTCTTCTTCTTCCCCAAAAGGAGAGAAAAGCCTTAAGAATCAAACTTTCATACCTGTCTATCTTCACTAAACCAGTTGGCACAACCAATTCTTCACTTTCAACTCACACAACCAACTCTGTTATAATTAATTCTCAAATATTATTAATTTCATTCAATCACAATGTTTGAAGTATTGTTTAAGTTTAGTATTTTAGTCACATTTAAAAAAAAAATAGTTTAGTAGTTAAGAAAGAAGAGTGTTTATAAACAATTTTTTACCTTCACTCCTTGGTAATATGAGAACTTTTAGCATTATTGAAACAAATTTACACTGGAAGATTAAGATAGAAAAATTGTCTGTAATTTTGTTTACTTACAAATGGTGTGAATGTTTTGAAATCAATTATGTTTAAGGTTTAATGTTTTGTTTTTAAAAAACATGTACAAAAACTAAGAGAAAAAAAGTTATTCATACTAACAATCATATATTTTAACAAAATTGAATTTAAAATAAAAATTATTTTCATTTGTTAAAGTGATGTATTTTAGTATCTAAAAAAATTGTATCTAATTTAAGAACTAAAATTATAAATAATTTATAAGATTTTTCGTTTTTAATCCATAAAAAACATGGATAAGTTGTAATGAAATTATTGAATATTAAAGTGAATAATATTCTAAATATTTTTGTATGGATCGAGAATGTTTTGTCTTTATTGTTACTCGTACACTTTCACTTTTTGACATCTACTCCTAATAGGTCTCTCGGTTAGAATGTAAGGAGTATTTGTAAAAAGTTTTTGAACGCTTAAGTCAGTGTTCGATGGATGAAGATAATACATATTATTAGATGTATACTTTACCTTAACGTCAACCTAATCATAAAAATATATTGATCTTCTAAATTAGTTGGTTTAGATTAACACGAATACTACCGTTAATCCTTATATTATTCAAATCATCTTTTATAAATCTAACTTTAAGATATCTTAATTTTTAGATTGTCGAAAATCAACTAATCTCAGTTATATAATATATTGTTTGAATCATTTCAACTTTTATAATAACAATATCAATAAACTTGAAAATAATAGAGTTTATTTTGCTTAAATTTAAAAGTAATATTGTAATTATAAAGTATTTCTTAGTTGCATTCAGCTTGTTAAAAAAATGATTGATAGGAGTAAAACCTTTTCCATAACTTTAATAGATGGTAGGAGATTAATTATGTGATTCGACCAATAACACGTTATAAAAGATCCAAAAGATAAAAGGTTTAGACAAATTAGCTAAAGTGTTTGTTTGTGTTTTGCAATTAGAGTAGATCAGTAATCATTTTGCTGCCATTTCTTCGGCAAATAACACTCTTTCGACCTAAAATAAACCCAATTTTGACGTGAAGCATCTTAACTAATGATTTAGATTTCTACTAAATCAAATTGATATAATATAATAAAAATATTAATTTTGAAACCTAAATCTTTTTTAAAACTCTGGATTTTAAAAGTAAAAAAAAAATATTTAATTATATAATTAAACTTGATAAGATCTAAGAGATGGATGTGAGAAAAAACACAAGTGACGCAAGCCATCACAGTCTTGTTGTGTAATTACCGACACAACAATGGTAAAACCACACACGGCAAACCCACCGTTTTCTAATTACTTTCTTCTCTTTCTCATTTTTTTTATTGGGATTTCATGAATTATTAATAATTACTGTAGAAGAGACATATATAAATAATATAAGAAAAAAATTTCATTTTAATTATTATTAATCTTAATCTTTAAATGCTGTGAGAGTATTAGTATAATACGATGATCTAAAGAGAAAATTATGATTTTTGTAATGAATTTTATCAAAAAGTTTAGAAAAAAATATATTTAAATTTTGTGACCTCAACTATTAAGTGATTTATTAAATTTATAAATTTTTTAGTTAAGTTTTAAAAAAAAATATGTTTTATCTTTGAAATTACTTTTTTATTTTCTGATATTAATATTTCAATCCTAACAACACAATTGTTTTAATGCTACTAAGGAAGTTCAAAAGATGAAATTTACTAAAGTTTGGTTAGAATGTGATTCTTGGTTTGTGTTGTGTTTACTGTTAGGATAAATGTTTATTGGAGGTTTCGGAATCCATGAAATATTTGTCTTAATTACTGTGAAAAAATCAGGTTTAGGATTACTCATATTTTTCGTGAAGGGAATGCGTATGCTGATAAGTTGGTTAATTTATAATTTATTCATAGAGAATCATTTCATTGATATAATAGGCTTCCATCTAGTCTTTCTTAGAATTTTTTATGAATAGGTATAATCTACCTATCTATCATTTTTTTGTAAAAATATGGGTTTTGGCCTACTCTTTCTTTTTTTTTTCTTTTTTTAATAATATTGTTTTCATGTGATGGGAGATGATTATTGTTATTTGAAATGTCAGCGTAGCTGAGATGTCAAGTTGTATAGTAATGCCTAACTATTAAAATATTGTTGAATAATATATTTATAGAATTTTAAAACAATTTTTAAAAATAGCATTAAAACACATTTAAAGGTCTGAAACATTTTTATGTTTAATGTTTTAGATTTTACAATAATATTAAATTATAGTACAAATAGGTATAAACTAAATTTATTTTGTAAGTCTATTTTATAAGATGAGTTAAATTTAAAAATTACTTTATAAGAACTTTTTAATAAAAAAAATTCTTTTTTAGTTTCTTTATTCAAAATTATAACTCTCATTATTTGAAAAAACTATATAATTAAAAGAAAACATTTTAGAAGCGATTAATCTCTTGAATAAATTATGATTTTGTCCTATCGATCAAGAAATAATGCATATATATATATATATATATATATATATATATATATATATATATATATATATATATATATATATATATATATATATACGAGAGAGACAATAATTATTAATTGATATTTAGTTCATTTGTAATTATATTTATATGCACATTCGTATATTTCTCACATCATAATTAATTTCCTCTGAAAAATCTTATTGTTCCTTTCATTTCATTTTATGCATAAAGCTCGATCATAAAACATTCTTGAAGGATTCCAAGTTATGTTATTGCTAATATATTGGTTTCACATTTATATTTAATCATGTGGTTGTTAAAATATAATTTCTTGACATTTTAATTACTAATTATAATTATTTATTTTAGTCCTTAAAATAATTTCTCCCTTTGAAAACAATTAATTAAATAATCCATTATATATGGTTGCCATTGTACCTAAAAAGAGTGGCAATGTTTTTCTTTTTCTTTTTATATTTGCCACCTTTTTGTGCTTTGAATGAATTGAAAGAAGGTGGCAATGTTAAATTTGTGAAAGGATGAGATGAATGATTATGATTTGTCATTATCAAGTGCTAAGAACAGTGATTATTAATAATTAAAGACAAGTTCTCAAGAATAATCCACTTTACGTCTTTATTCATTATATAATTGCCTCCTTTTTTTCCCGTGTATATACAGAGTAAAATACGTGCCTTATAGTAAATTATTTTTTATTTTAAGTTAATAAGTATTATTCATAATGCATAGTTAATTTAACCATTTCTCAAAAATATTTTGTTAATTAATTTTCTTTATTTAATTAATATAATGACCATTGTTTGATTCACATAAAAACAAAATACACTACTTCTTCGTCTTACTATACGTTTTTATTTGTGTTTAGATTAATTCATGTCATTTTCTTAGAAAACTTTCTATGGAGTTCTTAAAAATATTAAATATTTGTGATAAAAAAAGTTAAAAACTGGTTCAAAGTGGATCAACAAACTTTTCTAAACAATTGATTTATAATGAGGTTTGTATTATTTGTATATTATGAAATATCATTATTTTTATTTGATGTGGGATCTACAAATAATATATTAATTATTTTTAAAAAAATGTTATTTTTTGTTTTTAATATTATTAAATTATAATATTATATTTGTTTAACGTTATTTTATATATTATTTGTATTGTTTTATTAATGGTGATTTGATTAATAAACCTTACATCGGTATGGTCCAAATTTTTGAAAGAGTTAATTTCTCCTTCAATTCTATATAACAACATTGAAATGACAATTAACGTGATTTTATGTAAAACATTGAAGAATCGATTATAGATTCATAACTAATTTCGAGTTTGTGCAACAATTTTTGTGTTAGATAAAAAAATATACTAAATTTTACTGAAAACATTCAAACATAAAACTATATCAGTTTACGAGTTTCTACTTAGAAAGGTAGGACAAAATAAGATAAAATTTTGAAATTAACTTTTACAATATATAAGCATTTAATATTTTTATTTTCAATTTACATGTAAGTTAATTTTACCTTGTGAAAAAGTACTTTATTTTATTTTACGGAGATGGTTATTCAAAATTTTAATGGTCTTGTTTTCATTCACTAAAAAAAAAAGCAAGGACAAAAAAAAAATCTTCAAATTTAGTTTATAATCATCAAAAACATATTAGATAAATTTATTTATTTATTTTGAGATTTAAAATTTAAGATCCAATTTGGCTTAGTTTGACTTAGGTCAAACGCAATCTATGTCAAACTTAGTTAAACCAGTCCAAGTTTATCCAAGTTAACCTTAGGTCGAGTAAGCCCACACCTAGGTCATGTTGAGTAATCCTAAATCCACTTAAGATAAAATTGACGAGAGCTCACTTCAGGTCAAATTGGTTTAGGCATAATTCGAATTGGGCTAACCCAGATCTAAGTTAAACCAATTCAAGCAGATCCACATCAAGCTAAATTGACCAAGACCAAGTCAGGCCAAATCGACGAGGCTCAGATCGAGCTAAAACGAGTTTAGCCATTGTCAAGTTTAAGTTAGGAAAAACTTAACTCGGGCTAAGCCAAATAGGGTCCATGTCAAGTCGAGTGAGCCTCAATCCAAGTCATGGTGAGTTAAGTTGGGCCAAGATAAGGCTAAATCATCTTAGGTCTACGTCAGGCTTAGTCAACTTAGGTTTGGGTTAAGCCAAGTTGAGTTGGGCTTGTGTTGGCCAAGATGTTTGTGCCTATGTCAAGTCAAGTTGAGGCAGAATCGTGTTGAGCTAAGACAATTAAACATGCATGAGTCAGACTCATGTCAAATTGAATTGGATCAATCTCATGTAAGGCTGATAAGGTCGAGTCCAATTAGGTTGGGTCGATACGGGGCCAAGACGAGCTTGATTAAAGTAGGCCAAGTTATGTTGAGACTATGTTGAGTTTGGTCCATGTCAAGTTGAGTTGATTTGATCCCATATTAGGTTGAGTTAGATAGAATTAGGTTTGACCCAAGTTAGATCAAGTCGAATGTACTCAGCATTGAGCTAAGTCAGGACAAATTCAAATAAAGTCGACTTAGGATGGTGTATCAAGTTGGGTCAAGTAAATTCGATCTCATGTTAGGTTGAATTAGGTTGAAACCACATTGTTTAAGTCAAGTTGGGCACAAGTTATGCCATATTGGGTCGGATCCATGTTAGATTAAGTCGAGTTAAACCTATATTAAGTAGAGTTAAACCCAAGTAAGGTCGAGTCAGGCCAAATCCAACTCAAGCTAAGTTAGGATATGTCCAAGTCAAACCTATGTTAGGTTAGGACCAAGTTAATAAATGTTAGGTTAGGTTGGGACAAAGTCATTAGAAGGTTAGGTCGAGTTGAGTCAAAACTCAAGTTAAGATGGATCGAGTTGGACCCACACAATTTAGGTTGGATCGAGCTCAGGTCAAGTTTGGACTAAGTCAGGTTGAATTCAGATCAATATCGTTCGAGTTAAATCAAACCTGGATCAGTACAGTTTAAGTCAAATCAAACTCATGTTAAGTTAGATCCCGTCAAATCAAAATCAGGATGAATGAACAAGGAGCAACCTCAAGTCATACTTGATCGACTCAAACAAAACTCAAATCAAATAAAATCGAGTTAAATCTAACTCGACCAAACCCATTATAGTTTAGGTCTAACAAAATTAAACTCGGTTTAATGAAGTAAAACCTAAATCAAACTAATTTAAATATAAATATAAATTTAATATATTTAATCTGAATTTAATTCTTAGATTAAAATAATCCAAATCAAATTAATTAGTTAAATTGATTTAAATTATACATCCAATGTATTTTATTGAACTAGACTTGAAAAGTCCAACTATCACCACTATTAAAAAATCATTTTACTTCATTATTTTAACATGTTTGGAGTTTATTAAGGTAAGCAATAATTTTCTATAAACAAAATGTGATGATATATCACTTGCCACTTATCTACCAAATCTCTTTTGAAAGATGGTACCACGTCAATGAAAATCAAACGAGGGACCCACCAACCAAAGAAGAATAGGATTCTCAATAATACACATAACACATGCCCATTCCATTCATTAAATGCATAACACAAACAGATAAAACTGCATTCATTTTTCATCCATGCATACGTGGCCACTTTTTACCTGTATTACCTGTCGGCACTCACTTCCACCGCACGATCAAACCGCGCCTTCGATCAACGCTTCCAACCCTCCTGCCTCCACAACCATTGCCTCACACGGATTCCACGCTTTCCCGTTTAACTTGAGAGAACGCATATTTAAAAAATTGTTTCAATTCAGCTAGTAATTTTAATTTCAAATAATGAATAAAAGAACTTAGATACGCTTATATTTCATAAAATATATAAAGAAAAAGAAGGTGGCTTAATAATGAAAACTATAGTCAAAGATATAATTTAATACAGTGGAAGTTTCACTTAGTAATTTAATTGTGTACGACCATAAACTAATATGATCGATGATGTTACATGTATGAAGAGTTTTGTGGCACTTTAAATTGAAAGGTACTTGGAGTTGAAGAGGCACACCCTTGTTTATCGGAACGTCGTTGCTACATACAAACGTTGTTGTTTTCAGATAAACACGTGACTATCTATTGTTCTGTTTCTCGCAACATCAACAAAACCAAACTCCCAACCTATGGCAGAGCTCCAAACCAAGGCTGAACCAGCTTCGGTTCCGGCTCCGGCGACGGTGGAACCCCAGTTGGCTGAGGCACTTGACTCTGCTAGCAAGAAAGCGACGGCGGCGGTGCCTGCTCCGGTAGCGGCGGAAACCAAAGCTCTTGCTGTTGTGGAGAAGGAGAAGGAGAGTGAGAGTGAGTTTTTGTTTTTTCGTTGATCAAAGTTTCAAACTTTTGCTTTCTCTGAATCATGGGTTGTAGTCAAAATCCAACTTTTACCACTACATGATGAGAAAAGAGATGCAAAGATGAAGGAACCTGAATAGTGTTTTTTGATTGTACGACATGATCTGTTACATGGTTTTGATTAGTACTGTTGCTTGAGTTTCTCTTTTTGTTTATATGCGTATAGTTTTTCTTTTCTTTTTCATTCACGTTCAAGTTTCTCTGCCGTACTGTTTGTTTTGTGCTTCGTTTTGGTGCTGATTAGTTTCCATGGGAATGATTGTCGGTTGTCATGAAATTTGCAGCTTTTCGTGATTGACTTGTCTGGTTTTGGTCAGTACTACTGTATGAATGTGGTGTTTGTGACTGTTTTTGATTTGTATCTGGTTTCTGAGAAAGCGTTGGGAAATGGGAAATGAAAGGAAATGGAATTAAAGAGTTATGGCTCTTGTTCTGTACTGATTCTTACTTACAAGGGCTACTAAGTTGGAAAATTGTTGCATTTTAGTATTGAAATGGTTCTCATCTGTGTTATGTTTTGTGATCTTGTTTCCTCTTTCATTCAAGATTTTTTGTATGGGATTAATTTGATTTTTTTGTATGGGGAGAGCATTTAGGAAAAATTCAAGGAAAAGTTTTCATTTTGTATGTAAATTATAAGAATAATTTTCCTCTCTTATTTGATTATTCTCTTCATGGCTCTCCCCATCAGTTATCTTCTTGATGATGAGTATGCTTTTTTCTTGTGTCTTCTTTTTAGGGTAACGTCACTTTCCTTTTGGTTTGCAAAGTTGGCTCCACCCATTTTTTATGCTTAGTTTAGAAGCATAATTGTTTATCTATCTTAGCTGTACTAGTTTATGCATCAAGCTAACTGAACTGTATTTACAGCATATTCTCTTCTATTTGTAATGATTTATACATTTCTAACTAGGATCCACTGCTATACTAAAGCAATTCTCTTTAAACAAAAAGCATGTTAATAATTTCTTGTTCTATACGTTAGTGCTCAATATCTTCAAATTATCATAAAACATTGTCCCCCAATGTTGGGAGGAAAGGTCTTTTTCCACTTTGCTAATGATGCTTTGATTAACAGGAAGAGTTATTCTAAATTTTCTTCTTTTCCAGCTGGCTTTCTTTAATTTAAAGGACATGATGAGAAAGTGTGCATCTTAATTAGAATCTGATGATAAATAACATTGATGCAATTTTACCTTTGAGATCATTGCCTTTCTTTACCATTTTTCTTTTGGTCTAACAGAGACCCCACCAGAACCTGTAAAAAAGAAGGCCACAGGTGGATCCCTTGATAGAGGTTAGTGTTAAGACTTCTCTCATTTCAGTTTACATTCTCTAGTTTATTTTATTTTTTATCTTGATTATGTAGTGATTAAGATCTAATATATGGTACTTTTTGATTTATAACTACTTGAATTAGTCAATTTGAGATGCACCATCTAGTTTCTAGACTCATTGCAAATGTACATGCATTGATTTCTAGCTGATACTTTGCTATAAATATAAATCCTCCTATGTAACATGAGTATATGCTGATACCAACTTATGTTAAGAAACATCTTTCAAAACATGCTTCCTAGAGAAGATTGTTGACTAATTAATTTTTCTTGGTAGCATATATCTTCATTAACAAATGACTGATGCAAAAATTCTATGGTGAACAGATATTGCTCTTGCAGAAATAGAGAAAGAGAAAAGGTTTTCTAATGTGAAGGCATGGGAAGAAAGTGAAAAATCCAAAGCAGAGAATAAGTGAGCCTTTATTTTAATTTCATCTTGCACTTTGCCAATATAAGCATAAAAGTAAAACCAAGCCACATTGCAAAAAGAAAAGAAAATTTGAGAACCTATAAAATAATTTCAGTGTTGGGACGGTTGGCATGACACAATAATCCTCCAAGTCCAAACCCTTCATAAGTTCATATGATTCAAGATTAATGATGAGGCTTACCAAAAGAAAAAACATTTAAGATGATTGTGAGCTGCAAGCCAATATCTCATAGGAGGAATATTTCTACAACTTTGAAGTGTTATTTTAGAATCTTTATGTTCAGTTTTTCCTGAACTAATAGAAATTTTTGTGATATGCTAACAGAGCCCAAAAGCATCTCTCTGCTGTTGCTGCTTGGGAAAACAGCAAGAAAGCAGCTCTTGAAGCTCAGCTGAGAAAAATTGAGGTAATACTTGTTGTTCAGCTATTGGTTAACACAATGACTTTGTTTTTTCTACTATTCATGATATCATGATGCATCTTACACTGCACACAGAAGAGCATTTCCTTTTTTAAATCTGTAATTTTAAACAACATAATCAAGATAAAAAAGGAGAACATAATGTAAGAATTTATGCTGTCCTGTGTAACATAGAATAATATAAATGAATACATCACTTCTTGCTGGGTCATTCAAGAGGGATTCATAGAAGAGATTTGATGCCAATGAGTCATGAGTTAAATCATACAAGACTGTAACATCAGCTCCAACTCCAAATGTTAAGACATAGAGTTTTGGAATCTGACTGTAACATCAGCTCCAACTCAAAATGTTAAGACATAGAGTTTTGGAATCTTCTTTCTTATTATATTGTTTAACGTTTTCATTTCTATTCAATATAAAACTCACTCAAACTTGGATTTTTAACACTTCTGATGACAAAAAACCATATCTTTTTATCCAACAAATTCTCTTTTCTTCGCCCTTGTCACATTCTGATGAGACATGCAGAACCTTTATCCAATTACTCTCTTGCTTTTGTCAAAATGGTATAAATACCTAAAGAATCAAGCTTTTCTTAATGAAATGAGCAACTACAGTCTGGAACGTGCAAAAGTTAATACTTCTTTTGTAGATAGAATTTGGCCATATCCATCTCATAGGTGTCCTATCTCTTTCAAACCATAAGAATACAAAGTGACTCAAAAAACTCCAAATTTGACAGCACAAGTTAAACATGGCTTCTCCTCGGAGGGGACCCCTGTGCTTCCTTCCATTCAAATGATCAAACTCAAAAGGAGAAACATTTTTCAACACAAATTTTTTGAGTTTCATTTTTAGACAAGGTCTGTGTAAATATTTTTATATTATTAATTAATTAACATTTACTCTAAAAGAAATCACTTCAAAAGTCAATAATTTTACTATATCAGATAAATTATGATGGGGTAGCCTAAAATTTTTCAAGGTGATAAATTCTAAGAAGTGTAATTCTTATAAATGACCAAAATCGGTTTGATTGGTCAAACATATTTTTCAAAATATTTGAATGAACTTTCTAGGAATTAAAAAGTCATATTTTTATCAGATAAATGATTCATTAAGGATTTTTTTTATAAAGCAGAACTTTTATTTTAATATAAGAAATACAGATTCTCATTTTTATGCATGCAAATTATTTTGTAAGAAACATGACTAATAACCAACTCTTATGAGAAAAAAACATTATTTTCTGAAAGTTTCTCTTTTGAAATCTTAATCAAACATGGTAAATCACTAGAAAAAAATTATTAAATATAAATTAATTTTAGAGATCAAGATAATTAATCACTATATTGATTAAATTAGAGATCATTTTATAAATTAAACAATTATTGGTATTTAAAATAGTTTCTATTATTAATATAAATTTATAAGTAGTTTTTTAAATTGATATCTAATTATTAGTTACCAAGATTTTACCTACTAATTACTTATGTTCTAAATTAGTCTCTATGACTAATTTAGAATCTAAAATATTAGTAGTTAAAACTTTGTAGCTAATTTAACTATCAATTTAGAAACCATTTTATAATATTAGATACCAATAAATTTTTAGGCTTTAAATTAATATCTAATTAAGTTAATACAATGACTAATTATTTTTTATTTCTAATTTAATTACTATTTAATGATTTTTTTTAGTGAATGAAGTAGAGTGGGATAAACATAGAAACACTTAAGAGTATTATTACATTAAACTTTTTAACAGTCTTATTATGTCTAAGCAGGAACAACTAGAGAAAAAGAAAGCAGAATATGGTGAAAAAATGAAAAACAAGATAGCCTTAGTTCACAAGCAAGCAGAGGAGAAGAGAGCAACGGTTGAAGCCAAGCGTGGGGAAGAAATTCTGAATGCTGAGGAATCAGCTGCAAAATACCGTGCAACTGGAACCACTCCAAAGAAGGCCTTCGGATGCTTTTAATTTTTCTTCTTTCTTTTTTGTGTTCTTGGGTCTGATCATGTCCTAGCAATTATTAAATTTTGTCTATAATTTTTCTTGCCTGCTTTCAAATGTTGTTTGTGTGTGAATGAAGTTTGTGTAAACTTTTCCTAAGATAAAGTGTTCCATGCTCTTTATTCATTTGTTCCCTTAAATGAATAACAATGAAGTCTTTAAATACTGTAAACGTTACACCATCAAATTTTAAACCTCCAATGATGAATCACAATGTTAACGAAAAAATTGTTGTCTATTTCAACAAGTATCTGAGAAATTTATAGAAACCATATTGAGCACAGAACTAGCTTACACAACATATCCATTAAACTCTAATCATGTCTGCAATGCCACTAATTACTAGTTCATCTTCTCATATACCAAATCAACAAAATAGAGAATAAAAACCTACATGTCAGCGTATGAACATGATACATGCACTTAAGGGTTGGTGTCTCATTCTAAGAAGCTCATGTCATTGTTTATAGGGAAGTCTAACAAGAGCTGCAATGAAGTGTCACATGAGTCTTCTTCTAGTTCACTAGAGCTTGATGAATCGGAGGCAATTTTCTTGCTACCACCCCACACCAAATCCTCTTTCACAATGCTTGCAGGGTTGGAAGCCAAATCTGTGGTGGTGGTAGCAGACAATGACCCTAGAGAAATAGGACTTTGACAGCCACCTTTGTTGTCTGATTTGTGCACATCACGAAAAGATTGTCCAACTTCTGAGTTCCACATTCGGAGGAAGTAGTCAGAGTCAGTTTTGTTGGAGTTGTTGAACAAATAGGGCTCCCTTGAGAGCCTGGCCTCTGCTTCAAGCCTTGCACTCTCCCACTGGGCCATGTGGCGGGTTGAGGTGGATGCTGCATGGGCCTTGCCATCAGGGTTGCATGAAGAGGACAGTGGCTGGTGGGTTTGAGGGTCAAGGCCCATGCAAATGAGACGTTTCTTCAAATGGGTGTTCCATAAGTTCTTGATTTCATTGTCTGTTCTTCCTGGTAGCTGAGAGGCTATAGCAGCCCACCTGTGAAAATTATACAAATGAAATTTGTATACAGGGTTTGTAAGAGTTCTGCTATCCATTAATATATGTAGAGTTATTAATTTCTTGGAAAACTTTTGACTTTAAAATTTAGTTTTATGGATTAATTTGTCTAATCAAATGTACATTTAAGTACTAATTTGATTGACTTCTTTGGTGTAACTAAAAATCATTTAGCCCTTAATTCTATCAAGACTACATGTTTCATTCATATCACAAGTTTTCTGGTTTCAAACAAGCTTAATAATTACAAAAGAATTTATCATTTTATTTCAGTCTAAACATAGCAGCATGAAATTTGGATATTTTTTAGAACTGTTTGGTACAAGAGAAAGACACAAAGATTCAGTAACATCCATTTGTCACCTAAACCTTGCGTCTTTCATTCCTCATTTCACAGTGCAAAGAGAGCAACATGGCACTTTATACACAACATGTCAAAAATTTTAATTCCAAAAATCTGTCATTGATTGAGATTTGGTCTGAATATACACTTCTTTAATGAAGTGAGTTTAACTTGAAAGCAAACATAGTTAAGAATGGAATTTTGTGTCTCTCTTAGTGAGCATTAAGTACCTATTTCCAAGGATACCATGAAGCTGTATGATTAGTTTTTCTTCCTCAAGAGTAAAGGAACCACGTTTAATATCTGGTCTGAGGTAGTTGGTCCATCTTAGCCGACAACTCTTACCACAACGAAGAAGACCTGAAAAAGGGAGAGTTAAAAGGCTGTTATATGGCCAAATATTCCTTTTGACAATATTCTAATCAAATAAAAAACAAATTTCAATCAGAAGAAAAGCCTCCAAATGCATGAGTGAGGGCACTTGCCTACATAAGTGCAACAAGCCTTATCAAAATGAAGGCCAAGTTTTCGGTTAAGAACATAAAAAGAACAAGAGAAAATCAACAGAAAAGTATCAGGAAACCAAATGGCTATTAATGTATATTCTACAACTAATCAAACTTAACTTGAGTACATGCATATTTCAGTCATATTCAATGCTCAAGAAACATTTCTATTAGAATTTAGGGAAAAATCGTAGGTGAACAATCAAATTAGATTATACCTAGAGACATAAAAGAGGAAAGCAAGAAATTTGAATACTGTAAATAATATGACATGATAAAAGGAAAACATAAAGAAAACCAACAGATATCAATAAGACATTTGAAGTAATAAAGGGAAAAGTAAAACACTAAAATTTATAAATAAAGGGAAAACTTTTCCCTTCCCTTCAACCAACTGTTCAAACAACAAGTTAGTGGGTAGATAAAAAAACCATTAGAGAGATCCAAAAACACCTATTACAGCAGATTTCAGAGATAAACGACTATAACTAAAGCTCTGCATATTTACCAGCAAATTTTACAAAAGAAGCTAAATTAATGTAAGAAACACATGCTTCATATGAATAGAAAAGTAGCATTTTTCAAAGTGCAACAAAATGAGTGTTTGAAAGAGAGAAAGGTGATTGTTGAAGTAGAGTTTGAAAAGAACAGCAGCAAAAGGGTATGAAAAAAGGGTATGAAAACCTGCTAACTTGGGGAGAGAACGCCAACTTCCATGGCCACCATTCATGTTGATATAATTGACAAGAATCTCATCCTCTTCAGCAGTCCAAGGACCCTTCTTCAAACCCATCTTGTCACAACAGGGTTTCCTTCCCATCCTTACCACAACACACCAACAAAGTGAAAATCATCATAATAAAAACCAATACTCATAATAAACCAAAGATAAAAACAACAGCATATCTTTTTCTTTTTAATTTCACACACACACACAAAAACACCTTCAAATGAGTGAGTGAGATCCCTGTACTACATACACTTTAAGCCTGGAAGTGGCTATGACATAAATTAGGAAGGATTTAAAGTATAAAGAAAATGTGTATGATCATTATGGCTATTTGAGGAGACAGTATTTATTGATTGGGCTTGCAAGGACTATAGGCGACTTTCAAGCTGGCTTTATGCAATAAATGTGTTCAGTAATTCAGAACTTGAATCATAGTCTGCTCATATTCATATATATATATATATATATATATATATATATATATATATTTATTGCAGATACATTGTGCTTTTGTTTTCTTGCTTTTTCAAATAAAATTTGAGTTTTATGATGAAGACTTGTGATTTAAAGAAGAATATTTTATTGAAAGTGATCAATCAGATGAGTGAATGAATAACATATTTAATAAGAAAATGTTTCCCTTTTGTTTTCTTTTATTATTATAACCGATAAAGATGCAAGAGCATCTTTATCTCTCTTGCTACAAAGGTAACTGTTACAGAAATAGTTTTTAGTTGGTTTGAGTTTTGATTAATTAATTTTAAGGAAGTGTACTTGCATAAGTATACCAATAATTGGTGCCTAAGTAAGAGGATTCACCTAAAGAACCTGCAATGCTTTTATACAAATGCTCTTCTAGTTTGTTTGGATGCTGAAAAATCTTAACATTGTAAAATCAAATATAACAAAAATGTTTCTTTTACATTCTTTCATAAAATTGTATTCAGTTAGAAACCACTTTAATAATATAATAATATATATTAAAATTTTAAATTAAAAAATATAACAAATATTGTTCAAATATTATTATTAGGGATGTCAAGTATTTTTTATTTGGTGAGTGTTAAAGTATCATCACCCCAATATAATAGAGGAGAAAATGTAGATTTATTGTATTTTTCCTCTTTTATCTTAATTGTTTTTACTTTTTAAAATAATATAAAATTTATTCTCCTTCACTTGTTTTTTAAAGAGAAAAAAATCCAATATTATCCTGAAAAAAAATAATAAAAGAATTGATTGTGTATTAATTATCTTTTTATCAAATGAATATTTTGTACCAACACTACAAGAAAATCATGAAATAGAAACCAATTTTAGAGACAAAAAATAATTAGTTGCTATAATGACTAAATTAGAGACTATTTTAGAGACTAAATAAATTTTGGTTTCTAAATTAGTTTCTATTATTGTTAAATAGTTTCTAAATTGGTATTTAATTAGCTACCAAGGTTTTAACTACCTAGCATTTATAGCTAATTAGATATCAGTTTATAAACCATTTACCAATAATAGAAACTAATTTAGAAACCATTTTTTTTTTAAATTGTCTCTAATTTAGTCACTATAACAACTAATTATTTTTTGTCTCTAAAATTGGTTTCTATTTCATTATTTTCTTGTAGTGAAAAGTAGTTATTTTATACATCCACTTATATACCTATTAAGGGTGTTGATACCTTCCCACCTAAATACATCCATTTAATAATTCAATAAATTAATATTTTAATTATATTTAATTTATTTTTAAATGAAAAATATTATTATACTATTTTTTGGATTGTCAAATGGAAGTCTTTTATGTTGAGAGTGTCAAAGATTTTTTTTTCCACATATATATATATATAAAGTTAATTAAATGTTGCTATGTATAAAATGGAATAAAATAAGATGTTGATAAATAATTATGTTTTAGAAATGATGATAAAATGATAGTGATAGGTAAAATAGGAAAAATAAGAGGTGCAGGATAAAGGAGGAAAAGGTTGTGTGTTGTTGATGAGAGGTTTTTGGTTTTGCACATAAATGGAATGACAGAGAAAATGGGAAGGAAGCAGTGAAGACGATGGTGAGTGCATTATTAGTTGGAGAATGAAGAAGAAAAAAATGGTATAAGATTGAGCAATGAACATGTACCATTCACATCTTCAGAGATTTTAAAGATACACTGACCAGAAAAGAAGCATCAATGAAGCTCCATTTAATGCCACCCAGTGTACGGATTCACCAACAATTTAACACTTTTTTTATACTATTTCATCTTATTCTACGCACCAAGAACCAATAAAATAAAATTCACAGACAAAACCCATTGCAATTTTTTTATAGTAATTAAATATTTCAAAAAATTATTATTTTCTTATTAAAAAGAGGGTGTTGCTTTAAAAAGGAAGAGATCACGTATTATTTTTTAGATTTCTTAAAGATGAGTTCTGAATAATAGGTGGAGTAGTGGTTCGTTTTTTTTTTTAAATATCCAGTTTTAGTTAGAAATATACATAATAATGGAGTACTGAATGAATGTATTATTATTTTTATATTATTTCTATTCATATGCTTTTTTTAGCTTATGACAATACAGTTAAATAATAAAAAAGTGTAAATAAATATTTTCAATCCTTACCTAAAATATATTTTTTTTATTCAATTCATTCTTCGCTTATGAAAAAAAAAGTAAGACGTATGAAAAAAAAAGAAAAATAAATTTCCCATTTCTAATAAAGACTCTCCAGTTTAATAATTTAAAATAAAAAGTAGTTAATATAAATTTAGTGTCTTAATCTCTTGGGTTAAGCTAAGAAAAGATACTATATATAGTAGCCCTTAAAATTAGTGTTCCATCCGAAAGCCAATAACCAAAGTATAGTTGCGTCATGCAATTGGCACAACATTCCCTGAATAAGGTGCAGTGAGTTATTAATTGCTAATATCTCCGATTTCGTTCGCGGTGGCTATGTGTTGTTTACCACAATGACGAAATGGATTTTCGTCTCCATCATCATATTGGTTGCTTTTGTTGCAAGCTCTTTCATCCTCGAAATTGATCTGGTAACTCTTTCTTTCTTATTCATCTTTCTTCAACATTTTCAATTCGATCCCTTTCTCGATAACCTACATATATATCATTTTTATTTATTAAGAAGTGAACTTTCTAACCGACCTGGGATCTCTAACATGGGATCTCCAACATTATTCTTTGGTGTGTAAGAATTCGAGTCAGTTTTGTCTGAAATTCATCGTGCAGCTACCCTCTTCAAATGTCAATTTATGATTAACACTTTTCCAGCCATGTTTAAACCAGAAGGAGAAATGTAATGTGCGATGAATATATGGGAGGTTTAATACATATATTAATGGCGTTTGCCCAGTGGCTTAAGAAAGAAAAACTCCTTTTGTGATTCTAATTTTCAATGAACGTATTATGATAAAGTAATAATTAAGTAATGTTACGTTCTTAGCAATATTTGGACGCAGATAATTTATTTTTTTAAATGCTATTTTTGTTCTTAATTAAGATTAAATATATTTTTTATTCCTATACTTTCTATACTTTTATGTCATGTTGATTCATCATTAACTTTGAAGGTTATAAAGTTATATATAAATATAAATATAAATGTAACAGAGTAGGTATTAAACATGCCATACTCGTTAAAGTTCAAGTAACGTTATTGTAAAAATTGTGATATAAAATATATAAATACTACTAAAATATTTTCATATTTGGTGATATTTTTCAAAAAAAATTACAAGAAATAGTTTTTTTTACGGATTTCATATGGATTTTAAAAATTCCATTAAATAATTTTTAAAAATAATTTTACAAAATATAATCAGTTCTAGAAATCAATGGTGACTACATTATATTTCATTCATTTCTACTATAAACATAACATTTTAAGAAAATAATAATTCAACAATCTTATAAAAATAACACAACTATCTGACGATTATAGTGTAATAATATAATGATATTAAATGAGGTTGTTATATAATGTTTAAATAAAATTGTGCATATATCAAAACAACCATTCTTTTTCTCTTACTTTGCAAAAACTGCAAAGTTCATAGGAAAGATAAGATGTGTATTGGTAGGAGAAAGATATAACACTTAATATAAATATTAAAACTTATATATATATATAATTAATAAAAATTAAAATAAATAAATAGAGGTATTTAAAGTATATCTTAATCCTTATAAACACCTCACATAATCCCCAAAATACTAATGGACAAAGCCAAAAAAATCCAACGAATAAAATATAACCATTCACAATGTATGATCTTCTCTTCCTTTGATTTTATATATAGTCCTTCACTATAAGATCATCAAAAATTATATCCTTAAAGTTCAAAACACTAAACTGAGCTAATAAAAAACATCAAAAACTACAAGACCTATAATCGTTTCACGTCCAACTTTAACTCGTTGGCACCAAAGTAAACAAATATACTTATGAAAATGTGTTTTTATGTCAGCTTGTAACATAACCTTTTGACCAGATTCCTTATGTGACATACTCCTCTCTTTGTTACAATACACATTTATATATTAAAACTTTTATATATAATTGTTTTACTTTTTGTTTTTTAGTCCAGAATAGGAGGAAGCACTTCTCTTCTTAGGAGAATTGTTATATTCAATAGACAACAACCTCAATTCCCCCTTAGTTGCTCAGATGGGAACTCAACAAAGATGTGTTCATCATATTATCCAACACACATTAAATTTGAAGATGATTTCTCAACTACGTCATGTCCAGAATACTTTAGATGGATTCATGAAGACTTAAAACCATGGGAGAAGACAGGAATCACAAGGGAAATGGTTGAAAGAGGCAAAAACATTTCACATATTAGGCTTGTAATTGTAAGTGGAAAAGCTTATATAGAAAAGCAAGGCAAAGTATTTCAAACAAGAGATTTGTTCACCATATGGGGAATCTTGCAACTCTTAAGGTTGTATCCTGGAAAAATACCAGATTTGGAGATCATGTTTCAATGTGGAGACAAGACTGTGGTAAACAAAAAGAATTTTGAAGAACCACAAATTTCACCTCCACCTGTGCTCCATTATTGTGGAGATGAAAAATCATATGATATTGTCTTTCCTGATTGGACCTTCTGGGGTTGGTAAAGTTTCTACTACCTTTAGAGTGATACACTTACTAATATTTGTCTTACATCCATTAATCTTGTTTAAGAATACCAAAATCTTAGTGGTAACCATTTTCATTTCCAACTTCTCATAATTGTTTTTTATTTCCTTTATTAGGTTTTGTCATGCACTAACATATATAAGAAAATCATTAAATAAAAATTAATTTTAAATACAAAAAATAATTATTTATTATATTGATTAAACTAGATATTATTTTAGAGATTAAGAAAATTATTGATATTATTAATAAATAGTTTCTAAATTGATATCTAATTAGTTACCAAAATTTTAGCTAACAGCTTTGGAATCTAAAGTAGTTGGTAGTTAAAACATTGGTAGCTAATTATATATCAATTTAGAAACCAATTTATAATTTTAGTTATAATAGAACTACTTTAGATGTCAATAATCTTTGTAGTGTCTAAAATAAGATATAATTTAGTCAATATAGTTATTAATTATTTTTTTTATCTTTAAAATTATTTTTTTAATGATTTTCTTGTCGTGTTAATTATTTTTTCTCCGAATAACACAAAAGTAAAGGAGAAAATGTCATAGTTTAATTATTTTCCTTACTAGGGCTGAGCTTAACATAAGACCATGGGAAGCAACACTACGTAATATACAAGAAGGCAACAAAAAAGTGAAATGGAAGGATAGGATACCCTATGCTTTTTGGAAGGGTAACCCAAAAGTGTCCTATGTCAGGGGAGAACTAGGAAAGTGCAATGCCACAGAAAAACATGATTGGAATGCAAGAATATATGACATAGTAAATAATTTGAACCCTAACATTTTTTGTAAATTATGTGAATGCATTGATTATTTTAACATGAAACATATATATTCTTTTTCTTTTCAGCAATGGTCGCATGAGAAAGCAAGTAATTTCGAGAACTCAAAACTAGAAAATCAATGTACCTTTAGGTAATGTTTTCACACACTTTATAATTATTAGAGTCAATTTTAGTTTGCCTTTTGAATTTGTTACGTATAATCTTCTCATAATTTTCTTTTGTAAATTTTAAACTTTGTTCATGTTGTGTTTTTCATTATTTAGATATAAGATCTACACAGAAGGGGCTACATGGTCTGTGAGTGAAAAGTACATAATAGCATGTGACTCAATGACCATGTTCATAGAGCCTAGATATTATGACTTCTTTACAAGAAACATGTTACCTTTACAACACTATTGGCCAATCAGCATCAGAGACATGTGTGAAGAGATTAAGTATGCAGTGGATTGGGGAAATGCTCACCTTGACATTGTAATCACTTTCTTCCTTAATTTGTTTTTAAATTATTTCTATATATGTTTTAAAAAAAAAGAGTGTTGATATGTTGACAACCCTGCACCAGAATACAACTAGAGATAAAAATATTTTTTTTTATTGAAATTGAGCAATTTTGGAATTGCATTGTGCCACATCATAATTGTAAATTGGTGTCTTTCACTGTGTGCAATTGCCAAAGTAACATGCGGTTGTAAAAGTACATTTTCCTTAAGCAAATTACGTTAAGTTAACTCTATGCTAATTTGATAATGAAATGAGTGTTGATATGTTAACAACCATGCACCATATTACAATTAGAAAAGAGAAACAACATTTTCGTGAAATGGAGAATTTTAAAATTATATTTACCAAATAACAATTGTAAACTGGTGTCTTTAATTTGTAGTTGTCAAAATAATATTTTTCTAGTGAAATATACACTCATTTCCTAGCTATACATATGACTTAGCTACATAGGATAAAACCATTATTGACTCATTTATGCATGGAATTGAATCTATTGCATATATAAAAGCATTTTGACCATTAACACTTACAGTATGTTTTATTTTATACAAAAACTGACAATTTTAATTAATTGCAGGCAGAAGCGATCGGGCAAGGAGGAACTAAGTACATTGTAGATAATTTAAAGATGAAGTTTGTGTATGATTATATGTTTCATCTATTAAATGAGTATGCAAAGCTCATGAAATTCAAACCAACTATACCTACAGGAGCTGTTGAAACTTGCTCTGAAAGTATGGTTTGTTCTCTGCGTGGTCTAAAGAAACGTCTTTTGGCTGAGTCCATGGTGACTTCACCAAGTGAGACACCTCCATGTACAATACCTCCTCCTTATACACCACAAGCTTTGACAGAGTTTCTACAAAAGAAGAAAAATATATTGAAACAAGTGAAGACAAGGACAATAAATATACAAGAATAAAGGTTAATGGTGATTGTGTTGTACTCTATATGTAGATGTAGATGTTACAAACATGCAACACTCTTAATGCATGTCACATTATCAATTAGTTGTAGTGTAAATTCAACCTATCAAAATGTAATTGAATATTCTTCATTAAAAAACCATTTTTTGTAATTTTATATTAAGGGTTTAGTTATACTCTCTTAGAAATTAAATATAAGAAAAAAAATCATACCGATTCAAAGTATAAGTAAATATTAACTATAACTTTGTCCATTTAATGATATAATTATAAAAATATTCTTCATTAGCCAAAATTATATTTTAGTTATTATCTTTAGTTATTGATAATGTAAGATAATTTAGAATTTTTTTAAAGTAAAACCATTATTTTGCTTTCTAAAGGTGTTAGGACGAACCATTACCAATACTACAAGAAAATAACAAAATAGAGTCTATAAAAAACATACACAAAAAAGTGAAAGTCCAAGTTTATGTGTGAGCAATACGTTGACTATTCAACGAATGATAAAAGTGTGAAAGCTACTGCGTTTAGCGCGTCAGAGTGGAAACTGGTGCACATAGCGTTGATCTAGCCCACTAACCAGACATTAAATATTATAATATTTTATTTATGCATGGACTTCAGTGTGGACTTGACCCATGTAAATAGCAGAAAAAAAATTGATAGTGTCAATCTGGACAACGCATGGAAACATGTGTGGGTTTGACAAACACAAACAAAAAATAAAATAAAAATATAGTGGACTAGGCCCATACATAATTCCACAAAAAAAATACTAAAAAAATTAAAGTGGACTTGATCCACACATAAGCCGATACTTAAAAAAAATGAAATAAACTAATTTGTCAATGGACACCTAAATTTATCAAAAACATTTCGAACATCCAAATCTCAATTTCAACCCATTAAATTTCAATTTCAATGAATTCAATCCTCCATCAAAATTTAATTGAATTTAAAATTTTAATTATAATACAAAAAATTCAACAAATAATCGCATTTAAACTAGCCATATAGTAGACAATTTCCAATAACAACACTACACATAATAGAAGTTCGAACGTGAAAGAAACTCAAACTTAAATGGGAGATTATTAAGACTCATTAAATTATAAGTATGTCTTGATATCTTATATGTAATGCTTATAACTTATTTGTACCAAATCTCTCTAACGTTTTCTCCCACCAAAATCTACAAAAACAATAATAATCTTTAATTCATATTATATCAATTACTAAAAATAATGTAAAATAAAATATAATAACAATTTCATAATTATTTTGATATATATTATATTAACTACCCGAATAATTTACATAGTATGACTCTTATTACATTAGTTAAATTGATGTAAGAAGAATGTATTCCATTGATATTTATTTGGTATTATGTATAAAATATCTGTGTGTTTTCTTATGATTGTTGACACATAATTAGTTTTTCAAATAATCAATTTAAATATATATAAAAGTTGTTTAAAGCTTAAGATGCACCTCCATATTGCCTTATCAATTATCAATTAAATAAAGTGTAACACGAAAACCTAGTATTTATTTTAGATGATGATAGATTGATACCACAAATAATAAAAAAATATACTTAATAATCTAATAAATTAATATTTTAATTATTTTTAACTTAAAATATTATTAGTGTCAAAGAAACATTATGTGAGAGCGTAAACATTAAACCATTGTCCATGTTATACTCTTTCAAAAAAATTCCCATCAACTTCCTTTTCAAGCAAAAAAAAATTGTGATCACTCATCTTAATGTGCCTGGGTTCACAAATTGTAACCATATGGTGGATCCTTCAAAAGATGTTAAAAAGGACACTTTTCAATAAAATTCTTAAGTGAATTTCTTAATTTAATAATTACTTGGTTTTCATAGGATAATATCTCTAATTTTTAATCATATAATAAAATAAAAGTAAAACAAACAATATATAATTAACATATAAATATGTACAACTATCTCAAAAAGATATCCCTTGTCATAGGGATTTTAATATATACACCAAAAGTTTTCAAAACAACACAAAAGATTCAAATGAAAGTTATCTCATCCTTCAGCTCTGAGGAGCTTTATTTCCTGCAACATCATCTGCTCCCATGTAAAACACGATCATCACAAATAAAGAAACAAAAACAAACAAAGAACATGGTAAGCTAGCTATATAAATATTTCTATATAATTTTAATTTCAAATTAATAAACATAATTCATCAAGTCTCATACAATTTCTCAAACCATCGAGTGTCTATTAAAATTCATAAATTCATCTTTCACATGTCAAATCTACTAACTCACAACACATAGACACTTGATTCTACTTCTGGAAGACTCGTACGTTGACTTAGACTCAGAGATCTGCTCCTATCATATTATATCACTGTGAAATCCACACAACTATGCGCATAAATAATCTCAATACCACCTCTCTCCTAGTATGACAAGGTTAACTCATATAACATATCAAGTTAGTTATCTTTCAAACAACTTACCCATTCATATGAACCTCCTTCGACTCTCACCACCTGAATAACTTCATCTATATGATTTCATTATCTCAGGAGAGTCAGGATATCTCCTTCTAGACCAATCCCTAGTCAATGCACATCCTAAACAATCTTAACACGGTATTTTCTTTCCTGAAAATACTTTGTCTTGATTAAATTTCATATTTTGAATCTCACAATATCTAAAATCAAACAATCAACTCATACCAAAGTTTAAAATTTACAAAACACACAACAATTCATTCACTAATCATATAAATATCTAATTAAATAAATTTCCAATGAAATATACATAAAATAAAATTTTAAATAATTTTATAAGTAAAACTATACAAGAATAAATAAACCAACATTTTAAAAGCAAATATTAAATTTTAGTTTTTTTTTTAATTTTTTACAGAGAGTTTAGCTTGAGCGAGAATGGGTCTCGCTCAAGCGAAAATTCCCTCGCTTGAGCGAGATTCAACACGAGAGCACCCAGAATTTCATCTCAGGCCTCGCTTGAGCGAGATTCTTTCTCCATTGAGCGAGAATGGACTCGAGAGCACTCTATCTTTGCATTCTATTCTCATTTGAGCAAGAATTAGCTCGCCTGAGCGAGATGTGCAGAGAAATATGCATAATTCTATTATATTCCTGAATCAATCATCATTCAATTTATAATTTTAATAATCTACACATTAAAATGACAATTCTTACTCATATGTGCTTTCTAAATCAAACATCATCTAAAGTCAAACAACCGATTCTCATCAAACATCACATTTAAGTAATTCAACAAACTATACAAATACAATTCAACTCATTTATATTACCATTCAACCACTTTCAATTCTCAATCACAACACTTTCATCAACTTATTCATCTTAAAAAAATCACTATATAATATTCAAAATCAATCATTTCATTCAATATATTACTTTACTCTTAAAAGAGACAATCCTGCAAGAAAATTTGAGATTGGTGACCACGTCACCCCCACATTTAGATCTTTTAGCCTAAGGTTCTATTGAAAATTTAAAACTAGCTTCCCTTAGCTGAACTTGAGCATATGCTCCCTAAGAGCTCCAAACTACCAAAAGTTCAAGGGTAGTCTAACCTGGACCACAAAGTCCTGATAAAAAATCTAACTATACTTCTAGGATCCTGAGCTAACAGAGACTACTTTTGAAGATAAAAGCATCACATGCAACCTTAAACTAAAGACAAACCTAACCAGATCAAAACTAACTCAAAGAAAAAGGAGCCAAGAATTAACTTACTCTATTTGATTTGATCGGGCAATCTTATAGAGTTCACTGCTAGAAGTCCAATGACAGACTCCGATCGTCAAACTGATAAGCGAGGAGGTTAGAATATTAGAGAAAAGACATAGAAAAAGAAAATGGAGTTTTTAGAGAGATGATGGTTCTTTTAAAATGAAACCTAAATAACTGAATTTCTATTTATATGCCCTTTTAAATTTAATAATAAAATATTCAGATGTCATTTTAATTATACCACTTCTACTCTAAAACTATTTTTCTCGGTTCTTACACATCGTGCCTTAATTTAGGTAGTAAATGTGTTGCTTAAATTTAAGCACTGTTCTTTATATAAATAACAATGCTTAAATTTAAAGAACTATATCAATAAAAAAAAATATGCTACCTAAACAAATATAAAGAACTATATTAATTTAATGATGAAAAAAATTAAGTAATAAATATATAAGGGTTGATAAAGGAAATGTATTATTAGAATAACATGTGGAAGAAATGCTTAAATATGATATAATGAGATTTTGGATCAAGAAAGTGAGTTAATTAAATTAATAAGTTTAGGGACATCTCAAAAGATAAAGATATTTCATAATAATAATGCCAATATCATGAGTCAATTTTATAAGGTTGTGTTATGTTTAAAGTTCACTTCTTAATATGATATCAGAATCTTTTTAATTTATCTTAGCGAAAGTTTGTTGGACCTATAATGTGACCAGTTATCGGACCACCTTACATATATAGTCTCACGTACAAGTTGGTTGGTCTCGACGTGGGGGAGTGTGATACAAATTTCACATTAACTAGAAATAAGAACATTTCATTTTATTTATATATATATATATATATATATAAATAGATAGAACTCTCATATATGCTCAAACTTTCTCAAAACAATTAAAAATATAATTTTTTTTATCAGATTTCACTTTTCTTAAAAACAAAAAAAATCGATTAAAACATATTTTGTGATTTTTTTTTATAAAAGTAAAAAAAAAAATGTTGGCGTTAAAAAATAACATTGTTAGAAACTGGCAGAAGATAAACTTCATTTATTAAGGTTTAATTGTTGCATGCCATGTGCTGAGAGGGTTAATTGTTTCTCTTTTAAGCAACGAATTTAATTAGCTATTTTGCTTATGACGAAATTAAGATGTGATTAGTCAAAACATGATTAACGTACACTCTCGGGCTTTCCTTTTCCTATGGCTTACTTTGTGTAAAAGTAATATTAATAAAATAAAATAAGAAAATTGTCTCCAGTAAGAACCCCTGTTTCATTGCACTATGACGGATCTCACACACACTTTCTTCAGTTATAAGAAAATAAATTATATTAATACCACACATATAAAAATAGGAATTTTTTATTGAAAAAAAAAATATAATCAAAATAAATAAAAACAAAATTGTACAGATTTAATTATGTTATTTTTTATATTATTTATTTAAAAGTTAAATATATTTTTTGGTTTCTTTATTTTCATATAAAATTAATTTTTTTTCTAATTCAAACTTATTTATATTAAAAAACTTATTAAAATTAATTATTGTTAATTTTTTTTACGTGACAAACGAATTAATATTTCATCTTAACTCATTATTGATATAAATATTAAAATATTATAATAAAGTTCAACTGAAAATTATATATTAAAAAAAAATAGTAGTAAAAATTCATTTCAATTGATTTATTACAAGTATTCAATATATCTAAGTATTCAATATATCTATAGTTTGAATAAAAATCAATATCATAACTTGAAAAAATGTTTTTTTACGCTACCAGTTTTGGTGTTTTGACTGTCATATTTTTATACATGATTAATTGTGTTTTAAGTAATGAAATCGTTAATCTCAAAAAACTATCTTAGATAAACACACTCTATAATTAGAGCCATGTTGACTTCATCATTATCTATGTACAATAAAAGAATATGTAAAATAGATAATGGCATTCTATTACATAAAAATAATACTCTTCATTTTTTGGGACTAAAAATAATTTTATTCAATTAGATAAAATCACTATATAGATAAAAAAAATTCATTCTTGATATTGACTTGACTATATGTTTAATATTTTAACTTAATATAACTAATTACACTACAATAATCATTCCACGAGATTTTATTTACACGTGGTATAGTGATAGCATTAATATGATGTTAGGAAATATTACCATCACAATATAATGTTCATTACAATATCATGTATATACAATAATTTATTTTCCATTATTGGTTGCAACTCTGTCACTTGTGACAACATTTTTAACATTGGTAAATATTTTTAATAATATTTTTTTTATGAATATTAAAATTAATTGATTGAATATACAGTGCTTAATAAAATATTAAAATTTATATTATATTTAGTAAATATAATTTTTAATTATTTAATCATATATTATATTTAATAAGTGTAATATATGAATTATGGTGTTAAAATGACTATTGTAAATATTATATTAACAAAACTTAACAAATATAAAGGAAATTTATTGAACATAAGATTTTTCAAATAAAACTATAAATCTATACTTGAAATCTATTATAAAAGAAAACATAAATATTAGAAATTAATACCATTTTATATATCCGTTAAAATTATATTATTTACATTATTATTTTAAAAATTTATAAGAATATATATATTAAAATTATATCACATCTATTATTTTTTTTACGTGTTGTTTAATTTTTTTTTAAACTAAGAATGCTATACATTGTCTTGTTTTTAATAAAATATTTATACATTTTTTTTACCATTTTTTATTTTTACACACACACACCATTATATAATATAATGAGATACATTTCTTTATAATTATGTTTTATATAATTTCTTAATCAAACTATCTTATTTTTCTTTATATATTGGATAAAATAAAATAAAATTGGTAACAACATTAGTTCTCGACTATTATTAATATAAATTTATAAAGTAATATTTTAAAATTTATATCTAATATTAACTACTAAAATTTTAACTTCTAATAATTTTGAATAACAACTTTTAATTCTAAATTATTGCCTTTAATAAATATTGAACAATGTTTGTATTGTAAAGAAGAAGAAAAAATGTAAACTATTAAAGCATGAATCGGTATATTGAAACATTTGAAAATTTTCAACTTCAATGAATCACTCCGACGATAACTTTTGAAAAACAATGTTAATAGTATTGGGAAACAAGAATATGGCAGAAGAAATAATGAGAAAAAACAAAGGAAGAAAACACAATAATTTTATATTAGTTTAATATGCATATACTTTTAATTAAAATAACTTAGTTACATTGTTCAACAACTATTGAAAAATAATATTATTTTACTATATAAGATTGAGACGATCTCGTTGTCATTCCATAAAAACAACCTAATAATTAATATCGAAGATATAGCGAAAAATTAGTGCAGCAATTTTTTTATGATGAGACATGATGTATACACTTCACAAATATAGAAACCCAATACACCATAACTCTAATTCTAAGTGTTTAAGAAATAATTTTTTTTAAAAAAATTATATCACTTATTTATGATTAAATTAAATATTAGAAATTTAATAAACTTAAGAAAAGATTGTAGGAAGCTTTACAATGAGGATCCTCAATCTTTTGACTCTTGTTTAAGGAAAATATATTTTTGGTTTAAAATGTTTTAATATTTCTTTGGGTGTGTGTTTGGATCAAGTCATGACTAGTGTGTTTGGATCAACTAATTTTGAATGTGGGTGTATGGATGGAAGAGCGAGTGGAGTGATGTCCATCTTGACTAAAGTATTTTACTGGGATACCCATGACACCGAGAAAAAGGAAGAATAAAACATTGGAGGTGAGTGAAATCGATTTGGCATGTTTTCTATAGAGATTTATTGATATATTATTTTAAAAATAATTTTTTTTTGTATTTTACTTTTTTTATTATATTATAAACTTAATTATATTTATTCTATTATAATAAGTATAAATATTAATAGATTAATAATAAGAATTAGTTATATAAAAATGTCATATATATTTAACTTGATAATTATATTTCAATTATGTATTTACATAATAAATCCATAATTGATTATATAGTAAATATTTTGAGTTTAATTTATTACCTTTTTTGTCAAATTTTGAAAAAATATAAAGAAAGTTAGTCGCAAAAATTTAGTTTTTTTTATCCATCTTTATCTTTTATTTTTCAATTTATGTGTTTTCTTTGCTTTTCACTTGTGAATATATATATATATATATATATATATATATATATATATTTATATATATATATATAAATATAGTATAATATAAATAATATTTTAAAATAACAAAAAAATGCTTATAATAATATTTCAAATATCAGCATTAGTAAAATTTATTTTCTTAATATAACATATCTACACTCAATAAAAAAAATCATTTTAACGAAAAATTATTTTTATATTATCAATTATTAAAATATTAGTTAAGTTATTTATTTAAAATTGTAGTTTTCTCTTTAAATCATTACTGAAGAATGTGTTTATCAATTTCTTTTAAAAATTTCTGAAAAAAGTATTTTAAAATTCTATTAAATACTATGAATTCAAGAATCTCTATATAATACTATAGATCTCAAAATCTCCATAAAAGATCTCTCCATAAACATAAATTTTTTGAAATCTCCATAAAATATTATGGATTTCAAAATCTTCATAATATATCATAAGTTTCGCGTTCTCTAAAATACGATAAGTTTCAAAAATCCTTATTAGATATAATTTTTTTTATAATTTAAATTATTCATTACAAATCTAAAATATAAGTATTAAATGTACTTATTTATTATTAATTTTAATTATAACTAAATTTTTACATATTTAAAAATACTAATCATGTAAACATAATGTTAATAATTATTTTTCTTCCACTTATTATTATTAAATTGTAACCATATGAAACTATTAAATTCTACCATTTAAATGGAATGAATATTTCATGATCATGAGGTGACTAAGTCACATACAATTTTCAAAACAATGATTAGGGATTAATAAAACACATGTTCGAAAATATCTATGAATAATTTCATATAAGTAAAAGATTCTCATTTCATATATTGTGAGAGGTGCAATCAGTTTATCTTGTTTTAACAATCATCCCATGTGGTTTCAAGACATGCAAAATGTGGTCTTCCACACAAGTCAACTTCCAAATACGTGCACATCATTACATCCACTCACATTGCCTTTTTATTATAAAATAACAAAATTGTTTTCATTACTAACCTCTTTATAAATTGTTTCATGCTAATAAGTTGGATTTTTTTAATAAAAGTAAACAAATATAAAATATTTTTATTACTTCAAAAACTAAAATGAATGATTGAAACACTTTTAAGAAGAAAAAAGTCTATTATTTGAAGAAATCGTTAATATGTAATAACAGACCAATAATAATTTTGGAATAGCCAAAACAATATACTTAAAATACAATACAGATATCAAGAAAATCATAAAATAAAAATTAATTTTGAATGATAAAAAATAATTAGTTATTATAGTGATTAAATTAGAAATCATTTTAGAAACTAACAAATTTTTGGTTTCTAAATTAGTTTTTATTATTGATAAATGGTTTCTAAATTGGTATCTAATTAGCAACCAAGGTTTTTGCTACCAAATTTAGAAACTAAATAATTGATAGTTAAAACTTTGGTTGCTAATTAGATATCAATTTAAGAACTATTTAACAATAATATAAATTAATTTAAAAACTATTTTTTTTAGTTTTTAAAATTGTCTCTAATTTAGTTATTGTTACAATTAATTGTTTTATCTCTAAAAATTATTTCTATTTCATAACTTTCTTCTGATATATATTACAAGTGTTACTAATATAATAAACACGAGTATATAATTTTATAACTATAAGTATAAAAGAATCACACAAACATCTGTCTTTTATTCTTTTAAATTATTAAACTCGTCAATAATTAAATCATGATTACAATTTTCAGTTTTTTTTCCAATATAAATAACTATATTGTAGACAAGAAATTGAGCTTCTGTTCTATTTCGCAATCTTATTTTTGATAATTTTTATTAGAGGAAATGATTTTTCTATAATAATGGTAAAATATGAAAAGTTAAAATAAGATAAATTAAGCGATAATCAAGTAAAATGTATTTGATTTTCTTACTAATGTCAAAGATTGACACAATCATTCTTTGAGTGATAAAATGCTGATGTTGATTTTTTAAACTGATATTATCTTGTTAGAAAATAAACTATGAGAATCTAATTAAATATTGATATATGTAATTATTAAAAAGGAAATCAATGATAAATAAGTGAAAGTTATGATAAAAAAAACACATAACAATTAATATTTCATTTTATTAACCTAAACAAATTACATACCAAGCAAATGAGAAATGTTACATGAATAGAATAGTTTGTATTTTTTTTTCTTGAGAAACATAATACAACATATGAAAAGGAAAAATTAGCATAAAAACATAACCAATGAGTAACTAATGATATGAGGTGAGAGAAAATGAAAAAAAATATCTTAATCAATTTTTTACTCTTTATTATATTTAATTTCATTTTTTACTATTTATTAAAATTAAATGAAATACTTTATAAAAAAATTAAAAATCTCCCTAATTTAATTCCCATTATGTGTATTCACAATTTTTTTTAAAAGTTTGATATATATAACCTTCCACTCTCTCTATTAAATGCTTTACAACATAAGATTTTCCCTACAAAATAACACCTTATTTTCATAAACCAAACATTCAGCATACGATTTAATTACCACTTATATTAAACTATAAGAACTTGTGTTTAAAGCACACAACTTATTAAGTTATATTATAAATTTGTGTGATTGGTTAAAGCTTTATTTTTATTTTTTACTCGTTTTGCTAAAGCTGTATGATATCATTCTTTATACATGCTTGAACCTAAATAAAAAAACATGTTGTATATTCCATTGTAAGCAAGGTTTGAACCTTGACTAAATAAAAATATGATTAAGATCCATTATTTGAGGTAGTTGGTGCATATAACCATCACAATGCAGGAGTGGAAGAACTCCATAGATGATGATGGCTATGAGTAAAGGTTGTGAATATTTGAGCAAAGAGAAGAAATGGGTTTCTACCTATGGCTTCTTCTCCCTCCTTTTCCTCTTCTTCCTTGCTGCAATCAACTTCTTTGTCAACTGGGTAGACCTTGTAAGTCATCATCTCATCTTAATCAGTAATCATCTTCTTAATTAGTTTCTCTGGTTCTGTTCAACTTATGTAATCACTTGTTTTAGCTTCATTTTGATGCTTTGCTTTTCCTATGTTTTGCTTAATCACTTTCTTTTCTCCCTTTCTTATTCATGCATGATTCATGAATCCTTTGCCTGAAACTAAAGGTGCTCTTAATTACCACTATTAAGTAATCTGGTTCTGATACTAGACTTTAAGTTTAACTCAACCACATAAAACCGGCTCATGAGGTTGAGAATTGCACCCACTTATATAGAATGAAAGACTCTAATATCTAGTCGATGTGTGATCTTCAACGGATATTTTTGAAAATGAAGATATAAATACCTAAAAGTATGGATATTTTGTTATAGCTTTGAGAGAGATGAAAAGGTAGGGTTAGGGGGGACAAATAATTAGAAGGGATTACGTAAAAATGAGATTAAGGTCACCCAACTTAATAACTTTTGTATTAAAATAATATTGAAATTTGACTTGGTTGTTGTGTACCCTTTGTATTATACATGAATCCATCCATCAATTTGAGTGCATGTTTGAATTCATCAAACAGTTAATGGCTACATTTCATGAAAATCAGAGAAAGATAGAAGAAAGAGAGAGGATAGTATGTGATGGTAGATAAATAATTTTATTTTTCAACTATATAATAAAATTCAATGTTTTTATATTTTTATCCATTATAATTTTTTTAAGTTAAATATACTATTTGTTTCTATATTTTTAAATATCTTAAATATTTGTATTAAGAAAACTATTAAAATACATTATTTTTTTATATGATAAATAATTTTTTATTATCTTCTATGAATATTATATATTATAATATAATTTATATTGAAAATTAATTTTTTATTTTAAAAATTATTTATTCTAACAATTTTCTTAATCAAGAAATTTAAAATTTAAAATAAAAAAAAACCAATTTTATGTAAAAATACACGAAAAAGTAACATTTAGCTTTTTTTTCTTTCTTTTCTGGCAAACCAACCTTTAGGTTTTATGATCATAGGCAGCCAAACATAAATGCCCTAATTATTTAAGTTGATGTATTTCAAAGTTATGCACTCAATTAACCTGTTTTGAAGAATTTAAGACCTCTTGACATTAATATTTTTTTTTCACCATAAGATGAACAAATCAGACTACAAATACATTCTTATGTAAAATTAATTTTTAATTTAATATTTACTTATTCATAAACTAATTTATAAAAATAAATCTGTATTAGTTTTTTCAAAATCAACATTTATATTTATATATATTAGTTTTAACTTTCGAAAAAACTGAATTTGTTTCTCTTTCTTAAAAGTATTCATTGAAAAACTATTTTAAACATACTCTAAATTATCTTAATAAGATATGCCGAAAAAAATAAAAAATAAAAAATCATACAGAGATGATCACAAAAGAAAGAATCGAGAGTTATCTAGTTATCTGTTATTAACGATCTCATATATAAAAATGATGAGAAAATTTATATAAATTAATTTTTGTATAAACTAATTTTAATTTATAAAAAAATATTTCATTTTTTAATTTTTGTTTTCATAAAAGTTTGTTTAAATATATTAAAAATATATGTTTGGCCAAAACTTTTAAGCGAAAATAAATAAAAAATTAAATTGACTTCTTCATCAACTAATTTATAAATATTTCTTTATATAATTTCTCTATTTTTTAATAGGATATAAACTAATCTTAATTTATAAAAATTTGATTTCATTTTTTATTTTAATTTTCTCTTCTAACAAATTCTAAGATTAAATTTGAAAATATAAAACGACCACGTTATTAAAAATAATTTGTTTACTTTCAAAAAACTAAAATATTTTAAAGAAAATAAAGAGACCAAAATAAAAAATAAAAGGCATAAAAATTACAATATTTAACCAAACTTTTAACTATTGACTCTACTAGATGCTTACGGCCTTACCCTTATTCATACGGTATGCTACACAATTTCTACCTAATTAAAAGCATTCAATTCTTAATTAAGAACATTTGTAGTTCAAACTAAAAAATATTCTGAATTAATGTTGAGAAAGCAATTGAAAAAACGTCTTGAGTGATTAATTATGAGTATTAATAGTCAACAACAACACATCTTGTAAAATTATAATGCTAACTTCTCCCATTTGATTTAGCATAATGATCAAATGGATTTTCTTCTCCATCATCACCTTGGTTGTTTTTGTTGCAAGCTCTTTCTTCCTGGAAATTGATTTTGTAAGTAGTTTTTCTCACCCTTTAAGCTTATTCATCATCCATATATATATATATTACCATTTTCTCTTAATTTGCTTGGTTTGTCTCTCTTCCTTCAAAAAAAAAAAAAAACATATAGAGTGAGTTTTCAAATACTTGAGTCATATTGTTTTTTCTTTGCTTATATATGGAAACACTTCTTCCTAGCTAAGATATTCTAAGAGAAAACAAATGAAAATCTAGAGAAATTATATGATTTGTTTTATAAACTAACTTTAATGTGTTGATTTAAATTTTGTTTCTTCTCCTTTCTCTTTCTTAAAAGTGTGTGGAAACATACTTTTTATTGATGATATATATACATATCTTTTGTGTTTTGCAGTCAAGAGTAGCAAGCACCAAGACAATTCTAACATTCAATAAGCAACAACTTCAGTTTCCAATTAACTGCACTGATGGAAATTCAACAGCAACATGCTCATCATACTATCCAACAACATTTGAGTTTGATGGTGATTCATCAACTACATCATGTCCAGATTACTTTAGATGGATCCATGAAGATCTAAAGCCCTGGGAGAGCACAGGAATCACAAGGGACATGGTTGAAAGAGGCAGAAACGTTTCACATTTTAGGCTTGTAATTGTGAATGGAAAAGTTTATGTACAAAATCTTGACAAAGTATATGAGACAAGGGATGTGTTCACAGTATGGGGAGTTTTGCAACTTATAAGGTTGTACCCTGGAAAGATACCAGATTTGGATCTAATGTTTCAGTGTGGAGACAAACCTGTTGTGTTGAAAAAACATTTTCAAGGACCACAAGCTATGCCACCTCCCCCTGTGTTCCATTATTGTGGAGATGAAATTTCACATGACATTGTCTTCCCTGATTGGTCCTTCTGGGGTTGGTAAAATTTCTATTCCCTTTGGCATGTTTGATGCATGTGTTGCATAGAGACTAAAAGACAATTTGTCTCTTCTAATCTTCTCATAGATTTTCCTTTCATTCCTTCTACCATGTGATATCTCTAGAGTCCATTTTTGAAGATTTCATATATTTTTGTTTTTGTTATTAGGCCTGAGATCAACATAGCACCATGGGAAACAACATTACACAATATACTAGAAGGCAACAAGAGGACCAAATGGATAGATAGAATACCCTATGCTTTTTGGAAGGGTAACCCAATGGTGGCTCGTATTAGGAAAGAACTTTTCAAGTGCAATCCCACAAAAGAACATGATTGGAATGCAAGAATAGATAGCCTAGTAAATATATAATACGAACCTTAATTCTTGTTCTAGGTTAATATTTCACTGTTTATTTAAATAATTAACACTTTTTTTTTCCTTTTCAGCATTGGGACAAGGAGAGAGCAAGTAATTATGAGAATTCAAAGCTAGAAAATCAGTGTACCCATAGGTAAATATTTTCATTAACTTTGTGTTTTCTTTTGAATCTATTTATACATATTACTAATTTTAGAAATTTTTGTGATGAAAGATATAAGATCTATATAGAAGGCGCTGCATGGTCTGTGAGTCAAAAGTACATAATACTATGTGATTCAATGACCTTATTAATAGAGCCTACGTATTATGACTTCTTTACAAGAAATATGGTACCTTTGCAACACTATTGGCCTATCAGTCCCAGAAACATGTGTGAAGACATTAAGTATGCTGTGGATTGGGGAAATTCTCACCTTCAAAATGTAATCACTTTCTTCCTTTATTTTTTACTAAATGATTTCTATACTCACATAAACTGATAGTTGATACTAAAAGGAAAATGTTACTTTGACAATGGTACACTGAAAAGATATCTGTGATTTGGTTAATACAATTTCAAAATTGTTTCATTTGAGCAAAATAATATTTATGCTAAAAACATACTTAGTTGCATAATGAAACATGCACTCACTTTCTAGCTTCATTACACATATTGCTTCATTACACATGACATATGACTTTAATTACAAAAGGATCCACTTTAACAATAACATAAAATCAGTTTCTCTGGCATTATTATACTGATTCATTTTAAACAAGTTTTAAATTTGAAACATTGCAGGCACAAGTGATTGGCAATGGAGGGACTAACTACATATTAGAGAACTTAAAGTTGAAGTTTGTGTATGATTACATGTTTCATCTATTAAATGCGTATGCAAAGCTCTTAAAATTCAAACCAACCATACCAGAAGGAGCAATAGAGGTTTGTTCTGAAAGTATGGCATGTCCTGTGCAAGGTTTACAAAAAAGTTTTATGGTAGAGTCCATGGTGAACTCACCAAGTGATACACCTCCATGTGCAATGCCTTCTCCTTATACACCTGAAACTCTCAGAGAGTTTCTAAAAAAAAATGAAAATCTAATCCAACAAGTGAAAACAAAGGGAGTCAATAGCTTGTTAGTGTAGCAAATTCAACTTGTCAAACTGAGATTGAGTATTTTGATTAAAATTGCATTTTTTGGTTGATATGATTAAAGTTTTTAGTTGGTATCTTGTAAATTCAGAATATTGCATAAATATAAATTGCAATGACTTTGTTAGACACAACCTAATTTGGTCTAGCTAGTACCAAAAGAATCAACAATATATAATTAATTTTCTATAAGTTTATAAAACAAATGAACTTCTTAAGAGGTAAGGTTTGCACCATTTATATACTATAAAATATTATTATTTTAAATAAATGTGAGATCTCCTAATATTATTTATCTTTTAAGAGCATTAATATATATAATTTTGACATAAAAGAAAAAAATTGATAGAATTTTCCTTGAAAATATAATTTATTGGTCATTTTAGTTTCTATATTAACATTAACTTTATTAATGTATCACATTAAATATTAAATATGTTAAGGTTGTTGCATATTAAAAAATATATTACAGTAAATTATAGTTAGTTATATTGAATCAATCTATCTTTTTTTCCCCACCTCCTATTACAATGGTTGATCTGCATAAGATTCAACATAATTGTGTGTTTTTTTTTTGGACAGATCTAAATAAATAAATAAAATCAACAGGTTTTCTTTAAAAAAAATTTAATTTTAAATTTAAGTATCTTATCAAAATAAGATGTAATACAACTATAATAATTAAAAAAGATACAAAATTAATAATTTACTATTTATCATAAGTAAATGAAAAAACATATAATGACATAAATAATAAATTAAAGTCTAAATTCATATTCATAAATAAAAGAGACATGATGAAATCGTGAATAAAAATATTTAGTTTCAATACAATGTAGGTGTTATTAGATGTTGCAACTAATCTGCGTAGTGCGTAACAATTTCTCATTCCATCATATCAATTTGCACCCAATCTATAATTGAAAATGACAAAATACCCCTCTGATGAAAATAATCAGGATGTAAATAAAAATTACTTTCATAATCTTTTATCTAGAAATATTTTAGATTTTGATTTTCATAACACATTTTTGAATTTCAGAAATTTTTATTCAGAATGCATTTTTAATTTTTGTTTTCCGAAATTTTTTTATTCAGAATGCATTTTTTTATTTTATTTATTATTCTAGATTTTCAAATCCAGAATAAGAGTAATTTTAGAAATTTAAAAAAATGATAGAGTGCAAGTTAAAATTGATATGGTGCTGGAAGAAATTGGCGTCTGTGTATAATTATGCTAGTATGCAAAATGTCATTGGGCCAGAAAGGATCAGTGCAGTGTATCAATGGACTCTTTACGCAATTGAAAACAAATTAGACTTTTACTTTTTGAACGCCCGTTTTTTAACCTGTACCTCCACAATTGAATGAAATGACTGATTTCCCATGTCTATCTGCTGCCGCCAACATACTATCATTACCAAAAAAGAAGAGAAGGATAACACCTTACCTATTATAAATAAAATCATTAATTAAAAATTAATTTTAAATATCAAAATTATTATATTTATTAATTTAAATATTATTTTGTAAATTAAAAAATTATTGATATTTAAAGTAATTTTTATTATTAATAAAATTTTATAAATTAATTTTTAAATTAATATATAATATCATATTTTAACTATCAAATATTTTAAATTATAAACTAATTTTTATAAAATAGTATCCAATTTGATTATTATAGTAATTAATTATTTTTAGTATTTAAAATTAATTTTGATTTAATGATTTTCTTGTGACAAGTTCAAATAATTTTTTTTTTTAAAAAGTTGTTTATAGAATACACACAAAGCTTATTCTGAAAAATTAATTCCTAAAAACGCATTAGAGAAGATATTTAAAAGACTTGTTCTGAAAATCATATTCCAGAAAGCTCTTGTTTCAAAATATAGAAATTTGATTCTTAAAATATTGTTCTGAAAATGTTATCTTATTGTAGAAAACGTGTTCCATAATGTATTTCATAAATTCTAAAAGATTGAGAAGTCACTTCAAAAATAAAATATTCATTTAAAAATAATGGGGTGGAAGTGAAAAATGGGGTTTGGAGGAAGTAAAAGCCCACAAAGTATCATCCCATCAAAGTGACAAAACCATAGTAATCGCGTGGCTGAATAGAAGAACTAGATCAATTCTAATATATTAATATATCGAAAATGGCTTTTTTAATTGTAGTATTTAATAAACCTATAAGCATCTGAATAAACTTATTAATATTAATCATAGCATATAAATAATAATGTGGTCAAGATGCGTCATGTTAATTAATTAGATTATAAAAAAATAAGTTTAAACGTGTTAGAAGCAAACATTTTCGCATGCACCTACGTGTCTCTCTGATAAGAATGTTTTAAAACTTTACTGAATTTTTTATTCACATAACATAATATTCTGCACGGACACGTGGACCTTACAAAACAATTATCTTCTTTGTTTTGCTCATGTTCGCATCATCACTAACACCAAATCTTTGTCTTTTTCTTTTAATTGAAGAAACGGTTTAAGTTATCTAAATTGTTTAAATTATTTACTTTATATTAAAACATTTTATAATCTCATAAGTCATACTCTTATCTATTTCAAACAAGTAATTCCATATTTGCTAAATTCAAATAATAATTTAATTCAGTTCCTTTTAAAAAATAATTCAATTTTTTTATGTAGATCAATTTATTCAGCTTAATTTAATTTTGTTTGAATAACCGTATTTTTTGTGTGTTCACGTCACCAATTATATGTATAATTTCAGTGGTGTACTAAACTAAGTATTTCTTTAAATAATATTTTTAATTTGAATTTTAGAATAAAAGTATACTGTTCTATATAACCTATGATTCCAAACCAAATAAATGAAAGGAAGGTAGAAATTATAATTTTATATTTTCTTAGAATTTTTTGGTTTGAGTAAAGGCCAAAAAGATAAATGTGGGCTCATAACCTTATTATAGCACTGGATTATTCTCTTGAAAATGAAAAGAAGCAAGAAGGGACCATGTTTTACCAATTGAAAGCAAAATCTGATATGATAATATAAGAAAATAATGATAAAAGTAGCATTTTTTTTTTGAGCATTATAAGCTTTATATAACTGAAAATTAACTTGTGTGATCATTAAACCTATTAAGATTTTTTTTTTCTTCATAATTTTGAGATATATACTAAAATTATTTAGTGCTTATTTGATCTGTTCATCTTCCACGATTTGGAATATTTTTAAATAACTGTTAAGTACATTAACTTGATGTAAATACTACTGACTTAGTTGAAGTTTACTTGCAATAATAGTCATTAAGATGCATATAAATACCTATTGATTATATTTCATTTTATACAGGAGTTTTTAATTTATTCCACATGACAACATTCACTAGTAATATATATATATATATATATACATAGAAAATAAAGCACTAAAAGATTTAGTTATAATTTAATTATTTTTCCTATTTTCTAAACTAGTTGGAAGAAAATTACATGATGATTTTGTTAAGTGCTGTGAAATTATGGTAATTCAGAAAAAAAAACAAGTAATTCAAAGGATGTAATTATAAAAAATGAAGAAACTTCAATAATGAGAGAAACACAAGCGAAAATACAAGGAGGGATTATAAATATTGACCTAGAAATATAAATATTCATATTCAATGAGTGACTGATATAATAATTAATTAATATAATTAATTAATTGACTATCCGTATCACTTAAATAACTGACTGTTCATAAGTTTTTTTACTGGATTTCGATGTAAGAAATTAATAGTGCCTAATCTTTATTAAAGAATCTATATATTTATATTTTCTCTTTCCATTATAATTCTAATAAACAAATCTTAAATTTGAAATTTTATTAAAAAATTAATACACTTTTACTCAAGCAAATGATTATATATTTTACATCCTTGAAAATAATTATTGTTTTCAAGAATTATTGCAGAAAACATTGACATATTAATTTTTAAAATGGTAGAGATTCAAATACAACAAAACTAAATAAAAAAATATTAGTGGAAAAAGATTTATGAAAGTGTATTTGAAGAAGAAACACTAGTAACAATTAAAGCATGAACACTTACATAAACTTGTGACAGAAAAAGGGAGAGAGAGAGAGTTTGGAATTGCATCCATTGATGCGTGGAAAGGTGGGGCCAAGGCCAAACTCACCCAACCCAACAGCACTGTAACAAAACCGTGTTTTGAGTTCTTAGACAGACACCCCACGGCACAATTCACAACAGCACTCCTATAACTACTGAACAATCCGAAAACCGACATTCTACAACGTCAATTTATGTGTGCCACTTGAGACCTGACCTTTTTCTCTCTTAACCTTCTCAGAAACCCCATTCTCCTTTCCTTTCTCGTTTCTCTGTCTTTCGTATAGCTTCTCTGCTGCCACCTAAATCTCACCTCGTCTTGTGTTTTTTCTGTTCTGGGTCTTACAGGGAAGTCTCAAAGCTCGAAATTTCAGGTGTGTTTCTTCCTCTTCTTCTTTGTCATGGGTTTCTTTTGTTTTTGGTTTTATTTTTATGTGTTTGTTTCTCTGTGGGTATATGTGGAATGTTTTGATGGTTTTTGCTGGATTTTTTTGTAGGAAAGGGGTTTGTTTTTAAAAGTTTTTTGGGGTTTTGTTATTATTTCTTATTTTCACTGCTGTGTGGCCTCAAAAGCTTTTTTTTTTGGGGTTGAAATCTAGTATTGGGATTTTGGCCAGCCTGTAGCAGAAAATCGGTCTCCTTTTGTACTTTTTTCTTACCTGAGAAATTTTTATTTTAATTAAAAATTTGTGTAAGGTTCAACTTTTCTTCTGTGTCAAAAAAATTGTTTTTTCACCCTTAATTTTGTAAATATTGGATAAATGAGTAGATCTCATGGTTGCTTTTCTGCTGAAAGTCTGCACATATTTTGATAATAAGAACTTGAATGAGTATACATAAACACTCGGGGTTTCATGATTCACGGATCAAGGGAATGTTTTTTTTCCTTTTCATTTGAGATTTTCATTTTCTTCAGAGTATCTGAAGGTTTCTGTCATACGGTCTCATGTACTGTGGTAAAAGGAGTCTTGCCTTTTTTTCCTATGATGTTTCTGTCATTCTATTCTTTTGCAATCTTGGAGATACTTTTTTATAACTTGGAATAAAAAGAATTTAAGTCTCGTTTTGATTATAGTCTTGCTTCTTTATCACGCAGAAGACTATTGTGGATGTGGTGGTTGAAACTAATTTTTCTCTTTTTTGCTTGAGTTTTAAGAATAACTTGTTTTTGATAATGATTTGATATCCATCTTTTTTATATTTATATTTATTTTATTTTTCATTCTTTTGATTTCAGCAGGGTGAATCGTGTCATACCTTGTCTTATTTATGATAGGAATCAACTGAATAATAATTTATAAGTCCATGCATAAAAAATAAAATAATAAGTCCTGTTGCTTTCCTTTACACACGCACACACAAAAAGTTTATGCATTTAGCAGTATTTCATTTATATTTGACATCCTTGGTCAAATTTTATTATTAAAAAATAAAATGCCATATAAATACTAGTTTGAAGTTGTCTTGCCTTCCTTTGATAACTCAATGAAAGAGAATTCTTTTGTTTAAATAATGTTTATTTCTTGGGATTTTCCACATTATATTGACTTTGAATATTATGACATGAACTCAAAGGTTTTCAAGTAAAGTTGAGCTTGGTCAATGTGGTAATGTTGTAGTCAGTTTGGTCTACACTCTTAAAAGATGGTGTCTTGCATTCTTTGTTAGGACTTAGGAGAATTTGTCTGCCAACAGAGTAAGATTTTGAAGCTTAGATGTATCACAAAATTGCTACCCTGCTGCAAGAATGCATCTTTGAACATTTATAAAGAATGAAAACAATGTGCTGGATTAACGATATGCTTCGTTTTTTGTCTTTGAATTTAAAGCAAAACCTTCATTATTTAAGCATTTGATTTTCATCCACTAATAGAGGACATGACCAGGAAGTTACTTACATCACATAAGGATATTGAAATCTATATTTGATACTATAATAATGATGAACCTCGTTTCATCCTTTGTTTTCAGGTGTAACTTCTCTCAACTTTTCCTGGAATTGAATTAGTTATTGGCAATGAGCAATCTGAAGCTAGGTGTGGAAGTTGTGGGGGCTCATGACCTTATGCCCAAAGATGGGCAGGGCTCCTGTAGTACTTATGTGGAACTTCACTTTGATGGTCAGAAATTTCGGACTTCAACAAAAGAGAAAGATCTGAGTCCTGTTTGGAATGAGAAATTTTATTTCAATGTTACCGATCCTAACAAATTGCAGACTCTCACTCTTGATGCCTGTGTCTATCACTATAGCAAGAACAATAATTCCAAAATCTTCCTTGGTAAGGTCCACCTCACTGGACCCTCATTTGTCCCATATTCTGATGCTGTTGTTCTTCACTACCCTCTGGAAAAGAAAAACGTGTTTTCCCGCATAAAAGGGGAGCTTGGATTGAAGGTATATGTCACTGATGACCCTTCAATAAAATCCTCACACCCTCTTCATGACGTGGAACCCTCTGTGGACACAGTCCAACGCTCAACCCCAGATCAATCACCAGTTTCATTCACAAATTCAATCCTGAATGTTTTTTCACGAAAGAAAAATGACACAAAGCACACATTTCACAGCCTTCCAAATTCAAATGAAGAAAAGCAGCATAAATCTTCTCCTTCAGAACCTGCAAAAACGACTATAGACCATGGGAAGCATGAGATTAAACCTGGACTGCCTCCTCCTAGAGTTTTCCATGCATATCCAGGTTCATCCTCTCCAATGGATTATGCACTCAAAGAGACAAGCCCTTATCTTGGAGGGGGTCAAGTTGTTGGTGGGCGAGTTATACGTGGATATGGGCTAGCCAGCTCCTACGACCTTGTTGAACCAATGCAGTACCTATTTGTACGAGTTGTAAAAGCTCGTGACCTTCCATCAAAGGGTGTGACTGGTGGCCTTGATCCTTATGTGGAGGTAAAGATTGGAAATTTCAAAGGAACTACCAAGCACTATGAGAAAACTCAAGATCCTGAATGGAATCAGGTGTTTGCCTTTGCAAGGGAGAATCAGCAGTCAACTGCGCTTGAAGTTGTAGTCAAAGACAAGAACATGTTACTAGATGGAGTTGTCGGGACTGTGAGGTTTGATCTTCATGATGTTCCTACCCGTGTTCCACCTAATAGTCCATTGGCTCCAGAATGGTATAGGCTTGACAAGGGTAAGGACAAGAAAAAGGGGGAGTTGATGCTAGCTGTGTGGTTTGGTACACAAGCTGATGAAGCTTTTCCTGATGCCTGGCATTCTGATGCTCTCACTCCTGGTGAGCTCTCTTCAAATGCATATGCTCATATGCGATCAAAAGTTTACCATTCACCAAGATTATGGTATGTACGGGTTAAAGTGATTGAGGCACAGGACTTACATGCATCAGAGAATTCCCAAATCCATGATGCCTATGTTAAGCTCCAGATAGGTAACCAGGTTTTGAAAACAAAACCAGTTCAATCAAGGAGCATGGTTCTACGTTGGGATCAAGAGCTGATGTTTGTTGCCGCCGAACCTTTTGATGAACATCTGATTGTTTCAGTTGAAAATCGAGTTGGTCCCAGCAAGGATGAGACTATTGGAGTTGCTGCTATTCCCTTAAGCCAAGCTGACAAGCGGGCTGATGACAGAGCTATCCATTCCAGGTGGTATCACCTTGAAGAATCCTTGTCATCTGCAATCGAAGGGGAACACGAAAAAAAGGAGAAAGATAAATTTTTTAGTAGAATTCACCTCAGTGTCTGTCTTGATGGTGGTTACCATGTTTTTGACGGGTCAACTTATTACAGTAGTGATCTCAGAGCCACATCAAAGCAGCTCTGGAAGAAGCCAATTGGTGTATTAGAAATTGGCATTTTAAGTGTTAATGGACTTCATCCAATGAAAACCAGGGATGGAAGGGGGACAACAGATACATTCTGTGTGGCAAAATTTGGGCATAAATGGGTTCGGACTCGAACCATCAGTGACAGTCTAAGTCCGAAATACAATGAGCAGTACACCTGGGAAGTTTATGATCCAGCTACAGTTCTCACTGTGGGGGTATTTGATAATGGACACCTTAGTAATCCAGATGGTAACAAAGATCTAAAAGTCGGTAAAGTCCGGATTCGGATCTCAACCCTGGAAGCTGGCCGTGTTTACACGAACGTATACCCGTTACTGGTGCTACATCCTTCAGGTGTCAAGAAGATGGGTGAGTTGCACTTGGCCATTAGATTCTCCTGTTCCTCAATGGTTGACTTGATGCAGCTATATTTCAAGCCTCACTTGCCAAAAATGCACTACAAAAGGCCCCTTAACATCATGGAGCAGGAAAAGCTGCGACACCAAGCAGTCAATGTTGTTGCTGCTAGACTTAGTAGGGCAGAGCCCCCACTTAGAAAGGAGGTAGTTGAATACATGTCCGACACAGATTCTCATCTATGGAGTATGAGGCGCAGCAAGGCCAACTTCTACCGTTTGATGACAGTGTTTTCTGGAATTCTCTCAGTTGTGCGATGGTTGGGGGAGGTTTCCACATGGAAGCATCCTGTAACAACAGTGCTGGTGCACATTCTTTTTCTGATGCTTGTGTGTTTCCCTGAACTTCTTCTGCCAACTGTGTTTCTATACATGTTTGTGATCGGCATGTGGAATTGGAGGTTCCGTCCTAGGTGCCCTCCTCACATGAACACCAGACTCTCCTATGCAGAAGGTGTGAGCCCAGATGAGCTTGATGAGGAATTTGACACATTCCCCTCCTCAAGGAGCCCTGACATTGTTCGGTGGAGGTACGATCGATTGAGAAGCGTGGCTGGGAGGATTCAGAGTGTTGTTGGAGACTTAGCTACTCAAGGTGAGAGGCTCCAAGCTCTTGTGAACTGGCGTGATCCTCGTGCCACCACCATGTTCATGGTGTTCTGCTTTGTGTCTGCTATTGTGTTGTATGTGACACCCTTTCAGCTACCTATTCTTCTCACTGGATTTTACCTTATGAGGCATCCCATGCTTCGGAGCAAGGTGCCGCCGGCTCCGGTGAACTTCTTCCGCAGGTTGCCGTCTCTCACAGATAGCATGCTGTAAATGGAGGACAGTGTGTGTGTTCTTGAGAACTTATTTGCTGCTGGCATTCATTTTTGGCAGTGGCTGTAAAATCATTGGAGCTATCTCACTTTGTGTTATTGATTAAGTTTTCACAGTTCATGCAAATGTATACTTAGTGTGGTAAACTCCAATGTAGTTTTCATGTTAATCAGCGTTTTCAACTTTTGTTCTATGCTTGAACTGTAATCTCTGAAGTCAAGTATCTGCAACTAAATTGTCTTTTTAAGAGTACTGAAATGATCTTTGTTCACTTTCTCTTACCTTAAAATTCAGTGTACAAAATTTTGTAAGTATTGCAATTAATTGAAAATTTCTTTCTAAACTTTTTACCAATCAAACTAAAGGAACAAGAAAAGTGATTTGTTGAGGATGTTTAGGGACTAACGTGAGAGCATTTAACAATATTTTAATTTCCCCCCTCAAATTTTAAGATAACACGTTTGTAAGTTTTTGTTTTGATATGTTCATTTTGTTTATTTTTGTATGGAACTTTACTTACAATAATAAATTAATTAATTTTTATGTGATTTTTCAAGTTGACCCAATCTAATAAACAATAGTAACAACCATCTATATAAATGGGAGATTGAATACAGATAGAAAATAAAAACGTTGATACACATATATTATATATAGCAAACTGTAACTTTAAACAAAAATGAAGAGCAATTGAGAATTAGTTTAGATGTGAAACATAAAACATGTGAAACATAAAACATCTGAAACATAAAACTAAGAGAAACATAAAAACTGAAAATAAAACTTAAAACACAAGTTAAAAGTCCTAAAGTGGCAGTGTTGGAGGTTGAGGAAAACGAGGTTGAAAACGAGCAATTGAAAGGTCGTTCTTCCTGACTCCATCTCTGACATATCGATATCTTTCAGTCTTGCGAGAGAGATGGTCCATGATATTGAATTCAAGAACTTTAAGCTTAGGACACTTTGTGGGAAACTCGTCAAAGAGGGAGTCATTCCTTCTAAGAAGAAGACGAAGCTCAACTAAATTGTTAAACTGTGGGAGATTATAAGAAGGCGTCACTGAATCCCTAAAATACTTGATATACAGACACTCAACGTTACGTAGTCCTCCAAGGATCCTGTCAACAAAATTTTTGGCTTCAAACCGCACTGTCAAATAAGCCTTCACTCTCACAATCTTTGGCCATGTTCTTAGCGCCAGAACATATGATATGAAATCATAATCACCATCACTTTCTATGAAGAGGTCGCAGAAGCGGTTCCGAAAGAACACTTGGATTTGTCCAGAGTTAAGCAGAATCATCATCTCATCCAAGTGATAGCCGAAACAGTTTGGCCTATGATAAAACAGTTTAAGAGCCGGAGATTCGGATATAAGCTTGCAAAGATTAGAGTGGGGTATGCAAGAGTGGACACGTAGATTGAGGGTGGTGAGATTAGGGAGATGAACAGAAGGAGGAATGTCGAGATAAAAGGAGCCTGTGATATTCAAGGTGACAAGTGTGGAGGAAGTGAACAAGGTATTGAAGAATAGGACGATTTCCTCGGAGTGGCAGAAGGAGATATCGATGTTTTGAACTTTCTTTGCTACGACTGCAGAGACCCATTCATCGGCGTAATGTGCGCAACAATCATGAGCGGTGTCACAGTGGAGATGAAAGTCTCTGATGTTTTGCTGTGTGTGTTTGGCCACGAAGATACCAACATCGGAGTAGTGTCGGATGATTGGTTTGGAGCAGTGAATGTGGAGAGATGGAAGCATGGAATATAGAACACGCCATCTGCGTGACACCAATGATGTAACAGTGGCTTCCTTCGTTGTAAGGAAGGAAAGGATGTGACACAGAACATCGTCTGACAGCTTGCTGATTCTATCTTCTCCATCTTCTTCTCTCTTCTTCTGATTCGTTGTTCTCCTCTTCTTATTGGTTATTCTCCTCTTCTTATTCCTTATTCCTACCATTTTTAGGGCTTTCGAAAACTCACTTCCTTCATAAGAACCACCCCTCACTCTAAAAACACATTCTGAAATCCTAAACCCTAAATATGAATCAACTGAAAAAAAATAAATAATCTTAAACCCTAAATTCTAAACATAAATCAACTGAAAAAAAAACATAAAATTTATTAAAATTTTATTTTTTTCTATTACAGAAAAAATTACAAATACAATTATCTCTTTAAACTTATTCAATAAAACATGATATCTCCACACGAACAAATCACACAAGATTTCAAAGGCTGAGCACACTCTTCAAGATGCCGACCCTACCATTTTCTGCTAAACATCTAAATTCTTTTATTTAAAGATATTGAAATATAAGATAAAAGATTATATATATTATTGTCAAAGAAAAAACAGTTAACAGAATCATCTTCTCTCCTTGAATAAAGATAGAATAAAAACGAAATCTATTCTAATTTTACAGGATTAAAAAAAAGCAAAATTTTCATTTTTTATAAAATTGTATGGAATGATTAATTATTGTTCTAATTAAAGTTATTTCTAAAAGTATAATAATTTAATTAATTTAATTTCAAATATTCATTAAAATTGTAGATGTATTAAGATTTTTTGTGTCAACCACTAACAGAGACATGTATAGAAGGATATGCATTCTAGAGTCATAGAAGAATATAATATTAATTGTGTATTTTCTAATTATTAGTTGTTTCTCTTTATAGAGAGGTGAATAACTTTTATTTTGTTTTTGTCTGTTAATTTTAGTATTTATTGATTGATTATTTCTTTATTTAGGTAAACCCTAGAATGAGTGTACAATTTGTATATATTCAAACTATTTATTCTGATTCCATACACCATTGAAGATATATTCATTCTCATATCATTTGTTTTCCTTTTACTCTTTTGTTCATTTTATTCTGTTTTGTTCAGATCTATTCTATTTTATAATACTCTCAAATAACATCTCCAACTAACAGATAAAAAAAATACAAATGTAACAATTGTATATTTATATGATGAAGACATAAAACTACTGTATATAGAAGAGATTTTACACCATTAATACATCTTTAATATATATAGTCCAACCTAACATTCATACCACTATTTCCTTTAGATACTCCACATAGACTAAAGAAAAATGTTTAAAAAGTTTTAGATGGTTAGTTTTAGCATTTTTTTTCATGGGAGGAATGTTTAAAAAGTTTAATTCTATAGAGATGAGGTCTCTTGTTATTTGTATAAGGGTTGGGATAAGTATCTCTTTATTTATTTATTATATTTTTGTTGATAATTGTTTATTTGAAGGTGGAGTGGTTGATCATACTGAAGTTTTTTCCTTGACACATGTTAAAGTTTAGTCCTGGATCTCTTCAATGATACTGTCAGGAAGTTTCTCGTTCTCTGGTGTCTAGAACCCTTGGTATATATGCATTCGATTTAATGTATTTATAAGGGTTGATCCTTGATCTTTCTGTTTTTTTTTTCTTTAGTTGGTAGTGTTGAGGTAAACAGTAGGAGGTTTAGGGTTTAGGGTTTCATTTTGGTTTTGATGTATTTGGAAATATACTTTTTGAACTCTTTTACTTTGTATAAGGGTTACACCACCTTAAAGTGGGTCTTTTTAATTTTATTGATTGACTGTTTCTTCCGTACTTCCATATGTTCTTCTATCACCTTCATAAATTTTTGTATTTCCAAAAATGTCCCTATGTAATATTCTGTATCACGTAATCCGTAAGTCATTTTCCAAATTCATAATTAGATTACATAATTTGTAACTATTTTTGAATTTGAAATTAACTTTCAGATTATATAATCGAGAATATACTAGTGACACAAGAAAAATAAAAACGTATTTTCTTTTTCTGATAAAAATATCATCTGTTATATTTGTTTATTCATAAACCTACGTAAAACACGCGTAACTCTGTAATTTCTTCTTTTCGTAATAATCTCTGATTAACTTTTAATAAACTTATATATATATATATATATATATATATATATATATTCTACTTCAAATTTTATTCGACCTTAACTTGGAAATTTTAAGTGTTTGGATCATTTATAAAATACAGACACTCTTGATTCATATGTTTTAGTTGAAGCACCAATGGTTAGCGTTTTCTGTCATCAGCTGGGAATAATGGAGGAAGGAGGAGCACAACGTCTGCCTTCAAAACAAAACAAGAAAAATATTATTTTATATATACACTTTTATTTCGTTTAAGCAAACAAATAATTTATTTTTTGTTTTGTATTTTTTTCTTCTCTATTTAATTTTTTTTATATGAATCTAATTTTAAAAATAGTGTCTTTTTCTATGGTGATTAGTAAAGGATGAAATAGTTTAAATAAATTGGATGTTCTTTTTGTTTTTTGAATTTTAAATATTTTTTATATATGAATGGGATCTGCTTTTGTTTTAGGAAATAATATTTTATATTATTATTTTGGACTAACTTTTTATAAATAATTTTGAATATAATTTTGATTGCATAATTCATAATAATGTTTAATATAATTTTGAAAATGATGAGTATTACAGATTCAATGTTTGTGGCCATGCTTGGTTGTAAATGATTAAGTTACACTAAAGCTCAATTTACAAGTTCAAAATCATGATATTATGTTTAGAAGTATGATCACTATAAAAGCAACAAAGAAGTATTAGGATATTTTAGCAATATTGGATTTAGATGTGTTTGTTTATGCAAAATTCTGATTAAAACTTTACAATGTATTGTTTTTTTTTTTATGAAAGTAGTGTAATTTTATTTTGAAATTTTCAAAATGGACAATTTTTATTTTTTGTTTTCAGGGTAAATTGTCAACCGCACTAAACATTTTGATAGGGTAAAATCGTCACTCAATTCATCCTTTCAATCAAGTGCTTTCATGTAATTTAGCTATGCCATCAAATTTAACAATGCAATGCAACTAGGCATCAAATTGAATAAGTGAATGGGAGACCACGAATTTAAGGTGAAATCTCCAATGGGGAAGGCGAGTTTCAAGTGAGCTCGGTAGACAAGTTTCACTTGAACTCGTCAATGGTGAATACAAGTTCAAAGTAAACTCGCTAACATGGTATACGAGTTTTACTTGAACTCGTTTTGTCATTTTTCTCCATGTGCTTTCCTTCACTCATTTTGAATTTTTCCTCCATGTGCAACCCTTCACGGTATAACTTGGTTCACGTGAGAATCTTGACTGAATCTGACGACAACGAAAAAGAAAATAATGATGATGAAAGCCACTGAGACAACAAACAAAGTTCCCATATAGAACAAGATCTCATAGATCATCTTTATGTTGTTAAATTATGTAATCTTTAAATTAAATTGTCATGTTTGTGCATTTTCACTTACTATCAAACTTTAATGTTCTTCTTAAACTTTATTTATTTATTTTCGATTAACATTATCTGTTTTAACTTTTTGATTAAATGTTTTTGATTTATTAAAAATTCAAAATAATTTTAATATATTAAAAACTAAAAAAATATATTTAATATTTGTAATTATATTTAATAAAAATTCAGTTATTTTTTTTAATTATAATAATAAAAAAATATTTTCTGAAAACTTATTTAGGTAATTTTTTTTATAAAAATCTAATTTTCTTTAATTATATATAAAAAAGTTATAATAGTAAACTAAATTTATCCAATTGTTTATTTACTAATATTTTTATTTTAAATATTAAAATCTAATTTTCTTTAATTATATATAAAAAAGTTATAATAGTAAATTGAATTTATCTAATTGTTTATTACTATTATTTTTATTTTAAATATTAAAACAGACGCACTTATGGATTTTTATTTATTTTTTTAAAATCCAGTTTGCGTCGGCCGCGGCCCACGCATATGCGTCGGCTTGCGTCGGCTTGCGTCGGCCACGACCCACGCATGTTTATATTTTAGGATTTTAAAATTATTTCTTTAAATTTATTTAATGTATAACATTATAAAAAATATTTTAATATTTAATTTTTTATTGCATTTATTTTAAAATTATTTCTTTAAATATTATAATAAATTTATTTAATTTATAAATTTGTAATATAAATTATTTAAATTAAATTTATTAAGTGTTTGATTTAAAATTAATAATTGAGTAAAAAAAAGATGTATTTAAATTATTTAAATGTTATATAAAATATTTTATTATTTTAAAGATTATTTAATTTATATATTTTCATATATAAATTAAACAATATAGATTATTATTTGTTATATATTTTAAAATAATTTTTTGTTGTATAAATGAAATGAATTATTTTTGTTGTATAAATTGAATTTAATTGTTTTTGTATAAATTAAAGATTTTTTGTAAAAATTATATATAGCTGTTTATACATTAAATTTATTTATTTGTTGTATAAATTTAAAATAAAATAAATGAAAATTTTGAAAGTTTTATTATAAATATAAATATAATAAAAATTATAATATGACAAAATAATTTGTGTCTAACCTTAATAATAGTTATTATATATAATTATAGATAATAATAAAAAATAAATAAAAAGATGAAAATAATAATTAAAAAATTAAAAATAAAATCTGTTGCATTACATACGAAAATTTATATTTTCATCCTTTGGCTCACGCCTTTGGTCCACGCATAAGTCTTCAGATGATGCAATTTGCGTTCCACGCAACCTGCGTCCAACTCACTGGCCCACACTATTGCTTCCAAGGCTTTTTCGTCCAACTGTGGCCAACGAAAATTCGACGCATAAGCGTCTTATTTTAGCCCACGCTAAATCCTTGTTTAATTGTAGTGATTATTGGTTTCTAAATTAGTTTTTAATATTGATAAATAATTTCTAAATTGATATCTAATTAGCTACCAAAGTTTTAATAACCAATTATTTAAATTATAAATTTGGTAGCAAAAACCTTGGTAGCTAATAGATACCAATTTAGAAACTATTCATCAATAATAGAAACTAATTTAGAAACTAATAATTTTTTTAATTTATAAATTGATCTCTAATTTATAGTCAGTATAGTAACTAATTATTTTTTATTTCTAAAATTAATTTATATTTAATGATTTTTTTTTATATTTAATTTTTTAAACTACACAACACTGCAATTTATATATATCTAATAAGGTTTTAAACTGGTAAATTTATAAAATATTAGTAATAAACTCATTCGTACATAGAACAGAAAAAAAGACAGAACAGAAATTATAGTTTTCTACAAACTCATACATAGAACAGAAAAAAAAGACATAGACACTGCTATATACATTGGTTAATTAAGTGCATTAAGCATCAGACCAAGTAATTTGTAATCCACCCCACTGGTCATGAGGGACACCCAAGGCTTCCCACACAGCCTTTGATGCATCAACAATGTTGTTGGGACAAGGAGGTTGATAATCATGGTCTGCATCACACCCCATGGTGGAGTCACACTCATCAACCACCATGGCCTCCACACTCCTGCCATTGCCATGGATGGTGATTTTGTTGTGGCACCTGCTCTTGTGGTTGAACCATCCAGTGGAGAGTGCAACTATTGGTGTGTCATCAGAATGGTACTGGTTGTCACATTCTGAAGGCCCACCACCATCTCCATTCTTCTCAAAGCTGTTAAGGGTTAGATATGCCTTTGTGTTGCCACTCACTTCTGGGGAACATTCATATGTTGTGTACATTTTTCCTTGTTTGCAGCAGTCTGAATCATTCTCTTGGTTGCATTCTCCTGCAGGAGCCTTTTTCCCTTTGATTCTTCCACTTGGACGACATTGCTGTGCTTCGGAATGCATGCAGCTTGTCAGTAGCAGAAAAAGTAGTGCCAAAGAGCATGGTTTTGTGAAAGCACTCTTCATTTTTTGTGTATATGCTTTGTTTGTGAATGTTTGATGCATAGATGGGGATATATAGAAGTTTTCATATCTGTTGGTCAAAATACACACCACCTTGTAAAGCACAACATCTATAATATATAGTTGTTTCTTTTTTTCTTCTTATTGTGTTACATGAAATATACTGATACATGCACATCACTAGTCAAGAGATATTTTTGTTTTACATCAATAGTATGGTTATTGTGTTGAGTGTGTTTTGTTGGGATAATAAGATCAAATTAGTGGCACTGTAAAAAATACTATTTCATGCATAGAACTTAAAGCTAAAAGTTAGTTTAATGATCATGCATGGATAAACAGATGGGATACAAGAATTATAGAAATGTAAATTAAGATTGGGTTAAGATTAAATTACTAAAATATTAAGAGTAGCTTGTTGCATACAGGATTCTCTTCAACATCTTCTACCTGCCGTATCCGCCACTATAACTATCTTGTCTTCTTTTCCAAGCCATGCACTACAAGAAAATTGTCTAATAATAATTAATTTAGAAATAAAAAAAATTAATTTCTATAGTGATTAATTTAGATACAATTTTATAAACTAAAAATTATTGATACTAAAATGGTATCTATTATTAGTAAAAAGTTATAATTAATTAGATACTATATTTTTGGTTGCTAATAATAAAAATAAAAATAAAATTATTTTTAGAGACCATTTTTTTAGTCTCTTATTAAGATATAATTGGAAATCATTTTTTAAGTTACTTTTAATTTATTTTAGTGACTAATTTTTGGTTTATAAAAATAATTAAATTAGAAACTAATTTTTTAGTTTCTAATCTATACTTAATTTTTAGTCATTATTATTTAAATTTAGATACTAATTTTAGAGTGATTAAATTTTATAAAACTAATTATTAATTTATAAAATATTTTAAATTAATATGAATAAATTTACTAATTTATTAATTTTAGTATAATATTAAAATAATTAATAACAATTTAACAATTACAATTAAAATAGTATTTTAACTTTTTAATTTTACTTAAACATAAACATAAATTAATAATAAATTCAAAATATTATTTAAATTAAAAAAATTATAAATTAATTTAAATAGATATCCATACTTTCTAAAAACTTATTTAATTTTTTAAATCTGAAGAAACAGTGCTTTGAATTTCTAAATTTATCTCTTTCTTTAACCCTTTCTACTCATCTTTCACTCAGCAAATACACTAACTCACAAACACACTCTGCAACATTCTGCGACGACAACAGCTACGACAACCGCAACGACAAGGCACCTTGCGGCTCTGCAATACTCTGCAACAGAGACGACAACGACGACGACAACACACCCTGCAGCAATGGCGACGACAACGCACTCTGCACGGCGACGACAATGCACTCTGCACGATGACGGCAACGCACTCTCGCACTCTACAACAATGGAGTTTCTCTGCTCCGAAGAACCTCTTCAAGTGTCAGATTCGATTCGTGTTCATTCTCTCTCTTTGTTTTTATTTTTTTGCTTCGAAGCTCCGCATAAGTTTACTTACAGTGTATCTTCCCCATCTTCAACCCTAAATTTATTCTGTGGACAGAGATTTTGCTTACAATTGCTTCACCGGTTCGATTCAAGAGGAATGGGCTTCAATGAAATTAGCTTCAATGTGAGTCTGAGTCTTTTCCAACTACTGCAAACTTTTCGTTCTACAATTCTTATTTTATATTAGTTATATATTACGTAAAACTGTGTGCAGTTCTCTTCTTGTGAATCCCTTATCTGGAAAATTCCAAAGCATCTAGGAAATTTTACCTCTCTTAGATACCTGTATGTTCCAAGCTTTAATTCAATTCCTTCCTATGTCCTAGATATTATCATGTTTATAGAAATCCTCAAGAATGAGGTATACTTTGAAAGTGTTATTGTGGTAGTATGTGGTTTATCATCCTTACTAACCTCTTCATTTGTCTTGTCTCCAATTAGGATGCTTGAAGCAAACCAATTTTCTGGTGCTGTTCCACCGGAGCTTGGGAAACTAATTAACTTGGAGACATTGTAAGACACCAATTCTTTCATTTTTAATATTATTATTATTTTTACTTTCTCTTAAGATATCATGTTTTCCTATGATTTTTTTCTGCAATTTTAACACTGAAGGGTTCTGTCATCGAATCAATTGACTGGGAACTTACCACTTACACTACTGGACTACAACATTTGACTGACTTGTGAGCTTTGATATTTGACCTTCTTCTTAATTATAACCCAACTACTTAACTCATATAGTGCATCTCATGCATACAATTCATTATCACACTGCAGTAGAATAAATGATAACAATTTACTAGAACAATACCTAGTTTCATACAGAGCAGGCAACTTCTCCAAAGACTGTGAGATTCTAATTCTTTCTTTGTTAAATGATTTGACTATGCAATTTTTCTACTGGATAATTTTCAACCAATTTTCATGATTGCAGAATCATGTAATGTACACAATTTTTATAATGAAACTAAATATTTGTTTTTATGTTAAATTATTGACACAATGAATTAAACAGTTTGGCATTGCTTCTGTTAGCTCCTAACACGTAGCATGCGGCAATATACAGAATTCAATCCTGAAGGATGGAAGTAGCATGTAAGTTTCTTGTGGTTCAAAATTCTTTATCTATATTAATTTTCTGCAATGAAGGTTTTACTCTCATAGATTTGGAGTGTTTAGTATAACTCGATAGATTTTTTAGTCACTGAGTATGTGGTCACTGCAAAATAGAACTGGCATAAAAAATCATGATGAAATTATTTCCTAGCAATAGCAATAGCAATTGCAAAATATAGACAATTCCCGGTTGATTCATCTTTATTCTAGAAGTAATTCATACTTTAAATTTATATGTGATTTACTAAATGTACTTAATATGAGAGAAACCTTATAGAGAAAAACCTAAACTCAGTCATCTAAATCTCAAATGGTATTTCAAAGAACTTAGTCTGTCTAATGTGAAGCTAAAACACAAAAGAACTTACTTCATTTTGGGTTGTACACAAAGGACAATAGGATTTCTATTTCATTTTTACGCTTAGAACATCTCTAATATAGAGATCTTATGAAGTATCTTAAGTTTAAAACTAAAATATTATAAAAACATTATTGAAACAAGTTTATATAATATAATTGGAGGTCTTAAAATTAAGAACTCTGGCTTTTAACAATAAAAGACAATATTTCAATATCAACAACAATCTTTATAAGAAATTGAAATGCAGATAAAATATTATAACTAGGGAGTTCTAATAAAATGTCACATCAGAACAAACTTGTAAAAATTTAGCGTTAATTGCATAAAAAATGATGTAGTATATTCTTGAATTGTAAATGGTTTTATTGTACCATTCCACTAATCAATGCTTGTGGAATCAGAGTAGAAAAGCACTGAGAAAAACTGGGACGGAAGTATATCACTGGTTAACATGCCAAAAAATGCCAAAATTATCATGATGGGGCATTCATTGGTCTTCCTCATAAAGAGGATAGATGGAGCACTGCTATGTGTTGCTGTTTTTGGGGTTTCATCCAAAGGGCTGTCTTTTGTCTTTTTAGACCACCTACAAACAGTTCTTGTTATTACCCTCCCCACTTCTAGGGAAATTAATTAATTATTAATTGTGAGTAAATTTGTACAATCTCCACTTAGTTCATCATCATCCCTTTGTTGCTTGATAGTACTAGATTGTTTAGTTGTTAGTACTAGAGATTATAAGAGATTCACTCAATAACAATTGTGCAAGAATATGAATTATTCATCATCATGGTATAATAATAGTAATGAGAAACAATCATTCATGAAATAATAATGCGTGTGTATGGTGATTTCTGTTATTTGTTCTTTGATCGAGGCTTTGTCTTTTGAGACTTGTACTTATATATATATTTTTCTTCCCTCTTTCTTTTTTGTAGCATGAAAAGCAGATTGAGAACAGAAGAAAATGGAGAGATTGAAAAACAAAAAAAGGGAATAAATTAATACTCTGCATGCATGCTTGGATAATCCGAGTTAAACTCTTTGCTTTTTTTTTAGTTTAGCTCACGGATCCAAGTAGCCCGATTCATTAATTATCATGTTAAAACATGATGATAATATTCTATTGCCATGAATATTCTATTGATGTTAACAGTATAAAGAAGAAAAAAAGTATAAAATTTTTCTATTTTCTATTTTTTTCCACCTGATATTAATTTGTGATATTCTTTTGTTCATCTCGGTATACATCTAGGTTATTTTTTATTCTATTTAAGCAGTAATAACTACAGTGAAGAGAATGCATAAGTTATGAATAGATATTGTTCATCTCGGTATACATCTAGGCTATTTTTTATTCTATTTAAGCAGTAATAACTACAGTGAAGAGAATGCATAAGTTATGAATAGATATAGAGAAAATGAAGAATATTAAATTTTTTCAATAACACTTCTTATTATATATTTCCATTTTTAATAAAAAGAAGTAGTAGTTGATGCCACTAAGCATAAGGTTATAAATAAATATAAAATATGACTTGAGATGATGAACTTTATAAATTTATTTTAAAATTAGTGAACTTAAATATATAAATAAATAAATAAATAAATATTAAAGAGTAAGTAGGTAAATAAAATAATATTTTATAATAAATTATATTATTTAGAGACTAATATAGTGACCATTTTTTGGTATTTATATATTTGGTCACTAAATAAGTTTCTATATATTTTGGTTACTAAATTAGTTTCAATGAAATTGGTTGTTAATTTGGTTTCTATATAATTGGTCACTAAATTAGTTTCTATATATTTGGTCACTAAATTGGTTTTTATTTAATGGTAACTAAATTGGTTTCTAAATTAGAATCTAAATTGGTATCTAAAATTAGCGACCATGATTTTAGCCTATTAATTTCTAAATTAGTCTCTAATTAAGTTAGTGACTAATTTTGTCATTTTAGAAACCAATAATTTAGTTTCTAAAAATACTTTTTCTTGTAGTGATGGTTAGGGTAACATTTTAACATGTAATAGTAATTAATTTAAAAGAAGTCATTTAAAAAAAAATATAATTAGGGGTATTTTTATTTCATTTCCATTTACTATTTACTATTTACTTTGTAAAACAAAACTGTTAAATTTAAATTTTGAATTTAAAATATATAATTATTAAATTTGTTATATTTTAATATCATGAAAGATAAAATTGGAAAAGAAATTGTGTATAGCTAGAAGGAATCGCTAAACCCTAAACTTTCTAAAAAGTAGAGAATTTGAGTTCTTTATTTTTTTTCAAATTCACATTTCTCTAATTTTTTTACAATTTAAAATAAATAATTATTAAATTTGTTATATTTTAATATTATAAAGGATAAAATTGAAAAGCAAAATGTATACACCAAACAAGGAATCCCCTCTATAAATGTACTTAAAAAATATAATAATAAATTTGTATAATATTTTTTTAATTATAATATTATGTAATTTATTTATTAATACAAGAGAAAATTAAAATTAAAATTATTAAGATCATATAAAAAGTTGATTTTGAAAAAAAAAATTGTAATACACTTTTTGTTTTTCTCAAATTCAAATTTCTCTAAATTTTTTAAAATTTAAAATTTCAATCTAAAATATATAATGATTTAATATGTTATATTTTAATATTATAAAAATAAAATGTAAAAATGAAATGTGTACACAAAAAAAAGGAATACTCTTTATATTTTCTAGGGACAAAGAAAAAATGAAATAGATAATCATCCAACAAAAAGCATTCCTCCTACTTTAATGGCTGCCCTACAATCCCAATACATCTGCCTAGATAAATTATTCCCAGCAGCATTTTGAATACACTACTCATTTCTAAAAGGTACCTTATGCAGAGATGAACATTTGTTCTTTTAATTGGCACTGACTTTGTGCCAAAATCCCAATGCTACTTCTGCTGTAAGGTGTAACAGAAGAAACCACAAGAGTTGGTAATACCTTCACAACCTGGACAAAGATGTAGAAAATGTAAAAAAACAGACACTCACTCACACTTAAATTCTCTCTAAAAGAAACACTCTTCTTTGTAAATCTCTCTATTGTATTTCTTTCTGTGGTGTATCTTACAATTGAGAGAGCATCCCATTTATAGGCTTTAGGAAGCTCTTCTAGAAAAGTCTTCATTATGGTCTTAAAACCCCACTAACAACACAATTAAAATCCCACTCACAACTTTTGACCTTTTACATATCCAAACTCCCATTCTACTCTTTTCTAGTAACTTCTAACTTTAAAACCCACAAATTACATTAAAGTTTATTCAACAAAACTCCCCCTTAAACTTAAATGTTTCTACCATCCATCATGCCAATCATCTTCTTGAATTTGTCGAAAAAGACTTTCGGTAGCGGTTTTGTGAAGATATCAGCAACTTGATCTTGACTTGCCACATGCACCAATTCCACACTTCCTTTCTTCACATGATCACGAATAAAGTGAAAACGAACGTCAATATGTTTGCTTCTTTCATGGTTCACTGGGTTCTTTGCCAACTCAATTGCTGATTTGTTGTCAACTTGAATCACAGTTGCATCTAGTTGCTTTAGCTCCATCTTACTCAACAAGTTTCTTAGCCATATCGCATGACATACACACCAAGATGCTGCCACATATTCAGCTTCACACGTCGATAGCGTCACGATCGGTTGCTTCTTTGAAAGCCAAGAAAATGCTGTGTTGCCCATAAAGAATACATATCCCGATGTACTTTTCCGATCATCTATGTCTCCGCACCAATCGCTGTCAGAGTAACCCACCAACTTGTAATCTTCTGCTTTTGAGTAGAACAATCCGAGTGATACAGTACCTTGGATGTACCGTAGGACTCGCTTCAACGCCTTCCAATGTGAGTAAACCGGTTCCTCCATGAATCGACTTATGATGCCGACACTTAATGAAAGATCCGGCCTTGTGCATGTGAGATAACGAAGGCTTCCTACCAAACTCCGGTATCTACTTGCATCGACACGTTCTCCTCCATCGAACTTTGAGAGTTTTGCACCTGGTTCCATTGGTATTGATACTGGGTTGCAATTTTCCATCTTGTACTTCTTCAAAATCTCCTTTGCATATTTCTCCTGTGATACAAAAATACCTGTCTCTTTTTGTCTAACTTCCAAGCCAAGGAAAAACTTCATCAATCCCAAATCTGTCATCTCAAATTCCCGTCTCATTGTGCCCTTAAACTCTTCTATCATATCATTATTGTTACCCATAAAAATGAGATCATCAACATAAAGAGCAACAAATATCATGTTACCTCCATTGTTCTTTGCGTAAAGAGCATGCTCGTAAGGACATTGCTTGAACCCGTTCTCCTTGAAGTATGTATCGATATGAGTATTCCATGCCCGCGGTGCTTGCTTCAACCCGTAAAGTGCCTTCTTCAATTTTAGCACCTTCTTCTCCTCTCCGATTTTCATGTACCTAGGTGGTTGTTCGATGTAAACTTCTTCTTCAAGCACACCATTCAAGAATGCCGACTTGACATCCATTTGAAATATCGGCCATTTAAATTGAGCCGCTTGGGAAATGAGCAATCGAATTGTCTCCATTCTTACAACGGGAGCAAACACCTCATCGTAGTCAATTCCCTCCTTTTGTTTGTATCCCTTCGCAACGAGTCGCGCCTTGTACCTCTCTATCTCGCCTTGAGCATTCATCTTTTTCTTGAATATCCACTTCACACCAATGGGCTGACTTCCCTCTGGCAATTCTGTTAGCTCCCATGTGTTGTTGCGGTCAATCGCTTTAATCTCCTCATCCATGGCAGTTTGCCACTTCTTGTCTCGCACCGCCTCTTCAAAGCTGATATTTTCAGCATCTGCCAAAAGACATACTAGGTGTACCTCATTTGTCGAATCATACAAATCATGCAAACTTCGAATTTTAGGTTGTCGTGGTTCATCTTCATCATCGGTTGTTTCGGAATTTATACTTGTCGGTGATGATTCTCCAACTTCAATCATAACCTCTGAAGAATTGTTCCAATCCCACTCGCTTGCTTCATTTATTTGCACATCACGACTCACCGTCACCTTCTTGCTTATTGGATCAAGTAGCTTGTACCCTTTTGTCTTCTCATCATACCCAATAAAAACATACCTTTTGCTTTTGTCTTCGAGCTTCGTTCTTCGTTGATCTGGTACGTGTGCATAAGCCACACTACCAAACACTTTGAGATGAGAAACTGTTGGCTTTTGTCCGCTCCATGCCTCTTGTGGTGTTTGATCATCTAACTTCACATGTGGACATCGATTTTGCACATAGATGGCGCATTGCACAGCTTCCGCCCAAAATTCCTTTGGCATCTTTTTGCTCTTAAGCATTGATCGAACCATGTCGAGAATGGTCCGATTCTTCCTCTCGGCCACACCATTTTGTTGAGGAGTGTATGGTGCAGTTAGAAATCGCCTTATGCCTTGCTCCTCGCAATACTCCATGAAAGTCGTTGAAGTATACTCGCCACCTCTATCAGATCGTACAGCTTTGATCTGTTTATCAGTTGTCCTCTCCACCATCACCTTGAACTTTTTGAACACCTCAAATGCCTCGGATTTTTCTTTCAGAAAGTAAACCCAAGTTTTCTGTGAGAAATCATCAATGAAGGTAATGAAATACCTTTTACCGCTGAAGGACTCTGGAGTAATTGGTCCACATATGTCGGTATGAATCAATTCGAGAGGTTGCTTAGCCCAATATTGAGCCTTTTTTGGAAACGAGGTTCTCACATGCTTGCTGAGCACACATTCTTCACAAAATTTTCCCTCGTAGTCCATGTTGGGTAGCCCGTGCACCATATTCTTCTTCGCTAACTCTTTTAGTCCACCATGATGTAGGTGACCAAAACGGAGATGCCACAACGATGCCTTATCTTCTATGTTGACTTGCAAACATTTTTCTCGTATGCTTCTCAAATTCAGCTTGTACATCCGATTTCTTGCCATCTCAATTCGGGCAACCAAACGCCCTTGCTTGTTCTTCAAGTGTAGGAGTCGATCTTTCAAAAATATCGAGTAACCTTTCTCCGTGAGTTGCCCCATACTCAAAATGTTGGTCTTGAGGTCTGGTACGTAATAAACATCTTGGAGTGACCCAATTAAGCCATCCTTTTGTAAGTAGCAAACCGTACCTCGCCCTTTGACCTCCACCTTTGATGCATCTCCAAATGAAACATGACCATCTTCAATCTTTTGCATATCTTTGAATAGGTACTCATGACCGCACATATGGTTGCTTGCTCCAGAGTCGAGGTACCACAGAGTGTCATTGTTAATGTTGACTTCATCTTGAGCCATCAAGAGAACACCTTCATTCGTTTCGACTTCCAAGGCTAGGTTGGTTGTTTCTTCTATCTTTATATCAGCACGACAATCTTTTGCAAAATGCCCCACTTTACCACAATTGTAACATTTGTCAGAGTTACAATCCTTCGCATAGTGACCATATTTGTGACATTTGTAGCACTCGATGTTGGAATAATTCGATCGGCCGCCTCTTCCTCTACCACGTCCTCTTCCACGCCAATTTGGTTGGCTCGACTGTTCCTTCTCCTTATAGTACCCTTCATGGTTGCTGCCTTTTCCACCACGACCGTTTCCACGACTTCCACGACCACGCCCTCTATATTGAGAATTTTGATGATAGAGTACCTTTTCGTCTTTGATTGACGCCTTGGTTTGAAGTGCTTGCTCGAGTGTTTCCTCCTTCTTCTTCTTCTTTCGTTGCTCGTGTGCCTCGAGAGAACCGGCGAGCTCGTCGACTGTGAGCGTCGCAAGGTCCTTTGACTCTTCTATCGCGCACACAATACTCTCAAAATTGTCTGTTAATGTTCTCAAAATCTTCTCCACAACTCGTGCATCGGTTAGAGTTTCACCGTTTCGGTTGAGTTGATTCACCACAGCCTGTACACGCGTGATGTAGTCAGATACACTTTCTGATTCCATCATCTTCATATTCTCCAACTCGCCACGCAGAGTTTGTAGACGCACTTGCTTAACTCGGTCAGCTCCTTTGAACACCTTCTCCAATATGTCCCATGCTTCCTTTGAAGTGGACGCACCGGCAATCTTCTCAAAAATTGCCTCATCAACAGCTCTATACAACATGTACAAAGCTGCCTTATCTTTCGATCGCATCTCTTTCAATGCCTTGGTTTGAGCTGTCGTATAACCCGTGGTATTGGTTGGTTCTTCAAAACCTTCTTCGACCACCTCCCATGAATCCTAAGAACCGAGAAGAGCTTTCATTTGAATGCTCCAGTTGTCATATCTGGTCGCCTTCGTTAACCGTGGTAGCGGTATTTGACCCGTCACATTCGCCATTGGCTCTTGATACCAAATTGTAAAAAAACAGACACTCACTCACACTTAAATTCTCTCTAAAAGAAACACTCTTCTTTGTAAATCTCTCTATTGTATTTCTTTCTGTGGTGTATCTTACAATTGAGAGAGCATCCTATTTATAGGCTTTAGGAAGCTCTTCTAGAAAAGTCTTCATTATGGCCTTAAAACCCCACTAACAACACAATTAAAATCCCACTCACAACTTTTGACCTTTTACATATCCAAACTCCCATTCTACTCTTTTCTAGTAACTTCTAACTTTAAAACCCACAAATTACATTAAAGTTTATTCAACAGAAAAACCAAGAAGATGTGCAGAAAGGAAAAGAATAAGAGCTTTTGCATAAGTTGTTCAAGTATCTCTTCCCAAGCAAACCTTTGAAGATATCTTCCATTTCCATATCTGGTTTTCCCACCTCACTACCTCTTCTACTGTTGTATCTTTACCTTATGAGATCCCATAAAGTCTAGAATATACACTCTTCAGCGGTGCCTATGTAAGCCACACATCATCCTATAATTTTATTTTACTCTTCCTATTCTTCATCTTTCTTCCTTATTAAACCAATGATGTTCTTATTCTTTTTGCACACTTGTCTGATATCTTTCCACCAAATTGATTCCTTTGTTTGTTTGGTCTCCTCATCTAATTTCCTCCATAAACCATACTTAGACTCGATCACTTCCTTCTATAAGTCTTAGTTCTCCTTTCCAAGTCTCCATTTCCACTTAGCTAAAATGTCATGTTGAACCTAACAATATTCTTGATGCCCAATCCTCAAAACTCCTTAGGTTTAGTTAGATCTACCCATTTCACCCAAGCTATTTTTGTTGCATTCGAGCCCCATCCCCAAAGAAAATTTCTATGTAATTTGATTATGTCTTTGCTAACAAATTTAGGCACTCTAAGTTGAATTAATGGAGGCTAAGGTCGAAAGGGGGTTAGATTTTCGCAATAACTAGTTTATAACAAATCCGATAAAATTTTAACTTATTGTTTTTCAAAATAAAAAATTAATTTTTAGAGAAGTACATTGATTATGAAAAATAAATATGTTTTTATTACAAACAATTGATTAAATTTCTTATCACACAAATATTAAAGTACAATATAGTAAATCAGAATCACGGTTTGAAAATATTTAAATTTATTTTAAAAAATAAATTTATGAATTAATTTCACAAGATTATATTTGAAATATAACATATAGTAATAACAAAAAAAGAGATATTTCAGCTTTCTAGAAAAATACAGAATTCAAAAGATTGAAACAAAATTTTAAAGAAACCTTTGATTTAAATAAACTTGTATAACCAGTAATGAATATGAATGTATAAAAACAAAATCAATTCATAGTGTATCACACAAAATTGTTTAACACAACAATTTTGGTTATTTTAGAAAGAGAAAAAAAACAAATAGATTCGCAGAGAACAAAAACAACTGATTGATTTTAGAAACAATCGATTGATTAAACTAGCACATAAAATTATGTAGAAAAATTAAGATGCAGTGATAAAGAGCATAAAAGACACCAAGATTTTATACTAGTTCACTCACAACAAAGCTACATCCAGTCTCACCTCACACCAATGTGAAATTCACTAAATCAACACAAATCTCTTACAAGAAGATAAAAAACAGTTCTTGAACACTACAAGAACCAAACCACTCACTGCAACATCCTGTCACAACTGTGATTCCCACCAAGAAACCCTATTTTGGCCCTTACAAACACAAAATTACAAAACATTAATTAAAGGGAACGAAAACACATTGACTGTGAACAAAGAAATGCAACAGGATCTCCCAGTTCACAACAGCACAACAACACTTGAAGAATCTTTAACCTCTATCTAGACAATGAAAATTAGGCTCCAAGAACTTTTAAAGATCAATCAAAGACCCACTCTTTCAAAAACTACTCACACTTCGGTTCTCATAGATGGCAAAAGTGTATATTGTGTAAGTTCTGTAAGTAACCTTTTTCTGAAAATAAATTCACCCTTTTATAGAAGTTAAAACAAAAACGATTTTAAAACAAAAAGGGTACAATTAATAAAATCAACCAGTTAAAATTCATAACAATTTGTTGATTTTACTTAAAATCTGTAATTTGTAGGAAAACTAGTTTTTCTCAAATAAAATGTACTTAAACGGAAAACAATTCTTATCATACATATCAAAATATGATTTTCAATATATAAAACACAAAGCACATTACAAAAAAATCTAAAAACATTTTATTATTTTCAATCAATTGATTTAAAAGATAACATATTGAAAAACTGTAACTTTCCAAGAAAACAAAATTAAAACCTTTGTAATTAGTTGAAAAACTTTTTAACTAATTCGAAAACAGTTTAACCAGTTGAAAAACTTTTTGTTCTTAGATCCTTCATCATTCCTAAAGGTAAAAGAGAAATCAAGATAAAGAAAATAAACCTAAGCTACCTAGACACATAAGATAACAAATCTTCATTCATCTTCAAACACTGAAGTTGGGATCCTTGAGATGTCCAACAATCTAAACATAGGCAACAAATATTCTATGGGATATCAAAGTCACGCCCAATGCTCTAATGTTGGTATGGAGGATTTTGAAAGGTAAAATTCCAACTTGATCCAATCTCTAGAGAAGAGGAGTTCTTCTACCATCCACCTTATGCCCACTATGCAACACGGTCGGGGAATCGGTCATTCATCTCTTTGAGAAATGTATGATAGCTTTCCAGATTTGGTCAAAGATATCCAAATGGGTAGGACTTAGTATAGTGTACCATAAAGACTTAAAGCAACATTTGCTCTAGTTTGTTTTGTTTTAGTTCAATGCGAAAAGGAATCGGGTATGGAAAGGGGTGTGGATAGCGGTTATATAGAGCATATGGAATCATAGGAATGTCGTGGTCTTTAAAGAAAGGAAGGTGGATGTCATTTGGAAGCCTAGGCCTATATTAGTTTATGCTAGTTTGTAATATTTTATGGATTTTGGTACTTGTATAAGGGTCGGGACACCTTTGAAGTGTCCCTTTTAATTTATTTATTCTTTGTTGGTAAAAAATCACGATCAAACGAGTTTTAGGAATCAAATTACACGAAAATATGTAGAAATTCTTTAGCATTAAAAAGTTAAAGTGCAATAAGCTAGATCTACGAACCTTCATTACGCTTATTATCGGGGAACTCTCTTTCAAGAGCCCGAGCAATCGTGTTCAACATCATTGGATCTTGCAAGCGAGGCATTGACAAGGAAGGTTACATTTTCTCCGATGAGAAGAAGCTTCAGGCTCTGGCATGGCGTCAACGACAAGGAGAAAGAATGAGAATCATTACAAGAAAATCATTAAATAGTAACCAAATTTAGAGACAAAAATAATTAGTCACTATATTAACTAAATTATATACTAATTTAGAGACTAATTTAGAATATAAAATAGTATTAAAACCTTGGTAGCCAATGGTTAGATACCAATTTAGAAACTATTTTATAATTTTTTTTAATCAATAACAAAAACTACTTTAGATACCAATAATATTTTTAGTTATAAAATGATCTTTAATTTAATAAAATAGTAACTAATTATTTGGTATCTAAAATTAGTTTCTATTTAATGATTTTCTTGTAGTGAATGTGAGAAGACAAAGAAGGAGATCACATAGAATGAGAAAGTTGAGGGTGTGAAGGAGATCACATATAATTAAATTATTTTTCAATTTATTGATTTATTTTAATTTTTTTAGTTAAATTAATGTATTTAGATAATTTTAATATTATTTATGATTCCTCAATTCTCCAATAAAGATAATGGAGCCTAAATTTGATTTATAGATAATATAAATTAAATGTTAAAAAAATTCATTCAAAATAATATAATTTTCTAAGTAAGTACCATTATTAAAATGGATAGTGATTAATAAAACAAAAAATTAATAATTATAGTATTATTTTTATTTATAAAATTTAAATATTGAAATTCTCATTAATAAAATCAAATCTAAATTACTATAATATATCAATTGAATTCTATTATTTATATTTTTAGAATTTAAATATTTAAATAGATTTTTTATTCTCATTAATAAATAAAAATCTAGATTATTATAATATATAATTAAATTCTATTATTTATATTTTTAGAATTTAAATATTTAAATGGGTTTTTTATTCTTATTAATAAATCAAAATCTAAATTACTACAATATATAAATAAAATTACTAAAATATTAGCCTATAATTTTAAATAATTTATTTTATTAATTCTGATTAATAAGAAAAAAATATTTTTTAATATTTCTAAAAATAAATACTAACAAAATATTAAATTAGAACAAAAAAACATCTAAAATATTAAAGGAAAAATCATAAAAAACAGAAATTGAAAAAATTGAAGAAAAAAAATGAACATAATCGATTACCCACTATTTTTAGGAGTCTAATTGATTATGTCTTAAAAATTGAACCTAATCGATTATGTTAAATATCTGAATAACATAATCGATTATGTTGAATATCTGAATAACATAATCGATTATATCTATTTTAATAGACACTACATAATTGATTATTCTCCTAAAAAAAGAGGATAATTAATTATGTTGTATGTTTAATCGATTATCAATTATTTTTGAGGATATAATCGATTAACTCCTATGTGTTTTTTCATGCATAATCAATTAGGCACTGTGAAAAATCTTAAAATTATTATTTATAATTTTATTATTAATTTATAAATTAATCTGAATTATTATTATTATTTTAATATTTATATTAATAATATTTTTTTATTAAAAATATATTTATATTTTAAGGTATATAAGTATTTTTTATTAAAAATATATTTAATATTTTTTTATTATGAATATATTAAATATTTTTTTGAATATTTACAATTTACTTAGAATAAAATCAAATAAAATTAAGTAATTTAAATTATTTTCTATTAAAATTGAATTATATTATTTATATTTTTAGAATTTAAATATTTAAATGGATTTTTTATTTTCATTAATAAATAAAAATATAGATTATTATAATATATAATTGAATTCTATTATTTATACTTTTAGAATTTAAATATTTAAATATATTTTTCATTCTTATTAAGGGTAAAAATGTAAATGCCTAGAAGCCTAGACTTTCTCTTCTCCCATTGCACTTTCTCTTCATCCATGAAAAACACCAAAAAACTTCTAACTTCTCCTTTCCACACACCTTCCCTCTAATCTATCCCTTGAAACAAATGTGAATTCACTCTTACATTCGTCCGTGTGAACATTGCATTCCTCAATCCAAACACACCGTCTCATCCTAAAGTATATTCTAAATAAATTTCATATTATTTTAGAATAAATCTTTAAGATTAAAAAAAAATTAAAAATCTTCTGTTAATTAAATTAATTTCTAAAGCTATATTAATCTCCATTAAATAACTTTCGTTATTAATCTTCTGTATTGAATTATAAATAATCCGTGTTAAAACATTTTTTCTTGATATAAATTATATTAATTCCATTATATTGGTATTCCCATTGTGCTTTAGTGTTCCTGAATTAAGGAGTGTGTCTATTTTATAAATTAAGGAGCCCATGATCCAAAACACACCTAAATGTTCTGGGTTAAGGTAAAGTAAAATTTGAAGTAGAACATATATATATATATATATATTCCAAAAAAAGTTATTTAAAAGTTAATTAAATGTTATTATGAAAAGAAGAAATTACAAAGTTACAGTGTTGATATGAAAAAAAGGGACAAGTGGAGTGATAACTTTAAGTAGGATAGTTTTATGAATAAAAAATATAACAGATGATAATTGCGCAAGTAAATTGTCTCTGTGAGGTTTTTCGTATTAGAAATTAGGGTGATCAAATTTACACTTTAGTTACAAACATTGGAATACCTAAAACTCCAAATGCCAAACACAAAATTGGGATGCTTCTTTTGCTCACCACAAAATAGTTTGTTATATTTTAACTTCAATAATGTCTCCTAAATAACTACCAAAATATAATATAAATAAAATATTAAATTATGATACAAACAAATATATATATATATATATATATATATTAGTTTATTGTTATTATTACTGATATGCTTCAGTATCCGTATTTTTTTTATCATTTATATATAAATATGTTTAATATTAAAATTAAATAAACAATATCATCATTCACACATACTTATATTATCAATATAAATTTATAATTTATTTTAATAAATACAAATACATCTAAGAAGACACATAAATTTTATCAAAATATAGCTAATATAGTAGTAATATATGGTAAATTTACCAATTATTTAATTTAGATTTATTTTAATTAAATATAATTTTTTTAATCAAAATTAAATAAATTTTACAATGCAGATTGTCACCAATAAAAATAAAAACATAATATGGAATGCTAATAATAAAGTATGGAGCATTAATAACATAGTATGAAATACTAATAACATTTTTGTTATTATATAGTGTTGTTTATCCTTTTTCTATATTCATTTCTCTTTTCTATTTAAAACATCTAGTCTTCAAATTTGTGTTTGTGGTTCTAGTGTTGATATTTTATCACTTATATTTTTCATTTTGTAATATTAAAATATGGAAAAATAATAAACATAAAAAAATATTTATATAATTTTTAATACTATTTTTTGATAAGATTACAGTAAATAAAATTAAGTTAGTAAATAATAAGATAAATACATAAGGGTATTGATATATTAATTTTAAGTAAATTTCATATTTGTTAACAATATTAATTTTATCTGCAAAATAAAATTATGTGTGATATTTCTTTATCATAAAATTTAAGAAAAAAAGACAAAACACTCAAAGTATGAATTAGATCAATTTTAAATGCAAATGATAACATTTCATAAGATTGTTTTTGTCTATAAAAACAAAAATCCACATATTACAACACAATAAAAATTGAAAATTTATAACTATTAATGAAAGATGAAAAACATACTATCAATTTATTCCTAATCTTTGTTCCTTTCTCCAATTGTTTTCTCTTTTTTTCTTATTAATTTTATTATATATTTTTTTTTTTTGTAATATATCAGTTTTCCACAAAAAATCAAGATGTTGTTACAAAATTTTACATTAGTTAATTATCATCAAAACAATACACCATTGATGTTTTCAATATTTTATTAATTATGGGTAATATATATATATACTACAAGAAAAAAGCCATTTTGCGTGGGCCAAAAACGGACGCAAAAGCTAGAAAACGGACGCTTATGCGTCCGATTCGCGTCCGTTACACATCCCACGAAAAAAGCCTGGAAGAAAATGAAAATTAGCGTGGGCCAGAAAGTTGGACGCATCTTGCGTGGCCAAGCCCTCGCAAAACGGACGCAACATGCAGAAGATAGGTAGACACAAAATGGACGCATATGCGGCGGCTTTTGCGTGGGAGATCCGACGCAGAATTTTTATTTCGCTTGTGCGTCGGTCTAGCTGACGAAAATGATAAAAATATATATTTAAAAAATATCAGATTTTGCGTGGGCTTGGCCCACGCAAAAGCGGACGCATGTTTAAAAAAAACTTGCGTGGGCCTATGGCCGACGCATGTGATGAAGAAAAAAAAACATTTTATTTTGCTTTCTAACCAGATTACCTGTAAAAATTAAATACCAACCAAACCAAATCACATTGAAACAAATTACTATCATTCACAATACATCTATAAACACCCAAATCCACAAACACATCCAAAGTATGAAATCAAAATCCACAAACACATCCAAAGTAGAAAAGCAATAGAAATAGTTAAACAAAAGATATGAATATTTGAAAAAATATTACAACTAAAATTGTACATTACAAATTTAACTAGAAGTAGCAAAATGAATCTCATAGTGATGTGATAAACCTGTAAAAAAATATAAACAATATAAATAAATAAATCAAATAATTAAAATATTTAGTATATAATAAAAATATCAAATAGTTAAACTTACATTATAGGATGTACTTTAAGAAATAGGTTGATCATCCTGTTCTGGATCATACTCATGATGGAATTGTGTTGTGCTATTGGAAGTAGTTTTTTCACGTTCCATAGAGATAAGTTTATCTTTTATAACCTTCAGCTCATCCTCCAGGTGTGCATACTTCTGACTCCACATACTAAGTTCAGCACGGAGCATTTGATTTTCAGTCACTTGTCCAGATTGTGAAGTGTCGGACGCAGAGGCTTGGGTGAGAGAAGAGACTCCTTGGCGGATGTTAGCAGCCAAGTCTGCCGTACCATATACCCGACCTCTACTCTTTCCTCCGGCAACTTCCTTCCATGTTTGAAGCTTAGTTGCAGGATCAAGTTGGTGGACATCAGTGTTAGAGTCCTGAGAACTATTTGCTTGAAGGACCTTCAAGCGCTCATGATACTTTTCCTACACAGATCATTACACAATGAAAATGTTAGAAAATTAAAATATAAATATAAAACAATTTAAAAGAATAACTTACATAAGTTTCTCGAGCACGAGAATCAACCCATTCACCCTTCTTATTTGTGTGGGTGGCCATAAATAGTTCATCAGGTTCTGGAGGACGGCCATATTGACGTTCCTAATAATGTTGTACAATTAAAAGCATTATAGGTTGCAAATGTAAAATGATTTTCATGTAAGGCATTGACAAGTACTTACCAAGGTAACTGCAATATCTGAATGTGATTTTCTACCTGTGGAGTGCAGTGCTCCACCACGAGCTGAACTCCTATTGACTTTATTTTGAGTTGATTTATCTTTGAATTTTTGTGAATCCCAATAGTTTAGAAGTTCAACCCATGCTTGCTGACCTATCCAAATAGGGCGGACAGCCTTTCTCCTAGCCTTAGTCAACATATCACAAAGTCTTTTTTTGACTTTAGACTCGTAGACCTTTTTAATTTGGCATTCAGCATGGGGTGCCCAAGTGACTCTAGTCTGTTAAAAAGAAGAAAATAGTTACTTTGAGTCCACAAGAAAAACAAGAAAACAAGTGACTGTAGTTTGTCAAAAATTAAAATTACCTGAAAGTTAGTCCACCATTTTAGTTTGTCCTCCTCAGGCATGACATCATAATGATGATATGGACCTCTAAATTGAGATCGAATGCAATGTCCAATGGCCTCACTAGCAAAATGATTTGGTGTCCAACTACAAATACAAACAAATAAAATTACAAACATAGTAATATAAAGATAAAATTAAATGTACATTTAGGATGACTTACCCTCTTCCAAGAAGTCGGATGATGACCCTACCATTAGGGTCACACTGGACCTCCTCAGGGGGGAGGTTATGCTCTGAAGCAGCAGTGGCACCATGGTCAACATGGTCAGAGAGGCCTTGCACAGAGCCAGTAGTAGTCGGGACAGCTGAAGAAGATGTGGTGTGGACAATGGGATAAGGAGTAGTCTGCACAAATGTACCAGGGGTGGGCTGCACAAATGTACCAGAGGTAGGGTGGAGTGGAAAACTCTGAGTCTGGTGGAGTGGTTCAGGGACACTCTGATGGTAAGTCGGAGCAGAGGATGATGGTCGTGGTGGTACTGGAATACTAAGAGGACGAGGTGATATAGTGGGGTGTGGATAAGCATGCCGAAATTCTCCATGCCCAAAGGACGAGGGGATGGAGGAAGACGGGCTAGAAGATGGTGTCGAGGAATGGGATGAAATATATGGAGTACCAGGATCAGACGATGGTAAAATACCAGAATAAGGGAGGTTTCCCAAGTCTATAGCTAGCTCACCGTGCATCGATGTAGAAACTCCACGTCTCGGCTGTCCACGTCTAACAATCCTACCATCCCTCCCTCTAGTCCTAACCATTTTTCCTGAAAAATTATCTGTTCACAATATTAGTATAAATATGTAATGATCACATGTTTTGTTTATAATTGATTACAAGTAATATACATTAGTCTTCATTGTTATCAAAATCTGAATCGTCAGTGTGTATGTGATGTTCTGAATAATCTTCATTTAAGAGGTCAACATCTTCATCATCGTCATCATTACGTGCTTCAATATCATCATCGTCATCAAGTAGTTCGACATTAGATGTGTCAGCTAAACATTGTAAATGTTCAATTCTTGTAACTGGTAACACATTAGATGTCTCCTCAGCTTGATACGGCAATTCATCATTGATGTTGTCAACTTGCACATATCCTCGAGGTTTTGTTTTAATTGGAACACACCACCCACGAAGGTTTTTACATATGTTTGGATAAGTGAGATAATAAACTTGTTTGACCTTTTGCGGAAGAATGAATGGATCATACGGTCCATATCTGCCACTTAACTTGATTTCAACTAAATTATATTGTGAATGAAATCTAGTCCCAACATTAATTGTAGGATCAAACCATTCACAATAGAAAAGCGGGACCTTCTTATTGAGAGCAACATACTCCAATTCATATATATGATGAATTGTACCATAAAAGTCATCTTCTCCTCCACCAGTGACACCTTTAACATACAACCCACTATTTGTTGTTTTCTTACCATCAGCCCATGCCTTTGTATGAAATTTATATCCATTAACGAAGTAGATGTTCCATGATGTTGTCTTTGAATTAGGTCCCCAAGAAAGTCCCTTCAAGTTTGGGTTTATTACATTCCTTTCATCGTGAACCTATGTTTTAGTCATAAGAAAACATGACATTTATTTATGAAAGTGTGATTTAATAAGAAATACATATGGGTTTAGGTTACACTTACGTAGCTCTTGAACCATTCGGGAAAATTAGCATGTATAACTGTCGAAGCATCTTCATCATTGATTGAGTACACTTGTAAGAACAATCTTTAAATATTGATTACAATTAGTTAGCGAATTACACAACCTACAATAATTTAATTCAAATCATGTACAATTAAACTTACTCAAGAAATGGTTTGACCTCATCGCAATTGATGAGGACATGAACATGGGCAGAACGATGTTCTTTATCACTTAACCAATAGTCCTTGCTAGAACCACTAGGGCGTCCACATTTATTCAAAATCGACAATGTGTGCGGGTCTTCCTCATTTATAAATGTTCGAGGATCATTTCTCAAACTTCTATTTGACAAGCTGACACGTTTGAAATAATGAGAGCAAAAATATGTTATCTCACGATGTAGGTAGAATGTGTTGAAGATGGTTACTGCTCCTTCAAGATTGTGTTTGATGAAGACTTCTATGTACATTACATTTGTATTTTGCTTTGCTTTAAGTATGTCTTAGGTAGTGCTTAGAGGTTGTCTAAGAGCGGGCTTTTTGCTGAGTAACTCACCTCATAACCACTGGCCATGTGATAAGAACAAGCATAAGTTTTCTTAAACTGTTTTTCACATGTTTTACAAAAAACACGTTTACTGCATAAAAATAAATCTGTTATTTTCTAAATAAACATATTCATTTTTTACACTGATGCCTTGGCTATGTCTTGTGAAAATTAGATTTTGTGCATCAGGTATTTTGACTAAGTCTTCTACCTTTCAAAACGACTGAGTTTTAAATAGTTAAACTTTCTCTGTTTTCGTTTTGAAAAATAAATCTGTTCATCTGTAAATGAATAGATTCTTTTTGTCTCTGGTGCCATGTCAAGCTTAAAATCTGTTATAAGCTGGTTTTCTATAAAATGCAAACTTGTTTCTGAGTTTAATAACAGTTCATACATTTGCAAAAACAAGTTTTACAGCAGAGAATCAAAAGTTTACAAAGGATTAGCATTTGTTCTTCAAAGATTTCAAAAATCACAAAGTGCTTGTTCTTGGTTTGGTTCCAAAAGCTTGGTGTGAGGTGCAGCTACTGTTCTAGCAATCTTGCCTACTGGTTTAAGGCAGATCTTTGTATCCTCAATCAGGTGTAGTCGTTTCACTTCTCATTTCTTGTAATAGTTTGGTTGAACACTCTTCTTGATAGGTGTTCTTGAAGAGTGGGTGTGTGTGTGCTGAAATAGGTTTTTTCAGCAAGAGTACCTAAGTTCTTGTAGGTTTCAAGAACAGTGGGAATTGTACTTGGTTGTACTGTGTTTTAGTGATTTCCACCTGGTGTTGGTGAAGACTGGATGTAGCTCAGTTGAGTGAACCAGTATAACTGCTTGTGTTCATTCTCTCTCACTCTCTGCAATTTCGTTTCTGCATAATTGATAAAACAGCAAAGAAATAAATCTGTTCAATTGAAAATAAATCTGTTCTTTCTGGGCGCTGTGCACATTGTTCTTAATTTCTGGAAAACTGTCTGGTTTCAATAAGAACACTGATAATCTGTTAAAGGCTAATAAAACAGGTTGTATGTGATAGATTGTCTCACAAATTGCCAAGCCCTTAACTGAACCTAAATCACATTAAGTGGAATTAAGGTTTGCTGTTTTCTGTGTTTCACTGTTTTTCAATCTGATATCTGTGTGTGTGCATCTGGAAAATCTATCTGCATAATCTTGTGATTAACCTTGCTGTATTAAAAGATTTTCAAACAAAAACAGTGCTGAAATAAATCTGTTCATTTTTACATAAATCGATTTATTTTTTGTAAAACTGTGTTAAACACTGTTTCTGCGAGAAAGTTTTAAAAGGTCAATTCACCCCCCCTCTTGAAATTTGGCACTATTAAACCCAACAATTGGTATCAAGAGCTAGGACTTGTATTTTAATCAAGTTTGTTTGTAATAATGTCTGAGTTTAATGTGCTTTTTGCTGAGGGTTCTGCTGTTAATAGACCACCTATGTTCAATGGATTGAATTATGCATTTTGGAAAGTTAGAATGAGAATTTTCATGGAATCCATTGATGCATTAATTTGGGAAGCTGTGGTCAATGGACCTTATGTGCCAATGCAGGTTGTCAAGGCTGAAGAAAAGGTAAAGCCAAGATCAGAATGGAATGAGACCTAAAGGAGGAAGGCTCAACATGATCTTGTGGCCAAGAACATCATAACCTCTGCATTGACAATGGATGAGTTCTTCAGGATATCTCAATGTAAGTCAGCTAAGGAGATGTGAGAAGTCTTAGAAGTGACTCATGAAGGTACTGAAGATGTGAAGAGGTCAAGGAAACATGCTCTCATCCAGGAATATGAACTGTTCAGAATGCAACCCGAGGAGAGCATTGCTGATGTGCAGAAAAGATTCACCCATATTGTGAATCACCTCACTGGCTTGGGAAAAGAATTTGACAGAGAGGAACTCAACATAAAGATATTGAAGTGCCTCGACAGAAGCTGGCAACCAAAGGTGACAGCTATCTCTGAAAGCCGTGATCTGTCAAAGTTGGGAACTGCTGCACTGTTTGGAAAGCTGATGGAGCATGAGCTAGAGCTCAAAAGACTTAAAGAGCAGGAAACAATAGAGAGAAAACCCAAAGGTCTTGCACTGAAAGCAACTGAACTGAATGAGATCAAGGAAGAAAAAGAAGATGCTGAAGATGATGATACAATCAGCCTTCTTACAAAGAGATTCAGCAAATTCCTGAGGAAGAAAAGCAAAAATAGGAACCAGCAGAAAAGAAGGTATCCTAAACCCAATGATTCAAATTCCTCTAAATATACTTGCTTTGGATGTGGCAAAACAGGGCATATCAAAACAGATTGTCCAGACAATCAAACAAGGGACAAATCTGCCAGCAAGAAATTTGAAAGGAACAAGGGAAGAAGAGCTTATATCTCATGGGAGGAAAATGAAGTGTCTTCAACCAGCAGCTCTTCAACTGAGAATGAGGAAAGCAATCTGTGCTTCATGATGAAGGATGAGGAGTCAAGTTCTGATTCAGTAAGTAATTTTTCTGCTGATTCTGATAACTATGATGATTTGCTTGCTGCCTTCAAGGAAACACATGATGAAGCCAATAGGCTAGCTGTAATATGCAATAAGCTGCAAAAGGTAAATAATGTGCTTGCACCTAAAGTAAAAACACTTGAGGAAGAATTGCATTAAGCCAAAACAGATTTGGTAAGCCTTGAACTAACTTGCTTGCATGCCTCTATTAAATCCTGTGAAAACTGCAAAAAATTGGAAAAACAAGTGGAGTATTTGCTGAAAACCCTTTCCAATTTCACCAAGGGAAGAGAAAACCTTGAGTCTCTCCTTGGATTACAGAATGCTGTTTTCAATAAGAATGGACTTGGTTATACCCCTGGAAATGTAACCAATGTCAAAAAGCTTTCAAGTTTTTTTGTTCCAGCAAAATCAGTTTTTTCAATTTTTAACAGTGGCAAAAAGGCATCTCATGTAACCTATTTTTACTGCATGAAATCTGGTCATACATCTAGGTCTTGCATTGCTAGAAAACATCTTGTGCCTAAGAACTTAGCAAAATGGCTACCAAAGAGAAGGTTTTAATCTGTGCTGGACCCTATACTGAAAAGGGTACCATTTGTATCATTTTTATTCTGTTTTGCAGATTGGCAGCAAGAAAAATCAGTGGTACTTGGACAGTGGCTGTTCCAAGCATATGACTGGAGATCTTACAAAGTTTACCAGCTTGAAGCTCAAAGCAGAAGGACATGTAACCTATGGTGATAATAACCGAGGGAGGATTTTGGGCAGAGGAACTGTTGGAACAGGGAACTCAACAACCATTGAGAACGTGCTGTATGTAGAAGGACTGAAGCATAGTCTTCTCAGCATAAGTCAGCTTTGTGACAAAGGATACAAAGTGAATTTTGAGTCAAATGGCTGCACAATCTCAAGTAATTCATCTAGTAAGGTACTGTTTACTGGTAAGAGAGTGAATAACATTTATCTGTTGAATATCATGGAAACTAACTCTTCAAATGAGTGTTTGCTGTCCAGAAGTGATGAGTCTTGGTTGTGGCACAGGACGTTAGCTCACATACACACAAATCACTTGAATAAATTGAATTCTAAAGATTTAGTTTCTGGTTTGCCTAACATTAAATTTCAGAACAACAGGCTTTGTGATGCTTGTGTGAAAGGTAAACAAATCAAATCCTCTTTCAAGTTAAAGGATATTGTCTCTACCAAAAATCCATTGGATGTGTTACATATGGACTTATTTGGTCCATCTAGAGTTGCTAGCTTGGCTGGAAATTTGTATGCTTTAGTTGTTGTGGATGATTACTCTAGATTTACATGGACTTTATTTCTTGCACATAAACATGATGCTTACACTCCCTTTAAGAAATTAGCAAAAATTCTGCAAAATGAAAATGGTTGCTGCATTAAATCAATTCGAAGTGATCATGGGGGAGAGTTTCAAAATGCTAAGTTTGAGAGGTTCTGTGAGAAGCATGGGATAGCTCATACCTTTTCAGCCCCTAGGACACCCCAACAAAATGGTGTAGTTGAAAGGAAAAATAGATCACTAGAGGAACTTGCTAGAACTATGTTAAATGAATCTAAGCTTCCTAAGTATTTTTGGGCTGATGCTGTTTATACTGCAGGTTATGTCTTAAATAGGACCTTAATAAGACCAATTCTTAAGAAAACCCCATATGAATTGTATAAGGGCAGAAAACCTAGTGTGAGTCACCTTAGAGTATTTGGGTGTAAATGTTTTGTATTGAATAATGGCAAAGAAAATCTTGGTAAGTTTGATGCTAAATCTGATGAAGGTGTGCACATTGGTTATGCTTTGAATGGTCATGCATATAGAGTCTTCAATAAAAGGTTGCTTATAGTAGAAGAATCAATGCATGTTGTTTTTGATGAAACTGATCATAGCCTATCTAAAACTGCTGATGACCCTGACTGTAATGAATTTAAATCTGTTTTAAATCAAAATGAATCGATTCATTTTGATACTGCTGATACACATGCTATACAAGAATCTACTGCAGCTGCAGGTTTGCCAAAAGAGTGGAAAACCCCTAGAGACTTAACCCTTGATAATGTCATTGGAAACATTGAGAAAGGAGTGTCAACTAGAAAATCCTTGAACAATTTCTGTGAAGCAATGGCTTTTGTATCTCAAGTTGAACCCAAGAATTTGAATGAAGCTCTCAAGGACAGCAACTGGATTTTAGGTATGCAAGAGGAACTAAATCAGTTTACTCTTAATGAGGTCTGGACTCTTGTTCCTAGAATACCTGAGATGAATGTAATTGGAACAAAATGGGTATTTAGAAACAAGATGGATGAGCATGGAGTGATCACCAGAAACAAGGCTAGGCTTGTAGCTAAAGGGTACAATCAAGAAGAAGGAATAGACTATGATGAGACATATGCACCAGTGGCTCGGTTAGAAGCTGTTAGACTGCTGCTTGCCTTCTCCTGCATTAAAGGGTTCAAGCTATTTCAAATGGACGTGAAAAGTGCCTTTCTAAATGGCTATATAAATGAAGAAGTATTTGTTTCACAACCACCAGGTTTTGAAGATCATCAACATCCAGAATATGTGTTCAAACTCCAAAAGGCTCTCTATGGACTCAAGCAAGCTCCTAGGCAATGGTATGAGAGGCTAAGTGATTTCCTCACCTCACAAGGCTATGACAGAGGCACATCAGATAAGACCTTGTTCATTAAGAAGAAAGGAGATGACTCAATTCTAGTACAAGTATATGTGGATGATATCATTTTTGGATCAAACAATGAAGAATTGTGTGAAGCCTTCGTGAAAGTCATGAAGAGTGAGTTTGAAATGTCAATGATGGGTGAGTTGAACTATTTTCTAGGCCTGCAGGTCAAACAACTCAAGGATGGCATTTTCTTAAGTCAAGCTAAGTATTGCAAGGATCTGCTGAAGAAATTTGAAATGGACAAGTGTAAACCAATCAGCACACCCTTCTCAACAAGCTGTCATTTGGATCATGATGAAGTTGGAATTTCTGTTGATGAAACCAAATACAGAGGACTCATAGGATCACTATTGTATCTCACTGCCAGCAGGCCAGATATAATGTTTGCAGTGTGCATGTGTGCAAGGTTTCAATCTGCTCCTAAAGAATCACACTACAATGCTGTCAAAAGGATTTTGAAGTATTTGCAAGGAACTAAAGAAGTTGGCTTGTGGTATCCAGGTAATATTTCATTAAGCTTAACTGGTTATTCTGATTCAGATTTTGCAGGTTGCAAAATTGACAGGAAGAGCACAAGTGGAACCTGTCATTTGCTTGGATCAAGCTTGATCTCATGGCAATGCAAAAAGCAGGCTTGTGTAGCTCTTTCCACTGCTGAAGCAGAATACATTGTAGCAGGGAGTTGTTGTGCTCAAACTATATGGCTAAGACAACAATTGAATGATTTTGGTATCTTACTTAACCATATACCTCTACTGTGTGATAATACAAGTGCAATCAACTTAACCAAAAATCCTGTCATGCATTCAAGAACCAAACACATTAAAATTAGGCATCATTTTCTAAGGGAACACATATCTAATGGAACATGTGATATTAAGTTCATTGGTACTGATTTACAGCTTGCTGATTTGTTCACAAAACCATTAGCCAAAGATAGGTTTAATTTTCTGCTTAATGAATTGGGTATTATAAATGTCAATTGTGCCTAGCAGTGAAAAATTAAATCTGTTTATTCGTAATTGAATGTGTTTATTTTCTGCACTGATATGCATTGATGACTAGGAAAGAGAAATTTTGATCTTTGATTGCTTGACTGACCTAGTGGGCATTAACCTCTGTACCTTTGACGGTTTTGGTCATGGTTATGTAACCGATTTGATGGTTTGGGTGCTCAATAAAGGCATGAGTATATGCATCGTGACCCTAAATATTTGTTGCATATTTTCAAAGATTCTCTGCACAAATTCAGAGCATAAAATCTTCATGCATATCCACTCATAACTGCCATATCAATCCATTTATTCTGCTATAAATCTGTGTGAATACTTGCTACCCACATTGGCCATTCTCTTTCTGTTCTCACCATTTGAAACCAAGAAAAGAATTCAGGTTCAACCATGGCTTCTTCTTCCAAGAAACAGAAAAATAAGGGGAAGCAAACCACCTTTCAAGGTGTGTTAGAAGGATGGTTTGCTAGAAATGAAGAAGGCATCAATGCCTACATTCATGAGACAAGCAGGAAGCAGATCAACATACCCAAAGTGCTGGATTTCAACTGGCTGAAATCTGAAAAACTGGTAGAAACAAGGGCTGTGTTGAAGCACCAGAAACTGAAAAAGATGCTGGAATTAACTAGTAATGTTTATCCTGACTTGGTTAAGGTGTTTTATACTAACCTCACATTGGATGGGAAGAATGTTGTCTCTTATGTGAAAGGAATTAAGATGAAGATCACAAGTGAGGTGTGGAACTCTGTGGCTGGAATAAAATATGCTGGATTGAAAGTAGGAAAGGGAAATACCAGTGGAATTTCAGAATTCAACAAGCTGCAATATTATAAGAGTTGCATGAGGAATCCTACAGAGAGTATAAACAGGTTCCATGTAAGGCATTTGAACCTCACTCCACGTCTAGTTGCATACATCATAGCTTGGCAACTGATTCCTAGAGGGACAAACTATGCTGTCTTACATGAAGAGGATCTCATTCTCCTATATTGCATCATGAACCAGATTAAGGTAAATTGGGTGTTCATTGTCAATGAACACATGCTCAAGTCAAAAAGGTTGGCTGATTACCGTTTTCCTTATGCTATTCTTGTTTCCAAATTAATTGATTACTTTGGTGTTGATGTTACAAATGAGAGAAACGACCCTATTAAAGCTGTAAGTGCGATTGATAATTCAACTCTCACCAAAATGGGTTTTCACAAAATTGAGGACAAGTGGATGGTTCTCAAGGAGAAGGACCCTCAAGTAGAACATCAGGATGAGGATGAAGCTATTCCTATGGATGATGACTCACCTGCTACCCAATCTGAACATGAAGAAGTTGCTGCAAATGCCATTGTTGCCTATCAAGCTCCAGAATACCGAGGAGAACCAATGTCTATGTTTGAAAGGCAAGTGCTGTATCGTCTTGATGTAATGTCAGCAGAACAAAGGGCGTACTTTGAGACTACTCATGCAAGGTTTCAACACCTTGATGATCAGATTGAAGGGGTTCAGGCACAGCTTGCAGAGCTTTACTACAAGAATCAGTAGTTTTCTGTTTTTAATGCTTTATTTATCAGTTTTCAAGTTTCTGTAATGCTGAACAATTTGGTTTTCATTTTCTGGACTATTATAATTATGGTTTCTGCTTTATATCCCTTTATTCCCTATGCTTATATGCTGTTTGATGAATCCAAAGGGGGAGAAAAATAGCTCACCATGCTAGGTGAAGCTAGCTGAAACAGGGAGTTAATTCTGCACCTTAAAACCATGTCTTATGCTATGCAATACTGCTGTTTTTTTCTGGTTTAAAATCTGGTGCAGTGCAGGTGCAATTCTAGTTTAAAATTTGGTGCAGTGCAAGTGCTTAACGCAACAAAGCTATGAGGTCAGCTATGGGGATTTGTCTCCATCAAACAGGGGGAGATTGTTGAAGATGGTTGCTGCTCCTTCAAGATTGTGTTTGATGAAGACTTCTATGTACATTACATTTGTATTTTGCTTTGCTTTAAGTATGTCTTAAGTAGTGCTTAGAGGTTGTCTAAGAGTGGGCTTTTTGCTGAGTAACTCACCTCATAACCACTGGCCATGTGATAAGAACAAGCATAAGTTTTCTTAAACTGTTTTTCACATGTTTTACTAAAAACACGTTTACTGCATAAAAATAAATCTGTTCTTTTCTAAATAAACAGATTCAGTTTTTACACTGATGCCTTGGCTTTGTCTTGTGAAAATTAGATTTTGTGCATCAGGTATTTTGACTAAGTCTTCTACCTTTCAAAACGACTGAGTTTTAAATAGTTAAACTTTCTCTGTTTTCCTTTTGAAAAATAAATCTGTTCATCTGTAAATGAATAGATTCTTTTTGTCTCTGGTGCCATGTCAAGCTTAAACGTTTTCAGTTTTATCTCTGCACCAGAATGGTTGACTAAGTCTCCTCACTTAACAGATTCTCTAACTGCTTTTTGAAAATAAATCTGTTCATTTTATTTTCAATCTGTTCATTTTATAACAGCTTTAACTGTTTTTCAAAAATCTGTTATAAGCTGGTTTTCTATAAAATGCAAACTTGTTTCTGAGTTTAATAACAGTTCATACATTTGCAAAAACAAGTTTTACAGCAGAGAATCAAAAGTTTACAAAGGATTAGCATTTGTTCTTCAAAGATTTCAAAAATCACAAAGTGCTTGTTCTTGGTTTGGTTCCAAAAGCTTGGTGTGAGGTGCAGCTACTGTTCTAGCAATCTTGCCTACTGGTTTAAGGCAGATCTTTGTATCCTCAATCAGGTGTAGTCGTTTCACTTCTCATTTCTTGTAATAGTTTGGTTGAACACTCTTCTTGATAGGTGTTCTTGAAGAGTGGGTGTGTGTGTGCTGAAATAGGTTTTTTCAGCAAGAGTACCTAAGTTCTTGTAGGTTTCAAGAACAGTGGGAATTGTACTTGGTTGTACTGTGTTTTAGTGATTTCCACCTGGTGTTGGTGAAGACTGGATGTAGCTCAGTTGAGTGAACCAGTATAACTGCTTGTGTTCATTCTCTCTCACTCTCTGCAATTTCGTTTCTGCATAATTGATAAAACAGCAAAGAAATAAATCTGTTCAATTGAAAATAAATCTGTTCTTTCTGGGCGCTGTGCACATTGTTCTTAATTTCTGGAAAACTGTCTGGTTTCAATAAGAACACTGATAATCTGTTAAAGGCTAATAAAACAGGTTGTATGTGATAGATTGTCTCACAAATTGCCAAGCCCTTAACTGAACCTAAATCACATTAAGTGGAATTAAGGTTTGCTGTTTTCTGTGTTTCACTGTTTTTCAATCTGATATCTGTGTGTGTGCATCTGGAAAATCTATCTGCATAATCTTGTGATTAACCTTGCTGTATTAAAAGATTTTCAAACAAAAACAGTGCTGAAATAAATCTGTTCATTTTTACATAAATCGATTTATTTTTTGTAAAACTGTGTTAAACACTGTTTCTGCGAGAAAGTTTTAAAAGGTCAATTCACCCCCCCTCTTGAAATTTGGCACTATTAAATCCAACAGAATGCACATATTGATCCTACTGGAAGACCAATTTAATATTGAGAAGGACCCAATCACATGGCTGAAAATCAAATTTCTACTATTCTAATAATTCATGTATAAGTAAAATGATTTCGGTTAACAACTATTAAAGAAAAATAGTTTTCGAAACTCAATTTTACAAAACAGTTTGATTTAAATTATAAATAAAGTTCTCAACTTAGATGAAACATTCACTAATTTTGATAAGAAATGACTTCAAATAGGCGTATGCAAAAGTGTATGAATGATGAAGTTTTGTTGTAAAGAAACACAAAATAAAAGACCCTAAACAAGCAATGATGTATCTGTACACAAATATCCATTTGTGAAGACAAAAACGAGATGGTATTTGTCTATTTCATTAAACACTGCACTATCAATTCAAAATCGGAAAGACCAAATTTAACATTTTTAAGAAACTGCAAAGGCTCTTATAAACGCACGACATCACAATAATCTGTGACCCACGAGGCTCTTATAAACGCGCGACATCACAATAATCCAAACCAACAATAATCCAAACCAGCAACCACAACTCAATATCCAAATAAAAAATTATTAAAATGTGAACCTGAGGAGGAGGCAGAGCTTGACCGGTGGTAGAGAAGGAAACGGAAGGAGACTTGCACGCGCGGAGGAAGCTCGCGCGGAGGGGAAGCTCGCGCGGAGGGGAAGCTCGACGCGGAGGAAGCTGGATGCGGAGGAAGCTGGACGCGCAGGAAGCTTAACTTGACGCAGAGGAGGCTCGACACGGTGGAAGCTTGTGCGGAGGAAGCTGGACGCGGAGGGGAAGCTTGAAGAGGAAGATGAACCTGAAGGAAGCTCGCGCGCGGAAATGGGAAATTAGGTCTTCAAAGAGATTTGGGGGTTTTGAAAAACCGGGAACCCCAAAAAATTTCTATATACCCCCAAATAAATTAAAACATTTTTTATATAAAAAATTTTAAATTTAATAAAAAAAAATTAATTTCATTATATAACAAAAACTTTTATTAATTTATGAAAAACAATTTAATTTAATTTAATTTATACAATACAAAAATTAATTAATTTTAATTTATACAATAAATATTTACTTTAATTTATATAAAATAATTTCATTTCATTTCTACAACGTATAATTAATTTAAATTGTAAAAAAATATTATTTAATTTATATTTAATTTATAAAAAATATTTAATTTAATTTATACAATAAAAAATATTTAATTTAATTTATACAATAAAAAATGACTTTAACATCTACTACCACAAATATCAATGAATCCTATTATTGCAATTGCTCTTGAGACCCTCATCATCCCTTCTAACTTATAATCCAAAATCTAATAATCAACTATATTCCATGATTTTAAGTTACTTCTATAACTATCACGAAATGACTCATATTTCTCAAATTGCTTATGATACTCTCTTTCAGCCTTTACAATGCACTTCTTAGTTCAACTCTTACCTTGACAATGGACTACGGTTATTAACTTCTTCCTGCTAGGGAGATGAGACCTAGACAACTATTAAAGTCTTCGTCTTCTTCCCTCGGTTGGGTAGATTGTTGGGTGCTTGACTAGGGTCTTTCTCATCTTCGTGCTTCTTTCCTCGGCTCTCGGTCTATGGCGAACACCGATGGGGGGTACCTGCGAAGGCACTCTAACGCTAAGTCAGTGAAGCGGGTGATCATTATTCTGGTAGGTGAACAGTAATAAATGACGTACCTTTCTTCTTCGAATGTGTGCTGTGTATATTATTTTAATGGGCTGACCTTATTGGGTATGATTAGTGGAGTGGATCTCGCTTAGGGTTGTATTACCTTATCCTTAATGACAGATTAACTTCACTGACCTTAGTTTCAGCGTTAACAGTAGTATGGGTCGGCCGACCGTGATGATTCCACTCGTCTCGGCCAACCTTCCATGGCACATAACTTATAATCCAAAATGTAATCATGAACTCTATTGCATGATTTTAAGTTCATTCTATATCACACCCAGTCGAAACTTACTTATTTATGTTACGTTTATTAAAAACTAAGTCTACTAAATTTACTATGTCAAAGACCTATTATTTAGTATATTGGGAAACTATATTAACACACTTATAAGGAATATTGCATATGTATCATCTCGTTACTTACTACATTATTATGTGCTTCAGTTGGAAAACATTAATTTCTTTTCGAAATCATACTAAGTAACTATAACAATGACATTTATAGAGCACGTAGTCAACTTTGGAACACTTTAAATATTGTATCAATCTAACAATTAAGAATAAGTTACTTACTCACGCACTTAATCTTAATATGTTTGTATCATATACATTTTCGCTAATTCATTAAGATGATCTTATCATTCATTTATGAGAAACATTTTTAGATCAAATTTATTCTCTATTTTTAAATACATCCATTACTATTTTGCATTAATTAATTACTTCATCTTGAATTTATGTATATTTTATATAATATTTACAAAATTTAAATACGCATTTTATTTTTATTTTTTTTTACTATTTTTTAATTAATTATTATTTTTCTATATGTTTTCAAATCTTTATAAACTTTTTAAGATAACTTCTTTTAAATAATTTTAAAATTAAACACTTCATCAATTTAATAAATGTAATTTAACTAATTTATATCATAATTTCAAAAATAAAATAGTTATAACAATATATAAATAAAATAAATTTAAAATAAATAATTTTTGAAATAATAAAATATTTTATATAACATTTAAATAATTTAAATATATATTTTCTTTTACTCAATTAATTTAATAAATTTAATTTAACTAATTTATATAAAAAAATGATAAATTAAATAATTTATTATAATATTAAAGAAATAATTTTAAAATAAATATAATAAAGAATTAAATATTAAAATATTTTTTATAAATTAAATAAATTTAAATTTACAATCCTAAAAATGCGTGGGCCATTGCGGACGCATATGCGTGGGCTTTCCGGCCGACGCATATGCGTGGGCCTCAAGCTCATTCTTGTGTCGGCTTTTAGCCATTTTGGCCGACGATACTAGCGTCTGCAAGTGGCCCACGCAAAAATTTGGAAGCTAATTTTCCATTTTGCGTCCAATGTGATTTTTGCGTGGGTTTTACCCATTTTGGCCGACGATACTAACGTCTGCAAGTGGCCCACGCAAAAATTTGGAAACTAATTTTCCATTTTGCGTCCAATGTGATTTTTGCATGGTCTTTTACCCATTTTGGCCGACGAAAGTAGAGTCCGCTACTGGCCCACGCAAGATTTTGGAAGCTATTTCTTGGTTTTCTTGTAGTGATATATATATATATATATGGTAATAGTTAAAATTTATTTTAAAAAATAAATTCAATCGAGAAAATAATTAAATAGAATTTGAGTTTCATATTTTTTTTAATATTTTTTAATATTTTATCAATTATTAGAATTAAACCAATATTTTTCATTAGGTGTATGCACAACCAATAATATATGACAATCATTGCAACACATGTGACACCATTAAACAATAAACCAAAAATTCATCGTAAATTGTTCAATCAACTTTTAATCATAAAAAATATTATATACAAAAGAAAAAAATTACACACCGCTCATTACAATGTTCCTGCGTTAGATCCTTGCGATTGGGCTTGACAGTGAAACAAAGAAAATTATGAATAAGTAATAATAAACTAAGAAAAAGAAGAATGGGGAGAAGACGAACCTTGTTGTTTCTGAAGTTTTTCCTTCTCTTATTCCTCTATTTTTGCTATGAATATTAACTCTCTACAATTAACAAATAAAGAACAAACAAAATATCAATATAGTATGTAAAAAGTAGAGTTAAGAACACGATGACATACCTCCTCTGCATAATGCTCTCTGGTGACCAAACCTATTTTGAAGGTAGTCTTTAGAATCATAAATTTATGAAAAGTTAAAATGATTTCGAAAGCAAAGATAGAGAAATGGTGATGACAGAAAACCAAAAAATCGAATTGGAAGTAAATTTTTCGTAAAATATGATGAAATGAGAATATAGTTTATTTAATGCTCCGTATGATTTTATTTAAATTCATAAATTGTTACCGAAAAGTGTCTTATGAGGACTTTCATCATGTACCATTTGCCTCCTCTTGTTGAGTCTTTTTTATCTTCTAGTCACATGTTTCAATCACAATTTCAGAAGACAAATGTCAAATTAGTGTTTCACAAATTGAAATGTATATAAAGAAAATTACCGATTGTTGTAATGGTGCACGCAAGTCCTTTTGTTGAGTCTTTCCCTTCCTCTAGTCACAAACTTCAATTACAATTTCATAAAACAAAGGTCAAATTAGGATTTAACAAAGATTAATTAAAACATCAAAACATAGAAAGAAAAGTGTGAGGTCCCAAAACAACGTAAAGAGTATCGTAAAAAAGATCCGCAGCCGAAGCACGTGGAAGGTTACACTGATAAATTGAACATTAATGCTTCTGCCGGAGCTAAAGCAGGGTCACTCTTGGATTATACTGCTCTTGATAAACCAGGTGGAGTGGAGGACGATTTTGCTGATATGCCTTCTCTTGAAGATGCCTCGGATCATGAATCCAGGCAGGGATTGCCCACTCACACTTCGAATTTCCCAGAAACGAGGACGCTAAGGAATTCACCTGCCCTTATGCAAGCCAAGGGCTCCGATCATGTGGAGGTCTTGACTCCTGTGGTGGTATCACCTCAGTTACGTCCCATCTCTCCTCAGCGGGTTAAATCACCTGTTCATACTACAACCCTATCCAATACTCCAATTGATGGTCATCATGCGGAGGTCTCTGCTATTGTGACTGTACCATCCCCGTCGTTGGTGCTAAAAAATCACTTCTCCTCTCTTGATGGTTTAGACACTACTGATGTGGGAGGTGATCCTTATATTGGTACGTCTAGTGCCATTGTTGAACCTCATAAGGCTAAATCTTCTGCGGATGTTAAAGCACTATCGTTGGTCCTACAAAATCACTTTTCCTCTCTTGATGGTTTGGAAAATACAAATGTTCTTTCAAAATTTTGGGCTGATCCCAACGAGATGGAGGAGGATGACAGTGATACTGGGGAGGAAATAGTTTGCACTAAAAGAAACCCAGGGAGACCACCTAAGAAGAGTGGTAAGTCCAAAAAACTGCTAAGGCAGTTCTCTCCACACCGTCGCAATGAAAGTCTCTTCATTTTTCTGGAATGTTAGAGGATTGGGAAACCACAAAACTGTGGAGATGTTGATTAGTTTACTCAAACTACACAAACCTCTTCTGGTTTTTCTTGCTGAACCTATGGTTTCGTACACTGATGTTTTTGAAGTCATTTTCAAATCTGTTAATATGCATTTGGTGGCTACGTCTCCTATTGTTAATAAAGCTGCTAAGATTTGGTGTTTGTCGGTTCCTAATTTGGTTCGAAATTTCTTGGTAAATGAACAATTTATTTCTGTAACTTGTCATTTGCATGATAAATGTTTTAGTTTTGCAGGTGTTTATGGTGCTACCACATACGTGGCTAGACGGGTTTTGTGGAGGGATCTTAGTTCCTTCATAGGGTCTTGGTGTATTATGGGTGATTTTAATGCTGTGCTCTCAGCCGATGACTGTAAAGGAGGGGTGGCTCCTAATCAAGTTTCTTGCAATGAATTCCTTGATTGGATTAATACTAATGATCTTTCTTGTATGCCTTTTACCGGTACTTGCTATACTTGGTGTAATGGAAGGAGAGGGCTCCATAGAATTCATAGAAAATTGGATAGGGCGTTATGTAACGAAGTGTGTTTGGATGAATGGGATTCTTGTACTTATCAGGTTCTTGTTAAAAATTGTTCTGATCATTCCCCTATTCTTACTATTCTTGCTAGTAATTCTTTGAAGAAGGTTAGCAATTTTCGTTTCTTTTCTATGTGGCTTCAAGACGCTTCATGTATGAAGCTTATTCATGATTCTTGGGCTAATAAGGTTGTTGGTTGTCCTATGTTTATTTTACATCATAAGTTAAAAAGGTTGAAAGTTGAGCTACGTGACTGGAATACAAATTCTTTTGGTAATGTTCACAATGCAGTTCTTCTTAAACAGGGTCTTCTGCTTGGTATTCAACAAAATTTAGAGACTGCTAGTATGTCTGATATTGATGGACTTCTCTGTCAAGAAATGATCGCTAAGGAGGAGCTTGATCAGGCTCTTCACTGTCAATATTTGTTTTGGAAAGAAAGGGCTAAAATGCTTTGGTTTAAAGATGGGGATAGAAATACTGCTTTTTTCCATGCTGTGGTCAAGAGGAGGAATAATTTTAGTGGGATTCATCGTCTACGAATTGATAATGTTGTTACTGAGGATCCTACACTCATTGAGGAACATATTTTGGACTTTTATAAAACTCTTTATGCCGAGTCTATTTCTCATGATCAGGATGCAAACAATATGGAAGATTTTATTGGTACTTATATTCCTGAGCTGGTTTCCTCTGAGGAGAATATGATGTTGCTTAAATGTCCTGATTTTTTGGAGATCAAGAATGCTGTTTTTAACCTTAATGGTAATAGTGCTCCAGGTCCTGATAGCTTTGGTGGTGTTTTTTATCATTCTTGTTGGGATATTATTGGGACAGATGTTTGTAATGCAGTCCAACAGTTTTTTAAACAAAACTGGGTTCTCCCTGGAATGAACAGTAATGTGGTATCTCTTATTCCTAAGATTCAGGGTGCTGAATCTATTAAAGATTACAGGCCGATTGCTGTTGCTAATTTTAAATTTAAGATTATTTCCAAGATTTTGGCAGATCGGCTTGCTCTTGTGGCTGCCAGAATTATTTCTCCTAATCAGTATGGGTTTGTGCAGGGCAGACAGATTCAAGATTGTATTAGTATTGCTTCTGAAGCTATTAACTTGCTTTCTAAAAAGGTTCACGGAGGCAATGTGGCTTACAAAGTTGATATTCACAAAGCTTTTGACACTCTAAGTTGGAAATTTTTATTATCAGTTTTGTCACGCTTTGGTTTTCACCCCTCGTTTGTCGGTTGGATTAGTACTATTTTCCGTTCAGCTATGCTTTCTATCAGAATAAATGGTAGTTTGGTGGGTTTTTTTCCTTGTAGTAGAGGTGTTAGACAAGGTGATCCTTTTGTCTCCTATACTTTTTTGTCTTGCAGAGGAAGTTCTTAGTAGAGGTCTCTCAAAGCTTGTGAATGATAAGAAGATTCTACATATGGCTAGTCCACAAGGTTTTCTCACTCCCTCTCATATTTTATATGCGGATGACATTTTTATTTTCTGTAGGGCGGATACTAAGTCTCTTAGAAATTTGAGAAATTTTCTTAAAACATATGGTGATTTCTCTGGTCAATATGTTAATAATTCTAAGAGTAGTTTTTTCACCATGGATAATTCTACAAGATTTGTCACCAAAATTCAGCGTATTCTTTCTTGTAGTCATGGTTGTTTGCCTTTCACTTATTTAGGAGTGCCTATCTTTGTTGGTGCTCCAAGGGGTCGTTTTCTTCAACCTTTGGCTGATAAAGTCAAATTGAAGCTAGCTTCTTGGAAAGGTAAATCTCTTAGCATGATGGGTCGAGTTCAGTTGGTCAATACGGTGATTACGGGTCTTCTAGCTTATAGTTTTAATTTGTATAAATGGCCTGTTTCTCTTCTTAAGCAAGTTGAACAGTGGTGTCGAAATTTTATCTGGACTGGGGATATTCTGAAAAAAGGTATAGCTACTGTTAAATGGGATATGATTTGTTCTCCCCTTGAGAATGGAGGTTTGAAAATTATTACCCTTCACCATGAAAATAATGCTTATCTTCTTAAGCTTTCTTGGAACTTTGCTTATAGCAACAAGCCTTGGTCTCTGCTCTTGAAAGCTAGGGTCCTTAAATCAAAATATGAGTTTCGAATGGTTTATAGATCGTCATCTCTTTGGCCTGGAATTAAGCAGTTTTATTCTACTATACTTGATTATACTTCTTGGACTGTTGGTACAGGTTCTCTTATTAATTTTTGGAAGGATAAATGGTGTGCTACTTCTTCTTTAGCAAATATTGCAGGATTATCTGATGGTGCTAGTATTCCGGATACAGTCTCTCAGTTTTGGACAGGTAGTGATTGAAGTATTCCATTGTCTTTACAGCAGATGCCTCATCTTTTTAGTCATATCATGGTTAGGGCGGTACAGGATATTCCTAATTGGATTCTAGATGAGTCTGGTCGTCTCACTCTTAAATCAGCTAGGACTTTTTTCTTGGATCCAGGGGTTTCTTGTGGTTGGGGTAAATTTATTTGGTCTTCATATATTCCGCCTTCCAAAACTCTTGTCCTTTGGAAAGTTTTTCATGGGCGGCTTCCTACAGATCAGCATATTCAAAATAAAGGTTTGCATATTTGTTCTATGTGTACGCTTTGTGAAAAGCACGAGGAATCTATTCAACATTTATTTTTTGAATGTGCTAATGCTTTGCGTATTTGGAGTTGGGTTCAACACATTTTTCCTACTTATCATTTCTCTAATAAGGATGATCTTCTTTCTTTTATTAAGAGTGATGGTAGTCGGTTGGTTAAATTAATTAAGCTAGCTGTGATAACTTTTTCTATTTGGATGATATGGCGTATAAGGAATTATGCTCGTTTTCAGGATAAGATTGAGGTTTCTAGGGCTATTTTGGTTATTAAAGACTTAACTTGTCTAGTGGGTAATTCGTCTAAAGCTTCAATGAAGAATGATATGTTTGATTTCAATGTGCTAAAGTTTTTTGGTATTAACACTCGTACTGGTAAAGTTCTACGTCCTCTTCCTGTTAGATGGGAGTTTCCTTCACCAGGCTGGGTAAAAATTAACACTGATGGGGCTGCTAGGGGATATCCTGGTCTTGCTACTTGCGGAGGTATTTTTCGTGGGAGTATGGGGGAATTTATTGGAGCTTTTTCTGCGTTTCTTGAAGTTCAGACTGCTCTGGTTGTTGAGTTTTATGGGGTTATACATGCTATGGAGGAAGCTCAAAAGATGGGGCTTACTAATGTCTGGCTGGAATGTGATTCTGCTTTGGTTTGTGCTGCGTTTACTGTTAGGACAAATGTTCCTTGGATGCTTCGTAATCGATGGAATGCTTGTCTTAATTACTGTGGGAAAATTAGGTTTACAGTTACTCATATTTTTCGTGAAGGAAATGCGTGTGCTGATAAGTTGACTAATTTAGGATTTTTTCATAGAGAACCTTTTCTTTGGTATAATAGGCTTCCACCTTGTCTGTTCTTAGAATTCTTTATGAATAGGTATAGTCTATCTATGTATCGTTTTTGTTAACATATGGGTTTTGGTCTAGTCCCCCCGTATTTTTGTTTTTTTTTTTCTTTTCTTTTTTCTTTTGTTTAATAATATTTTTTTTTCATGTGATGGTAAATGATTGTTGTTACTTGAGGTGTCAGCCTAGCTGAGATCTTAAGTGGCATAGTGATACCTAACATGAAAGCTTTTATTTTAAAAAAAAAGTGAGAATGAAAGTATGGGTAAAAAAAGGATGTGGGAAGTAGGGTAAAAAAATGATGTGAGAAGTAGGATAAAAAAAAGGATGTGGGGGAGTAGGTATGTGAAAAGGAGAGAGAGTAAGTGGAAAGTAGGGTATGTGAATCATAAAATTTGTTTCTTAAATCAATTTTAAAAATGCTACAATAGTGGAGAGTAATTAGAAAATAACAAAAATAATTCTTTCAAAATTCAAACAAAAGAGTAAGGGTAACAATAGTGAAATATATTTGTTGGTTTAATTTTTTATTTAATATAGAAGAAAATCAATTTAAGCAGAAAAGTAACTAACAATATCTCCACTCTCCTACTAAAGCAGACCACATCTAATAATAAATATTAACAAATATATTTAATTTTTATTTAATAGAGAAGAAGATATTTAAAACAGAAAATGTAACGAATCTCTCCACTTTCCTCTCAGTTATATAATAACAAATAAAATTTTATTTTAAAATTAAATAACTGATTTATTAACTTTTAAAATTATAAAATGTCAAAATAACCAAAATAAATTTATAAAATAAAATATTAACTAAGGATAAAATAGAAAAAAATTTAGAGCAGTTAAAATGAGGAATCCCTTTATATAGAGGTATAGATATATAGGTATAAATAATATTATGATACATAAATATGAAAATATGAATATAACTACAAAGTAACTAACTTATTCTAATAACCAATAGTAATTATGTTTTATTTGTAAAACAAACTTTATCTTAATACAATTACAATTTTAATGAATATTTGAAATTAAATTATATTATATGGTGATCCGAAAGTAAAAATAATTAAAATTATATGAACTATCATTATACTTTTAGAAATAAATTTAATTAGAACAATAATTAATCATTCCATACAATTTTACAAAAAATGATAAAATTTGCTTTTTTAAATCCCTGTAAAATTAGAATACATTTCGTTTTTATTCTATCTTTATTCAAGGAGAGAAGATGATTCTGTTAACTGTTTTCTCTTTGACGGTAATTTTTTTTTTATCAGCAATCTCTTTTTGACGGTAATATTTATAATCTTTTATCTTATTTTTTCTGTAAATAAAAGAATTTAGATGTTTAGCAGAAAATGTAACAGGAGTGAGTCGTTCCTCGTTCATCGTTCGTCGTCTTGAAGAGTGGTGGGTGCTTAAGAAGCAATTGAGTTTCCGAAACCCTAAAAATGGTAGAAATAATGAATAAGAAGATGACGGAAGAAGGAGAAGATAGAATCAGCAAGCTGTCAGACGATGTTCTGTGTCACATCCTTTCCTTCCTTACAACGAAGGAAGCCATTGTTACATCATTGTTGTCAACCAGATGGAGTCTTCTATGTTCCATGCTTCCATCTCTCCACATCAACTGCTCCAAACGAATCATCCAACACTACTCCTCCGATGTTGATATCTTCGTGGCCAAACACACACAGCAAAACATGAGAGACTTTCATCTCCACTGTGACACCGCTGATGATTGTTGCGCATATCACGCGGATTAATGGGTCTCTGCAGTCGTAGCAAAGAAAGTTCAAAACATCGATATCTCCTTCTGCCACTACGAGGAAATCTATCTATACTTCAATACCTTGTTCACTTCCTCCACACTTGTCACCTTGAATATCACAGGCTCCTTGAATCTCGAACTTCCTCCTTCTATTCATCTCCCTAATCTCAACACCCTCAATCTACGTGTCCGCTCTTGCTTACCCCTCTCTAATCTTTCCAAGCTTATATCCGAATCTCCGGCTCTTAAACTCTTTTATCACCGGCCAAAGTGTTTCGGCTATCACTTGGATGAGATGAAGATGCTGTTTAACCCTGGACAAATCCAAGTGTTCTATCGGAACTGCCACTGCAACCTCTTCATAGAAAGTGATGGTGATTATGATTTCATATCACATGTTCTGGCGCTAGGAACATGGCCAAAGATTGTGAGAGTGAAGGCTTATTTGATAGTGCGGTTTGAAGACACAGATATTGTTTACAGGATCCTTGGAGGACTACGTAACGTTGAGTGTCTGTATATCAAGTATTTTAGGGATACAGTGACGCCTTCTCATCCTCTCCCACAGTTCAACAATTTAGTTGAGCTTCGTCTTCTTCTTAGAAGGAATGACTCCCTCTTTCAGGAGTTTCCCACAAAGTGTCCTAAGCTTAAAGTTCTTGAATTCAATATCATGGACCATCTCTCTTGCATCACTGAAAGATATCGATTCAATGTCAGAGATGGAGTCAGGAAGAACGACCTTTCAATTGTTCGTTTTCAACCTCGTTTTCCTCAACCTCCAACACTGCCACTTTAGGACTCTTCACTTATGTTTTCGGTTTTATTTTCAGTTTTTATGTTTCTCTTAGTTTTATGTTTCTGTTATGTTTTATGTTTCTCATCTAAACTAATTGTCAATTGCTCTTCATTTTGTTTAAAGTTGCAGATTGCTATATATAATATATGTGTATCATCGTTTTTATTTTCTATCTGCATTCAACCTCCCATTTATATAATTTTTTCCTTTACCAAATTTTCATTTTAGAACACTAACCTTAATAAAAAATGTAAACTGAATCATATAAAACAAAAACTTTGTTACGGAAAACTAGCCAAAGAGCACAAACAAAGTTGCTCTTTGAGTCATCAATGGAGGCTTTAACAAGGTGGCACAGGAGAAAGAAGGGAAAAAACAGTCTTTTGGCGAAGAAGTGAGGAAAAAGAAGGAGCGTGCAGGATTTAAGGCGAGTTTTACACAAAACTGAGACTCTAACTTAAACAGGTTCATCTTAATTATAAAATAATCATTGCACATCTTTTTAGTTATTTATTTTTTCGTCTGACGTAAATGAATGGATTTTGGTCATCCAGTTTAAATGATTATTATGTATTTAGATTTTAGTTTATCAATCTTTCTTTTTAGTTTTCACTCTACTCCATTTTTACCACATTCGATGTTTCAAAAATATAATAAATATTAATCAATTAAGAACAATCCATTAATTATTCCTGATTTGATTTGAAAAATTAATGTTTTTCATAATTTAGAAATATTTCATTCACCTCGTCATTGTTATATTATTAGGTGTCATAATTTCATTAGTCCAGACTATACCACATTATAATCTTAAACCACACAATAATTTCTCCATATTTATAAATTAATAAAAAGTTAAATTAATAATAATCAGTATAAATGGTAGTAATAAAGCTAAAAAACACCGAAAATATTAGTTTTCTGAGGTGTGGGAAGTTGTGTCATCTTGACTATATAAGTTTAGATACATTAAAATTATGTAACTTTAATACAACTTCTTCGTAATAAAATAGTGTAACTTTGACACAATTTATCCATTTTAATAATTTTTAAATTTTTTACAAATTCTAATAATTAAAAAATAAATTTATATCATTTTAGTAAAAATTTAACTTGTTGCCCAACATGAAAAGAAGGTTCACTTTACAATAATCAACTTTAATAAATATGTAAAACTTAAACTAAAGATGTATTTTCTTTTATCAATAATAAAAAAATAAATAAATATGAACCATTTCAGGATGTTATACAGAACAAAAATATACAACATCTTCTCCCAAAAGTTTACCACACATATTCTACTTGAGCAATTAAAAAACAAGCCAACATATCGAAATAAAAACACTTCAGAAACAACCTAACACATCATCCCAACATTTTAAACAAACAAAATGTCTAGAATTTCAAAATCTATTGATCAAATACATACAAACCAGAGGATCAAGACACCAATCAGAATAAGAAAAAATGTAAGAACAAAATTATAAATAAGCTAGGATCATACCTTTAATTGAACAAAGTATTCTCACCGACAACTACGATCTGAAACACTTTTCCATATAGCATTAACAAGTATATTAACCAATGAAATACTACGAAGTGTGAAAAAGGACGTAACTATATAAAATATATTAAATAAACTGATGTCGTATCATAGAGTTCAAAGACTATCAAATATCAATTAAAAGTGACAAAAGAGAGGCCTTTTAGCTTCAAACTTCATCTGTCACAACTTAGCTTCATATTTTCCATCTCATTCAGCTTTGCATCTCAAACTTTGACCAAATATATCGTTGCTATAACCAAGCAAATATATCGTTGCCGTGTCATATGGTTCAAAGACTGTCAAATATCAATTAAAAGTGACAAAAGAGAGGCCTTTAGCTTCAAACTTCATCTGTCACAACTTTGCTCCATATTTTCCATCTCATTCAGCTTTTCATCTAAACTTTGACCAAATATATCGTTGCTATAACCAAGCAAATACATCGTTGCCGTATCATATGGTTCAAAGACTATCAAATATCAATTAAAAGTGACAAAAGAGAGGCTTCAGCTTTTCATCTCAAACTTTGACCAAATATATCGTTGCTATAACCAAGCAAATTTACTTTCCACATACGTACAGTATAATTTTGATGTATAATTTTCTCACCACAGTTCAATGTTAATGGAACCTTGCATTGGATGTTACTACTGTAGCAGTAATTAAACTTCTCTTTCAGATTTAGAAAGCACATCACACCTATAAATTAGCATCCAAAACCAAGCACCCAGCACAAGAACGTAGTGAAAAAGATAAGATATACAAAATGAAGGCTTCTACCTCAATAGCATCCTTGATTTTGCTGCTCATTCTCGTATCAGCAAATTGGTTGTGTTGTGAAGCACAACAGTGTCGTCCCAGTGGCAGAATCACAGGAAAGAAGCCCCCACCAGGAGAATGCAACCAAGAGAATGATTCAGAGTGTTGTGTACAAGGCAAGATGTACACAACGTACAAATGTTCTCCAGCAGTGTCAAGCAACACCGAGGCCCAACTCACTCTCAACAGTTTTGAAAAGGGTGGAGATGGAGGAGGGCCTTCTGCATGTGACAACCAGTATCATTCTGATGACACACCAGTGGTTGCACTTTCCACTGGATGGTTTAACAATAGTAGTAGGTGCCTCCACAACGTTACCATCAGTGCAAATGGCAAAAGTGTTGTGGCCATGGTGGTGGACGAGTGTGACTCTACCATGGGATGTGATGAAGACCATGATTATCAACCCCCTTGTTCCAACAACATTGTTGATGCCTCCAAAGCTGTCTGGAATGCCTTAGGTGTGCCTCACAATCAGTGGGGTGGATTGAAAATTACATGGGCTGATGCTTAATTCAATGCTGTAATACTAGTACATGTGTAGCTGCTCTTTGGGTTGTGCTGTGTTGTTTTTTTGTATTGTCATGTAATCCCTTATATGTATTGTCACGTAATCCCCATTTAGTTCCTTAATTACATAAAGTGATATCAATTGAAAGAATGCCTTATGAACAATAACATTTGTCCACTAAACTTAAGGTCTGTGCGACATAAGACAAGCATAAAGCAACCAGAAAAGTCTTAATTTCTATACGGATAGAATTCTTGTGCAAAGCCATTCGTCCAAAATGACAAAAGAGTCCTAATTTCTAAAGGCAAGAAGAGATGAAAGCATATGTGTACTCTAATAACAAGTGTAATAGTGTATAAACTCTAGGTCTATCTGAACAAAAATATATGTACTGGTAGGGTCCGCACATCGATACCATGACTCGACATCTAGTTTAGGTTGATCGACACCATAAAGACCATTACGTCTAAACAGGATTTATGAAGCTAATCAGCAATCAAACATTAGGTAATGCATTCATAAGCATGACCTAATACGGCCCAATAACAAAGGACTCATGATAATAATATAAATATGCATAGATTCCAAGAAGTAGGTACGTCATCATACAATATTAATAGTATCAAGTACCGAATATCGAATTCTTAGTTGAACATTAGGGTGCCTTCTGCGGGTACCATCCGAGTCTGGACTTCAAAAGGAGGAGAAGTAGAGCAGCGAAAGAGAGTAAGGGGGGTCGCCTTGAGAAGAAGAGAGGAAGAACATACCGATCGACCGAGAAGTAGTCTGAATCGTTCTCTTGGTTCCAACCCTGTTCGAGAACAATTGACGCCCACCGTGGGACCGAGAGAATTAGCTTGAAGAAGAAAGTAGATGTATCAATCTGAAGCATGGTGAACGAGAAAATGTCTGATGCTGAGCAGATGACACTTTTGATGTCTCTGCAGAAGGAGATGGCCGAGATGAAGAGAAAGAACGAGGAAACTAAGCGGAAGAATGAGGATGAGATTAAGGCTCTCCAGAAGGAGGATGAAGAAATGAAGAGAAAGTTTGTGGAAGAGAGACAATCTACTAGACTGAGCAATCTTGTCGGGAGGTCATTCACCACCCTCACCGGTCCTAGGACTGTTGAGGAGTCGAAGGATAAGATCCACACCCAGGAGGTCGACGGTGAATCTTATCCAAACAGGTCAAATCCTATGACCGGGACGTTGGACTTGACCCGCCGACACCCATTCACCGATTCCATAATCGGAGTGCCGCTACCAGATAAGTGGAAGGGCTTCAACAAAGACCGTTACAACGGGACGATCGACCCTGACGAGCACATAAACGTGTACACCACACACATGGGCTTCTACACTTCAAAAGATGACGCAATTCTGTGTCGAGTGTTCCCCATGTCACTAAAATGGGCAGCTTTGAGTTGGTTTACAAAGCTTCCCCCAAACTCCGTTGACAGCTTTGAGACACTGGTGTCCAAGTTTGAGACATTGTTCGCTATCAGCCGATTGCATCATTTGACCTCCATCGTCCTGGTCAACATTCGCAAGGAGAAGGGAAAATCTCTGAGGAAATTCATCGACAGGTTTGGGAAGGTAGCCATGAGCATCCGGAGTCTGAGTCCGGACGTGGCCATGCATCACATGATCACGACTTTACAACTGGGACCCTTTGCTGACAACTTATGCATGCAACTAGTTGCAAACTTGGACGAGCCTAGGTGGAGAATCGCCAATGTAGCTGGAGGACCTGATAGAATTCAAGAATCAGGCCCGAGCCGAAGCAAGTGGAGATAAGGGGAAGGAGGAGAAGGAGCGTCAGAATCGACCAGCTGTTGGTTGAGGAGATAGGTGCAGAGACAACCAGGGACAACGGTTCACAAGATACATCCCCTTAAACGCCTACAGGGGAATAATTTTATATGAGACTTTGGATGCCGAGTTGATTCCACCACCGAGGAGGGTCGCAAGCCCTGACAACGTCGATCGACTCGTAGATGTCGGTACCACAGAAACAATGGATACACTATTGAGGAGTGTCAGGAATTGAAGGATAAGATCAAGGAACTTATTCAAGCTGGGCATCTCCGTCGAACAAGAGGCCGAGGTGCAAAGCAGTCCCCACAAAGGGAGGAGCCGACAAGACAAAAAACTACTCCCCTCCGAAAGCGCAAGAAGATGACCGTCGACCCGAGTGTCGGCCGAGAAGGGAGGACAATAAATTGGCCGAACTCCGTTAACAATTTTCCGGTGTGTTTTTTCCTCTTTATCTCTTTTATTATTCCGCTTTATTTATTCAATATTATTTGTCGGGTAGCTCTGTTAGGGTTCTGTTTTAGTGGGAAAATTACCCGTTTTTCCCAACATGTCTTTCATCTCAAACTTAGATCCAAGAAATAGTTTTGTTTTAAAAACAATATTATTGTATGTAACTCAACATTTTTCATCTCTACTATAATGTTATGTTCAATTATATCACTATTAATAACTAGAAACCTATAGGCAACACTATGTTCTACATATCCTAAGAACATACAAACAAATGATTTAGAACCTATTTTTCTTTTCTTAGGATCAGGTAACATCACTTTAGCTAATCTCCCTCACACTCTTAGGTATTTCAGATTAGATTGATAACATTTCCACAACTCATAGGGTTTTTTTACCAGTTTTCTTATGTGGTATCCTATTTTGCAAAAAACAAGCGGTAAGCAGAGAATCACCTCACAGATTAACACGAGCATTAGAACTAATAATCATGACATTCATTATTTCTCTAAGAGCCCTATTTTTTCTTTCCGCTACTCCATTAGATTCAGGTGAATATGGTGGGGGTTACTTTATGAATAATGTCTTCTTTAACACAATAATCATTAAACAAAACATATTCACCACCCCTATCTAATCTAATTCTTTTAATTTTTTTATTCAATTGATTTTTTACTTCCTCCTTATAAGTTAAGAACATATCAATAACTTCATTATTGTGTTTAATTAAATACACTTTGGTGTATCTAGAAAAACCATTTATTTATCTTACAAAATAATTTTTACCATCTCTAGACACGGTTTATTTTAAATCAACAAGATTGGTATGAATTAAACCAAGAAGTTCAGTTTGTCATTCTACAGAATGACATGTTTTCTTTGTTATTTTAGATTCTTCACATATATCACGTTTACTACTTTGTTTGCCATGCATGTTGATTAATCCTATTCGTTGCAATTTCATAACATACGAAATATTCACATGTCTTAATCTAGCATGCCATAGATCGTACGAATCAACAATATAAGCAAAAGACCTAGATTCATTAATAACTTCAGAAATGTTTAATACAAAAAGACTTTGATCAAAATATCCCTTCCCTTAAAAAAACATTGTTTTTTGTCATAACAATCTTGCAGATTCAAATGAAACTTTAACACCAACTTAGCCTAGCAATGCTACATAGATCAAATTAACTCTAATTGATGGCACATGTAGCACCTCACTCAAAGCCAGAGTTTTACCAGATAAGCTTTAGAAGAACCTTTCCTTTTCCTAAGAAAGGAGTTGTCCTGGAATCATCGAGATAAACTTGTTCTTTTCCACCCCCCACACTTGTGTAGGAGGTAAACACATTTCTGTTTGCACAGATGTTTCTGGTAGCCCCGGAGTCTACCACCCATTTACTCACATATGTCAAAAGATTTACTTGTGAAACAACTGAAACAATGGTATTTTCCCATTCGACTAGATTTATCTTAGGAGGATAGTCATTTTTTGCCCTATGTCTGCACTGAGGTGCATGATGACCTGACTTTCCATAGTTAAAGCAATTTCTCTTTTCATTGATGGTGGGGTTAGTTCCATTGGGACGAAAGAATTTATCATTATATTTCTTTTTGTGATCAGGTTTTTTCTCGTACGTTTTTGGAGTTGGTTTATCTTCTACCATATTTGCTTTGCCAAACAAAATTTTGGCATTTGCAGCAGCACACTCCTTTCTGTTTGTGTCTTCAATGATGATGTGGGTGATCACATCTGGTAGTGACATTTGTCTGCGCATGTGTTTTAGTTGTTGCTTGTAGTCAGTCCAAGATTGCGAAAGCTTTTCAATCAGCAGTTCGGACACGAATTCATCAGGCAAGTATATGCTCTCTACTTTAATATCTTCAAGCAACTTTTGGTACTCATTTATCTTAAATTTTTATGTCCTTGTCTTCAATCATCTTTAAGCGATATTAGTTTATGATTACGAACCTTTGTCTAACGACGTCTTCAGTAGTGTATTTGAGGATAAGGGGATCCCAAATATATTTTGCTTCCTTGTAAGAGTAATAAACATCGAACAAATCGGTAGATAACGCATTGAGTAAGGTGTGTCGGCATACCTTATTTACATGGCTCTAAACATCAATTTTTTTCGCAGACGTTCTTGAGTCAGGTTTAGAAGTCGTAAGTGCAAAAACTACTTCGTACATATCCAACAGGGTGGACACGCGTTCTTGCTAGCGTCAGAAATTCTAACTGGTGAATACTTCAATTTTCAAGACGTCCAAAAATGGTTTTGCAAAAATAGTTTGCGTTGTGGAAACAACGTTTGACGTCTTTGAAGTAAAGTTGTTGTTGTTGTTGTATGTACTGACAACCATAAGTCCGTACGATTGTAGTAAATAAAGCTGAAAAAAACAAAAATATTGGTTTCCTAAGGCGTGGGTGAACACTATCGGTAAGAACTTATCCCGGTGTATTGTGCAAGTCCCCCAAGATACAACATGAACTTCATAGATAATTTTGAGGATCAGAACTAGCAAGTAAACTCCTCTAGAGTAAGAACCCAAAAACCCAGAAAAATTATAAAGTAAAAGTCCCTTTATTCTTTTCTTTTTGGTTTAATTACCTTATTCGTCCCTACATTTAGGGGCAATAGTCAATTTAGTATAGTGGTTTTTAAATAAATCAATTTGGTCCCTATGTTTCTTAAAATGTATCCAAAATGGTCATTTCCGTTAAGTCCCCTCTTACGACGTCAAGGACCGCTTATGTGGCAGAGAGAAAGGGAATTTGGTTTACTATGAGGTGTGACGTGTCAATTGAGGTCGATGGTTACATTAGTTTAGTGAAAATTGAAATAGGGGTTAGGGTTTTTTTATTTTGAATTGGGAATTTAGGGTTTCTGAAAAACGACATTCTAAGGTGCGATCCTGTGGTTCGTGCCTTCGTTGTGATTGTGAGGTGGTATCTTGTGGTGTGATCCCGAGCCCGTGGTGCGTTTCCGCGACATGTACAAAGGGTTGGATAGATGGTTTCAGATCCTTCATTGGCGTTGACGACAACATGTACAGAAGGTCTTGGTGGTCGACAGAAAGCACGGAAGAGGTTCTGGTGTGGGAAGGGGTTCTGGTGTGGGCGAAGGAGTTTATGGAAGATTACTCGAATGCCGTTGTTCTAGACTCACCAGAATCAATCGAGAGACTCCTTAACTGGGTTTCGATGCTCCAGGTTGTGTTGGATTTGAAAATCGACGACCAGACCTGGACTGTCGGGATTCCGAAGCAAATTGTGATAAACGACAAGGCGAAGTTGTTCGACCGGCGGATCTGGAAGCAGAAGGAGAGAAGTGGTTGGGGAGAGCGTGAGGTGTGTGAACAGGAAGTCGCTGCCGGATGTGGGAGAGGAGGAGTTGATGAGGGTTTTGGAGGATTTACGGGCGTTTTCGTAGGTTTCAAATTTGGCAAGGGATGAAATAATCGACTATAGGTACTATAAGATGATGCATTTGGATAATGCTAAGATGCCTCCCCTGAGCTTCCTTACTCGGATAGCTCGGGAGTTGAGACGTGTGATGAAGCTGAACCTATTTAATTTCGATGTTATTAGGGATTTTGAACCTGTTTTTACTGACTTTTTTGTGTGATGGGTTGTGCAAGAAATACCAAATGGGTGAGAGTGAGGAGTGTGTGAAAGATGCAATTAGGATTGTGAACGGTACTGGTTGTGGTGATAGGGATGAGGGTGCCATTGGAGTTTCTCTTTATCTGGAAGACAAAGAGAGTTCTTTACAATTATGAAAATCTAGTATTTAGTGTTCAATGTGTTTATCATCCTAGTTCAACATCCTCCTCACATTCTTTAATAAACTATCAATTCTCAAACCACTACTGTATTTAGATATTCCATAGGTGCTTCTCGACATACTTGAAGTTGTGTTTCCACAAAAAATATTATTGTTTAATGTTTTTTTTTAAATATTATATTTAAATTAATCAATTTAAATTGTTAATTTCAAGATAGTACACTATAATTCCTATTACATGTAAAAATTATTTATAAATATATTTAAAATTTTAATGGTGGACTTTATAAAATAAAACTATGCCGAATTTTGAAATATTCAATAATATAAAAAAATTATGATATGAGATAATATTTAGTAATTAAAAATATAAAAAAAAGTAGTTAAACAAAGAGATAGAGAAATAAAATAAAAAAAATACCACAACCACACACCGTCACGTCAGCATCTGATCTTGACACGTCACATTTCTCAATCACATCTCTTTGCCACATAAGCAACATTTGACGTCGTAAGGTGAAATTTAAAGGAAATGACCATATTAGGTATAACAATAATAACTGTTTATAACAGTCCTAACTGTTTACTTGTATTCCATACTGCACTGGGTACTATTAATACCCAGGCTGCTCTACATGTAAATCTGAATATCATATACTAAAGTTCTCTCAATCTCTCTCTCTCTTCTTCTTAATCCTTTCACTCTCCCTCTTTACTCTTATATGGTATCCAGAGCCAAAAATGGCATCATCATCTACCACTGAACCCAATTTTGAACCTTTTTCTGCCAAGCCCGAAGCCCTTCCCCCTCATATCTTTCATACGCCAATTCCTCTAAAACTGGATTCAGAAAACTTCCTTGTCTGGCGGCAGCAAGTTAATGCCACTCTTCACAGTTTAGATCTTCTTTACTTTCTGGATGGGTCTTTCATTCCTCCACGTCTCATTTCTATCGAGGAAGACACTTCTCCAATTGTGAATTTCAAATACATCCAGTATGATCGTCAAGATCAAGCAATCTTGGCCTGGTTACTGGCATCAATGACCGTAGGTGTCCTCACCCAGATGGTTGGCATGGACACGTCAGCCCAAGTTTGGGAAAAGCTCCAGACCCATTATGCGTCCCAAACCCATGCTCAAATCAAGAAGCACAAGCAGCAGCTGCGTACACCCAAGAAGGACCGCTCTATCTCTGCCTACCTTCTTGATATCAAGAAAACCGTAGATCAATTGGCTGTTGTGGGTTGTCCACCGAAGATCACATTGAAGTTGTTCTTGATGGGTTGCCTGACGAATATGACTCCTTTATAACCTCTATCACATCCCGTCTTGACCCTTACACGGTTGCAGACATTGAAGCACTGCTTCTTGCTCAAGAAAACCGTATTGAACAAAACAAACAATCTGTTGATCACATTCTGCATGCAAATGTTGCTTCTGTCCCATCCTCCTTCTCTCTCTACAACTCCAGTTCTACACATTCTTCCTCCTTTTTTCGCCCCTCTGGTCACGCCAAACAACGGTTCTACTCTAAACCCCGCTTTCAATCATCCAAGAACTTTCCCAAGATATCTTCTACTGCTTTCTCTTCTCGGGTTCAATGTCAAATATGTGGAAAATATGGGCACACTGCCCTTCACTGTTAGCATAGGTTTGATTCTTCCACTCCATCTCAAGTTACTGCTAATACTGCTCATTTTTCTTCATCTCTTTGTGATGATGAACCTTCGATCCTCGGGACCCCAAAAATCTCCATGATCCCCTTTGGTACCATGATAGAGGTGCTTCCCATCATCTCACTGCTCATGGCACCAATCTTTCCACAACAACTCCCTACACAGGTTCGGAAAAGGTGGTTGTAGGTAATGGTTTCCAGCTTCCTATTACTTCTATTGGTTCTGCAACTTTTACAGATCTTAATACTCATCATACCTTCTCTTTACACCACCTTCTGCATGTTCCTACTATTTCTAAAAATCTATTAAGTGTTTCCAGGTTCGCCCGTAATAATCATGTTTTCTTTGAGTTTCATGCTGATGTTTGCCTTGTTAAACGTCAGGGAACCAACAAAATCCTGCTCTAAGGCAAGCTTAAAGATAGTCTTTATGTGTTTCCCAATCTAGTTCAGACTGCATCATATTCTGCTTACAATACTGCACTCACTACTGGCTCTTCTGCTTATCATTTGTGGCACTCCCGGTTTGGTCATGCCCAACCAAGAGTGATTCATCAAATAATGAAGATGTGTAATATACCCTTTACTGCTAAACATGAATTTTTTGAATCTTGTGTTGTTGGCAAGTCCCATCAGCTTCCTTTTAAAGCTTCTCAAACTATATACTCTAAACCTTTACAGCTTGTTTTCATTGACATTTGGGGGCCATCGGCTACCCCTGCCACTAATGGTGCTTCTTATTATATCTCTTTTGTGGATGCTTACACTAGATATGTTTGGTTCTATTTAATTCATGCTAAATCACAAGCTTTCACTGTTTTCAAATCTTTCAAAATATATGTTGAAAAACATACTGGTTTTCCTTTGTTAAGCATTCAGACTGATAATGCAAAAGAATTTCTCTGTTTTAAATCCTTTTTGCTATCCAATGGCATATCTCATCGTCTAACTTGCCCTCACACTCATGAAGAGAATGGTTCTGTGGAACGCAAGCATAGACATATTGTTGATATTGGTTTGACTTTACCTGCTTGCTCTAAATTACCCATGCATTTCTGGGGCTATGCGTTCACTGCTGCCATATCCATTATCAATGTTTTACCCACACCTGTTTTAAATAATCAAAGCCCATACTATTTGTTGTTTAACACACACCCTGATTATGTTTTTTTACAAAACCTTTGGATGTGCTTGTTATCCTTTGCTTCGCCCATATAATAAACATAAAATGAGTTTTCGTTCATCTTTGTGTGTGTTTCTTGGCTATGCCTCCAATCACAAAGGCTAAATGTGTCTCTCTCCCTCTGGGCGTATGTATATTACTCGTCATGTTACTTTTAATGAATCTGTTTTTCCCTATGTTGATTTTTCTAACCCTTTTTCTTCTGTCTCTCCACCCACAAATAGCCCCTCCGATTCTTCACCTAGTTTAATTGTTTTTCAGCAACCAACTATCTCTGTGTCACAACCAGCTCTTCCTGCCTCACAACCCATCGCCCCTGCTTCTTCATATGATCAACCTGCTTCCTCTGCATCCATATCCTCTCACTCTAATTTGTCTTCCACGGTTTCACCTCCACGACATTCTGCTCCTCACAACACTCACCCTATGCTTACACGTGCGAAGGCTGCCTTACTTGGTCCAAGTGCTTACACTGTTGTCCCTGTGTTGCCTCTTCCAAAATCCACCAAAGAGGCCTTACATCTTCCCCAATGGCTTGCTGCCATGCAAGAAGAACTTGTTGCTCTAAACACAAACAACACTTGGATTCTCACTACCCTTCCTCCTGGAGTTCAACCCATTGGCTGCAAATGGATTTTCAAAATAAAATACAATGTTGATGGCTCATTTCAGCGCAATAAAGCTCGCCTCGTCGCCAAAGGTTTTCATCAGCAATATGGTTTTGACTATTTTGAAACATTCAGTCGTGTGATAAAGCCTGTCACCATCCGTATTATCCTTACTCTAGCTCTTCAATTAAACTGGTCTGTCAATCAAATTGATATTAATAACGCCTTTTTGTATGGTGACCTTGAGGAATCTGTCTACATGAGTCAACCTCCTGGTTTTGAAACTGGTGACTCCAACACTGTTTGCAAACTTACCAAAGCTCTCTATGGGTTGAAGCAAGCACCTAGATCCTGGTTTCACAAGCTAAGTACCACTTTGCTTTCTCTTGGTTTTCATCCTACTAAAAGTGACACCTCTCTTTTCCTTCACTTCCACAACAATATTACTCTCTTTGTCCTAATCTATGTTGATGATATACTAATCACAGGGAACTCTAACAATGCCATTCAGCGTCTTATTCACTCTCTAAGTCAGCACTTTGCCCTAAAGGACCTTGGGACTCTTCATTACTTTCTCGAGATTGAAGCCACTTGGACGTTGGATGGCGGCTTACATCTATCTCAAACTAAATACATTCAGGATCTCCTTCGTAAAACCAACATGCTCTCTTCCAAGCCTCAACCAACACCCATGCTCTCCACTACTCGTCTAACAATAGACGCTACCACTGCTGTAGACGATCTTTCATTCTATCGCTCAGTGGTAGGCTCTCTTCAATATATCCTCATTACTCGTCCTGAACTCGACAATAGCGTCAACAAAGCATGCCTGTTCATGAACAACCCTCAACATCACCACTGGAATGTTGTTAAACGTATTCTCCGTTACCTAGCTGGCACTACCACTCATGGTCTTCATCTTCGGCGCCCTTCTCAACTCACTCTCAATGCCTTTGCTGATGCTGATTGGGGTTCTGATCCTGATGACAGGAAATCTACCTCCGGCCTTGTTGTCTTTCTCGGCTCGAATCCTATTGCTTGGCTTTCAAAGAAACAAAAGGTTGTTTCTCGCAGCTCTACTGAAGCAGAATATCGCAGCATTGCTGCTACGCTTGTTGAACTCAAATGGATCCAGAATCTGCTCACTGAACTTCGTCTTCCTCCTACTCTACCCACCATTCGCTCGGATAACCTTGGCACTGTTCTTCTTGCATCCAATCCTATTATGCACTCCAAGACCAAGCACTTTGAGCTTGACCTCCATTTTGTTCGTGATGTTATTCAACAAAAGCAACTGCACCTTCTACATGTCCCTGCCACTTTACAGATCGCGGATGTTTTCACGAAACCTTTAAGTGCTGGCCCTTTTTCAGCCTTCTCACATAAATTAATGGTGTATCCTAAACCATCAATTTAAGGGGGGGATATTAGGTATAACAGTAATAACTGTTTATAACAGTCCTAACTGTTTACTTGTATTCCATACTGCACTGGGTACTATAAATACCCAGGCTGCTCTACATGTAAATCTGAATATCATATACTAAAGTTCTCTCAATCTCTCTCTCTCTTCTTCCTAATCCTTTCACTCTCCCTCTTTACTCTTATAGACCAATTTGTATACATTTTAAAAAACATAGGGAGCAAATTGATTTCTTTAAAAACCATTATACTAAATAGACTATTGTCCCTAAATGTATGGACGAATAAGGTAATTAAACCTAAAAGAAAAGAATAAAGGAGTGAAGAGGAAGAGAGGAAGCCGTGAGGGAGATGTGTTTTTTGGAGCAAAGGGAGACACATATTTATAGATTGAGAACAATGAACGTTTCAAAGTTATCCCGTTGGAAAAAGAGGAGGCCGCTGGAAATGGAGGAAGACGTCAAAAAAGGAGGAAGACGCTCCTCTTATCTAGGTGGCACCAGACTTGGACCATCTTGAAACTACAAAGAAGACTGTCCAACTTCCATTTGTTTTTCGGGTCTACAAAACTGTCCCCCTAGATCTAAAACAAAACAGGCACATTCACTGCCACTACAAAAAACCGTGTATGTAGTGACAATTTTAATGTGGTGGTTATTAACAACTGCCATAAGTTTCCGTATAATACGACATTTTAATAACTGCCACAATTATCCTTCAGAAAGTGTCATTTTGAACTACCACAATTCCTCCTTCGAAATATACACTCTCCTGCGTTTTCCATCCCTCCATACCACTCCTCATTCCCATGTTTTTTTTTTAAAAAATTTGACTCTTTGGAAACCAAATTTGACTCATAAAACCTTTTTCACTCACACAACCTCTCACTCTCCCATACCCTATTCACTCTTCAGAAATCCTTCACTGACTCTCAAACTCTTCCCTGCACTCTTCACTTTGCTCGAAATCTTCACTCTCCCCGCACATTTCACCCTCACCGCAAACACTTCACCCTCAGTCCCACCGCACACCTCCACCCTCGCGAAACTTTCACTATCTGAAACTTCACTCTTACGAAACCTTCACTATCCGAAATCTTCACTATCGTTGTCTCACTCTCGTGCCCTCTCATTCCACCCTCACTCTCCGCAAAACCTAACACTCCACCGTTTGTTCTATCCACAATCGTCGTGAAACCCTCACTCTTCACACGTCGTCGTTTGTTTTGTCCCTAATCGTTGCCAACTTGAAGGACACCTCCTCGCAACGATTTCAATCGTCATCGTTGCAACAGTCACTTGCTTGCACGGTATGAATTCAAGATAACCTTCTCTTTCAAATTTATTGTTGGATTGCCATTATAATCGTGAACATATATTTGTTTCATGTGTAAAATTGAGGTGTATGGCTATTATGTGGAGAAGAAGTGCCTTCTGATAACTTTTGTAAATTGTATTGTACCAACTGTAGTGACTTTTGGTACAACGTTTTTAATTTTGGTGAAAATTGTTGGCTGGTGTAGTGCATTTTATGGTCTTAATCACTTGGAATTGAAGTTGTAAGTTCTGTTTAAGCAACTCGACACACAAAACTGTTGAGACTAGATATTGTTGGTGTTGATTTGCTATAATAAGAGCTAAGAAAATTCAGCAAACCATGCCTTACAATTTCATAACCATGGGTTGATTTTTTTTTAATCTGGTGCCAAATGTTGTTGAATTCAGTTGGTTGGTTACAACTGCTTATTTTTGGTGCAGAATTTTTCTGGTTTTTGTGCTGCAATTGCATTGGTTTAGCTTAAATTAATTTGGTGCAAAATATTGGTGTGTGAGAACCATGTCATACCTAATATTTACCAGTTGTTACATAATCATACCATATACTTACCTTCTCATTTTCACTTGCAGATTCTAGTTAAATCATTGCTCAATATTATCAGCTAATTCATCTTGGACATCTTGGCCAAGAGGTGAGCTCCTGTAGCTAAACAAAAGTGAAGTAAAAACTGACTTGAAAAACCAAAGAGACTAATAACTTTAAAAATGGATGACTGGTGTTTCATTCTTTATTTGCTTGGAATGCATGTCCTTTACAGATAATGGATATCAGTGAGTTGAGAAAAACAGTGGAGGAAGTGGAACTAGTGGATGCTCATGCTCACATTTCTCTGGACTCCAACTTTTCCTATTCACGCCTTTTCTGAGGCCAATGGTGAAACCCTTACTTTCTCACCTAACTCTCTTTCTTTCGAGGTAACTAAGCTTTTACAATTTACACTCTAACTTTGCTTTATCTACGTTCTATTGTTGTGCTGGACCAACATATTTTTCTACTTGCTATGTGCTGCAAACTCTGAGGGACATCGATTCATACTTCCAATAGTCAAAAATAATCAACGAATTTGAACTAATGGGTGGTCAACTACTTATTTGTTGGAGAATCTGCAATGCTAATTAGTAATAATGGGTTTTTGGTTTTGGCGGTTTAGTTATTCTTTGGTTGAATTACATTCTGCTGTCACTACTGAATAAAGGAAATAATTAATGCTTAGATTAGGTTAACTAGCATTTAATTAGTGATAGTAAACCTAGTAAAGGGAGGAAATGAAATTAGATTTACACCTTTTCATCTTTCTGTTCATACAGAGCTATGCATAAAAAAGTCATTTTCTCTTAAGCTTACTGTTTTTTATAGTGCTTTGAATGTGTAAGCAATTCAAGGTGCTTGCATGAGTCAGGGTGTTATTTCCATGTATCAGAATGTTGGTGAATTTAATGGGGATTTCAGCACTTGTGCACTACTTTACTCTTCAACTTATATTTGCTAAAATATTATCCTCTAAAAATTTTATTTGAGGAACTTTATTTTCAGTCTGGATAGAATCTCATTGTAACACCCTATTTTGTCTTGTTTATTTTCAGATTTTGATTTTACATCAAACAATCAATACATTGCATCGTCTTCATTGGATAAAACTGTTAGAGTATGGGAGATAGCAAAAGATACTCATTGGAGGTGTGTTTATGCGTAAGGGTGTCTTGTTTTTTCTATTAAGAATGCTAGCCTTTCCATCCCTTTAGAGGATACCATTGCCTTTTTGTTGGACAAAACACTGTCGTCCTAGATTTGAAAACTTTAGATATTCTGAAAATTTTATGATAAATTTAATGTTTGTATGAAAACATATTTATTGGTGTATTTTATTTTATAATTATAAACATTGAAAATTATTAACTTAAAATTATTTATTATTTATTTCAGGCATCAAATGTTAGAAATGGTGCTCCATCACCTAATCAAGTAATAAGATCAAGTGTTGCAAGCAAAACTGATTAGGGATGAACATGTTGTAATAGTTTGTTTTAATTTTCAATTATGTATCAACTTTTGAACAATTATGTGTGTTTTAATTTTCAATGCAATGAATGGATGCTTATAACTTTATATAGTATTTTATTTTATTAATATTTTATTTTTTTATTATGAAAATATATTATGTTTAGTTTAATTATGCAAACCATATTATAAAAAAGTGGGGGCTAAATTCCATTATTTAGAATTAAAATTACGTTAGGTGAAACCAATGTATTATTTTGTATAATTTTATTATTATACTACTGACAGTTAAAAACGTCACATTATACCTTATATATTGGTGTTTACATGCGTTGTGTTTTGCATTGAAATCCTTTTCAACGAAATAAATTGCAATAATTATGACTAACGCTAATTACATATAAAAATCGTTATGCTAAACAAAGCGTTAAAGTGGTGGATGTTGCGGCTGGTAGTGTAAGACTGCCATATTAAATTTTTGTGACGATCAGTTCTATGGCGGTTTGGAAAACCGCGACAACTGTAAATTGTGATGTTCATAAATGTCAATTTATACAAAAAATTACCGCCACCATATACAACGTTTTTGTAGTGTGCGTAACCTCTGCAACTCTTGCTTAATTTTCATAGCACTCTGTTTTGATATCTTAGACGATATCGGATGGGTTCCAATATAAATTAACTGTGGTTACTTATTAACTTGGAAAATTTAACCAAAACACACAATCTAAATCTAATAAGTACCATAATGCTAATAATGTTTCAACTTAAATTTCTAATTACATTACTTGTTTCGGAAATTTTACTAATTTGGTACAATTTAATCTCTTAATTATCAAAATGAATATACTTTTTAAAAATTAATTATAATGAAGTTGTGTCATCTTGACGATTTAAGTTTAAATACACTAAAATTATGTAACCTTACACAACTTCTTCATAATAAAATCGTGTGACTTTGACACAATTTATCCATTTTAATAATTTTAAATTTTTTTACAAATTATAATAATTAAAAGATAAATTTATACCATTTTAGTAAAAATTTAACTTGTTGCCCAACATGAAAAGAAGGTTCACTTTACAATAATCAACTTTAATAAATATGTAAAACTTAATCTAAGGATGTATTTTCTTTTATCAACAAAAAAAAAAAAATATGAACCACTTCAGGGTTGGTCCAACTCTTATACAGAACAAAATACAACACCTCTCTCCCCCCCCAAAAGCTTACCACTTCATAAACAACCTAACACCTCATCCCACACATTCTAAAGAAAGCAAAATGTCTAGAGTTTCAAAGTCTCTTGATCAAATACAAACCAGAGGATCAAGACACCAATTAGAATAAAAAAAACATGTAAGAACAAATTATAAATAACCTACGACCATATTTTTAATTGAACAAAGGATGATCAATCACACTATCTTTAAAAAAATATTTATTTCTATGTCTCTAAATCTCACCAACCACTACGATTCGAACATTCTTCCAGACAGCATTGATATTAACAAGTATATTAACAAATTTGAAGTACTAGAAGTGTATAAAATATATTAAATAAACTGATGTCGTATCATATAGTTCAAAGACTATCAAATATCAATTAAAAGTGACAAAAGAGAGGCCTTTTTAGCTTCAAACTTCATCTGTCACAACTTAGCTTCATATTTTCCATCTCATTCAGCTTTTCATCTCAAACTTTGACCGAATATATCGTTGCTATAACCAAGCAAATATATCGTTGCCGTGTCATATGGTTCAAAGACTGTCAAATATCAATTAAAAGTGACAAAAGAGAGGCCTTTAGCTTCAAACTTCATCTGTCACAACTTTGCTCCATATTTTCCATCTCATTCAGCTTTTCATCTAAACTTTGACCAAATATATCGTTGCTATAACCAAGCAAATACATCGTTGCCGTATCATATGGTTCAAAGACTATCAAATATCAATTAAAAGTGACAAAAGAGAGGCTTCAGCTTTTCATCTCAAACTTTGACCAAATATATCGTTGCTATAACCAAGCAAATTTACTTTCCACATACGTACAGTATAATTTTGATGTATAATTTTCTCACCACAGTTCAATGTTAATGGAACCTTGCATTGGATGTTACTACTGTAGCAGTAATTAAACTTCTCTTTCAGATTTAGAAAGCACATCACACCTATAAATTAGCATCCAAAACCAAGCACCCAGCACAAGAACGTAGTGAAAAAGATAAGATATACAAAATGAAGGCTTCTACCTCAATAGCATCCTTGATTTTGCTGCTCATTCTCGTATCAGCAAATTGGTTGTGTTGTGAAGCACAACAGTGTCGTCCCAGTGGCAGAATCACAGGAAAGAAGCCCCCACCAGGAGAATGCAACCAAGAGAATGATTCAGAGTGTTGTGTACAAGGCAAGATGTACACAACGTACAAATGTTCTCCAGCAGTGTCAAGCAACACCGAGGCCCAACTCACTCTCAACAGTTTTGAAAAGGGTGGAGATGGAGGAGGGCCTTCTGCATGTGACAACCAGTATCATTCTGATGACACACCAGTGGTTGCACTTTCCACTGGATGGTTTAACAATAGTAGTAGGTGCCTCCACAACGTTACCATCAGTGCAAATGGCAAAAGTGTTGTGGCCATGGTGGTGGACGAGTGTGACTCTACCATGGGATGTGATGAAGACCATGATTATCAACCCCCTTGTTCCAACAACATTGTTGATGCCTCCAAAGCTGTCTGGAATGCCTTAGGTGTGCCTCACAATCAGTGGGGTGGATTGAAAATTACATGGGCTGATGCTTAATTTAATGCTGTAATACTAGTACATGTGTAGCTGCTCTTTGGGTTGTGCTGTGTTGTTTTTTTTGTATTGTCATGTAATCCCTTATATGTATTGTCATGTGATCCCATTTAGTTCCTTAATTACATAAAGTGATATCAATTCAAAGAATGCCTTATGAACAATAACATTTGTCCACTAAACTTAAGGTCTGGGCGACATAAAACAAGCATAAAGCAACTAGAAAAGTCTTAATTTCTATACGGATAGAATTCTTGTGAAAAGCTATTCATCCAAAATGACAAAAGAGTCCTAATTTCTGAAGGCAAGAAGAGATGAAAGCATATGTATACTCTAATAACAAGTGTAATAGTGTATAAACTCCAGGTCTATCTAAACGAAAATATATGTACTGGTAGGGTCCGCACAATCGACATGACTCGACACCTGGTTCAGGCCAACCCACACCATAAAGACCATTACGTCTAAACAGGATTAATGAAACTAATAAGTGATCAAACATTAGGTAATGCATTACTAAGCATGACCTAACTTCCTAATACGGCTCAATAACAAAGGACTCATGATAATAATATAAATAGGCCCAGATTCCAAGAACTAGGTACGTCATCATACAATATTAATAGTGTCAAGTACCGAATACCGAATTCTTACTTGAACATCAGAGTGACTTCTGCGGGTACCATCTGAGTCTAAACTTCAGAAGGACGAGAAGTAGAGCAGCAAAAGGAGAGTAAGGGGGCCCGCCTTGAGAAAAAGAGAGGAATAACAGGCTGACCGACCGAGAAGTAGTCTGAATCCTTCTCTTGATTCCAACCTCGTTTGAGAGATTGCTTTCGAATAAGCAACAGCTGTTGGAAATTGTTAGATATTATGATTTTGTAACTGCACATAAATGCATGTAACTACATGTGACTCTTTATTTTTCTATTTTAATTGTTGAATAAACATTTCTAAGTAACTGCTCATAAGCATTTAAGAGACAACTACTGGAAGTATTATAAATGTAATGGTTAACAGAGATAATAAAATATTTTGCTCTGTTTTATTCCCTCAACAGCAACAATTGGTATCAGAGCTATTTTCTTGAGGGATCTGTGAGGTTAGTAGAGTGCACCAATGGAAGGAGGATCAAATTTTTCAACAATGGCAACACCTGTCTTTGATGGAGACAATTATCAAATGTGGGTTGTTCGTATGGAGACCTACCTAGAAGCATTGGATTTATGGGAAGCTGTAGAAGAGATCAAAGGCAAAGCATGTCTATTTGCAGCTGTATCTCCTATGGTATTCACAAGGATAATGTCCTTGAAGTCAGCAAAAGAAATCTGGGATTACCTCAAGGCAGCATATGAAGGTGATGAGAGGATTCAGAGAATGCAAGCCCTGAATCTAATCAGAGAGTTTGAATTGCAGAGAATGAAGGAGTCGGAATCCATAAAAGAGTACTCAGACAAACTTCTAACCATTGCCAACAAAGTGAGGTTGCTTGGATCTGTGTTTAAAGATTCAAGAATTGTGGAAAAACGATTCGTAACAGTTCCAGAGAGGTTTGAAGCCACCATAACAACCTTGGAGAATACAAAGGACCTATCAAAGATTTCTCTCGCGGAGCTCTTAAATGCTTTACAAGCACAAGAACAAAGGAGAGCCATGAGACAAGATGGAGTAGTTGAGGGAGCTTTACCAGCCAAACATGAAGGTGGCTGGAAAAACAAAAGCAAGTAGAACCAGCAAGAAAATGGAGAAGTGGCTACACACAATAAAAACAAAAGGAGAAATTATTCTCCTTGTAAGCATTGCAATAAGTTAGGTCATCCACCATTCAAATGTTGGAGAAGACCTGACGCCAAATGTTCTAAATGCAACCAACTTGGACATGAAGCAGTGATATGCAAAAACAAAAATCAGGTGGAAGAGGCAGATGCTCAAGTTGTTGATCAAGAAGAGGAAGATCACTTGTTCGTAGCCACTTGTTTCTCAAGCAGAGAATCAAGTGAGAGTTGGCTGGTTGACAGTGGTTGCACCAACCACATGACACATGATAAGGAACTCTTCAAGGAATTGAGAACCACTGATATTAAAAGGGTGAGGATTGGAAATGGTGAACACCTGGCAGTAAAAGGAAAAGGCACAATAGCTATCACAAGCTATAAAGGTACAAAAATCATTACAGATGTTCTTTTTGTGCCAGAGATTGATCACAATCTTTTGAGTGTTGGTCAATTGTTGGAAAAAGGTTATAAAGTGATGTTTGAAAATAAACATTGCTTAATCAAAGATGTTGATGGCAGAGATTTGTTTAAAGTTGAAATGAAGGGAAAGAGTTTTGCTCTCAATCCAATGGAGGAGGAGCACATGGCCTTTAAATCCAAAGAAAGTGTCACTGAAATTTGGCACAAAAGACTCGGGCATTTTCATCATCGAGGGATGCTTCAAATGCAATCAAAGAAGTTGGTAGAAGGACTTTCTGATCTTGATGATGAACTGACCAATTGTCGAGCATGCAAATTTGGGAAGCAACATAGGCAATCATTTCCTAAACAGGCTTGGAGGGCTTCGAAGAAATTGCAGTTCATTCATACTGATCTTTGTGGTCCTCAAAGAACACCATCATTAAATGGTAACCTTTATTTTATAGCCTTCATTAATGATCTAACAAGAATGTGTTGGATTTTCCTTTTGAAACAAAAATCAGAAGTTGCTGGTGTATTTATGAAATTCAAGGCCAGGGTGGAAAATGAAAGTGGTTGCACAATTCAAATTTTAAGATCTGATAATGGCAAAGAGTACACTTCATAAACTTTCAATCTTTTTTGTGAGGAGGCAGGAATTGAGCATCAATTAACGGCCCCATACACTCCACAACAAAATGGAGTTAGTGAGAGGAGCAATAGATTTATAATGAAAATGACTCGTTGCATGCTTCATGAGAAGAATCTCCAGAAGAATTTTTGGGCGGAAGCAGCAAACACTGCTGTATTTTTACAAAATCAAATTCCAACAAAGGCAGTGAAAGAACAGACACCATTTGAAGTTTGGTATGAATACAAACCATCTTTAAAATTTCTTAAAGTGTTTGGTTGCTTGTGTTTCACTTATATTTCACAGACTAAACGTGATAAGCTTGACAAGAAGGCAACAACTAGCATTTTTGTTGGTTATAGTACTAGTTCCAAGGCTTATAGGATGTTTCAAACAGATACTGGACGTTTTATTGTGAGCAAAGATGTGTATTTTGTGGAAGATGAACAATGGAGTTGGGAAGACTCAAATAAGTCAAATAAGATTCCTTGTCAATCAAGGGATTTATCTATTGTCAACACTCTAGAAGAACGTGTAGATGAAGAATGGCAGAATGAACTAACATATGATACACCGATTAGAGGAACAAGATCACTCTCGGATATATATCAAAGATGCAATGTGACTATTTGTGAACCTGCCGGATACCATGATGCAAAAAATAATAAACATTGGATGGCTGCAATGGAGGAGGAGTTGTCAATGATTGAGAAAAACAAAAGTTGGGAGCTGGTTGATAAACCACATGACAGGAAAATAATAGGAGTGAAGTGGGTATTTAAAACTAAGTTAAATCCCGATGGCTCAGTCAACAAGCTTAAAGCAAGGCTAGTAGTCAAGGGATATGCTCAAGTGATTGGAGTTGATTATTCAGACACATTTGCACATGTTGCTAGGCTTGACACAATCAGATTGCTTCTCGCTCTCGCTGCTCAAAATAATTGGAAAGTGCAGTTGGATGTCAAATCAGCATTCCTAAATGGATTTCTTGAAGAAGAAATTTATGTTGAGCAACCTGAAGGCTTTGTGGACAAAGGAAATAAAGACAAAGTGTACTCACTGAAGAAGGCACTGTATGGCCTGAAACAAGCCCCAAGGGCCTGGTACAGTAGAATAAATGATCACCTAATTAGTTTGGGGTTTGCGAAAAGTTTATCTGAACTCACTTTATATGTCAAGCATGATGGTACAGACATTTTGATAATCTCTCTCTATGTAGATGATTTGTTGGTCATTGGAAATAATCTTGATCAGGTCAATCAATTCAAGTTGAACATGAAGAAGGTCTTTGAAATGATAGATCTTGGTCTGATGACTTACTTTCTTGGGATGGAAATTAAACAAAGTCAGGATGAAGTATTCATTTGTCAGAAGAAGTATGCAAAAGAAATACTTAAAAAATTCCAGATGGAAGATTGCAAGTCAACAAGCACTCCCATGAATCAAAAGGAGAAGCTGGTCAAAGAAGATGGATCTCCCAAAGTTGATGAAGCTGAATTCAGAAGCTTGATAGGATGTCTAATGTATTTGACAGCAACCAGACCTGACATTCTAAATGCAGTAAACATTCTATCCAGATTTATGCATTGCCCAAACGAGACTCACATGAGGGCTGCTAAGAGAGTCATCAGATACATCAAGGGAACTTGGAACTTTGGAGTTAAGCTTTTGAAGCATAAGGAGTTCAAGTTAACTGGTTTATCTGACAGTGATTGGGGAGGTTCAATTGATGACATGAAAAGTACATCATGATATTGTTTTAGCCTTGGATCAGGGATGTTTTCATGGAGCTCAAAGAAGCAAGAAACAGTAGCTCAATCCACTGCTAAAGCAGAGTTTGTTGCTCTATCAGCTACTGTGAATCAAGCTCTCTAGTTAAGAAAGATCCTGACTGATTTAAATTTGGAGTAGAAGCAAAGCACAGATATTATTGTTGATAACCAAGTTGTTATTGCAATCTCTAACAATCCAATTTTTCATGGCAAAACTAAGCACTTTAATATCAAGTTATTTTTTGTAAAAGAAGTGCAGAAGAATGGTGATGTGTCTAGTTTGTTACTGTAAAGCTGAAAATCAACTTGCAGATTTGTTTACCAAGCCACTTCCAGCTAGCAAGTTTGAATACTTAAGACAGAAGATTGGAGTTTGCAGTTCAAAAATCAAGGAGGAGTGTTAGATATTATGATTTTGTAACTGCACATAAATGCAAGTAACTGCATGTGACTCTTTATTTTTCTATTTTAATTGTTGAATAAACATTGCTAAGTAACTGCTCATAAGCATTTAGGAGACAACTACTGGAAGTATTATAAATGTAATGGTTAACAAAGATAATAAAATATCTTGCTCTATTTTATTCCCTCAACACCAACAAAAATCTCACGTCGACTAAAAATAATAACATTTTATAGTACATAAGTGAAGTGGATGAAAACTTCACCTTATAAACCAGTTTTATAAGATTGAATTAGATTTAAAGTCTATTTCTTAATATGGTCTCACCTATCCTAACGAAAGTTTTTTCAACTTATAAGATTACTCGCTATAAAAAAACAAAACTTACTTTTTAAGTCAATTTATCAAAAATAAATCTTACTTTTTAAATCAATTTATAAGATTGAGCACTTTTTAATAACAACATCATGTTTGAAGCCCTAGAACAGGCCACATGCTTTCTTTTAGCGGAGTTTATATATATTTTAGGGAAATTCTGATTACACGTGTAAAATCCAATCCAAATAAAAATTAAATATCACAGCAGAGTTCATGGAGTAAAGGCTCAAATTCACTGGCTATTTCCCTTGACCCTAGTAATATAAAACCAGGAAAACAAGAAGAAAAGTAATAGAAGTCCCCTGAAATAGTTTCTCTTAAACAGAAAACATAACAAAGAACAACCCAATAATATCTCTTAAGCTGTCTCAACTTTCCAACAATGTTGTCTCAGGTGAAAAAGGAACAATTGATAAGTCGTGTTCCCTTACTCCGCCATTAATACGATATTTACACCTCTGAGTAGCATCATACCGATCATCCATGATATTAACTTCGAGAATTTCATGCTTAGGACACTTCCCAGGAAGTTCCATATACAAGGAGTTTCTGTTTTTAAGAGAAACTCTTAGCTCAACTAGATTCTTAAACAGTGGAAGATCAAGACTGAAAGGGTATGTCTCTACCCTAAAATCACCCAAAGACAGAAATTCAACATTGTTTAATTCTTTCAGAGTCTCACAAACAAACTGGTTAGCGTAAAAATCCTTGATGCCACCATACACTGTCATATAAACTTTGGCTTTCACAATGTTTGACCTACTACCACTTTCCAAGTAGTCTGAGATAAAATCATAACTACGATCACTTTGTATAACAAGGTTGTAAAACCATTTGCGTTGGAAGAGTTGGATAACTCGGGAATTTCGCACAATCTTCAACTCGTTGAAATGTGACAAGTACCAGTTCTGCTTCAGGTGGAAAAGTTTAAGAGCTGGAGATCCAGAGATAAGGTTCCTGATGCTGGAGAAGGAGGTGAATGCATGTAAGTGCAGGTACAAAGTCTTGAGTTTAGGAAGATGAACATCAAGAGGAATAGAGAGATTGAAGAGACCCTCGAGCTTCAAAGTGACAAATGTGGCACAGGTGAACAAGGTGGCGAAGTTGAGCACGCTTCTGTGACACATGCATAAGGAGATATCCACATGTTCAACTTTTCTTGCTATCACTGCAGAGACCCATTGTTCCACGTAATGTGAGCAACAACTATGGCTATTACATTTGAGATGAAACCTTGTGATGCTTTGTGTTATGCGTGGCGCCAAGAATGTTTTAACAGTCTCATGGGATTTTATGATTGGTTTGGAGCAATGAATGTCAAGAAATAGAAGCATGCTCCATAGAAATCTCCACCTGGTAGACAACAAGGATGTGGCTATGGCTTCCTTGGTGGTAAGAAATGAAAGGATGTGACACAGTACATCATCTGATAACATGCTAATTCTATCCTCTCCTGATTTTCTCTCATTCATCATCACTCCTGTCAAGTGTAGGGGTTCTTGCAATCATAGTGTTCAGAAGGAACCTAAAGTGTGTCTCAATTCCAAAAGGCTTTGATTTTGGTACACCCATTTGTTTTCTTATTTAAATATGTTTTTGCTTTTTTCTACAAAATATCTTTGATGGCATTTTCCTTTTGTAAACTTTTAGTGAAGATTTAATAATTAAGATATTTTAGTGTGACTCATGGGTATAAAATGTGATTCACAAGCTCTATAAAATGTAAACTACTGTAATAGAATTTCACTCCATTGGAAAACTTGTAAAAAGAGTATATTATTACAATGACACACGATAGCGCGTGGAATAACATATTATGGAGTGATATGATAACGATCCAATAACGAGTGATCTGATAAATCCAACAAACACTTGTTAGGAATAAGTTCAAAATAACTGTGATATCATATTACGACGTGAACTTTAAACCTAACTGAATTCTCTAAAATCAGTTATGAGATGAGGTTTGCACTCACTTATATTTATATACAATGAAATGTGTATATTCTTAAATATGAGAGACTCTCTTAAAACAAAAGCTCACCTAGGGTTAGTTAGTTATTATATACAAATTATTTTAAGATTTTTGGAAAATGTTATTTCATTTTTTTGTTTTTTTAATGCATACTCATAATAAAAAATTATCCAATATATCAGTTGATTATATGGTGTTCTGGTTTTTTGTAATTCAGCATCACTCTCATTGGTTATCCTATTCTGTGGTAGAGTGGTTGATGTAGGGTCTAACACTAAAATATCATGGATGGTACAAAGGTCACTTTCTAGCATTTTCCTTGAGACACAAAACAAAAGGTATTGCATGATACATGCATCTTGAACTAGGAAAGCAACTGAACTGCAATGCCACGCTCGTATAAATTCAGAGTTTAGGTAAACATCACTTCAGTAGAAACCAAATCATCTACGGCAGAACAACATAAAACAACGAACATATGTATAACGCCATTCAGTACAACCAAACCTTTTTCCTTTAGCTGCTTATGGTTGGTTTTCAACAATAAAAAAAGGTTTGAACTCTTGGTTTTTCCATGGATATCTGTGCAATTTTACACTTACATTACTTTAATGGAATTTTTTTTTATTTTGACTTTAAGTGAGCCGTGTGTGTCAGAGTCAACTGACTTTAGTTCAGAATGTGTGGTTCATGTAAAAGTTGTATCGGGATTACACAATTTTAGTGTAAAATTAATAGATGGAAGGTACAAAGACGATTTTGATTGAATTTTTAATTAAGAGTTAATTAAAGATGTGTGATGATATACTATTTGTGATGACATTTATAAACGATTTCAGTTGTACGAAATTTTATGGAAGTTGTATATGTAAAATACGATTTGATTTTTTTTTAAAGAATTTTTATTTTTATTAAATAGAATAACTAATTTAATTATTAAAAATATTTAAGATTTTATAAAGTTTTGTAAGAAAAAATTTCAACAGTTGATAGAAAACTGAGACGTATTTAACAAAGTTGTTTGAAATAAGATAAAATAAGTTATTTAATCAAAGGATACCAAAATTTCAAAAAAATCAACCATTTATTTAAGAGTTTTTTTTTTAGTACTTTGAGACATTGTCTATTTTAGACTTTTAGTTAATGTCTTAGGTTAACATCATTTTTTAATTAATTTTTTTATTACAAAATAACTAAATCTTTCTTAATTTTATTAAGTTTTTCAAATTAATATTTCAATTAATCATTCTAATTATTTAAAAAACAAACAAAAAAAATTTTAAAAAATATTCAATAAAACTCAAGTCGTGCTCTCTCATGCACAACTTCAGTGTAAATTTCGTACAATTAAAATCGTGCATAAGTGACACAATTTTTGTAATATTTTTCTTACACTAAAGTCGTGCCAAATTACAAATCAAACACAATTTAAAACCATTATAACATTTATATTTTATCAACACTCGTGTAAGGGACATTGTTGCTCGATGTTTGAGGTTGTTAAGTAGGACTATGTGGTTATCCTACAAACCAACTAGTTATTTATATCTTACTCATGTCTTCAATCTACTTTTATGTATTAGACGGTGGATGTTATGTTATAATGCAACTGCTAACTTTAGTGTTTCGTCCCCCCGTAACTAGTTTACTGCATATTTTAGAAAACGTTGTCACAACAGTTTGAGCATATATAAAATTTACATGTTATTTCTTCCCATGGAAGCAAGTTGTTCTTGAGAGAAAACCTAGTTGATTGTTTGTTTCAAGGGACTTAAGAGGCCAATCCAATAACGATCACCTAAGTTACTAATGACTTTATACGGTCAGTGCACCGCATTTGTCAAAAGTAATAATTGTTCCTAAGGACGGATATCGATCCCACAAGGAACAAGGAATTACCGAGTACAATATTCGCTAAATATAACAACAGAACAATAAAAAATGTTTTAAGTTGGTTATGTTGGCACTGATCAATAAGAAAACAAACAAAGAATTAGTTGTTTCAGTTGGAAAAATAGGGATTAGGTTTCATCTCTCTCACTCTCTTGTATTTTGATTAGCATGTCAATATTAAGTTCTTTGATTGAAATTGATGCCCGTATAAAATTCATTTATATCGATCTCTCGCATATAAAATTCTTAAGAATGTTTCCTAAATATCAATCTCTCGCATACTTATAAAAACAACTTAGAAATCACAATCAGACGTTAATGGCAATTAACATTTCAAGTTATTAAAGGATATGGATACCAGAGTTATAGAAGGATCCTAATATTAATTGTGTTTTTTCTAATTATTAGTCATTTCTCTTTATAGAGGTGAATAACCACTAGTGCAAAAAGGCAAAACAACTCATTTCAAGTTGTTGAAGGATATGCTTCCAGAGGAAAATACTCTACTTAATCGTAATTATGAGGCCAAAAAGATTATTTGTTATAAAAAGATACATGCATGTCCTAATGATTGTATCACTACAAGAAAAATTGGAATTACATACAGCCGAAATCCGTATGTAAGACCCAAAATCCGTATGTAAAACAGGTTTACATACGAATTACATACGGCCAAAAATCCGTATGTAATATCTGTATTATTAATATTATATTCATATTATTAATATTATATTCATATTATTAATATTAATAATATGAATATTAATAATATGAATATTAAATATCTGACTTGGTTTAGCTATAGACGGAATGAATCTGTTTGGTAATATGAGTACAAATCACAGTCAATGGCCTGTTTTACTAGTTATTTACAACTTACCTCCTGGATTGTGCATGAAGCGAAAATACATTATGTTGTTTATGATGATATCCGGTCCGAAACAGCCAGGGAATGATATAGATGTTTATCTAAGTCCCCTAATTGAAGATTTGAAGTTAATGTGGGACCAGGGTGTTGAAGTACTTGACGGATTTGCTAATGAAACTTTCAAGCTTCGTGCCATGTTATTTTGCACCATCAATGACTTTCCGGCATATGGTAACTTATCAGGTTATAGTGTTAAGGGTCATAAACCATGTCCAATATGTGAAGAAGATACTGCTTCTCAACAATTGAAACATGGAAGGAAGACAGTATATATTCGGCATCGGAGGTTTCTTAGAAGTCATCATCCTTACCGGAGGTTAAAAAAGACCTTTAATGGACACCAAGAGGCTAGTGGTCCACTAACTTCATTAACTACTGTTGAGGTTTACGAAAAGGTAAATAACATAGACCACACCTTCGGTAAGTAAAAAAAGTCATTTGTGACAAACATTTGGAAGAAGAAATCAATCTTCTTTGATCTTTCGTACTGGTCGAGGTTAGAAGTCAGACATTGTATAGATGTAATGCATGTTGAGAAGAATGTGTGTGATAGCTTAATTGGTACACTTCTTAACATTAATGGGAAGACGAATGATGGTCTAAATGCTCATTTAGATTTGATTGAGATGAATATACGAGGTAGTTGGCACCCATAGAAATGGGTAAGCATACATATTTCCCCCCAGCCTGTTACACAATGTCAAAAGATGAAAAAAATAGTTTTTGTTAATGTCTAAAGGGTGTGAAAGTGCCACAAGGACATTTCTCAAATGTGAAAAGCCTAGTGTCAATGCAAGATTTGAAGTTAATTGGGTTGAAGTCTCATGATTGCCACATCTTGATGCAACAGTTGTTGTCGGTAGCTATTTGTGGGATCTTACCAAAAAATGTTAGACATACCATAACCCGTTTGTGCTCATTCTTCTCTTCCATCTGTTGTAAAGTCATTGATCCATCAAAACTAGATGAACTCCAAAATGAAATTGTTGTTATCTTGTGTGAATTGGAGATGTTTTTTCCTCGGTCTTTTTTTGACATCATGGTTCATCTAGTGGTGCATCTGTAAGAGAGGTTAGATATTGTGGACCAGTGTACTTAAGATGGATGTATCCTGTTGAGCAGTATATGAAAATTTTGAAAGGTTATGTGAAAAATCATTATCGTCCAGAAGCTTCAATGATTGAAAGGTACATAGCTTAAGAAAGTATTGAATTTTGTTCATAGTACATGTCAAAAGCAAATCCAATATGTCTTCCAGCTAATTCATGGTACCACAGGCGTTCTACAAGTAAATGTTCACGTGGTGTGAATATTGTAAGCAAATCTCGATTAGAAGTCTTGCAAGCACATTTGTACATATTGAATAACAGAGATGAAGTTATATCTTACATAGAAGCTCATGAAGCCATTGTGAAGGCAAATAACCCAAGACAAGCAGAGAAATGGGTCTTGATGGAACATAATAGAACTTTCACGCCTTGGTTTAAAGATGAGGTGTTCAAGGATTCAACGGCATCAGAGACCTTGACCTGGTTGGCTACTGGATTGAGGTTTGATGTCATCTCATGTACAGTGTACGAAGTGAATAATTGTATATTTTACACGAAGTCTGTGGATGAAAAGAGTACAGTTCAAAATTCAGGTGTTACTCTTGAAGCCAAGTCAATGCAGCTTTCGACTTCGAAATATGCAAATCCAGTACTTAGATCAATGGCATACTATGGATTATAGAAGAGATATGGGAGGTTGACTACACTAAGTTTTCCGTTCCAGTTTTCAAATGTAAATGGGTTGACAATAAAAGTGGGTTAAAATTGATGAATCAGGATTCACACTAGTGGACTTTCGAAAGACAGGGTATTGAGATGAGCCATTTATAATAGTTCAACAAGCATCTCAGGTTTTCTACGTGAAAGATCCTACGTCAAAATATTGGTATGTCGTTTTACACGGGAAAAACAAGGGGAGACCATAGATGATATTGAAACCCGTTCATTCACACCAATGATAATTAATAAAGATGACAATGTACTTGATGATGTACATGCAACCCGTAAAGACCACAGTGAAGGAATTTACATATGAACATTCAACCCACATGCAACCCGTACATAAGCATTTAGAATTTTATGTATTATTTTTACATGATTTTAATTCGATGCAGATTAACTAATGTTTGTTACCTAATTTTTTTAACAGAGATATGGATGACGATCAGACTCCAATCAGACCTCGATCCGGACGAGGCAGCAGAGGACCTATTAGATTGAAGTGTCTCGCATTGAAACATGTTGTTGGTGAGAAGACACGTGTTGACATTGACGTCAACACTGGAGTGGCTTTTGGTCCTAAAGCAGATGAGTTTATGAGCTATCTTTGAGTTGTTTCTCATGAGAGGCTCTCCATTTTGATTAATTCATGGGATGAGGTGTCAGAGGTCGATCGGAACATGATCTGGGAGGATGTTCTGGTAAGCTTTACATTATTATTGTTACCATATAATGTTTTTTAATATTCATTGATTAATTTTAATTTGGTGATGTTATTTTCCAGGCAAACTTTGAAATTCCTGATGTGGAACCGCTTCGATCAAAGATTATATCCAATATCGAACTTAAATTTTGTCACTTTAAGTCAAGACTGACTTCGAGATACGTTTTTGGCGACCTTAAAGACGAAAATCCATGTTTAAAGTACAAACATATTGATGAAGTGACATGGCGTCTTTTTAAAGAAAGTCGTGAAAATGAGGCTTGGATGGTAAGTGAAGTAACTTAACTATTTTTATTTATATAACATTAATAAGTTTATCTTATTTAATTCACTTTGTTTATTTCAATTATGATAGGATCGTCGGAAGAAAACTCAAGAGATAGCTTTGAAGAATGTTACCCCGCACGTACTCTCTCGTTCGGGGTATCGAAAACTTGAGCAATCACTGATGGTGGAAAAGGAGCAATCTAGACAGGGGACGTCATCTGAGAATGTGGAAACAAGGGTCACTTCTCCTCCATCACCACCTTTTCGCCATGTAAAATGGAAGAGGGCCCGAATTAAAAAGTTGGGTGCACCAAGTTCTGAGCAATCCGGGGTTATCATCGAAAAAATTGTAAGTTATTTTTAGTTATTTTTCATTTATTTTAAAGCATTAATTATATTAAAAACTGATATGATTTTTGTCTCTCGCAGGATTCCTTGGAATCCCAAGGTAATTTTGTTCCTGAAGGTCGTCACGATATCCTGGTTGAAACAATTGGACGACCTGAGCACTGTGGTCGTGTTCGTGCAGCTGGACAAGGGGTTGGAATTAAACTATATTTTGGAGTTTCACAACGACAGTCATCCTCCTCGAAAGAGAGGGAAACTCAAATGAAGACTAAGATACGTGAAGAATTAATGGAGGAGATGAGAAAGGAGAATGATCGAATGCGACAATAGTTTCTATCGCAACAACTTTTTGCTGAGCCGATTCAACCCCTTATTAGTCCCACTCCCAAGCGCACAAAGGGGAGTTGTGCGGCTCCTACAACATCAGGATGATATCATTGGGCAGACGAGGGAATGTGAGCTACTGGTAGTGGCCGACAAGCTTCTTCAGGTGGTGGCCCTTGGAAAAGTCTATGAAGAGGCCATCGTTCCTCTCTCCCTTGATGTGGCGAAGGTAGCAATTGAAAAAGTACGAGTACCTGATGCTCGGTTCCACTACCTTCAGATGAGGTAACCACTGTGACCGATGCATTTCAAACATTCATTGCCTGGCCCAGACACATTCGATTATGCCACGACCTCATGTAATAATTTCATTTCATTATATTAATTTATATTTATATTTATATTTATATATTACATATAATTTAATACAAATGTTCTTTATTTTGTAGAAACTTCTTCGGAAACCAAGTCTAAAGAAGAAGCATGAGGTTCCAGTTGATGATCCTATAGCTTCCTTAGGTCTAGTTGCTAGTCAGATTGGTCATCATCCTTTTGAAGTTTTGTGGGATGATACGTTTTTTCAAATAAACACTGAATTGTCATTGTTCATGTACAACACAGATTTATTAGAATTTGTAGTTGGGAATCAGGAGCTCAATATAAATATAATCAGGAGCTCAATATAAATATAATTCAATTTTTTATGATGTAAGTATCTTTACCTATATTTCAATTTATTTATGTTAAATTATTATTGATTATGCTTTAACTAATAACTTGTAGGTTTTTGCATGGAGTCTGTTTCATTGAGGAGAAGGAAAATGTGTATGGATTCTTAGATCCTGCATATACTAATCCCGTTGGACCAAGGTCATATGAGAGCCAAGCATACATCACTAACACCTTGGAAAACGAGGAAAAACAAATTTATTTATGCTCTTATATTAATGAGTAAGTTTAATTATATGTCGTCAAATATTTATTAACTCTTTTCATGGATGATATAGGCATCATTGGCAGTTACTTGTCTTATCAATGGTTGATAAGACTGTTGTGTGGTTTTGTTCCCTGCACAAGAAGATACCCACAAATTTTAAGAATATCATTGATATGTAAGTACACTATAATAAACTTAACTTTGTATGTTACTAATTAATCATCTACTAATGAGGTTTTTTGTATTAACTAGTTCATGCAAGGCGTGGATATAACATCCTAAAAGGTCGATCCAATTCAAATAATTTGAACTGGATAAGAATAAAAGTTTGTAATTTTTTTCTTTCTCTTATCATTGTTTATCAATATACTAACTTTTACTTTTTGTTGGATTATAGTGTAATAAACAACCAGGAAGCTATGAGTGTGGCTATTACGTTATGCAATGGATGATTACCATTGTAAGACTAGGCCTTAAAAGTGATTGGAAAGAGGTAACATGATATGTTAAATTATTTTTATAATTCTTTAACATATATGTATCTTAAAACTAATTTATGTCAATCATATTTTGAAATGCAGTTCTTCATGGATGAAGCACCAATGACTTCGGATGCCATAGCATATGTGAGACATTTTTGGTCCACATATTTCGTAAATTTTTATAATTCAAGGATAGTTGATCAATAGTGTAGGAATTATATGTAATTTGATTAGTGTTTGTAATGTATATTTTGATCAATATATATTTGATTCCCTAAATTTATCTGAATATATATATTTGTCTGGTTGGGTATATATAATTGAATAGGTTAATTTATATGAGATTAGCACTAAACAGATTGCACTAAAAAAACCATTATTTACAAGTGCAGCTATGGACCATAGCCGCATTTATAAATCCAGCACATGATTTACAAATGCGACTATTACTAAAGCCGCTCTCGTAAATGTGATCTAGACACTTCCTCTAGATGCTCTACGGTCCCTTGTAGACATTTTCTATATAGACGCTTCATGGTGGTTAGGTGGTGTCATGAATATTCAAAAATAATTATAAACTACTAAAACACACAAATAATTAAATTATATTTCTTATTTAATTATTTTTTAACACAGACATATTTATAATTTTGCTTTCTTTATCAATTGAAAAAATACAACTTCAATCACTCATTGTATTACTCACAAATTTTCATAATCTTTCCATTCTCTTTCCACTCAATTTACCTTAATCTATACAACTCCACTTTTCCTACACTTTTTTCCTCAAATTCACTCCCTAATCCACACAAATTACAAAAGAGAATGTATATTGGAAAAGTTCAGGGTAACTCACCATTGGCAACAAAAATAAGATACACTAGAATTGAGAAGGCAAAACACAGAATCATCAACCAAAGCATAACACCAACAGTTCCAGACACAACACTTCCTATTCCCAGTAGTAAATCTTCATGCACCCTTTGTCATTGTCTTTCACGAGACCATAGTTCAATGACAAAAATCACACTAGTTTATATCACAATTTGTCCCCCAAAACCACAAAACATCTGCTCAAAGTCAATTTCTTTCAAATAGGATATAAACAAGAGTCTATATTCAACCAAGAACGCAAAAATCTTCGAATTAAAATTCCTCACAGCTACAAAAATATTGAGTGCAACCCTAAAGTCAATCATGGGTAGAGAGATAGGTGACATTTTATCAAATTTCCATAAGTCAGTTGGCTTCTACTCTGCTGTAGGTACTTCCATGCTGGAGTTACCACTACAGGAAAATTAGATGAGTGACCATGAATCTGAAGTATATACTCAGTACTGCCATATGCAAAATCATTGTCACCCGCGCATTAAATCAATGTCAATATGAGAATTGCGCATATCCAATGGTCGTGATGCTGGCCACGGACTTAAAGATGAAGTTGGAGTAAGATTTTGATTCGGGGAGATGCTATTCACTGCAACTGGATTATGAACTGTCTGATGATCATTCTCTATAGCAACTTCTGCCACTTCTGAAGGTTCTTTTTTCTTTATCTTTGTCTTTGATCCACCCCATGTAAAGCTTCCAACTATCACCTGTGGTAATACAACATCCAAATTCAACAAGTTCCTGATTTTGACATGAGAATGATTATGATGGCAGCAATAAAATGCATTTACCTGAACTTGACTTGCAGCAATAAGCACTCCACCAACTCCTCCACCTATGACACGACCATCAGGGCTTGCAAGGGAAACACTTAATCCACCGGTTCGATTGCGGGAGCCGCCACTGTCGGCAACCAAGTAAGAGCCTGACAGGCACAATATCTCAAAACGCCCCTATTGAAACCAAAGTCCATCAATAATTATACATAACCAAAGTAAATAACTTCAAGATAAAAAGCGTTAGGAAAAAGAAACAAAAGAAAGCATACAGATGAATGAACCACTTGAGATGGCTCCAAAACTTATGGTTGAGTAAAATAAAATGCTTCAAGAAAACACACTTCTAGCACTATGACTATCTGAACATAAATGTACAAACAAACACAACATTTTACAAACCTCATATGTGACAGTGCCACCTGATGTTGAAGGCTGACGAAGTGTCACAGTAGACACAGCACCATTAGCTGACAAAATACATATAGCTCTAGGCCCCTGCTGAGAAAATGCCATGATTTTTGTTGCAACGTCCTACAGAGAAGGAAATGGCACAAGTATTTCTTCATTTTTAGTGCAAGGATCATCTTGGAGCACATTATGTTTCAAATGAAATCATTTTTAGAGTAAAATTGATACAACTTTTCAAAAGTAAGAGGCATACTTCTCCAACTGCTATGGTAATGATGTGAGGAGTGAAACCCATCCCAGCTGAACCAGACATCAGTGCACCTAGCAATAACCACTCAACATCAAACATGAATCACCCTTTACAGACAGAACCAAAATGATCCTTTTAAAGAAAAGAACATTTAACTTATACCCTTGTCATTCCCCTAACTTTTAATCAATTTATATGTGTTGTTTTATTGTAATGTAGAATAAAAAAGTAAAATGGAAAATCTTATCAGTATTCCTTAGTTTTCTAAAGTAACAAACAATTTTGAATCAAACTAAAACTCCTAAGTTAACAATTGATTTGAAATTAACAGAGTAGTTCTGCAGCAGTTATAACAGTTATGGAGAGGTATAAAGTTATCCAAGCTTTGGAGCTGGACAATACCTCGAATGTTGTGATTGACCACAGTGATATTATCAACAGACTTGAGATCGGAACATTACTCAATAAACCAAAACTGCCTATCATTCACAAATAACAATAAAGACATGACTTATTGAAAATAATGTAATGTTATTGCCAAAAACACAACTTTTATCTTAGGCATGGTAAAAAATCAACTTGTTGAAATTAATTTATAGGTATATTAGCTCTAACAATACTACCTTCATTTTTATATATAAGAAAAAAAAAACATAGTTCATCAAGACCAATAGTTAAATTAGTTAATTTTAAATAATAATGTCATAAAATTATATTGTACTGCAAGAATACCTATAGAGTTAAATGATTTAACTGGTACTAAATGGCATTTTTCTATTTCAAAGAATAATACTTTCAACAAGTATGACTTATAAATTAGAAGGGGTAAGTGGATGAGTGACAGAGAAAGGGTGTATGGCAGAGTAAAGGGGATGAGCAGAAATTTTTTCAAAAAACAATGAGAATAATTTAAATTGGGAATAAATTAGAAGGATAATTAAGAAAAATATTGGCAAAAAGTACCAACTGAAGGTATCTTTATTAAATAGGAGAGATATGTAATTATCATTTGCCAATAATTTTACTGCAAATTTCACATGCGACTGCTGCAGCTGCAGTAAATGTGCAATGAAATGCAAGTTCAGTTTCTGGTCCAATTCAAGCCTAGTTTTTAAACACTGATATCATTTCACTTATAACTAAGAGGAAAAAAACATTTCCTTTCTTGTATATATTATCAGAGTAATAATAAATAATTATATCATATTTAATTTTAATCATCAAATTAGTGCTAAAAGACTGAAACAGTTAAATTTAAAACTCCCAGTAGTTTAGTTGCAAAATCTACAATAATTTGTACTAGTGCCATAATGTCAATAAACCAAAGGGTTCAACTGTCTGCAAACATTGCATCTATCTTGTAACAAACAAAATTATGTCTGCAAATATACTAATAATTTATTAACTTATACCCAATTATATTGGCATAGAAAAGTTGTTGATTTACCTGAGTTTTTTTATCAGAATGGCAATATGAAAATATATATAAAAAAAAAACCCTGGAGAAAATATTGAAATTATGTAATTTTGAATTCTAGGAAATGCTAGAGCATCAAACACCTTAGTAATAATATTTGAATTTAAATTTAAATTTAAAATTTCTGTTAATATTAAACAAAACAAGTGCTGTAACGATAGAAACAGTCAAGTGTTCAACTCAAGAAATATTCATATAAACCAAAACATCTGAAAGCTAAACCCATTTATCTTGTAATCAGTAAAACTTTGAGTGTAAAGAAATTGACAAGTTATACCAAACCATATGGAAATATAAAAGTCGCTGACTCAGTGTTGATTCAATCCATTTGATATTTTAATTCCAGCATGAAAAAACAAATAAACAATTGTTATCTCAAAAAATGAAAACAATATGTGGTGTGCTTGGATAAAAGTAAGAATAAGCAAGTAATACAACAACCAAACAATCTAGCTTCACAATAATTCTCAACAGTTTCAAAGCAAAATCCAGATTTTGCACTAACACAGTAATCTCAATAGACCAAAAAGTTTGAGAGCTCAACCATCCCACACACAATCCACATATCTAGCAATCAGAAAGAAAATAACAATTTATCCACTGCAATACAGAAGCCATTGTTACTTCAGTTTACTAAGATGTTAGAATCAAAAGGATTTAGACAGCAGCAACATCTCAACTCAACTTCAAATTATCATTACTTTACTTTCAGCTTTCACAAAATGCAGAACAAAATAAAAGCTGAGATGGGGATTTACCAAGAGAAGCCAACTGCTGTTTCTTCCCTGATCCTGGTGGGCGCCCTCTACCTCGTTTCTGGCCTGGTGCCAGGGCTCCAGGATGACTTGCTGGTGTTGGAGTCAATGCCAACGACACAGATCCATCAGGCCCGTATTTTCTAGGCCTTCCTCTCTTCCTTTTGACAGATTCCACAGCCAGTGCACCAGAAGGAACACTCACATTTACACATGGAGATGAAATTCCTGAAGATTCCAATGGTAATGTAGATCCAATGGTACCACCACCACCAATGCTTGATTGAAATGGTAAATTAGGATTAGACAGTGGTCGAATATTAGGCGAGTTGTGCAGTTCAGACTGAGTTCCAGCACCAGGTATTCCTCTCTGCATGTAGTAAGATGCAGAGCCAGATAATGTCATTTGGTCTCCTCGATCCATGCATTTACTAGACCTGGAAACCCCTCAATATTCAATTCCGCCTATCTCTGTTCCCATATATAGTCCATGGTCACAAATTTTGGAGGAAAGAAAAAAAAATGCACAGATCAGAAAACCGTGAAATAGTTTATCATTATGACAATTTTGTCAAGAAGTGCTTAAATTATACTGGCAGCAATAACATGTCCTTCAAATCAGAAGCACAGGCTTCCCAAAGATGAAGTTTCTCATGGATGACACATTAACACCCTATTGAAAATATACATATGAAGGAAGAGAAAGGGACCCTGGACTCAATTAAAGGTACAAGACAAGCTGAAAACAACCAAAAAGTAGAAAGATAGATCAATGAAAAGAGTGGAAAGCCTAGCTAGAAGGTAGTTCACACAGATATTCTAGTAGTAGACCAATTTACAGAGAAGACAAAAAGAGAAGCTAGGTTACATACAGCTTACCAAATTATATAGAAACAACAAAAGGCTTCACATTGAAGATAAAGGCCAGGTGAACTGTAACAGGTCCACACTCACCAACCCATGATAAAACCTTAAACGCCAAGCAAATTCCATGGCAACCACATGACCATAACCATGTAGGATATTAACCTCACTCACCCTTTGATGCCAACACCCAGAAAATCAAAACTCCAAAAATAAATTCTTTTACTTATTTATCATGAAGAACCAACCACTCAACTACTTCAATTCAAAAACACATAATTTTTAACCCCGGTTTCGAATTCAAGTAAACAGTACAAAATGTCACAAACACCACATAGAAAGCGACAACCTTTTTGAAAACCAGAACAGATTTCACACCACAATCACAGGTGATAAAATGCTATGAATGCAAGATGAATTTCACTTCAAATCATGGAGAGAAAAAAAAGGGAAAAAAGAAAGTACTAACTTGTGAGGAGAGAGATTCAAAACTCAAAAGGGTGTGTGTAGTGGTGGTGGAAATTGGAGGACCCTTATGAAGGCACAGGGTTGAAAAACGTTCAACGGTTTCATGCGGAATTAAAGAGCGGTGGGTGACAGAAGAGCACAGAAGAGAGAGAGTGTGTTGTGTTAGTGTGTTATTGTGTGTGAAAGTGAGAAGTGAGTGTGTACAAAAAAGAGAGTGAAGTAGCACAACAACATTAACTGAGGATGAGAAAAAAAAGGAAAAAAAACAAAACATGAGTAATGAATAGTGATGTCTCTCTTTCTCTCTCTTGGTGTGTGTCAGTAGCACAAGTCCTTATCAGTTTCATACATTTTCTAGGGGTGAGTGAGGTGAGTTCTTAGATTTCTCTCTCCTAGTTGAGTTGGGGTGATGAACAATGAATGATGCTATGGAGCTACCTAGGTAGCTATGTGCCTTATTCACTGCATTTCAAAAACAAACAAAACCTCAATAGAAAAGCACTTTTCTCTTTCGACTTCAACTGGATAACACTGAATAATGAATATTTTCTGTTCTTTTTACTTTTCTTCTTCTTCCTCCTTTCATAATCACATTCTTTCATACCTTACTTTTTTATACTTTTTAATGTTTAATCTATTTTCAGACATTTCTATTTCAAAAATTATAATTACTGATTATGTTAATGTTATATAAATTTGGTTAAGTCTTTCAAAAATAAACATCTCTAAATAATCGCTTATTTAAGAAGTGAAAAGGATTTATTCATTTCTAAAATAAACACTTATTTTATTCAATATTTAAATGAGTTTATAATTTTCTATTCTTACAATGATAACAACTTTTAAATATTTATTTTATTGCAATAATTTTTCAATTAATATTTTTTAAATATTAATATATTTCTTTAAAAATATTTTCTTTGTTGTAAAATAATATTTTTTATTTTGAAATATTAACCTTTTAAAAAAATTAACTGTTTTTTCAATAATATTGTTATAAATAATTAATACATGTCGACTTACATTTAAATTGAAGAGAGAATTAATTAATAAATGTCTTAAAACATTTAAAAGATTACTCCCTCCTTATCTAAACTCTTACTCTCATTTAAAAAAAATTAATACTATTAATAAAATAACATATTTAGTTTAACATACTCTCATTTAATATTTGCAGCTTTAATTGTAAGTTTATTATATATAAGGAAATACGATTGTTACTATTTCAAGATATATACAATAATAATAATAATAATAATAATAATAATAATAATAATCTAGAAATTATAAAATATCAAGAATTTGTAAATAAAATTAAATACCAAACGAAGTATGTTTTAAAAAAATATTACAATATTAAAAAATTATAAAAATCAAAATACAGACAAAGCTCTACTTCTATAGGAACAAAAAATAATTTAGGATAAAAAATAATTTGATTTTTTTCATTTTTTAATTCAATTTTTTTCTTTCAGACTATTAAAACCCACCAAAAGAATACTCAGACAACTTTCGAAATTAATGTTTTACACAATTGTTTTCTTAACTCAAAGTTAATTACCATATTCCACTTGCAAATTACATAGTATTTCATAAAAAGTAAAAATAAAAAACAAATTGATAAAATGTAATAAAAATAAATATATTTGTGATAAATATTGCGCATACAAAGATGAGCATGCGAGTGTGCACGCGCTAAGGTGGGCGAGTATTCCTAAGCAAGTAGTAGTATTTGGACGTTTAAATATCACTAAATTTAAAATATCTTGGGGTAATAAAAGAATAAATGGATAAGTTGTTAAGCAGAGTTAATTAATTCGTAGTTAATGTATCATAAATTAATTAATACTTAATGTATCATAAATTAATTAATACTTAATTTATCATAAACTAATTAATACTTAATGTATCATAAATGAATTAATACTTAATTTATCATAAACTAATTAATACTTAATGTATCATAAACTAATTAATACTTAATGTATCATAAATTATTTATTACTAATAATCAATGTATCATAATTCAATTAATTAAATTATATAATTAAGAATATTTTACAAAACAATAAAAGTATTCTCAATAGTTTTCATTTAAAAAAAATATTTACTCTACAATTCAAAATTTGGGTCAAGTTTTATTAAAGGATAAACCAACTATTTATTTGACTTGTTTAGGTAGGAGCAGATATTTATGTTACTTATTGCTATATTTCAAGACAATTATTTCTACATAAATAGAAGATTCAGTAAAATAAAATTTAAATTAAAAGCACGTATATGAGTGAATTTGGATTTTTTATATTTTTTTTACTACAACTCATCATCTATGTAGCACAGATACCGACACTGATACGACACGGACACGAAATACAAAGATACATAAAATCTTTAAAATGTAGGACACGGTGATACGGATTTATATATTATATAATTATGAATTATATAAATTGATAATAAAGATTTATGTGCATAAGTATGTTCCAAATTATTTTTTGGAACAGAAATATGGTTTTCATGATTGATTGACAAGGATTTGTTTCTTATTTTTATAATCATAATATTAATTTATACAATAAAATTTGAATTTTAAAAAAATTAATTTTTATTTTTGTTAAATTGTGTTAGAACTGTATTATAATTATAAAAATTTAACAAATCTTTTTTGAATTGGACATTTCATATATATATGTTTTACGGGTGTCATACCAGATACTCGTATAATTGAATATATATATTAAAAATTTATATTTTTCAGTAAAACAAAGAGAGAGTGAGAGAAGAGAATAAAGAAAGGCGCGTGTAAGAGAAAAAAAGTAGTGAGAAACAAGTTGTGACAGAGCTGACTCAAAACGGGTTTGGTCTCAGAAAGATGGCTGACTTTGTTTGCATGTGACTTTCTCTTTCTCTTTCTCTGCATCACACCATTCACTCCACTCATCAAAATATCTTCTCTAACTTTCATTGCATAATGCACATTTTGCATACCTTCTCCCCCACCACTTCACCTCCTTCACAAAACCCCTTTTTTCTCTTTAGCCATAATATATAAATAAACTTTCTATTTTAAGATCAAAATTATATTTTTCAGACCAATCAAACTTCAATTATATACCTAAAAATTCAAATATTCAATTCTAAATTTTAACTCTCAATTAGTAAATAGAGTCAATGCTTTGCACCAATTAATTTGCATGCTTAGAGGTAAATTATAGTTTTTAAACAACAAAATGCTACTAAAATACTGATAAATGGTTTGAATATCCACTATAAAAAAATTATGAAATAAAATTATGAAATAGAAACCAATTTTAAAGATAAAAATAATTAATTATTATAGTGACTAAATTAGAGTTTATTTTATAGATTAAAAAAATTTAGTTTCTAAATTAGTTTCTATTTTTATTAAATAATTTTTAAATTAATATTTAATTAGCTATCAAAGTTTTAATATCAATTATTTAGATTCTAAATTTAGTTGTAAAAATTTTAATAACTAATTAGATATCAATTTAAAAATTATTTAACAATAATAAAAACTAATTTAAAAATAAAAAAAAATTCTAAAATATCTTTAATTTAATTAATATAGTAACTAATTAATTTTTATCTCAAAAATTAGTTTTTATTTAATGATCATTAAAAATAATTTTTGCATAAATTAAAAAAATATCTTTAAATAAAATATTATTTTTTAAACATTTTTTAGGCATTTTTTCCATGTTATGTCATTTTATAAACTAATTGTCTTTTCAAGAATTTTAAAATATTTTTAGAAAAAATTAAAAAGGTGGGTCAACATATTTTGTCAAAAATTTGACCCCACAGAAGTACTACTAAGTGTGTTATCTAAATGGTATCTTTTTATTTAAAATTAAAATGTTGACTGTGGTATTTATTCATAGGTCAATAATTGCGACAGTGCTTCAGTGGGTAGGTAGTGGGTCATGCACATATTTATAAGAATAAATTATTGAAAAACATGTCAGTAAAATGAATTTTTGAAAAACAAAGTAATAATCTCAACTCAAATCATATACAAAATAAATAAATAAATTATATATATTTTTTAACATGACACTGTTCTTGATGATTAATTTTCGTACAAAACAGTTAACTACTTTATTGTATAATATAGATTTATACTTAATTCAGTTTTACACTATTTATAAAGTAAATATTATCATTTATTTATATATTTTATTTTGTAATTATGTTTACACTACTATAAGAAAATCAAAATATAGAAAAAATTTTATAAATCAAAATAATTAGTTGAAGTAACTAAATTAAAAGTCATTTTAAAAATTAAAAAAAAATTATAAATTAGTTTTTATTATTTTAAATAATTTTTAAATTAATATCTAATTAGCTATCAAGATTTTAATTATTAATTATTTAGTTTCTAAATTTGGTAGAAAAACATTGGTGACTAATTATATACCAATTTAAAAACCATTTAACAATAACAGAAACTAATTTAGAAATCAAAAATTTATTTAATCTCTAAAATTGTCTCTAATTTAATCACTATAGCAACTAATTATTTTTGTTTCTAAAATTGATTTTTATTTCATGATTTTCTTGTAGACAGTTGACTTATTTTTCTTAACAATGTATCTTATGGTTCAATATTATTGGATTTGTTAAGTTTATGCAGTAACTGATTTTCTAATAAATATAAAATGGATTTGAATATTATATTAGAATGTAAATTTACATACAATTTGACCTTATATAATCATACTTATTTGTATCATATATTAATATATATATATATATTATTAATTAATACTATCACTATTAAAAAATTATTGCATAATTAATTATTATATTGACTAAATTAAATACTATTTTAGAGACAAAAAAATTATTGGTACCTAAGTTAGTTTTTATTATTAATAAATAGTTTCTAAATTGATATTTAATTAGCTATTAAGGTTTTAACTACTACTTAATTAGTTCCAAATTAATCTTCAGAGCTAATTAGATACCAATTCAAAAATTATGTATCAATAATAGAAACTAACTTATATACCAATAATTTTTTAGTTTCTAAAATGTATTAATATAATAATTAATTATTTTTATCTTTAAAATTTTCTATTTAATAAATTTTTAGTAGTATGTACTTGGTATTTGGTAAATATATAACTAATATTTATTTTTTTAATACAATTTAATAAAATAAATATTAGAAAGTATATTTTAAGTATAACTTAATTTTTTAAAATTAATTTATTAAATAAAATTTACAATCATTTATATACTATAAAATATCATTATCTCATCCATTTATATATTAAAAAATATTATTATGTTTAGTAAAAGTAGAGATTTGGAGAAATGTGTTGTATAAGTTATCACAAACTAAAGTTAGATATGGTAATTATATGAAGTTTTTGTTGAAGTGTAAAGATGGTAAAAGCATGTGGTTATTTTGAACATGTGGTGTGTTTCTCTCTCCAAAGGCATTGAGATGAATGATGAAGAAGAAGGTGTGTGGAGCATGTGTGTGTTATTGAGTATCTAATTTGAAGGAGATAGAATTAAAAATGAAGTGCTTGATTTGGCCCACATGGGATCATGGATTAGATTCCTTATTCCATATATGGAAGTACTTTATCTCTCGGTTTATACCATAATGTCCTAACCTTTGGAACACAACTTTAACGTTTTTATATTGTCTTTCACAACCTCATCTCTCCACATGCTAATCCAATCTTGTCCTTAGTACTTCTCACCTTCTTTTACAAATTTTAATAACATTTTTAGTCATTCTCCATATTAATGCTTTCATCATAACTTTCATCTGTATAATAATATATACCTCTTTTGGGGAATGCTTCTTGTTTTCAACTTGACAAGGACAACACTTTTCTAACAATCTTTTCTTTTCTTTTTTTCATATTATATATAATATACAAGAGAGAGATGCAATTGTAGTTCTCTTTTGATGTCTTTCTATATCTTCTTCTTTTCCATGTCTCTATTCTTCATTTCTCATCATTTAAAATGGCAAATGCAACATGTTACATTATCAAAATGGTGAGTTTCTTTATGTAAATTAAGGGAGACAAAAACAATTACAAACTATGGGATTTTCTTTTGGTGAATTCTCATTACATAATATAATAAAAGGGTTAGTAAATATACCCTAAAAATTACTTTTACTCTCTTTTTCATATGGACAAACAACTAAAAAGTATTCTAATATTTTTTTCTTCTTATAGGTCATCCAAATAATACATCCTTTTTACCTTTTTTATTTTATTTATTTCTTCTCTAATTCACCCAATATTGAAAACAAAAGTTAAGGAAGAGGTGAGGAGTGACATATTTTTGTGAACTATTTTTTATATTAATTATTTTATATGATATAAAAAAAATAAGTATATTATAAGAGATATTTCATCATATCCTAAGTGGCCTATGTTCTGAATATTAGGGTGACACAAAGCATATGCTACCAAGCCAAATATAAGTATGGTTTCTCATCACTTACAGTGTGTTTGTTTCAACCAATTTACTGTTGGCGAAGACGGAAAGTGAGAAGATATTATGTTTGGATCTATTAATTTGATAAGAAATGAGAGTGAGTGGGTGTCTGAAGTAGTACTGTTTACATCTTCAGTAAATTGCAAAGAAAGATGAGAGAACCACATCAGCATCTAACAAAATACAATTATGTCATTTTTATCTTTATACATGATAATAAATTTTAATAAAAATCATCAAATTATAATCTAAATATAAAATATTATTAATACTAATAATAAAAATATTAAAATAATAATAATATTTAAAATTAATTTATAAAATAATAATAAAATTTTAAATAATAATATTAACTGAAATAATGATAATAAATGTAAATCAAATAATTTAAAAAAATAATAATATTATTATTAATTATTTTTATTTTTTTATTTATAATAAATATTATTAATGTTATTAATAATAAAAAAAATAAATATAATTATTTATAAATGAAACTTAAAATTATTTTAATTAACTAAAATATGCAAAAAAAAAGATTAATCATTATTTATTCTTCTTTTCTATACAAGGGTAAATTTGTAATCTTACAAATTTTACTATTTAAAATAATTTATAATATTCTTACAACTATCACATTACTCATCAATTTCAATAAATTTTCCTCACACATCCACTCTAACATACTCCAATCCAAACAACCTCAACTTTCTCCACACTTTCATTCCCCCAACCCTAAACTTTCCACTTCCCCACACCCTTTAATCCAAACAAAGTCTTAAAGTCATGTCTATGTGACTAGATCATTGGTGAAATTAAGACAACTCTATTAATGAGTGTCATATTTATTATTGTCACTCAAGGCATGATATTACCTTAGGTATCCTATAACACCCTTTAATAACCATGTAAATCACTCGTCTAGGGACACTCGACCAAGGTCAAATCTTATATACATATAAATCAACACATATACATGTATATCAGCCAATTCAATTAGAATTTACTATTCACAAATGACAACCAATAAAGGGCATATGTATATCATGAATACATCATGTCACGCATCCCATAATTAATAATATATTTTCATAGCATGTATAATTAATCATACCTTTTATAGCTCACACCATCAATACATATTGAATATGTATACAATGTACTTATCAAGCATTTCACTTGAGCAATACACTTGTTGATTAAGCGAAATGCAACCTAAGAACAACACCATCTTTGGGTCCTCCTTACTCTAGTAACCATTTTATTACTTGAGTGTTCATTGCTTGAGTATTTACGTCAGTGCTTGAGAAAAAAGCACTTGATGGAAATAATCTAAGAAGTTCATGAATCTCCCCCCATTGCCATTGCGCTTGAGCATTCAATCAACACTTAAGTGTCCAAGACACGTGTCACACACATATTCAAGACATGTGTGCATCGTCTTTGTCATGCTTAAGCATTTAAAACAACACTTCAGCCTCCAACTATTTGCTTGAATGTCCTCTTCAATTTGAGCAATATGGTTTAAAAGGAGAGAGAATCATCACAACCTCTCTCTCAAGCTACAAATCATCTCTTGAGTTATACACTTTATTGTTTGAACAACCAACACGTTGCTTGAATGAAGGCTAGTAGTGAGTTTAATGATTACAGACCGCTTCAATTTTTTCTAAATGATAGGATGATTGAGCGATATATAAGCTAAGAGATCGCCAAATAGCCAAAACCAACATTTTTCAAAAGATTTCAACATAAACAAGGATTATACCCCCTCACAAAATCATCATAAGTGTTATTTTTATGCTTACACAACCCTAACATCAAAACACGTTGAGAGTCTCATTCCAATTTCAAGGGATTTTCATATCTTCAACTTTCATATTATTCACAAAATAACCATCATATAGAAATGGGTGGAATACATGGACCATGAGAAACAATATCATCTTCAACAATAATATACCAAATGGTCAACAAATTTTCATGATGGTACAAGTAAAATTTTGGACATGGATAACTGCCAAATTTTCAAGGCCTTATTCTCTTATTTTGACTAGTGCTTAAATCCTATCACACACATTCAACTATTAAACTAACTTCATCAAGTTATCAAACCTAGATTTATAGTTTTGTGCAAATTGTTGGATTCACAATTTCACCTTTGGGGGTTTTCTCTTCACTTAGAGTTGCAAGTGTTGAGCTCAGCTTTTGGAATCTAGCAACGCTTAAAGGTAAGATATCGTTGTTGTTTGGAGTCTTTCTTTGTCATGTTGAGCTTTATGGGATTAACATAGGGGAAGGTAATATATAGTTGTGGAGAATTGTTGTTAACTAGTTCCAATATAAGATTTGTTGGGTTATGATTTTTTGGACAACTTTGTGATGTTGATTAGATATATATTACTTGTTTGGATTGGGTTTAGATAAGAATGATGGTGATCCTTTTATTAACTTTATGCCGAGAGATTTAAGAAAGTTTGTAAAGGATTGAGGATTTGGTTTTTTGATTTTATTGTAAGGTTTTGAACTTTTTTCATAAGATTACGTTGACACCGTAGCATATGGGTATAGAGTTAGAACATTCATATTTATTAATTTATTTTTATCGATAAAAAAACATTATAAAATTATAAGATTAGCTTTGATTATATGAATTGAAGTGTTTTAAACAAACATAACTTGATAATCCTTTCATGCAATCGAATCAATTTAGATAAGTTTTAGGAAAATCAACTTTACACCAGTAAAATCTCCACTTAACCATCCACTTAAGAAAAGTAGAAGAATTTTTTTATTAAGTAGAAGAATTTTTTTGAAATAAAAATAGGGTTAATTATATTTATCAAAACCAAGTTCCAATTCTCCAAATCAAATCAAATTGTACTCTTCCAACTCCCGAAACATCACATGTCAAAAATTCTTCAATCAGAAACTATTTTTATATCGTACAGACAAAGTAAAGGTAAAAAAAAATTCTGAAAAACTATAAAGATTTTAAAATAAACTAAAAAAATTAACGTTTAACTTTTATTTCCCTATTTTTTAAATTTATTATTAAAATATTATAAAATCTTACAAATAATTATTTTAAATGTAGATGTTGTCAAAAGTGAATCTCTCAACAACAAAAAATTCCATGCATATAATCCGAAATCAAACTTATGACAATATACTTAAGGATTTTATTTTGTTTAAGCACATACTCCTTGCTGGTTATTCTTATATTATATTGTAGATAAAAAATCATACTTTAAAAATATTCACACTTTGTTTATAAATAAAAGAAGGTTTTAGAATAGAGTGAGATTTTATATAATAATAAGATGTAAAAAAGAACATGATATTGAATGTGTATGAACAATCAAAAGTCTTGAGGGAACGCGATTTTATAACGATGTTAATTTTTTGAACATTACAAAAACACTTTATCTAGGTTGACCTTTAGATGATCACATATATGTAATGTGTTTTTTTTAATTTATTTCAACAAAAAATAATTAGAGGCAAACTTCCAATATAACAAATTATGACAAAATGATGTCATTATGGCAACAATGATTAAACATACCCAAACCCTAATAATAAAGAAAACCAACATATAAACTAAACAACCAATCTAATGATACTAATGATAAAATAACCCATCAATATATTTTTTCCCAATATTTTCTCTTTCACATTCATTTTGAATATATAGTGGTGAAGTTGATGGAGAAAGAAAAAGATGAGATAGGAATTAAAAGAGCAAAGATTATGTTGGATGATGAGGCAACCCTCAACCTCTATTTGTTGGGGGAATAAGTGCTGTCTTTTGGTATACAAAAAGTTTTTCTCAACAACTTATGAGTATTTCTTTGACTATGAAACCCTAGTTGTTGTTCCTTAGAACTCCATTCACATCTTTTCTTTTTCTTCTAAGAACACAAAAAAAAATGCATTTAAAAGGACAACTACCACTCCATTATTCATGACAATACAACTATATTCCTAGCTTGCTTTATCTAAGCTATCATTAGATTAATAATTAGCACAAAGTTATGCATCAACTAATCAACAAAACCTAATGGTTTCTTTTAAATGAATGGCTAAATTGGTTTATTAAATTCACCTATGTGTAGAGAGAGACCAATGATGAGACCACATAATTAAAATTGCACTTTACATAATTAAAACAGCAAAAGGGGAAGGATATATAAATAGAATGAAAATGTTTCACTTGAGTTTTGAGGGTAAAAAACAAAAACAGGAAGAGACAATTTTCCTAACTTTTTTGTTTGGTCCACAAAACAAACCTCTTTCATAATGTTAAGGATAAGTCTATTTCAAAGGTGAATGAAATTAATTTTGAGTTTTAAATATATTTTTAACTAATTTTAATAGCTATGATTTTTATAATAAAATGTGTGTTAAATATGTTTTAGATTTGTTTTCCCTAAAATTATGGTTTTTGGTCTATTTCATTGCCAAACTAAGATAAATTATTTTGTAGAATTATTTAAAAGTATTTCATACTTGTAGAATGTAGCAAATAAATAAATTCATCCCTAGTTGTAGTATTTTAACTCTAGGTTGTGTTTGAATGTTTGTCGGTAGTGAAATGGAATAGCATGTAGAATGGGAACATGGGATCAAATTTTTCATTGAATATTTATTTAATATATGAAATAAATAAAAATATCTTTTCCTTACGTCTGAATATAATTTTTTTTTTAAGTATGATACTATAATCTGATTGATAGAACAAAAAAGGTTTTAGAAACTATGATTAAAAGTTAGATTTTACTTTTCATACATTTTAGCCTAAATTTCAAGATATTATCATTAGATGATGATAATATTTAATTCATCAATTCTTAAAAGTTAAATGTTTATTTTTAACTAACTTTTTTATTTTCTAATTTGATTTCCAACCATTAATTGTACGTTGTGCCTTTCTAAATCTTATCATGGAAATATTTTATTTTACAATTCAGATAAAACAAACTAGTATAAAAGCTTTTTTTTTACTATGACGTCCAAATATTATTATTTTTAATATAATTAATTATTATAACAATGATCAATTATCTCAATCAAATTTCAAAATAATTTTTTTTCATAACAAGTCCAAACTCCTAACTAGAATTTTTTTCTGAAAATAAAATCAATGACAAGATTTATAAAACTATGTTTATCTCTTGACCACACTATAAATGTAAAGAGAAAGGAATTAAGAGAGTTAAAAAATATATAAAACAAATTGTTTTTAATTTCGTTCACTTTAATCCTTTTTCCGAATGTCCAAAGGCGTTCTAATAATAAAATAAAGTTATTTCGGTTTTGAATAAAAATTGACAATCCATCAACCACTAATTTTATTGACCAGCTTATAATAACCATATTTTTAAGAATATACAAATTTAACAATTAGTTTCAAATAATAAAATAAACTTGTATACTATCATTTATTCTTTGTTTAGATTTGAAGATAATTTTGAGCGAGAGGAGATAGAAGAATTTGAAAAAATATAAATTATTTGAATTAGAAAAAATAAAAAAAATTGAAAGAAAATGAAAAAAGTTTGTAAAAGTTTATGTACGATGTGATGTGTGTAATTCATATTTTTTAATTAATAAAATTATAATTATGCTCTTGTCATCAAAATTAATTGAAAATAAAATATAATTTATTTATTTGTACATTAAAATCATTTGGATTAAAATATTATTTTTGTTACGGTTAAAGAGTTCATTTGAAAAGATACAAAATATATGACATTGTGAATGAAAAATATCTAAAAATAAATTTTGATAATTATAAATTGTGAATAGAGTAAAATTTAATAAAATATATTAAAATTGTGATAAACATTCTAAGGTCAGATTAATATTAAACATAACATTGTACAATATTATGTGGAAAAAACAGTAAAATTACAATAATTAGATCACAACTATTAAAGAGTCTTAGAATTCATCAATTTTTTTCCACCTGATTAATTTTTTGATGAATGTTAAAATTTATATTTACATTGATCGTTAAATTATTTAATCTTTGTTGCAAGTCCTATATATTATTCTAAATTTGTGAAAACATGAGAGTATCATGAGGGATTAAGGATTGAATTGCAATGTCTTCAACATAGTTGTCTGGTATTGGTGGGTGTTCCTCATCTTGTTCATCATCGTTGTGATCTCTACCATGTTGTTAGACACCATTGACTTAAAAGATATTCAACTTAGTGAAGGTTTTTTTCCAAAATAGTGTGACCACCCTAGTTTCACAATTGCATTGATGGATAAGTTTACATTGCATTAAGCCATAATCTGTGTGGTGAATGCTATATAGAAGAGACATGTTGTTGTCTTGATATTTAATCATATGGTGCATGATGTAATGAGACCAATTAATCAATATATTATTTTTCATGACCCAAAACATAAAATTGTTTTCATAGAACAACTGAGCAAAATTGTTAGCCCACAGACTCAAGATGTGCATGAAGGGGTAATGCAGTAGTTTGTCGTTAATATTCAAACTACCTACATTTTTTACATTTCGCTCGTGCATTTGGGGTTTGATCATGGATGTAAGTGTCATGTCATGATCGTAGCTTAGATTCTTAGGTATGTTTGAATATGTCAATTTCTAATCTTTGTACTTCAAATGAGCAAAAGTCAATCAATCTAAAGGTGTGATTTTATTCTTCTTCTTGCTAATCTCATTATAGAGGTTACCAATTTCTCCAATCTTTAGATTGGAATAAAACACTCATAAGATTTTCAAAGTGCAGAACTTGCAGCATTAGAAATTGATTTCAAACCTTGGAAGTGCAAATGATGTTGAAAGTAAAACCCTGACTATGCAAAGGGAAAATTCGTGACTTTAGGTGTCAACACTAGCCTCGTGTAAAACCTCTTCTCATACTCAATCATCTAATCAACTGACTAAAAAAGCATGTTTGATTTTGTACGCCCTCAATTTCTCGGTGTTCTATAGCACCATCAGTTGTTGGGACTTTTCCTTTATTTTTCCTACGAATTCGTTGTCCTTTACTTGATGAAGAAGAAGTCATGGCTACAAAACTTGTATTAGGGTTAGGATTAGGGTGCGGGTTGAGGGTTTATGTTAGGCTTAGGCTTAGGGATGGGAATAAGGGTAGGGTTATGGTATAGGGTGGGTTTATGGTTAGAGTTATGATTAAAGTAAGAGTTTAGGTTTAGGTTTTGGTTTAGTGTTAAAGTTAGGGTTAATGGTTATGATTACAGACAAGATCCACACTTCAACCTTATGTAAACTAGTCTAAGTAATGCAAATGTTCAATTGTCATTCAAAGGTAGCTAAAATCTAAAGTCAAACATATAACCATATTATTAATAGTTTGTGAACCAACCTATTGAAGATCTAAACAAAGTCACCAACCATAGCCAAAGACAACACAATTCAATACCATCCTTCACAACACCTACAACACAAAATGCATAAATATACTTAAAATTCAACAACACATATTTACATGAAAATATTTTTAACATTTTTAATTCAAAAATAATAATAAAAATAAAGAATATTTTTAAATTAAAAATTAAAATTAATAATAATAAAAATTCCATACATTAATATCATAAATTAATTTATTTAACACATTGTTTACATTTTTATTTAATCTAAATAATAATAACATATTTTATACAATAATACATAAAAAAATAATACATATGCATTTAATTTTTTTCTAAAAAAATATTGAAGTTGCAAATAAGACATAAATAAAAATCAAACCACTAAACATGTTTTTTTTAACATGAATTTGAGTAAAAATTTCCTTACAATGTCAATGCTGGTTATGTAAGATTATAGGAATCCCAACCTCAACAACAACAGGCTAAACTTGAACAAGGACGTAAACTTTTTAAACCTCAAACTCTCCTTCACAACTTGCAATCAACCCACAAAAAGGTGTGAAAATGAATTATGAAATGTTCAAAGTGGCTTTCATACAACACAACAACCATATAAACATAAAATAAATGCAAATGCAAATTACAAAACCAAAATAAATAAAAAAATTCATAATTGATTATGTGAGATGCATAATTGATTATCATTTCCAAAAACTCATGGTATAATTGATTATTTAAATTGGATAATCATTTACCGAAGTTGATAATCAATTGTGTAAAATGGGATAATCGATTATTTGAATTGGATAATTAATTAAAGGTGTTTACAAAATAGATTTTTGGTCTTTCGGTTATGAGTCTTTATAATGAAGAAGGTGTGATTTGAACTTAGTTCCAACATTTTTGTTCTTCCTTTTTAAAACGAAAGAACATGAGGGAACAAAGAAAAAGAAGAAGCTAAAGGAAGAAGATGCAATGCACAGGGATGCCTTAATAGGGATCGCCTATTACAATATATATAGATTGTCTAGGGGCCTTCTACTGCAATATACATAGGTCGTCTAATCCACCAAAACAGGGACCGCCTAAGCAATGTAAAGATTGTCTAATCCAACAAAAAAAAAAGGATTGTCTACTACAATATATATAGATTGCATAATCTACCAAAACAGTGACTATCTAAGCAATATATATAAATTGCTTAATCCAACAAAAAATGATTGTGTACTAGAATATATATATATATAGATTGTCTAATCCACCAAACCAAGGATTGTCTAAGCAATATATATATATATATATATATATATATATATATATATATATATAAACTGTCTAATTCACCAAAACAGGGACTGACTAACCGTCTGCAAAACAAAGATTGTCTAATGCTAGAACACACACATTATGTAACACTTTTTTCATCCATCAATGCATGAACATCACTTCCCACCACGAGACCACCATGCACCCTCCACGGAACCATCATGTTTCCACCATGGTTGCCACAACCTTTTGTCACACCAACACTTCACACAACACCAACACGTACTCAACTCTCCCACCAACTAATCAATAAGAAACGTAAAACCAAACAACAACAAGAGCCAACACAGAACCAATGGTCAACCAAGCCGAACACAAAACCTCAAGCTCACGTGAGAGAGAAGAACCAGAGCTCAAGCAAAGGTGCACCACACTTATGTTGCGACGATTTCTTAATGGTCAATTCAAAAGGTGAACAAGCTACAACCTTCAGCAATGAACAATGAACATGCACGAAAAATAAAACAAGGACAAATTTGACATTTCAACATGTTTTACTTGTATTTTTCTACTTTTTCTCACAACTCGTAAGGGGCCCTTTTCATTCATCTCCCGTAAATTTAGTACTCAATCATCTAATCACGTTGACTAAAAAAATCATGTTTGATTTAGTACGCCCTCAATTTCTCGGTGTTCTATAGCACCATCAGTTGTTGGGACTTTTCCTTTATTTTTCTTACGACTTCGTTGTCCTTTATTTGAAGAAGAAGAAGTCATGGCTACAAAACTTGTATTAGGGTTAGATTAGGGTGTGAGTTAAGGTTAAGTTGAGGGTTTAAGTTAGGCTTAGGCTTAGGTATGGGGATAGAGGTAGGGTTATGGTATATAGTGGGTTTATGGTTAAAGTTATGGTTAGGGTAAGAATTTAGGTTTAGGTTTAGTGTTAAAGTTAGGATTAATGGTTATGATTACACACAAGATTCACACTTCAACCTTATGTAAGCTAGTCTAAGTTATGCAAATGTTCAATTGCCATTCAAATGTAGCTAAACTCTAAAGTCAAACAAAACATATAACCATATCATTAATAGTTTGTGAACCAGCCTCTTGAAGATTTAAACAAAGTCACCAACCACAGTCGAGACAACACAATTCAATACCATCCTTCACAACACCTACAACACAAAATGCATAAAAATACATAAAATACTTAAACACTTTTTATTCAAAAATAATAATAAAAATGAAAGAATCATTTTTGAATTAAAAACTAAAATTACTAATAATAAAAATTCCATACATTAATATAATAAATTAATTTATTTAACTCATTGTTTACAATTTTTATTTAATCTAAATAATAATAACATATTTTATACAATAATACGTAAAAAAAATATTTAATACATATGCATTTAATTTTTTTCTAAAAAAGCATTGAAGTTGCAAATAAGACATAAATAAAAATCAAACCACTAAACATGTTTATTTTTTTACATGAATGAGAGTAAGATTTTTCTCACAATGTCAATCCTGCTTATGTAAAATTATAGGAACTCTAACCTCAACAACAACATGTCAAACTTGAACAAGGAAGTGAACTTTTTAAACCTCAAACTCTCATTCACAACTTGCAATCAACCTACAAAAAGGTGTGGAAATGAATTATGAAATGTTCAAAGTGGCTTTCATATAATACAACAACCATATAAACATAAATAAATGCAAATGCAAATTACAAAACCAAAATATATAAAAAAATCCATAATTTGTTATGTGAGATGCATAATTGATTATCCTTTCCAAAAACTCATGGTATAATCAATTGTTTAAATTGGATAATCGATTATGGGAGTTGATAATCAATTGTGTAAAATGGGATAATTGATTAAAGGTGTTTCCAAAATCAATTTTTAGTCTTTGATAATCGGTTATGAGTCTTTATAATGGAGAAGGTGTAATTTGAACTTAGTTTCAACATTTTTGTTCTTCCTTTTTAAACTGAAAGAACATGAGGGAACAAAGAAGAAGAAGAAGCTAAAGGAAGAAGATGCAATGCACATGGACGCCTTAATAGGGACTGTCTACTACAATATATATAGATTGTCTAGGGGCATTCTACTGCAATATACATAGGTCGTCTAATCCACCAAAACAGGGACCGCCTAAGCAATGTATAGATTGTTTAATCCAACAAAAAAAAGGATTGTCTACTACAATATATATAGACTGCATAATCTACCAAAACACAAACTGTCTAAGCATTATATATAGATCGTTTAATCCAAAAAGAATGATTATGTACTAGAATATATGTAGATTTTCTAATCCACCAAAACAAGGATCGTCTAAGCAATATATATAGACCGTCTAATTCACCAAAACATGGACCGACTAACAGTCTGCAAAACAGAGATTGTCTAATGCTAGAACACACACATTATGTAACACTTTTGTCATCCATCAAAACTTACATCAATTCATAAACATCACTTCCCAGCATGCACCCACCATGGAACCATCACAATTCCACCATAGTTGCCACAACCTTTTGTCACACCAACACTTCACACAACACCAACACGTACTCAACTCTCCCACCAACCAATCAATAAGAAACGTAAAATCAAACAACAACAAGAGCCAACACAGAACCAATAGTCAACCAAATCGAACACAACACCTCAAGCTCACACGAGAAAGAAGAACCAAAGGGTTCAAGCAAAGGTGCACCACGCTTATGTTGCAACAATTTTTTTTAATGGTCAATTCAAAATGTGAACAAACTACAACCTTCAGCAATGAACAATGAACATGCAAAAAAAAAATAAGGACAAATTTGACATTTTAACATTTTTTACCTGTATTTTTCTAATTTTTTTCACAACTCATAAGAGACCTTTTTCATTCATCTCCCATAAATTCACACCCTTACATCCTCGCACAACACTAGAACCAAACAAGATTGTATCTCGCTTTTCGATCAGAGTGAATAGTACTCATCCGGATTCAAACATGCACTACAATAAAATCATGAAATAGAAACCAATTTTTAAAAACCAAAATAATTAGTTGCAATAGTAACTAAATTAGAAACCATTTTAGAAACTAAATAAAAAATTGGTTTCTAGATTAGTTTCTATTATTGTTAAATAGTTTTTAAATTGGTATCTAATTAGCAACCAAGGTTTTAACTACCAATTATTTAATTTCTAAATTTGGTCTCTAAAACCTTGGTTGCTAAGTAGATACCAATTTAGAAACTATTTAACAATAATAGAAACTAATTTAGAAACTAATTTTTTATTTAGTTTCTAAAATGGTCTCTAATTTAGTTACTATTGTAACTAATTATTTTGATTTCTAAAAATTAGTTTTTATTTCATAATTTTGTTTGTAGTGATGGTATTAGAATAAACAAAAGTATTGAGAGAAAATATGATTAAAAAAAGATAAGAATTTTACAATAAAACATAGGTGGCCTAATATAGTAGGCATAGACATTGACTATGTGATGTGAGGCAAGGCGTGTGATGAATGTTGAACACAGGGAAGGAGGAATAACTGGATCACATTCTGTCAAGTCCATCTGGTTTTCACAAATAAATAAGGCTGTCTGCTACGTCTCGTCACCATCTCTTTAATGCAACTTCCCACTCTTGGATTTCAATTTTTAATCACTTTCCATACAACAAACACTCCAATGATATGGACGCAGATGAGTAACACAAACCAACCAACTTACATTCACAAATAAAAACAGTTAAGGATTTAAGTTTCACACACAAGTATTTGGGTTCTACATGATTGCCATGAATTCTTCAAAATAATACAAACATTGTTCTCTTACTGTCTCATTTCTTTTTTCTTCTAAATTTGAGGTTCTTGAAAGTACTTGTGAAAATGTGTTAAAATTTTAACACTTCTGAAAATACCTTTTAAAATATGTTGAAATTTTAATTCATTGTAAAATGTAGTTTCCGAAGGAATAGTTATAGAAAAAATGAAAAGTGTTAAGTAAAACTCATAGGTGTAAATATTAATTGTTTTATTTGTTAAGACTTATTGGGTCACTATTGCTTGTGCAATTATGGGCTCAGCTTCATTCACGCAAGTCTGACCCAAAACTCGTTTGTTTATTATTGGTTACAAAAATATTTTTCATTTTTTAAAATCTACTTATTTCTTAAGCACATTTGAAAGTATTAATTCCTTCAGCACACTTCTATTTTCGTTTGCATGAATTTGTTTTATAAAATGGATTTTAAATGAAAAAGTGAGTGTTCTTAATAAATATGAGGCTTTATACTTATGAAAAGAAAAGAAAAATGAAATTATTTTTTCTGTAAGTAAAAATAAATTTATTAAATAACTTGTATAAACTAACTTATAGATAAATTAACTTTAATTAATAAAAAAACTAATCTTATTTATCTTTTTTTTCTTATAAAATTCTCCAGACACATCTTACATTTTTAACTATTGAAATTTAATATATATATATATATATATATAATTTGAAGTAATAGAGAAGCAATGCATTTCATTTGGTAGCCAAATTGTCTGTTGAACTAAGATTACAAAATATTTTAAAGCCAAACTAATAGAGCAAATGGAGAGACTAAAAATCCTAGTAAATTTACCTTTTATTCTTAAGTTATTTTCTTTACCAGTTTCTCTAATCAATCTCCTTCGATCTTGTATTTTTAGCAAGCATTACAAACCGGGCATATTCCAAAAAATGAATAAGCAAAAAATAGAATAAAATCTAATGCTTCGAATCTGCACATTGCTACCATAGTCATGGCATGAGTTCAAATTTAGAATGGCTTGATAAATTTGGACAATACCTTTAGTGGTGAAACGCATTTTGTCAATTACTTACACTTTCTAACGACATTTTTTTATCATTTTAATAAATGTTTATGGGGGAGAGAGATACACACAAGATTTGAACAAGATCTAGTTATGTTCAAATTTAACATGAGAAAATCCATTGCCTTTTTCAGGTATCTTAATGAAGAGTTTAAACCCCCTGATTTGTAGAAAAGTATACCATTTTGCCTCAAAATTAAATAAAATTGCTGAACTAAAGAGATTTTTGTGGACATGAAACCTTTCTGGTCATACATCCATTAGAATTGAAACCAAAAAAGTGACTCAATTGCACCTCACCAGTTCTTCTAATTTTAGACATCATCATGGAAACAAATGCTAAGCTCTCTTCATCTCAGCAAATAACTTGCAAGACAGACATAGTGTATAGGCAGCGAGTACAGCATAAAGAAGACACAAGTATAAAATCGTATCAATCAATCAAAAAAGATGTAGAAGTAGAACCAGTTGATAGGAAGAAAATATAGTAAAAGAGAGACAATAATATTATAATATAATTTGTCAAATAATATACACCTTACACTACCATAGTTATGTATCTGAACAGAACAGAATACAACACAAAGTATTATTAAATCTTAAAACAACACTGTCGTTCATCAATCTCAATACATTGTAGAAAATTGCAGATGAAAAACCTCAGTTGTCAAGCTCCATTGCCTGGGCAGCCTTAGCTTTAGCAAGGGCAGTCAACTTGACCTTCACTTTTCTCTTCCCCACCTGAAATCCACTCTTTTTCTTGTTGCTTCCATCAACCTAAATACCCAGCAAAAACAAAACCCAACAAAAGACATTAATCTTCAAAACACACACATACACACAAAAAAACACAATTCAAACTTTCTCTACTTTCGGTTTTCCTTCCTGTCCAAAGTTAGAATCTAATATTCAGATCATATAGCATACACTCTGTTTACCCTATTTCAGCTTTCAATTTTTTTTCTCTCAACAGGGTATACAGCTTTGGAGCTAATCCTGGTCCAGTCAAAGTTGGATACTAAACGTGAGTATCTCTACTAATAAAACTTCAAACCTCTGTTCGTCACATTAGAAACTAGCCCCTTCTGCACTAAACCCTAAATCCAAACCCAATGGGCAATCACCATTGGTTACTTCAGCATTCAACCAATTAAGAAAAATGACAGTTTAAATTTGACCCACTATCTCAGCATTCAACGACCAGTTTGTCGCATAAAAAAGCTAAAACCTTTTTAAAATCCAAATGAAACACAGTAAACCTAAAACCGCAAATAAATAAAAATCCCCGCGGAAAAAAATTGGGAAATTGAGAAGCAAACACTGACTTTCATCCTGTTCTTCTTCGCATGGAGTTTCTGCTCTTTCTTTATCTTCTCTTGCTTCTCCCCTGAACGAAAATCACCACAAACACGAAAATCAGAACATGAATATTGAAACGTGAGATTGAGTTGGGGAGAAATCGAAGATGACAGTACTTTGGAGATCGAATTCGTATTGCTTCTTTCTCTTGGCGAGGTTGTTCTTCTTCGACATTGTTCCTCTGCTGCTCAATCAACACTGAACTGATGAATAGAGTTAGGGTTATGATAGTTTAAACCCTAACCCTAGAAATTTGTTTTAGTGAATTTTCTTTAGATACATCAGTTATTTAATATTTTGTGCGTATTTTTTTCTTATTATAAAAAAACTTTTACTTTTTTAAAATAGAAACATATTCAAAGATTTTTCAAAAATTGTTTTTAAAATAAATTTAAAGTATCACATTTTAAAAAGTATTTAAAAAAAAAGCAATTTATGACTATTCTATAACTATATTATCAATTACAAAATAATTTTAAGATCAAATTCTCATATTGTTTTATAATAATTACTTTACAAAATAATTTCATAGAGACAAAGTAAAAAATGAGACCAAATATTAGTTTTCTATATTATTAATTTACGGAAATTTTTGTGTGGAAATATTTCAATATTATATAATAAAGTATGAATTTGTTTAGTATCATTTCATTCCGAAACAAATTTTCTATTTATCATAGATTACTAAATATTATTTCAAAAAATTATATTGACACCAATAGTATTAGAAGAAGAAAATATTTTAATAGGTTCATATTCATATTTTTTTTTATTTTCTTGCACACCATAGATTACTAAATATTATTTCAAAAAATATGTTTTTTTAACTTCAATAAAAATGGTAAAAAAATGTCTAAGTATTCAGTGCATATAAATTTTTGACTCAATTAAAATAACTTCACAACCTAAATAACACAATCCAATGTAACTTTCAACATCCTTATAAATTAGCACTCACAGTGAAGAGGCATGTAAGCAAAATTAGACTACTCCCATGAATATGAAAATCTTCCCTAACGCATAAAGTGAATAGGAAAAGCTTTTAATTTATAACCCAACAACTATTTTTTTTCTCATAAAATTGGTTTTAAATATACTTGGTACAATTCATTTAATAACCCATAACAGAGAATGTGATCATTAAGTGGACTTTTTTTAAAACAATAAAAGAACTCAACAATTTATAAGTTCTTTTCAACAACAATAACTAGGCATATTGGAACTAGATTCTTATTGTTCTTCATTATTATTTAAGTTTTGTTATTACTATTATTATTATTATATTTTAGGATACAATGAAAAAGTTAATTGATTTTTAATAAATTTGAAACTGGCCTAAAAATTATGAATATACATGTTAAAAACAAAACTTCATTATTTAGATTTGTCTAGAAATTTTCTTACAGTTTTATGTGTTAGTGCTGATGAAATTTAGATTCTTGAAGATTAAATATATAGTGCTGATGAAATTTAGATTCTTGAAGATTAAATATAAGAAATTTATTTTATATAAATCTTCTTTTGGTCTAGTCTGAAATTAGAGAGTGATATGATACTATTTTGGATAATACTTATTTGATTGTGGGTAATGGTGAACAAATTATGCTAAGAAGTGGGCTTTAAGTTTAACTCAACCTCATAAAACCAGCTCAATGAGGTGACCTCCTCACGTCGTGCGTGGAGATATATGTTATGGGTGGTCCGATAACGGTCCGACGGCGGGTGGCCTGATAAACCCAACAAATACTTGCTAGGATAGGCTCGAAAATAGCTCTGATATCATGTTAAGAAGTGGGCTTTAAGCCTAACTCAACCTCATAAAACCAGCTCAATGAGGTGAGGTTTGCACTCACTTATATATTATGAAATGTCCTTATCTCTAGTCGATGTGAGATCTCCAACAAATTAACTTCTGAAATTATAATTGGTGTTTGAATATATGTATCTCCCATTTGGTTTGGGTTTCTAGTGTGGAGAAGTATATATTGTCTTCTAAAGTTACTTAGGTTTGGAATGGTAATTTTTGGCCTCTATTATTCTCTTTGTACAAATATTATAGTGTTGGATAATCTTTGTAACTTGATTCTCACTGAGTTACCTAATATACCTAACTGGACATTGGATGATTATGGTGCCTAATATACCTAACTGGACATTGGATGATTATGGTGCTATGAGTTAAAAAGTGGCTAGAGCTTTCTTTCTCAATTTTATAATTTCTTAGACTGAAGATAGTTGATTTGGGTTAATTTCATATTGTCTACTAAAACTCTTGTTTTATAGAAAATTTACACTGTAGAATTCCTTCAAATAAGGATATTCAATGTAGAGATATTTCGATGTGCTTTATGTGTTCTTTATATTGCTTCTATTACTTATATTCTTTTGGATGTTGTGGAGAATGAGAAACCACGCTTGGTTTCAAGAGTGTAAGATGGTCATACACTCAATTCAACAGTACATCAAATTATCACATAATTATTCTAAAAAAGTGTAAATATTGATATTAGTAACTTTTCTATTTTGAAGTGTTTTTATATTCAAACAACGCTTCAAAAAGAAACTAGGTTTCTTCAAATCATTTGGAAGATGCCTAATGTATGATAAGTATGGATCCCCTAGAGAATACTCACGTCATGCTACTTGTTTTTAGAGTTGTGGTGAATACAGTGGTGAATACACTGGTAGTTTCTCAAAATATCTTTTTATGTGGAGTTTATGGTGTTATTTTGGCTATTGAGATCTCATGGCCTTGTGGTTTTAGAGGAGGTTGCGGTGAATACAACGGTAGTTTCTTAAAAAATCCTTTTATGTGAAGTTTATGATGTTATTTTGACTATTGAGATCTCATGGCCTTGTGGTTATAGACACAGACACGTGTGGTTAGAATGTGATTTCTCCTTGGTTTGCCATGTTTTTTCTTCTACTCAATCTATTCCTTAGGATCTCAGAGGTAGATGGAGAAAATGCATTAAAAGTTGTGATGACATGAGTTTAAGATATCTCAGTGTGCTAACAAACTAGTTAATTTTGGGATTAATACTGGACTGGATTTTAAGTGGTTTAACGTTCTACCATTTGTCATTGGTTTAGATTTTTTTCAAAATAGGTATCAACTCCCTAATTTTCATTTTGTTTACTTCTTTTTGGAAATGTGTTTTGTATGTTTTTTAGTATGCGTTTGGTTTGATCTCCTATGTTTTTGTATTTGATTTTCTCTTTTATATGTAATTTTTCATGTGGTAACATATTATTGGCGTGAAAAAAAAAACATTTGTAAGCTTTAAACTAATTCAAAGAAAGTAAAGTGGTGATAATAAATTATTTATGTGCAATGTCAATTTAAAATAAATAAATTAAGAATGAAAATAATTAAATTTAAATGAATAATAATTAATGCCAAAGGCAATATGAAACAATTTTTTAAAGTAATTTATCTTTTTAAAATTTTTTAATTAAGTCGAGGGAAAATATTTAAAAAGAGAAACTATAAGTTGAAGTCCATAATAATGAGAAGATGGATAAGCCTTATTATCATAATTTAAACTTTATTTTTTTAATACTTAATCAAAATAACAAGAGGTCAATTTAACTTTATTCTAACACAATTCATTATTGGATGTGCTCGTGAGCAACTATTCAACATTTTTTTGTAATGTTATGATATTTGACATTCCTTTTAGTTTATGATAGTATGGATGTAAATTGATGTAAATTGACATTGTTGACACTTTTACTTTAAACCATTATCTATTGATAGAGTACAAATTATTAAAAGTATGTGTGCGTGCATGTGCATATATGTGTGAGTTTGTGTATATGTCACAAGTAACATTTTTTTTTATTATGATTGGATTATATCTAAGTAAATTCGTCCTATAATAATTAAAACAAATTCTTGATTTGGATTGAGTTGAATTTTTTATTATTATTAAATCCAATTTAATAAAGCACATTTTTTGAGATTGAACTAATTGAGTAACAAACTTTAAAAGATATTTTTTTATTTTATTTTGTAACTTTCAATCAATTATTTTATTAAATATTTTACATAACTTTTTTAAAAAATAAAATATACAATTATTATGAGTAAAAACCTAAATAATAAATTATAGTTTTAACTAAATGTTAAAATTAAAAAAAATTAATTAAATTGCCAAATAATAATTTCTTTTTATAAATTTAGTCATATAACATAGTCCTTAATTTATATTTGATTTAACTATAAAATAATTCAATACAACTCAGTTATATTGAATTAAGTAATTCAATTCAACTCAGTTATATTGAATTAGTTGGATTGAACAGTCAAATAATCAAACTTATTAAAGACTTTCCTTAAACTTTCACATGATAATGTAATAAAACAAAGTAAATTTAGAATAAAAAAAAATTCACCTTACTATCATGATCGAGTTGGATATCAAATGCAAATCAAACCAAATCCAAAAATTAAAGAAAATAAACTTAAACAAATAAAAAAAATATTAATTTTTTGATAATTCTTTTCATAAATATTTTAAAAGATAAAAACGAAAAAAAAACAAAAATAAATTTATAAATTAAAAATAATTTATGAGTTAAAAAGTATAAATTTATAAAAACCACATGAAAACATAATTGTTAATTAACATATATGAATTAATTTTAACTTTGGAATAAATATGTTTATTAATTAACATATATGAATTAATTTTAACTTTGGAATAAACATGTTTATTTTCTTTTGTTAAAACTCATGTTAGATAGCATGTGTCAATACATGAAAAAAAATAACATAAAAACTAAAACAAAAAACAAAAACATGGAGAAATTGGACCAAATCCATGCAAAAATAAATAAAGAAACTTTTGAGAGTAATCTAAACAGTTACATTGGGAATGTAAACCTAAAAAAGTGTAACAAAATAAACATAAAAAGACAAATAAAAGAACATTCTCTGATGCATAGTTCACAAAAACAATACAGAGGAATGAGTGAATCCCAAAAACCATATCAGATGGATCCTCCTTAACATGCAACAACTGTAATAAAATCTCATGATACTGTTGCACATCACTACCATTAACTTTTCTTATGTTGACCTTATTTTGGAGGTCATCTTATTGGTTTTCACTCCAACTTTAGGAGGACATATCGGTCTCCTAGAGGTTTCAACTAATTAATCGTCTTCACTTAGTGATTTTCCATTTTTCATCTTTTCAGCTAAAACTTAGAGACAAAATTTTCTTCTTCTAAACAAAATATCAGTCGGAGTAGATTTAATGATATCTATTGGCAAGATGTTCGGACATGACTCTTAAGTCTCTTGTTTATCATTTGAAAGAGATTCAAACAAAATTTGCAAGACTAAATATTAAGAAACAAATTTAGAAGTAACTCGTTTGACAACAACTAATTTATGACTTGTTGCATTAGTTGTAGATTTAAGATGAGAGAATCATTCTAAAATACTAGAATTTTCAAGAGGCAAGGGGTTCTTTTTGTAGAAAATCATTTGATTCAGGAAAATCTTTCAAAGAGAACATATCAACAATAATATCATCGTGGATCCTGAACCCCTATATCTTCAACTGATTTCTTAAAATTTTGACAAACAAAAGATCTACTCTCCACTTGTCCAATAACAACTTCAACAAGGATATCAAGATCAATAACAATTCCCTCAACTTTCATCACATATGCATTACGAACAAATACATCATATATCTCAACCTCTACCGCATAATTATGTTTCTTAGTGACACCAACCACTCCCTGGTGAGAGGCATCATTAGTTTATTTGGTATAGACAATCACAAGTTTATATAGTACAATAGCAGGTTTTGACAAAACAATAGGCGGTTTGGTCGTGTTATTGATATTTTCAGGATGTCGTATGCATTTAGAAATAACATGCCCTATCATTTTGCATGAGAGCAAAATGGAGGAAACTCTCAAATTAAATATCTACAATAAAGGCAAAACAGATTTTTCCACCAAAATTTGATTAGGCAAAGCAGATAACATATTAATATCAAACAACACTCTAGCAAAAAAACCTCTAGATTTTTAAATGGCGTAGCCATCAAGAGAAAGAGGAGTATCAATCTCTCTCGCTAGAGAGAAAATTGCTTTTGGTTGCCAATATTTCATAGGAAGATTGTGGATCCTAACCCAACATTGAGCTTTGGTGAGCTTCATGGAAGATGACGCAAAGTCTTTAGTCAAAACAAAGACTTTCAAAATACCCGGATTGAGATTCTAAAACGCCACTCTTAGGACTCTTCTCAAGTCTTTAACGGAATAAAAAGCAAATTCACAAAACCATTTTTCCATAAGAATAACTTTCCAAGATCCCAAAGATTTCAAGCAAAACCCAGCTTTTTACATTTAGGAAAGATCCAAATTTTCTAAACTCTAAATCCTAAACCTTAAACTCTAACCACGAGAAAATTTGTTATTGTTTACAGATACTCACCTATGAATGAATTTGGATCTGTAAGTAAATTTGAACTTACCTACGAATTTTACATACATATAAATATCTGTAGGTAAAGATGAGTTATGTAGGTAAAGATGAGTTACCTACGAATTTTTACTATACGTAAATTTGACGAGTTGATATGAAAACGGTTACTTATAAATATTACTTACAAATTGTAACTTATAAATATTACCTACAGATAACGACGATAGATAATTTACCTACAACATTTCATAAATAATTACATTGGTATTAATCTTATTATTATTATTAGTTTGAATATTGTTAATAATATAATTAATTTTTTTATTAATGTTACTATTAATATGAGTATTTTTATTAATAATAATATTATTATTATTAATATTGTTAATAATATTATAAATTTTATTAATGTTATTATTATTAATATGATTGTTAATATTATTATTGTTGTTATTATGATTATTAATGCTATTATTAATAATAATATTATTAATAATTTTATTAATGCTATTAATTATTATTGACATTATTAATATGATTATTAATATTATTAATTATATTATTAATATTATTATCATTAATAATAATTTTATTAATATTATTAAAGTTTTCATTAATATTATTATTAAGAATATTAATATTTTTTATATTTTAGTATTAATTATATAAATATAAATATAAATTTTATTAATACTTTTAATAATATTATTAATATTATTAATGATATTATTAATATTTTTTTACCAACATAATCAAGACGTAGGTCATTATCATTTCTTCACCAACCTTAATAAGGTTTCTTAACCAATCATAGTAAGAAATTTTTTTACAACATTAGGATACTTATTTATCAGTTTTTTTGCTAAGAATTTAATCAATCAATTTTTTGACTTTTTTTACAAAGAACTATTCTGAACCATTTACGAATGAACAATAAACAAATTTATAGTGGTTTAGTCAATTCCAAAAAATACATTCAATTCTCATTAAAAACATGTAAATTAAGAGATTTTGAGTATACAAATCACTTTTAGTTACAAAGAAGTATGCAAAATATTTTTGGTTATTAGAGTAAAAAGAACACTCTTAGTTGGTTATACCATCCTAACCTTTCTAAGAAATTACGCCAAAAAAATAATATAAAAACAAACTCTCAAAAGAGAGAGAATAATTTTAGCTCAATGAATTTAGTTTGTGTTGTAAAAAATTACAATGATTTTGTTCCTCAAATAATACTTAAGGTTATTTAACTAGAAGACTAGAAGATAAAAACAATTGTATATAATTTTCATGTTTTTTTCTTACTCTTGTTAATATTTGATCTTTGTTTGACATGTATTATCACTATAATTTTTTTATGCATTTCTTGATATATGCTTGATTAAAAGTTTTATATATAAAATTTTGATCTTATATTTTACCTTTGCTTCTGACTTTTTTTGCTAAAAAAATTTAATTCAAAAACATATTTCATATGTAACATTTAATTGTCGTTAGACACGTATTTCATGACTATCTGATATAAAATCTTTCTATGGATATTAACATTGAAAATATGAATCTATATACTTCAAACAACTTTCATTTAATATTATATTAGAAAATATTTTTTCTTACAACTTGTTTACTGAAGATAAAAATTTAAATAAAAAAAGGTATAAATCTTTTGGTGTTAAAACTGGTTGTATCATTTAATGACCTAATAAAACATATATATATATATATATATAAATCATTTCAGTCTAAGAATTTTGTTATTAGAAGTTATATAGAGATTAGACCATAAGGTCTTAACAAGTGTTTTTTTTTCTCAATTGATATTTGTAGAAAAATTGTAGATGTCAACTATTTTATGGTTGAAGTTTCTAGTGACTATTTTTGTTCAATGTATAAGAATTATTTTTTATTGACATTAATAATGTTATTTAGTGACAATCTTTTCTATTTTATGGTAATTAAAATACTCTATTCAAATAGAAAAAAAATGAAATTTAATAACTTATCAAATAAAACATTTAAAATTTTCAATAATTTTTTTTTAATTGTAAAATTCTTTAGGTCTAAGGACTTTTTGTTCTAATTTTTACTTGAGTGTTTTATATATCAAATTGTTTCAGCTTGTCATGTGAATGATGACACCCATTACCAGCTATATTAAGGTGTGACATGGTCAAGAGATTAATTAAGAACATTGCTCTTTAAAATGTCATGTGTTTACTAGAGTTTTATATACCATAAAAAATGAAACAAAATATAAAATAACATAACATCTCTATGCAATCTATATACATATATACATATATATATATGTATGTATATATATAAATAAAGCATGATAACTTGTAATGTTGGAATTGAGTTCAACAAGCAGCCACTTTATTAGAATGATTTGAGCATGAGAAATTCTGTTGGAATTGTTCAACTTAAACATAATAATTAGTGCTTTTCAAAAAGCAAACAGAAACAGGCAAAAATTCTGCACAAGTCAATTAAACACCATTATAACAATGTGATAAAATTTCAACAAGAATCCTTGTTAAGCCAAACACATTCTTAAGTTTTCATAATAAACTATAAAATGTAATACTCTTTACCTTAAATTATAAAACAAATACACCATTACTTGTTAAGTCTCCTTTTACATGGCTGCAGTGACAACAAACTTCAAATATTATTCTTTGTATAAGTCTCTTGACACTGTATCAATTTTTAGCAGTTGCAGAAAAATGAGTTTTTTTTTTCATTTTATTTGATATTTATTAAAATGAGAAAAAAAATTATTCTAAAATTGGTTACATTTACTATTTCAATTTTTATATTAAAATAAAATCTTACTTTATCATGCACAACTTTGTCCATTCTGAAATAATTTTCTTTTTTTGGATAAATATCAAATGCAATTATAGAAATAAAATTGTCCCCTTTAAACTCAATTAGTAGCATTATCTTTTTTCTTTTCTTTAGTTTTTCTAAAATGCACACATTGATTGGTTGATATGCCAGCAAGAAATATTTGACTTGATAAGCTTTAGCTATGCCAGGTAATCCTCCAAAACAATTGACGGTGGAAATATATATATATATATATATATATATATATTAAGATTTGAATATTCTAAAGTTAATAAAATGAAACTAATTAGGTCTAACTCATTATAACTCAAATGAACACATTTAATTTCTGTTTACAGTTAACTATCAGTTCTTAGATTATAAATATATCTATGTAAAATTTCATCAATGATTCTAATCTCAGTTATTTATTAACATAACAAGTAATATTTTACTGCAACTGACCATCTTAATACAAAATTTAACAATAAAAAGCAAAACTTGAAACTGTGAAAATGATAAAATAAAATAAAATGCAGAAGCAAATGTGTTGTGCCAACAAATTCTTGATAAAAAAAATGTTTAAATAACATGCAGATTCCTGATCTTGAATATATACTCATGACATACACTCATGACATGTCGGTAATAATTGATTTGTTTATTTATTTATTAAAACCAAAAAGGCTAAAAAAGAAAATGTCAGAAAACCAAAGCCATAGCCCTGTCATTCATCACCATCTTCTTCTTATTCTTCTGCTTCTCAACAGATCTTCAGTTCAGCTTTGAGTTCTCACTCAACAACTGTATTTTTCTCCTCCCAAACTGATTTTGTTCATAAAAAAACTGATTTTTTTTTATTCTGGGGTTTGAGTATTTTGCTTGATCTGGTGGAACCGAGAGGGGGTGATTTGTAAAATCCTGATTTTCTGAGGAGAAAAGGTTATTGGGGTTTGGTTGGATCGAGATAAAGACTTGAACTTTGCAGATTGCAAAACGAGGTTCTCTGGGGGCGGAAATGTGGATCTTGTAAAAGGTGTTGATTTGATCGAGAAAGAAAAGAAAAGAAGAAAAAAGACACATTTTTTCAGCTCCAGGAGGTTCAACTTTTTCCTCTGCCATTGGAGAAGGTTCGAAGAAGTTTAAAAGGTGAAGTAGCCTTTTGAGTAGGTTGAAAAAGTTGGTGCTTTTTGCTCAGCATTTTGGTTATGAAGACTTGAGTGTAACTGAGTTGACTTGAAGCAAAAAAAAAAAAAAAAAAAGGGTAGCAAAGATAGATGTTAAAATATTAGTAGGTGGGCTATCATATGAAATTAAATCTTCAACATATGAGTGTTTGTGTTTTATTTTTAGTTACACATTTGGAGGAATGCAGTAAATCTTCATGTCTGATGTTCTTTAGCTTTTAATGCTAAGGTGGTAGTGGTTAGACTGTCATACTTTAAGAGCATCTTAATTGGGGTTGTTGCTGTCATTAGTTGTAGTTGTGAGAACATGAACTTGTCTACAAAAGTACTCATATTCCATCTTATGCTTAAAGGAAGAAGTACTTTTCGGTTTGTTGTGCTTTTATGGTTTGTTAATTTTTCTGGGCTAGCTACTTATTCCTTCCAAAAGGTTACTGATGTTTGTAAATTCTGAAAAACAAGTGCAGAATCTACAGATTATTCTTTTTCAATTGCTTGGTTGTTTGTATTGAAATATCTGAAGATCATGTTGATACATAATTTGTGCTATAATCAAATGATTTTTGTTCACTTAAGGAAAGCTTTTAAAGTGATTCACAGACAATTCTGGCTTTGTTACAGATACATAAGCTGTGGTAACCAGTCATCAAAGTCAAGTATGAATGTGTCTTGTGACAGTGCACAGGGTTGATAAGGTCCAGGTGGATCTGAGTGGACTGATTATCATTTTCAAATATTTTCAGTAAAGACTGGCACGCCATTGAAAGTGGAAGAGGTGTTCATTACTTCAAGTTTGATTTCTACCTAGCAAAATGGGGATTCAGTGTTCCAGACTCATGCCATGCTGTGTGGATTCACAAGTTAAGGCATCTGTTATTGAAACACCGGATGCTGGTGGGTAAAGTCATACTCTAGTGCCTTATATAGTTCCATTTGATTATAGGGAAATATTATATATGTTTATTTGAACATTTGTTCCAGAAATTGAGGATAGTAGTGAGGTCAGTAACTGGCCTACATTCCGTGAATTTACACTCGAGCAACTTAAGAATGCAACATCTGGTTTTGCTGTTGAGAACATTGTATCTGAACATGGAGAGAAGGCTCCCAATGTTGTTTATAAAGGAAAGCTGGAGAATCAAATGAGGATTGCTGTTAAGCGATTTAACAGGAATGCTTGGCCCGATGCTCGGCAGTTTTTGGTAAATTCCCCTGTCCCAATTGGTTTCTTCTCCAACCTTGCTTTAACTCTCCTGGTCATGACCTTGCATTGCACAAATGCATTATTTGTGTACTTTGCATTACTAAAAACACTTGGTATAGATGTAGACTAGTGTCAGTGAACCATATATGAGTCCTTTTTAGCCATAATCAAGTTTTCAAATGGGTAATAAGCTATCCTATATATTCTTCCCATGTTGCCTGGTCAATTTTGCAGTTTTGGTAACATGCAATTGTGCCAAAGGCTTAACATTGTATCTGTATATACCTTTTCTCTATGAGCTGAGAATAATCCCAGATGTTTAGGTTTCATTGTGTTTGCGAGTTATTGGTGTGCATATGGTTGTGCTGCTACATCTTGCTTTTGTTTTTCCTTTTCACTTTCAATTAATCAAAATAAATTTATCTCATGACTACAGGAGGAAGCAAGATCAGTGGGTCAGCTTCGTAACCAAAGATTGGCAAATTTGCTTGGTTGTTTTTGTGAAGGAGATGAGAGGTTGCTTGTGGCAGAATATATGCCCAATGAAACACTGGCAAAACACCTTTTCCATTGTAAGACTCCTTTCATACAATTTTTTAATCCTCTAAGTATTGAAAATCTAACCAGTGCTAAATTTAGGGTTTATGACTTTGTTGTTTTCCATACTTGATTAGTACACAAGACACCAAACTTCTAACATTTTCCTTTTGGAATTTTCATGATGTTGCCCATTTTTGAAAATATGTTTGTTGATTGTATGTGGGCTTGTACAAACTGAACACACTATAAAGGATGCTAATACATTATGTTATGATTATAATCTCACTGAGGAGATTCTACACCAATGAGTCGTGAACAAACCCATATAAGAGACCAGAACACCACCTTCAACCCAAAATCTTAATACAATAGGTTTATGGGTCCTTCTCATATATTGTTCATCTTACTAATTTCTAACCAATGTGGGACTTCCAACTCACCTCGGATTCCTAACAGTTTCAAGTGTCAAATTACCAAGAAGTGCACTTGTAAAATGAATATCAATCTCTATAAAGACTTCTATGTAAATATACTGTATTGGTAAGTGTCTAAAGTTATTTTGGATGGTGGAAGCAATGTCTTTTTCAGCACCAATTTTCTAGAGTCAGTCTTTATGTGGTTTCCTAGAGTCCTTCAAAGTCTGATCAAAACATAGCAAGATAGATCTTATACTAAGCATAAGTGGCACATCTAAATTTTTTCATGATGTTTGCTCCCCTGACTCTTCTAATCTGCTATTTGCTTTGCTATATTGTTATGATTGTGTTGTTGGAATGATACTCTAAACCCCAAATCCCTTGAGTTATTATGGTGTGAAATAATGTAGCCATGTGTCTAATCAGGGGAAACACAACCTATGAAATGGGCAATGCGACTAAGAGTTGTTCTACATCTTGCACAAGCTCTAGAATACTGCACAAGCAAAGGGCGTGCTCTCTATCATGACCTTAATGCCTATAGAGTTCTTTTTGATGAGGTAAGTTTTTTGTGTATCCCCCTTTTACACATGTCCCAGTAATTAGATTAATAAAAATGTGTTAGAACTTCGCAGGATGGTAATCCCAGGCTTTCAAGTTTTGGACTTATGAAAAACAGCAGGGATGGAAAAAGTTATAGCACAAATTTGGCATTTACCCCTCCAGAATATCTCAGAACTGGTATGCCATATAATACCTTTTCTTTTTTGTTAATTTGGCCTTCTTGCTTTCGTTTAACACTTTATAATATTCAAATGAATATCTGTTTTGCATTTGAAAATTTACAATTGTTTATGTTTTGTAGAGATGAGTGATACATGATTTCTTATATGTCTTTGTTTTGTAGGGAGAGTAACACCAGAAAGTGTAATATATAGCTTTGGCACTCTTCTGCTTGACCTTCTCAGTGGGAAGCATATCCCCCCAAGTCATGTAAGTAATTCTTACCAATGGGTAAAGAATATGGGTGCAGGTTGATTTCAATGACTTATGAGTTTAGTTTAGGTCCTGAAAGTTCCCTGTGAATCTCATTGGTATGGTTGGTAGACTCAATTTTTTAATCTGTCCATGAATTTACTTTTCCCTTTTTCCTAGTGAAACAAATGTGTTAATGCCGAACAATTCCAAAAGTTGAAGTTTAATCATGGGAATTTAACAAGTTTCTTCTTATGATTTGATGCTAAAATCCTAGAAATTTGAACAAATTGGGAAAATTCAGAATGTTTATTAAGATAAATGAAGGTTGTGGTTGTTGCAAGATCATCCCCAATTTTCCTTCCCTGATATGAAATTTCCCTAATAAGAATGAAGTCTACTCAAAACCTTCTTATTCTACCTTCCCATATCCTCCATCTACAACATACCCTTAATAGCTAATTATATATTACTATATTATATGTAAACTTGCATATGTGATTATTAGAAAATTTGGTGCAGGCGCTCGATGTGATTCGTGGAAGAAATCTTCAGATGCTGACAGATTCTTGTTTGGAAGGACAATTTTCTGATGATGATGGAACTGAGTTGGTACGCCTGGCGTCTCGATGTTTACAATATGAACCTAGAGAGCGGCCTAATCCAAAATCATTGGTAGCTGCTTTGGCTCCTCTTCAAAAGGAAACAGAGGTTGGTTTAGGATTTCATGTAATAGTAAGGATAAATGTACTAGAATGTAGTCTTGTCTGCTTAGTGCAAGTTGCTCTGTAGGGATGTTCATAAATTGGTCTAATTCAATGCAAACTGCATAAACTAAACTGAACAGACTGAAAATCAAATAAACTAAAAATTGAAAGAATTGAGAGAGAGAGGATCGGATTTCAAATATAATTTTAAAAACTGATTTGACCCAAATTGAACTTATAGACATACATAATTTTATTTATAACATAATCATGCAACTCACACTAGAAATTTGTGTATAAATACGTTGTTTTCTTAATTTCATTATCTCAAAATTACATCTATGTATATCAAAATTATTTGGATATTTTTTTTTAAAAGCATAAAGATTATTTTGTCTAATATTTTTTATGATTTAGATATGGTAGATGAGATTTTAAATTATTATTTATTATAATTATAATTATTCCCTCTGTTTCCTTATAGGTCAGTATTTTTGAAATTTTTGTTCCTATTTATTTCATTTCCAGAGTTCAAGACATCATTAATTTTTTTGTCAAATTGCTCTTGTTCTACCCCATTCTTAATGAATTTACATATTTGTCATGAAAGTGGAAGTGGAAAACAAGCAACTAATATGCATTTATTATGAAGTAAAAATGAAAATAAAAAGATACAATAGGAACTTCATAAGTATTTTATGAGGGACCTGAAGATTTATTACATTTATTGTTTCTTCTATAAAAACCCTGAAGATATTTTTGAAAAGGAACAAAGGTAGTACTTAGTCACTGTGTTCTTTAGATTTATTTTATATAAACTGCATGCTTAGAATTATAAACGAAGATGTAATTCAATCCAATACCACTTTTAAGTAGTCTGTATTAGAGATCATATGCAAAGCAATCTAAATGGAAACGTACTTTATTTTTATGGTTAGATTGGATGATTTTTTTTGCTTAGAAACTGATCAAAACTGAAGAATAAACACCCCTATTTTTTTATTTGTTTTAAGTGACCTCATAATGGATGTGTGGAGAAAAGCCAAATTTTGTTCTCACATTTGTTCTCTTGTAACATACTCACATCATCTCAAACATTAAACAAACATTTATTTAGGCTCTATTTTAGACTTAAGGCATGTCTTTATTATTCATTCAGGCTATCATATCTTTGCACACAATGCATGACATACAGATCACAACAGCTTGGTTAATCAATTTTGAAAGTTCAAGTTGTGATTATTTTTCTTAACAATGTTTGTTCATTCTCATTTATTTCTAGGTTCTTTCACATGTCTTGATGGGCATCCAGCACAGTACTACTTTTGCCTCATTATCTCCGCTTGGTGAAGCATGCTCAAGAAAGGACTTAACTGCCATACATGAAGTTCTGGAAAATATTGGCTATAAAGATGATGAAGGAGTGGCAAATGAGGTTCTCTATCTAACTTGTATTTTATAGAATTACTGCATATCTTTTAATTCTTCAGGTTATCTTTTTCCACAAACCAGGAACCTAATAACAAATATTTATATATTTTTTTTAAAAGAAGCTAACTTGTGTATTCTGTCTACCTTTTTCTGGTGGTATTGCAGTTATCATTTCAGATGTGGACTGATCAGATGCAGGATACATTAAATTGCAAGAAAAAGGGGGATGTTGCTTTCCGGCAGAAAGATTTTAGACTGGCAATTGAGTGCTACACACAGGTACATATGTTGATAAGATGGACTTGTCTGAATTTGGCTTGCATTTTTTTTATTCAAAGACTGCTGATTAGTTGAATGAAATAGCATGTCACAAAATAGATCTCTAGTTGATTTTTAAAATAAAGCTGAATCTGGTTTTCATAATTATGAATAATGCTTTAGATTTCTCACTATGCACACAATACTTTATGTTTGATAAGAGTATTGGTCAAGAATAAAGGTTTTTGCTCTGATTTTAATTTTATTCAAGTCTATGGATGAATCACCACTGGATTTTCATATTATGCTGTTCTGTTCGATGTTTTATTTGGCTTCTGATGCTAGTTTAGTCATTAAGAGTTCATTGTTCGATGCAGTTCATTGATGCTGGAACAATGGTTTCTCCAACAGTCTTTGCACGGCGTAGTATGTCTTATCTCATCAGTGACATGCCTCGGGAAGCCCTGAGCGATGCAATGCAGGCGCAAGTCATTTCCCCGGTTTGGCACATAGCATCATATCTTCAATCTGTTGCCCTCACTGGACTTGGGATGGAGAATGAAGCCCAAGCAGCGCTTAAAGATGGCACAACTCTGGAATCCAAACGGAGTGCAACTACAAAGCAAAAATGAAAAAAATGTTGTACAGAGACAATTTCTTGCTGATTCTTTTCTGCCTGATAACTACTCCCACAACTTTGGTTATAAAGATCATCTTGGATACCAATAGATCCACAAAAAGTTGCATGTGTTCGAAGATTTCTTCCAGAAACAAGGATTGGTTAAGTGTTTGTAACACCCCCTCCCCCTTTTTGTTGGGTCGGCTAGGATGTTCATTTAGTTCTATGATTTGATTGATTGAGCATGAATTTAAACTTTTATAATTTTTTGTCATTTATAAATGGTCAAAATGTGAAGAGTTAAAAGCTGTTGTTCAAACTGTGTACTTAGTATTCGAGTGCCAAGAAAGATTTGCCTTGTCTGGTGCAAACCATTGGGTTTAGGACCCCAAAATAGTGTTCATTTCCTACTGTCCAGCATCATCACCAGAAAATATTGTGGACCATGATACTATCAATCTTGAATTTTTCATGTCTCAGTTTCTACATCCACTTTATATTCTTGTCTGTTTCTCTCTATTCCCTTATCACTTCCTATTATCCTTTGCTATCTCTACTTTCTCAAGGTATATATGCATAGTAATTCCTAAGCAATGAAGAAAAAAACCATTTTCTTTAGCATGAATACCTCTGCCTGAATTAAACATAGCAGAGTCATGGTGGAACTTGTCCAAATTAGCCTCTTCATTTTACTAACACGTGATAGCTTTTCAAAATTGATACTTGAAGGATGAAATTATTGATACTTTAATATGTATATTTGTCAGTTAGGATCCTCTAGAGTCAAAATGCTGCAGGGACATGCCATTGTAATTCAAAGTATCGTAACAATAGAACTTGAATGTCTGCTTGTAGGGAGTCTACTAGCTGATGACTCTAGAAGATGGAGATATGTTTACATTGAGAATTCATCTTAGCTTTCAATTTTACACAAAAGTTACTTTAAATTATAATCAATTTTGGTAGATCTTGTTATGGTTTCTGCTGTTATCTATAAGATAAAATAGTGAGTTTTAGAATGCAATCGATTTCGAGTAGGGACACGTTTACATTTTTAAGCACACAAACAAGTGTTCTATTTTAAGTTAATGTGTACAACAGTTGCATAACCTATTTTAACTTTAGTTTTTCCCTGCTCAAAGTTTGCATATCCTGTAGTTGCACACTCAATCCATGAATCATCATGAGACCAGTCAATAGATACTAACACAGTATAACCTCTAAGCTGTCCTTCAAGATTAGAGATTATTCAATGTTACATTACACGGTATCAACATCCTAATTATCACTGGTGAAGAGATTATATGTAGTATGTCAAACCTTTCTAATTGGGAAGGGCACCTATATTTAATTAAGGCTATAGGTTGTAATCTGCCAAGGAAACTCCCACTTGAGACACATCTCACGGCTCACAATTCTACTATACAGGAATGCAAGTCCAGGAAACCCGCTTTGTGTCATTTCTCTACATCTAATTGCAAATTTTAAAGAGACAAACTACTATAAGTTTCCTCATATATGACAAAAACCTTATAAATCTTGTTTCATCACATTTTACATGAAAAAATAGAGTTGGTACCAAGGCATGAAACCATCATGAACAGGACCATAAATCTACTGCTGTGACCGTAGTCATATACCTATGTAATCAACTTGATCTAACAGCAGAAATTAATGTACTTATTAGTGCCTTGAGCTGCAGTCACCGATATAAACACAATTTGCATTCTTCTGATAGCATCCTAGCAGCTGCTGAAGCCAGTGTTTTTTCTAAAAGAATTTTATGGACTATTTGGTTTGAGAAATGGGTTTCTTTTCATTCTCTGTTTTTCACTTTTTTTATTATGAAAGTGTCACATTATTTTCCCTCTTTCCTATTTTCAAAAGTGTGTATATGAAACGGTGAAAACAACTCTTCTCAAACAACATGAAAATATTTGAAAATAGAAAACAAATGAAGATAATGTGGTGCTCTTATAACTAAAAGTGAGAAATAGAAAAAAACATTTTCTCAAAACAAATGGTTCTTTAGCTTTTCAAAAGCTTTCAATTTTGTCTACGAATCAAATAGACAACTTTGGGAGAAAAGATCCTCTCGTGATTCATATTCATTAAACAGTGTCTTGTGCACACGTAGTAGAAAAAGCAAATGCCTTACAGAACTTCTGGTGCTAAAAGTAGATATATAAAAATAAAAGCCTGGATATACATTATATTTACATGATTATGAATTTATGATATACACACACCAGTTCATAAGCAGCATATTCCAAAATCACCATTCTGACCGATTTGAGGTACACTCTGTGGGGCTGGTGCAAGTGTTGCACAATTATCATTAGTGATTACATAATACAACTCCTAACTACAATTAATTTGGTTAAACAAGCAGGACGTCCAGAGCCACCTCAAGCAAAAATGGAAGAAGACATTCATAGTAAAGTTCCCTTTTTCATTTAGGAGTTGGGCCAGCCATTTGGTGAATGCTCTTCAGAGTGGCTATTTTGCTTTGCAACAAAGCGTGCTTGAATTAAATTTCCGGTTGCAATTGCTTCTTGGATGTCATTCTGTGCTTTTTGGCATAGTTCATCAAGTGCAAGCATTGGAAATGGCTCCTCAATGAGAACTCCAACCTACACCAATCATTTTCACATTTTTGGATTAGCTTTCTTCTAACCAGAAAAATTATGGAGTTATACTAAAGAGAATCCATCAATCACTTCTTCAAGCGTTCAATCAATTTAGATTTAAGGCCCAAAAATGCTCTTCAAATCAATAATGAGTGGTCGAAACTCATGTTCTAACAGTGTAAATTCAAAAGCTAATCCCAAGGTGCAGTCCAACGGTCCTCCAAAACAAACAAAATATTTTGTAGGTACACATTGAAACACAAAATATTTTAACACAAATCAATTCTCTAAAATATAACTGATGGAAAGAAAAGCTTTGTCACAATTACTCTCAGTTATCTTCAACATTTGTCTGTCAACCTAAAACTGTTAACCTAATGGATAACTCAGAAGAAAGGAAAACCCAAATAATGTGCAATAGCCTGAAATTAATGGTCGCATCCCAATTGTGTTGGCCACATGTACAATAATTACAGAACAACCTATTTTGATAAGTAGTTAAGGTAAGGAGAGGAACATACTTCTTCAATGCAAAACAAAGAGGCGGCGCTAATAAAGGTTGCAGGAACCACAATCCAATGACAATCGTCCCAAAGTATGATAGGAAGTGTCAGATGCCACAGGACAAGAAACCTTGACGTCAAGCGAGTATATGATAATGGAATGGGAATGCCCATAAGTTGTTCACATATGCCAATTCCTTCATGGAAAGAAGAGATCTTTGATTCCTGTGCCACAATGAGTGAAGTGTTAATCGAGTTATACAAACAGGAATTACCGCATAGTGAAGTGCTATGTTAGCAAATCCAAAATCTAAAATACAACTTCACATGCAACAATGCTGCCTAATTCAACATGTACAAAAATGCCTACAATCAAAGGTTTTAAAAAAACGGTCTGCCTCAGCAAGGTTTTTGACTCATCTATAATTGTGGCCACATCAACTGCATTTGACTGCAACATGTGTTGTATTTGTTGATATTTTGTTTGAAAGATTAGAGTATTATATCATTTTTTTATAATAAGTTTTAAATTCATACTTATCTGAAAAAAAGGATATTTTATGTTTCTATCTTTTTACTTGGTTCCTGTGTATAAATCTTATCTATCTACACCTAATTTCCATGTTTTCTAACTTCTAAGAGACCTGCTATTTTTTCAACTCAACATTTTTTCTTTTGTTTTTCAGCATTCCCTTTCTCTGAGTTCCTAGGTTCACACCAAGATATCTTACTAGTTTTAGTGTCTCAACCAACATCAAGAGGAGCTTGTTAAATCTTGTAGGAGTTGTGCACCAAGCGGATATGTCTTAATTCTGAGAGAGTGTTAACTCACACATCCTGTTTCTGTTTATGACCAATTGAATTTGTTGGATTGCAATGGATTCATGAGATCCTGATTTTGGCTATAAGAAAAAAAATATCAGGCCAACTATAACAGCACTATCAACCAGGAAATTTCCAACTAGTAATTTAAAACCTTGCTAACAATTCCAATTACTGCATACATACCAGGACATTTCTTCTAGACTCCTCCAATTTCAACAACCGAATGGTCTGCGATATAAACTCAATAATGCATCGAGGCTGGTGCTTCGAATTCATGACCACTGCTAGATCTTCCACTTCCAGCAAATGCTGAAGATCTCTCCTAATATCCGAACCATACAGCACGTAGCACTGCATTCAAACACCAAGTTTAGCTATCAACCACAACTAACTACCAACCTAAAAGTCCAATCACAAAAACCATTCATATTAACGTTATAAAAGGCCCAAATGTATAGAACCCTAACACGTTAGGCTATGTTTGAATTAAGTTTAAAAAGTACTTTTGCAAATTCCAATGTTTAACAATGAAGAATTTTTTTTGTCTTCAGATTAAAAATGCTTTTGAGTTCTCCCAACTTTAATCCAACCATGCAGTTACATTGAGCCTGTTTTAACAGAACTTTTCCATGAGCTAAAATAAGTTTATAAATAAATTTAAAAGCAGATTTTAGAGAAGCTCATAGAAAATATCTACTATAAATTAACTCAGACAAAGGCTAATTTCAGTTAAGGAAGAAGCTGATTCATTTATCTTTCTTATTTTTCCATCCTACAAGTTCTTACCCAGAAATTTCTCCAAGTAAACCTATTGTTTAAATTAAAGATGAAAAAGTAGTTCTGCTATCCAAATGCACCAAAAGAAGAAACAAGAACTTGTTGCATCTTGCTTTGGGAGTAAAAACCTCTTTTGAGCTCTTCCAACTGATTTAAACACAAACATAGATCTAGGTTCCAGAAAACAGTCATTGAGGCTGCAATCTGCCACACGAATTGCAGGTCTGTAATTTTCCACAAGAAAAGGCTCGAAAAGACAGACCTTAAGCGCAATGGGGAAGGCGATGATGTACTTCAAGAGCGCGTGCTTGACGGAGAACTCGACGTTATCGACGTCGTCCAGGAAGGCGGCGGCTTGCCTGGCGAAATCGTGGGTTCCGGCGATGACGTTGGTCCAGGCCTTCTTGCCCTCGACGAAGCGGGCGTAGGAGGCTTCGGTGCGGAAGACGAGGAGGAGGGCGAGTGCAGGGGCGGTGAGCTGGTAGGGGAGGGAGGAGGAGTGGAGGAGGGGGAGAAAGTCGGGGAGGATGTGGAGGATTAGGGCTTGGTTGTAGGAGGCGATGGCGGCGGCGAAGGCGGTGAAGAAGAGTACGGGGGGGACGAGGGAGAGGATGACGCGGGAGGAGAGGCTGGAGACGAGGTGACGGAGGTGGCGGAGGGAGCTGCGGTGGTCGCGCCAGTTGGGGTGGGTGTAGAGGGAGCGCTTCTTCTGCATGCCGCGCTCCTGCACCGTGTCGGCCCAGTCCGGAATGGAGCGGAGGAGGGAGATTAGGGCCTGGGCGGGCCCGGAGGTGGGCCCGGGAGGCAGGGAGGCCGAGATGGTGGGCTTTTTGTTGGGCTTGGAAGGGACAAGAAGGAGATTGTGGTTGAGAGGGCATTTTGGACAGAAGAGAGAAGAGAAGAAGGTTGTGGGTTTGGGTTGTTGGGTTCTGGGTTGGTGGTACATTGAGTCTGTGAAGAAGAAGAAGATGAAGAAGATGAAGTGGCAGAACAGAAAAACATGGAACACTTGTACGTAGGTTGTTATGATTAAGGTTTGTTTCTGTGTGGGAATTTTATTGGTTTTAGTTTCAAACTTTCAAAGAACCGTTGATGGCATGGTTGGTAGGTTTTGTTAAAGTTCGAAGTGAAAGTGTAACGGTTGATAATGCACCACGTTTTTACACCTTTTTAAACTCACCAACTAAATATCAATACCTATGCTCAAAAATATCTTCTAATATCTCAAAAACTCTTTTTATTTTAAATAATATTTTATAAGTATTTTTATTTTTATATTATTTTAATATTTATGAAATTATATTTTGTTTCTAGATATAATAAGATTCAATATTATATATCGAAGTAACTAATGTTAATTATATAGAATTAAAAATTAAAAAAAAATAAAGTTTTGAAAGTAATTTTAATTAAGTTTAAATAAAATTACTTGTTCAAAAACATATAAGCAACTTTTAAAAAATAAATAACAATACTAAATTTTATTTAAAAAATATATAATTCAAATTTCAAAATATACAATAATTTTATTTGTATAATAAAATTTGGTAATGATATTTTTATGTTATTTTATATCTATCAACTAATTTAATTAAATATTTTTAATTTAATGGGATTTGTATTAGTTAAGGTTATCTTTGGATTGAAAAGAGGATTTGTGAGAATTTGAATAAGGGGATGTATGAGGATTTGAGAATTTGAGAGAAAATTGTGAAAACAAATGAGTGAATTTAAATTAAGGTATGTTAAAGTGAATATGTGAGAAAAATTTAATAAAGTTTGTGAGTGATGTAATGATTTGTAGGAGATTTATATTTTTTTAAATATAAAATATAAATTTATGATTTTACTTTTGTAATATTTTTTTATAAATAATGAAATATTAGAGTTTTATGTGTATATTTGAGTTATTTTAAATTTTATAAATTATTTTCGGTAGCATTAAATTAATATTTAAAAAAATAAGAAAGAGTTAAAATTGTCAAAACAATAAAAGTTATCATAAAAATAAATAAAAAATTAAAAACTAGCCAAATCAAGTATGTACACATTAAAAGACACTTCAAAATTGTTAGGTGTACTCGGACCCGAATGACTAATGACCTAATTAAATAGCGACCATAACATACTAAATACGTGGTAGAAAAGCAGTTACAACTAAAGTTGAATGAGTCAAAGACACACTCCGAGATATTCAGATAAATATCTCAACACAATAATAAATAGAAGGATACGCTCCCATGATTCCAGGGAGCCACTACATACATTCTGGCCAACTGATTAAGGTAGCCCACACAAATGCCCAAGTCAACCTATAAAGAAGACTTCTAAAGGGGAAAAAGGTACGTTTTTGATATCCTGAGAGAAGAGACTAAAATACTAGCACTAACTTAAGTGTCGGAGTGCAATCACAGGTACCTCTGACCGGCGAAGCACACACGTAGCTAGAGGAAAAACTTCGAAGGATTAGAAGACTACCAGTACAACAACGAATTGTGTACCGGTGGATAAATATTACCTAGACCCGTCATCTATACAGGTACACTACGGTTCAAGTTTGTATTGAGAATCATTAACCACCATAATAAAGCCACCGTATGTTATCGATTTGAAGTGAAAGAAACTATTTTTCTCTAGAGTAAATTGCTAAAATAATAATATATTTTAAAGTAGTTAACTAAATTAAAATAAAATCAGATGATAAAAAAAAACCTATTTCAACCAGAGAAAAACAACATTAACAATTAAAACAAATATTACATTAACTAGTCTTAATTATATGTATAAATACTATAAAATTGTTTTAAAATACTACTATTTTTAAATAGAGACTATTTTGTAACATTCTTTAGCTAATTTTCTATAACAATATTTTGAAAAGGAGATGGCTATTGAATTAATGGATGCATTTATTTAATATCTATTTAACAATATAAATATTTTCTGAAATTTAATATCTACTTGGCTTTACTCACTTTACTTGTTCTTTCTCTACTCATACTCATGAGAGAGGAAACAAAATTTGCACTCCCTCACATTTTAAGTTAGTTGTAATACATGCCTGATTTTAATAAATAATATTTATCTCTTTATATTTTTAATAAGATGACATTGAATTATTTTATTTTCTTTAAAAATATTATATCAACTAAAGCTTAAATAAAAGAAATTGTGAAAATTAAAATTCAACTTTTAAAATATATACAAATAGTATTTTTTATGAACAAAATAAGAGAAACGAGTGTCGTGTTATTAAAACATATAAGAGTGGTGAGTGTAATATATTAAAATCATAAAAAAAATATATATACACCTATTTACAAACGATCTTAGAGAAAATAAGTGTAATTTTCTCATATTAATAACAAGTTTCATTAATATTTTCTTAGTTTTATTATTCATTTATTTTTTCAATTTGATTTTACTAATAATAAAATGTTGAATTAAGTCCTTTAAATCTTTAAAATATAAATTTTTTGCATAATCTATACCTATATATAAAGGGATTTTCCTCTTACCTGTTCTTAATTTTTTTACTATTTTATCCTTATATTAATATTAAATTTATTATTGTATTATGGTCATTGTGTCATTTCTTATTCTCTCTTAACTACTCTTAATTTTTTGTTCTCATTTTATCCTTATATTAATATTTAATTTTATTATTGTATTATGGTCATTGTGCCCTTTCTTATTTTTTCTACAATATTTGGTATACATAGTGGGGCGGTTTTGAATTGAAAGAGAGGTGGAAAAGCGGTTTTGAATTGAAAAAGAGGTGAAAGAACGGTTATGAATTGAAAGAGAGGTGGAAGAACTCTTATGAATTGAAAGAGAGGTGGAGGAGTGGTTATGAATTGGAAGAGAAAATATATTTTTAAAATTAATTGCATAATGAGAGAGTCTCTATTGTATGAGAGAGAAATAAATTTAATAAAATATTTGAAATAAATGGAACAACCGTTTGAATTGAAAGAGATAATTTCCACTTTATTCAGTAGTTTTCACTATCACCATTTACATCCACTTCTTTACTTCTTTACGAAGGAGTAGTTTTCACCAGTTACATCCACTACCTTGTAAGGAGTAGTTTTCACCCGTTGCATCCAAAGAAAAAAATGCTCATAAATTTTGACACATTTTGGTAATTTGTATTTAGTTTATTATTTTATTTTTTTCAACTTCTTTGTCATGGAAGAAGTGGATTCAATTGATATGGTGATAGATTCTACAACTTCCAACATACAACCATTTGCATTATGTTTTGACATTGTTTGCTGGTCCATTTTTTAAACCTTAATTTTAATCTTGATAACATTACAAAGTTCAAGATTACACCCAAGTTAAATCAAAATTTAATATTAAAAAACAATAAAATGAAAATATAAAAAAATTAACATAAAATCTTAATAAAACTATTATCAATGGTGCATTTAGATAATTTACATATCTTCTCATATAATTTAATATTTATTAAAATTATATAAATATATAAATAGTAAAAATGAGAAATGCAGAAGATACACAGGCACGTGAGTGCCTATTATTCATAACCGTTCCTCCGCCTCTCTTTCAATTCATAACCGTTCCTCCGCTTCTCTTTCAATTCATAACTTTTCCTCCACATCTTTTTCAATTCAAAACCGCTTTTCCACCTCTCTCTCTCTCAATTCGCCCCACTACGTATACCAAATATTGTAGAAAAAATAAGAAAGAGCACAATGACCATAATACAATAATAAAATTAAATATTAATATAAGGATAAAATGGGGAAAAAATTAAGAACTCTTAAGAGGGGAATAAGAAATGACACAATGACCATAATACAATAATAAAATTAAATATTAATATAAGGATAAAATAGGAAAAAAAATTAAGAGGGGAATCCCCTTTATATATAGGTATAGATAATAATGCAAATTATACTTAATTTGGACATCAATTTCAATATACAAATAAGTCAAACTCTTGCTTTTTTTTTCTTTTTTTTTCAAATGAAAGGAATCTAAATCTTAGAAGGGTAATGTTAAGAGATATGACATAATCTTTAATATATTTATTACATTAAACAAATGGATAAAACTAAATAATACAATTCAACAAATAATATAATTTTTAATGAAAAAATAAATAAAAAACCAAAACACAATTAGATTCTTAAAAAATAAAATAAAGTACTAAAAACAATTCAAAAGCTGGAAATTTAATAAAAGATAGTAAAACAATGTGGGTAAATTCCCTATCTAGCACCATTTACACTTTTATTTCCCTAACTAGCACCCTTTTGTTTTTATTTCCCTATCTAGCACTCTTTTGTTTTTATTTCCCTATCTAGCACTCTTTTGTTTTTATTTCCCTATCTAGCACTCTTTTGTTTTTATTTCCCTATCTAGCACCATTTTATTTTTTATTTCCCTATCTATCACCATTTCAAAAATAAATTAAAAAATAATAACTTAATTTCTTTTTGATAATTTTAATTTTGAATGCATTAAAAAATAAACATTTTTAATGTTTAAAATAGTTAGAAATATAATTAATGAATAAAGAAATGTGTTTTTACAAAATAAAAATAAAAAAGTAATAAATTTAAAATGTTTAGTTTAAAAATTATTTTTTTAAGAATGAATAAAATAAAAAATTAAACTCTACAACAACATAAAAGTTGAATATATAAACATAAATTAGTATTTATTTTTATTATTATTGATGATGTAATTATGTTAATTTCAAGTAAAAAATACAGGACATAATTATAAAAAAAACAAAGTTAAATAAGAACTGATATGGACATAAAAGAACAACATGATCGAAAAAAAATGTTCATATTGTCAAACACCAAGACACACATAAAGAATATGTTCAAACATTACTGGATTGTGCACTTCTCGTTAATAATTATGTTTCATTTCGCACAAACTATTTAATATATCATTAAATAAAATATTAAATGAATTATGATCTTTCATTTATTTTTATTTTTATAATCGACATATACTTATTTAGTATCGCCTTATATCTCTTATATTTATCTTATTTGGATTTATTTTTATATCTTTTATCTTTATCTTAATTTGTTTTGCCTTTATTTTATATCTTTTATGTTTTTAGTTATTATTTTTTTTTATTGTTGCTGCTTTTGTTTTCTAGACTTATTTTTTTTTCATTTTTTGCTTCTCATTTTTAAGCATTAAGTGTAACATTTGCATTAGTTTTCTTTTTAGGATTTTGCATTTAGGATAGACATTTCAATATTACTTGGGTATCCACTATTAATTGATACTAATTGACTTTAGTTTTTTTGTAATTATGTCATGTATTTTTTACTTGAAATTAACATGATTACATCATCAATAATAATAAAAATAAATAGTAATTTATGTTTATAGATTCAATTTTTATGTTGTCGTAGGGTTTAATTTTTTATTTTCTTAATTCTTAAAAAAAATAATTTTAAATTTTTTATTTTATTTTATAAAAACTAATTTTTTTATTCATTAATTATATTTCTAACTATTTTAAACATTAAAAATATTTATTTTTTAATGCATTCAAAATTAAATTTATCAAAAATTAAATAAATTATTATTTATTTATTTATTTTTGAAATGGTGTTAGATAGGGAAATAAAAAAGAAAAGAATGTTAGATAAGGAAATAAAAACAAAAGAATGTTAGATAGGAAAATAAAAACAAAAGGGTGTTAGTTAGGGAAATAAAAGTCTAAATAGTGATAAATAGAAAATTTACCCGAACAATGTCTTATATGTTAATAATTAAAATTAACATTTTAATTTATCATAAATTTAATTTAGGAGGAAGTAAAATATTATGTTTTTTCTTAAAAGAAACTGTGACAGAGGAGAAACTCTGAAATGAAATAGGTTTTGGGAAAGCTGAAGCTTCAACCTAATTGTAGTGTTTGATTTGAAGTGAAGATCATTAGTGATGAGTCTGATGAATCCAAGAACAGAGAAACTGGTGAGAAGGCTAACGATTGTGACCACTGTTACTGCTTCCTATTTTCTCCTAACTGCTGACTATGGCCCTCAACCCAATGCTCTCGACCCTGTAAGTCTCTTCCTTTTCTCTCAAGCTAATTTTTTTCATGATTTCGTCCATACCCAACACGGTTTTTCCATTTTATTTTTAAATTCCTAGGTGGGTTTTCTCTTTCTCGATGAACCGTTTTCAATTTGTTTTTCTTTGTTTTTAGTATCTGTTGCAGTTTTGAATTACCGTCCTTCATTGGTTTGGAGTTGGCTTTCCCTATTGGTTTTTGTTCTGTTTGCAAAGTTTGATGAAGGGTTTGTTTGAATAAACATATGCACTTCTGGAGGAAAAGTAAAAGGACAAAAAATAAAGGGCTTCTTTATAGGTTCAAATTAAATTAGTTTATGCATATATTAGATCTAGTTTTAGCTTATAAAAAAAACTCATTCATTTTTCTTTCGTATAATTATAATTCATTCATACTCGAAATGTGTGGTTTTGATACTTGTTTGATGATTGTTAAATGGAACCAAACTTGGATTCTAATTGTGGATGGTTTATTTAGCGATATGAAAGGGTTTGTGAGGGAGTGAGTGTCAATTAATCTCTATGTTGTTTCTTGGTTACTGTTGTTACTGACTCGGATATATGCCTTTGCTGAGGGTGATTTCCCCCTTCAAAACTTGTCACACCATCAATAGTTTCATTGCTTCAACTACATAAGTGTATGTAAAGATTGGATTTCAATTAAATGATTCAAATAGAAAGAGGATGGAGGCAGTAGAAAGAGTAAGGGATCTAAAGGTAAATAATGTCTCTAAAAATTTGGTCTTAGAAGGATATGACTTTTCTTTTGAATTCCAATCTAAGGTATACTAGAACCTTGTGTGGGAAGGGGATGATAGGCTAAACTGCAGGCAAAGTAGCTTGGGTTGGATTTAACAGTGAGAAGTGGGAACAAACAGCCCTTGGAAAGACGTTGTGGCCACTTTAGTAATACTTCTTAGACAATTTTGAATCCATTGGTAGCATTTGGAAGACATGTTAAAACTAGATGGAACATAAGGTGAGTTTTCTTCTATGATGCATTTCAAAATAGAACTGATTGAGGAGTTAAAAGTTGTACATTTTGGTTTCACTAAAAAGGGTGGAACTAAGGAATACAGAGCATCATTGTTATATTATGTTCAATTCCATTTAATATGTGCATCGAGAGCTATTTAACATGACAAGAACAGTGAAAAGAAACACAAACCTAATACAGCCTTGTGTCCTCTAGATATTGTGTCAGGAAATAAGAATATGGCATAGTACTTGGTCTGCTATTTCATTGGCTTTACTGTAACAACACCAATGATATTATATTTGAAAGCTTTTGAAAAGCTTATAAACCATTTTGTTTTGATAAAATGTTTTTCTATTTTTCTCTCTTAATTATAAAAGCACCACATTTCAAATATTTTTCATTTCGTTTGAGAAAAGTTGTTTTCACTGTTTTGTATACAAACTTTTGAAAATAGGAAATAGAGTTAACATAATGTGACATTTTTATAATAAAAAGTGAAAAACTGAGAATGGAAAGAAAAACATTTTCTCAAACCAAATAATCCGTAAAATTCTTTAGAAAAAACAGAGACTTAGTAAGCTGATATGAATGTGTTTGAATATCAACAATTGATTTTCTAATATATTTATTTACCTTTATAATCCTGTTCACAATGGTTTCATGCCTTGGTACCAACTCTATTTTTTCATGTTAAATGATTTCTAAGGTTTTTCTCATTTGTGATGAGTAAATTTAAATTAATCTGCCTCTTCTAAATTTGCAATTAGATGTAGCCAAATGACAGGTTTCCTGGACTTGCATTCCTCTATGGCCGAACCTTGAGCTGTAAGATATGTCCCAAGTAGGAGTTTCCTTGGTGGATTAGAACCTATAGCCTTTCCAGTAAATATAGGTGCTTTTCCCAATTAGAGAGGTTCTACATACATAGTAGAATCTCTTCACCAGTAGTAATCAGGGTGTTGATACAGTCTAAAGTAACATTGAATAATCTACAACCTTGATGGACAGCTTAGAGGTTACAAAATTCGTAGCTCCTGCTTCACTTTCAGGACTGCCTGAATGATTGGCCTGATGGACCCAAGCAGAGACCCATTTAACTTTGTTTCTGGCGCTGCTGTTATCTAAAGCTTCCCTTGACTGCCACAAACAATTAGTTGCATTATGCGACAGTCCTTCTGTGGGGGCTTTTACTCCAATTTAATTTCTGCTGACGCTCTGATGGATGTTCTATTCTCATTGTAAAGCAGACAGTGCAGATTGGTTCATCGGGATATTGACCCCTTCTAAGTTGTCACAACAGTTTTGGTTGTTCTATCAAAATTTTAACTTTTGATTGCGATTATTTCGTAAAGATGAAAGGGAGGGGGGAAGGGGAAGGGATGGCTTCTGAAGAGAAGAAAGCAAAATCTGATGCCGTTGAGTGACTTTCTGCTAATTTCTCAGTCAATGATTTGAGAATTCATTTATACTTGACATTGGTTTCTGTTTTCCTTCTATATTTTGGTTCAGATGATTTAACTTCAATTTATTTTTTTAATGGAAGATGTTGCAATTAAACACTACGGGAAGATCCCTTTTTTTCTTGTTTCTGATGGTATATTTTCTTAATGGCAGATTAAGAAGCAATTACTTTCTGCACAGAGCACGGTGAAAGAGTATATTTTGGGATCAAAGATAGAATCTCAAGAAAACCAGGTGGGCAAATTGGACAGCAACAAGGATCAACCATAAATTTATGGTAGTCTTGTATAGGAACATCATGCTGACATTGAACTGTAGTGTAATAGAATGATGCTTTGAATAGAGGCTGAGGATGAATAATCGATGGATTCACTTGTCAGCACTATCAATGCCATGAACAAGACCATTGCACCATAATCTTGTTTCGGCTACTGCTCTCTTCCCCCACAACCCTTTATCTTATTATAGATCTGCATCTGTATTTTTTGTGTTTTTCTTTTATCTGAATTTGAGTTACCAAATTGTAATTGAGAAGGGTGTTTTGCTCATCAAATAAGAAGCTGCATTAGTCAAATCCGTGCATTTAAAAGCTGTGTTAATATCTATTGACTGGGTCTAATGATGCATAGGTTACACAATAGATAAAATTACACAGTTTGCATACCCTGCTCCAAGAAGGGTGCAACTGCAGGGTATGCAAACTTTGAGCAGGGAATAACTAAAGCTAAAATAGGTTATGCGACTGTTGCATAGGTTACATGAACATAAAATAGAACACTGTGTCTGGTAATTAAAAGCGTAATCATCTTCCTATTCCAAATTGATAACATTCTAAAATTCATAAGATTTTTTCTCACAGATAACTCACCAATAAAAGATCAACAGCAAAAGCCAGAACAAACTGTACCGAAATTGATTATAATTTGATTAAAACGTAACTTGCTTACAAAATGGAAAACTAAAATGAAAGCATAATGTATACAAATCTCGATCTTCTAGAGTCATCAGTTAATAGTCTCCCCACAGGTAGATATTCAATTTCTATTGTTATAAACCTTTGAATTACGATGGCATTTCCCTGAAGCTTTTTGACTCCGGAGGATCCTACCCAACGAATATACATATTAAAGTAAAAAATTTCACCCTTTTAAGTGTCAAGTTTGAAAAGTATCTCGTGTTGGTAAAACGAAGAGGACTGATTTGGACAAGTTCTATCATGACTCTGCGATGTTTAATTGATCAAACGTATGCATGCTAAAGAAAATATATTTTTTCTACACAGCTTAGGAATTACGATGTACATACATTGATAAAGAAGAGATAGCTAAGGAATAAAAGAAAGTGATAAGGGATAGAGAAACAGATAAGTATATAAAGTGGATGCAGAAATTCGGATATGAAAAATTCAAGATTGATAGTAGTATCATGCTTCACAAGATTTTCGGGTGATGATGCAAGACAGTAGGAAATGAACACTATTTTGGTGTCCTAAACCCAATGGTTTTCACCAGACAAAAGTCAAATTCAAATAAGGCTTAGGGTTTATATTAATCAAGTGATAAAAGAACCTAGACTTCCCTTATCGCACACACAAGAAAGAAAGTCGGCAGGAATTTTATCAGCACGAAATTGTCTCTGTACAACATGTTTTAGAGTTGTGCCATCTTTAAATGCTGCTTGGGCTTCCATCAGTTTTGTGAGAGTAGTTGTGACAGTGCTTTTCTTTCGATCACTCAAATAATCACATTCCTATGGATGGATATGGTGAGTGAAAAGAAAAATTGGAACATCCACTAATACAAGAGAACATAAACTTAGAGCTACTGTGAAAGAGGGACTAATACACTGAATTTACCCATCCCAATCGTTTATTAATACAGCTCAAGCATAAATTCACAATAGAACAACTCGACCGTTTTGAATTCAACTTAAATCATAAACTCATAACATATGAAACAGTGAGTCAACTTTATCATTGCACTAAGATCCAAAAATAAAATTAATCCTTGAAGAAATAATCATTTTTTAGAACCACAACAAAAAACTTTACTCCATTCGCCCAAAAGGTAAGTGTAGATCCAGATCTCTATACCTTATTATAACAATTTATCAAAGTTAATTTGAATTACATACCCTTGAAAAACAATGCACAAGAAAGCTCAAACCAAATAATCTACTTTCTTCTGTTAAGATCTGCCACATCCACATTAAATCAAACTGCTTACATTTCACATGAAACACACAGGCCAACTTCAAGGTAACATCAGACTGGCACAATCTCATTTAAATTTCAAGTCAAAGTATTTGCATACATGCAAAAACAGGAAAGCTAAACAAAATGTTAGCCCAGAAATAAATGAAAACAAAAATCATTGGTTACAACACCCTTGAGTTTCCGCCAGCAAAATACATTAACTGCTCTTTTAAGTTTAGCCTACAGCAAACAATGCCTTGGCAAAAACCATGACACTGAAATATTGATCAATGGAGGTTGTGGGCACCTATGGCTCCCTTTACTCAGATTTAAAATATCCCTCAATTACAACACTCTGATCAGAGGCCTTGGACTTCAAATTTAGCACTTTCACTCCTTGCTCTAAGCTCTTCAATGCCTGTAGAGGATCTGGCTCAGGACGTTTGTTCCAAACAGGCAAAATTTCTGTGATAAATTTATTAATATAGTTCTTCTTGATACCCTCCTTAACAAGCTCTTCAAACTCACTGAAACTCCCCCTAATATCTAACAGAGCACTGCACAATCCTTGACGGTTACAATAATCCATTATCACATCCAGATTTATTTGATCCAGAGCTACAGTTTCAATTCCTTGTAGAGACACTTCTGGAGCTGCTCCTGCTTTATTTTCTGTAAAGATTATCATTTTGCCCGTAATGTCATTGATGGATGGTGGAATTTGATTTAAAGAATTAGGATCCTTATGTGTTATAATCAGAATTGGTTGGTTGGCTCCAGGTTCTTGAGATGAAGGTACTTTAAAATTTTCAGTGAAAAAGGAAGAAGAGATTATCACTGCATCATATTCCTGTAATAGCCTTGAATAGTAACCACCACAGTCTGTAACACCATTCCCAAGTAAGTCCAAAAAGTTTCCATTGACAGAAAGAGAATATCTGCAATGCAAGTACAGGCTAGGCTGTGAAAGTGAAATGCATGTTTATGAAGAATTGACACATACGGGTCAACCAAACTCCAAAATGAATCCAAAGAACAGCCATACACGAATTGTTAAGGACAAAGGGAGAGTTGATTTACCTCAAAGTAAGTAAAGGCTTTCCCGTCAGCATGCGATGAATGTAAGGCTCATTGAGGCTCTTGCACAACTCTTCCTCTACACCCACAACAACTTCAATTCCTGCATCTCTCAATCTTTCCACCCCTTTGAAGGCGACGATGGGATTTGGATCCACCATGCCAACAACAACCTTTTTCACTTTGGCTTTAATTAGAGCTTCAGTACAAGGTGGAGTCCTACCAAAATGATTACAAGGTTCCAAGCTCACATAAGCAGTTGCACTTTGTGCCAAATCACCAGCATCTCTCAGAGCAAACACCTGACAATCTCATCTCGCGACTCAACATACTCACCAACACACAAATTCTTTATCCAAAGGCTAAGAAACAGTAACGTCTCACAATCAAAACATGTTCACCAGAATATCTCCTAATTTATTTTCTTATAAAAACCACCGTTTGTATTCAACTTAGGTTCAAGGTTTCATAAAATTGTTCATGACAGCAATTTCTCCACAACATTAAGGTTTTTGAAGTCTCCGCAACCATTGTGGCAACATCAACCGCAATGTCCATAGTTTCCATATTATAATTATATAGATCATTTCTGTTAGACAGTTATAACTGTCATCTTTACCTTGTATTCTCTATAAATAATTCATTTCAAAAAACAGTAAAGCTAGCTATCAGTATTATACAGAAACTTCCTTGAATCTTTGATCTTTAATCTCACATTCACTAAGCAAACTCGAATTCCTTTCTTCCCTAGAATTCCTATATCTTGTTCCTGATTTTCTTCGAATGACAACTGTGATTCCTAGAATTCCTATCTTTCTAAATAACAACCATATCATATACAAGGACCAAGCTTTTGAAAAACAGTCGATGATCGACTACAATAATTTTGACCGCAAGGTCAAGGTTTTTGTGGTGTCCACAACCTGCAATGCTATCTCAATACAATGGCATTTGTTCGCAGTTGCTCACAATATCAAGAAACACAACAAACTATGACCACATGTGCAATTTAAAACCTTGTTAAGGACCAGAACCGCAATTTAAAACCTTGTTTAGGCTTATCCGTTATCACCAGTTTGAAATACCAAATCAATGAAATCAATAAGGAATAAGACCACAAAAGAGCACAGTATAATGTGTCTATAACGAACACGCATTTTTTTTCAGTTTATTTTACATACACAGAATAATTTAGATAGATAGAGAGTGGAAGAGAAGGAAGGTAGGTACCTCAGCATGAGGTTGCCCTGCTCTAGGGTGGTACCCTTCACCAACAACTACCCCATCCTTTACAATAACACACCCCACCAATGGATTGGGGCTGGTATACCCAACAGCCTTCCTTGCAAGCTCCACACATCTTCTTATGTAAAACCCATCACCACTTTCTCCATTGGAGGTTGCACACTGCACCCCAAACCCATCCCACCTAGTCTTCCTGAGGGGTTTGTAAAGCCCACAACCAAAAGTCAAACACAATCTAGTTCCAGCCTTGGAGGGACTCAGGGTGGGCAAAAAAGATGCAAAATTTGGAGGAGTTGTAGTACTTGAGAATCTGGGCACCTGAATAGTGCAATCAAAACGTAGTGCTTGCATAGTGTTTGTAGATATAACGAAAAGAGAACAGTAACTGTGTTATTCTTCTTTGCTCTCCCAATGCGCCCACCTTTGCAGACAAGACTGCAAAAATAAATAAATATTTTTCGTCTAATTAATTTTTAAATCTGTAATTTTGAATGAATATGAGTTGGGTCATTCAAAATTTAAAAAATCATTTTAGTTTCTCACATTAAAAAAAACATAGTTTCACCTCTAAATACTAAATTTGAGAAAGTAATAATAAGTTTAAAAACTTATTTCAATTTCTTAAATTTAATGTTTCAAGACTCAAATTTAATATTTAAAGACAAATTATTTTTTAAATATAAAAGTTTCTTTTATTGATCATATTATTCATAAACCTAAATCCTAAATCATATTATTCAAGTGGTTGTTGAAATTAACAAAAGATTTGTCTAACATCACATATACCTTCCAAAATCTGCAACACTGAATCTTTTCATCTTCCAAAACCATATTTTCATTTTCCATTTTAGAAAACAGAACATCTTTTCGGATTCTTATATCTTTTTAATGCATAACTTCACTTCTTACTTTATTTTTAACATTCAATTTTATTTTCCTACTCACATGCTAATTTATAAAACAAGATGATACTTCCTTCTACATTCATACCAATCTAACATTCATACCAATCTACTTGTTTTTGTTACTAATTCATTTAAGTCAGTAATCCCTATATTTCATATTTTATTCAACTTTCACTTTATGTGTGTATTCACATTTTTAGATATTTTAGAGATTGAGGAAGAAGAGGAATAGAACGAAAATGAGGGAAAAGAAAGAAACAATGAGACAAAAAAATTGTGAGAAAAATAAAAATATATTTTATTTAAATTCAAAAACTACTCTACCAACTGATCTGTAATTTGTTTTACCAATTGCTCTGTAATTTGTTCTAAAATGTGAAGAAATGACAACATATGTTATTTAAATTCAAAAACTGCTTTATCAACTACTCAATAATTATTATTTTTTAAATGATATAAAAAATATATTTTGATAACTACTCATACAAAACAACAGTATAACAAAATAAAATAATAAAATAAAATATGATATAAAAATAAGATAGGAATAAATTTATATATATAAAATACAGTTATAGAATCCAAAATATATTTTATTTAAATTCAAAAAATTGATCTTTAGTTATTTTTTTAAAATAATATAAAAAATATGCTTTGATAACTACTCATACAAAAATATGACACTAGAACCAAAATAAAATAATAAAATATTATATAAGAATAAAATTAAAATAAATTTGTATATATAAGAAAAGAGTTATATAAAAATAAATTTGTATATATAAAAAACAGTTATATTGGAAAACTCCTTTATATATAGAGAAGATATATAGATATAAAAGATATATAAATATAGAAGATATATAGACCAGCAGAAATATATGTCCGTGTATCCGCATTTTTTATTTTTATTATTATTATATATTAAATAATAAATACAAATAAATTTATTATACATATATTTATAACATTTAAATAATATTTTTTGTAATTTATATTATCTTAGTATTTTTTATTATTATTATATATTTGTACCGGTCGGATTTCGACTGATGACATAATTAAATAACAAATACATGGCAAAGAGACAGTTACAACTGAAGTTGAATGAGTCAAAGACACACCTCAAAATACACTCCCGAAATATCAGGAAACCACTACACACGATCTGAGCACCATTACACACGATCTGAGCACCATTACACACGTCTTGGTGAACTGACTATTTGACCCACACAAGTGGAGACCTAAGTCAACCTATAAATAAGACTTCTGAAGGAAAAAATGTACGTTTTTTAGATCATAAGAGAACAAACCAAAATACTAGCACTGACTTGAGCGTCAGAGTGCAATCGTAGGTACCCCCGACCGGCGGAGCACACGCAACGAGAGGGAGAGTTTCGAAGGATTAGGAGACTACCAGCACGACAACAAATTGTGTACCAATGGACAAACATTATGATGGCAAATTTCATGAAGGTCTTCTTGAATCATGTAAGATATGGTGCGGAAGCTATGTATGAGTGTGTGCAAGATCCTCCTAAGAGTGGTGTTGATCTTGAAGGTGCATGAGGTGTATGAATATTGGGAGGTTCGGCCAACCCAAGGAGAAGTGAAGGATGTGAAGTTTAGAGCCTAGAGTTCTAGGGAGAAGCAAAGCTTGGCACAAAATGGCAGCATAACTTTACTCACAATAAACTTGCAAATACAAGGTGTAGGCCTTCCTATTTATAAGCTAAATGGCCATAAGTTTTAAGCTAATGTCTAATGAAATGAAAGCCAAATTAAATGCAATTCACAAAGCACATGTGCCATGTGCTCATGACCGGCCAAGCCTAGAGAGTTTCTAGAATGTTTCACTCAAATATGCTTTCTACACTACTCTAATTACTAAGCACCCCTAATGGGCCTTTATGCAACATGTACAAAGCTTTCTCTCTTCCATCCGTGGCTTCATTCAATTGGGCTTGAATATGCTTAGCCATTGACCTTGTGATAGGCCCTAGACGGTCTAGGTCTCCTCCTAGACGCTCCATGGTAGCCTTTCCTCTTCACGTCCTAGACGCTCCTTCCTTCTTGTTAGACGCTCATCATGGTCTAGACGCTCTTCATGGTATAGTGTTGGGCTTTGGCTTTCATGGCTAGATGTGCTTGGCCCTCCTCCATCATCCCCTCTCCCTTGGAAAGGATTTGTCCTCAAATCCAGCTCGTCATCGTCATTGGTACCTACAAATGGAGAAAGGTCAATTACATTAAAAGTGTCATGTACTCCATATTCAAGAGGTAGGTTCAATTTATATGCATTATTATTGACTCGCTTGAGGACTTGAAAGGGTCCATCACCTCGGGGACTTAGTTTGGACTTCCTTTGAGTTGGAAATCTATCTTTGCGAAGGTGTAGCCAAACTAAGTCTCCTTCCTCAAAAATTATTTCTTTCTTCCCTTTATTGTTGTATTTGGAGTTTAATCTTCTCATGCATTTTCTTTACAAAGTCAGCTTTGATTACTCCTTCCTTATGCACAAAATCTTGTGGATTAGGAAGAGGTATCAAATCCATAGGTGTGAGAGGATTAAAACCATATACTACTTCAAAAGGCGAAGCATTAATAGTCTTGTGAACTACTCGATTGTAAGCAAATTCAATGTGGGGAAGATACTCATCCCAAGATTTGTGGCTGCCCTTCATGATAGCCTTAAGCATAGTTCCAAGAGATCTATTGACTACTTCGGTTTGCCCATCCGTTTGAGGATGACAAGAAGTTGAAAATTGTAGTCTTGTTCCAAGTTTACCCCAAAGAGTTTTCCAAAAGTGGCTTATAAACTTGGGATCTCTATAGGACACTATACTTCTAGGGAGACCATGGAGTCTCACCACTTCTCTAAAGAAGAGTTTAGAAATATTTTGAGCATCATCTACCTTGTGGCATGGAATAAAATGGGACATTTTGCTAAAACGGTCCACTACCACAAAGATAGAGTCATGGCCTCTTGCAGTCCTAGGAAGTCCTAAAATGAAATCCATGCTAATGTCTTCCCAAGGAGCATTTGCAATCGGCAAAGGGGTGTAGAGTCCATGAGGCATTGTTCTAGACTTTGCTTTTAAACATGAGATGCATCTAGAACAATGTCGTTGGACATCTTTCCTCATGTGTGGCCAACAAAATTTTGCTTTTAAAAGATCTAGAGTCTTATCAACTCCAAAATGTGATTCTTTGACAAGGAGTTTCCTGTGTGTTCCTTGGGGAATGCAAAGTTTTCCCTCTTTAAAAAGATATCCCTCGGACACATAGTAACCTCCTTGCGCTCAATGTAGACATTGGGCATAGATGGATGAGAGTTCTTGATCTTCTTGGTAAAACTCTCTTATGTGGTCAAATCCAAGAATTTGGGCACCCAATTTTGAAAAGAGTGTATGCCGTCTTGAAAGAGCATCGGCCACTATATTGGTGCTTCCTTTCTTGTATTTGATTACATAAGGAAATTGTTCAAGAAATTCCATCCATTTAGCATGTCTCTTGTTGAGATTGTGTTGGCCCTTTAAGTATTTTAAAGACTCGTGATCACTATGGATGACAAATTCTTTGGACACAAGGTAGTGTTCCCAAGTCTTTAGGGCTCGCACAAGAGCATAAAGCTCTTTGTCATAGGTGGGGTAGTTGAGGGTGGCACCATGGAGTTTTTCACTAAAATAAGCAATGGGGTGTCCACCTTGCAACAAAACCGCACCTATGCCTACCCCCGATGCATCACACTCTATCTCAAAAGTTTTGGAAAAATTTGGGAGAGATAGAATTGGTGCATTGGTGAGTTGAGCTTTTAGCCTTTGGAAGGCTTGCTCATGCTTTTCATTCCAACAAAATGCAACATCTTTTTTAACAAGTTCATTCAAAGGAGAAGCTAGACTAGAAAAATTAGGCATAAACCTTCTATAGAAGCTAGCTAACCCATGAAAACTTCTTACATCACTTACATTTTGTGGAGTTGGCCACTCGCGGATGGCTTTGATTTTCTCGGGATCTACATGCACCCCCTTTTTGTTTACTGTGAAGCCTAAGAAAACTACACTATCTACACAAAAGGTACACTTATCCCTATTTGCAAAAAGACTATTTTTTCTAAGCACTAGAAGAACTTCCCTAAGGTGACTTAGATGGTCTTCTAGGGTTTTACTATATACTAAGATATCATCAAAATAAACTACTACATATTTACCTATACAATCCCTCAAGGTGTGATTCATAAGCCTCATGAATGTACTTGGGGCATTAGTAAGCCCAAAGGGCATCACCAACCACTCATATAATCCAAATTTGGTCTTAAAAGCGGTTTTCCACTCATCACCCTCCTTGATTTGAATTTGGTGATATCCACTTTTAAGGTCAATTTTGGAGAATAGAGTTGACCCATGCAATTCATCAAGCATATCGTCAAGCCTTGGGATTGGATGCCTATACTTGATGGTGATGTTGTTGATTGCTCGACAATCACAACACATGCGCCATTTCCCATCCTTTTTGGGCACCAACAAGACAGGTACAACACAAGGGCTTAGGCTCTTTTGAACCCAACCCTTCTCCAACAAGTCTTGAACTTGTGATTCTATCTCCTTTGTTTCCTCGGGGTTGGTTCTATAAGCAGGCCTATTTGGTAGGCTTGCCCCCGGAATGAAGTCAATTTGATGTTCTATCCCCCTAAGGGGAGGAAGCCCAATGGGCCCCTCATGGGAGAATAGATCTTCAAATTCACTTAAAATGTTTTCTATTTGAGGAGGTAAATTCATAAGTTCACTACTTGTGGCAGTGCATGTAAGTGCTCCTTTACAAAAGATAAGGCTTTGTTGTTCAACAAGAAGCAAATTTTCAAAAACGTTTTCAAGAGGCTTTTCTTGTTGACCAACCTTGTGGGAAGGAACACTCTTCTCCCACGCCTTCCTATCCCTAAGGATTTTCTCTTTTTCTAGCGCTCTTTTTTTTTTTGTTTTCCTCATCCCTCTTTTGCTTCATTTGTATTTGGTCTTTTACCACTTGAGAATGTGGTAAAGGACTAAGTACAAACTTTTTATACTTGTGGGTGAAGGAAATTTCGTTAGTGAGACCATCATGCAAGGTTTTCTTATCAAATTGCCATGGTCTCCCTAATACAATATGACAAGCTTCCATAGGTACTACATCACATAAAACCTTATCTTTGTAGTTCCCTATGGAAAACTTGATTTCCACTTGCTTGTCTACATGTAGTTCCCCATTTTCATTAAGCCATTGAAGTTTATAAGGTTTTGGGTGAGGAACTACTTGTAGCTTAAGCTTCTCCACCATCCTAGCACTACAACAATTGCAACTAGATCCACTATCCACAATGAGAGAGCATATGTTTTCTAAAACATTGCATCTTGTATGAAATATGTTCTCTCTTTCTGTTTCAATGGATGTGCTAGGGTGATTGTTGAGGGTTCTCCTAATCATAAGCAATTCTCCCTCTAGTGGAGCTACCCTCTCATCCTCTCCCCCCTCCTCTCTCTCACTAGGCTCATCCTCGCCACTAGTGTACTCATCTACACCCTTAAGAAACAAAGTCCTTTGGTTTGGACATTGTGCTTGCACATGCCCTCTACCATAGCACTTGAAACACTTGACATCTCTAGCTCGGATGGGTGGGGTGGAGGTTTATTTGGTAAAAGGTTTGGTAGGTTCTTTTGGTTTTTCTTTTGATGTACTACCCTCCCTTCTGAACTTTTTCTTGGGATAAAAGTTAGAGTAAGGGCTCACCTTTTGACTTGATGTTTTGCGTAAAATTTGTTGCTCAACTTTAATGCAAAGTTGAACCAAATCATTCAAGTCTTGGTAAGGTAAGAGCTCCACTCTATCTCTTATCTCAAGTGATAGGCCACTAAGGAACCTAGCTACTGTGGTATCCTCCTCTTCTTTAATGGAGGCTCTCATCATGTAGAGCTTTATTTTTTGTCTATACTCTTCCACACTCATGTTTTTTTGTTGGAGTCTTTGGAGCTTGTCCATCAACTCCCTATAGTAGTAGGAAGGTATGTGTCGGCGTCTTAGGGCTCCCCTAAGGTCATTCCAATATGTAATGGGAGGTTCCCTATGAAGACGCCTTTCTCTTTCGAGAGAGGTCCACCAATACATGGCGTTCCCTTGGAAGCTAAGGGCGGCTAAGGGTACTTTATGTTCCTCACTTACCCTATGGCAAGCAAAGAGTTGTTCTACCTTCATCTCCCAATCTAGATAGATTTCTACATTTTCCTTTCCATGAAAATGAGGTAGGTCTACTCTAGTTTCCCTTGGCACCTCTTGCTCCCTTTGCCTATTCATTCTAGGGGGTGGTTGGTAGTAGTCATTAATTCTAAGGCTTCCCTCCCCTAGAGACTCATTACTCCTAGATGCATGAGTATGAGTTTTTCTTTTTTTTGTGATTTTTGGGATTTCTCCTCTTGGGCTTTAGCCAATTCATTGATTTTATTCTCATTCTCCAATTGTCTAAAGGAAATCATTTGTACAGCTTGTGAAACTTCTTTTAAAAGAGATTTTATAGATTTGACTTCACTTTCAATAGACTTTGGAGAGTGAGGAGTTGAAGACATGGCTAAAGTTTTTGTGTATATAAGTGTTTTACTTTAAGGAAATTTAGGAAAGTCAAAGAAGGTAGTTTTCCAGGTAAGGGAGGTGAGTCACAAAGGACTACTTAAGTACCAAGCCTTTGCCTTAGCCAAAAACTATCCCTCAATGTCTTCACACAAAACTTCCTCTTAGTAAACTACTTAGAACACAATTAAGTTGAGAAATCAAAACTTTTTTTCAATGCAAGAAAACAATGTATGCTAACTAATCAACAAAGCTAGACGGTTTATCACAAACTTAACAAAATAAGCATGCAAAGCGTCACTACTAAGCAAAGAAAAGGAAATTACAAACAATTAACAATTGCTAATTAAGAATTCTATACTAGTCGGCCCTAGGTGAGACTTCTTGGACACTTTGAGCCCTTGAAGACACACTCACCGTCTAAAACGTAATTAAGAGGTAGTTAACACAAATTAAGTTGTAAGGAAATTAAGAAAACTCCCTTTGTTGATCCTCTTTTTGCTAAATGCACTTCCTTGTTGTCTTTGCTTGTTGGCCCTCCAAGTGTTTGTAGTGTTTTTCAAGAAAGCTTGTTTCGGCCTTGGCTTTGTTTCCCCTTAGAATGAAGGTTTTAATTCTCCAATTCCAGCACCTATCAAAAGACTAGACCTTACCCAAGTCAAGTTTCCATTCAATTAAGCACCAAAGGAGAAATAAATTCCAGCACCAAATTAGAGGTCAAAGAACAAAAGCAAGAAACAATGTAATTGAATAAAACAGTACCACCAAAAGGAGTTAGATTATGACAACTAGAAAGAGGTCCAAGAAATATTAAGCAAGTAAATAAAAGGTACCAAAAATAAAGGTAGGCACACAAAAGAATCCTAAGAATGGCACTAGAATTAGATGACCAAATAAAAAAAACAGCACCACTGGAAAATGTTGTGGGCCAGAAACGTGTTTTTCCCCAATTTATGCTGAGCTGTGTTTTTAAGATATGATTCTGAAATTTGATATGCAAGATATTCAAGATCTTAGCTAAAATCTGGCTTTGGAATCACTCAAAACGCATGCACCATTTTGTTTTAATAAATTTTGCAATTTTGGTGTTCAGTTACGCCAGCTGTAACGCCTCAGATTTGCACACTGATTTTAAAAGATTTATCATTTTTTTTTCTGTTGATTCTTTTGGACTAATTCTTTTTTTGTCCTTTCTATAACACTTCAAACTTGCATATTCCAGAGAATCAAAATTTTCCTATGAGTGAAAATATTTTTCTGGAACAAAACAGCCAGCACAGAAAATTTGAAACAGGGGATTCTGGAAACTGGAAACAAAAACAGCAAGATACCAAAATTTAAACACAATGGAATTTGTGAAAAAGAATTGTGTAGGATCTAAACACAATATGAACTCAAACTAAAATTAAAAAGGCACCAAAAGATCAAAGAACAGCAGATTCAAAGCAATTAAAGATACCCAAAATCAAGAAACAATCAATCCAAATAAAGGACTACTAAGAATTGTGGACATTGTGGATGAACATGACTTGACAAAACATATAAGATTCAGAAATTAAAGACTCAAAAGCATAATATGAACCAAATAAGAAAGCAATAAAGACTCAAAAGCCTAAAAGAAAATAGCAACTCAAAGGTGTATGGAATCCTATCACAATTTGCACAAGAACTTGTTCAAGATCAATTGAACAAAAGTGTTTCGGTTGGATCTTCCACAAAGCACACCAAAACAAATTAAAATGTAAAAAACAGCAAGACAATTATGGAAAATAAGATGAACAACATGAAAGTAAAGAAGAACTAGAAATGAAAAGACCAAAAGCAACTCATCTTGAAGAACCCAAGCTCATGATACCAAATGATGGCAAATTTCATGAAGGTCTTCTTGAATCATGTAAGATATGGTGCGGAAGCTATGTATGAGTGTGTGCAAGATCCTCCTAAGTGGTGTTGATCTTGAAGGTGCATGAGGTGTATGAATATTGGGAGGTTCGGCCAGCCCAAGGAGAGGTGAAGGATGTGAAGTTTAGAACCTAGAGTTCTAGGGAGAAGCAAAGTTTGGCACAAAATGGCAGCATAACTTTACTCACAATAAACTTGCAAATACAAGGTGTAGGCCTTCCTATTTATAAGCTAAATGGTCGTAAGTTTTAAGCTAATGTCTAATGAAATGAAAGCCAAATTAAATGCAATTCACAAAGCACATGTGCCATGTGCTCATGACCGGCCAAGCCTAGAGAGTTTCTAGAATGTTTCACTCAAATATGCTTTCTACACTACTCTAATTACTAAGCACCCCTAATGGGCCTTTATGCAACATGTACAAAGCTTTCTCTCTTCCATCCGTGGTTTCATTCAATTGGGCTTGAATATGCTTAGCCATTGACCTTGTGATAGGCCCTAGACGGTCTAGGTCTCCTCCTAGACGCTCCATGGGTAGCCTTTCCTCTTCACGTCCTAGACGCTCCTTCCTTCTAGCTAGACGCTCATCATGGTCTAGACGCTCTTCATGGTATAGTGTTGGGCTTTGGCTTTCATGGCTAGATGTGCTTGGCCCTCCTCCATCACATTACTTAGGCCTCATCATCCATACAGGTACAATTGGCGTCCACTGTGGGACCCGAGTAATTTCTGACTTCCAAAACGCAAGGACTCCAACGAGTGGCGATGGTATCGACAATGAACAACACCAACACCGATGGCATGGCGGAAGAGCAAATCTTGATGATCCAGGCCCTCCAAGCTCAGATGGAAGAACTACGACAGAAGGGAATAGCGGATCAACTGCGTTAGGAAGAGGATCAACGCAAACAGGAAGAAGAATGGCGTCGGCAGGCAGATGAGGTGGCTTACTTGAAAGAACAAAACAGGAAACTTAACTGATTTCATAAGACTGTTTTTGTCTTTAAAAACTCACATATTACAACACAATAAAAACTGAAAATTTATACCTATTAATAAAACAATAAAACATGAAAAACATACTATCAACTTATTCCTATAAAAGAATGTGGAGAGTAGGTGCGTGGGAAGGAAAGTGAGAGAAAGTGGGAAGTAGAGTAAGTGGTTTATACGTAGTGGAGAATCATAAAAACGGTTTCTTAAAGAAATTTGTAAAACTGCTACATGGAGAGTAATTAAGAATAATAAATGTAGTGCACCTCTCAAATAGTTCTTTCAAATTTAATAATAACTACTTTTTTTAGTTTTAAATTTAAGTAATTATAAAATGACGAAATAACCAAAATAAATTAATAACTGAGGGCTTGTTTGCTTCCAGGGGTGGTACTGTTGTCGACGACGGAAGTCATAACACCACCCTAGGTTTGGATCCATGCATTGTTGCGGGTGAGGGTGGAAGGAAAGAAAAAGGTGAGTGAATTGTGCTTCTCCTTTCAGATGAAGAGAAAGTTGCACCGTGGAGAGCGAGTGCCAAGTCATCCACACGAACTTACAATCTTGCCCTTGCTTTTGTGCTGGAATCAAGGAGAACAGTGGCCCTGCATGCATGCCACATGAAAGCATCAGATTCCTGACTTGGCTCAGGAATCGTTTGACCATGTGAAAGTTTGAAAGGTCATTAATGAAGTGGGTGAGGTAGGTGTGGAACCTGGTTTCTTTATAAAACGATGAAGCTGCATGAAGCCGGTTCCTTCATTCACAGATAAGCAAAGAAAGCGAATCCATAGAGTGTGTAGTTGGAGAGATTCGTAAGTCATAGTGTGTGGTAGGGGCTTGAGTTACGTATAGGTTGTTCATCTCTGGGTTGATCTGAGGTGAGTGTATGTGTTTGAATGTTGCTTAATCGATTAAGGCTGAAATAGCACAGGTCAAATAATCGATTATGGTGTAGATAATCGATTAAGTTAAGCCAATAACCTCTGTAAAAATTTTGACCCATAATCGATTATCTGAAGTGTGTAAAAGGGGTCTTAATCGATTATGTATTATCATAATCGATTATGTTTGTTTTTTTGCCTACTAACATAATCGATTATACGTTGATAATCGATTATCTTGTGTATATAAGTGATGGGATAATCGATTATGTTCTAAAATTTGTGAAATAGAAATGTTTCTTAATTTGTTTTATGTTGTTTTCAGGTGTGTTCTTCATCCTATAAGTCATCCCTATTGCTGTTCTTGAGTGCTTATCTTCAGGTTTTTAAATTTTTTATGTAAAGTTATTTTTTTTAATTTCTGTTTTATATTTATGTTTGAATGATTATGATTTTGTAATATAATTTGTTTAGAATTTATTTTAGTTTATTATGTTAAGGCGTTAGTAAATTAATGTTGGTTGTAATATAATTTGTTTAGACTTTAGTTTAGTTAATTATGTTAAGGAGTTAGGAGATAGTTAATTAAATATGTTAAGGAGTTTAGTTAATTAAATTAATTCTTTTATTTGATTTATTGTTTTAATTTTTGTAGATAGTTATTATTTTTTTAACATTTAAGAAAAATATTTATTTGTATGAAATGAATGATTTACATAATGGAAACAAAAATTTGTAAAATTTAGGTTTTTTTATTATATTAAACATAAATTATTAATGTTATAATTAAATCAAATAAAAAAATGTTGTTGTGATTAAAGAAAACTGAAAAAGTTTAGATAAATATTGTTTATATTTATAATAATAAATATAAAAAGTTAAATTTTTTTTAACATTTAATTGTTTATAAGAGAATAGATTTATTTATTTTAAATGAATATTTGTATTTTGTATGGTTAATATTTTTTTAGATTGGACAAAAACTATTAATGTTATCACTTGAAAAGATTAAAAAAATGTTTTTGTAATTTTTGTTATAAGATTTAATTGTTTATAAGAAAAAAATAAATGTATTTAAAATGAATATTTTTACAAGTGGAAATAGAAATTTGTAATTTGTAGGTTTTTTAAAAAGTAATTGATATTTTAGAAGTGCTATTTTTAATTGATATTTTAATTATAAATGTAGAAAGTAATTATTTATTTAAAAATGAATTGTTTATAAAACAGATTTAAAAAATTTAATTTTGACAGAATGGAATTCAAAATTTTAAAAATATTTTTATAGGGTTTTCATTTTTGTAGATTAAACATAATTTATTAATGTTATAATTAAAAACATTATAAAAATGTTGTAGTAATTAAAAAAAACAGTAAAAGTTTAGAGTAGAAATATGATTTTGACTTATTTTTTTTAATTTGTATTTCACATAAATTATTGGTATTAGAATTATATGTTAAAAAAAATGTTATAGTAATTTTAAAAGTCAGAAAAAGTTTACAGAAGAAATTTGAATTTGTAATAATAATTGTAGATAGTTATTAGTGTTTAAAAATTAAATTGTTTATAAGAAATAATATTTTATTTATAAATAATATTTTTACAGAATCCAAATAAAATTTGATAATCTGTAGTTAATATTATTTTAGATTGTACATAAATTATTACAAAGAAAAAAATGTATGTATTTAAAATGAATATTTTTAGAAGTAGAAATAGAAATTTTAGGTTTTTTATTTTATTTTATTTGTTTATATTTATTTGTTGTTTGATTAAATTATGTTATTGAATGATATAGTAATTTTTATTAATTTTTTTATTAAAATTAATTAAAAGTACGTTTTAGGGTAACTGTATTGGTGTACTTTTACACCGATACCGTAGTGCGCAAAACCGTTGTACTTTTACCCATGCTACTGGGAGTACAAGTGCCTTCGTTGCTCCTATTTGTAAATGTGGACAATTTGCTGTTTTGAGAATAGCGACAACACAAAAAAAATGCTGGAAATTTTTTTTGGGTTGTCCCAACTACAAGGTAAAATTTATTCAATTAGGTTTGAAACAAACTTAAGAATGTTATTTTAAACTTATTCATTGTTCAATTTTATTGTTTTCTTCAAAACAGATTATAAGTGACATGGTTCTAGGCTGTAATTTTTTCAAATGGTGCATTGAAGATGTTGCCGATGAAAAAGATGAAATTATTATCATACAACGGAATAAAATATGTCTTCTAGAAAACAGGTCTCCACAAGAAGAATTCAAATGTTATTACTGAGAATGTCTTTTCTTTTTCTAATTAACATTATTATGTTCTTCATGTAATGACTTTATATTATATATTTTGACACCTACATAATATTCATGTTATATTCTAAATTTCTATTTTTTTTTCTAAAATATATTCATATATAATATTAAAATTATGTAAATAAATTAACTTAAATAAAAAATATTTTTTAATTAATAAAATATTAAATAATAAAATTATACTTTAATTTTAAATTATAATTAACTAAAATATGAAATAGGATTAATCATTATTTTTTTTTATATAAAGGGTAAAATTGTAATCTTACAAACTTTATTATTCAAAATAATTTATAATATTCTTGCAACTATCACATTACTCACAAATTTCAATACATTTTTCTCACACATCCACTCTAACATACTCCAATCCAAACAACCTCAACTTTCTTCACACTTCCACTCCCACTCACCCTCAACTTTCCACTCCCCCACGCCCTCTAATCCAAACACACCTGAATCTTTTCATCATCCAAAACAACCTCTTCATTTTCCGTTTTAGAAAACAGAACATCTTTTCGGATTCTTAAATCTTTTTAATGCATAACTTCACTTCTTACTTTATTTTTAAAATTCAATTTTGTTTTCCTACTCACATGCTAACTTATAAAACAAGATGATACCCTTCTACATTCATACCAATCTACTTGTTTTTGTTACCAATTCATTCAAGTCAGTAATCCCTATATTTCATATTTTATTCAACTTTCACTTTATGTGTGTATTCAACATTCCAAAATTTAACTTCACCTCTAATTTGTGTGTGTGAATATCTACTGGGGTTCATCAGTTCTTATTTTTTTCCAAGTGGATATTAACATCTTTTGCCTCTATCAGGTTGCAATTGGTAAGTTACTGAAATGGGGAATAGAAGAAAATGCTTAAGTTGATGTTTGAGAAGTATAATTGGAACATCACCAACTTCTCTAAAGTTGTTTCCATTGAACTTTAATCCAACAAATTTATACTCGATGGCCACAGATGGTACTTTGTTCAAATTTTGCTTACTGATTTCGCTTCTCACTATGTTTTTTTTTTGTTTGTTTTAATAATGTTTTAACTTTGCTTTTAGGCAGATTGTTATCACCCCAATTGGGGGCATGGACGATTACTTGCAAATTTATTTAGAAGCAGATAAGGATTGTGCTAATTTACCTGAGGGCTGGAAAAAAACTGCAAATGTCAGTTTTGCTGTAACCAACCAGGTTAATGACAAAATGACTATAAGAAAAAGGTATTTTTCATACTTCGGTCTTTTGAAATTTCAAGTTTTTCTTCATTATTTTTGTCAAAGTAGACCTTGTAATCTATTTAAAAACCAACTTATTATGCTTTGGGAGGAGAGGTTTTGGGTAGAAGAATCAAATTATGATTTGTTTTGACCTTAATGAGTTTATTATTTTTAATCCGAAACAACTAACCCTTGGTATATTAATTTTCCAGGATCTGAATTTGATTTTAATGCACATGACGATTGTTATGGTTTCAATGATTTCTTACCTTTACATGAACTTAAAAACCCTGGTAGCGGGTTTATTGTGAATGATACTTGTGTGATTGAAGCTGGGATTTTTTTCACTAAGTATGTGGATGAGAATAGTGAATATCAGCCTGTTTGCAAGATTGATGACAACCCTACGAGGGACCGCAATAATCCTTTATTTCATAAAATGTTCAGAAGCTCATATGAAAATGTGGATCAAAAGTATGTTCCACTATTAGTAGAAGCATGTTTACAATCCCTCACTTGTTGTAAGTCAGGAGAAGAGAAGTTGCAGGTTTACTGAATGGGCATCACTAGTACAAAATATGAAAACAACGACCCCTTATTTAGTGCGACTTTGCGCTTAAACGCATTTGTAAAAAATGCGGTGGCATTTTTGTAATTAAATTGATTTACAAATGCGGTTTTATGGTAAGACCGCATTTGTAAATCAATTCGAATAATTTACAAATGCGGTCATAGTAAAGACCGCATTTGTAAATCATTCGAATTGATTTACAAATGCGGTCTTACCCTAGAACCGCATTTGTAATTCAATTTTACCCTAAAAATTGAAGCGTGCCACTAGTTTTCACTTTCACTTTCGTCTTCTCCGCTCTTCGTTTCAACGTTTCGTCTTCTGTTTCAGCTCTCCCTTTGCATTGTAAGTTTCAGCTTCTCCGCTCTTCCGCTTCTAACGTTTGTTTTCGTTTTCGTTTTTGTCATTGTCATTATTCACTTCCTTGGCATTGTCATTTCGTTTCCTAACTCGTTTTTGTCATATAGGTGGTTACTGTTCTATTGGGTTCGCCGGTTTTTTCAGCTCCGCCACTGCCACTGTCATAGTCGAAAACTTCCGCCACCGCCTGTGCCTTCGTCTTCGTCTTCTTCCTCGTCTTCGTTTTGTGCCTCTCCGATCACCGCCTGCGCCACTCCGATCACTATCAACCTAAAGGTTGGTGTTGTATTTAATTTATATTTAATATTTTGAATTTATATTTAATATTTTGAATTTATATTTAATATTTTAAATTTATATTTAATATTTTGAATTGTTATTTTTCTGTATTATAATATATATTTAATTAATAACTAATACAACTTGGAATTTATAACTAATAACTAATAGTTTATATATTTGTGTGTATTTTGAATTTTTGTATTATATAATTTCTATTTTCTTAAATTTATATTATATATTTAGTTAGTTGTTAATTACATTTTAATAAAAGTTTTATGTTATGTTAGTTATTGTTACTTTTAGAATAGAAATATCGTGTTTGGATTGAGTCCGGGGGTGTTCGACCCTCGGAAAATGTGTGAGATTGAATAGAATACTAATTATTAGAAAATCCTAACTATATTCCAAAATATATAATGGATCGAAGTTGGATTAATGTTGTTCGTATAAGTGATGAGTACGAAAGGGGAGTAGAGGAATTTATACAATTTGCGTAGCGTAACGCGATTATTAGTGGTCATGATGGAGCAAAGATCAGGTGTCCGTGCGTTAACTGTTTGAATGGAAGGATACTGGATGTGAATATCATGAGGGAACACCTGCTGTGTGATGGGTTTCTTCGATCTTATACAACTTGGACATGGCATGGTGAATTATTAAATTTACCACGTGTTTCCGTAACTGAGGAATATGTGGGTTCTACCATGGATGAAGCAGTACACGATGATGGAGATGATGATCGATTGGAGGACATGATTCGTGATGTGGGAGCTGAGTGTTTTGCAAAAGCGCATGGATATGAAAGTATGTCAAAAGATGCAGAAACTCCTTTGTATTCTGGATCAACTAACTTCACACGGTTGTCGGCGGTGTTAAGATTGATGAATTTGAAGGCAATAAACGGATGGACTGATAAAAGCTTCACGGAATTGCTCCAGCTGTTGAAGGATATGCTTCCAGAGGGAAATAGTCTACCTAATCGTAATTACGAGGCCAAAAAGATTCTTTGTCCAATGGGTATGGAGTACAAAAAGATACATGCATGTCCTAATGATTGTATATTATACCGGAAAGATTTTGAATTGTTGAAAAGTTGTCCGAGGTGTGGTTTATCACGTTATAAGTTGAAACAAAAATATGATGATTCTATTGATGACATGGAAAAGCATGGACCCCCAACGAAGGTTATGTGGTATCTTCCCATCATTCCAAGGATGAAGCGTTTGTTTGCAAACCCAGACGATGCTAAGAATCTTAGATGGCATGCAGATGAGAGGAAATGCGATGGCATGTACCGACATCCAGCTGATTCTATTCAATGGAAGAAATTTGATGATGACTTTCCAGAATTTGGTAAAGAATCAAGAAATATCCGACTTGGTTTAGCTACAGACAGAATGAATCCGTTTGGTAATATGAGTACAAATCACAGTTCATGGCCTGTATTACTAGTTATTTACAACTTACCTCCTGGATTGTGCATGAAGCGAAAATACATGATGTTGTCTATGATGATATCCGGTCCGAAACAACCAGGGAATGATATTGATGTTTATCTAAGTCCCCTAATTGAAGATTAGAAGTTAATGTGGGACCAGAGTGTCGAAGTATTTGACGGATTTGCTAATGAAACTTTCAAGCTTCATGCCATGTTATTTTGCACCATCAATGACTTTCTGGCATATGGTAACTTATCAGGTTATAGTGTTAAGGGTCACAAAGCGTGTCCAATATGCGAAGAAGACACTGCTTCTCAACAATTGAAACATGGAAGGAAAACAGTATATCTTCGGCATCGGAGGTTTCTTAGAAGTCATCATCCTTACTGGAGGTTGAAAAAAGCCTTTAATGGACACCAAGAGGGTAGTGGTCCACCAACTCCATTAACCGGTGTTGAGGTTTACCAAAAGGTAAATAACATAGACCACACCTTCGGTAAGTCCAAAAAAAAGTCATCTGTGACAAATATTTGGAAGAAGAAATCAATCTTCTTTGATCTTCCGTACTGGTCGAGGTTAGAAGTCAGACATTGTATAGATGTAATGCATGTTGAGAAGAATGTGTGTGATAGCTTAATTGGTACACTTCTTAACATTAACGGGAAGACGAAGGATGGTCTAAATGCTCGTTTAGATTTGATTGAGATGAACATACGCGACGAGTTGGCACCCATAGAAATGGGTAAGCGTACATATTTGCCCCCAGCCTGTTACACAATGTCAAAAGATGAAAAAATTAGTTTTTGTCAATGTCTAAAGGGTGTGAAAGTGCCACAAGGACATTCCTCAAATGTGAAGAGCCTAGTGTCAATGCAAGATTTGAAGTTAATTGGGTTGAAGTCTCATGATTGTCACATCTTGATGCAACAGTTGTTGCCGGTAGCTATCCGTGGGATCTTACCAAAAAATGTTAGACACACCATAACCCGTTTGTGCTCATTCTTCTCTTCCATCTGTTGTAAAGTCATTGATCCCTCAAAACTAGATGAACTTCAAAATGAAATTTTTGTTATCTTGTGTGAATTGGAAATGTTTTTTCCTCCGTCTTTTTTTGACATCATGGTTCATCTAGTGGTGCATCTGGTAAGAGAGGTTAGATTGTGTGGACCAATGTACTTAAGATGGATGTATCCTGTTGAGCGGTATATGAAAATTTTGAAAGGTTATGTGAAAAATCATTATCGTCCAGAGGCTTCAATGATTGAAAGGTACATAGCTGAAGAAAGTATTGAATTTTGTTCAGAGTACATGACAAAAGCAAATCCAATAGGTGTTCCAGCTAATTCATGGCACCACAGGCGTTCTACAACTAAATGTTTACGTGGTGTGAATATTGTAAGCAAATCTCGATCAGAAGTCTTGCAAGCACATTTGTACATATTGAATAACACAGATGAAGTTGTACCTTACATAGAAGCTCATAAAGCCATTGTGAAGGCAAATAACCCAAGACAAGCAGAGAAATGGGTCTTGATGGAACATAATAGAACTTTCATGCCTTGGTTTAAAGATGAGGTGTTCAAGGATTCAACGGCATCAGAGACCTTGACTTGGTTGGCTGCTGGATTGAAGTTTGATGTCATCTCATGTACAGCCTACGAAGTGAATAATTGTATATTTTACACGAAGTCCATGGATGAAAAGAGTACAATTCAAAATTCTGGTGTTACTCTTGAAGCCGAGTCAATGCAGTTTTCGACTTCGAAAGATACAAATCCAGTACTTGGATCAATGGCATACTATGGGTTTGTAGAAGAGATATGGGAGATTGACTACACTAAGTTTTGCGTTCCAATTTTCAAGTGTAAATGGGTTGACAATAAAAGTGGGGTTAAAATTGATGAATCAGGATTCACACTAGTGGACTTTCGAAAGATAGGGTATCGAGATGAGCCATTTATAATGGTTCAACAAGCATCTCAGGTTTTCTATGTGAAAGATCCTACGTCAGAACATTGGTATGTCGTTTTACACGGGAAAAAACAAGGGGAAGATAACTAATAAAGATGACGATGTACTTGATGATGTACATGCAACCCGTAAAGACCACAGTGAAGGAATTTACATATAAACATTCAACCCATATGCAACATGTAAATAAACATTTAGAATTTTTTGTATTATTTTTATATGATTTTAATTCGATTCACATTAACTAATGTTTGTTACCTAATTTTTTTAACAGAGACATGGATGACGACCAGACTCCAAACAGACCTCGATCTGGACGAGGCAATAGAGGACCTACTAGATTGAAGAGTCTTGCATTGAGACGTGCTGCTGGTGAGAAGACACATGTTGATATTGACGTCAACACTGGAGTGGCTTTTGGTCCTAAGGCAGATGAGTTTATGAGCTATCTTGGAGTTGTTTCTCGTGAGAGGCTCTCCATTTTGATTAATTCATGGGATGAGGTTTCAGAGGTTGATTGGAACATGCTATGGGAGGATGTTCTGGTAAGCTTTACATTATTATTGTTATCATATAATGCTCTTTAATATTGATTAATTAATTTTAATTTGATGATGTTATTTTCCAGGAAAACTTTGAAATTCCTGATGTGGAACCGCTTCGATCAAAGATATTATCCAATATCGCACTTAAATTTCGTACCTTTAAGTCAAGACTGACTTCGAGATACATTTTTGGCGACCTTAAAGACGAAAATCCATGTTTAAAGTACCAACATATTGATGAAGAGACATGGCGTCTTTTTAGAGAAAGCCGTGAAAATGAGGCTTGGATGGTAAGTGAAGTAACTTTTTTGATTATATAACATTAATAAGTTTATCTTATTTACTTCAGTTTGTTTATTTCAATTATGACAGGATCGTCGGAAGAAAGCTCAAGAGATAGCTTTGAAGAATCTTACCCCGCACGTTATGTCTCGTTCGGGGTATAGAAAACTTGAGCAAACACTGATGGTGGAAAAGGAGAAATCTCAACAGGGGACGTTGTCTGAGAATGTGGAAACAGGGGTCACTTCTCCTCCATCACCACCTTTTCGCCATGTAAAATGGAAGAGGGCCCGAATTAAGAAGTCGGGTGCACCAAGTTCTGAGCAATCCGGGGTTATAATCGAAAAAATTGTAAGTTATTTTTGTTATTTTCAATTTTTTTAAAGCATTAATTACATTACTGATTGAAAATATGATTTTTGTGTACTCTTGCAGGATTCCTTGGAATCCGACGGTAAATTTGTTGCTGAAGGTCGTCACGATATCCTGGTTGAAGCAATTGGACGACCTGAACACTCTGGTCGTGTTCGTGCCGCTGGACAAGGGGTCGGAATTAAACTTTATTTTGGAGTTTCAGAACGACAGCCATCCTCCTCCTCCAAGAAGGAAACTCAAATGAAGAGTAAGTTACGTGAAGAAATAATGGAGGAGATGAGAAAGGAGACTGATTTGATGTGGCTGGAGATGAAAAAGGAGAATGATCGAATGCGAAAAGAGTTTCTATCGCAACAAGTTTGTGCTGAGCCGATTGAACCCCTTGTTAGTCCCACTCCCAAGAGCACAAAGGGGAGTTGTGCGGCTCCTCCAACATCAGGGGATGATATCAATGGGCAGACAGAGGATTGTGAGCTACTGGTAGTGGGCGACAAACTTCCTCGGGTGGTGGCACTTGGAAAAGTCTATACAAACGCCACCACCTTACATAACGTTCCTCTCTCCCCTGATGTGGCGAAGGTAACAGTTGAAAAAGTACGATTTCCTGATCCTTGTGTTCCACTACCTTCAGATGAGGTAACCACTGTGGCCGATGCATTTCAGACATTCGTTGCCTGGCCCAGAGAGCTCATTCGATCTATGCCCGAACCTCATGTAATAATTTCGTTTCATTATATTATTTTTTATTTATATTTATATATTACATATAATTTAATACAAATGTTGTTTATCTTGTAGAAACCTTTTCAGCCACCAAGTCCGAAAAAGAAGCGTGAGGTTCCAGTTGACGATCCTATGGCTTCCCTACGTCTCATTGCTAGTCAGATTGGCAATGATCCTTTTCCAGTTCCGTGGGATAATACATTTTTTCAAATCAACACTGAACTGCCACTGATGATTTACAACACAGATTTATCAGAATTTATATCTGGGAAACAGGAGCTCAATATAAGTATAATTCAATTTTTTATGATGTAAGTATCTTTACCTATTATTCAATTTACTATATGTTAAATCATTATTGATTATGCTTTAACTAAAAACTTGTAGGTTTTTGCATAGAGTCTGTATCACTGAGGGGAAAGAAAATATGTATGGATTCGTAGATCCTGCATATACTAATCCCGTTGGACCAAACTCAACTGAGACTCAAGCATACATCACTAACATCCTGGAAAAAGAGGGAAAACAAATTTATTTATGCCCTTATATTAATGAGTAAGTTTAATTATATGTCATCAATTATTATTATTTCATGTTTTAAATATTTACTAACTCTTTTCAATGATCATATAGGCATCATTGGCAGTTACTTGTCTTATCAATGGTTGAGAAGACTGCTGTGTGGTTTTGTTCCCTACACAAGAAGATGCCCACAAAATTTAAGGATATCATTGATACGTAAGTATAGTATAAACTTAACTTTGTATGTTACTAATTAACCATCTACTAACGAGGTTTTTTGTATTAACCAGTTCATGGCGTGGATATAACATCCTAAAAGGTCGATCCAGTTCAAATAATTTGAACTACATAAGAGTAAAGGTTTGTAATTTTTTTCTTTCTCTATTATCATTGTTTATCAATATACTAACATATTACTTTTTATTGAATTATAGTGTAATAAACAACCAGGAAGCTATGAGTGTGGCTATTACATTATGCAATGGATGATTACCATTATAAGACTAGGTGTTAAAACTGGTTGGAAAGAGGTATATGTTAAATCATTTTTATATTTCTTGAACATATATATATCTAGAAACTAATTTATGTCAACTTTGCAATGCAGTTATTCACAGAAGAAACACCATTGAGTGAGGAAGGCATTTCATATGTTAGAGATTCTTGGTCCACATATTTCATTAATTTTTATAACTCTAGCATAGGTAAACAATAGTGGTTTTATTATATGTAATTTGATCACTTGTAAATGTACATTTTGATGATTTCAATTGATCACTACATTTCTGTATTTGTCTGGCTGGGTTTGATCATTATGCAGGTTATTTAAATATATGGTTTCTGCACAAAACAGAATGTATTTTAAAAAAAAATCACTATTTACAAATGTGGTCATTTACCAAGACCGCATTTGTAAATAGTGAATTCGCATTTACAAATGCGGTCTTGGTAAATGACCGCATTTGTAAATAGTGATTTATGAATGCGGTCTTTACCAAGACCGCATTCATAAATCCTAAACCCCAAACCCACTCCCTAATTCAAAATAATATACAAATGTGGTTACCTAAAATGACCGCATTTGTAAATGTGATTTATGAATGCGGTCATAGGACCGCATTTGTAAATTCCAGATTTACGAATGCGTGCTGATCAAATGCGGTTCTATGACCGCATTTGTAAATTGAAAATAGCCGCATTTGTTTTACATATCTGCACTAGTGCATTCACAGCTTTGGGTCGAGTTCTTCATTTCCTCAAGACTAAAAAAGTGAAAGATATGGATGATGAAGCATGTAATCATCTCCAAATTTTGTGGGATGAACTGAAGACATTTGGGTTTGATTTGACTTGGTTAGAGTTTTATGTTGAATCTGCTTTGGATGTGAAAAGTTATATGGAGGATGTTGATGAGATGAGAAAGAATGTGTCTGCTTTAAAGATTGAAACTGAGAAGTTGAAGGCATGGTTGAGTAGTACAGAGAAGTTGAAGGCAAGGTTGATTGAAAGAGAGACCGAACTTGGGATGTCTAGTAAGAACTTGATGAGAGAGAAAAGATGTGAAAAGTCAATTTGGTTGTCAAAATCAGGATATTGAAGGGAAACATTCAGAAGATGAATTTCTTTTGGAGACTAACTATTTAGTTTTATGAAACTGCTGATTGATGCTGATATTACAATTTGATTGATGATTATGATAATCTTTGCTGTAGAGATTATCAACTATTTATGAAGAAACAAGAAATCGAGTTAGTTTCATTTTCCAAAAATATGTTAGAAGTAATTTATAGTTTTGACTTTTTATATATTAAGAAATCTTTTTTATTTTTCTAAAAAATTATTTTACAATTTTGATCATTTAATTGGCTTAATTCTCTATCTAGCACCATTTACACTTTTATTTCTCTATCTAACACCCTTTTGTTTTTATTTTCCTATCTAACACTCTTTTATTTTTTATTTCCCTATCTAGCATCATTTCAAAAATAAATAAATAAATAATAAATTATTATTTTTTTGATAATTTTAATTTTGAATGCATTAAAAAATAATTATTTTAATATTTAAAATAGTTAGAAATATAATTAATGAATAAAGAAATGAGTTTTTACAAAATAAAAATAAAAAAGTAATAAATTAAAAATGTTTAGTTTAAAATTATTTTTTTAAGAGTGAAGAAAATAAGAAATTAAACCCTACAACAACATAAAAGTTGAATCTATAAACATAAATTAGTATTTATTTTTATTATTATTGATGATGTAATCATGTTAATTTCAAGTAAACAATAAAGGACATAATTATAAAAAAATCAAAGTCAATTAGTATTAATTAATAGTGGACACACAAATAATATTGAAGTGTCTACCCTAAATGCAAAATCCTAAAAAAAACTAATGCAAATGCTACACTTAATGCTTAAAAATGAGAAGAAGAAAAATGCAAAAATAAATAAGTATAGAAAATAAAAACAGCAATAATAAAATAAAAATAAAAAACAAAAATAAATAAATAATGGCAGAAAAAAATAATAACTAAAAACATATAAGATATAAAATAAAGGCAAAACAAAATAAGATAAATATACAATATATAAAAAAAATAAAATTCAAACAAGATAAAGATAAGAGATATAAGACTATACTTATTTATTTTTACATTTTTCTTCTTCTCATTTTTAAGCATTACTTGTAGCAATTGCATTAGTTTTTTTTTTAGGATTTTTCATTTAGGGTAGACAGAAACTTCAATATTAATACTAATTGACTTTGATTTTTTTATAATTACGTCATGTATTTTTTACTTGAAATTAACATGATTACATCATCAATAATAATAAAAATAAATACTAATTTATGTTTATAGATTCAACTTTTATGTAGAATTTAATTTTTTATTTTCTTCATTCTTAAAAAAAAAATTTAAACTAAATTTTTTTAATTTATTACTTTTTAATTTTTATTTTGTAAAAACTCATTTCTTTATTCTTTAATTATATTTCTAACTATTTTAAACATTAAAAATACTTATTTTTTAATATATTCAAAATTAAAATTATAAAAAAAAAATATTATTTATTTATTTTTGAAATGGTGCTAGATAGGGAAATAAAAAAATAAAAGGGTGCTAGATAGGGAAATAAAAACAAAAGGATGCTAGATAGGGAAATAAAAACAAAAGGATGCTAGATAGGGAAATAAAAGTGTAAATGGTGTTAGATAGAGAATTGAGCCCATTTAATTCTGCTCTTTGATTTTTTTTAAGTATATGTTTTATAAAATGTCATCCAAATTACAATTAATCATGTTGTGTAAGTTATGTGTTTTTGATATTCACACATTTGTTTACCTAGCTTATTAATTAGTTTGGATTAACTTTTTTTTTTAATTTTAATTTTGAATAAGAGGAACAAAATAAATATAAAGTTAATTTTATAAAATAGAATAAATAATTAAATTTGAGTAAATTTATAGGGATCACAACTAGATCTATTTACAGTTGATTTTAGATCACTTTGTTATTTATTCCATTAAATTTGAATTTTCAATATATATTTTGAAATTTTAATATGTATTTTGGAATGTGAGAATATATTAATTCATTTTAAAATATTTTAAAATATATGTTGTTGAATGTATTTTTTTATCCAAAATACATTCTAAAATGTATTAATATTAATATATTTTGGATTGAACATCCCATAATATATTTCTGAAATATATATCCGAAAATGTATTTATGAATTTAGAAATGTATTTTAGGATGTGTATACTCGAATTGCACATATTCTCAAATGCATTTTTGAATTTGAAATTATTTTAAAAATGTGTATTTCTAGATGTAGTATCTGAATGTATTTCATCCCGTCAAAGAAAGTACATGTTTAAAAAATAGAGGAGACCCTTTAATGAAAATCTGAAAAACATATAAAAAAGAGTCAGAAGAACTTGACCCATGCAAATACAAGTACAATTTAAAATTAGAATACTTCATCCATGCAAATACATGCATAATTCAAAATTAGAAGAAAACTATATACAGGAGGTTATGGTAACATTAAAGGAAGAATTAATAATAAATGTGATTTTCAATTTAACAAGTGTAGTGGTTGTTGTTCACCTAAAATATGTTTAGAATGATGTTATGATTGTGTTTAGTTAGGTTAATAAATTATGAGTATATTTGGTAAGATTAATAAATTAGTTAATAATTTGTTTGACTAAATTTTAAGTTAATTTAACCAATACAAATGGTTTGATAAAGTAATTTATTTTTGGAACTTATAAGTTACTTTAATTAGTATATAGTTTATAACTTATTTAATTTTCTTCAATTATCATCGTTTTATATTTTAATATATCCTCTTCTTATCTTAATTTCTTTAGTTATTATTACTTATTTTTAATTTTATAAAAACAATAAACTAGTGTATTATTTTTAGTATTTGTTGAGTTTTTATTTTATTTTTTTTATTTTTTTTATCTAATTTAAATAAATTATTTTTAATAATACAAAATTAAAATAACTAATATTTATATAAAAATTACTTATATTGAAAATTGAAAAAATGTGAAAGTAGTTTAAATTGATAAATAAAAAATAAATATATAAAAATTATATTAGATTAGTACCTATTAGATTAACTAGTTTAGATCAAATAAATTATTCAGATAAAAAATATACATTTTAAAAATTATAAAAGTATTAATTTTTAATATAAAAATAGTTATTTTAAAATATATAAAATTATTACATAATAAATAATATATGTTTGTCTAAAAATAAAAATAATTTGTTTTAAAAAAATCTTATTATTTTTGTAAGCAACTCAACTTTAAAAATAAATAAAAAATATTATTCTACTTCAGTTTTTGATTTTTCATTTAAATATAAATTATTTAATTATGATGCAATAAGCAAAAGTTACAATCATTTCGGATATAAAGAAAATAAAAATAGCATAATTTTCAAATCATTTTGTGAAAAAGTAAGATTTATTTTATTGAGATGACGAGGTCCCGTAGTGTGCTACCAAATACCAAGATGATGAGGTCTTTTAGTATACTATTCGAATGTTTGAGATCTCGAAGTCCTGTAGTATATTATTAATAAATGTATAATCATAGTTGAATATTCATAGGGTAAAAGACATTAAAATGGAAGGAATAAGCACAATTATCATCAAGGAACACGCCAAAACACTTTAACTCAAGTTGCACATGAAGAAAACAAGGAATATGCATAGAATTGTGCAAAAAAGTGCAAAGAAGAAGACAAACAAGGAAGGATTTGCCCAATGTATGGATAAGAGCTCTAACAAAATGAAAAATATCAAAACAATGGTCGCATCTTCATCCATCGAGTGAATTGAGGTCAAAACACATGAAGTTTCAAACCCTGAGTAAATCACAAAGGGTTGAGCGTATCAAGTACTTCACCATGAAAAAAGCCCAAATTTGCTCAGGAATGGCTTAAGCCTAAAAGAACCAAAGTTGGAACTTGGAAGATTTAACTTGGATCTGAAGTTAATCTAACCTTAACTTATAACCAATATTTGGAAGAGATTGGAAGGATTTGAGGCTAATCCATGATGAATCTCTGACTTTGGAATCCTAGGAAGCCCAAATATTGAAGATTAAAGCTAAAAAGAATTGATTAAGGATGAAGAAAGCCAACCCGCTGAGCAGATTGTCAATCCCCGTGATCCCTATGAAGTCCAATTCTAAAATCTATAAATAGGGACTTTGGATTAACATCCAAACACATTGAGAGGTCTTGAGAAATCGAGAGAAACCCCATTGAGGGGGTAGTGAAAGATACCTAGAGGTATCAAGAATTAGGGTTAGAAAGTTCAAGTGAGATCCTCAAAGAGGCTTAAATAGGGATGTTCTGTTGATTCAAACTTAGAGAGGCTGAACCGTCAAAATCCAATCAGGCTAAGTAGGTTAGAGTTTTAAAAGAAGTGAAGATCAATCTCTAGAGAAGGGAGCCTTGAAGGCATGTTGGCCACAACATCAAAGGATCTTGTTGTTGTAATTTACCTTCTCATCATGCGTTTTACCGTAAGATTTCATTATGAGTTGCTAAATATGCTTTGTTTGGATTGGATGACACTGTGCTATTTCTGGAGTTATTGTTGTTTGTAGAATCATGTTTCTCTTTTGTATTAAACTTTCTTGGGTCTGGTAGTGTGCTTAATACTCAACGGTGAGGATCGACCGTGGATTGTCCATAGGAAATGAATGAGACCAAAAGATGATTTCATATTTATGAACCCTATTCAGCCAACCATGTGACTCAATGGTCGTAGAGCGCAGGAGTGAGACCATAGTGAATTGTTCCATATTGCAGATGTAAGATCATAATAGTGACTTACTGCTTTAGATAACCTTGCCCGAGGAATCAATTTATGGATTTTGAATAAAGCATTGCATATATGAATATCAATAACAAAGGAAAGACACATGGTTATTCCAATTCCAACATCTATACTATATTAATATTTCTTTGCTTTCGTGATTGATCTAACACTTCACCTCTCGATCTAAATATTAATTAGTATATTGTTATTATTATTACTATCACTATTATTATTATTATTATTATTATTATCATCATCATATACGCAAACCATCTCCAATTCACATTTCACTTCATTATAAAAGATAAAATATACTTTGATATAATTAATTTCCTATGGATACGACAACCCTTGGTTGTACTACAATTGTCTTGGTCCTCTTGTCTAATAAAAGAGTAGTACTAATCTAAGCTTAATTAATTTACACCAAATCTCTGACATCTTGTCAGTTATTAACACAAATCACTCATCAACTACCCGAGTGCCCAAAATGTCAAGGTCTAACTCAGCATCCCAAAATCTAGACAACAAAATCATGATTAATTGTACTTGGACCTACTCAAATCTGACCTAGTTATCCACATATAGGAGAAATAGCATCACCATAAGTAGGTGAAGACCAAAGGTGAGAAGGTAATAAATTTTTTACTTTATTATATACTCACTACTCAAATCGAGAACTGACTTGAACATCGAAATATATTCACAAATACCCCTATCGAGGACTTGAAAATCGAGAAGACCCCATATCCTAAATAACTAGAAGAGTGCGTAAAATAGAAATCCAACCCTATAGAAATATTAAATAAAAAAAATATGATTTATAAGATTTTCTACAAAGAAAGAGCTAATATTTGTATGTTAAAAGATAACAAAAAAATCTCAAATTTTGAAAGAAAAAAGTCATATTGTAAAAGAAAAAAAAAATCTAGAATATAAAATGCTATTTAAGATTTTAAATAAAATTTTAATTGAAAATGACAAAAAAAAAGATAGTAAAATGAAAAAAAAAAATAGTGGAATGTTATCTTACACTAAAAGGATGCACTAGAATCCGAGAGTGGCAACGCAGCTTGAAAAGTTTGGCCTAAACGGAATACAATAATGATTTTGGTAGCCTTTTTTTTCCTACCAAAACTTGATAAGTTCTTTGAGTATTGGAAATCACTGTATTATGTTAACTTTGATATTTATTTTAATGTTAATTTTGAGATTTATTTTAATTGATACTACTATAAAATATATGGTTTTGTTCTTGAACGGGTTAAGACCAATAGAATGATTCAACTTCTCTTTGGTTAACCGGTCAAGTCTTCCTTCCTTCCTCTCAAGACGGACTTCACTCTCCTTTCGCAACTCTACTTCACGTCCTCCTAAAGTTTAGATTGGGATGATACCTGTAAAAGGCACTCCGACGCTTAAGTGAGAATTCAGTATTTGACACTCAACGCTATTAATATTGTATGATGACGTACCTAATTCTTGGAATTTGTGCTATTTATATTATTATCATGGGCCTTCTGTTATTAGGACGGATTAAAGGGTTGAGTTATGCTTAGGAACACATTACCTAGTGTTTGATCGCTCATTAGGTTCATTAATCCTACTTAGGCGTAATGGTCTTTATGGTGTCGGTCGACTTGTTGAGTCATGGTCTCGGTCGTACGGATCCTACCGGTACACTAGACTCGGATGGTACCTATAAAAGGTACTCCTACGCTCAAGAGAGAATTTGGTATTCAACACTCGACGCTGTTAATATTGTATGATGACCTAATTCTTAGAATTTGTGCTATTTATATTACTATCATGGACCATCTATTATTGGGTTAGATTAAGGGATTGAGTTATGCTTAGGAATGCATTACCTAGTATTTTATCGCTAATCACTACAAAAACGTGTATAATGCGACAGTTATTTTTGTAAAAACTGGCGTTTTTAACCGCCACATTATACGTCTGTAGCGGTACCGTGTACCGCCAAAATTCTTGCCGCCACAAAGTTTAATGTGACGGTCAATTAAGAACCGTTGTAGCAGACGCCATATTATGCATTGTATAAAGTGGTGGTTTTAAGCGTGTAATTTACATTAGTTATAAATGTCGTAATTTTCAAACTGGTAAACCAATTCCAACGTAAATTGTGGCAGTTATAAACGCCACTTAATACAATATAGTATGGCGTTTATGATAACCTTTATGACTGTCATAATTCAAATATTAAATATTTAATTTTATTTTTAATATTTATAATAATTTATTTAATTTTTTTTAATTTAATTTCATATTATAATTAAATTTCATATTACAATTAAATTTCATATTATTATTTAATTTCATATTATAATTAAATTTCATATTATAATTAAATTTCAATACACAATTAAGTTTCATAATATAATTAAATTATAATATAAATTAATTTCATAATATAATTAAAATTGAGAAATATAATAATCAAAATATGACTTCATTTATTCAAAGAACAAAGTTGAAAATGTCAAACTAATCCAAACAACAAGTAAATTAAATTGTCAAAATATAAATTGTTTCACTTTCTAAACATATTACAACTAAATTCTCAATCCTAATTAATCTTCCTGCCTCCACTTGATCTTATATTCTGGTTGGTGATGGGAGCACCACTGCCAAGATCCTGTGCGTGGAATAAGTTAGAATATATTTAAAATTAATTAACAATTTTTAAAAATAAATGAAAACAATATTATAATAAAAACACACAATAATTGAAATCAGTGTCTGAAAAACACAACAAAATCAAATATAAACAACTCCAATACAATAATGTATACTAACAATTGATGAAAAGCACTTTAAAGACACTATCTGGATGGGGTAATGTGGCAAGATTAGACCCCTGCATGATAATCAAATAGACTAAAATTATAAGAATCAATGAAAAATATAGGTAACAATTTTCCTGGAGATTGTACTAACCGATCCATCGAGCTTGCTAGAAAGTACTGTTCATCAAACTGAAGTGACACCAAACTAGTGTCAAACCCACAATAAATTACATAAAATAATAAAAAATCAACCATATTCAATTGAAGATACATGTCAAGTAGATAATTTAACAGGGAAAAAGGATAACTAACGAAGATATAGACGAAGGCATCCTAATTGTATGAGAAGCATATATGTCACCTTTGAGGTGCAATTAGGGTGAAACATAAGCACGTCAACTATAGACAAAGCAGCAGCAGGGGCTAGCAAAATGTGGACCAACTAAGGTTTTGCAGTGGTGGCAGCAGCATCCCAAAGCTAAGGTTTTGCAGTGGTGACAGTAGCGTCCCAAAGCTAGGGTTTCACAGGGGTTGCAACGGCGTCCCAAAGTTAGGGTTTCACGGTGGCACAGGATTTGCGACAGGCCAGACCTGCAACTCGCAACAAGTGCGCACAGTAGGCGGTGTGACGTGCAGTGGTGTGGGTCGCAACGTTGTCCAGGTGGCTTTCTCGTAGTAGGGTTGTGTGCAGCCAGTGTGGCGAAGTACGCCAGTGCGGCGGCGGATTGCGTTTCGCGACAAACAGGTGCAGGTGCTTGCAGTGAGCGAGACGACACGGAGGTGCAATGTGATGGCAGTGACGAAAGACGCAAGGTGATGAATGCAACTTCTTCCAAAGTTGTCAATGGTGAAGTCAACTTCTTTGTTATCAAATTGGAAAAAAAATTAGACAAAGTGTAGCGTGGAGTGATGACTTTCTGTCACAAATACTTGAGGACTTGACTTATGAATAAAAATTTCAAAAATTATGTTAAAATTATATTGTACTCAAATAGAACATTTTTTATATAATGGAACAACAATGCAACCATGTAGCCTTGCACTCTCTTCTTTGTTCTACACCTTTTCTTGTCTTAACACTACAAAAAAAGAATCAATATTATCTATAGATTTTTACCCACATATCTGAGTTCGTAGGTAAATTCAACATTACCTACGGACATTACCCACAAATTTTGAATTTGTAGGTAAATTCAGCATTAACTACCAACTATTACCCACAGATCTTATTACCTACCAATTTTTACCTACGGATATTTATTACCTACCAACTATTATTCACGAATCTCTATTACCTACGAACTATCACCCACGAATCTCTATTACCTACCAACTATTATCATAATATTTATATACATAATATTAAAAATATTATTATAATATGAAGAATTATAAAATCATAATTAATATTCAAAAATAATAATAACCATAACTAATAAGTATACATATTATTAATATTATAAATTAATAATATTTAATAATATTAATAATATTTAATAATATTAATAATACTTAATCATATTTAGAATATTTAATATATTAAAATTATTTAATAATATTAAACAATATTACTAATATTTATTAATATTAATAATAATAATGATATTAAATATATGAATATTGTTATTAATTTTTATTTTATTAATTATATTAATATTGATAATCATACTAATAAGTATAATAATAATCAAAACATGACAACAAAACTTGACTGACGTAATGGTTAAAGCTTCTATGGACATTCCTAAAGGGACTTGGCTTTGAGTCTCACCTGCTAGTTGAATGTCGGTGGAACGTCACTAAGCCATCATGAAGAACCAATAATTAGAGACATCATAGACGACATAAGTGAAGATGGAGATAACTGCTACTTTGATTTGGACATAATTTCAGCATTACAATCTGAAAAAGTTGGATGGGAAGGAAACGACCTCGTTTTTGTGTATGAGATGAAACAACCCATACTACAGGCAAAGTTATCGGTTATGCGACATACCATTAGAGAAATGGACTCAAGCATATGATGGGGGAAAGAGGTATATGGTCATAGGACCAAAAATCTAGCAGAATTTCGTGCTTAAGGGAGCTCGTTCCTTGCTGATTTCTGCTTTGGTTAAGACAACTTTCGAAAAAACAAAAACATGGTTTGTTGAACAAGTCTTCAAAATAGACACCATGTTACGCGCAGATCATTATTATTCAGAAGATATCACAACCTTACTTAGAAAAGATCAACAAGATTCGGCTATGTGTTTTGTGGAAAGGTTTAATGCAGAAAATTCTGAATTTGATGTCCAAGAATTAGTCACCCCCCAACATGGTCGGCGACCTCAATCATATACAATTAGATTAAATGATTGATGGTGTGATTGTGGCTACTTCCAAACTCTTCGACGTTCCTAACGTCATGTTATTGTCGTTTGTTCCTCTTGTCATTTACAAATGATGACATTCATTGATCCAGTTTACAACCTCCACACGATTAGAAAGGCATATCAAGTTGAATTCCACCCCGTTCGAAACACGGATTATTGGTCTACTTATACTGGGCTAAATTTCATACCAGAACCCCACATGCAACGTAAAAACTCGGGACGACCAATTACAACTCGTTTGCATAATGAAATGAATCAATCAATTTAGAACAAGACAAAAAAATGTTCTTACTGTCGCAATGAAGGTCAAAACAAAGGAAATTGTTCATTTAGAGAGTAGAGTCATCCTTTGTAATGTTGTTCTCATCAAATATTTTAATATCATCTTCTTTTAATGACTTATATTCAATAATTTAATTTATTTTTAATACATTTATTTTACATAAATACATGTATATTATTACTTTTTACATATTATATAATTTATACTTTCATATATTATATAATCTAAAAATTTATACATAAATTATATCACATTTTTATAAGTGTATTTTTAACTTTAACAATATTTAAAAACTACTAAATATTTTTAATTTATCAAACAAATCATTTTTAACCCAATTTATTTAAAATTATTGTAAAAAATATTCATTTTAATTATTCAACTTTATATATCATTTTCTTAAATAAAACAAAATTAAATTTTGGTATTATTTATAAAATACTTTTTTAATTATATATTTTTATTTTTAAAAATATTAATTATCATTTGTTTAAAAAAAATAAAATCAAGTGAACTTGCCAATTGAATTGTCAACTTTAATTGAGATAAAATACACTGAAGTTGTCAATCCAGTATTCAATTTTATTTAAAACTGAAGTTGTTAATCCGATTGTCAACTTTAATTAAAAAGACAAGTATACCAGAATTAATGAATTTAATTTATGTTGTCTACATCATTGACAACTTTGACAAATAAATGTTCATTCCTGTAATTTTTTTTGAATCTGCCCATTTACGTAAATCTAAAAAAAAACTACATCATTTTGGTAAAATTCCCAAAACTTTCCCAGTCTTCGCTCAAGGAATTAGCAGTATTACCAAAACAAAGCATAACAACAAAAGCCTATATAAGCTATGGAAGGCATGTAGCAAATGCACAACAGGATATGCATTACAACATGAAGCAAGGTGTAGGAAAAGGGAGATAACTGAGGTGTTGAACCAGTTCTTGTAAGCCAAACACATGTATTTGAATGCAAACCATCACAGTTCTTTATCTCTGTGTGTTGTTAATTGAAATCAAATATATCTTTGTATCAGAACAAATAGTTCCTTTGATAATTACTTAGTGGAAGATTTTTCTGATTGGAAAGAGATTTGTGTAGAGGTATTGGAAAGTCTCACATTGTTCCTCTTCAAAATTAAGTATAAGAAATTAATTAAAAATATAAGTTACTTAAAATGATTATTTTCTTGTCTCTATTTTTTTTCTTTTATTTACATTTTTCTTTTTTTCAAACAATATAATATAACTCCATTCTTTTTCATGTATTTCAAAAAAAAAAAACTTTAAATAAACACAATATAACTTAAAAATAAATTAGTCTAAATATACAATATATTCTAATTGAATATATTAGTAAAACAACTTAAATTTAAGGTGAGCAAACTTTAAGATAAAAAAATTGAAAGAAATTAATTTTATATGATAGCAACATGTTAATTAAAGTTTATTATGGAAAAAATAATATTAATTTATAGCTTAATTAATATAAATGCCTTAAAGCCTTTTTGTTTTTCTTTCTTTTATTATTCTTTCTTTTTCCTTCTTCTTTATTTAAATTATATTAGTTGTAAAATATATCATGTGAACTAAATGTGTGCAAATGTGCAATTTCATACTTGTAGGAATGAATAGAATGGTCTGATTTTTTAAATTAAATTTTGTTTTGGGGAATGATGAACAACTAACTGATGAGATTTCGTTCATCGAGGTCCAAATAATATATAAACCCAATAACAAAACTCTATAAATAGAGGATTAAGGCAAGAGGTAAGTAAGGGTAAATTTGATCTGATGAATATAAAACTATTTGTGACTTTGGCATTGGAGCGTCTTGCAGGTACACACCCATTCGTGAGGAGAAGAAGTCGAGAGTCCTACCTGGAGAGAAGCCGAGAGCCCAAACTAAAGAGAAGCCCAAAACCTGAAGATCAGTGAAAGAAGGTGGTCTTGTCAACTTTCTTGAGTGTTCTCAATCCTTATTGTAAGAACGATTATCAAAATAAGATATAGTGTGATGCTATAAATTGTAAATTATGTATAAGCGAATGAAAAATTGTTGCAAGCATTATTATATATCTTTTAGTTGTATAATTATTTGTATAATAAGCTTATTCTAATTTGTATAAATGAGGTCTGTGTGCAAACAAAAAGTATTTCAAAAAAACATATATGTTTTGTTATTTTGTTTTATATCCATCATAGTTTATGTTTCTAAACTAAGAGTTTTAAAATAGATAAGATAGAGTTATTTGGGTTTAGCTTGAAATATATATATATATATTCTCGTTTACAAAAAAAAATGAATCTTAACTAATGAGATAAATTTATTTTTTTCCAATGTCAAATATAAAAAAAAATTATAATTGTATAAATATCAAATGAGAGTATAAATAGTAATTTGATAAAAGTCAAATAATTATAAAAAAATTTTAAAATATCAAATATATCTAGAAATAAGTTATGAAACTAAAGACTAAAGAAAAATTAGTCTAAATTTTTAGGTTACCTAATAAATTAAACGTGATTTAGTAATTTAAAACAGAAATAAGAACGATATGAAGACATGGAAGATGTGTACAAATTCATCTTCGTTCCCATATTCAATTTAAAAAATTAATACACATACTTTCTTAATCAATGCGACAATTCTCCAAATCGAGACAATTTGAACAATAACAACAAGAATGAATTCATTTGTCGTGTAAATAATGATAAATAAGTTTTATTTTCTCAATTTTTAAAATTTATTTTATTACAATAAAAACATATATTTTAGTGTTATTGTTTTAAATTTTCCCATATTACATTCAATTAACATAAATAATTTGAGTAGTTAACTAAAATTATAAAATAAAATTACAACATTGTATTAAGCTATTTTAAAAAAGTTCAAATGAATAAAATTTCAAAAAATTAAAACTAACTAGAAAAAAAAAACAAGTAAATATAAAATATTTTTAAAAATTTAAAATTAAAAAGAATATATTACAAATATTGAAAATAGAGAAATCCTAAGTACTAAAGTCGTGACAAAGAGGGGTTTTATACCACGAATATAATGAAACTAAAAAAATGAATTTTCAAAACTAAAATGGTATTTTAAAGTCGTGTTTTTGCCTATACATATTTTTTTTTAAATATATCTTTCTTATAAATTTTAAATAGAATTACACTATTTTTATAAATTTCACACAATTAATGAAAATATAGATACACAATTTTTGAAATATGTAATAAAAATATTTCTCATCTAAACACACAGGACTCTATTTTCACGTAATATACTAAATAGTATAGTACATAAATTTCATGATTTAAAAAACAGGGGCATTATTGGAAATATATATTTTTAAGGGGTTAAAATGTGATTAGGGATAAAAATGGTTTCTCCAACCCCGGGGCCTCCATCTTGTTCCTTTTTCAGTTCTCAGACGCATACACTCACAAAACGAAAGATGTCTCTGAAGAAGATGTTGACTGCAGCGATCAATCAGGGAGTGCCGGAAGCACGAGCAAGGATCTTCGGCCACCAATTGAATCCCTCTGGCCAGAAATCTCCGCACAAGGTTCTCCGCATGAAGCTGTTCGGTGAAAAAGTGGCTCAGTGGTACCCTCACGACATAAATAAAGACGACCCTCTTGTCATGGCCCGTCAAGAACAAGAGTATTCCCTCTCACACACTGTCTCATTTTGTTATTCGTTGTAATTTGCTTGCACGCGCCCGCACGGGAATGCCCACCATCTGTTTGTGTTTATGCCTCTGTGATGGTGTTCTTTTGTTTTGGTTTTTTCTCGAGTTTCCTGTGGTTTTTTAGCGTATGAGAATTTATGGGGTTTTCTTATCTTTGATTAATGAATGGAATGGCATGATCACGTTTTTTTTTTTTCTGTGGAGGGGTTTGGGTTTGGAGTTTTGTCATTCTGTCCTTCGTTTAATCGAGAAGATGTGAATATGTTTGTTCATCAAAACTCCGTTTGCACGATTGGCGTGTGTGGACGGCATTATCAATGTTGGTTGTTCTGCATTTGGTATGAATTCCAAGATTTGTTGACACATGAGGAATGCTTGCAACTACTTTTATTATTAGCTGAAATTGATTAAGAAGTACAAAGCTATGTAGGTTTCGCACTTTAGTTAATGAGTCTTCACTTATTGTGATTTGTAACTTCTTTTACTAACAATGAAAACTCTGTTAGAAGAAGGGATGAGTTAAAGAGTGTCTTGTCAGCACCCCTCTTCTCTGAATACTATTAGTCTATTGTTTTGTTGGTGGAATTTTTTCCACTCTGAAGGTGAAATTTTACCCATTAAAATTTTGTCCATTTTGTATATATTTTGTCACACCTGTCTACTGTATGCCTTTGAACTTTATTTACAGCTTTTCAACATCAAAATGTAGAAAGAGCAGGTCTGATGCAATCTATGTTCTGTTTTATAAGTTAGAAATAAACTTTATAATGAAGATGGTGGGTGATGACTGTCTGTTAAGTTTGGGTTAGTAGAACAGTATTTCTTTCTGATGTGAAAACTTGGATATTTAAATTAGGAGATGTGAATTTTTTTATTTTCACTGTGAATATGACTATGTTGTCTGGCATCAAGTGGTACATTATGTCAGTAGAGGGATGTCCTTATGTTACAGTCAGAATCTTTGGTAACTTCACAAGTTATCTTACATTGACTTCCACTGATTCAACATCATTTGTTATGTTGTTCTTGCAAGACGTTTATCCAAGCTTGAAATGTTGAAGCGGCGAGGAAAAGGACCACCAAAGAAGGGCCAAGGAAGGCGTGCTGCCAAACGCAACAAATAGATTATACTTTCACCAGTCTCTTGAATCATATTTTGGACACTCTTTTGAGTTAAAGACAATTAGTTGTTCATGTGATAACACTTTGAATTTAACTTTTGTTATCAGAATGTTAATCCAAGCATTTGAGAGTTGAAACCTTGCAATCTGAAATGCAACCATAAGATTACAAAGTAGTAGTTTTCATATTGATTTTGATATTATATCCTATCTCATCTTTATCACATTTTATAAGTTTTGAGAAATTAACTAGAAACTTCTTGTACCACTTTTTACAACTTAATCTATTAATACATTTTTAAGTAATTTCTAAAATAAATTTGTCAGTATAATTTAACTAAAATAATACATAAAAATAATAAATTGCAAAGAAATAAAGAAAGTAATAAATATATTATATTATAGTTTAATGTTTAGTTATAAAGTTTTTTATTTAATTATTATTATTATTACTACTACTACTAGCAAAAACTCATGTGTCTATTTGTCCACATTTTTTATTTTTATTATTAACATTTCCAAAGTCATAATATTACTACAACAATATAGAAAAAAATATTCAATATTTTATATTTATTAATAATTCTCAATTTAATGGAACAAATAAATAAAAGAAAATGAAAGAATGAACAATTTGATAAAGAGGAATAAAGAGTGAACATGTCAAGAAGAGAGTTTGAGCACCGCCCCCAAGCAATGACTTTAAAGGTATAGTTGCGAAAGGCGGGACAACATGTTATCATTACAAATCCAAGTTATGAAGACCCAATCTTTCGTAATAGTCCTTCCTCCATAATGCACGAACCTCTTCCCTACCTCGCGCGAGAAAGGTTGCTTCAAAAATCATATACTCAAAATTCTATTGGTGAATTTGGAGAAGTTTCAACGTCACATATGTGATGAAAAGAATAGGTGATCCGTGAAGAAGGATGTAATTGGAGTGAAGAAGAATAAGTTGTTTTGCTCATCATTCACATCTCCGTCCAAATCGTCCACGTGAGACATTCGAAGATGGTCGTCGGCCAAATGTTGTTGACAAAGATTACAATCACAGATTGAGTCATCGGTGAAGAAACAGTTGTCATTCATTCATATTTTTTTTCAAAGAAAGATTAAGAAACCAAATGATAAGAAGGAAGGAAGAACAACTATGATTTCTAAGAGATATGGAGATATGGAGAAAAAATTGCTCCATGTCGTACAAAACGTTTAATAATCTGCTCCACATTCAAAATTTAAAATTTAAAATTGGTAATTGCTTTTTACAAAATGATAGAATATTAGTTTTAAAAATAAAAAAGAAAGATAGCTTCCAATTAATTATAAGAATAATTATTTATTTATTAAATGCTTTAAAAATAATGAAATGACTAAAATGTCCAAGATAAAACAATAAAATAAATATTAATATAAGGGTAAAATTGATAAACACCAAAAGAGCAATTAAAGAGGATATGGAGACATGGGGAAAAAAATACAAAACTTGTAATAAACTACTCCACATTCAAAATTTAAAATTGGTAACTACTTTTTACAAAATAATAGAATATTAGTTTTAAAAATAAAAAAGAAAAACAGTTTCCAATTAATTATAAGAATAATTAGTTATTTATTAGATGATGTTCTTGCCAGATGGGCAAGCTCCGCTTCTAATCGGTCTCCTCTTGGCTACGTATGGCACGTACCTTGAGTCCGTTCTCTTCTCGGCCGAGATTTCGTTGACTCGCAAGGGTCGAGCTCGAATGCTTTCCTTGGGCATAGGTTGCCTTAAATGCGACCTGTTGTTCTTTCTGACTACGTCCTCCTCTGCTTCGATGTGAGCAACGCAACAAATCGTTCTCGTATCTCAGAAAATGTCTTCGCCGGATTTCTGACCGACGAATCGCTGAACGGTCCCATCGCAATCCCTCTGCCTTACGTTGAAAAGGTCATACAACTTAGGAGGCTTGACCTGGTTGACAAAGAACTCTAAACAATCTAGAGAACTAAGTGAAAGAGGTGATGTAACCGTCGGGAAGCCCATTGAATCATTGTAGGGTTGTACATGTAAAAGTACTCATGAACATCTTACAGCGGATGACCATTGTAGGGTTGTACCTTTTTTGTTAACTGGATGGGCAAGCTTTGCTTCTAATATGCCTCCTCTTGGTGCACTGGAACAACGCTCCGCTGAGACAGAGGGGGCTCTACTGTTGATCACACTCCGATGATCAAGTCAGTGAGAGCATACAAAATAATGATCAGTTTTAGTCTTTAGTACTCAAAGAACATACCTTTACCGGGGTCTCAAGCCCCCTTTTATAGTTATTCCTCTAATAGCTTTCACTCACAAGAATATAATCTCTACTGAAAGCATAAAATAATAACATAAAACCACCTGCTCACATGCACCTTTCATGTTTGGGTGCTAACAACAGTAAAATATTTTGTCCACGAGCACCTTTAGTCACAGTGCTAATAACATAAGAGAATCTTGTACACCTTTATTTTCGGGTGCTCTCGACTTATTTAACAGGTTTATATATATATATAAAGCTGTTGTATATGTATATATATGTATATATATAACAACTATGTGTATATTCACATATATTCTATTCTAACAGCTTAATATATATCGACATGTATATTTAACTAACAGCTTTATATTAATATATGACCAAACTTATTATTTTTCATCGGGCTTACTAACGAAACTAGGTCAAGCCCATGACCTGTCCTTTGGGTCAAAAAACCAAGCTGACCATACCCAGATGTTTGGATCGAGGTCTCGAGCACACAAGCACTTACAAATGCTTAAAAAAATAATAAAATGATTGAAATGTCCAAGATAAAACAGTAAAATAAATATTAATATAAGGATAAAATTGATAAACACCAAAAGAGCAGTTAAAGAGGAGAAGAGGAGAATCCCCTTTATATATAATATAGATTTAAATTTGTTGACTATTAAACTACTTAATTTATATATTCAAATTACTTAATCTAAAAAATAAAATTGATTATATTGATGTTACTTAAATTTTAAACGTATATTTACTTTTTTATTTTATAAATTATTATTATTATTATTATTTTCTTCAAATTCTTCTTCATCCTTGTGTAAAAGCCACCCGTCTTAAACATAGAAAAAAAATTCTATTATATTTTATAAAACGGAATCCGTCTTTTATTATATTTTATATTTTATATTTTTAAAATAATAAAAAAATATAACTTATCTTCGCATATTTAATTTTCTCTATCGCATTTGTACGTAAAAAGGAAAGTTAGAAAAACTAATGGCTTTTGTTTTCAGACTATTTGGGACCGGTACTTTATAATCTTTTTAAATGCCCATATTTCTTTTGTTTGGAATTTTGATTTGAAACTGAGGAGCATGAATATTAGTTTTTGGCAGTGGTGGATTGCACGTGGAGGCAAGACTTAAGGGATTGGAAGTTTGAGTTATGTAATTGATTAAAGAATTAATGATTTAATATTAGCTTAGGATAAAATGGTGAAGTTAGTGTTTTCTCAAAATCGAGTTTTGAATAAGCAATCTCAAAGTATTTTGTTGGTATTATGTTGTTGGTTTTGAATTTTTAAATTTAGAATAGATAGATAATCTTTTTTGGAAACTTTGTTTTGAAAGAGGGTTACTTGCTTTAACTCAAAACGCCTATAATTTGCATCCCACCGCCGTCGTCGAAACAATTCTCTTATGCTATGTTTGGATTAGGGAGTGAATTTGAGGGCGTGGATTTGAGATGATTTGAAATGAAAGTATAAATAAAGTTAGAGTGTTTGGATTAAGATAAATAGAGTGAAAAATGTAGGAAAATTTGATGAAAATTTGTGAATGATGTGATGAGTGTAATTGAAATTATATTTTTTTAATTGATAAAAATGTAAGTTTATAAATTTACTATTATATTTAAAAATTATTAAATATGTAAACATGAGATATTTTTTGTAAATTTTAGTTAATTAAAATTTTATAAATACATATTTTTTATAAAATCAAATCAAAATCAAAATTATTTTTTATTACTGTTAATATTATTTAATAAATTTATTTTAATTATTATAAAAAATGTAATTTATATTTATTTTTATTAATATTGTTTATAATTTATTTTTATTATTATTATTTTTTTAAATGTAATGTAAAAAATAAATTTTAAAAATGTAAACAAAATTAAAATAAATTGTAAATTAAAATAAATAAATAAATTATTATAAATTTTAATATATAAAAAGTTAAATTTTAAAATGATAATAAATTAATTTAAATTTTAATATCAAATAAAGTACTTTATTTCAATATTTAATTAAAATAAAACATTAACATTTATTTTACAAAATGTAATTATTAATAAAAGTAAATTATATTATAAAAGATTAATCTATTAAAAATAGTTTTTTTTTTCAACTTTCTTCGCATATCTTCGCTGTTTTAAACAGAAAGTTTAAGCAAGATTCTTTCTCGATTAACGTGTTTATTCTTTTTGAATTTCACGCTTTCCTCACAATTCTTACTAAATAGTATTTTCGCGTGTTTCTATCTGCAGAAACAAACAGTACCTTAAAGGCACAGAGGAAAATAGTCAAAACCCTGTTTTAAAAAAATTTATGAAGGTATTTATGTCATTTTTATTTAAGTGATATAGTTCACGTAACAAAATAATCTAGTGCAGGAAGTAAAAGCCAAAACTAAATTAGATAATGCTCCTAGAAATTCTTGTAGGGTCAAGTTTATTCTTTGTGCATTCTTCCATATATTTGGGATTTCGGTCTTCCGTTTTGGGTTTTCGGTAGAAGTACCTCTAATTATATTTCGACACTTAAGTTAATTATAGATTAGAGTAATGAGTATGTAGTAAAGTAAAAAATTTATTACCCTTTTACTTTAGGTGTTCACCTTTTTATGGTGATAATATTATTGGTCATCTATATTGTACGAATAACTAGACTATGTCCAAGTACTATTAATCATGATTTGTAAGTTGTTTACTATGTGATTCTTGTTAATTGCGTTTATGAGACATTTGTCGTGTATGTTGTCAAGATGTTGGGATGTTGAGTTGGACCTCAGCATCTCAGACACTCCAATGCAAAACATCAATATCTTGGACACTCGGGTAGTACACTACAAGATCTCGTCATCTCGACACTTAATGCAAAACTAGCTTGTCTTGGCTTCTTCTTTGTTGTAGTTTTGTATGTTGCGGAAGAATGGACTTGACAGTGACATCAATGGCTGAATTGATGTGTGGAGAAGATGAAATGAAGAGGAGAGATAAAGGCTTAGAAGAGGTGTGACCAACTTCTGAGAAGATTCAAGCTAAACACTAATAGAAGTGCAAACTTGAGAGTGAAAATTTGAAGACAAATGAGCTAGCAACTTGGACAACATTTCATTATCAATTCAAATATGTTTTATAAGGGGACTAACACTTGTATTTAAAGTGTTATGGACAGCCAATGTGCAAGCTTTAACTTTAAAAACTATTCAAATGGTCTATAGTTGCATTGGGTCCAAGGAGACCCAATTGTAACTCTAGCTAGACTCTTTCTTTTTCTATTTGCACCCTATTTTAATTGGCCCAATACATGGCTCATGAAAATTGGCCAAAAACATGACCTAAGATAATTGTTGAAATACAAGTCCAAAATAAAGCCTATACTACTTTGTACAAATTTATAAGACTAGAAAATTTGGAAGAAAAGTTAAAAATTAGTTCTCCATAAAAATAGAGTTTTCTGAACTCCTTCTTCTTCCATTCTTCTAGCCATGACTCTATTTAAAGGCCCAATATGTGTCCTTCCGAATGGTCCTTCATCAGATCCTCCTTCTTGAAAAAGGATATATCCTCAAATCCAATTCTTCAATATTGTCAGCACCATATTTAAAATAATGCCTTTGAACATCTACTCTCATTTGAGGCCAATAGAACTTTCCTCATGGATCAAATATCAATTTACAATACACATCAAACAAACATGAGATAATTTTATTTATTGAAAGAAAATTAAAAGAAAAGAAAATAGAACAAAAATAAGGTCATTTATTTTTATAAAATTTTTGAAAAAAAAACATAAGACATTTTTCAAAACTATTTTTGTTTATTTTATGTTGTTTACTGCCCAAGCTAGGCAACAACATCACAAAGTGTTGTTTTTGAGATTTTTGTGAAGAAGAATGAGCATTATATAATTGAAAAAAAAGTTCAAAGTATTGCAATCCCCCTTTAAGGAATCTTTCTCAACTATGCTATAAAATATTCTTTTCTTCTTTGTTGGTTTCCTCTTCTTCTTCCTCTTCAATCAAACATTCATTTGTATTTTCTATGGAGGAACAATTTATATCTATATCTGGTTCAACTACAGGAAAAGACTTTTCTATTTTTATTTCCCTTTCATCCTCTTGTGACCCTTCATACCTGGATTTGGAGGAGTAACATTCCCTCTTAAAATCTCTCCTGGAATATGATGTATTAAGATAGTCTTATTTAAAGGTAGTTCTTCTTGTAATTCGTTTTTCTATCCTAACACATTGTTGAACTATTTCATTCAAATCTTTATTGTAACTATAGCTAGACTTTTTCCTTTTCTATTTACACCCTATTTTAATTGACCCAATACATGACTCATGAAAATTGGCCTAAAACATGGCCCAAGATAATGGCAGAAATACAAGCCCAAAATAAAGCCTATACTACTTTGTACAAATTTATAAGACTAGGAAATTTGGAAGAAAAGTTAAAAATTAATTCTCCATAAAATTATATTTTTTTTAACTCCTTCTTTTTCTTCTATTCTTCTGGCCATGATTCTAGTTAAAGGCTCAATATGTGTCCTTCCAGATGGTCCTCCATCGGACACTCTGTAGCATCTACGAGATTTCATCATTTAGATACTAAATAGTACACTATAAAACCTCATCATCTTAGTACTTGACAATACACTATAGACCTCGTCATCTCAATACTTGACAATACTATGAAATCTCATAATCTCAATATTCAGTAATACAAATAAGTTATAAAAAAATATTTTTAAAATGAATTTAAATTTTTTATGATATTTGTAGATTGTTTTCATGAACTCTTCACACTTAACACCCAATATCCTGCATCTCAATCTCCAAAGTTATCAAGTTCATTTAATTGCTAATGTTGTTCGATATAACATATTTAAATTATATTTTTAATCCAAAATTTTATATCATATACCACATCACATATTTAATTTTAATTATATCAGAACATAATATTTTTACTAATATTGTTTAACATACCAATTTATTTAAATTATAATCTTAATTAAAACATTTATATCAAAACATTATTTCTAACTGTTAATATTGTTTAATGTATCATATATTAAATTATAATCTTATTAAAAAATATTATCAAAATATATTATTTTTAACTGTTAACTGTGCTCAACACATCTTATTAGTTTAAACTATAATCCTAATATTAAATGTTAATATTCTTCAACGTATGGTGATAAGATTGATATTTGATAGATTCGGTTTATCACAACAAGACTCATGACTAAATATTATAAATAAACCCTCTACAAAGGAAAGTACGCTTTCATCAAATACATTATTATATATTCTTATATAGAATACTTACTTATCGTAGAAAAATCTTTTGCAAGTTAACTCCCGAACGAACACAAAGGGGTGAGTACGAGAAGAGGAAGAAGGAGCGAACGAACACCAATGAGTAAATACGAGAAGGAAGGCGAAAGAGGAGCGACCGAGGGATGAAAAACAATTGTTCCAACCAAAAATAGGTATTATCTACGCCCTATTAATCTAAACAAGTATATATATATATATATATTATGCAAATTAAGAGAACTTTCATGGTAATTTTTTTTCTAGGTGTCAAGACTAAAAGAATTAATAAAAAAATTTACCAATGTTATCATTTGCAAATAGCACAAGTAATTCTCAGTGACCCCTGCATCATTTATGAAAACAATTAGTAAAAATTTAAAGGATAAAATATTAATAATTGACGACTTATTAATGAACTTATTCCTTAATATAAAGGGCAAAATATATTTGTTTTTCTCCATATGAAGACAGTTGGTGATTTATGTTTGGGCTTCAGCATTCTTATTTCTTGTTGGATTAATTAAATTGGGATTCATGAATCCATAGATATCATGTTTCCCCTCGTTAATACAAACTCCAGAAAAAACCTACACATATAATTAGTTAAAGCATAATCCAAAACTGAATGACTGATATATTTAGGTCATGGTTTCGAGTTGCAAGAACTAACACATCAACCATGTATATGTATAAAACAAAACCTTTGTTGGGTTTGTACCTATAACTTGAACAATATCTAAAAATTACGTAAAATATATGAAATGTAGGTTAATCGTTATGTATTATTGAACTAATAAAAAATGGATGTTTTTTGCAAACTGTCCAACCAATTGGACAATTCAAGATTCAATACAAGTATTGTTAATACAATCTTCACTACTTTGTGTATAAACTTTAGTCTGACGCACGAAAATTTGAAAAGTATTACATAAATAAATGTATTAAACCTCAAAAAGAAAACTAAGAATCTCATGAACTTAAGTCTAATAAAATTTGGGTTGCTTAATATTTAAGTATGAACTTTCTAAAATAGAACAATATTTGTCAATAGTCAACCGCAGACCCAATACCAACACAAATCTTTCCTAAAATATATCCAATCCAATATAAATTAATGAATTTAAACTTAACAATTCCGTATTTGAACACGTCAATCCCAAATTCAAAGTGTTAAATCAATAACATAGACAACTCATAACATATCTCAAGCAAATAATCAACAATCCCATTTACAATAATACTATATAAATCAGATTAAACTTCATAATAGTTTATCCTTAAAAACAATGTTTGAAATCTAAGTAATAAGATTTTTTTTTAAAACCTTTCACAACTACATACTTACAAGTTTGCCACCAAATCAATCAAAATCATAAATTAACTAATAGGATTGAACGTAAATTATTAAGATATATAATCAAGATATTGATAATAAATACAACATTCGACAAAGTAGAGTATGGAGATGCAATGAAGAAATGGAGAAAGGGTTTTGAAGCAATGAAGCAACAAAGTAGACTATTTGTAATTTGTTCAACTTCTTTCTTCGACAATAGATTCCCAGTTAGATTTTCTTTCTACGTCAACAGATTCTCAATTAAATAAAGTGTAAAATAGTTAAAGTTATAATATATTCATATCTATTTAATTAAATTTATTCTATTTTTTATTTACTTTTATTTTGTTCTTAGAAAAATAAAAACTTAAGATAAAAGTGACATGTTTAAGTATAAACTAAAAATTTGTCATTTTTAATTTTATTTCAAAAAATCAGTTTATATTATTTTCAAAAAATGTTAGATATACATTAATATATTCTTTTGTAATTATTATATTTCATAAAACATATTTTAAAGGAATAAAATTTATATTAATATAGTTTTAAAATTATTTAAACTTTTCTCGGTGCATGTAGGTTTTTTTTTCTACATAAATTATTTGAAATTCCTTCTTATTTGTATATTTAATGAATGAATTTAGTTTTAATAAAATAATTTTTTTTACTTATATTAATTAAATAAAAAAGTTCAAATAATGTATATTATAAGAAAAATACTCACAAGACTCATATATTATTATTCTGTAATAACAATGATTTTTTTAAACAAATTCCTTTTGTTATAAAATGTTATCATTTTGTCCCCATTTTGTTATTTTTACTATATATCCACTTAGTAAATTAATAAAAATGTGTACAAAATTAAAATTATGATTGCAAAATGCGTGAAAAAATTTAAATGACATCTTGACAATTTAGAGAATAAATGCTAATTAATTTATTTCACATTCAAATTTTGTTTATTTTTATAAAAGTAATGTGATATTAACATCAATTTTTAAAAATAGATAAGACTAAAAGAAAAATTCATTTTAACTCCGAACAAAAAGTGAGGGCTATAAAAAAAAGTTAATAGTAAGGGTGAAGTCTACTTAAGTTGGAGACAAAAATAAATGTCAAATGTTGTGTCCACAATTGAAACATTTAACTCACACTAAAAATTATTAAATTAATAATAATAAGTTAGCGTATAGAATGGGATACAAAGTAAATGCAATGAAAACAATTGACAGAATAATATTGAGTTTAGAATGAGAACACAAAGTGGATGCAAGTTAAAAATTATTAAAATAATAATAATAAGTTAGTGTTTATAATGAGGACACAAAGTAGATGCAATGAAAAATAATATCGAGTCTAAAATGGGGACACAAAGTGGATGCAAGTTAATATTCTATTACATTTAGCGTAGGTCCAGGCGACACTAATATTTGTTTCCTGAGTAGTGTCCCCAATAGCGACAATTTACTCACATTTGTTTTTTCACGTAGTGTCCCCAACGACGACACTAAGTTTAATTATTGTTAAAGATTCCACATCGACTAGAGATTATGACATTTCATAGTATATAAATGGGTGCAAACCTCTAGTTTTATGAGGTTGAGTCAGGTTTAAAGTTCAGTCCTTAATATAGAAAGTCATTTTGAGTCTATCATAGCGATTGTTTATTGGGCTTATTAGGCCAAGTGCTATCAGTCTGTTATCGAACTAGCCATAATATATAGTCTCACGCACGAGTTGGTAGCCTCGACGTGAGAAATATGTATTTATGAGGTTGAGTTAGGCTTAAAGTCCACTTATTATTAATTATTTAATTTTATATCCATTTTAGTGTCCCCCAAACCTACGTTTAGCCAACACTACCTTGTAAATTGTGTCCCATTGGAGGCTGTCTCTAATGCATAGCCACCAAAAGATTACCTTCCATTTCTATTAGGACGTTAAACCCACACTAACCCCCTGTAGCGTCTCTCTTTTGCTATATGTGTCGCTCTTTTGAAGACTCTACCATTATTATTTCTTGTTGTGAGAGATGAAAAATATATAAATAAAGAAAAACAGAATAGATCTTAAAATTAATTAATTTAATAATTATTTTTAGAATTTTAAATTTAAAAATATTTTTTTATTAAAAAATTATTATAAATAAGTTTCTTCTCTTCTTTAACTAAAAATCATAAATTATCAATTTTAAATGATTCTAATAGATATTAATATAGGAATAAATTGTAGAGTTGAATTTCACTTAACAGTTATAATAGCAGTTATAATTATTAATAATAAATTTATTTATCATAATAAATTAATTAATATTTTAAATATATACCATCATGATTAAGTTGTTAATAATAAATTTATTTATCATAATAAATTAATTAATATTTTAAATATATACCATCATGATTAAGTTATTACTATATATAATTATAACCTTGGTTATGTTTCGATCAAAATATATAAGTATGTGCTGTTAGAAAATTTCTATGTTTTCTAATATGAATTTATATGAATTAGAATGAATTGTAAATTTATATTAATAATATAAATATATGAATAATAATATTTGTTATTCAATTTTTAATATTAAATATAAATATATAAATTATATATAAATAATAAAGATAATAAAATGCAAAAATTCAGACGCTTTGATTTACAACGTCTGGATTTTTTTTTGAAAGAATAACTAATCCCTTGAAAAAAAATTCTCAGTATAAAGATTATTTGAGCTATGAAGTTAGAGGAGTGTCCATGTCGGATACACGTATCGGACACCGAGTCTCGTATGACACTCATAGGACATGTATCAGTGAAATGTCAAAATCAAAAAACATTTGTTGGATTTCTAACAATTCTAGTACGGGTCTAACACAATCTTTAAAAGGAGGAATACATTAATTTTTAAAAACTCAAACTTTGTTGTATAAATTTTTATTATGATTATAAAAATAAGTAACAAATCATTGAAAAATATATTTCTTATTTTTACTAAAAGAAAACTAAAACATACTTAATACACATAAATCTCTATTGTCAATTTATTTAACTCATAGTTATATAATATATAGATTCGTGGTCCACGTGTCCTACATTTTAGATATTATACGTATCTTTATATTCATGTTCGTGTCATATCAGTGTCTGTGATACATAGATTTGAGCCTTTATAAGAACTTATATCTTATTTTATAGCAAAATAAATTAATAAAAATAAAATATAAAATTATTTAATCAAATATGTTATAAATGTAAATGGTTATCTAAAGTCAAAAATATTTAATAAATACTAATTAAATTTATGAAACTAATAAATTGCATTGAATGAATATAAGAAACTGTTTAGTTGTATATAATATTTAATATTTAATAAATGTAATAAGTTATGACATGATAATATATAAAAGTAAAACATTTAAAAAATGTATTAAATTTTTAAAATAATAAATGTATTTCATTAATGAATATAATAAATTTCTAGAAGAAATTTAATTATATATTAATTGTATTTATTAATTATAATTATGTATACTATATTATAGATATAATTTCAAAATATAATCCTTAATAAGCATGCATTCTTGATGTAAAAGTGTTTTCACAGTCAGATAAATAAATTTTTAACCAAATAAATTTTGAGATAATTATAAAATGTAAGAAATATACTATATGTAATAAGCTCTGATTAATATAACACGAAGGAAATAAATTTTGCAGGGCCATACAGAGATAATTTTTGTAATAAAAGCTTATTTAATTTTGTAATAAAGTAAATATTTATATGAAAAAGGAATGGGGAGCATTAGAGAATAAAAGGAAGAAGAGGGTCCAGAAAATAATAGTTGGAAAATAAATAAAAAAAAGTTGGTAGACCCTAGAGAAAGAAGAGGGAACTAACAAGGAAATTGGAGGTTTCTTCTGCATTCATTATTTTTCTTAGTTTCTGTGTTTTGTTCACTTCTTCTCTTCCTTTCAACTTTAACCCTTCCAAAACCAACACAGATATATATAAGACAATTCTCTCTTCTTTTTCTCTCTTCTTTTTCTCTCTGTCCGTTGAACTCTAAGAACCTCACAAAACCCTCTTTCCTTCTAGATCTGTTGGAATTCCCAATCCTTTCGGCTCCAATTTTCATTTCACAGAACAATTCCAAACCCTAACCCTTTCTTTCTGTATGATATCAGATTGAGACGTAGTTTTCGTGTTAATTTGTAAATTCTTTCGGTAGTTTAGGTTAGATTGAGTTTCTAGGGTTTTGAATCGGAGAGATGAACCACCACAACAATAGAGCGAGGTACCCTCCCGGGATGGGGCTTGGGCGAGGAGGTTTCCATCCGAACGTCGGCCACAACCCCAACCTCAACCAGAACCCCGGCCTTAACCAGAATCATGCGTTTCAGCCTCGCCCACCGTACCAGCAACAACCGCATTACGTGCAGAGGCATTTGATCCAACAGCCGCAGCAGCAGCAGCAGCAGCAGCAGCAGTGGCTGAGAAGAGACGCCAATGCCGTCGATGAGGTCGAGAAGACCGTGCAGTCTGAAGCCGTGGATTCGAGGTTCGTGTGTTGTCGTTGTTTGGCTTCTAGTTTTGTTGTGATTAGGGTTTGGGTTGAGCTGATGTTTTTGTTGTTTAGTTTATGCTTTGTGGTTGGTTGTGCTGTTTCTGCAATGTGCTTGCCTGATGATGTTGGTTGTTTTCAAGTGTGTGATTGTGAAAGCTGTTTTTGAACATTTCAATGGTTTGGTTACTTTGCCATAATTATATGGGTCCAATGGCTGTGATCCTGCTGCCCTTGAGTGGAGGGTTTTTCATTCCTGCATTGTTGCAATGAGGCTATTTTAGCATCCAATGGTGGCTTGAATGGTTGATGTTGCCATAGTGCATTACTCTGTGCTGTTAAATAGCCTCTCTAGCGCTATTGTGTTGTTGAGTTCTTAGGAACCCGTGATTATGACAGTCTGCTGCTGTGGCTGCAATGGGTGTTGTCCTGCATCCTCTTGTCGTCTTCATTAAGCCTTTGGCCTATTGAACTTTTGAGTAATATTATTCCAATTTTTATTTCCGTGCAACTTGATTTTGATTTTCTATCTCTCTCTCTCTCTCTCTCTCTATTTATATATATATATGGTATTTGCCCACTATATGATGTAGTGGACTAATTGTTTTCTCCAATATTCTGCATTTGATAACACTGGTATTACTGGAACCTGTATTCTTTTAGTGTGACTAAATCAGATATTCCTTTGTCTGTTCAGCCTAATCATGAAGTTTTGTTGCCTGCCTTCATTCTATTTTTCTGCCTGCGTTCTTTTCAGAACTGAAATGTTAACCACTTTTACCTTGTTTTGCATGATTCCTTGTCTGTTTGGTCAACCCTCTGAAATTTTGTACGTAGTGAACAATTCATCATAAGAGGAAATGACATCGATGATCTATTTTTATTTGGTTAGGCAATTTCCTTTTTTCTATAGGCAATTAGTGTACTTATTCATTTATGCTTGTTAGATATTTGTTTCATATTTTAGGCTTTTCATTACACTTTCAGCAGTATTACTAATGAATGTATCCTAAATTTTTATTATTGAATTGAAACCTTGGTCATTGATTTGGAATTTGAATCCTGAAAATTGACCAAGAAAAAAACAGTGAATGCAACCATTTTCTATTTCAAATGTGATCTGAATAGCTGTGTCTCAGAGTTGAAACGAACCACATAAACTGTTTCACAATTTATACAATTTTAATAACAATATTTGGAACAAGTTTTATTGTTTATATGTTTTATAAGTTGCCATTAGGATATTAATTACCTTTATTTTGGTGATATTATGGGTTTACAATAGGTTATCACAATGTATCATTTTTGTTCTTTGACTACTAGATGAAATTATTTTTCTTTTTTAGTGGTTCTGTTATTCCAAAAGAAAAGTGTATTCTCATGTTACCATTTGTTTTTTTTGTTTTCCTGTTAGTTCACAAGATTGGAAAGCAAGACTCAAGATTCCACCAGCTGATACACGCTATAAGACTGAGGTAAGGTCATGGAATACCATCATGTTATACCTTAAGTCATTGGTTATGTATATTTTGCATTAATCACATTTTCTTGAGATCCTTAGAGCATAAGACCTTAGTTGTGATAAGTCTTACTTTTTGTTCCGCATAATCTTGTTAGTATGGAGCCATTTTTCATACGTTAATATATTATAAATTATTGATGAAAACCGTTCTTGTCATAGAATGTAACTGGCACAATATCAATGTATCATGTCTTTTCTTAGTGCCTTGTGAACATTTGGTAATTTAGTGTCAGTTATTTAGAATACAATTGCACATGTAGAATTTACAAACTACTTGAACTATTTATACCTTGTCTAGAGATTGACATGTATTTAGTTTTATTCCTTGTAACTAGTGCTATCAATGGCATTTACCCTTAATGTTAGATTTCTGAGTGTTATTATGTTATTAGATTTTACATATAATATTTCACTTATTATTTCTTATACTTGGAAAGGTATAATAAAATAATACCATTCACAGATCAGTCATTTTAGCTACTTTATTAACTTTTTTTACATATTTATGTGCTGGTCTTGATCTGGTTTCATTTTGCTCTCCAGGATGTAACAGCAACAAAAGGAAATGAATTTGAAGATTACTTTTTGAAGCGCGAGCTGCTCATGGGAATATATGAGAAGGGTTTTGAAAGGCCTTCTCCCATCCAAGAAGAAAGCATTCCAATTGCTCTTACTGGCAGTGACATTCTTGCTAGGGCTAAAAATGGAACTGGCAAAACAGCTGCATTTTGCATTCCTGCATTGGAAAAAATTGACCAAGATAATAATGTTATTCAAGGTTTGATCTCTTCCTCTAGTCCTCGATTCTCATAACCTTGTTCAAAGAACTGTATATAATGATGTTTCAATTCAATAAGCATATCCGGTAGCCTGTATTTGATTGTAAGCATTGTTCTACTAAAAAAGGAAAATAGGATTTATGACTGGTAAGGTTCAGCTAGAGTCGCATTAACAAGCTGGGCAAGGGTGCATCAAGTTTGAACATTGTTAAATTCAGAATTTATTTCTCTTTTCTTTATTCCCTACTGGACAACTTGTTTTAGCAAAAGCTCTATGATTTAGATACAAGATTTTGAAATTTCAACTATACTAATGGATACCTTGTTTTGGCAAGTTTTCCCTTAAAATTTATTTATCTGAAGGACACAGTTTGATTTTGTTGCTACAGTTGAAAATAGTTGTTGTATATGCTTGTGGCATTGTTGAATCATGATTTAATTCTGCATTATCTTAAGCTATTTCATGGTTGTTGACTATTTCAATAAGCATGATGATTGGCTTTGCATGTTCTGAATGTTTTCTATGTATTTTTATGTCCTGCAGTTGTTATACTGGTCCCAACCCGAGAATTGGCTTTGCAAACTTCTCAAGTGTGTAAAGAACTTGGAAAGCACTTGCAAATTCAAGTTATGGTTACAACAGGTGGTACCAGCCTGAAAGATGATATAATGCGCTTATATCAACCAGTTCATTTACTAGTTGGAACTCCAGGAAGAATATTAGATCTGGCTAAGAAAGGTGTTTGTATTATGAAAGATTGCTCTATGCTTGTTATGGATGAGGTAAATACATTTATCCTGGATGCCACTTGTCTATATATATAATTTGGTTGAGAAGAATGAACAGTTTGTATATATTTCATATTTAAAGAGGTTTGGGAAGTTTAAGTTAAGAATAATGATTGAATGTTATCACACAAATATGATCTAATGTGCAAATCGGTAGTAGAAGGAAATGCCTTTGTTAATTTTTTTTCTCATTTATGTTTTAAATATTGAAAAAATATATTTTCTCTTCCATCATTTGTGCATGTTCTTTCTATGGTACTTTTAAGGATGTTTTTAGTGGTTAAGTTACTTATCTATATGAGGCTTAACATAGCTTTCTGTGTTTGCGTGTTTGCCAGGCTGATAAGCTTCTGTCTCCGGAGTTCCAACCTTCTATAGAGCAGCTGATTCATTTTCTTCCTACAAACCGTCAAATCTTGATGTTTTCAGCAACATTTCCAGTTACTGTAAAGGATTTCAAAGATAGGTATCTTCATAAACCTTATGTCATCAACCTTATGGATGAGCTAACTCTGAAGGGTATTACGCAATTTTATGCATTCGTGGAAGAGAGACAGAAAGTCCATTGCCTAAATACTCTATTTTCTAAGGTTGATTTTTCTTTGTTCTCTTGGTTTTCTTATAGCTGCCTGTGAATGTGTTGTTGATGTTGAAGTCTTCTATTGCAGCTGCAAATAAACCAGTCTATCATCTTCTGCAACTCAGTGAATCGTGTGGAACTCCTTGCCAAGAAAATCACAGAACTTGGGTATTCATGTTTCTACATTCATGCAAAGATGTTGCAAGACCATCGTAACAGAGTGTTTCATGACTTCCGCAATGGTGCATGTCGAAATCTTGTTTGTACTGGTATGTTACTGACACTTTAGTACTATCCTATAAATGAGCACATTTTTCCCTGTTGCATGTGAATAATACCTATCCTACTAGTTATGGTTATGTGTAACATTTATTACGTTTTAGTTGATTTCTTTGTTGGGATATTATATTCGTTGCTTTATTCTCAAAAGCAAATTTAGTTATCATTAATTGTATAATCTTTATCTTTTTTGGTGTTGTGCACTTATGTCATAGTATATTTAGTTTATATGTTTATTTAAAATTTTGGTTAGATATTATACTTTTACATATATTGTAATAATTGAAGTTTTTCATGTTTCTTTATCTGAAACATTTGCAGATCTTTTTACTAGAGGAATAGACATTCAGGCTGTTAATGTTGTTATTAATTTTGATTTTCCCAAGAACTCAGAGACTTATTTGCACAGGGTATGTATAATTTCTGGTCGCTCCCTCCCTAACTCATTTTCTTAGATACTAGTTATCTGTACATGTTCTAAAGGGCGCTATGCTGATGACAGGTTGGTCGTTCAGGGAGGTTTGGGCACCTTGGGCTGGCAGTGAACTTGATTACATATGAGGATCGCTTTAATTTGTATGTAATTTACATTTGAATGATTTTTTGAGACACTTGCTGTAGTTTTCTGATGCAATTTCCTCTTTCGTTCAGATATAGGATTGAACAGGAACTTGGAACTGAAATAAAGCAGATTCCACCGCAAATTGATCAGGCAATTTATTGCCGGTGATTGGTTGTAAATACCAGGATTGTGTTTACAATTGTGGCTAATAGCAGTGGTGAGTGACAGGATTTTTGTTTTCCGTAATTAGTATGCCAATTTTCCAAATCCAAGCAAGAGTAAAATGTGGAGATAAATATGAATAATTTTAAATGTAATACTTTGCTACTGCAACTTGGTTTCAGGGGAGACAAATTATTCCTTTCTCACAAAGGACTTTCATATTGTAATTAATTTCTATTATGGATGACAAATCTGTTGTGATAAGCCAATACTGTATGTGTTTTTTGTGAAATATTCAATTTTGGCGTATCTTCATTTTTATTAAGTTTTGATTAAGCTTTTTTTCTGGATACCTTGTATTAATTCATGTAGTGATATATGCCTGATTGTGTTTTGGCTCAAAATATGATTTGTAGCTGCTGTTGCTGTTGCTGATGTTTGTATTCTTACAGGTTAGTGTGGCCGTGGCACAAGCAGGTGCATGGGAGGATTTGCTAAGCTAGTGAATGGTGTATTATTGGACCCTGGCATGAGAGGATGCACTTTCAAAACTGGGTATTATTGGACCCATTATTGAGTGCTTTTCGATTAATTCTGGTTTTGAGAGCCCTTAAACATTATTAAGACATTTTTAGAGTTTAATATTGGCTTTTAACTGCCAGGATAGTTCCAGGGTCCAGTTTGGGTTTCCGTTAATTACATTTGCAGATTTATATTCTCATTACATATTTTAGTATTGTAGTTTTACAATATGGTTTAGGGATAATATATACCTTGTTATGAATATGTCCCTTATGCTATTATTCTATCGGTCTGTCATTATGGGTTCTTATAAATTGTAGATTCTTAGACGTAGAAATTTCAAGCTGAGCATATGGTTCATGCCGGTGCTGTTAATTGCCTTTCGCCAGGATTTCATGGCCATTGCCGTTGAAGCCTCGAAAGCCTTACCAAGTTTGTGGAGTCTTTCTTTTTGGTTGTTTTTATTTTTGCATGGGGCTCGTTGGGACCCTCATCAATTGTTAACTTCTTGAGCTATGAAGGTACATCGTACTGAATTGGTATCTGCGTGGTAGGTATTCTTATGTTCATGGGTTTTTATACCCAAGGCATTGGTAGAATGCATATTTCCTTTTAGGTTGCTCAACAATTTGCCGCTAGCTTTGCAAAAAATGTTTTATTTGAATGTAAAAATCAAGGGTTTCTTTGATAACACTTTTTCCGTTTAAAGTTTTTTTCTAAAACATATTATATTTCAGCTTTAATCTATCAATAAAATATTTTTCAAAGTGGTTTAAAATAGTTGCTACACGCCAGAAAACTGTCGCGTGTTTTAACTGTTCATGATTGTTTTTATAAATGTGTTCTAAGACAATTTCCAATGTATTTGTGTACGAACATTCAGAAAACAGAACTAGTTTATTATAACAGTAAACTAACAGTGCCCCAAAAAGCACGTATCACCATGATTTTGTTAAATTAAATCTTACTCTTGATACCTGTTTAATTTTTCTGCGTGTTGACATTTGGAAGTTAGTATTTGTTTTTTCAAAGGGAAATGAAATTTTTGTAAGAGAAGTAAAACTATTAGTCAGAAGATATAGGTAAAAAATGACTTAAAATTTTTATGGAGTTTGGTTCCTATCCTCTTTTGTACGTTATGATGTTTAATGAGCCCAACATCAGTAACTATCTCTTGGCAATTGCTTTCTGAAAATATTAATTTTTGTATTACAGATTTTCTTATCTAGAATGGGTTTTTAATTTTTTTTTCTGGATTTTTATTTCTGAAACACAAAAAGCTCTTCAGGATCTATTTTTTTGAAATGTATTAATTTTAATTTCAGATTTTCATTTTCAGAATATTTTCGAAATTTAAAATTGTGTTGGATGCAGGTTCAAAAATATTGGGTGTAGAAAGAATTTGCCCTATCCCTTATGATTGTACAGGATTTACAAAATTTAACTTTTGGACCGAGCCTTGGAAGTTATAATTTCTTCATTATAACTTAATTGATCCCGTGGTCCTTATTTTCTCATGTTTTAGTTACCACACCTTCAAACTAAATTTGTATTTGGTTGAAGTTGTGTTGATCAGAGATGTTGGGGAGAAAATCTGGGAGCAGCCCTTTCTCGTCAGAACATTAAAATGCGTTTGTAGCAAACATTCAAAGATTAATATCTTTTGAGGTAAGTCTCCAAACGAAATAGTTTCCTCATACAGCTAGGACTTAAATCCTTTATTCATAAGGGACTAAACTGTATACTATTATTCTTCTCAACTTTATTGCTTCTTTTGGATTATTACCACAAGAGGTGCATTCATTATTTACTCTGCCTGCTCTTTACTTCCTCAATACCACGCCACACTTTTCGAAATCATACAATATTTAGCATGTTGCTTTTTGGTGGCCATAAGTGCTTACTCACACTTCATTTCACACTGCAATATCTACAAAATAAATTTATGCTCACTCTCTTAAATATTATTTAAGTTAACTTATTTTACAATAAGAGTGTCTGAAAACTGTCTAAAAGGTAATCAAACACTTCAACAAATGAGTAATCAAATAATGTACTTCTGGAGAGGAAGAGATTGTCATTTCTCTCACCTAATATTTTCTTCTACTTCTTAGAATAACTTTTTAAATAAAAAAAATATTAAGTTTTTAAAATTCTTAAATTTTTCAGAAAATATAATCTAATTCAAAATCTTTCAAATTACATGTTTTGAAAATATTCTATTCAAAATTTATAATTTAATTTTTTTTCCATACATTAGAGTAATCCTCCCATAATATCACATAATATAATTTTTAATTACATAGAAACATTTCCAAAACAATTTAAAATATTTATTTGAAAGATGTGGTGGACACACGTGATGATCTGCAAATCCAGCAAGGGCTTGGTTTGGAGTTGTGATATAAAAGAGCAGCAATGATTCTTTGTAGGTGAAAGGTTTGAAGATTAGAGACCTAAATCTTAAGAAATTTTAGGCAAGGGAGTAAGAATGGCAGCATTTCATTATTACTCAAATTAATCTTACAATTTCAGCACCCAATCTCTTATTATATAGGACTAGGAGGCTGAAAATGAAGAGCCAAATGTGCACAAAATGAAATGAAGTTGACGCCTAAATGAGAGCACACATGTGGAGGTAGGTTCTAGAATCCTTCCATGTGTGGAAAGGCCTAGAACTTACACTCCATGATGTCTATGTGTGGGCTGGACTTTAGTTTAATTAGGAAATCCTAATTAAACTTAAGATTTAGCCTTCTAGGTGCCTCTTTGCATGTTTCAACACAATTACAAAAATAAATTAAACTATGCTACTTTAAAAACTATTCTACACTAGAGTTTATGACATGTAAAAATGTGTCCTCTTGGCCCCTATTTGACCATAACTCTAGTGGTTGCCTTATTTTAATATTTAGGTGACCTTTCAAAGGATTGGTGTTGGGGCCTCTTCCATCAAATAAGGTGCAAAATGTTTTATGTTCTTGGCTTGTTCTATAGTTACAAATAAAGTACAAAAAGAGATGTTTGTAGTTCAGGAGTTTATGGATGTATTTCCTGATGAGATTCTTGGACTTCCACCAAAAAGAGAGATAGAGTTTGCAATTGACTTGATTCCTGGAGCAGGTTCTGTGTCAATTTTTTCATATCGAATGGCACCAACAGAGTTAGCTGAATTGAAGAAACAACTAGAAGACTTATTGGAGAAACAATTCATTCGACCTAGTGTTTCTCCATGGGGAGCTCCAGTGTTATTAGTGAAGAAGAAGGATGGTTCATCACGTTTATGCATAAATTATAGACAATTAAAAAAGTTAACAATAAAGAATAAATAGCCTCTTCCTAGAATTGACGATCTGATGGACTAGTTGCATGGGGCAATTGTTTTTTCTAAAATAGATCTGCACTCAGGTTATCACCAAATTTTAGTGAAAGTGGAAGATGTTCAGAAGACTGCTTTTAGATCAAGGTATGGTCACTATAAATTTCTGGTCATGCCATTTGGTGTGACCAATTCTCCAGCTATCTTTATGGATTATATGAATCATATATTCAGATTTTTTCTTGATAAGTTTGTGGTAGTGTTCATAGATGATATCTTGATCTATTCTCGTACAAGGGAAGAACATGCAGAACATCTTAGAACTGTCCTGAACATTTTGAGAGAAAAACAGTTATATGCTAAACTTTCAAAAAGTGACTTTTGGATGTCATAAATACAATTTTTAAGACATGTCATCTCTGCACAGGGAATATCAATAGATCCTTCTAAAGTGGAGGTTGTACTTCAGTGGGAACGTCCTAAAACTGTTACAAAAATTAGAAGCTTTGTCGGGTTAGCAGGATATTACATGAGATTTATAGAAGGCTTTTCTAAAGTAGTGGCTCCTTTGACGCAATTGACTAGAAAGGATCATCCTTTTGCATGGACTGAACAATGTGAGAGAAGCTTTGAAGAGTTGAAAAGAATGTTGACTAATGTTCCTGTATTGACAATCCCCGATACCAATCAGTCTTTTGAAATTTTCTGTAATATTTCCTATCAGAAATTGAGTTGTGTTTTGATGAGAATAAAAAAATATGATTTAATTGATTGTTAACTTCGATACTTATTTTACTTTATTTTTAAATCATAATTATTTTCATCTCTATCCAATGATCTAATTATGAGATTATTATGCATATAAAGATCGTTGATGGCACTATTTTTATGATACCAAATAAAAAAAACCTATGACATTAAGAAAGACTAAAGACTATCGTTAATACGATTGCAACTTGAATATTTGTGAATATAGATTACTAATTAAAATAGTATAACACATTTCACACATTCACCTTTTGAATCGATTAATAAAAAACAAATACTATCACCAAGCATAATTTTAAGTCATCAGTAATAAAATGATAAAAACACTGATTATAAAATTAAAAGTTGTCTTTTTCCAATAAAACATAAATATACTCTTTTTTTCTATAGTTTTTAGTGTATTTTTATATGATTTATAATATTTTAAATTTTTTAAAATTTAAAATATTCCTTCAGAATTCTGCAACAGTGAATCTTTTCATATTCCAAAACAACCTTTTCATTTTCCATCTTAGAAAACAGAACATCTTTTGGGATTCTTAAATCTTTTTAATGCATAACTTCACTTCCTACTTTATTTTTAAAATTCAATTTTATTTTGCTTCTCACATGCTAACTCTATAAAACCAGATGATAGTTGCTTCTCTCATTCTCACATTCATTCCAATCTACTTGTTTTTGTTACCAATTCATTCAAGTCAGTAATCCCTATGTTTCATATTTTCTTCAAATTTTTCTTTATGTCTTTCTATTCAACATTCCAAACTTGCAAAATTTAGCTTCACCTCTTATATGTGTGTGTGAGTATCTACTGGGGTTCATCAGTTCTTATTTTTTTCCAAGTGGATATTAACATCTGTTGCCTCTATCAGGTTGAAATTTGTAAGTTCCTGAAATGGGGAACAACAACAAAAGGCTTAAGTTGATGTTTGAGAAGTATACCTGGAACATCACCAACTTCTCTAAAGTTTTTTCCTTTAAACTTTTCTCCGACAAATTTATACTCGATGGCCACACATGGTACTTTGTTCAAATTTTGCTTACTGATTTCGCTTCTCACAATGTTTTCTTTTGTCTGTTTTAATAATGTTTTAACTTTGCTTTTAGGCAGATTGTTATCACCCCAATTTGGGGCATGGCCGAATACTTGCACATTTTTTTAGAACCAGATGAGGGTTGTGCTAATTTACCTGAGGGCTGGAAAAAAACTGCAAATGTCAGTTTTGCTGTAACCAACCAGGTTAATGACAGAATGACTATAAGAAAAGGTATTTTCATACTTCGGTCTTTCTAAATTTGAAGTTTTTGTTCACTGTTTTTTGTCAAAGTAGACCTTGTAACCATTTAAAAACCAACTTATTATGCTTTGGGAGGAGAGATTTTGGGTGGAAGAATCAAATTATGATTTGTTTTGATCTTAATGAGTCAATTATTTTTAATCTGAATCAACTAACCCTTGGTATATGAATTTTCCAGGATTTGAATTTGAGTATAGTGCAAATGACAATTGTTGTGGTGTAAGTTTCTTACCTTTACATGAACTTAAAGACCCTTGTAGTGGGTTTCTTGTGAATGATACTTGTATGATTGAAGTTGGGATTTTTGTCACCAAGTATGTGGATGAGAATAAAGAATATCCGCCTGTTTGCAAGATTGATGACAACCCTACGAACGACAATGATAATCCTTTATTTCATGAAATGTTCAGAAGCTCATATAAAAAAATAGAGCAAAATTTTGTTCCACTGTTAGTAGAAGCATGTTTACAGCATCCCTCACTTGTTGTAAGTCAGGAGAAGAGAAGTTGCAGGTTTACTGAATGGGCATTCACAGCTTTGGATCGAGTTCTTCATTTCCTCAATAATAAAATATTAAAAGATATGGATGAAGAAGCATGTAATCATCTCCAAATTTTGTGGGATGAACTTAAGACATTTGGGTTTGATTTGACTTGGTTAGAGTTTTATGTTGAATCTGCTTTGGATGTGAAAAAATATATGGAGGATGTTGATGAGATGATAAAGAATGTGTTTGCTTTAAAGATTGAAGCAGAGAAGTTGAAGGTAAGGATGATTGAAACAGAGACAGAACTTGAAATGTCAAGTAAGGAGTTGATGAAAGCAGAGAAAATAGGTGTAAACAAAATTTGGATGCCAAATTAGAAAAGATGTGAAAAGATGTGAAGGGACACATTCATAAGATGAATTTATTTTGGAGACTATTTAGTTTTATGAAACTGCTGATTGATATTACAATTTGATTAATGATTATGATAATCTTTGCTGTAGAGATTATCAACTATTTATGTTAGAAGTAATTAATAGTTTTGACTTTTTATATTTTAAGAAATCTTTATTTTTAGTTTCTAAAAATATTATTACAATTTTGATCATTTAATTTTGCTTTTTTATTTTTTTTTAAATATAGGTTTTATAAAATGTCAACAAAATTACAATTAATCATGTTGTGTAAGTTATGTGTTTTAGATACTCATGTATTGAGACATTTGTTTACTTAGCTCATTAATTAGTTTGTTATAAAAAAAAATTAATTCTATTTTTGAATAAGAGTAACAAAATAAATATAAATTTATTTTTATAAAATAGAATAAATAATTACATTTTGTGTAAATTTATAGGTGGTGTACAATTAATTTTAGATCACTTTGTTATATATCCTAAAAATTTTAAATTTTAATATGTATTCTGGATTCTACATTTAATACATTCAAAATGTATATATATTTTAAGAGACAAATTTATCATTTTAGGATAGAGTACATGTTTAAAAACATAAAGCATACCCTTTTAATGAAAATATGAGAAACATAAAAAAAAACTCAGACGAATTTGATCCATACAAATACAAGTACAATTTAAAATTAGAATTTTCATCTATACAAATACATGTACAATTTAAATTAGAATAAAAGAGGCCGATCCAAATTAAAAAAAACTAGGAGGTTAAGGTGACATTAAAGGAAGAATTAATAATAAATGTGATTTTCAATTTAACAAGTTTAGTGGTTGTTGTTAACCTAATTTTTTTTATTATAAATAACATCAACTAATTTAGAAAGATGTTATGATTATGTTTAGTAAGGTTAATAAATTATGAGTATATTTGGTAAGATTAATAAATTTCTTAATAATTTGTTTGACTAAATTATAAGATTTAACCAGTACAAATGGTTTGATAAGGATTTTATTTTTGAAACTTACTAACTTAATTAGTATATAGTTTATAACATACTTAATTTTCTCAATTATCATTGTTTTATATTTTAATATATCTTATTATCTTAATTTCTTTAGTTATTACTACTTATTTTTAATTTTATAAATACAATCAGCTACTGTACTATTTTTTTTTTGTATTTGTTCTATTATCTTTATTTTTTTATCTAATTTAAATTAATTATTTTTAATATTACAATTTAAAATAACTAATGTTTACATAAAAATTATATATATTTAAAATTGAAAAGAAATGTGAAAGTAGTTTAAATTGATAAATAAAAAATAAATTCATAAAAATTATATTAGATTAGTACCTATTAATTTAACTAGTTTAGATAAAATAAACTATTCAAATAAAAAATATACAGTTTAAAAATTATAAAAGAATTAATTTTTAAATAATACATGTTTGTCTAAAAATAAAAATAAATTGTCAAAAAAATTCTTATAATTTTTGTAAGCAACTCAACATTAAAAATAAATAAATATATATTATTTTAATTCAATTTTTTATTTTTTATTTTTGATTTAGATATAAATTATTTAATTATGATAAAAAAGTAAAACTTACAATCATTTATGATATAAAGAAAAATAAAAATAGCGTAATTTTTAATTCATTTTGTCAAAAAAGTAAGATTAATTTTATTCAATTTTTAAATTTTAAAGTATTGACATTAAGGGATATTAATATAAATGTACTACCGAATATTGAGATGATAAAGTTCTATAATATATTATCGAGTATTGAGATGACGAGGTACCGTAGTGATCTACCAAATGTCAAGATGATGAGGTCCTTTAGTCTATTATCTAATGTTTAAGATCTCGAAGTCCTTTAGTGTATTATTAATAAATGTATAATAATAGCTGAATATTCAAAGGGTAAAAGGCATGTAAAATGGAAGGAATAAGCACAATTATAATCTAGGAACATGTTAAAAATTTCTAACTCAAATTGCACATGAAGAAAACAAGGAATGTGCGTAGAATTGTGCAAAAAAGTGAAAAAAAGAAGACAAACAAGGAAGGATTTGCCCAGTGCATGGATAAGGGATCAACATAATGAAAAATATCAAAACAATGATCGCATCTTCATCCGTCGGGTGAATTGAGCCCAAAACACATGAAGTTTCCAAAAACTAAAGCCTTGAACAAATCCCAAAGGGTTGAGCATATCAAATACTTAACCATGAAGAAAGTCCAATTCCGCTAAGAAAAGGCTCAAGCCTAAAAGTTGGAACTTGGAAGATTTATCTTGGACCTGAAGTCAATCTAACCTTAACTTATAACCAATATTTGGAAGACATTAGAAGGATCTAAGGCTAATCCCGGATGATTCTTTGACTTTGGAATCCTTGAAAGCCCAAAGATTGAAGATTAAAGCTAAAAAGGATTTATTAAGGATGAAAAAAGCCAACCCGCTAAGCAGATTGCCAATTCCCATGATCCCTGTGAAGCCCAATTCTAAAATCTATAAATAGGGACTTTGGATTAACATCCAAAACATTGAGAGGTAGTGAAAGATACCTATAGGTATCAAGAATTAGGATTAGAAAGTTCAAGTGAGATCCGTCAAAATCTAATCAGGCTTAGTAGGTCAGAGCCTTAGAAGAAGTGAAGACCAATCTCTAGAGAAAGGAGTCTTGAAGCCATGTTGGCCACAACATCAAAAGGATCCTTGTTGTTGTAATTTACCTTCTCATCATGCCTTCTACTGTAAGATTTCATTATAAGTTGTTAAATATACTTTGTTGGGATTGGATGACAGTGTGATATATTTGGAGTTATTATTGTTTGTAGATGCATGTTTTTCTTTTGTATTAAACTTCCTTGTGTCTGATAATGTGCTTAATACTCAACGATGAGGATCGACCATTGATTGTCCATAGGGCATGAATGACACCAAAAGGTGATTTCATGTTTTTGAACCCTATTCAACCAATCATGGGACTCAATGGTCGTAGAGCGCAGAACTTATATCATAGTGAACTGTTCCATATTGCATATGTGATATCATAATAGTGACTTACTGCTTTAGATGACCTTGCGCGAGGAATCTTCCTGGGTTGGCCAAAACTGGAACATGGATTTTGAATGAAACATTACATATATGAATAGCAATAACAAAGGAAAGACACATGGTTATTCCAATTCCAACATCTGTACTATGTTGATATTTCCTTGCTTTCGTGATTGATCTAATACTTCATGTAACAACGTTTTTTTTTTAAAAACAAACAAAACCCTTGCCCTCTGTCACGCACCATTCTTCTTCTTTCTTCTTTCTCCCTCCATCTCTCCCTTTTATCTTCTCTCTTAATTTCTCACTTCATACCTCATCTATTTTAGAATTTGATCATACCATGTTGTAGCTGAGGAGCTAAGGAACATTTCTACCTGGTCAGAATTTCAAACAGAGTAAGTTCATTTTTACTCTAAATATTCTTTGTTCTCTGTTTTTCCTTAGGATTTAGTCATCAATCTTGGTGGAGTCAGTTGAGAAGATTAATCCTCTCAACTTATTCTACTATATACTGAATTTATGTTTTGTTTGGATAAAATGTATTAGGCCCTTAAATTTTGAAGCTTATCCAGACTAGGAGGATAAAATTATAGAAGTTGCTTGGAAAGCAAGCAATTAAGGTAAGAGAATCTAACTTTAAATCTCAATAGTACCCTAGGCTAGAAGATCTGCATATGGAGGGGACGTGGTCCCAATATTCAAATTCTCTTGCAGGGATGTTATTTATTTATATATTGTGTGTTTGTTTATATATTATTTAAACTTTATAAATATTATATTTTGATAGTTTGAAAGTTAAATATTGTTTTGATGTTGGAAAAGTTCTTGAATGATATAAATTTTTAAATGTTCTGATTGAATGATATGTATTATATATGAATGATGAAAATTGTATGAAATTGATGTCATACATTTCGGATAATGTATGAGTTGTTATTTGATGGTACATTAAGTATGAAAAACCTATGTTTAACAGAGATCCTCTGGCTTCATTGATGATCTAACTCATTTAAACTAAAATATCAGGTGGTGAGAAGCTGAGAGGGAGTTCATACACACCGGGTCCCGCTTACACTCGGTATTGGATGTTTGAACTTACCCTAATCCTTTCTATTGAATTCGCTGATAATCTTTGGATCAGGTGTTAGTCTCTGGTAGGGGCATACTTAATGAGTCTTCTGGAAGATGAAGTGGGATTGAAATGAAATCCAATGATTGTGATTGAAAATAGATCCATGTGTGGTCTATATGAATGGTAAAATTAATATTGAAATTTTATATGACAACATTTAAAGAAATGTTTATAAATGATTTGTTTGATTGGTTCATTTTGCAAAAATTAGATATGATATGAAATTTCTTTCCTTAGCTTACCCTTGTTTTTCTTGTTGTGTTTGAACTACGATGACTGTACTACGTACACGAGCATATGACCATACAAGTGTTGGAGGTTCTAGAGGGCATTAGGATGTTCTTTTGAACCGTATATTGTAAATATTTGTATTTCCATAAGTCCTAATCATGTATTAGGACTGTTTTGAAAAGCTCCAAGTTTGTATAGAAATCGGTACAACTTTTATTGTAATATATGTAATTTATGGGGTGTTACATTTAATGGTATCAGAGCGGTTCATCCTTAGGATAACCTGAGGGTAGTGGGTTTATTGTGTTTCTCCTGCGTGTAAATTTTTGTTTAAGTCTAGCTTTAAGGCTTAGCTAAAAGTGCCTAATAGGATGTTTAACAATGTTGTTTTCTTGAAATTTTGTTTGTACTTGAGTCAAAGTAGTTGTTATGAATAAAAATGAAAGTATTAAGAATGAAAAAAATCTTGATAGAGTGGTAAGGGTGCACACTCATGAACAGATCAAGATTATTTTCTATCTTAATTCTAAATAGCTAAAGTACATTTTAGAGATAAGTTTTGATTGGTTTTTACCTGTTTCGTATGATTATTTCTTTTAAGTTAATTTGTCTTAAAGATGTAGCGGGAAATTTTTAGTAATTTCTAATTCAATTCTTTATGTGCTTAGAAGATGGCACGTAGACCACCTACTCCACCTCCACCAGTAGATATTCCCAACTTAGCTCGGGAAATAGAGATGATGGCAACAACCTTGCAACAATAGAGTGCTACTATGGCACAACAACATCAGGCCGCCCTTCATCAATTAGAAATAACTAGATTAGCAGCTGAAACGTCTCAGCTTCATCAACAACCTCACACCTTTAGTCTAGAGGATTTTCTGAGACACAATCCACCCAAGTTTAATGGGTGAGAGATATAAAAAGAATCTTTGAAGCTACTCAATGCTTTGAAGAGAGAAAGTTATTCTATGCCATTTATGTACTAACTGAAGAAGCTTGATTCTAGTGGATAGGCATAAAGCAAATGATGGAAGACAGAGGAGAAGATGCCACTTGGGAGAACTTCAAAGTAAGATTCTTGGAGGAGTATTTTCCTGATAGTGTCAGATATGCAAAAGAAATTGAATTCATGCAGCTGGAACAAGGAAATCTTTCAGTCACTGAATATGATACTAGGTTCAAACACCTAGCTAGATTCTACACCCAGACCATGACTGAGGTTTGGAGATGTAGAAAATTTGAGTTCGGGTTGAAGCAAGAGCTTAAAGAAGTGGTGATTCCTATGTCTATTAGAGATTTCCTTGCTCTAGTGGAGAAAACAAAAGTAGTGGAGAGTTTGAAAAGTAGTAGCAGACTTGCCAAGCCACAAGTGGGAGGACCTTCTAGAAGCACACCCAAATATGAAGATAAAAAGAAGCCTTATTCCAGATCTCAATACTTCAGGAGTGGAGGGCCTACTTCTCAGTTGCTACTAAATGTCAAATGTTTTAGATGTGGTGGGGAACACATAGTTAAATTTTTTCCTCATTCAGTGTCAAACGTTACATGTGATAGATGCCATAGATATGGTCATGCTACGAAGGACTGTCGTGCCAGACTTCCAGTCCCAAATATTACTGGAATGCGACAGAATAATAATCAGAAACCTAGAACAGCAGGCAAAGTTTTTGCTATTAATGGAGCTGAAGCTTCACAATCTGATAGCCTTGTTAGAGCTATTTGTTCTATCCTTGGAACACAGTTATCTGTATTGTTTGATTCTGGGGCAACCCATTCTTTTATATCTTTTGATTGTGCTAAGAAACTTAAGTTGCCAGTCCGAGAGTTAGAATTTGAGTTGGTGATATCTACAACAACAAAAGGTATTATAGTAACTTCTTCCATGTGTGCTGAGTGTTCAGTAATTTTAGATGGGCAGAGATACAAGATCAACATTATTTGTATACCTTTGAAAGATTTAGAGGTTATATTGGGAATGGATTGATTATCTGCTAATCATATCCTTATAGATTGTGGTCAGAAGAAGTTAATTTTCCCTGGATTAGAAGGAATGCAGGTTATCTCAGCTCATCAGTTTGAAAGAGAGATACAATAAGGTGCAAAATGTTTTATGCTCTTGGCTTGTTCTATAGTTACAAATAAAGTACAAAAAGAGATGTTTGTAGTTCAGGTATTTATTGATGTATTTCCTGGTGAGATTCTTGGACTTCAACCAAAAAGAGAGATAGAGTTTGCAATTGACTTGATTCCTGGAGCAGGCCCTGTGTCAATTTTTCCATATCGAATGGCACCAACAGAGTTAGCTTAATTGAAGAAACAACTAGAAGATTTATTGGAGAAACAATTCATTTAACCTAGTGTTTCTCCATGGGGAGCTCCAGTGTTATTAGTGAAGAAGAAGGATGGTTCATCACATTTATACTTAGATTATAGACAATTAAACAAGTTAACAATAAAGAATAAATATCCTCTTCCTAGAATTGACGATCTGATGGATCAGTTGCATGGGGCAGTTGTCTTTTCTAAACTAGATCTACGCTCAGGTTATCACCAAATTTTAGTGAAAGCGGAAGATGTTCAGAAGACTGCTTTTAGATCAAGGTATGGTCACTATGAATTTCTGGTCATGCCATTTGGTGTGACCAATGCTCCAGCTATCTTCATGGATTATATGAATTGGATATTTAGACCTTTTCTTGATAAGTTTGTGGTAGTGTTCATAGATGATATCTTGATCTATTCTCGTACAAGTGAAGAACATGCAGAACATCTTAGAACTATCCTGAACATTTTGAGAGAAAAATAATTATATGCTAAACTTTCAAAATGTGACTTCTGGATGTCAGAAATACAATTTTTAAGACATGTTATCTCTGCACAGGGAATATCAGTATATCTTTCTAAAGTGTAGGTTGTACTTTAGTGGGAACGTCCTAAAACTGTTACAGAAATTAGAAGCTTTGTCGGGTTAGCAGAATATTCAGAAGATTTATAGAAGGTTTTTCTAAAATAGTGGCTCCTTTGACTATAAAGGATCATCCTTTTGCATGGACTGAACAATGTGAGAGAAGCTTTGAAGAGTTGAAAAGAAGGTTGACTAATGCTCCTGTATTGACAATCCCTTATATCAATCAGTCTTTTGAAGTTTTCTGTGATGCTTCCTATCAGGAATTGAGTTATGTTCTGATGCAGAATAAGAAAATATAATTTAATTGATTGTTAACTTTAAAATTTATTTTACTTTATTTTTAAATCATAATTATTTTCATCTCTATCTGTGATGATCTAATTATGAGATTATTATGCATATAAAGATTGTTGATGGCACTATTTTTATGATACCAAATAAAAAAAAAACTATGACATTAAGAAAGACTAAAGACTATCGTTAATACGATTGCAACTTGAATATTTGTGAATATATACTGATTAAAATAGTATAACACATTTTACACATTCACTCTTTTGAATCGATTAATAAAAAACAAATACTATCACCAAGCATAATTTTAAGTCATCAGTAATAAAATGATAAAAACACTGATTATAAAATTAAAAGTTGTCTTTTTCCAATAAAACATAAATATACTCATTTTTTTCTATAGTTTTTAGTGTATTTTTATATGATTTATAATATTTTAATTTTTTTAATCAATGTTCTTTCTAAAATGATAGAATATCTTTATGGAAGATATCTGGAAATTGTTTTGGATGGTTAAAAATAACTCTTTCATTAGATAATTCTCTATTACATCCTAAAATTATCTAAACATTTTATTATTATTTTTTATAAGCAACTCAACTTTAAAATAAAACAAAATATTTTCCTTTAGTTTTAGATTTTTTAATTTAAATATGTAATAGGCAGAAATTACAAATAGGCACCAACATCAATTGCAGAATTTCTTTTATTTTTAAATATAAAAGTTTTTCTTATTGATCATATTACTCATAAAAATAGAATGTGAAGTGGTTGTTGAAATTGAAAAAAAAGATTTGTCTGACACCACATATACCTTCCAAATTCTGCAACAGTGAATCTTTTCATATTCCAAAACAACCTTTTCATATTCCATTTTAGAAAACAGAACATCTTTTGGGATTCTTAAATCTTTTTAATGCATAACTTCACTTCCTACTTTATTTTTAAAATTCAATTTTATTTTCCTTCTCACATGCTAACTCTATAAAACCAGATGACAGTTGCTTCTCTCATATCATTCTCACATTCATACCAATCTACTTGTTTTTGTTACAAATTCATTCTAGTCAGTAATCCCTATATTTCATATTTTCTTCAACTTTTTCTTTTTTGTTTGTATTCAACATTCCAAACTTCCAAAATTTAACTTCATCTCTAATTTGTGTGTGATTATCTACTAGGGTTCATCCGCTCTTATTTTTTTTCCAAGTGGATATTAACATTTGTTTCCTCAATGGGGAATAACAAGAAAAGGCTTAAGTTGATGTTTGAGAAGTATACTTGGAACATCACCAACTTCTCTAAAGTTTTTTCCTTTAAACTTTTCTCCGACAAATTTATACTCGATGGCCAGACATGGTACTTTGTTCAAATTTTGCTTACTGATTACGCTTCTCACAATGTTTTCTTTTGTTTGTTTTAATAATGTTTTAACTTTTCTTTTAGGCAGATTTTTATCACCCTAATTCCGAGCAAGGACGATTACTTGGAAATTTATTTAAAAGCAGATACGGAATCTTCTAATTTACGTGTGGGCTGGGAAAAAGCTGCAAATTTCAGATTTGCTGTAATCAACCAGGTTAATGACAAAATGACTATAAGAAAAGGTATTTTTCATACTTTAGTCTTTCTAAATTTTAGGTTTTGTTCACTGCTTTTGTCAAAGTAGACCTTGTAATCTATTTAAGACCAACTTATTATGCTTTGGGAGGAGAGATTTTGGGTGGAAGAATCAAATTATGATTTGTTTTAACCTTAATGAGTCAATTTTTTTAACCTGAAACAACTAACCCTTGGTATATGAATTTTCCAGGATATGATTATGCATCTGGCAATAGTTGTTTCGGTCATATCTCATCTTCACATGGACTTAAAGACCCTGGTAGTGGATTTATTGTGAATGATACTTGTGTGATTGAAGTTGGGACTTGTCACCAAATATGTGGATGAGAATAAAGAATATCAGCCTGTTTGCAAGATTGATGACAATCCTACGAAGGACAACAATAATCCTTTACTTCATGAAATGTTCAGAAGTTCATATGAAAAAATAGAGGAAGATTTTGTTCCGCTATTAGTAGAAGCATGTTCACAGCATCCCTCACTTGTTGTAAGTCAGGAGAAGAGAAGTTGCAGGTTTACTGAATGGGCATTCACAGCTTTGGGTCGAGTTCTTCATTTCCTCAATACTAAAAAATTAAAAGATATGGATGAAGAAGCATGTAATCATCTCCAAATTTTGTGGGATGAACTTAAGACATGTGGGTTTGATTTGACTTGGTTAGAGTTTTATGTTGAATCTGCGTTGAATGTGAAAGATTATATGGAGAATGTTGATGAGATGAGAAAGAGTTTGTCTGCTTTAAAGATTGAAACAGATAAGTTGAAGGCAAGGTTGATTGAAAGAGAGACACAAACTTGAAATGTCAATTTGGAACAATTATAAGGATTTTGAAGGGAAGCATTCATAATATGAATTTCTTTTGGAGACTGATTAGCTTCATCTAATGTCAATTTAGTTTTATGAAACTTCTGATTGGTGCTGATATTGCAATTTGATTAATGATTATGATAGTATTTGCTCTAGAGATTATATTTAATATGTTAGAATTAATTGTAATTTTGACTTTTTATATTTTAAGAAATCTTTAATTTTAGTTTCTAAAATTATTTTTCATAATTTTGATAATTTAATTTCTAATTATATTTAATTTTTCTCTTTAATTTTTTTTAAATAGGTTTTGTAAAATGTCAATATATAAAACTACAGTTGATCATTTTGTGGAAGTTATGTGTTTTATATATTCATGTATTGACACATTAACTTATTAATTAGTTTAGATTAACTTTTTTAATTTTAATTTTGAATAATATGAACATAATAAATATAATTATTTTTTTATAAAGTAGAATAAATAATTAAATTTGAGTAAATTTATAGGTGTCTCGTCTAGATCCATATACAATTGATTATATGCTATTGCATTTCTACTTTCATAAAAGTTTAATTTCTAATATGTAATTTGGATTTTGTATATTTTCTAAGTTGTTTTTTTTTTATATTTCGGATTATATAATAAAGATACATTTTAAAATATATCTCTAGATCTAAAAATATTTTTCAAAATGCATATTCAAAATACATTTGTAATCCAAAATATAAATATTTTTAAGAGATAAATTTATCATTTTAAAATTTCAATACAAGAGGCATACCCAAATCCAAATCTCAAAATTCTATATAGGAGGTTATTGTAACATTGGAGGAAGAATTAATATAATAAAGGTGATTTTCAATTTAACAAAGAAAGAAAAAATTTAGTGGCACTTGTTCACCTAAATTTTTATTATAAAATAAATAACATTAGGAAATTTAGAAACATATGTTATGATTGTATTTAGTAAGGTTAATAAATTATGCGTATATTTTGTAAGATTAATAAAAATAACTTATATTAGATTTTCTAAAAATGAAAAGAAATGTGAAAGTAGTTTAAATTGATAAATAAAAATAAATTTATAAAAATTATATTAGATTAGTACCTATTAGATTAACTAGCTTAGATTAATTATATTAGAAAAAATATTCATTTTAAAATATATAAAATTATAATTACATAATAAATAATCATGTTTGTTTATAAATAAATAAAAATATCTAAAAAAATTCTTATTATTTTTGTAAGCAACCCAACTTTAAAAAAAAATATTATTTTACTTCAATTTTAGACTTTTCATTTAAATAAAATTAAATATAAATTATTTAATTGTGATGTAATAAGCAGAAATTACAAATATGCACCAACTTCAATTGCAGAAATCATTAGTCATGGTGTTTTTATCTTAAAACTCACATCAGGTATAAATAAAAATAAAAATAACACTATGTTTAAATCACTTTGTCAAAAAAAGAGAGTAAGATTTCTGTTATTCAATTTCTAAATTTTAAAGTATTCACAATAGTAGGAAATATTAATCATAACATTTAATATTTATAAGATTTTGTATCAAAGAAAGAGCTAAAATTTGTATAGTAAAAGATAAAAAATTCTCAAATTTTGAAAGAAAAAAAGTCATATTGTAAAAGAAAAAAAAATCTAGAATCTCAAAAAGTTACTCAAAATCTTAAATAAAATTTATTATTAAAAAAATTAAATAAGATATTAAAAGATGAAAAGAATTAGTGGAATGTGATCTTACACTAAAAGGATGTATTAGAATCCCATAAGCTTGACCTAGACAGAACCCAATGCCACCATTTACCTTCCATAACCAACTTTTCATTTCCCCTTTTTAAAAAAAATACATATTTTCGGATTAAACTTCATTTCTTATCTTATTTTTAATATTTCCTACTCAAATAGATTCGTGTTAATGTCACGTGAGAATAAATATTTACAAATAATTTGATAGGCGTTCGATAATGTCAATATAATAGTTTCTAAATAATTTTGATATTATCTTAACAAGTGAATTTAAGTTTAAGTCAATTTTACAAAATTAATAGATAAAATTTATACTTTATACTTACTTGTGCACTATAAAATGTACACTATGAAATGATCTTATAGTTGAAGTAGGTCTTCTAACACTACACTTTACGTTTTTTATTGTTTCTGTTTTTCTTTCATTCCTTTTAGTTAAACTTCCATGACACTAGTGTTGTTATTGGAATTGAAAACCACTAAAGAATGCAACTCTCCAACCATTTTTCAATCTACTTTTTGTTTTCATCCCTTACCATCTATCTAATTCCCCCTTAAATAGAATGAATAAAACTTAAAGAATTTGAATATTCTCTTTATATCAAAGAAAACAATTCATGTCATTTTCCAAATGAATATGGTAGAACTAATTGTAATTTTGATATTTAATATTTAAAAAAATTGATTTCATAATGTCACAATTAAATATAAAAAATTAGTAAAACTTGTTGTGGTCATCAGACTTAAACAAAAGATATTTCAACTGATTTAAAATTCGAATCAACTAACTAAAATTAACACAAATTTAAAAATAAAACTTTCAAAAGAGATTTCAAATCATACAAACTTAGATCATAACTATGTGCAAATTAAAAACTAAAAATCTACCAAACTATACACACACAAATTCTTCATGGCAGATTTGAAAATCATCAAAGTCACCTTGTTCAACATTAATGAGTACCATGACGAGGTCTCGTGGTGTGTTACCAAATGCTGAGATGATGAGGTCATGTAGTGTACTATCTGAATCTCTAAGATCTCAAGGTCCTGTAGTGTACTACTGATAAATGTATAATCATAGTTGAATTCATAGGATAAACGACATGTACAATGGAAGGAATAAGCACAATTATCATCAAGGAACATGTCAAAACACTCTAACTCAAGTTGCACATGAAGAAAACAAGGAATGTGCAGATAATTGTGAAGATAAGTGCAAAAAAAAAAAAGGCAAACAAGGAAGGAGTTGTAGAGCCAATTCGCGAGTGCATGGAGAAGGGCTCAATAGAATGAAAATACCAAAACAATGAGCGCATCTTCATTCGTCGAGCAAATTGAGGCCAAAACACATGAAGTTTCGAAAGACTGAAGCCCTGAGCAAATTCCAAAGGGATGCGCAGATCAAATACTTAACCATGAAGAAAATCCAAATTCGCTTAAGAAGGGCTCAAGCCTAAAAAACCAAAGTTGGACTTGGAAAATTTAGCTTGTATCTAAAGCCAATATAACCTTAACTTATAACCAATATTTGGAAGAGATTTGAAGGATCTAAGGCTAATCCCTGACGAATCTCTAACTTTGGAATCCTCGAAAGCCTAAAGATTGAAGATTAAAGCTAAAAAGGATTGATTAAGGATGAAGAGAGCTATTATGATGAACAAATTGTTAATCCCCATGATCCATGTGAAGCTTAATTCAAAAGCTATAAATAGGGACTTTGGTTTAACATCCAAAGCATTAAGAGGTCTTGAGAAATCTAGAGAAAACCCATTGAGAGGTACTGAAAGATACATAGAGGTATCAAGAATTTGGGTTAGAAAGATCAAGTGAGATCCTTAGAGAGACTTAAATAATGATGTTCTGTTGATTCAAACTCAAAGAGCCTGAACCTTCAGAATCCAATCAGGCTAAGTAGGTGAGATCCTCATAAGAAGTGAAGACCAATCTCTAGAGAAGGGAGTCTTGAAGCCATGTTGGCCACAACATCAATAGGATCTTTGTTGTTGTAATTTAGCTTCTCATCATGCGTTGTACTGTAAGATTTGATTATGAGTTGCTAAATATACTTTATTGGGATTGGATGACACTGTGATATATTTGGAGTTAATGTTGTTTGTAGATGCATGTGTTCTCTTTTGTAATAAACTTCATTGGGTCGGTAGTGTGCTTAATACTCAACTGTGAGGGTCGACCATTGATTATCCAGAACTTGGGTTGGTCAAAACTGGAACATGATTTTTGAATAAAACATTGCATATATGAATAACAATATCAAAGGAAAGACACATGGTTATTCCAATTTCAACATATGTACTATATCGATATTTCTTTGCTTTCATGATTGATCTAACACTTCACCTCTCAATCTAAATATTAATTAGTATGTTGTTATTATTATTATTACTATTACTCTTACTATTATTATTATTATTATTATTATTATTATTATTATTATTATTATTATCATCCTCATCATATACGTAAACCATCTCCAATTCATGTTTCACTTCATTATAAAAGATAAAATACACTTTGATATCATTAATTTCCTATGGATCCATTGGTTGTACTACAGTTGTCTCTATCCTCTTTTTGACTAAAAGAGTGGAACTTATCTGAGCTTAATTAATTTACACCAAAGATCTCTGACATCTTGCCAGTTATTAACACAAACCACTCATCAAGTACCCAAGTGCTCAAAATGTCAAGGTCCAACTCCACATCCCGAAATCTAGGCAACAATTTAAAAATGATGATTAACGGTACTTGGACCTACTCGGATCTAACCTAGTCATCCATATATAGGAGCAATACCATCACCATAAATAGGTGAAGACCAAAGGAGAAAAGGTAATAAATTTTTGACTTTATTATATACTCACTACTTCGAGAAGTGACTTATAATCACAAGTACCTTATCAAGGACTTGAAGATCGAATACTCCATATCCTAAATAATTAAAAGAGTGCGTAAAATAGAAATTAAACCCTATAAAAATATTAACAAACAATAAAATTTATTATTTATAAGACTTTCTATAAGAAAAAGCTAAGATTTGTATAGTAAAAAATAACAAAAATTCTCAAATTTTGAAAGAAAAAAGTCATATTGTAAAAGAAAAAAAAAATCTAGAATCTTAAATGCTATTTAAAATCTTAAATAAAATTTATTAGTAAAACAAAAAATTAAATAAGATATTAAAATGAAAAATAAAATAGGGGAATGTTATCTTACACTAAAAGGATGCACTAGAATCCGAGAGTGGCAACGCAGCTTACAAAAGTTTGGTCTAAACAGAACACATTAATGATTTTGCAAACTTTTCAAGTCTTTTTTTCTGTCCTACCAAAACTTGAAAAGTTCTTTGAGTATAAGAAATGACTGCATTATGTTTTCGTTGTTGTGTGTGAATATCTACTAGGGTTCATCCGTTCTTATTTTTTTCCTCTATCAGGTTGAAATTTGTAAGTTCCTGAAATGGGGAATAGCAAGAAAAGGCTTAAGTTGATGTTTGAGAAGTATACGTGGAACATCACCAACTTCTCTAAAGTTTTTTCCTTTGAACTTTTCTCCGACAAATTTATACTCGATGGCCAGACATGGTACTTTGTTCAAATTTTGCTTACTGATTACGCTTCTCACAATGTTTTCTTTTGTTTGTTTTAATAATGTTTTAACTTTGCTTTTAGGCAGATTGTTATCACCCCAATTGGGAGCATGGACGATTACATTGATATTTATTTAGAAGCAGATAAGGATTGTGCTAATGTACCTGAGGGCTGGAAAAAGGCTGCAAATTTCAGTTTTGCTGTAACCGACCAGGTTAATGACAAAATGACTATAAGAAAAGGTATTTTTCATACTTTGGTCTTTCTAAATTTTAAGTTTTGTTCACTGTTTTTTTGTCAAAGTAGACCTTGTAACTATCTAAAAACCAACTTATTATGCTTTGTGTTAGAGGATAAGGTTTGGGAGGAGAGATTTTTTGGGTAGAAGAATCAAATTATGATTTGTTTTGACCTTAAATGAGTATATTATTTTCAATCCGAAACAACTAACCCTTGGTATATGAATTTTCCAGGATTTGAATTTGAGTATAGTGCAAATGACTATAGTTGGGGTATTGATGATTTCTTACCTTTACAGGAACTTAAAAACCCTGGTAGCGGGTTTATTGTGAATGATACTTGTGTGATTGAAGCTGGGATTTTTTTCACCAAGTATGTGGATGAGAATAGTGAATATCAGCCTGTTTGCAAGATTGATGACAACCCTACGAGGGACCGCAATAATCCTTTATTTCATAAAATGTTCAGAAGCTCATATGAAAATGTGGATCAAAAGTTTGTTCCACTATTAGTAGAAGCATGTTTACAGCATCCCTCACTTGTTGTAAGTCAGGAGAAGAGAAGTTGCAGGTTTACTGAATGGGCATTCTCAGCTTTGGGTCGAGTTCTTCATTTCCTCAAGACTAAAACAGTGAAAGATATAGATGATGAAGCATGTAATCATCTTCAAATTTTGTGGGATGAACTTAAGACATTTGGGTTTGATTTGACTTGGTTAGAATTTTATGTTGAATCTGCCTTGGGTGCGAAAGATTATATGGAGAATATTGATGAGATGAGAAAGAATGTGTCTGCTTTAAAGATTGAAACAGAGAAGTTGAAGGCAAGGTTGATTGAAAGAGAGACAAAACTTGAAATGTCAAGTAAGGAGTTGATGAAAGCAGAGAAAATATGTGAAAACTCAATTTGGATGTCAAAATCAGGATATTGAAGGGAAACATTCAGAAGATGAATTTCTTTTGGAGACTAACTATTTAGTTTTACGAAATTGCTGTTGATATTACAATTTGATTAATGATTATGATAATCTTTGCTGTAGAGATTATCAACTATATCTGAAGAAACAAGAAATCAAGTCAATCTCATTTTCCAAATGAATATGTTAGAACTAATTGTAATTTTGGCTTTTTATATTTTAAGAAATCTTTAATTTTTGTTTCTTAAATTATTTTTCATAATTTTGATAATATAATTTCTAATTATATTTAATTTTTCTCTTTGCTTTTTTTTTTAAAAAAAATATAGGTTTTGTAAAATGTCAATATATAAAACTACAATTAATCAGTATTGACACATTTGTTTACCTAACTTATTAATTAACTTGTATTAACTCTTTTTATAATTTTAATTTTGAATAAGAGGAACATAATAAATTTTTAAGTATTCATAGTAGGGAATATTAATCATAAAATTTAATATTTATAAGATTTTGTATCAAAGAAAGAGCTAAGATTTGTATAGTAAAAGATAAAAAAAAATCTCAAATTTTGAAAGAAAAAAAGTCATATTGTAAAAGAATAAAAATTCTAGAATCTAAAAAGGTTACTCAAATCTTAAATAAAATTTATTATTAAAACAAAAAATTAAATAAGATATTAAAAGATGAAAAAAAATTAGTGGAATGTGATCTTACACTAAAAGGATGTATTACCTTCCAAAATCTGCAATTATTTTTATAAAACTAATTTTTAATATAAAAAATTAGACTAAAGGAATAATTAAAAAATGTCTGAGCCCGGGTTCGAACCGGGGACCTCTAGTGTGTGAGACTAGCGTGATAACCAACTACACCACCCAGACTCCTTTGAAAATAATAAATAAAACATTGTACTTAAACTTGTATTTTCTTCACAGAGAGATAAATTGTTTGTTTTATGTGCAATGTGGACCTCACCATCATCATTATTATTTAGTAGAATAACAATAAAAATTAAAATATTTAAATAATGATTATATATTATAATAAAATAAATCTTTATTTCAGTAAGTATGCTGAAAATTTATTTTATAATAATATTTTTTAAATATTGATTTTTTAATATTTTTGTGTAAAAAATAAATAAAAAATCATGTTTTAGATCTATAAAATTATATTTAAAATCATGCTTTAGATTTTTTTTTTTTTAAATTTCACCTATTGTCACTTGAAAATAATTTTTTTGTTAAAAATAAAAACATTTAAAGAAAATCAAACATGTTCATGAGTAGTAAAATTAAGCTTGTTTTCGGTATGAAAAAAAAACAATAAAAAAATAGATTGATTCTCTATCTGTGAAATTAAATTTAGTTTAGTTTTTTCATTAGTCGATAAATATTTTGGTTATTATTTTTAAACTATTAATAACAGTCGCAAAACAATAACTTTTACATATTAACCCTAAACCACACACTATAATTAAAAAATGTAAAGATGTTAACTAAAAATTAAAATAACTAGCACCAACCACTTTGAAAAATATTTCTTTTTTTTTGGTCTTGTCTCTTATAAGTGTATATGAATAAATTTATCCAAATCAATATAATAATTTTATATATTAACTTCTGTATAAAAATGTTCATCTTACAATGATCTCTTATGTGATTTGAGTTTTTGTTTGTTTGTTTTTGTTTCGCCAAATATTATCTCTTCATAAATACCATTAACAAAAACAATAATTATAATGATTAAAATAATAGTAGAAATTAATCTTCTCTTTTACAAGTTTGATCTTTGATTTATATATCACCATATTTTTATTCATAAATTTCTTTTGATTTCAATAATGTCTCGAAAATGTTGTAATATTTTTGTTTGATTTCAATAATGTCTCGACAATGTTGTAATATTTTTGTTCCATATGGTATGTTATATATTTTAGAATAACTATATGGTGTATCAAAGAGAAGTAAGGTGTAATGACTATGATAACATATTATATAGTGCACTTTAAGCTTAAGTCAACTCCATAAAATCAGTTCATGGGTGATGTTTGCATCCACTTATATACAATGAAATATTCTCATCTCTAATTGATGTGAGATCTCCAATAGAAATTGTACACTATCAAGTCTTAACAAATGTTAAATCACACTACTTAATGAGAGTGTTATTAAGCCTTAGAAATTGTAAATAGAAAACATGATTTTGTTTGTCTTGACAAACTCTTTAAGATCTTTAAGATTTGTACATGTGGTTGTAGATTTCATGTCGATTAGAATTAATGACATTTCATTGTATATAAATGGTTGCAAATATTTTCTTATAAACCAGTTTTATAAGATTGAATTATACTTAAAATTTATTTTTTAATATCTATCATGAAAATAATTTTAGTTTGGGATGATAATTTCTAGATGCTTGTTGATGCAAATTGTGAGATGAAGTGAAAATTTCATACGAAAAAACGTGTTATTAACATTTTCTATTTCTCTTTCTCCTCTATGTTATCTAATGAAGAATGAAGATGGTGGAGAAGAATCACCAATATCACACCAACGAAGAAGATGGTTATTAATGTTGATGATTTGGAAAGTAATAATGAAGTCATTATGCGTTGTGTTCCAATCTTTAAGCTCAAAAACTTTTGTTCTTCAAAAATTGCTCACCAAAAATTGCTCAAATGACTTTTCAATTTTGAAGCTAGTAAATTTATTAATAAATCAAGTTTGGTTTGTATTTGCATCATGTTAACACGTTATCAAAGTGTTGATGTTTTAAATATGAATATTTCAAGAGATTGATAATTGACTTTTAATTATGAATATTTCAAAGAGATGGATCATTATTGACTTTTAATTATGAATATTTCGCTTTTATTGAAAAAAAATTCTTTACAAAATAAAGGCATAATATGATTTTAACTTAAAACGCCTAATTAATTTTATATATTTTTATAATTATTTATGAAAAAATTACAGGAACAAAGGCGGCTTTAAAAATTTTGACCTCTTAATAGTTGGTTAAAAAAAATTAAATAATATAATAATTATGAAAAAAAATGTGAATGATATAAATTATAATTAATAGTTAAACTCGATATTCGATTTAATCTAAAAGGATTGTGGTTGTTTTTTTTTTATATTTATCCTTTTATACATTTTTCATTAAAACATATTTTTTAATATTAACCTCAAATCATGTAATAAAAGGGACACAATAACAACTTATGAATTAATGAAACCCAATAAACTTGTAATTATTATATTAAAACAGTAAGACATGATTTTGAGTATAAGACTAAAGAAAAAAAAATTAATTTTGAGTATTAGTAAAATAGTAAAAAGTGAAGTTTTTAACAAAAAGATTGTTATCAACGACACTATAAATATCTCGTGGACTGCTATAGAAATCTTTTTTCTTTGTTTTGCCGCAGTTCTTAGTCGAATCCCTTTGTTGGTGTCAGGTGAGTCTCTTTCTCCATTCCTCCTATCACAAAAATAAACAAAAAAAAAAAATGAATTGGTTTTCTTATTATATTGATCTTCGATTCGTATCTCCCGGATTGTTTTGGCGTTTACTTTCAAATTTGAAATTTTTGGAATGGATGAGAAATTTTGTGTGCCCCTTTGGCTTTTAGATCTGGAATTGCAATGATTCTGGGAAAGGGTATGTAAAGAAGTTATCTTTTGCATTTATTCTTGAATGGGTTGCTTCTGGTTTTGCATGTGGTCTAGCTCTGGTCTAGGTTTATATTAGGACTATATTTGGATTCTTTTTTGGGAGTGTGATGCTGAGAATGATTAGGAAGCTTGTGATTGTAGTTTGATAGTTTCTCCATTTATGGCTGATTTGTGGGCAGTTGGGAACCCTGCTTGTGTTTTGCTTATGTGACTTGGGCACTGATATTCTTTGCCTCAATATTATGCTTGAAGTTAAATTTGTATTTTCTTTCATATAATTTGACAGAAGAAGTTTGTTTCTCCTTTTTGGGTTGTCTGGTTGTGTGTTTTGATAACTAATGCCTGCAAAATGGAATAGACTTATTTTTGTAAATTGTGTTTGTAAAGGTGAAGGTATTTCACATCATGGTTAAGCTACACATGTTCATGTTCTGTAGGGGATATAATGAAGAAATTATTGGCATATGTGGGTCGAAGGAGAAGGAAAATTTCTTTATAGCTAGAAACTATAGACATTTTTGGAGGTTGATATTTTATAATTAGTCTGCTGTCTGTTTAGTGAGGCTTGTAATCTGATTAAAGTGTCTGCAGTCTGTTTATGTTTAAAAAAGGGTTAAATTACATGATCTGTGCACTCTTTTCATGTCAATGTTAAGCTTTAAAAACTGTACAGTGCTGGTCTGACAAAACTTGATCTTGTTTGTGTCTTGACACAGCCTTTGAGTTTTATATCTGTCATGATATTACTTTCAGCTTGGGATCATATTGGCTAGATGTTTGTTGTGCAATGTACGCATAGATAGTTGAAAGGGCAAGTGCAATCTTGATCTGATAAGAGTTTTACCAACATTTATCCTTTCTATTCAGGTCCTCTTTTTTTACTATCCAATGGAGAATGTAAATGATGAAAAAGAATCTTCAAATAGTGTCAATGAAGTAGAAGACACCAATTCTGCACTTATTTGTGGCCTTCCAGATGATATTTCTCTAATGTGTCTGGCAAGAGTTCCTAGAAAATATCATCCAGTCCTGAAGTGTGTCTCAAAGAGATGGAGGGACTTAATTTGCAACGAAGAGTGGTGCACTTATCGTCAGAAGCACAAACTGGATGAGACCTGGATTTATGCTCTGTGCAGGGACAAATTAAATGAGACTTTCTGTTATGTTTTGGATCCAACCGCCTCAGGAAGATATTGGAAGCTCGTTGATGGTCTTCCACCTCACATATCAAAAAGAAAAGGCATTGGTTTTGAAGCTTTGGGAAATAAGCTATTTTTATTGGGTGGTTGCAGATGGTCAAGAGATTGTACTGATGAGGTTTATTCATATGATGCTTCCTCAAACTGTTGGGTTCAAGCTGCTTCCATGCCAACTGCTAGGTAAATATCCTTATGTCATTTCCTTTAGGAAGCTAAGTTTGTATGTGCTAGGTGAATATCAATCTGCTAGGATTTTTCATCATAGATTTTAGGTAGAGTTGTTGCAGTTACTTGAGTTTTGAAGGATTGTTGATACCAGAAAACTAGAGATAGCCACAAACTAAGTATTTTACTTGAAAGAAAATAGCTTATATATATGGCATCCAAATAATTTATTTTCATGATTTGTGACTTCTATCCTCTGTTTAATTGGACTTGGGTATGGGTCCAATACGTACCAAAAAAGTACCCATATGTACCAAAATTGAAGTACCCAGTTTTTCTTTGTAAAATATTTCTGGTACAGCATGATTTTAGGACTACGTATCCTTCAGATTTAAGAAATAAGGTTTCTCTCCATTCTAAAAACACAGTTATCCTTATGCTGTGATTCACTTTTTTCTACAGAGCTTTTGTTTTGAAAGTATAGTTTTAATTAACAACTACTTTGACATCATGCTCTCGTAACATTGACAAAGAATTATTGGTACTTATTTTATTTGTCAATTTAGCTGTCTAAATTTTACTATTGAAGTTGAAATTGCATGTTGTCTTTGTCGGCCTTTGTTAGCCCCTAGCAATGAAGACATCACTGGTTTCTTTTACCAAAAACTTTCAGGTGCTTCTTTGCTTGTGAAGTTTTGGATGAAAAACTATATGCTATTGGAGGATTAGTTTCAAATCCAAGCTATTCTCATTCTTGGGATACTTTTGACCCTCTGACAAATTGTTGGAGATCTCAGAGAGATGTTATTATTATTTCTGATGTTGAAGATTCAGTGATTCTTGATGGGAAGATATATGTTCGATTTTCCAGATATCCTGTAACTCCTTATGTAAGTGCTATTGTATATGAACCATCAAGTGGCACATGGCAGTATGCAGATGCTGACATGGTTTCAGGGTGGACAGGCCCTGCAGTTGTTGTGGATGACACCCTTTATGTCTTGGATCAAACTTTGGGAACTAGGTTAATGATGTGGCACAAAGAGAGACGCCAGTGGATACCTGTTGGAAAACTATCACCATTGCTTACTAGACCACCTTGTCAGCTTGTGGCAGTTGGTAGAAGCATTTTCATTGTTGGGAAAATGCTTAGCACTGTGGTTGTTGATGTTGGTGATTTGGGGAATGAGGGCCAGGTGATGACGACTTCTTCCATACCAGGACTGGCTTCTTCCATACCAAGATTGTCATCTGATTTCACTGTAATAAGTTGTAAATGCTTGTCTATCTAATCGTTGAGTTTTTGTGTTTATTCATGTTAAGATACATGTATCAATGTTACATAGTTTTATTTTGGTTTAATACCACTTTTCGTCTCTTTATTAATGTGCAAAAAATAATTCTGTCTATTAGCTTTTAAAATGTTCAATGTGGACTAAACTGTTTTAAAAATAATTTAATGTTGTCCCTAATATTTTGATACACAAAGTGAAGTGATAGATATGAACTTTAATTTGAAATACATGTAAAGGTTCATTTGAAACACATCATTCGTAGACATTTGATAAGGTAGAAATTTTATGTGATTCGAGGTTGTTGTCAAAGGACTAATTGTGAGATTTGGAGAGTGATATTGTGTATTGTAGGGATGATGATTAGATTTTTGTCGTTGGTTTATGTAGTGAATGGTTTTCTATTGATTTTGTAAGGTGAATCTCACTTTGTAGACTTTAATTGTTTTGAGATTCCTTGGTTTAGGGGTTTATGATGGAATTAAATATTATTTTTTGAGGTTTTAATTGTGTAGTTTATTAATTTCATTCTACTTTGTCAATTAAGTAGGGTTTAGACCCCGCAACGTAGAAATTTTGTTCATAATCTACCATTTAATGGACTAAAATATGTTGATGGATAAGTAGTCATGTGACCTAGATAGATAAAGTTATTTTGAGATATCAGACATGAGGTATATAACAATGAAGGAGTTGTAGTATTCTCATGGTAGGTTGCACAAACAATAATGATGCAATTAATATGGTCAACATTGCAAAGCGATATGGTAAAATATATTTGTTTGTTTGTGGTACACATTGTGTCTGAACCTTAAATATTGATAATCTTTTGGAATATAAGACTGGGAATGAGGTTGAGAGTGGTAATGTGGGTGAGAGGGAGGTGGAGAAGGGGAATGAGTAAGGGGTTCAAAGAGAGATTGTGGTTGGGGTTGAGAGTGAGGTTGAGTGTGATAATGAGAATGAAGAGGCTGAGGCTGATTATGACCATCAATTTGAGCAGGCTGAGAGTGGTCATGTGGCTGATACTAAGTCTAACACTATGAATGATGGTGAGGTCAAGCTGAAAAGATTATTGTGGAGGATTATGAGAGTGACATGTGGATGAAGTTGATAACGTTTTAGAAGATTTTTCTTGGTTAAGGGACCCCAATGAAGAACTTAGGGATGTGGAAATTGAAGATGATATTGACAATGAAAGGAAGGAAGGATTATGTGAAGGAAATGTTGAAGTTGATATGGAAGAGGAAATATGTACTTCCAAGAGAAAGAGGAAAAGAAGTACAGGAGTAAGAGAAACACCAATGAAAGATTATGAACCACATTGTGAGGATGATTTGCAATTATTGGGTGATGATAATAACCCAATTGATGACATAAGTGTGAATGACGGAGGACTGTCAAAAACTGAGTGAGAGTTAGAAGATTTGAGGAAGATGATGATGAGTCACGAAGTAATGATAAATTTGGTATCTTTACAATGCCTAAAAACATTAATTTGGGACCCATTTTACTGAAAAAGAACAGTTTAAAGATGCAATAAGAACATATGTTTTCCATTCGTGGAGAAATTCAAAATTTTTGAAAATGATAACAAAAGAGTTAGGGTTAAATGTAATGGGACACAAGTAAAATGTGAGTGATTTGCATATTGTGGACAATTACCATCAAATAGTTGTTGGCAACAAAGAAACATTAAGAACATACATACTTGTAGTAGCTAATTCAAAGTAAATTTATTTAGTACTAAATGGTTAAGTGAGAAGTTGGAGTCTTGTATTAAACAAAATTCAAATATGAAAAATTCTTACACACACAATAAAGGTGTAAAGAAATGAAATACAACTATTTTAAGGTCAAGGCAAAGTGGGAAATGGAAATGACATCAAGGCATGTGCATGGTTCATTTCAACAATATAAAAAGATTTACAATTATGTCCATGATGTGTTGAGACAAACCTTGGATCAACAGTGAAAGGGAAAATTGAACAAATTAATGGGATCACTGTCTACAACATGATTCATGTATGTTTAAAGGTATGCAAGGATAGTTTTTTGCACGTAGGTCCATCATTTGTTTAGATGAGTGTTTCTTAAAAGGCTATTATGAAGGTGAACTTTTAAAAATAGTTAGAAGTGACCCTAATGACCAAATATTTTCATTGACATATGCTTTATAGGGATGACAATATGGGATGGGTTGTACGGGCCAACCCAATAAGAAAAAATGCGGGCTAGGTTACCTATTTTAACTTGCTAGTCTGCTTAGATTCGCCTTGCATAACTTGTAGTCTATGCAAGCCAAGTGCAGGGTGGGACAAACTGACCCATATAATTTATGTATCTTAAAATTCTGTAAATTTCATCCCGCACCTTTATAATTTCTTCCTACTACACCCTTACACTCTCAAAATTTTCAACATTATCTATTTCCAATTCTACAATTTAGAATACAAATTTGTATTTCATATTGTACAATCCAGAATAAAAAATTTGTATTATGTGTAATTTGAAATACATAGTATTGCAAATTGTACAATCAGAAACACAAATTTTAACTTATAGATCTATAACTTGGAAAGTTTCAAGATTTCACATTTCGAAATTAAAGAAAAAACGTTCAATAAAAAATATCAAAAGGATAATTTGATTATTTTTTTAAGTATGAGATGTAGGAAGAAACTCCCTTCAATCCCTAATTCATAACACCTTCACGAAATTTGGTAAGACTTCATGATTTTTTTATATTGAATAGTTTTTTTTGTCTTTTTGAAATGCATAAATTATTTAACTTTCAATATTCATCAAATTTAGTAATTAAACTTAAGTCATTTTTATAATAAAATTTAAATATGATATTATATATATATATATATTATAGATATTGTTTTATATATTTTTTAATTAGAATAGTAATTTGCATTTGTCTATTTGTATTATCTTAAAAAATTATATATTTAAAATGTATATATTTAACAAAATATTTTATTAGTTAATTTATAAGTACGATTAAAATTTAAATTTCATTGAAAATTAAAATATTAGAATAATTTTTTATACATATTTTATTATGCATATTTTTTTAGAATAATATTATGAAACTATTTACTTAATTCATTTAAATAAGAAAAATAACTAACTTAATAACAAAATTTATATTTGAAGATTATTTTTTCATTAATTTAAAAAAAAATATTACTTATTTGGGTTGACCTATAGACTCGCGAGCCAACTCTTGTGCAGGGTGAACCAATAAAATAAATCCGTATTTTCTTCGTGAGGCAGGCCAACCTGGCCCACATTTGCAAGCCAAATGCGGAGACCCATATTGTCATCACTAATATTTTAGTTGAGGTTGAGAAGAATGACTTATGATCATGGTTTTTACAACTATTAATTTAAGATTTGGTATGTGCAATAGTGTGTACCTCAGACACATTCATCTCCTACCAACAAATAGGTATGTATTGCATCTGACTTGTGTATGTTTTTCTATATGAATTGCATATGACTTGTGTACGTATCCAATTTGGTAGGGTTTGCTAGCCATGCTAGAAATTTTACCTGGAGTTGATCAACAATTTTGTGCTAGACATCTGTATTCTAAGTTTAGAAGGAAATTTTTGGTGGAAAATTTGAAAACTGTTATGTGGAAGGCAACAACAATTACGTAAATGCAAGCATGAGAGAGAGAGGGAGAGAGAGAGAGATAAAGATGAGGGAGATTAAGGATGTCAATATGTGACTTTTATATGTAAAACAGTTGTTTTGACGACTAGTTGTTTGGGATAAGACATGTCTCCCTCATTGAAGATAATTTTGTTGTCGATTTGGACGAAAAGGGAGTGTAGTTTTAAAAAGTGGATGGTCATTAGCACCCCTTATCATTCGTTGCAATGAAGTTTTTGAATTTGAATGGAGTTGACTTCATCTCAAATTGCTTCAAGAAGATGACATATGAGTGAGTATGCCCCAATTGTATTTCCAATTAATGGTCAAATTTTGTGCAAGAAAACTTCATGTCCTTATGTACTTCCACCATCTAAGAAGAGGTTGTTTTAAAGACCCAAAAAGAATAGAAGGTTGGTGTAGGTGCAGTTGACTAGGGGATTTGAATGAAGCCTTAGACTTTTTTTGTGTGTAGTGGATAATTAGATTATCTGGTTAGACCGTCTAATGAATCATATAGTAAGATTGTTTAACACATTGTTTAGTAAAATTGTCTAGCAGATCGTCGAATAATGAGAATTAAAGCAACAACAAGAATAAAGAGATATCAACACAAAAGATTTATCTTGGTTAACCCAAATTCGAGATATATTTAATTCTCTTAAGCAATTGCTTAAAAGTTTCCACTAACCAACTAGTTATAACAAGTATTCTCACATTTCCAAGTTCAACAAGTCTTCTCACATCTTTAGGTTACAATAAGTATTATCACATCTCCAGGTTACAACTTTTTAACCTCCCTCTGAGATTAGGAACTCTCTAAAGAAGCAATAGAAAAAAGAGCACAAAGAAAGCTCAGATAGATATTACTTTACAACATGAAGAATTAAAATGGTTAAATACTTAACCCACTAAATTAGACACTTTAATAACTAGATTAAACACTCACTACAACTTTTCTATATTTTCAACAAAATTACTAATGTGGATTTTGTTGCTTAACTTGACTTACTTTGTTTGCTCATTTAATATATATATATATATATATATATATATAAATTTAGCTTTAATCCTTGAATTGGTTAATGTTGAATTTTGCATTATCTTCTATCTTCATCTGTCTGATACACGATTCTAAAATATAACATAAAGCTTGGATTTATAATTTTTCAATTTGTTTTTGCTTTGAATCTGTCTAATAAAAATAATTCAAAAGTAATCACAATATGGGTTAGTAAAAAAAAATTCAAACTTAAATTGATAATTATCTTGTTCCCAATTTCTCTATCCAAACACACTCCAAGCATTTATTTGCATTTTATTGTACCATCTAATTATACAAAGTGAAATTTACGTAGATTACATGATTAATACTAAATAATAATTTAAAAAATGGTTTAAATCATTATTTGTCAATTATGAAATTAATAATTATACTATCAATTATGAATATATAATTTGAACTTTTTAGAGTAACCTTGCGATGAGTTAGGTTTCACTTGTATAACCTGTTTTATATGGTACTAAATCCATGGTATATTGTTCTTTTTATCAACAAATATTTGTTAATATGTTAAGGAGGGATCCAAACTCCACCTATCTCCCTCTCATAATCTTTTATCACAAAGTCAATCCTATCCTTATATCTCAAAATCCATGGTTTATACGAGAAAAACATTTTTAGAACAAAATATAAATTTACATATATAATTGAATTATTAATATAGTATGGATACGAGAGAATTCTAAAAATAAAACTATAAAAGGGATACATTGTTCACAACTTGGATTTAATGGCTGATTTTCGTTGATTAATTTTCCTGGCTAGTCCTTCTTGAACCAATGATACGAGAAGCTGCAAGATTAACAGAGTAGCAGGTGTAAAAAATAAAAGATAAACAGGGAAAGAGGGAAAATGAATTGATATAATGTGGTCATGCTTTACCTCTCCCTTCTGATTGAACATTTGGCCGGTCACAAAGACGCGTGCACTATGGGCACTAGGAGTAAAGATCTGTACAGCCAAATGTATTTACAATCAACACAGAAATAAATAAAATGGATTTTAGTATAACAGAACTTTGATAAAATTAATTTTGAACTGTCCAATGTTAAATTTTATATTGAAACAAGTGCCATCATCTGTGAAATTGTTTTTCGTAGTAAACCAAATAGGACTGCAACTGATAAATGAATAACAGTTTACTGAATTTTGATTTGTCATTGATCAGAAACTGAATAATTTTATGAAAAATTCTTTTGCTGTAATTTCCCCCCAAAATTAAACGTGAGAAACAAGAATGAAACTAATACGAAACTCACCGCAAATAGCACCCAATCATCAGCTTTTACAGATCGGTGAAACCACATACTGAAATAAAATTTCAAAAAAGCAAGAAAGGAAAATTCATACCTTGAAAACTTGTTGCACATGACCAACATTTCTAATGTTAACCAATAAACTATTTAGCTCACCAAGAGGATTAGGATTTCAAATACTTACGAGTGGTCCAGACTAACAGAACGTGTCCTGAAATCCTTCTCACGGTGGGGATTCAAACTTACTTGAAGAAATATTAGATCTGAAGCAAATGCCACCACGCACCTGCAATGCGTAGTATGAAAAAGTAATGAAATGCAAGAAATCAAATACCACTTCTTGAATTCTTCATTCAATCTTTGGAAAATTTTATGTGCTGTTTAAGTATGTTAAAGAGTATTAAAATTATCCAGAGATGCAGGTTCAAAATATATGCATATGGTACGACCATATTTTTGGCAATTTCCATTTCTTCAAACTCTGGCAAGTAATCCTTTATTTATCAGGAGAATTTTTCAGTAGCAAGACAGATTTCTGCTAAGTAGCTCCAGAATTACATGTGTACTATATGCGACCGAGAAGTCTTGGCACAAGAAACTGATGACAACATACTAATAAAAACGAGTAGAACATAGATCCACAAGGCCCAAAATGATCTTGGAAACTGACACACACACGGGGAAACTAATGCGACATTTAATTAAGAATGGCACTAATCCCCAATCAACCACACTAAACTGCTCTTACTGTCAAATTAATACAGGATTAACTACCCTAATCGAGGTCCATCCATGAACAGGCCCAATCCAAACTCTAAATAGGTTAGCACATGACAGGTAAACATTACATTATTCAATAGTATTTATTACTCATATAAGATAAATATATCTAACTAATTTGAGTGTCAGAATACTTTTTACAGGTCCACCGTCACCCTGTCGGACCCAAGATAAACAAGCATAACCTTTCAAACAGATCATCACAGAATAAGCACAGCGGCAATAGTCAAGGACGGTGCGTTTAAGAACAACATGCATTACGGGAATCTTAATTCAATTACCAGTTCTGCTATATAACACTTGGAGAACCAGACACATCTAAAGTAAATATATAAGATATGTACCTATGCAAGGCTTGATCATCTGAAAGTTTTCCCTTTGCTCTAAACCAGTATCTCAAACTGCAAACAGTAGTTACACAAGTTTCAATGATATCTAGCATTTAAAAAAGCAGACATTAAGGTTAGATTTGTAAAAGAAAGGAGTGCGATGTTCCCTTCCAAATCTTTCACATTGCTTAAAAGGTCAGTATAATAGTAAGAAAAAAATTGCAGACCGAGCATCAGCCTAACCTTGGAGGAGATTTTGTCATATTTGTTGAAATTTCATATTCACATAATCGTATCTCTATGGGCCAGGGGATGAATTGAGATGTAGCTACTTTGTTCCGGTAGGATCTGATGCAACAAATTGTCATTATAATTCAGAAAATCATCATGCAAGTGATCAATGTACACTACAAGAAAATAATTAAATATAAATTAATTTTAAAGATCAAAATAATTAGTTACTATTTAATTAAATTAGAGACCATTTTATAAACTAAAAAAATTATTAGTATGTAAAGTAGTTTCTATTATTAATAAAAATTTATAAAATAATTTCTAAATTGATATCTAAACATTAACTATCAAGATTTTAACTACTTACTATTTTATATTTTAAATTAGTTTCTATTAGTCTTTTAGACACTAATTTATAATCTAAAATATTAGTAGCTAAAATCTTTGGATATCAATTTAAAAACCATTTTATAAATTTTTATTAATAATAAAAACCACTTTAAATACCAATAATTTTTTAGTCTCTAAAATAATATCTAATTTAGTTAATATACTAACTAATTATTGTGTCTTTAAATTTGGTTACTATTTAATGATTTCTTGTAGTGATAGTTCAAAAATCATGCCACACTTTGGCCAAAAACGAAGTATTCACAAGTCAGTGATGATAGTGCATCTAGAACTAAAATGCTTAACGTAAAACTCACTGAAAATCCTTACATCTAAGAGAGTATCATCAGAGCATCCCGTGGATAATTATGTAACAGTGGGTCACTCAATTACCATAACTCTAGTTTTTTTAATAATGATACAGAAACCTGAAAATCATGACAGTTTTCTTGCATTTTTCAAATAATTAATTCAAATTTCCACAGGAAAATATTGAAGGACTTGTATGGTTTGGGAAAACATGTTATGTTATGTTTGTACTTCCTGTTTTCACACACAATTACAGAAGTGTCACTTTGTTTCTTGTGTTCAAAAGTTTTATAAGAAATAATTAAAACATTCTGTTGTTTTCAGTATTTCCTATACAATCATTTGAAAACAAAAGATACATTTAATACAAGATGACATTTTTGTGAACATGATGGGAAAAAAGTTATAAAAATTAAGAAAATCGGAAACCAAACAAATCATAAAGAAACATAGTTTTGATAATCTCTTCATTGGGCTTATTATCTCACAATATCTCTTGTTAAACCAGTACTTTAAAAGAAACAAATTCCAGTGAGAATATCTGGTGTGATGTTTTCTACAGTTTTACCAATTGACAATCAGAAAACATTATGTTTCACTGAATCTTTACAATGTGGTTAAGAGAACTATATTAAGAATTAGCGAAAATCTAATCTTCAAAAGTGTGCAGTTCTTAATTGATGCAAGATATCCTTGGAATGAGTATATCCACCAATTTAAGAATTGTTTATTAGCCCTTGGCATTTTAACTCTAACATCTTTAAGAAAATATCATACTATAAATACCAAAATACTGATTTGTTCTTGATGAATTTTTCCACAATTCACAATATCTAAAACCAAAAAAATGTTATTACAGCCATGAATTCATTATTTGTCAAAACAAAAAAATGGGAATGCAAATCTTTCAAATAAACCCTGACACATTTGTTGGCAGTTGCGACAACTCAAAATGTAAAATGATATAAAAGCAGCAATTTAATTGATTTACAAAATAGCAATAAAAACTGAACAGGGATAGTCCAACAACTCTAGCTGAAGAAGCCTTTACAAGATTAGCCGTATAAGTTTCTTAAAATTAGAAATCTAGTGATATAATCTACTTAAGAACAAATATATCAAGTGCAAAATATACACTTATGATTCAATCAGCAAATATAAAGGAGGGGTAGTCTTTTCCTTGACTCTTGCTTTTTCAGTAATCATATTTTGAAACTTAGTATGGTTATTGTACTAAAAAAACGAGCTAGCAAAATCCTTGAACAAGTAATACTAAAACAAAGTTTCCACAGGTTTTAAGTTCTTCTGGTTTTGTCCCCAAGAAAACATTTTAATGATAAAGGACCAGGTACCCCAACGTAGTAGTCCCAGGTTCAAATCTTAAAGCAAGGATGGATTAATGGGAAGGATATGGGCTTCACCTGTTGTATAACTCAAATTCCAATAGACAGAAACCAAAATTACTTTCATGTATACCCTTTATATATTGTGACTGATATATTTGATAAATAGAGGAGATCCCATGACCATTTTGCAGTAAACAAACACATCAACATACAAAAGAAGATAAATAAAAACAAATATAGTCTTATAGAACAATATTGCATCAACCATGTCTTTATAATAAATCTTACACTGGTAAACGAGGGTCAGTAAGACGTCTCTCCCGTAGCTCTTCCATTGGCAGAAGCTATAAGAAACAGAACAAAAAATATTAACAATCAGAAGTCTAAAGTAATAAAATATCTTAACAGACAACCACATCTTGCCTTATCTGGAGATGGGACAGATGGTATAGATACTTTCTGGTGAACCATCCCCAGTTCTTCCTTCTGTAGATTAAGAAAATAACAATGATAAATGCGTTATAAATTCAGAGCGTAATTCCCTAACTAGAGCAAGAGATTATATGTTAAAAGAACATGTAAGCTGACAACAACCAGACTGAAGATGCATTAGCCATACTGTGTTTTGCAGTTATGAAAAAATTAAACATAGACAAAAAGAAAGTTATCAGGGAAAATAAAATTTACATTTTTATGTAACAGAACTAGTTTCTTTTTTCTTATTTTGACCTTTAGAAAGAATTATCCAACACAATCTTGAAAACTTGTAGATGTTCTTAGGTAGCACTCATAACATAACAGTTATATATGAATGTTATAGCCTCTTTTGTGGAAATGTGATTCCTTCGACCTGCTTCACCTACTGGATCCATTCTTGATATTTTTTACCATATGAATTTAAATTGTAGTCATAATTATACCCAGAAACCATAAATCCTCAATTCTGTGCAGTTTCCTAAATATATAGTCAAATAGTCTATCAATTTAAATATCAATATTTTTACATTCTTGTTTTATGACAGATGATCTTGGGCTTGTTCACTTGCAGCCAACCATAAAAGACCAAAAACCAGATATTTTATGTCTGCTAAGATACTATCCTGATGGTAACCTAATTCTATTTCCATGTTTCCTTGTTTTAATTAATTTCTTAGAAATTTTGGTTATATTATTTTATATATGTTAAGATACTATCGTGAAGGTTTGATTCACACTGTGTGTAGATAGTGTACAAATTGCTTAGCAATATACAAGAGATATCACTCCCTTTTATCTCAATATTATTGTTAGATATATCTGTTTAGGGTTTAGGGTTTAGATATATAAGAAAATCCGATATTTCTTTTTCTTTATTTTAATATAGTATTAGAGCTAAGGTAGAATCCTTGCCTTTTCGGTGAAGTTATGAGATGTCCAAAATCCTCTGTAATTTAAAATAGAATTAGGGTATTTTAAAAATAAATACCAAACAAAAAAATAGTAACAGACAAGTGATCAAGTGGCTTTAATGCAGGTAATACATGCATCAGCAATGATATCCTTTTTCACTATGTTAAATAATTAATGATCTACGTGCCATAACCTAGGTAAAAATATAAACGTTCTCATTTTCAATTCCAGAAGGGGCCCCCTTCTGCAGCACTGTGTTTAATCATCTAGGCCTCCTGTAATTAACGAAGGCAGTGTTATATATCTGCAACATCTTGGATGTTCTTCCGAATGGTATTTTCATCTTTAGAATTTCCTAGTGGTAAAGTCTATAATATTAAGCTAGCTTTATCTATATAAACTAGAGAAGTTATCTTCAATGAAAATGTTTTGACGACTATTCTTCAACGAGAACAATTTTAGAAATTTTTCTTAATTAACTTATCTCTATCAATCTCTTATTTTCATCTTTGTTTCGAAATTGAATTTCAATATTTTTTAAAACAAATTATCAATAGCTAGAAAAACAATGTATCATAATATAAATTGTTTATCATTAATTTAAAATATATTTATATGCTCAAAAATATTTATTTACTATGAATTTTAATTACAATAATATAATTTTTATATATTCAAATGAATTTATTTATTATAAATTTTCGTTATATAAAACAAACATTTATCATTTTCGTTATATATAACACCTGCAGAAATACTAATTTAGTACTAAAATTTGGTTCGACAGATTATATTCCATCGAATATAACAAATAAGTTAAAATATAAATATAAGAGAGAGAGAGAGAGAGTAAAAGCACAATAAGGCCAAATTCACAAATAAAATAATTATTAAAATATTTAATTCATCTAAGTCAAAAATAATATAAGATTACTTGAAATGAAGCCAACAGAGTGAATATGACAATTCCCTTTTGAATTCCATCTACTTTCCTTGTAGCAAAGCTCCTCCCATCACGGATACGATAAACTTTATATGTAATTGCCACTGTAAAAAAAATGTTCAAACTATGTATAATTTGTTTACAAGCTAAAGCCCAGAAATAAATTTGCAGTACAAGTATGATAATAATGGAATTCACGCATGAGACGTTTATCAAATCAATCATAAAGAATATGACATTATTAACTCAAAAGTTAATCCTAAAAAGGGCAAAGTATACGATCTACTCTCTAGTAGAAACTATGAAAGTCAGCATAAAACTAGCTTACAAAATATTTTTCCAACTAAGCCCTAGCATAAGGAATTCATGATAAAAAGATATAGATTAGAAGAAAGCACGGAGTTAAGCTAATGACCAATATAGAGCTTGAAAACTCACTGACGTTTTTTTCCTAAAAAAAGAGGGAATTTCATTGGATGTTAGATGCACTGCGAGCCTTTGAGGCATTGCGGAAAAGATTGTTAGTGGGACCTGTTTATGTGACACCTAATTTTTCAAAACCATTCATCATTGAATGTGATGTTTTGGGGACAGGCATAGGGCTGTTGAACGCAGGAGTGCAGACCCGTTGCTTATTATAGCAAGGCTGTTTTAGATAATAATTTTCTGAAATCAATTATAGCACGCTGCTTTAGCGGTATCCTGCAACATTGCTGTCCTTATATTTTCTGCAAAAATTCAGCCTTCACGGTCAAGAAAGTCTTCACCATCTGTTGAAACAATGAATGACAACTCAAACTAGTAGGACTAATAGTTGGATTGCAGGTGTGAATATGAAATCTCACACGGGAGAAAAGTGGACAAATTGAGCAATATCTAAGTGAGAAGACCTGCAACCTAGTTTCGGATGGAAGGTAGTATTAAGTTTACTTATGTGGTTTGTTTGTGACCCATTTATAAAATTCTCCTAGTGCTTTACCCGCCTCATTCCCAACAAGTGGCACTAGGACCACTAATGCGACCAGGTGAACCTTGAGTCAAACACTTCCCTCGTGTTCCCAACAAATAGTATCAATGGCAATGGAATGATCGGCTAAACAACTCAAACAAGTATGGAGTCATGGTGAAATTGGTGGTGAATTTGTGTACAGGAATCCCTTGTATCAAAAGTCTTATTTTTGTGTGTACAATGGCAATAATGAATTTCGAAACTAAGACCTAACATAAACAGCCTAAACCCTTTGCCGTTAAACTTATCTTTGTGGGTTAGCCTCTTTCAACTTCTAAGTTGAATTTCAATAATTTTTTCAAAACAGAATTTTTCTATGGTTAAATTAAAATTAACTTTATACCAAAATTTAAATATTTATCATAAATTAATGGGCAGGATCAGAAAAAGAAGATATAGCTTTCAAGTTTCATAGTTTATGAACCTATGATAGGACACATCTCATCAGGAAAAAGAAATGGAAAGGGAAGTCAAGTCAAGTGATCAAACATGCTTACTTTCTAAATCTCCCGCGAGAATAAAATAGGCATGCAAACTATGAACAACCTTTAGACAGTCAACGGATTTTGATGCTGCGGCCAGTCCCTGCACATTAAACATTTCAGTAATTAATATATGTATCAAAAGTACCACTGACATGGATATCGTGCTATAATTATGGAAGATAATCATACCTGTCCGATCATCTGCCCCCCAAACATTTCAGTAATTAATATATGTATCAAAAGTACCACTGACATGGATATCGTGCTTTAATTATGGAAGATAATCATACCTGTCCGATCATCTGCCCCCCAAACACCTTTCCAAATCTTGGAGCATCTGGAAGAGTAATTCCTTGGAAGATATCTACCTTCCAAAGAGAATAACAAAATGTTTTAGGGCTTAATTCCAGGGTATTACTTCATACCATCAAAGATACACCAAATATATGAACGAATTATATACCAAAATTTTACCATCATAGAGAACTAGGATATTCATATCATTCTATTTTTTCCTACCCTTGTCTAAGAGCAATCAAACATCTATCCATATTCAACAATATTTAAATTGCTGAACCATCTTTACTTTCCCTATTTTTTTATTTTTCACCTGTCTGCATGTTAGCATGTCTTTTCTGAAAGCCATGCACAAACTAGTTGTGAAAAGATCTACGAGGGTCAAAATGAGTACTAAGCAGGCAGTTAAACATACAATTATTTTTCTTGCACAAATAAAATAATCACTCTATAAAAGCCTCAGTTTGTAAACACCTCATCAAGGAGAAATCAATAATCAAATTAATGATATATATATATATATATATATATATATATTGAGAGCACCTCCAGGGGTTCCAAATGCAATATATTCTCTACAGGTGAGCATGTCTCGACGCAATTTTCGGCTCTCCAGATAGATTTTGGCTGCAGCAGTGTTGAATGCTCATGGGGAAGCACTAAGCATGTCAGCTGCCACATCAAACAATAAGTGTAACTGTTGGAGTTAATAATTCATTTCATTTAAGTGATCTCAGGTGATTGCTTGTACACTCAACCTGAGGTTTTTTGACATTGGAAAGCAGTGAGACAGGAAACTAAAAGGGCACCTTAGACAAAGCAACCACACCTGCCTGGTGAACTGTGTTTGACAAACCTGCAATTAGCAAGTTCACACCATTCTCATGTCTCGAATGACAGAAAATAAATCAAGACAAAAGCAAAAGAATATGTACAAGAATTTTGAACAAGACAATAGGGGTGTAATTGGCAAATGAATATCCAACTAATCCAAAGAAAAAGGTTAACGGATAAGAAAAATAGCAGTGGCAAAAGTTCTACAAATTTTGGTGTCAAAAAATAGTATTACAGAGAATGAAGGACTGGAGAAATTATAGCAACCAAAAACTAGTCAATCCTTTTCCTGCTAACTTTAAGCATCTATGTCTCAGATAGATCAATGCTATAGCGGTAAAAGTTAACGAGTGTAAGTAGGGTTGTTGAACTTCTATACTTGTTGTGCAGCAGAAGAAAATAATTACGGTTTACCAAATCATGCCTAAATTACCAGACAAATATGTAGTTTATGGGAAGTGTTGAAGATCCAATATCTATTAGAAATAAATAAGATCAAATTATAATATATAAGTATGGTGTAATACTCACCTTACAAGTTAGTTTTATGAAAGTTTAAACTCACTTCATAATAGGATAAAAGGAAAATACTTAAACAATAAAGTACAATTTGAGGAATAAGAATTAAGTTTACTACCATAACCAAAGTAGTCATATCTTTTCAACTGGAACTCTGGGCGATTTTCATCATTGGCACTAACGGATCCCACAACCTCAGCCTACAAGCAATAAAACAAGATTTCAGCATAAATTTGTTAAATGAAATGCTACTGGTAAAATAAAGCCATTCATGCAGTTTCACTCATAAGTTTAAGCTATTGGGATAAAGTTCATGACATGGTATCTGCTCTATGACCTTGGCCACGAGTTTGATCTTGTTTACTGTTCTCACTTGTAATTACAAAATTGCCACCTAGTCTTCATTTTGTAACCTGTTTTTGAAGATTTGCAATAGACAAAAAAGATTGGCAATAGACAATCTCTCAAGCTCTGCCATTATATTTGCCCCGTGATTGGGGCAGGGTCTTATCAAAACTGCCATATAGAAAATCCTTAGGCAACCCAATGAAACCTGGCTGACAGTTTTTGCTTCTCTAACGTCTAATAACATAACTATATAAGCATACCTCTCCATCCAATATGAAGTACACGCCATCTCCATGTTCACCCTCGCGAACAACATACTCTCCCGGCTCTGCACAAGAATCCATCAATCAAAAATTGAAAATACTAATCCATGCATCTTCCAATTAATGTTTACAAATCCTGAATATGAAGTACCATATTTTTTTAAGAAAAATAAAGACTTCACTAACACCCTAACGAAATTTTAGAGCAATGCTCCGAACATAATTTAAGATAATTACTGGCACAAATTCCAATTTCACGGTCTTAAATCAGTGTTCACAATTACAATTACGTAGCATTGCAGTTTTGTAGGTTTCCACAACCACTATAACTTCGGCAATTACCTAGCCACTTTACTGCATTTTCATGTATCACTACTAATTATCGTAACGCTAATTAATTATCACAATATAATTACAAGTGCAACTGCAATTTACAAACACTATCACAATCCTCAAAAAAAAGGAAAAATTACCACAGCTTTTGACATCCACAAGTTGAGATATCTTCCTCACAGACGAGCTCGGAAGCCTCTGCAGAAGAGGAACGCGTCCGAGAAACTCAAACGCTGCAAATACCAAAATCCAAAAGCGTCAAACTAAAAACGAACCATACAAAAACGCAAACAAACAAAAATCAGCCCCGAAATTCATCTTCATCATGTTTTGATTGCTTAGAGAGAAAAAAAACGGAGAAGCATTTCATGATTTCTCATTGGAACTCACCTTTCTCGTTCTCCATTTTCACGCAGCGATTCAAATTCATTTATGTTTATTCTGTTGAAACACTTAGCACGTGGATGGGGGTGTAGATTGGGTACGGTATATATAGTATAGAGGACGGTGCGGATCCAGTGTGCTGCGGTGTGGGGTTAATCATGGACACGTGGGATTTCAACCAATAATATCGCACCGATGGCCGCGGTGAGAATGAAGTGCGCGAACTGAGTGTTGAATTGTTGAATTGCGGCGTCAACGTGGATAAAGGTGGTCGGCGGGTGCATGAGTTTACGCCGCGGTGGCCCACACCAGATCTACCCTCCACTAAGGGCAGTTTCATTTTTTTTCACTCTTTCTCTCCATTTCAATATATCCAAATATTCTTGGCAAATAATTCAACAGTTTTTCTATGCACGTGCTGTTTACTCCAACATTTTTTTTTCTTTTTTTTTCCTCAAACATTTGACTCCTATATTTCATAAATTCACAATTTTAATTTATATATATGGTATACATTATTTGTTTTAAATTTGGTATAGTTAGCAATATCTCTATTTATGTTTATATTTTTAATACAAAATTATGATTTTAAATATTTGTATATGAGATGTAAAAGACAGAAAACAATCGTTGCCATTGTTTCGTACAAATTTTGAAAACAAAAGAAATTAAAAATAAAGTGACAATTTTTTAGTTAAAAAGTAAAAGCAAAAAACAAAATTGTAAGAAAACTTTTATTTAAGCCTTTTTTTTTAATGATTTAATACATGAGATTTATCTAAAGATAAATTTTAAATGAATAAAGATTAGAAAAATTATAAATAAAAAGTTGAATATTATATTTTATTTTATTTTTCTAAAATTCATTGTTTGGAAATTTTGCTATTGTTCCAGAAAAGTTTTACTATAGTTTTTGGACGGATTACAGTAAGAATTGAGTGAATGTTTCGAAGTTAATTTCTCTGTTTACTGAAAATTTGTGTTCTCGAGTTGAATAAAAAACTTTAAATATGAATCTGTAAAATTGGACTCCATCCTTATTTTAATTTGAGTAAAACCTAATAATTCATGAAACAATTCTTAATTTATTTTATTAATAAGTGAGTTTTAAGTCTAATTTAATTTTATAAAATTAATTTAAAGTTATTTTTAATATATTATCAGTATTTAAAATTTATCATAATTATTATTATTTTTTGAATTTATCATTATCAGATTATTATAAAATAATTCATATATTACAAGTTTTATGTAATAGTGCCGACATGAAGAATATGTTGGATATTTATGTGAAAGAATGCATGAGAAAGGAAAAGGTCACATCTCACCACTTCAGAAGAGAGTTGCTTCTGTGACAGCATGCCAATTTTGTACCTTCCAGCAAACCACCGCATTCTTGTTAAATCCGCCCTTTACTTTATAATCATGCTTCTGAGTTTTTTTTTTTTTCATAATAGAAGCAAAGAAATTTAAACTTTACTAGATTCTCAAGCAAATTATTGCTCTTTAAAGTGAAATTATTCATTTGTTTAATTATCATTTTATAAAATCAAAAGCAAATAGTTAAAATTGTGAAAAACAACCAGATTTTTTGAGGTTTGTGATTTTTTTTCTTAAAAGATATCTCAAAATATTAAAATATATATTTAAATTATTTTTAATTTTAATTCTTATACTATATCCTAATCAAAACCTAAGAAAGAGGGTTTGTGTTGGAAACTATTTTTTCACTCCCTCTAATAAAGGATTTAAGAGAATGATAATTCGTTTTTTAAAACCAATTTTCCATTCTCTTAAAAAAAAATCATTTATTTTTATAATCTCTTATTGATTTTCACAAACAACATTAATATTTTAACTTTAATGTAATGAAAATAACATCATTAAAATCAATATCAATCCTTTTAAAAATAGAACTCCATCATAATTATTTATAAAAAATATTTTAAAAATAAAAAAAATACATATTTAAATTATCATTAATATTGACGTCTTAAAAATAGAACTCAAAAAAAATACATATTTAAATTGTCATTAATATTTACGTTAAACTATACAAAATTATTGGAACAAGAATATTTACAGGTATATATATAATACCTTCCTAGCATTATAATAGGTTTTGAAAAAAAAAAAGTTAACATTCAAAATTAGTGTTATAATTATTGGAACATCTAATTTTCAAAGACACAACTGCCAAACACGTGCTGCGTGGAACTATATAATATTATTTATTAAAATTTAATTTATGTTCATCGTGTTACATACATATTCGGTAGGAAATATGGTATTGTCATAACATATAAATTATAATGAGTTAAGAAGGCTATGTTCTCTAATTATTGGTTTTATTTTTTTACATATAGTTTTGACAAATCAAACAATATTACGTTTCTCATAACTAAGAGATTTAAATATCTTTTTTATTCATGTATTATAATATAAATTAGTTTTCAATTTTTTTAAAATTTTTTTATCATTTAAATACTTATAATATGAAAATAATTATAATTAATAATTTTATATGTAAAATAATTGTTAGATTTTTTAAAAATTTGATATTTATTTTTAAAATTCTTTGTTACTTTGATTATATAACAAAAAATACCCATTTCAATTAATTCTATACAAATATCTGAATAATTTTAAGTTTAAAAAAAATCAATTTTGTGTTATAATACATAAAAAAAATTTAACACATATTTACTATATTCAAAACAAAGCATTGCATTTGCAATTATTTATATGAATGAAATTTAAAATAATATTTTTTATTAAAAAATCACAAAGAAATATAAAATTTGTATCACTCAAACTTTATTACGTATGAATAGTTAGAATGCTCTAATTAATTTTCAGTTTTTATAAGATATCAGGTTAATGCATTTGATATTTTTTTATTAAAAATAAGATTAGTCTCAAATTTAAATTGATTTAAATTATAGTTTAGTTTATGGTTTGTTTCTAAACTCCAATGAAATTGAATTTACCTTAATTTCAGTGTCTTAACACATACTTAAGTTTCTTAAGAACGAAAAAACAAAAAAGAAAAAGAAAAAGAATGATTCGAGTGAGTATATTCTCGAAACCCACCCTTCAACGTTTTGACTAACTGGCAGGTATGCTTGTCTTACTCTCACTCTCACCTAAATCCTTTTGCTCTTTCCTTTTTCTTTTGCTATGTTTCCTTTCATCAATTTCCCTAATCTTCACTCACTGCTTCAATTCCCACTCTAATCAAATCTATCCAATGCTTAATTTCCCCTCCAAAAACAATTCTTCAGTTTACGCTTTGTGTAAACTGAATTTGTTGGATTTTCCCAACTCTCCCAAACTGGGTACACTTGAAAAGAGTTTATGAACTCTAATTCAACATAAAGTTAGCATTTTTAGTTTATTCATATGCGTCTTCACTTTAACTTAGATTTGTATGTAGCTTCCATCTTTGTTCATCTCTGAAGGGATAGTAATAGCCTCTCTCAGGCTTTCAGTATACATTTTAGGAATGATACATTGATTCTGTTGATCACTACCTGATCAAACCCCAGTGGCATAGGTTTAGTTTCTTGTTTTAAATGTTTTTTATGTGAACACTATTGTTTTGCTATGTTAGATTTGTGAGCATCCATTAAGCATAGCCATTGATGTCATTTATATGTGCTATTGTTTTTTTGAGGCATATGAATTCTTATTTTGCTGTGTAAGATTTGTGGACATGCCTAAAACATAGGCATTGATGTCATTTTTGTGTGGGCTTCCTTTCCTTGAGTGTGTTTATTGTCTGGCCTGTGCTCGTTGGGCTTGGAAAAAATGTCTGTACAGTGCAGGCTATGAGAGTGAAAATTGGGGGCTGGCTACTGCACAAGAATTTGAGCCTGTGCCTCGATTCTGTCGGCTAATCTTAGCTGTCTACGAAGATGATATTCGTAACCCTCAATGGGCTCCCCAAGGAGGTTATGGCATCAATCCTGATTGGGTTATCTTGCGGAAGGACTACGGCGATAACGAAGGTCGTGTTACACCATACATGATATACCTTGATCACGATCATGCTGAAATCATACTGGCTGTTAGTGGACTCAATTTAGCAAAGGAAAGTGACTATGTTGTTTTGCTTGATAATAAGCTGGGTCAGGCGGAATTTCATGGTGGTTATGTTCATAATGGGCTATTGAAAGCAGCTGAATGGGTTTTTGATGCAGAACATGAGGTTCTTAGGAAGCTGGTGGCAGAAAATCCAACTTATATGTTAATATTTACAGGGCACTCTCTGGGGGCTGGGGTGGTGGCCTTGTTGACAATGCTAGCAGTTCATAATCGAGACAAATTGGGTATACCGAGAAACAAGATAAGGTGCTTTGCAATAGCTTCTCCTCGGTGTATGTCTCTCAACTTGGCTGTAAGATATGCAGATGTGATCAATTCTGTTGTACTTCAGGTTGGACAGTCTCCTTTTGATATGAACTTAGTACAATAACTTGACTGATTTACTTGTTGTAGTCATCTCATGTTTAAAAGGACAAAATTGTATGTTAATCTTTATCAAGATATCATATGCATGAAATCTGCCTTTTCATTTAGGTTGTGAATGAAGCCTCTGGATTCTTGTTTGTACACATAAAAGGGAGGATCTACTAAAAAAACAAGGTGATTGGACAACTTTAAGAGTGGTGGAAGTTAAAAGGCTTCTCTTGGTGATGTAATAACATGAGGGTGTACTTGGATTTCTTTCTGGTGTTAAGTGTTGATGGATTTTATAATACATCTATATTTGCATGTCTAGCAATCAGTAAATGATTTTCCTTAAGTTGGTGTTGCGAATTTATTTCATGTTTAGAAGATATATTTGTATAACTAGATCCTAGATAATCGATGAACTTGTATTAATTGTTAGGATGGTCATACTCTGTCAATTTGATATACTGATTTTGCATGATTAAAGCAGTAATAATAATTTGAGAATGAATACTCATACAATTGGTTATGCAATATTTGTTTGGGAGAAAAGAAAAGAAAATTGATGTGCATCCAGAAAAATATAGTGATTGATGAAAGAATGCTTTGAGAAATTTCAACAATTAGATGAATGTGCGCTCCACAGAATTAATATAATAATTGTTTTTCCAACTGGGGTATTTATTCGATTATTATTTTTATTTATCAATTTATTAGTTATGTGCACTAATTTTCTATGCTTTTACTTTGACAAACCAGGATGATTTTTTACCTCGGACAACTGCTGCTTTGGAAGATGTCTTCAAATCACTTTTATGGTAAAAAATCTTCATATTTTCCTCCTTTCCCTCCTTCCTTACATTGTGTTAGGAATAGAGAATTTTACAAGTTTAAGGAAATTAAAATACATTGAATCTGAATTACTTCAAATTGCTTCATTTTTTCAAATGTTTTGTTTGGATAAGACAATTAAAATTTCTTGAATTTTAATCTGTTTGATTAGAGTATTTTAATTATCACCAAATACAAAATTTTATTGCAATGTTCCTTATCAATGTTAGCCACAAATGTGACATTGGTCAAAGTTATTATTTTGTTGTTGTTGGTTGAAGTTATTTGTTGAGCAACTTTTCGATCGCTATGAGGCGACATTGTTGAAAATAGTCCTACTTAAGATTGACCGAAAGTTTCCTCAATCAATGTAAGAACACTAGTGTCATTGATTGAAAACAACTCTTGTTGACATCGATCAAATAATACATCAACTGAAAAAGAAAATACTAGTTGACATCAACCGAAAAATAATCTTGCCAGCATTAGTTAAGAAATTGCTGACCAATGTTGATTGAGAAATAAATTTGGCTCCTCTCATTAGAAAAATAATCCTAACAATGTCAACAAAAAATACCCCTATTGGCAAAAACTAAAAAACCCTAACTTACGTTGAGAAAAAAAATAATCTTCCTAGTTAATGTCAACTTAGAGATGTTGATAAACAACAATGACATCAATGGAAGATAACCCCAATTAATATGATGAGAAAACAGAAGTGGGGACCATTTTGATATTCATGGGGAAGGCTATTGAAGCCACACCCAAGAAAGATCAGAAGGGGAGTAATAAACTATGATGCACAGATACCATACGAGTATTGGATAGGACACGTATCCAATACGATGATTCGTCTTATATTGAAAATATAGGATACGATACATTTAGATATATTTGAAGCGTGTGTGTATGTGTGTATATAACTGTTACAATATTTTATTTATTGTTAAATATATTTTAAAATTTAGTTTATAATCCATTTAAAACTGTTTTTATTTGTTGCTATTATTATTTTAAAATTTGATTTAGAAACAATCTCAAATTGTTCTCTGTATATCCTTGTGATATGCAAAAGATAAGTAATTCTGTCACAAAATCGATGTTGAGTTATGCCTCGACTGTGGTCGAGTGAACGACATCCCAATTGAGGATGAGTTGACTGTGCCCCAACCTCAAATAGGATCGGGTTTGTTAGAATTATAGGACTAAGTTCAAGAGGGGAGTGAATTGAACCATCCCAAAATTTTGAAATGAAAGAGCAAATGCTTTCTCCAATTCATTGAACAAGAAAGTAGCAGACAAAAGTTAATGTATAGGGATGATTGATTGCAAAAGAACAAGACAATTTACAATATATAAAGTAAAGAAGATAGAGAGAGAGAAAAACCAAGATTTATAGTAGTTCACACAATCATCAGAGCTACATCCAATTGTTCAGCCACTCCAACCAAACTTATCCACTAAACTTTCAAGTTTTACGAGCACTTTAAAAACAAGAAATAAAGCCCAAGAACTATTGTCTTGAACCCTACCAAATTTAGTTCAGCCTCTTGTGACACCTTATCACAAGAACAACTTGAAAACCCTATCCAAGTTCACACCATTACCAGAAAAACAATTCAATATCACCTGAGAAAGTTTAAGCACAATAGAACAACTACAAAGTCAGGTGATCACTCAAATGTTCTTCTTGTTCCATGGTATTTATCACAAAATTCAAGCAAGATGACTCCAAGAAGAATTTTATTACTCAAGTCTTAGTCTCTCTAAATAGACAAAGTGTTTTCAGAAAGAATGGCACTGATTTCGTATAGTTTTGAAATGAGAGATATAAAGATTTTAGAACATGATAGTGTTAATCGATTAAAACAGAGCTTAGAAGAAGCCTCTCAGGGTTTTAATATGTTAAAACAACATTTTAATATTTTAAAATCACTTAAATTTAATTGATTAATTTATCATATTAATTAAAACAGAACGAGTTTGAAATGACTTGAGATTTAAGTGTTTTTAACTGATTAAAAACTATTTTTAATTGATTAAAACAGAGTCTAATGTTCAACTTTGCGTCTTAAGTGATTTTAATTGATTAATTCGTAATTTTAATTGATTGAAATGTTCTTCAAAGCTATTTGAGAAAATCTAAGAACATTTTAACAGATTAAAACAACTGCAAACCCCAAAGGGTTCCATACTACTTCTAAAAGCTTTATTACTTGATATATGAATCAAATCAAGGCATAAAAATAACTTAGAGCAAAATTTAAGCTTGAAACAATCATGTGAGACACACTACAACCATCCTTGACTTGAGATCTTCATCACTCCAAAATCTTAACTCCCCCTTCTCTCCTTGCATATGTCTTTATCAGCTAACAATATTGGTTGGAATCATCAATTACATTGCCTGTAGCACACATGTCATCAGAGTTGAGGTTGAAGTATCAAAAGAATAGACACAAATGTGAGACACAAGATAATATGAAGAAATTCAAATTTTTACATTTTAGAAATTCTATAATTTTAAGTAATCATATTACTCATAATTTCTAGAATTTCAATTTCTTTTAAAAATCTTTATCCAGACAGCGTATTTTGTCTGAGTATTTCAAATTCTCTGAAAAAATGAATTAACCTTCTAAAAGGTCTTCATTCAAACGCACTTTTAGGGTATTTAGATTGTCCTCATGTTTGTTTAATACATCAAAGACTAATTTTACAAAGCCAGTAGGGCTAACAGTGTGGAGAGATTCAAATGTGCCTGCAGTTGTGGAATATTTTAAAGTTAAAATTATTTATTCAAATCAGAGAATCAAACACCTGATCTCCTACATTTTTGGGTTTCCATTATTCACAAGTTTGATAGAATAAGAATCTTTTCGTAGGATAAGTTAGAGGAATGCTTTTTGTGCGAGATACAAAACCATTTTTGCCTACACCTTACAGCTTAAACTCATGGGAGAAGTTGAGATGGTTCCAAAGCCAAGAATGCATTATAAAACTGAATTTCAGCACAAGATGTATGGGGTCTATGCTTCATCTGTGCTTCAAGCTGAAAGGCTTATGTGTATAACGGGGCATGTTAGAGATAGAAGTCGTTTTTGGACTTAAATCTGGCTGGTTTAAGCTCTTTAGAAGTTAGTACTTAACATTTTGAAATATCTACTGGTAACTACCTGCTTTTTCAAGATTTTCACTTGTTGACTATTTTTAAGTTACCTATTGATCATCAGCTGAACACTTCCCTTGCCAGCAAAAACAGTTTTTTCTTCCTGAATTTGTGTCTGATTCCAACCAGTGAGGATATTTATTTTCTCTGATGAATTCTCTGCTCGTGTAATGTATTTATTTAGAGCTTTCGGGACTTGTATGAAGCATGATATAATAAATTCATAATACTGACCAGAACACTATAAGTTTTTTCAATTTTTCATGCATATGCATTGGATTGGTGCAATTAAGCTCTTGCGGTTAAAATGAGTTACAGTGGATGTTATCCGTTCTTGGCAGTTGGCCCTGTTTGTTGTGTATAATGTGCTTAAAGGATACCTGCACACTGGAGGAGAAGAAGCTCAGAGATCCAAGGCGTCTATATGCACCTGGTCGGCTCTATCACATTGTGGAGCGAAAGCCCTTTAGGTAAAGTATGATGCTCTCAAATTTTACTTAACATTTATTTATCTCAAAGCTGTGGCATCTTATTGAGCTTCCTCTACTTAAAGGAAGACTTCTTACTGGTCTTACTATGGTCACTATCCAAAGTATAATCATTCATTTTAACAAAAATGTATCCTATACTCTTGGTTTTGAACATTATCCAGCATAGTAGTGAGTGAACTAATTTTGGAGGACAATAGTGATTGTGGTCAAGGGAATTGATTTTATCCTTTAAATTCTGTTAAGGAGAATATTGTAATTAAGAAAAAAGAAAAGAACTGAATAACATTCTTCTGTATTATTCTGTAAGAAAGATACAAGAGTTTATATATAGTCAAACAAAATACTTAACAGCCTATATCTACATAACTAAATGCTTTATTACCTAAACAGAATTAGGTAATACGGCATTCAGTTAACAGTCCACATGCATGTGGTTTTCCCTGGAAGGTTTTAGACGGCTGCAAGCAAATTTACCTTATTTTTATTTTGTTCACCTATAAACCATGTGATTTCTATGCAAATTGGTATTAAAATATTATGAACTACCAGTAAGTGTCAAGCCCTAGAAGTTTGTAAGGACCTACTCCAATAGAATGCCAGCTCAAACATGAAGAAGCTTGGGCATTGGATGGATAGTAATGCATGTGTTCCCTCTGATTGAGTTAAGAAGCAGGCCTTTATGGATTAAACCATCTCAAACCCTACTTTCCCTTTGATTTTTTTCTCATTCCTAGAGAATTGGACATAATATAATATTAATGTATATTGATAAGGTATTTACAACATTCTACAAAATTTACAAAATCTTGCAACTTTGTAAAGCAACAAAAGTTGCACTTGAGAATTTTCATCAAGAGATAAATTTTCAATAGAATGTTGTAAATGCCCTGTCTGTCGGTACTCAAGACTCAATACAGTTATTCTGGGTGCATATATGTTTCTGGAATATGATTTATTGAATTTGACATTTGAGTCTTCCTAAGTATGACTCATGGTTTGATGGATGCATTTACGTTTAAAAGGTTCTTTTAATCTACATTTATAGAGCAGAATGTTATTTGTATGCAGCAATAATTAGGATTATAGTCTCTTTTGGTTGCAGGATAGGAAGATTTCCACCTGTTGTTAGGACAGCAGTACCTGTTGATGGGAGGTTTGAGCATTTAGTTCTTTCTTGCAATGCAACTTCTGATCATGCCATCATTTGGATAGAGAGAGAATCCCGACGGGCTCTCAGTGTAAGCAATAAGATTTTTTCAATAATAGCAGAGTTTTCTACCAAAACAGTATATATAAAGTACGTAGTTCTCTGCAACTAGTGCTTTAATGATATTCCAAAACCTGGCTTGTATTCAATGATTCATCATAGCCGTGCAACTTTTTTCTTAAAAGGTGATTCCAGTCCTACTTGTGCTGCTGCATAAGCACCCATGATATTTCCAGAAGAGCACTTCCTGTCTATAAATTTATAGTCTCTAAAATATAAATTTATAGCCTCTGAAAATGTGCCTATGCAGTCAGTGATACTTCTTCCTGGAACGAGACCTCTTTGCTAGGGAAAGATGAGGTTCCCTAATAACCAAAGCTAATCTATCAGTAAGAATCTTAGAAATAATCTTATATTTGAAATTAGCCAAAGCTATTGCTCTAATATTTTCATTTACATTTGCACCGGGTTCTTTAGGAATTAGGATAATGTGATTGGAATTATAATTAGTGAGCAAGCATTCATCAGTCCCTGAAACACTGCAAAATAGAATTAAGAACATCATAGAGTTTCTCTGTTGTGTGTCTAATCACATATGTAAATCCTTTATTTATAATAATTTTAAGTATCACATTAGCATTTGATGAAAGGCATGCTACCATAATCTATGTTATCAGAATCAGTTGAATGCTCTTGTTCAGAGCCAACCTTATGCAAAGAACAGTTACTCCCTTTTTGAACAACCCGATTACCTTCAGTCATAGTATCTTACAAGATCGACTCTCGATTGTCAAAAGTATGAGCCTCACTGTTATGATAGTCTTCACGATTCAGATTACAAACCAAATCTTGTTGATGAAAAACCTCTTTTTCCTGAGTATTCTGCTCCCATATCTGATTAGTGGATACATGTCCTGGAAAGTCCATATTAACCACTGATGTAGCTAAATTCATCTGTCAGATTGATAATGCTCAACATCAGCACTCATGCTTATATCAATATTATTTGCCGCCCTTGCTCCTTTAATACTACATTCAGGCACCAATGCAGTGGCTCTATCTTATTGATCATTGTACTCAAACCATATAGCATTACATTCCCTTAGCAACCTTACATCAACGCATAATCTGTCACGAGTGATCCATGTATGGGGTTTCAACAAGTAGCACAACCCTCCCATTTTACCCGAGCTTGGTATGAGTTGTGGGACCATAGATGGAGTTAAAAATACTAATTTTATCTATAACTTTTTATTCCTTTCAAACCCTACTGCTTAATTTGGCTTTGATTTCCAATTTAAATTTTGAATCTTGATAAACTATATTAAGTTGAAGATATATTTCTTTTTTTGGATAAATTGAATTTTATTATTATCTTATTCTAGTTAATTTGAGTTTGATTTTGAAATTTTTATATATATAATATTAAAAAGATGAATTGTCTTTATTGGAATACTTTATTTCTATGATTTACTCCTTTATTTTAATTTTTTTTTATCTATTTAATTTATCCTGTTTAATAAAATTGAATATTCAATATTAGCAATGTAAACATTTAATCCCATCTCTCTAATTTGATTTTATTTATAATTTTTGCTTAAATCGAAAAGTTTCCATATAATGCAAGAAAAATGCTAGTTATATTTGTAATTTTTTACTTTAACTTGTAGAGATATTATGATGCTGTCAAGCACTTGGTCACATTTTTTACTTACGTTCTTATGATACCATATGCATTCTAGTGTATTGACATGTAGCCATTGATTAAGAAATTTTAGAAAACCACATTGTAAATGTTTCAGTGCAGTCATTCTTGAAGTATCACATCTTGTTCTTGCCCCCAGTAAGCATTTTCCCTTTTGTTAGTGTGGTAAGTGTTTTCCTACAGCTACTGGTGACTGTATTCTTTAGATCTTTGTAAGCTGAACTCTTTGTACACAAGATGGGTATTTAGAGAGATAAATTTTTGAAGGAACTTAAGAAAAAGTAATAGATTATTTTCCTAGAATTAATGCCATCTGAACTTGGGCTAAGCCTTTTGTTGGTGTTGTTATTTGATATATGGTATGAACTCATGTGCATTCTCATCTATCCACATTAAAATGGTAATGTCTGTCATTAAACATTGATTTCTTGCATCTCAGTTAATGCGAGACAAAGACGAGCATATGGAGATTCCAGCGAAGCAGAGGATGGAGAGGCATGAATCCATAGCTCGAGAACACAGTGAAGAGTACCATGCAGCCCTTCAGAGAGCAGTTGCTTTGGATATTCCACAAGCATACTCCCCTTCATCATATGGAACATTTCATGAAATTGATGTTGGAGAGGATTCTGGAAGATCAAGTGAAGGTTCCTCCTTGTCTCATAAGAAACGAACACAAAGTTGGAATGAATTTGTTGGACGATTGTTTGATGTGGATGATTCTGGTCATATGGTGTTCAAAAAGACACCTCCATGAAATATTTCTCCCTACCTAAGCTTAATAAAGCACCATTTGTTTCTTTTTTGGCTTATTTCTTGGACTATTTCTTTCCTTAATCTCAACAATATCAGTTTATGACTAATTCACATTGGTATCCAATGATTCAAACACATGCACACAACCACGTCTTTTGCACAAACATCAACCATATCAAGCAACCCTTTTGACCTTGTCCACAAACTTCCAACAATGGTAACAATGTTCAGCCAATGCATGTGTACTTTTATAAATTTTTCAAGCCATAATCGATTATGTACACTACTCTATCCAATTAACCAATTTGTCATAATCGATCATAGCCACAACACACCCCTTCATCATGCTAAATTCTAGCTTTCACCAACTTCCAACACAAACACATGAATGTTCAAAAAACATTCTTATGCAAGATTAAAACGGTAATTTAACTCCAATCACCAGCTTTCCATGCAAATTTCCCCGATTGAAAGGGGATGTTTCTTTCCCTTTTTCAGCCTTCAAATCTTCTTCAATAGTAAAACTAATCATCCAAACAAAGGTTTAATTTTTCATTCTCATCAAACTTAATAATGAAAGTTTTTCATCAACCATTCTTAATAAGAAAATTATAACATCTTATAATATTTTATTGATGGTGTATGCTTTTTAACATTAATCTTTTGTTTGGATTAGGGAATGAATTTGAAGAAAAAGTGTAAGTAAAGTGATGTTCTTTATATTAAGATAAATAGAGTGGAAAATTTGTAAATAATGTAATGAGTGTGATTGAAATTTGAATTTTTTTAATAGATAAAAAAGTAAGGTTACGAAGTTCTCCTTATAAATACCCTTTTTTTCATACTACTCTTTCTATATATAATTCAATAATTTAAAAAAATTGCATATGGAATTCAAAATATCATGCTATAATTCTTCTTTTTTATCATTAGCTTTCGTATTTCCTCAATTGACAATTTTTTATACTTATGAAAAAAATACAAAATTACTAGATTTTTATTCTCCAAAATTTATCTATTTTATAAGATTGAATCGACTAAAAAATAAAATTAATCATTTTAGATAGTATTTTCATGCTTAGTGTGTGACCCGTTAGATTTTTAGAATAATTCATCATGAAAAAACCTTGATCTAGTCAGGTTCTATTGATCATGTCCCCTTCTCCCTTGTCTTGGGGCGTCTTTGGCTTTACAAGAGAAAGCCCGCCATAAAAAAAAGTCTTTATCTTCTTGTCATGGATCATATTCCTTCTGGATTTCCAACCATAGTGACATTTGTTAACCCGATTCGTCCTTCTCATCTTACTATAATGAACTACATCCTGACTGTCTAAGAAATGTCTTTTTTAAGGTGTCTATAGAAGCGATTGGATATAGAAAACTTGTAGATAATAAGGGTTCATTATGCCCAGCTCGAGGAGGGAGTTGTATATGTTTTCCAGTACTGGAAAATCTTCAACGTCCCCATCCAAGTGGTCAAAGAAATACCACTTCCTCATGAATTTATCCTACATCAAGATCTTTTGGTTCAACTTTATCCGAGTTTTGGAAAGCCCATTGCTTAAGACCCTCGATTGAAAAGTCAAAGATTGTTCGTGTTGTTCCGTATATAGATAAGACCATCTCTAGTTTTTGAAAACTCAGAGTAGTATTTATAGACAAAAGTATTCAATTATTGGAGAAAAAATAATATATTTTTAATATCGAATCGGGATCAACATAGAAATATTTAAAAATAATTGAAAAAATAATATGATTTATTAATTTGTGCATTTTAGTTATTTGATCATGTCCCCTTCCTCCTTGTCTTGGGGCATCTTTGGCTTTACTAGAGAAAGTCCGCCATAAAAAAGTCTTTATCTTCTCGTCGTGAATCATATTCCTTCCAGATTTTCAACCTGACATTTGTTAACCCGATTCCAACATTAAAAATGGTACATTTTAGTTGTTTATACTTAACATATTATTTTTTTGTATGGTCTAAAAATTCATTTCGAACAAAATATAAATGATGTAAAATTGTCACATGAAAAATTAACATAAATTTGGTATGATTAAAAAAAAATTAATATTTATAATTATAAAAGATGTGTGCGAAAATTATAAAACAATAAATCTAAATAAATAAATAAAGTGAAATTGTCCATAAAATGAGTGCGTAACAAATATTAAACGATTTTACGGTAATATGAATAGAAAAAATAATATTAAAACAATGTTTAAAAATTAATAATAATTATATAGTCAAATATCTGAGTTAAAAAATAAAAATAATCTAATATTATCGATAAATGAAAAATTATTAAATAAAAATAATAATATTTAAGTATTTATAATTATAAAAAATTAATTAAAAATTAATTTTTATATTAAATTTAAATAATAATATTATGTTTATATTTATTTTTTTATAATTAATATTATGATTATATAAATTTAATTTTTATTATAAATAATTATTTTTATTTTTATTATATTATAATTTAATTTAATTTTTATTTTCTTTTATTAATAATATTATTAAATATTTTTATTATAAATTTATTTAAATTTATTTATATTATATAATCGATTATAATATAATCTATAATCGATTATATTTTATATATAATAATATTAATATAATAATTAATAAATTAATATATTTTATAGTTAATTTCATATTTAAATACATATTTTAAGTTAGTGGTGATTAAAAATATGAGATAGTGTTTGCATAATCCATTATTTAAGTTTGTGTAAACAAAAAGCTAAAGACAACATAGTAAGAAACCAAAAAAACTACCATTTTGTCGTTTGCATTTCAGCGTTTTTCAATAGATGCAAGACCACACCACCATTTTCATCTGCATGAACAGTGCAAACAAAGACAGAATAAATCTTCATCAAAAGTTTTAATTTCCCCACCAGAAAGATTTTCCACTTTGTTGTTTAAGCTACAAGAGGATGCTGGAAGCATTTAATTGGAGTCAAAAGTGATTAATAGAAAGAAAACACGTTAGTGGTAAGTGCAAATCAAAAAGGACCTTTTTGGATACCAATGATGAAGTGAAATCATAATAAATCCACTGCAATCTAGTGCAAAGATTCTGCATATCTTACAACTTGTTTGAATATCATGATGATTCAACAACCATTTTTCTTCCTGAGTCAATCTTTTTCTAGTCCTAGAAATCACTTTCTCACATTGTTTTCTGGTTTTCCAAGTCATGGAATGTCTTCATGCATCAATCTTGGGTAGCCAAAAGCATGATTAGGATAATCTACAATTTCAGAGCACACATATCAGAAAGAAGAAGAAAAAACATCTCCAAACATTTCTGACAAACTATAACATGATTCTTCAAAAAAATGGATACACACTACTTTCCTTATTATAATGTTACAATATACATGTTGGTGTCCATTTTTCCAATAGACAAGTTTGAAACACAACTATTTTAAAAACAAGAACAAAAAAGTCATCTCTAGAAACTTAAACCACAATACTATATTAAAAAGGTACAAAACTTCAAACCTTATGCATCATTTTATTAGTGTCCATCCTTCCATGTATGTACAGAATATGAGCATGGAATAAATGCAACAAACCTCATGCATGTCTATTTTGATACATTTATGTACTCATTTCACAGATGTTTTAGGACAAATATTTTTGCGCATGTGAACGCATTATTATATTCATATCTGAATTTGACAAATGCAGAGCCGCTAAAAGTGTCTATATGGTTTGTACTTTGTTGATATGTTTGTCTTTTACTTAAGCAGCTAGATATACATTTTGACTAAGTACTTAGTCAAATCTTTTCACAGAAGAAAGAGAGTTCCATGCATAACGGAATATGCAAACTAATTGTGGTTGAGATGCTTGTTTCCCAGCCTGTCTTTCTGACTCTGAAGGCATATTATAAAAGTGGCAACTAAACTAATGAAAAAAAGTATCTTCATTCTTCAACATCTTCAATCTTTCATTAGTCTCTCTGCTACCATTTTGTTGTTATCCCTTCATCACTTTCTCACTCTCATATATATCCCAATTATACCAACTTTATCTGTTAACTATGTGAAATAAGAAATTCCACAAGAAGGTGAGAAAAAGTGTATGCACTTTTAGCAACAGAATAGGTATATCTTTATTCGACCCTTGTGCATGTAGCCTTTTATTTATAGCCTTTTTCAACAAGTCATGGTCATAGACACATGTTAGCATATTACCACTCAGTTTGAAAATCTTATATTAAATGAATTTTTAAGTAATTACTGCAAAGATCAACATACTTAGCACTCATGTTAATTTATAATAAAATCACACTATTAAACCTTTTTATCTATTTCATATCCTAATTCCTTTTGACTCTAAGCAGAATACCAAGAAGTTAGTTTGGTGTATATAGCTTTATGGTGTATATCTTTGTTGGCACTTCCCCACTTGATTGATAAAAATAATAGACTTGTCTTATCTATACTCTGTCTTATACCTGTATTCTGATTTAAAGGTTCTGACCAAACTTCTATATATTAAATACCTCAAGACTTTGGTGGCAGCATAGCATATCTCTTCTCCACATCTTAGACATAATGTCTAAGTCTGAATATGTTGTTGAGCTTCCTATTATAGACATTTCTCAGCCATTACAGCCATCTTCTCTAACCTCTCTCTCTAAAGCCTGCAAAGATTGGGGATTTTTCCACATAATCAATCATGGGATCTCCAAAGATCTTTGCAGCCAGATCCATTATTTATCTAAATGCCTCTTCAGCCTCCCTTCTGAGGCTAAACTTAAACTTGGTCCTTTCTCCTCTATAAAGTCTTACACCCCTCACTTCATTGCTTCTCCATTCTTTGAGAGCCTCAGAATTAATGGACCAAACTTCTATGTTTCTGCTAAGAGTTCTGAAGACATCCTCTTTGACAAACAGAATTCCAAATTCAGGTAATGCATAATAAGCTTGTCTATGATGCCTAATTTATTCTTCTGTTTCCATTTAACCAGAGAATAATATTGTTTCCTTTTATGGGTTGAACAGTGAGACACTGCAGGAATATTGCAGTAAGATGGCTGATTTGTCTGAGAGAATTCTAAAGCTTGTGCTGATGAGCTTAGAGGATGGCTTTGATAAGCTCTTTCATGATTCTGAATTCAACAAGTGTCAAGGTTACTTAAGGATAAACAACTATTCTGCTCCAGAAAGTTTGGAGGATGATGTTGAGGGGCTTGGAATGCACACTGATATGAGTTGTATCACCATCTTATTTCAAGATGAAATAGGAGGGCTTCAAGTGAAGTCACAAGATGGAAAGTGGATAGACATTAGCCCTTCTGAGGGGACCCTAGTGGTGAACATAGGGGATATGATGCAAGCATGGAGCAATGATAAACTAAGGTCTTCTGAACATAGAGTTGTTTTGAAGCAGCCTGTGAACAGATTTTCCTTGGCTTTCTTTTGGTGCTTTGAGGATGAGAAGGTGGTCATGGCACCAGACCAAGTTGTTGGAGAAGGAAACAAGAGGATCTACAATCCATTTGTTTGCTCAGAATACTTGAAATTCAGAGAGAACAATCAAAGAGGAAGGTTTGAAAAGGTGGGGTATACAGTTAAGGATTTTGCTGGAATCAGGTCTCAAAAAGTTGAAAATCAATTCATCACACACAGTAATTTATGCTTGCTGTGACTTACATTTTGATGGTGATCTTTGTATACAAAATAAGTAGACAGAAAGACTTTGTTGGTCTTCAAATAATTTGTTCTGTTCTTGCTGTTCATTTGTTGGTTGTACATAGCATTTATTCAGCAAACAGTAATATTAGTCCACTACCAGATAACTGTGCCATTGTTATTCACAAAAACCCTTCCTTTGCATGCACTGAAACTTTTTCTATCAGTAACATGATTAATTGATGTGTAAATAATCACTTCAGTATAAATTGTGTCTACACATGTTCATTTTCAAAAACTCTGGTTGAGTTAACTAAAATGTATAATAAAACAAACAAAATAGCATAAATTCCATAATACTTCATAAAATATTTTGTTTAATAAAGTAATATTTAACTAAATTTACAAAAACAAAATCTAAGAAAAGAAGCACCAATCCAGTGGGTCTTGACTTGTTGAGATGATGAGTTATACATTATGAAAAGATCAAATCACTTTAATTGTTTTGAAAGGTTAGGTAAGTTGGTAATGTAGGAGTTTTAATATCTTAATATAAAACTTAGATATTGTAAAAAAAAGTTTTATTAAAGCATAATGATGTTACATAATGTAAAACTGATTTCTATTAATTAAAAAAAAAAATTGATATTATCCTATTCAAGAATATAACAATTTTGACAAAACAATTTTTGCAGATTTTGGCCTCCAAAAATATTTATCACTGTTACATGAATTCCAGAAACCTTCTAAAATAGTTTCTGAAATTTTCAATAGTTTGGCATAAATCTCTAATTTTAAAATTTATTATTTTGGTTTCTTTTACTGTAACAGCACTGTATTTTCATAGTTAATATTATCACTTTAAGTTTTTGAATTAAAATATATAAAAAGTATACTTTTTAATTTTTTTTAATTTGTATTACTGTAATAACATTGTATTTTCATAAATTTAAAATGATGATTTATTCATATTTTTGTCTTCAAATTTTAAAAACATACTTTTTAAAAACCGAAATTCACTTACTTACAAGTGATTCAAAAAATTATATAAAATAACTACTATAAACTAATTTATGTATAAATTATTGTTAATATATATATATATATACAATTTTTTCCTTATTAACTTTTCTCTCATCTCAGTTTTGAAATGACATCACCTTAATGATGTAAAAGTAAAGTCTTTTAAAATGATTAGCATGTTCATAGTGCACCATCTTTAATGGCCATATTTTGTTAACTTTTTTCCTTTTTTGATGAATATTTTTTTGTCTTTATGAGATGCTTAAGACTAAGATTGCATTAATTTTGATTTTGTATTGTCATTAGCTGCTAATTACCCATATCACATGCTTCACGACACTCATTCATAATCATAAAAATAATCTTATTCTTATCTCATTCTCTTTCTTCACCATCACACCATATTAATTATGATTAAACCTAAACTATTTTATTTCCTTCTTTTCAACAATTCTTTCTTTAATTTTCATGCCAAGTGTGATCACAATCATTAATTCATTATTTTGGCAGCTCCTCACATTACGCAATTCTAAATAAATAAGTTCAACTAAGAATTGTTGTGATTTTGCTGAATTTAATTTTAATCAAAATAAATTTTGATTAGATTTTACATAGTTGAATTCAAAATTTTAAAACACTAGTGAACAACGTTTATAAATAAAAATTAATTTTACGAAAAAAAATTATTTGTACAAATAAAATAATTAATTAATTAATCAATGGTCAATCATTTCATCACTCATAAAAATCTTAGTTGAGTTCATGATTAATCAATCTACTTCCCAAAAGATTGGTGGTCGTTGAAATATGCCATCATTAAGTATATTACTTTTGTGGTTGAGAAAATAGAATATTATCATATGGTTATTATAGTAAAAGGATCCACAAAGATATCTAAAGGATGAGACATAAAAACAAAATATAGCCAATTTTTAATATATATATATATATAACATTAAATATGTATCATATATTAATAAATTGTTAGTCTAATTGAAGTAAAATAAATTAAACCCAATAATAATGAGAATTTTTGGATATTTTTTGTGTTTGTCACGAAAAGTTAATTTTGGTATCATGAGTTGAAAATTTGACATCACAACCATTTCAAAGCATTTAATATTTTAATTAAGAGGTCAAATACACTGATCTAATATAACTTAATCTTTCGTGAATCATATTTTATATAATTTATTATTGGTCAGATAGATTAGATCGAATTAATTTATTTATTGTTTAAATTTATGTTAGTTTTGGAAAATTAATGTGATCATATTCAATTAAAAGTTTATAAGTTTGATTTAATCTATTTAATTCGGTGAAATAAGTTTAATATATATATATATAACACTACAAGAAAATCATGAAATATAAACCAATTTGTAGAAACCAAAATAATTAGTTACAATAGTAACTAAATTAGAGACCATTTTTGAAACTAAAAAGAAATTTGGTTTCTAAATTAGTTTCTATTATTTTATATTATTGTTAAATAGTTTCTAAATTGGTATCTAATTAGCAACCAAGATTTTTGCTACCATATTTAGAAACTAAATAATTGGTAGTTAAAACCTTAGTTGCTAATTAGATACCAATTTAGAAACTATTTAACAATAATATAAAATAATAGAAACTAATTTAGAAACCATTTTTTTTAGTTTCTAAAATGGTCTCTATTTTAGTTTCTATTGTAACTAATTATTTTGGTCTCTAAAAATTGGTTTCTATTTCATAATTTTCTTGTAGTGATATATATATATATATATATAAAAGTACATTTTTTTCAAAATTTTAAAATAGATTCTCACAAAAAATTATGATTCAATTTTTAGTAGAAATTAATCATCGATAAAATACATTAAGAAAATTGCACAACATTGGCTGAGTTAGGTTGTCATCTTCAATGATTAAGAAATTTCAAAAAAAATTATATAACCATAATTTGCACACTAAATAATATATATTATAGATGGTTAAAGACTGCACCCTGGAATTGAGCAAGATATCATAAATAAACAAGTTGATGGCACCACTAAGAATTATAAAGTAAATTTCACATTGAGAAAACAAATCCACACGAAATGGATCAAATAAAGGATAGTTTTATTTAATTTTATGTGAAATATATTTGTTTAGTCTATTTTTAATTATTAATATTGTTTTGATAAGTTGAATAATATAGTTACATTGTTTAAGAGTCGAGAGTTCAATAACAATAATTTATATGCATTTTTTTCCTTAACTTTCTAATATATCTTTAAATAACAAAACAAAACTGTGACTAAACGCAATAGTAATTGATGTAAAAAATCACAGAAAATTAAATTACAAAATGGGAATATGGTAACAAGAAAGCAGTATTTTTAAACACAATAACAAAAATCAAGGTTCATACCAAGGACAAACATATTCTGTTAGGAAGCAAATAAATGTTCTAGAATTACAAAGTTGTTTAATCATATAAGTATTTACTATTACTAACACCATCATCACAAATCCAAACAGGCAAATCAAATATTTCCATATGCTTTCCAGAGTGCTTCTTTGATCATCCTCATTGGTGCTGTTGCTGCTCCTCGAAACTGGAAAACAAAAGTTCTCAAAGAGTTCAAACTTCTCTAATGGTTGAAAGTATTAAGAAACATAGATGCAAGTTACTCTTCTCTATTCCTTTCTGTAATGGAACAATGTTTCAATCATAAACACTGCACTGATGAAAAAAATGAGCATGACAAACCTTAGATTTTAGTGTCAATGAGAGAACACCATCACTTGTTGATGATTCAACTGTGTGAGCATCTAAATGGAGATTGTTAATGGTATCCATGATATCATAGAGTATGTATTCCCTGTAAGGACATTTCATCTCAATCAGAACCTCTTGCTCCTTTACCTTCACTTTCACATCCAATGCCTTTGCTTCTTCAGAAACAATTCTTTCTAGTTCTGTGTCTATTTCATCAATACCACTAGCCTTCCTCCTGTTCATCCAAGGTTTCACTGCCATGCAAATCTTTCTTGTGCCATAGTTATCAGACATCTGTTCTAGAACATCAGGGCATTTTCTCCTGGTTCTTGCTTCAGTATCTGCAACTTCCATGTAAGATTCTAGCTCTTCCACTCTTGTCTCAAGCCTTTTCAAGTACTTGATTGTGTCACCAAGAATTGAAATCTTCTCCTCCTGCATTACAATATTTACAAAGTGACCTCATTGGCATAATATTCACTATCCTATGGTAACATTAGTTTTAGTATATGACAAGCAAATACCTCACTTATAGAAGATGGAACCAAAGATTTGACAACCTGAAAGTTTTTAATTTCTCCTTTCTTATCAGAGAATGCTTTCCCCATGAAACCATCATCAGCATTATCAAATTTACTAGTCCATTGCATTCTGTCACTCTCTTTCTGTGACTTGCGGGAAAAGTAACTTCTGTGCATAAAGGGGACCTTAAACAAAGTCTTCTTTAACATGCTTTGGTGAAACCTTGCCCTCTTCCTTTCAGAAACTCTCCCTTTCTTCCATTTTGAAAAACTAGATTTGCAATTCGAGTTACAGGCATAAGGGTTTGCTTTAAATGTTGATGAGGTCCCCAAAATAGAACAAAGTGTTCTAATGTAGCACAAGTCTTCATCAGCTCCAGCATCCAAGAAGCTTCTCTTTGGTTTATAGCAATCTTGAAGTTCCAAAAGTTGAGTTTGGCCTTCATTCTTGGAATCCTTGCCTTGGTTCTCAGAAGCTTCAGACATACAGTCACAAGAACTCAGGGAATCAGGAGCACCAATGACTAAGGCATCATTCACAAAATGAACTTGAGAGGGCACACCATTCATACCATCGATCATGGATCTCATAGGGTAATGGTGTTCAACACCATCAGGAGAATCCATGTCAGAATCTTCATTGTTGTCACCTTCTAATTCATTGATAGGATCATGATTATCAAATTTGATATTTTTTTCAAGGGAACATGGATTCTCCAAAACCATTGCATCTAACACCCTGTGGTCACCCTTGGTACATGTTGGATATTTGTCATCATGAGGCTTATCAAGCACAGAGGAAGATTTATCTGAGCATGTAGGCTTTGAGATTTCTAAGAAGCAAGCCTTCACATGTTGAATGAGACTAGGGTCCTCGATAACCTATGAAAAATAAACAGTACCAGTGCTTACAAACATCACAAAATAAGTGCTGCATATCTTCATATAGATTCAACATTGAAATGATAATGAACCTAGCATCTCGAAGAAGAACACAAATGTTACCATTTCAGTTGAGCCTATCTCAATAACGCCTTTCTGATAGGGAAAGCACACCACAGTCTGTGGAAAACAGGTTTAACACACAGCATGAACCTTAATATCTATGTTTCAGTCACACAAAATTATAACATAGTAACATTATACTTAATTTGGTTTCAAGTTACATAGTACTTGCATTCAAGACAACTTAGTTTTTGGGAAAACAATTGCAGATCTTTCACAAGTTACAAATATATTTTCAACTTAGTTTGCATGTATAAAGAAAAAATTTGTAGAACAAATTTGAATCTCAAGAGAGAATTTCATACCTGAATTGACGCACTCTGGATACAGCAATTGATGTCAATGTCCAGATGAAAAAGTTGTTGAAGATAAAGAAACATTAGTATTCTGTCAGTGACTCTTTACAAATTCAAGTATTAAGCTATATATGATATCATGCATTAATAGAATAATTTATGTGTATCCTCTGTTTTGTTTAATCTATAATTTTTTTAAAATAAAGATAATTGGTTTCCTGTTTTAAAAAATCTACAATTTTATCAAATTCTTAATTTTGTTTATTTTAATTAATTCAATTATTTTTATGATATCTTAAATGAATATCTAGAACAAAGATTCAATAAAACAAAACAAAAATACATAAAATTGAATATTAGAAAATAAAAATCAATTAATTTTTTTTATTACGGCAGTTTTTTTTTAATGTATATTCACATATTATTTTCTTGCGATGTGGAGCCTGTATTAATTCTCTTTCTTCCAACCAAACTTTTGTGTCATATTTGTACACACTAGTGTTTGAAATTACTTTTACTGTGACCAAACCAAAACCAACAAATTAAAATAATACTGATTTTATGTGAACTTAGTGAGTTAAGAGATTAAATATAGATAATTTTACTTGGAAACAAATTTTATAATTTGCATATGTTTTGAGGGAGGTAATTGATTAAAATGGGACCCAAATATGCATGATGGATTTTGAAAGTATAAAAATTTAGGGGCAAATGGGTGTTAAATACAGCTGTGATAAGGACCAATTACAGATGGGGTTCCATACTGTCATAAAGCAAGTGCAGGGTCTTGCAGTCACAATCCAATGCCCTAAAACTTTAGTTACACTTTTATGCAAACTTTCATTTTGGATGGCTAAGATTTCATGCAGTCACTTCTGTGATTCAAGAACCCTGTTCTGCTGAGATACATTAGAAAAAGATTTAATACTCTGCATGAAATTTCATCCTTTAATTACTTTAATATTTAATCAAATTCAGTGTAGGATACAGTGACTCTGTTACTTAGATTTGGAGAGGATTCATGTGCAACATGAATATGGATGGAATGATTTCAGATGACACACAAATAGGCCCAGCATGGACCACTTTCAGTACAGTATATCCACTCACAGAATCAATTGAGAACTAAGGGTTATGCTCATCTTCCCATGGTACTAGAGTCATCAGCAAAAAGCAAAAGAAAAAAAACAAACAGTTATACAAAGTTGCAAACACATGTTACCAGATTCAGTTTCTTTTTTATATTTAAAAAATCAATGAATGACAGATAAGTTCAACAAATTTTAACCAATGATAACAAAATATTTAGAACAGTAAGTTAGTGTGTTGATTGAATCAGATTTATGAGTAAAATCCAACCTTTGCTAGCAAAGAACGAGAGAAAATTTTACTATCTGCATGCTGAGCATCACATAACCAGATTGTGTCACCAACTTCCTGTGCTCTTCCAGGCAAACTACTTGACAAGGAAAGGAAAATCTTCATGGTGAGACAACCAAAACCAAATCCAAAGAAAAAAGGCCACAAAAAACTTGAGCAAGAAAGGTTCAACAAAGAACTCCCTTAGAAGAGTTTGTGCTAATAAACCAACTAAGAGTGTTGTATGGTATGGTGTAATGGTACCTTTGATTTTGACTGAAGATAAAGGACATGCAAACCAAGTAATACCACTCCAAATCTGAGAGGTCCTCTGGAGCTAATGCAGCAGAAGGCCTTTTGGTTTGTGGATCAGCTTCTCCTGCAAGAAGAAACTTGTATAGTTCCTTCAGTTGCTCACTCCTCTGCAGGCCTATTTTATCAGCCTTCATTTCCAATTCCATGGCTTGAACTGTCTTTCTTGTCTTAATGTCTCCATTATAGTACCCTTCTCTCCATTCCAGTACCCTTTCACACATAAACATGACATAGGGTAAGTTAAGAAGTAGCAATGTCAAGTGAATTGTGCTTTGATTTTAGCCAGTATCTTCACAAAAGACAACCATGTTTGAATCAGATAAAAACATTACAGATACTAAGTTTTCTTTCTTGTTTTTCTCAAAATACTTAATGTAGCTGATAGATAAAATTTCAAAACAAAATACTTGGTTAAACTGAAAGAAGTTTATGCTGTTTGATACTAAAGTTTTTCCTTTTTTTTAAGTGCTTAACTCAGCTGCATAAACTGAATTTAGACTCAAAACAACTTATCAAACCGGAACAGTCTTTGTCCAAGGTGATGAAGTGGCCCTTTTGACCAAACTTTCATACCATTCACATCTTTCACTTGCACACTTCCATGTCAGTTTTTCAGTAATCAAAATTTGGGATTCAAGACTTGACCAAGAGGAAGTGAAGGGTGTAGAAAAGAGAGATAATGGTAGCAACTACTAGCAAAACAAAACCAAACAAAAACAGCAAGATGTGTGTGAGTTTGTACCTTTCTTCAGTTGTTGAAGGTGCCCAGAAAATCCCATAGCTCCACTGAATGCTTCTGACTGCAACTGCAAGCTGGGTGCATAGGTTCTTCTGCATCTTCTCATGCTTTGGATTCCCCTTTTTGGCCATTCTAGTTCTCTGAAATTTCATCAAAATGCAGGACTATCACTTTCTGTTTGTTTCATCACTACTTTACATGTCAAAAAAAACATAGACTTACCTCATTTACTTCATGCTATAGGGAGTGTACTTGAAGAAGGAAGAAAATAAATAAATAAAATAGAGTCTAAATTAAGGTTATCAGAATTAAGGAAAAGAGAGTGAAAAAGAAAGAAAAATGAATAATTTTTTAAAGGAATTTTTTATATAATAAATTTTAAAAAATGATAAATAATTAAATTATTCATTTTATTGTAAATTAATTTTAATTAAATATTAAATTATAATTTTATTAGTATTTTATATATTAATGTTATTATTATTGATTTTTTTAATTGCATTTTAATTATTTTATAAATTTATTATTAATAATATTATTTATTCTAATTTTATTATATTTATTATTAGTATTAAAATATTTTTTATTTTAAAATTTTTATTATCATTTTATAGTTATATTATTATTATTTTATAAAATTAATTTACTTCTTATTAAAATATTTGATTTTATTATTTTTTTTCAAATAATAAAAAATTTACGCTACGATTCAACTTTTAAAAAAATTACATTTTATTTTTCTTTCAATATAATTCATTTCATGCCAAAGAACCAATATTGGTTACAATTTTTTTTCCACCATAAACTCATTTAATACCAAAGTAATGAGACTATTTTTGAGATATTTTTTTGTTTTTTTCTTTCACTTGAGTTTTATTTAATCCTCGTATTTTTTTTATTTTTTTTTAATTTTATACTTCATGTGATGAAACGTGAATTGTAGCATGACTTTTATAACAAAAATCAATTTTTCAAAAAATAATTTTTAACTTTTAATAATACTGTTTATAGTTAAAGATTGGACTCCTCAAAACTTAAATTTCAACTAATTTTTTAATATATTTAATGTTATTTCAATTGCAACATTTTTAGTGTAATTTCAATTACAAATTAGACTATCTGATAATCGAATGTTCAATATAAGTTGTGAAGAAGTTTATTCTAATAAATAATATAATGTTTATATACTAAAATTGTTTTTGGAATTAAAGAAATCAATTAGTTACATTAACTTTTAAGATAATTATTAAAAAATAATTAACAAACTTAACATGTATAATAACTCATAATAAAACTATAATATAAAAATATTTTATATTATCACCCCATACCTTACTATTATTTTATTCTAAGGCCATGCACCATTGTTTCTTGGACAATGATTTCTTACTTCACAAATAAATCATCTACGTCGGTGCAAATTTCTAGGTAACATTTGTAAAATAATTTTATATTTTCTTATAATTTCATAAAATATTCTACTTATTAAAAAGAAAATATTGATTTTTTTGTTAAATTTTAAATTAATACGCTACCTTCTCATTTAAATCTACTTTATCAAATATTAAATGGATTAATTAAATAATGTAATGTTTTTTATCTTATACTGAGGCTGAATTGGTCCTACTTAATACACCGAAGAACTTAACTATTTATTGATATTTTAGGTTCATTAAGTCCGTGAAAATTATTTAATATAATTAATTAAATATCTAACATTATTAATAAGTTTACAATTTTAACAAAGGAATGCAGAATTATGCTATATATTTTTAGTTTTATTAAAATTGTTAGCTATTTGATTATATTATTATTTGAGTATTTGTTGATTAATTTTCTATCATTTATTGTTCTTTATTTATCTGTCTTTAATTTTATGATAAATGTTTAAATTAATTATAAAAGTAAGTAAAGTTAAAGATACAATTGTAAAATAATAACTAATTTAAGTTATAAAAAATAATGAATTAAAAAAGTTGCCACTTAGGGAAAATGAAGGTATTGCTTAAAAAGTAAATATTAAACTGTATTTATTTTAATATAACAAATTTTCAATGACTTATTATCGTAAATATAAAAAATATAATTTATCTGTCAAAAAAAATTATTCAATAAAATTTAATTATAATGTAACTTATATGTTTAAAATTATGTATCTATTATTTATTTATATAAAATAATCATAATTACGTGTACATAAAAAGAAAATAATTAAATAAAAATTAATTAATTATCACATTAACTAAATTATATATTATTTTAAAAATTAAAAAATTATTAATATCTAAAATAATTTATATTATTAATAAAATTTATAAATTAGTTTTTGAGTTAGTATCTAATTAGCTATCAACTAATTCTAACTAAAATCTTGATAGTTAATTAGATACCAATTTAAACATTAATTTATAAATTTTATTAACAATTTTTAAATTTTTAAAATACTATTCAATTTAATTAATATAATTGAATATGTAATTAATTATTATTATTTTTAATGATATTTTAAAAAAGTAGTAGTGTTAAGAAAAATAAATTTAACACTACTTAATAAAAATATTTAATAAATAAAAGATTAAGAAACTGAGTTACCTTTTAGGTTATATGATAAAAAGAGTGAGCATTGATATTTTAGTTTTTGGATCCTTTTTCTGACTAAACTCTGAGAATGAGAAAGCAGAATTGGATTGGGGCCAAGCACAGAGATATGTGAGTGTGCAATATTCGTCATCATTGTCTTCATTTTTCACTTTCATCTCTTTCAATAAAGCAACAACACCACAAAATGTATCAGTACAAATTTGTCATCTTCATCAAATTCCAACCATTTTCTTAATCCATAAAGTAACTCACAAATTAACCATTCCATTATATATTTGCTGGAATCATAAATTAAATCTTCATCAACTTACACATCACACACAAAAAAATTATTTAATAAAAACTAATTTTAAAAACAAAAATAATTAGTTAATATAGTGTATAAACCATTTTAGATACTAAAATAATTTTTTATTTTTAAATTAATTTTTAATATTGTTAAATAGTTTCTAAATTGATATCTAATTAGCTACGAAGATTTTAACTACCAATCATTTAGATTCTACGCAAAAATTTTGGTAGTTAATTAGATACCAATTTAAAAACTATTTAACAATAAAAAAAACTAATTTAGAAATAAAAATTTATTTTAGTTTCTAAAATATTTTTTAATTTAGCCACTATAATAACTAATTATTATTATCTAAATTAATTGTAATTTCTATTATTAATAAAATTTACAAATTAATTTTTAAATTGATATTTAATTAGTTATTAAAGTTTTAGCTACTAATTACTTTAGATAAAATTTTCTTGTAATATATGATAAAATTATAAAAAAAATTATTTAATTAATCTATTAAAAATGGATTTTAAATTTGTTTTAACTTTAAATAATTAACTTGCAAAATAAAATTAACTACCACTAATTTTATTTATGAAATTTCTAATATGATTAAATAACTTATATTCAAACTTTACTAGTTTATTGTATATAAATGGAGTTTTTATTTTATTTTATAAATTTATTGTTTGAATTTAGGTCAGATATGAACTTATTTAATAAAAATTAAAAATCAAAATATGATTAGCCGTTATTTAATAAACTTGAAGAAACATGGGTAGAAAAGATTAAAAATAAAAATAAAAAGAATTGAAAATAGCTATAAAAGATGGTAGTTTTTTAATAATTGCAATTTAGATTTGCTTGAAAATATGGGTAGGATACAAATGTTTCCAATAATTTAGGTAGTTTTGGATTGGGGTTAATTATAAGATATTAGTGCAATAATTAAAGTGTCAGAAATTTAGAATAATAAAACAAATATTATTATGACTTGTGAGGTTTTTCTAACAAAGACAAATGTTTCACTATCATTCATGTACCATGTTTATCACGTGTATCACACGTGATATTTTATTTGCATGTGTAATCATTATTAATATTTAACCAAAACCCCTCTCACAAGCTTATTCAAAGTATGTGCATGTCACTTTTTTTTTTGTCTTTAACCATGAATTTCTTCATAATAACTAAAGATGGTTGATTCACTTTATTTTGAAAGTTTTTGTCACATTATATCATAGCTAAATAACATTCATATTTCATCTACTTTTAAAATATATATATATATATATACTTATTTATAATAAATGTTCTTCACATTCACATCCTTTATAGCTTTTTAATATATATTCATATTTTTGTGTTTTTAATAAAGTACTATTTAATTCTTTTATTTTATTTTATTTTGAAATATCATAATAACTAAAATTTAAATAAAAAACTATAACATATAATCCTTAAATATAGTTAAATAGAAACTAATTTTAGAAATAATATTTAAGTAATATATTAATAAAAGTATATATTATTTTAGAGAGTAAAAAATTATTAGTATCTAAAGTAGTTTCTATTATTAATAAAATTTATAAATTAATTTATAAATTGGTATTTAATTAGCTACAATGATAATTAGAAACTAATTTATATAATTTTTCTTTATTTATAAAAATAAAAATTTAGAATCTACTTTATAAATTTTCTTAATAATAAAAACTATTTTAGTACCGATAAATTTTAGTATCTAAAATAGTATTTAATTTAGTCAATTTAACAACTAATTATTTATTGTCTCTAAAATTTATGGGTAACAATACGGGTTGGCTTGCCCCGCGATTGGCCCAAAATTTGAGTCGGGTTAGCCCGCTCCACGCAAAGAATGGGAGTTCATTTCATTGGTTTGTCCGCATAAAAAAGTAGCATGCGGGCCTACAAACCAAACCATGTAAGGAAAACATTTTAAAAAATAAAATAAAATTTCATTAATTATAAAAAAAATTATTTCTACTATTGAAAATTTAAAATTTCATTCAATTAAGATAAAAGTATAAAGGAATTCAAATATGAGGGTTGTTATAAGACTTCATTAAAAATCATTAAAGTTGTGTTTTACATCTATTTTATCTCTATATGTGTGTAAATGTCACAATATTCTATCAAAGTTTTGCTACAAAATATCTTAATGAAGATGACTAATTTTTTAACAAGTATCTTATTCAAATCTCTTCTTTGTATTCTTTTTTTACTAACAAATTTTAAATATAAGATTTTATTTAAAACTAAATCCATTATCACTCTTAATATGATTAAAAAAATTATACATTAAAATTCAATGTTTTTTTTAAATAAAACAAATTAAAGGTCACACTGCAATAATAGATGTGCGAGAGAGATATGATTTTTTTTTGTAAAAAAATAAAATAATTTTATTTATTTATGTGAGTCAGTTGCCCTGCCTGTTGTTAGTCTGCGCAGACTACAAATTATGCAAAACAGACCTAAATAGGTAAACGGGTTAGATTAGTGAACTCGTCCTGCACTTTTTAGTAGCAGACTGCGAACTGGCCGCATAGCCCGCTTCAGATTGTCATTCCTACTAAAATTGATTTCTATATTATGATTTTCTTGTAATGTAAAACTTTTAAATATAAAAATGAGATAATATTTTATAAGAAAAACTAATTTTTTTATGTTTTATAAATAAAATAAGAAATATAGTTGTCACTTGATTAAAAACACGAGGGGGTGAGTATCATTTATAAAAAAAAATCACAAGAAAGTGGATATTTCTTTAAAATTTACGTGTGATTAATAAAAAAAATAAAAATAAAAATCTACTCATTTACATCAAAATCTGGTTGATTTAAAACTAAGGATAAATTTTAAGTATTGCTCTCTCTTAAATTATCTATGCATATTTCCATAACAATGACAGAGAACATAAAACAATATTTCAAATGTATTGATCTAACAATGATAAAACAGTTCTCAATGTTAGAACTTTACAAAAATTAAGAATAATAAATTACGTATTTGTAACTCCTTTAAAAAGTGTTGAGGTACACCATGCCTAATTTTTTTAATTTTCTTTTGAGAATAAATTCATGATCTCTTTTCTGTTGTTCTTTTTTCTCAATTTGGGAGGAACAACTTTTTGTGTGGGGCACATTAGTGGGCACACCCTTTCCTTTCTTTCTTATTCACAAACAAACGAAATAAAGAACACGTCATTTTTTTAATTTTCATCTTCTTCAAATAAAGTTTATTGTTATTGAATTGTATAAAAAAAATAACTATAACTATATATACGTAATTTAAAATAATTATCTTTCTAAATAATTTTTTCTTTCTTTGTATGCATTTTCTCTAAAAAAATTTGATTTCATTCATCATTAGATTGACGATCAGATACCACTTTTGTTTTGAGTAGAGTAAACCAAAATTTTGTTTAGAGTAAGTTCCTTTCTACTATCTTTTTTTCTTTTGAGCTAATTTTGAGTTTTCATGTTTACTTAAGTAAACATGTTTGTGCATGTGGTGTTTGTGACTTTGGGATTAGTCTTTTTGTTAGTTCAGGTCCTAGTAGATCATTGATTAAGACTCTATGATGTAGGTTGGATAATCTCTGTACCTTTTTGGGAGTTAGAGCTCCTTTTTAGGTACTCAATTGTCCAATCAAGTAAGAGAAACTCTAACTTCATATTTCAATAGAACTCTAAGTTAGAAGATATGGATGTGAAGGTGACGTGGTCACAAATTTCAAAATTCTCTTGGAGGGTTATTTGTTGTGTGAGATAAATTTTAATTGATGAAATATGTTTGAAGTTTATCAATTTCAAAAGTAGTTGATTGTTTGAGTTTGAATGTGGATTGAATTTTAAAGTTTAAAAGTTTTGAATTATTCGTTGAACTATTATTTCTATGAGAATATAAGTTATATTTGAGCACTTTAAAAACCATAAAAAATTAATTGTATAAAAGTTGCAAAATTGTGTATTGATATTGAGTAAAGAATTTGAAATTAGTTTTAGGATTATGTTGAGTATGCTAAAAAAGACAAAATTATGATATTTTTCTCAAACAAAAATAAAACATAAATTAAAAGTTAGTCTCCGCCTCATTTTTTCTCAAGCAAAATTGTTCTACAATTAAATCTGGTTTAGGACTTTTTTTTCTCAAGCAAAACAATTTTCGATAAAGGGAAGCAATTTTCGCTCACAAGTTAAAAAATTATTTAAAAATTGTTTTTACATTGTTTAATGGTTACTTTAATTAAATTATATGTAAACATGTATTTGAAACTTTTATGTATTTATGTGCTGATAAAAAAATGTATTTATGTGATTTTTTTTATGTTTTCTAATTATATTAAAAATCCAAATTCAATGTGATTAAATTATATATTAATTATTGTGTGATATGAACTTTGAATAATGTGAAAATGTGACTGAGACATAATATTCTTAAGAAATGAAATATTGTATTGAGATTGTTAGGATGTTTATGGACTATGAATTCATCTAGAATGAGGTATCATGACTCTATTAGTATATTGGAATCATATAGATAAAGATTATTAGGTGGTGAGAGTTGAAAGAGGCTCATATGATTTAGTATGCAGTTTGAAAAATAATTGGTCTAGCAAGTCATATGGATTAATCTTGTTATATGAGGTGATTTTGAATCATATGTACATGTTACTGTGTGAAGAGATATCACAACGGGGTAGTATGATAGATGCATATCTCTGAGTTTAAATCAATGCATGAGTCTTCTAGAAGTATAGTCAATTGTTTATGTATGATATCAGTTAATTTCTAGCATGAGTGGAAATGAATTATATTAGTGGATTTCTGATATGAATGTTATTGAATATGATTTATTTGTATGCACTTGATTGTTTAGTATTTCGAATGATTAATATGTTTGTTATTGTATTATTTGAATCTAAAGTTATATTGAATATTTTAAAAGTCTTTAGCTTACTAAACTTTCATATGAGTTAAACACTTACGCCCAAGAGAAGAAATAGGGAGTATATGAAAAGAGTGAGGAAGCAAGAGTATGTTGTTTTTTTTTGCTAGATTGCTGGAAGGAAGTCACTATATATAGTGGTTATAGGAGACAACAATAATAAAAACAATTAATGGTAAGTAACCTTCATTTGATAACAATTAATTGCGAACGGTAAGTAACCTCCCAATGATTTCAATTAATGGTAAACGGTAAATAACCTTCCAATTATGCCAAGAAAACAGTCAAAGGTGAGTCATATCCCACAATTATTGTGTGATATGTTTCATTGTATTAAGTGTTTGTTTGTAGATTTCGAAGTTATCTTTTAGATTAATAGTTTTACATCAACAATTGTTATAGTACAGTATTTGTATATGTTGATGAACTCAAATTCCAGATGAATTTTGAGTCGCTTACCTTTAAAGTATCTTGTAATTAAATTGGTATCTAACTATTAATTAAATATTTATTATTTTATATTTTAAATTAATCTTTTTAATTTTTTTTAGTGTTTACAAGATTTGGGTAAAAAAAATATCTGAACTTTAATATTTTTTAGTATCTCAGAAATTTTACAAACAAGAAAATTAATTCTTTTAAATAAATAGAATTTTGTTTGTCCTTTAATCAACTCCTCCGTTAAAACTAATTATGCAAATTAAAAGCTAATATCTCAAAATTTCTAATAACTTCATCAATTCAATTGTAAAATATTGTCAACATAGTCACTTCCATTTTCACATGTGTTAACTCCAACACACCTGATTTAATAATAATAAAAAAAATAATTTCATATAATGAAACACGATTAACTATTTTTTTTAAATGTGTCAATTGGTACGAATACTCTTCATATAATATTTTTAGTTTAAAATAATCATCATGGTATGATAGAATCTCATGTAATATGTGTTTTATTATTTTTATTAAATAGTTAAATATATTTTCTATCCATAGATCGAAGGAAAGTGAGAGAAAAAGACAAGAAAGGAAAAGAATTGAAAAATAGGTAAAGATATGAAGGAAATGGTAGTGGGAATGAGCACTCTGACAAGGTTTGAATATAATTTTGTTTTTGGATTATGGTTTGGTTTGGTTGAATTGAGTTGAGTTGAGGCTTACAACAAAACATATACAAAATGCAAAAGTGCAGGCTTTTCAGAACGTACCCTACCATTTCTCTCATTTCTGACAACCCTTAAACTTCATCACATGTTACATTGTCTCTTCCTCAATTTTCCTTCAACTTCAATACTTATTACTTTTAAATATTCTTCTTTCTTCTTATTTTAGCACTACAAAATTATTGGAATCACACCTAAATTATAAATAAAGATATATGCATGCACAAATCGGTTTTTTAATTGAATTAGATTTAAATCCAGTTTTATATCAAAATTATTTAAAGTTTATTAACGAAAACTTGTTGAAACTATTGTGTTACTAAGTTTGACAAATTTTTCTTATTTTTCATTTCTTTAATGTGGATGATCTACTTTCTTTCATTAAGAGTGGTGGTAGTTTTTTGGTTAATTTGATTAAACTTGTGATAACTTTTTCTATTTGAATGATATAGCGTATGAGAAATTATGCTAGATTCCAGGTTAAAACTGATGTTTCTTGGGCGATTTCGGTCATTAAAGATCTCACTTGTGTAGTGGATATAATTCGTCTAAAAGTTCTATGCGAAATGATACGTTTGATTTCAATGTGATGGGAAATTCAACACAGTAAAATAATAACTCAACTAGAGCAATAAGCAACCAATAATAATTTACCAACTTGCAAGAATTTGTGAGGAGCAATAACAAATAATGACAACAACAAAAACACACTCAAAGAAGACACAAAAATTGTAACGTGGAAAACCTTCTTAATGTGAGAAGTAAAAACTACGGACATAAGTCATTCAATCAAGCTCCACTATAATCAAAGTTAAGGTTACGAGAGACTCTCAAATCACAACACAAATTGTGCTCAATAATGAGTCAAATAACAAGACAACAAAGATGAAATAGAGAACAATAAACCAGAAAATTCACAAAACTACAGCTACTGTACACGACCTATAGGTCACTGTTCTGGTGACTTTTCAACAATCCGAACGGTCAAATTGAAGCACCACTAGTAACAAACCTACTGACAAAATCTCAGCCCAATCCAACCGTGGACGAAGCAGCAAGACGATCGAGAAAAAAAAATTGTCCTAAAAAAATGTTGTTGCAGTGTGAGACGAATTTCTCACTGCTCAACAACTTCTCAAAGATTCAAATGGTCAGATTGAAGTACCACAAGTAATGAATCTGCTGAAAAAATCTCAGCCTGATCCAACAGTGGACGAAGCGGTGGCGACGGCCAGAAGTTGAAGGACGGAACTTCCTCTATTCACTTTTTTCTCCTTTTCTTTTCTCTCTCTGTTGACGGCTCTCGCGATTCAAGAAAAACAAACCATAAAGGTGATTAATATTGGATTAGGCCTCCACATAGGAAGTGATCCCAACCCAACACAATGTGCTTAAGTTTTTTTTGTATTAATACTCAATAAAGTTATATCCCCTCTTCCTATTCGATGGGAGTTTCCTTCTCCTAGTTGGGTTAAAATAAACATTGATGGTGTTGTTAGGGATTTTCCTGATCTTGCTACTTGTGGTAGTATTTTTTGTGGGAGTATAAAGGAATTTATTGGTGGTTTCTCCGCTTTCCTTGAGATTGCTTTGGTTCCTGAGAGTTATACATGCTATTGAACAAGTTCAAAAGATGGGTCTTACTAGTTTATGGCCTGAATGTGATTTTGCATTGGTTTGTGCTGCATTTACTGTTAAGACTATTGTTCCTTGTATGTTTTGTAATAGGTGAAACACTTGTCTTAACTACTGCGGAAAAATCAGGTTTAGGGTTTTTCATATTTTTCGTGAAGGGAATGTATGTATTAATAAGCTTGCTAACTTAGGCTTTATCCATAGAGAGTATTTTCATTAAAATAATAGACCTCCATCTAGTTTTTTCTTAGAATTCTTTATTAATATGTATAGATTACCTATGTATCATTTTTGTTAATATATGAGTTTTGTGTAGTCTCTCCATATTTTTTTGTATTTCTTTTTTTTATAATATTTTTTCATACGGTGACACATGATTGTTGTTACTTGAAGTGTCAACATAGTTTAGATGTTAAGTTTCATAGTGATACGTAACATAAGAGTTTTTATAAAAAAGAAGTGACATACTTTAAAGAAGTGTAATACATGACTAAAATAATTGACTTTTTATATATTGACAATATAAAAACGTACGTTATATATCGATTTACTAAAAGTATAGTAAAAATTAGTTATCTTTGTAGCTAATTGATTTAAAGTTTTTTTTTTACCAATAGTATAAATGTATTTGAAATAGACAATTTTTTATTTTATTTTAAAGTTTAACAAGTATTTATCATTTATGCATGAATTGAATTTGGTGATGACGAGTTTAATTATTTTAAACTGAATTTATATTTGGAGTGATGATGACGTCACTTATATTAAATTTTCCTAAAGTCACTTTACATGTATAAATTGTCCAATTTTTTTTTAAAAAAATTATCTATTTCAATAAATACCAAATGAAATTATACCATTTACGAGAAAAAGCTGTTTTAAAAATATATTTATAGAATGAGTTTTGATTGAGAGAATAATTTTTGTATATGGTGTGAAAATGAAAGTCTAGAAATAGGAACATAGGTGGTGGTGTTGATTTGAATTGAGAAAAAATTCCAAAACTAATGTTTTTGTAGGAAAGATGAGAGAAGCAGTTGTTGTAGTTTCAAAAAAGACATTATGACAGGGAGATATGAATGATCAAAAGTTGGTGACTGGTGTCCTCTTAACAAGTACTTTTTGGAACATAATCTGTTGTTTCCATTGAAATATCATATGATGTTCTTCTACACTACTCTCCTTTTTACACCATCAAAGTATGCAGCCACTCAAAAAAGCTTAACTGACATGTCTATTACGTACTCTGCTTTACAACTTTCAAAAAACATATTCATTCATTTCACTTCAAAATACAAACATTCATATTCATTCTTCCTACACCCCTACGTTTTTCTTCCTGCACCCCCACAATTTTCTAAATCTCGAAATTGATCTTAACCTTTTATTTGAATTGGGATCTGGGAGTTTGCTACGGATTCATAAATCCAGAACTAAATCATTTTTTTTTTCAGATGAAGGGGTGTTATGGAAGAAGCAAATTTTGCATTTTTTGAATGATGGATTTTTGAATGTGAAATGCATACTTTGAATTACGAATTGGTGAATCCGAAATTTTATCAGAAGTGCCAATCCAAAATTTTTCCAGATTTCATAATCTATAATGCAAAAAAATAAACACAGTTCAAATGCATTTTAAGGGTTTTAAAAAAATAATAGGAACAGTTTGATCTTTGCATAACATTGTGGGGGTGCAGGAAGAAACTGCCAACTTTTTATTACAAGATAACATAGTGAGGCTTATTCAAAGCATGTTTCAACCGCGACAATTACTTCCTGCACCCGACGAAATTTTAAAAACCCAACTATGCCCTTGTCTTCTTTAATTAGAAAAGCAGTGAAGGTTTCTTTAGAAAAGCTATGACGGTGGTGCTTTGAGTTGGTTTTCTTCATTGGTGGTGCTTTGAATTGCGTAGGAGGTGGATTTACAGTGGTGGTGGTGCATTGTTGTGAGGTAAGAACCGATTTAAGCTTCTTTATCACATTTTGTTCGAGCTCAGCTAGTGACGGATACCGATATCCAGAAGTGTTTTTTAACGTTATGAATGTAAGCGTCCGTAATTGAGTAACATTTTCTGCACCATATCACTGCATTATGGATATAATTATCCGTAATTGTATTTTGAATTATGGATATCCATATCCGTAGTTGTATTTTGAATTGTGGATATCCATATCCGTAGTTGTATTTTGAATTATGGATATCCATATCCGTAGTTTATTTTTGAATTATGGATATCTATATCCAGAATAAATGATTATTTTATGCAAGCTAAGTTTTTTTTTTCAACATTGTGAATGGATACACAAGACTCATACATGGGAATTTCAGGAGAGATTGATTTGTGGGATGGATTAGACGATGTTGATATGGAGCAGTCAATAACTTACAATGTGTTAGATAATGAAGATATGACACATAAGTGTAGTGAGGCATTTACTACAAATGAGGTAATGTAAATGTTGGGGTTTTGAATTTTATTGTTTATGAATGATTTTAAAATTTGGCATATGTTATTGTAGGTATTTCGTGATTGAGATGAGCTGTTAGAGTGAGCAAGAAGTGTTGGTTATAGTTGTGGGTTTGTTATTGTTATATTAAGGTCGGATACATGGACGGGCCAACGAGGAAGGATGACATTCGTATTATTAGGTTGTGAGAGAGGAGGTAAATACAGGCGGTATAAAAAAGACGTAGATATAAGTGGAACGGGAAGTAGGAAGTGTGAGTGTCCTTTCAGATTGCGAGGCAAACCAGTCAAAGGTGGTCAAGGGTGGATGGTTGAATTAATTTGTGGATCTCACAATCATGATTTGGCAGAGACAATGGTAGGTCATCCGTATGCTGGAAGGTTAAGTGTAGAGGAAAAGGTTATGGTGGAGGATATGACTAAAACTTCAGTGAAGGCAAGAAATATTTTACTAAGAATGAAAGAGAGAAATGAGAAGAATGTGACGACGATAAAGCAAGTTTATAATGCAATGTGTGTTCACCGAAGATCACAACGAGGTCACAGAACAGAAATGCAACAATTCATGTTGTTACTGGAGCGAGACATGTACGTGCATTGGTGTAGGTGTGAAGAGGTGTCCAATGTTGTGCAGGATATATTTTGGACACACCCAGATTCAGTAAAGCTAGTGAACAACTCATTTAATATTGTCATATTGATGGATAGTACGTACAAAACGAACAAGTATAGGATGCCTTTACTTGAGGTTGTTGGAATTACATCAACTGGTTTGACTTTTTCCGTTGCATTTTGTTTACTAGCAGCAGAAAAGGAAAACAATTTTTTATGGGCCCTTGATAGACTTAAATGATTGTTTTTGAGAATTGATTCATACCCTAGGGTGGTAGTATGTGATAAAGATATTGCCTTAATGAATGCAGTGAGAATCGTGTTTCCTGAAGCTTATAATTTGCTATGTCGATTTCACATTGATAAAAATGTGAAAGCAAAATGTAAAATATTGGTGCATCCAAGGGAGGCTTGGGATCAAGTAATGCAAGCTTGGGGATCTGTTGTGGATTGTGATATTGCTGAGGCCTTTGAAGATCATGTCAACCCTTTTCAAGTTGTTTGTTCTCCATGGCCTATATTTGTTGATTATGTGATGGATACATGGTTACGTCCACACAAAGAAAAATTTGTGAAGGCATGGATAGATAAGGTAATGCACTTAGGAAACACAACAAGTAATAGGGTTGAGGCGGCATACTAGAGCCTAAAGAGAATTCTTCAAAATTCTATGGGGGATTTATGTTTTTGTTGGGATTCGATCAATAAGATGATTATTTTACAACATAATGCAATCAAAGCTTCAATCAAAGAGTCTTAATGTGGTGGGACATCGATTTAAGGTTACAGCTTACAAAAAATTGTTAGGTTTTGTGTCAAAATATGCTTTGAACCTTATTTCTGAAGAGCTTGATAGGGTCAAATTAGTGGGGTTTGATAAAAATCGGTGTGGATGTGCTCTTACATGTACTCATGGTCTTCCGTGTGCGTGTCAATTGGCTTCATTTGGTGTGGGTAGCATACCACTTAAATCAGTACATGTCATGTGGACTCGATTAAGCTTTGAAGATATTGCAAGTGAACAATGTTCATCTGAGTTGTCAATTGACAAAGAGTTTGAGGTGATCGCGAAGCGGTTCAAAGAGTTGGATGTTGCAGGTAAGGTTAACATCAAAACTAAATTGCAAGAGATAGTGATGTGAATGCAATAACAAGAATACATGATTCTTTGACATTCTTAGGAGCAACTTGAGTTGGTCATGAAATGGCACTTTACTTAGAATTGGATCAATGTTCTAATTCAAGAACTCACCAAGACTTTGCACCAAACCAAAGCTCATATGGAAGTCCATATATTGTCAAATGGAATCAAACAACAAGGAATGAAGAACAAGAATGGAAAACCGAATAGAATTGAAAAGTAAAGCTACTGTACCGAATAGAATTGAAAGCTAAGCTAGGAAACACAAATGTAATCGGTGGAAAAGAATGAAGAACACTAAACATGTTAAAATACCGAATGGAATTGAAAGAAATGAAAGGAAGAACACTTATGGAGTGAAGCTTGCTGGATTGAGACTTGGAAAAAGTAGTCACGCCACTTGGAGCCTTGTTCCAAGATAAGTGATAGAATGTCGCCACTTGAAGCTCACCATTGGCACACAAGATAAGGCAAAGGAAGAAGAAGACACGACTCACAATTTCTCTCTAAATTTGAGTATAGTCTCTCTACTTCTAATTTCCAAATCTGATTTGTACAAGGGCAGCACCTTTATTTATAGCCTATAAGGTGCTGAAATGCAAAGCCAAATGTGCCCCAAATGACACTCAAATTCGGCGCCAACTAGTGCATGAAGGAAGTGTGACTTTCCTTCCTAGTTTGGCACCTCATAACTCCTATCCCCTAGCATCCCTTACTACTTACACACCTATTTATTACAACCGCACCCCTACTCTATAAAAGAAATAAGAAGAGCCATCCTTTGGTACTCTTGTCCCAAAGCTCTTGCCATGCTCCTAGTGATTCGTTGGGCTTGGGCCCCTTGTTGGGATTGGGCCCCTTGTTGGGCTTGGGCTTCATGGGCTTGAGCCTCCTCTACTTGGTTTCCATCAAATAGCCTTTCCAGAGAAGACATCTATTAACGCACCACATGCTAAGGTGAAAACAAAAGGTGTTGTAAAGATGGCTCGTCCTACGAAATTCATGAGATCAACTAAGCGAATGCCTTCTTATTTTGAACATGTGGATTTCTTACACTCGCAAGAGGATAGTTGTTCGACTAAAAAATCTATGGAAGGACACTTACCACAAATTCTACCACCAAAATCCATTCCTTTCTTTGATCAGTTCCCTGCAGGGTATCATCCATACATTTTTGATGTTGTGGACGTTAAGGCTGATGGCCATTGTGGGTACCGTGTTGTTGCTGCCGAATTGGGCATGGGAGAGGAGTCATGGGCTGTTGTTCGAATGAATTTGTTAAAAGAACTAAGTGAATGGAGACAAGAATATGTTGAATTGTTTGGTGGTGATGAACGATATGAATACTTGAAGAAGTCACTTCTAGTTGACCACATGTTTATGGTACGAATGACTAAGACCCTTTCATTTCTACTTTGCATTTCACCATTTAACTTTGTTCCTCAATTGAACTTGCAGGCAGGAACAGATAAGTGGATGACAATTCCATATATGGAATACGTTATTGCTAATCGGTACAATGTTATTTTGGTTTCATTGTCTATGATACAATCATTGACTATTTTTCCGTTAAGAACCCAACCACCAAGTAACTTCACTCAACACCGAATTATTGCAATTGGGCACGTCCACGGAAATCATTTTGTCCAGGTATACCCAAAACGTCCATGTAAAGTGACTAATAATGCTAACTTAAAACTTATATTATGTAACTTATATTTATTACTTTTATAGGTGAAGTTGAAAGCTGGTTGTCCTATTCCACCTACAGATATATTGTGGGCATCACATTGTTATCCTACAGCCCAATTTGGTCAACATACTACACTAGCCGGATGCAAGTTTACACACAAATAATGTCCATTAGACGATATTTCTAATCTTAAACATTTGTAATAAATAAGTAATGTTGTTGTTTTGGGATGCATTTGTAATCTTAAACATTTGTAATAGATAAGTATGTATTGACTACATTTGTGATGCATTTATGCATTAATATCTGTGATGTATTGACTACACAATGGTGCCTACGAATGAAATTATCTGGAACCCATATTTGTGCCTATGGATGGATTTATCCGTAACCCAATATTTGTGCCTATGGATGGATATATCCGTAAACCAATATTTGTGCCTATGGATGAATTTATCCGTAACCTAGTATTTGTGCCTATGGATAAAAAAATTTGTAACCCAATATTGATGCTTATGGATAAAAAAATTCGTAAGTCATTAACATGTCTATGGATGGAAAAATTCGGAAGTCAATCAGGTGTCTATGGATATCAATATCCGAAACATATAAGTGTTAATAGTTAAAACCAGTACATGATTTTTTTAAATGCTCAGAACTTGACAATACTAAAATCCACATTCAATAATATTATAGATAAGGTTCAAATATGTCGTCATTATCCCTAATACATGCTCAATCAATAATATAGATAAGGTTCAAATACATAAAAAGGAATCCTAATACATTATCCCTAATACATGCTCAATCATTCCTACGTGAATGTCTCCTAACATATACAGCCCTATCATCAGTCGCTCCTCGTGCCAACATAATGGTTGCTTGTATGCCTTCCCAAACAGGGCTGCCCTCCACGACATCTCTATGATTAAGTAATGGTTGTAATGTCTGTGTAATTCTACGACAAATACCCTACAAGCATGAATGTCATAGTATTAGAAAAAGATAACACAAATTAATACATTAATAAAGTTACAAGCATACCATAGCAAGATGTGACTCAGAAATTTCCAAAATTACCCTTATTCCAGATTTAAAATTCCGAAATAGTAAATATAATTCAAAAGGAAAAAAATACATTCCGGATACGTAAAATTAAAAATGAATTTCGGATAAAAATTTCTGGAATTTAAAAATGTGTTCCAGATATCTAAATTCAGAATATTTTTATTTACACCCTCTTTTTATTTAAGGTTATTTTTGTCATTTTGAAGAAATTTTTTTATCATTTGCAATAATAGGTTGGGTGCATGTTGAAATTGATATAGTATTTGCGTTCTTTCTGTTCAACATACAAAATGTGACCCATTAAGCTCAAAGTATAATCGTCTTACTATTGGACCCATTAGGCCCGTTTTCTTTTTACTGATTAAAACACTAATAGTGTCTAATAGTCTCTTTACTCTATACACACACTACCACTACTACAATGCATTTGTGATCACTCATCACACTTACAATTTTGTTAAAATTAATTTTTATTTGAAGTTCATATAATTTATGATCAATGATAGTGTGGAAGAGAGAGAGTATAATATGGAAGGGTTATGATTAGGTTAAAAACTATGATTAATATTTGTTATAGAATGTTTGACACTAAAAAAAATTATTAAATAAAAATTAATTTTATATATAAAAAATTCATCATTATATTAATTAAATTAAATATTTTTTTAGAGATTAATAAAAATATTGATATATAAAATATTTTTTATTATTAATAAATAAATATTTTTTAATTTGATATCTAATTAGTTATCAAAGTTTTAGTTACCAAACTTTAAAATCTAAATAATTGGTAACTAAGTAAATATTAATTTAAAAAATATTTATTAATAATAGAAAATATTTTAGATGCCAATAATAGTTTAGTCTTTAAAATAGTATTTAACTTAGTTAATATAATGATTAATTATTTTTGTCTCTAAAATTAATTTTCTATTTAATGATATGTTATTGTGTGAAGTCACCTTCAATAATCTCATGAGAATTAAAATTGTGAACTGACTCTTTTATATATATAATTGAATAAAACAGTTATGAATAAATCAAAAGGTTAGTCAACAAAACATCACAATGATTATAACTTATTCTTCATATGTCACACACAATGAAGATGAGTCCAATTTTTATATTTTAAAGATATGTAATTGGATTTATATTTTTTAAAATTAAACTCTTGCTTAGAGTTTCTAAAAAGTTATAGTAGGATTGTATTAACTACAAAAACTTAATTGAATGTTTTTAAATAACTTCTTTAATATATTAAAATAAAGTTTGTAATAAAAACATATTTCTAGTATATTTGAGTTGAATAGTGTAAATGCAATAAGTAGAAGTAGCAATTAAGATAGTGTAAAAATAAATGCAATTTTCTTACATGTTATTACTTGCACGAAAAGATGAGTAGAGTATTTGGGTTTTAGGGTTCTTTACCAACAACTTGCTTCTTCATCTCAATTAGGTCATCACACACGCAAAGTGGTCAAAGCAAACACCAAAACCATGAATCGTACCATCATTTACTATTTCTAATCATTATTTTTTATAATTTATTATTTTTTATAGTATTTTAATGTTGCTTTATTTATTTCTACTTGGTTTGCTTTAATTGCTTTTTGATCTTGTTCATATGACACACTAAAAGAAAAATAACTTTTATTCCCTAAGGAGTAAGTATCTCTTCACGAACTTCTATTATAATTTATTGTTGATTTGTTGAAATTTTTTAATATATATTTTTATAAATTTTCTTATATAAGATTTATTGCTTTAATAAATTTATTTGATTTATCTTGTTATTTACTATACCCTACTAGAGTACAAGAGGGTTAAGGGATATCGTTTGTCTTTATAATTTTTTATTTATTTTGTTGACTTATCTTATTACTTATAATACATAAAAAAAATGATTTTTTTATTGGAATAAGTTTAAGGTGAATGTATTGGAATGAGTATGTTGAGATAGTGTGATTAAGATTAATAATTATATTTGAAGTGTCTGTTTTAGAATTTAAAATTTTATTATGATTTTTCTTTAAAAAGTATGTCTAACATTTAATATATATATATATATATATATAAAATACAAAAAATACAAAAAATAAAATAAAAGTGTTGATTCAAATTAATAATATTCAATCTCACGAAAAAAAAGGAAGAAGCAAAACTCTTCTCATTGAATAAATTATTAGTCATTAAAACTGAAAAAGGATTAATAAAGCATTAATAAGATGAACACTAATTCGATGGTAACCTCAACTAATTAATACGTACGTTGATGAAGCAATGAAACTCTTACCTTTCTCTTCATTGTCTAAAATATTTAATTTCTAAGAATTTCATCTTTTACACCATAATCAAACACAGATCTATGAACTTTCTTAAAACAAAATCACAGAATGAAGACAGCAATTCTTGAAGTACTTGTTGTTAATGCAAAAGGCATCACACACACGAATCTTGTAGGTATTTTCCCTTTATTTTCACTCTAGCAATCCAATTTCAATGAATCCAAAACTTTATTTTTTGTTTCTCAGAAAATTGTTAATAAAATATTACAGGAACACCCTCTTACTATGTGGTTATTGAGTGTGGCCCTCAGACTCAAAGAAGCAAAGTTTCATCAGGTAATTGTATCATTTGATTCAGACAAATTTGTTAAGTTATTCAAAAATGTAACATCACTTTTTCTTGTTTTCACACTTCATGTGATTCAAAGTTGTGTTTGTATAAATTGTTGTAGAAGTCTCTGTGATGCAGGAAAACATAAGAAGCCTCACTGGAATCAGAAATTCATATTTGATTTGTCAGAGTTTGATTACAAGAATTCAACCCATCTTAAATGTAGAATCATGGACACAAAACTCTTCTCAAATGGTGGATTTGTTGGTGAAGCCAAGTAATCTCTTCTCTACTTTTTTCCTCTTCGTAAAATCATTTAACTACATAACAAAATATAAATTGCCCAAGTGTATTTTAATTAATCTTTTCACTGATGTTTCAACTTTAAATTTGCTGTATTATTTTAAGAAAATCTGTTTGTTTGTACTTTAAAAAAATATCAGTATTGTATTTTTAAGTAATTCTGTATAAAGATAATGTACATTAATTAATAACTTAATATATATTAACTACATTAAGAAGAAAATCATTAAATAGAAACCAATTTTAGATACAAAATTAACTAGTTGCACTAAATTTGAGACCATTTTAAAGATTAAAAAATTATCGGTTTCTAAATTAGTTTCTATTATTGATAAATAGTTTATAAGTTGGTATCTAATTAGGTACCGAGGTTTTTGCTACCAAATTTAGAATCTACCATATTTAGAATCTAATTAGATAACAATTTAGAAACTATTTATCAATAATAGAAACTAATTTAGAAACCAATTTTTTTTTAGTATCGTATCTAATTTAGTCACTATAGCAATTAATTATTTTTTTTCTCTAAAATTGATTTTTATTTAATAATTTTCTTATAGTAGTTGGTTAAATATATTTTTCGTTCATTAGTATAATACAATTGGTTGTTGTATACGGGATAACTTCCTGTAGTAAGAAAACTATTAAAACAAATCATTATCTATTTGTCACATAAAAAAATCTATTTTTTTATTTCAATAGTATTTTTACTAATGGATATAACTTTCTAATTATAGTATTAAGAAGATTTAAAGTTTGGATAAAAGATGAGAATCATCGCCTAAAAGTAGTAAAAGTATATGGACAAAAATATATTTAACGCAAAGTTTATTAGTAAAACTATTTATATGCAATAATATGTGAAAATATTATTGAAAAGGGTTAATTATTTATATATATTTTTTCATAATTAACATATTTTGTGATAAAGCAGAATTTTCTTAGGTGGAATAATATTGGAAGGAAGTGAGCAGGGATACATAGAAATAAAACCAGCTGCATATAACGTGGTCCTTCAAGATCACACTTACAAAGGAGAGATAAAGATTGGATTTAAATTCATTGGAAATAATAATGTAGGGTTCATATTTTCTTGTACCTGCAAATTAATTAATCAATTATTATGTAATAAATGGTAATGAGTAGTGGTGTGAATTTGTTAACAGAAAGAAAAGTACTTGATGGGGAAACAAGATCAATTGAAGGCGTGTGAGAAGAAGGAATCACCCAATTCAATTTTTGGATGGATTTGGAGAATCTTATGCTGCAAAATCTTCTTTTTCTATCAAAACAAAACTCCCAAAACTCATTAGGGTTATACTCAGATGGCTAATTAGTCATAGAAATCAAAAGTGAAACCATGATTAATGTTATTTTTGTTTTTTTAATTATTTTTTCTTTTCTTATTATACTCTTATCATTATTAAGAGTGCATAAATATAGTTATATGATGTAAACTTTTAGTATTTATAAAATTATTATTTTTATTGTTGGAGATTGACTAGATATCATTTTGTTTATAAAATTATTATTTTTAAATAATTGTTTGAAAATCACATCGACTAAATATAAAAAAAAAATCATAATATATGTACAAACTTACTTTATCGATAATTTTTATAAGATTGAGTGAGAATTCTACTACTATAAATTTTTTTTTTTATTATATAATTTGTGTAATATCTACCATATTTATTCTTAATAATGTCCTTTTAATTTTTTTTGAAAATATATTTCAATTAAAGATAAACATATCTTGATAATACGGTACATACAAGAAGTAAACTTCCATTCTTATTAGCAAATTATATGTAATAAAAGTCATATCTTTCTGAATTATTTGAAGTTATAATTAAAGATAATAAATAAACTAAATTCATCTTAATATTGATGGGAAATTATTTTTAACATTGAATTCATGATAATATTAAGTTATTTTAGTTTAATATTTTTTATTTTTAAAATTAACTTTAAACATAATTCAATCTTAAAATTAGTATGTGTACTTTTCAATATATGTGATATGTTTTAAATAGTTATGATACATGTTAAGAAATAAACTTTAAACTTAACTTTACAAAATTCATCTGTAAGACGAGGTTTAAATTCACTTGTATATTATGAACTGATATTATCTCTAGTCGACCTGACATTTTTAAAAAATTATTTAATAAATATTTAAATAAATACATAAGCAAGTATGATATATCTTTTACAAGATAAAAATACAAATTTAATAGTCATTAAAGTAGAAGAGAAAATATAAGATGTATAAGTTTTTAGGAGGCAGCTATCCTAATTATAATTTTGAGGTTGGAAAGAGGAACCATATATTCCCTTTGATCTTGACAAAGGAAGCAAAGATGACCAAATGAAGAGTATGAGATACACTCTGCACGTCTTTCCCTCAAACTAACAAATTAAGACTTCAATCAAATTAATTTATTGTTCACATGTATGCCTTTCTAACTAACCTCACTCAACTACTCTATTCAATTTTCCACCAACAAAAGAAAAAGCTCAAATTAGGATCCTCTTTCTCAATCTTCTTAAAATAACACTTTAATGGCTTTATCTTTCCACAAACTATAACTATTAGATATTACCAAAAAAATGGCTTTCATCTCTTTATATTTTAAGCATTGTGATCAAGGTATTGTCCTCATGTTCTTCATAGTTGACAACTACATCTATAAACTACAACTACTTGTCAAAAACAAATATTAAAATTGTTCAAATCAAAGAGAATCATTGATTCATGTGTAACTGCACCTTCCTTTTTCTTTTTTCATTCACAACTTCACATGCAACCTTATCAATACTCTCCATAAATGATCATAGCTGTTTCTGTGAACCATAAATTCTTGTTCAAACATCATATTATATCAATGAAAACAAATTTGTACCTCGGATTAAAGTAACATCATATTATTTTGCATTAGACAAGGTGAATATTGTCACAAAAGTACTTATGTGTTGAAGTATTTTCTATGAATTCTGCATTGTCTGTCATTCGGTCTAAGTTATATAAAAAATACAATTATTAGAACAATTTATCATTTTTTTTTTCATTTAAGTGTGTCAGTTTTGTACTTACAATCATGCAGAGACATAGTACAACACAACCACTTTTTCTATACTTCAATTTTCTATCTCTTTTTCTATCTGTGGCACACCTTGCATGTATTGTTGTATTCTTCTCCAACTAACACAAGGTTTTAGCCATTTCTGCAACTGAGTTTTCATACCTCCCTTCTGTGACTTTCTCCAAAGAAAACTTTGTTCTCTTTTTCTCTTCCTTTCTTTGCATTCTTTTCTTCTTCTTTGGCTGAATACTCTCAGGGGAGAAGCTAAAGGCACAAACGCTAAGGAGGGAACTGTTTCAAATGATGTTTATTTAGCTAGCCACTGTTCAAATTCAAATCAAGCTATTAAAAAAGGTAACATAGAAAACAATGCTGGGGACCGTTGCTTTTTCGTTTTATTTTAATTTTTTCATAACCGTTGTCTTTGGAGTTTGAAAACTTCAGTTTTTTTTTTTCACACTGAGGATAAAGAGTGCTTTGTTAGCAACCCTTTTCAGTGAATTATTTCGGGTCTCCATAGCAGCAACACCCTTTTGAAAGCTTTTGCTTTTTTGTTAAGAGAGGACAAGAACATTCAAGTTTTCAGCCTTTTACTTTTGATCCGTCTTTTTTGTTTTCCTTTTTTTTTTCTCGTTTCCATAGTTTCAATTTCAGTAATGTAACCGTTAATTTCAAGCTGAGTAGTGGATCCTATTTTGAAATCATAGTATGTGACTATGCTCACAGGTGACCATGATGTACTTGTGTACCACCACTGAATACTAACATTTAGAAACCACAAACCCAATTTGTGACTCAACTTCCATGATTATATGAGCAGGTTTTGAGGAGATTGACCATAGGTTGTTGGGTTTAGATGGACAATTCATCCAACTTTGATGAAAACTCTGATGTGGGGTACCAACCTTCACCTTCTTCTGTGGATCAAAACGACCATTCAATCACTGAAACTGTTGGATACTCCACATTCAGTGGCGATTCCTTTGTGTATTGCCGGACTAATTCGGAGGTCTCAAACTTCTCTGAGCCTATTGATGACAATAGCTTTGCAGGTGAACATTCACCTTCTCTATGGACACCTGTGAAACATGGAGCTAGTCAGGCTGTTCTTTCAAGGTTAGGAATGAAGCAGCCCAGGCACTCAATGGATGAGAAATCTGATGACCTTGACCTCTTGGAGTCAGGTTGATTTGCACTCACAGCTTGTGAATTTTTCCTATGTGACAATGTGGAATTATCTTGAAACTCACTCAATTTTGTGGGTTTTTATAGAGCTTGATATGATGAGGGAAAGATTTTCAAAGCTTCTATTGGGGGAAGACATGTCTGGTGGTGGGAAAGGTGTTTGCACTGCAGTCACAATATCAAATTCAATCACCAATCTCTATGGTAATATCTTTTTCAATAGCATATGGTTGAAGGATGTTGCTGTGGTTTAATTTATTTGAATTGGCAATTTGCAGCAACTGTTTTTGGGCAGAATTTGAAGTTGGAGCCTCTCAACCCTGAGAAGAAGGCCATGTGGAAAAGAGAAATGAATTGTCTCCTATCTGTGTGTGATTACATAGTAGAATTTGCCCCAACTGCACAATATTTAGATGATGGTACAATTGTGGAGGTGAACTATTTCTTAACCCTTTTTGTATAAGGTTAATGGAGCATGTTATTTATCTCATAATGGGTCTTATATGTTATCTGATGGTGTATCTCAGATGATGACAAGCAGACCAAGGTCAGATATTTATATTAACCTCCCAGCTCTTCAAAAGCTAGACACCATGCTCATAGTAAGGCAAAAACTTTAATTGCTTCTTGTTTGTGACAAGACAACTCTGTTTTCATCCAAAGATTTTGTGCCTTACAAATGTTGTTTCATGTTTTTTTTTATCAGGAAATATTGGATAGTTTCCAGGATACTGAATTTTGGTATGCAGACCAAGGGAGCTTATCAGATAACTCAACTCGGTCACGTGCAGGCTCATTTCGAAGGATTGTTCAGAGGAAAGATGAGAAATGGTGGCTGCCAGTTCCTTGTGTTCACTCTGGGGGCCTGAATGATAAGTCAACAAAGCACTTGAATGAGAAAAGAGACTGTGCTAATCAAATTCATAAAGCAGCTATGGCTATAAATAGCAGTGTTCTAGCAGAGATGGACATCCCAGAAACATATCTGGCAAATCTTCCCAAGGTAAGTCCTCATCACTACAAATAATCTGGTTGCATAGAACGCATTGAGTACTATGCTTTCACTTTTGTTTACTGATTCTAAAATTCTCTGTATTTTTGTTTTGTCTAACATTAGAGTGGAAGAACAAGTCTAGGGGACACAATTTACCGCTATATGTATTCTGCAGACAAGTTCTCACCAGATTACCTTCTTGATTGTCTCAAAATAAGCTCTGAACATGAAGCACTTGAGCTGGCAGACAAGGTTGAGTCTTCAATGTTCACTTGGAGGAGAAAAGCTTGTCTGAGCCATTCAAAAACATCATGGAACAAAGTTAAGGATCTCATGGCTGACACTGACCGAAGTGACAAAAACTACACCTTAGCTGAGAGAGCTGAGACCTTGTTGTTCTGCTTGAAGCAAAGATATCCTGAGCTCTCTCAAACATCCTTGGACACATGCAAGATTCAATACAACCGGGTAAGTTTAGCATTGTGTTTTACACATTCATATGTATTGTGAAAAGAGAACATGCAGATATCTACTAGATTGTGAAGTCATGCACTAAGAATCAATGTTTTCTTTTGCAGGATGTAGGAAAAGCAATATTAGAGAGCTACTCAAGAGTACTAGAAGGCTTAGCATTCAACATTGTAGCTTGGATTGAAGATGTTCTTCATGCAGATAAATCAATGAGGAATCAAAATGTATAGAAACCATAACTGGGTTGTACACTATAGAACCTTAACACTGGTGCTCTTTCCATTCAGCAATTTTTTGTATGCTATATAGCCTTAGGAGAAGTTATGATAGTTCTGATATGGCAATTAGTTTTTACTTGTTAACTGGCTCTGCTACAGGAAGAGTTTTCACATTCAGCTGAAGGATCAACCATAATTTATATAATCTTCTGTTCCATAAATAAAAGAAAAAACAGTTTCATGTTAGTCTAATTGCCTGATTTTAAATCTGCCAAATGCTTTATCAGAAGTGTTCCTCCACTATTAAAAACAGTCAACATTCTTGCTATAGCTGGGTTTCAGAAAATTCATTTTGGCCTGCATGAAATAAAAAAGTGCAGAAATAAATCACAAAACAATAAATTATTCAAAGGACATGCTATTTGTTTTATATTAATTCAAGCATAATTTATTTGTTGCTTGTTGACTTTGTAATCTGTATCTTATCAACCTAGAATAATCTCATTTATATGGCAACATGATTATTGATTAACCAATATATTAAAACCTTTATATTTCCTGCATTATGATACTCTTGGATTTTCACATACAAATATTAAATATTTTTTTATATAGAATCAAGATATAATGATTTCTTAACTTATCATCTTTATGCTATACATTTGTTTCACTGGAACATTTTTGCATTTCTCAAAATACGAAAGTGATAATGTTTTTATTTATTTATTTATTAGAAGATTATAACAAAATATTTATGTTTTATTATGAGGTAAATTAGTTCCTCTTTAGTCTTTCTTTAAGAGGGTGATTAAGTTATAGAGTGTGTTTCTTTGGGTTTATTTTTTTTATTAAAAAGTGATTTTTATATAAACAACATTTGTCTACAGTAAAAAAAAAAAAGCTTTTTTAAATTTTTTTTTCTTTTACCATGTGTTTTGATTAACTAAAAAAAAAGTAAAAACTTGATTTTTTTTTCTACTTCTGCTTTATTAAATAAGTTAATGCAAATATGTTAAAAAGTATAATAAGTAATGATTAATTTATTAAAATGAACACTTTTTTTCTAAAAGTAAAAATAAACAGAGACTTATATTTTGATGAGACTAAAAAAAATATATTTTTTAATCTTTGTTATAACTTCCATTTTTCTATTTTGATTAATTTAGAACTTGAAAACATTCTTATGGATATAAAAAGTTAACACTACATATTTCAGAACATGTACTGGAATAATTTTTTCATCAGTGAATTACATTTCTAAAAAAATAACACCATAACTTCAAATAAATGCCTTAATTTTTAACCAAGATAAAATTTGATTATTTTTTTAAAAATTTTGTAATTCCTTTTATTTCCCCCTAAATTCTTGGGTTCCCTCGTGCCCTAATACCTCAAATTTTGTAATTCACACAAAAATTGGTCGTGCCCTCTTTCTCGTTCCGCCATTCCCAAAATCAATCTTCTATGAACAGTAATCGCCGGCGACGATCCCAGACTCTGACGCCCTTCGCGCCGCCGCCTATGCTCTGAAGTCCCCGACGCATCACTGAAGGTGTGAAGCTCTTATTGTTCCCGCCGAACCCTGTATATAGCGCAAGAACCACGAGCAGGGAAGAGCAGAACACCACCCAAGCAATTCAGAACCGCGGCGGAGAGAATTGCGAACAGGGAGAACCGCGTCCAGAGAGCACGACGCACCACTACTCAGCGAAACGACGGTGAGTTTGACGTGACCGGAGAAGTGTTGCAATTACAAAATTTGTATGTTTCAACTTCAACTGCACTAACTCACTCTCAATTCGTAATCCTGTCTCTAACTTCCTTCCTAGATATAGAAGTTGATGTGTTACCCTTAGAATCTGCAGTTGCTGATGTAGAGACCGACGGAATAGGATGATTCTGATGCAGACTAGTTATTGAATGACTTGTCTGTGAATTTACCGGAGCTGACCATGTCTTTGTATATTTTGTTTGTGTTTCAAAACTGCTCACTCTTTGCTGCATTTTCTTTTCCAAATTTTTTAAAATTTCCACTTGAAGTCTTGCAATATGCACAGGTTCCTGCAGAGACTGTTGGTTTGTGGATTTTTACTACTTGGTGCCATCGATTAGGACACTACTACACGAGCCAACAGAGAATCAAATGCTTCCAAATATTCTCCCAAATCTCCTTCTTGTTGCAATCTTGATAATTCCGCGACAGAATCTCAATAGCACTGTCATCAAATTGATATGCCACATCTCCTTCTTGTTCCCAAGATTTTTTTTCTTAAAGCTGGGTTGATACATGTAATGTCTCTGCCATGAAAAACCCTTTACATCCATGTGGATAAAAGCAATAACTTCCCACGTTGTGCCTCTGGTGCAGACTCTAATTCAAAAAACTGCTCGGCCTTTGCTCTCCAGTCACGAAAATTGGTTCCGTCAAATGTCAGAAATTGAATATGCGTACGTTCAATTACAGACCAACCAGAATCTGCTGTGTCAGAAAATGCTTCAGCAGTAGTCAAAATTGTCTTGCCCCCATTCATAGCTGCGATGGAAGAAATGCTACCCTCTAACATTTGCTGCAGCGAATCCAAAAATTTCTTTGTTGGTTTTTGCGCATCTCTGAAAGTATGCTCCAAAGATTCCATACGGGTTTCTAATTCTTTTGTGGTCACCATTCTCCCCAAACGGCCCAAGCTAACTGTATAATTGGTATGTTTCAACTTTGACTGCTTTAACTGACTCTCAATGGTCAGAAACTGTAGAGCATACAGAAACATGAAAACTTCTTATTGCCTGACAAGACAGAACAAGGGTTCTATATATAATTTTGGCTTCCAACAGAACAACTGTTTTCCTTAGCCAGAATTAGATCAGCAACATCTAACAGAATTAACCTTTTTTTTTCTGTTCACTAACTGTTATTACAAGAAGAAAACAACACGTTGTGGCAGATATAGATCAGATCAGGGAACCCTGATCCGCAAGGTGGAGGAGAAGAAGGAACCTACTTGCGGTCAGATTTTTTATATCAATGGTGTTGTTTTGGGTTAAAAAAGAAATCCCCTTTGGACTCGCCAACTTGATTGGAAGCTCGTGAGTTTAGCGAGATCACGAGCCTACTGATTATGCTTCGTTATGAGTTAACATGCGATTTTGATAACCATGCATGCCTTAGTTCACCAACATCTACATTTAACTGGCCAAGTAGACTTTTAGCTTAGCCTGTTGAATCCTAGCTCTTATGCAGTCCTGCATCGTGTATCCCAATAACTAGACCTTCAGTTTTGCCTCGAGTGTTATCTTTATTAGCTTAAAGTGATTTTTAAATTTTAGGTTGAAGTCATTCATGAGTTTGTTATGGTTGGATGTTATATAGATTAGTGTCTCGGTTTTACTATTTCGTACTTTCTGAAAGTCTTTGAAGCATGACTTAATATACGTTACATTATCGTAGGTAACTATAGAGGCTGAACTGTGGACATTGTTGACTTAAAAATGGGGTCCAATTCATTGAAGGATTATTTGAAAAGGTATGAAAGTAACACAGTAGAAGAGAAGAAAAAAACGAAGAAGAAGCAGAAGAAGAAAAGTCAACCACAAACCACTGGCTTATTAGTCGTGGATGAGGATCCCACGTGGCAGAAACCCATAGATCTTGAAGAAGAAAACAATGATAACTCATCCGGTATGTAATACAAATATAAATGTTTATTCATATTAGAGAATTTACCATTACTGATTTTTGGGTATACTATTATTTCATTTAGCCATATTTTATTGGTTTATGTAGATGAAGAGAAACCACAAGTTGATGAAGACATTGATGTGAAGCGTATGAAGAGGCTTGAGCAGCTGAGGGCCAGACGTCCTTATCATGCTATATCTGAGGATGGAAGTGGTTGGGTTTCACTTTCTTCTAACCCGGAAAATTATATTGACTCAAACAACGATATTTCTCCTCCTCGTAAAAGAAAAGGTGCTGATTTATCACCTGGTCAACAGTTGAAACGCAATGACACCCCATCACCAGATTATAGGACTTCTGATTTGCAAGACATCTCTCCCCCTCGACGAGGTCGCCATGATTCTCCCCCTCGACGAGGTCACCATGATTCTCCCCCTCGACGAGGTCACCATGATTCTCCCCCTCAGGATGCTTTGCATGGTTCTGTGGCATCAGACCTTTCACCCCGAAGGAAAATCCTGAAGAATGCTGCAAGAACTGGTTTGCGTGATATTTCTCATGGTCGTTCACCCAAAGATTTCTCTCCTCCTCGACGAGACCAGCATGATTATGAGACTTCTGATTTGCAAGATATCTCTCCGCCTAGACGAAGTCGTCATGATTCTCCCTCTCAAGATGTTATGCGTGGATCTGTGGCACCCGACCTTTCACCCCCGAGGAAAATCCAGAAGAATGTTGCAAGATCAGGTTTTTCTTATTCTAACCGCCGTTCACCTCAAGATCTATCTCCGCCTCGACACGGTCGTCACGATTCTCCTTCGCAAGATGCTTTACATGGATCTGTAGTGTCAGACCTTTCACCCCCAAGGAAAATTCAGAAGAATGTTGGAAGACTGGGTTCGTCTGATCTTTCTCGCCATCATTCACCTAGTATTTCAGTTAAAGTTGGTTCACATCCATCTTTGGATCCTGACCTAGCTCCACCAAGGAAAAATACCAAGGAGTCATCAAATCCAGCTAGTAAAACAGGTTTAATTTCTGGTAAGGATATCAGGGACGAGATTGACAAAAAGAAGAGCGATGATATGTTGAGGTAATTGTTCAGTTGTTTTGTAATGTTTTCCAAGCACATGTTAATGTTTACTTGATGTATACTTTCTAGTTATAAGCTTGTTTTTTGTGTGGTTATGGAACTATGGAATACTGAGATAGTTCTATTTGGCTTGGACAAAAGTGTTATCATACCGCCATGATCAGAAACAAAGGCTGTTTTTTTCTTATTGAATATAGCTACACTTGAATAGGAGTTTTTCTGATTCAACTTGGGAGAAGTTTTCAGTCTCATGAAACAGCATATACAATCAAATTTTCCTAGTCTGTTAGCTTTAGGGATTAATTAAACACTTAAACTAGATGCAGCAAGTATGTGATCTTTTTCTTATTCTATTTACAAAATTTAAGTGAAATGCCTGTTTCCTTTTCCTGTTAGCTGTTTGTTACTAGTATATTTTAGTATGTGTTATTGTATTTTTTGCTTTTTTAACAATCAATATTAAAATTAGTTCTCAAGATATAGGTAACTAATAAAATATTTCATTAACAAATAGGATGAATAGGAAAACAGTGTATATATTCTTGCAGTGTTGTGTTTCTTATTGATGTAAATATATGTGGATACAAAAAGAGGCAAGACACTTGCCTAAAACCCTAACCCTAAAGCTGGGTACACACTAAGTAAATATTGATAAAATAACATTATATTTCAACATTTAACAATCAACATTAAAATTCAGTTATCAAGATATAGGTAACTGATAAAATATTTCATTTCTGAGACAAATTCTTCCAAAATCTTAAGCTATTACGTAGAAGCCCAGGACTATTATTATGTCACTAACGTACTTGGTAAACCTCATTCTGACTAAAAATGCTTTCTGTTATGCCTTAGTTATCTATTATGGCTGAGCGGCATTGCAAGGCTATAATTTTCCTGATTGTGTTCTGTTTTAACTTTGTGGCTGCTATGATACCAAAAAATATTTAAAATCACAAAGGTAGCAGATGTGACTCATAAAAGGGGTTAAAAATAACCCCGTTTGTCACTTTTCTTCATTGTCTAAGGTTGGCTTTTGGGGGTGGGGGGTTAATCTTGCAATTCCCCTTTCGTACAATTGAAACTCTTATTTCATTTATACACGTATCAATGCTTGTCGCTCCCTGTCTTCCTATGGAAGTTTTGGTGTACTTCACATTGCTCCATGGCATTGATAGCTATGTTTTGTGCAGATTTAACAAGATGGACCCTTCCATCAGTGGACGTGGTGCTGAACCTGTTTATCGTGATAAAATAAAAGGTTGGAATTTTAGTCAGTTTTTGTTTGATGTTTCTGTTCAATGTGATTTGATGTCTTTGTGATACAAAGAACTTTTGAATCATGCTGAATTTTGCAGGAGTGCGCATTTCGAAGGAGGAATACTTGAAGTCAAAACAGAAAGTAGAAGAAAAACCCAAGGTATTTGGTGCACTGCATAATTTTTGTAGCATTGTTTTATCGTTTCTAGATGTAGCTTTCTCTATGCTTCTAATGTGTAATTGGATGCATATCATATATGTGAAGAAAGTATGATTCTTTCTGAGGATCCACTTTTTGTTTGTACGTAATGAATGGTCAAAAAGATACTTGCTTAGTTTGTTTTGTTCACTTGGATATTTTCTGGAGTACTATCTGGAAATTCAATGATGGTCTGAAGATTGATTTGGTAATTTGCAGTAAGCATAATTGCATGGATGATTTTGTAAGGTTTACATACAATGAGCATGAAAAGTACAGATTAGGAGGTTTGTTAACTTGGTAGAACAAAAGAAATGAAAGGATCCAATTGTATTCGAAACAGTAGACTGATTATTATAGTGTGACTGGGTGAGTTATCTAAAATTTCCTAATAAAATGGAGCAGTAAGTTATTTGTTCCATGAAAACACTTATTAACTAAAATATATTATTGGTGCTTTTTTAAGGATATTATTTCTATTAATATTTCAATTACATCAAAAGGACAATAAACCGTGTCATATTTGTTGTTGTCATTTTGTCCCTACGCTGTAATTGAAGTTGAATGTTACTTGTAATGTGTGTTAAAATAACCTTTTTATCTATTGTTCAGCTTTTTTTAAAGCTGTTTTTTGATGTATTATCTTGGAAGGGTCATAGGCTGACCCCTATTCCCTTTTTCTTTTCTTTTTTTCTTTTGTATGCCACCTTTTATATATGACTACAATATATGCACAAGTGAGTAGCAAGAGACTCACTACGTTCTCTAAAATCTCAAGTATATGTCAGAACATTGATGTTATTCATGTTTTCCCATGAAAACTGGTAAGCTGAATTCTTGGCTATCTTTGTGTTTTTCAGGAGATAGAAATAGAATGGGGCAAGGGCTTAGCTCAAAAGCGTGAAGCTGAGGCTAGGCTGAAGGAACTAGAACTTGAGAAGGAGAAGCCTTTTGCACGGACTAGGTATACATAAGTACTTGGGAACATGGTTTCTAGATTGTTTAAATTTGTTATCATAGTATTCTAGCAACCTATGATGCACAAACATAATATGGGGTATAAAAAATACCATGTGTATATGGGATACATTGAGTTGGTGACAATTATTCTTAAAATTATAATAAGTTGTACAATACAAATATAAATATGCATAAAAATTCATAAAACATGAATATATAATTGCAAAACTAAAATTCCTAATCCATGAAACACTAATACATGCATCCCCCATATCAAAATCGGATACATGTTTGATATTGATATGCTTGGATTTTCCATACCTGTGAATTATTTAAGCTCTTTTTTCTAAGAGGATGTTACATTAGATTAAGGCTGATATGGATAATGGAATGAATAATTTGACACATCAAGTAAAACTTTCATATTTGGATCAAATTATTCTTGATTCAGCTATTGGAATGAATGCAACATAACAAGCAACTCTTGACTCGAATCAACTCTTCCCAGCTTGTGTCAATGCACAATGAGATTAATCCCTTAATTTGTGCAAGTTATATATCTCCTTTGTTATAAATAGGGATTTAAGTGCTTCTCTACTCGTTTGAAATTTTCTTAAACCTGGTAATCTTGCTAAAAGAATTTTGTGAGTGAACTCGTGACTCTCTTTCCTAGACTCTTTAATGCCTTGCTGATTATAATATCTAGCCCAATTGTTTTTTCATGATCCATCTTCTTCAAGACATATTTTACTTTAGGCTCCAGAATCCTGAAGATAAAACTTTTACTTTTGGTCCTCATTCATGTATTTAGACTATCAGTTAAATAGAAATTCATGTCCATCATTAAATATATCCGGAAGTAATTCCTACATCATTTCTGGATTATCATGTATATAATCAAAAGAGATGATATTTTTTACACCTGTTTGAACATAATTTCGTTTTTTAGGGGGTAATTAGTAGTTCTATATAATTACCTAGCTTACCATGTACCAGCATGAAAATTTATTTGTAAATTATTTGGATGTTACTGAAAATCCCATTGAGAGCAAGTACTGTCATTGAGATGCAATGTTTATGTCATTGATCAAGGTTCCATTTTCCTTCGCGTCTCCCTATCTCTTATGCTGTATTTGCATTTGTTTCCTTCAGAGATGATCCTGAACTAGACAAAATGCTGAAGGAGAGATTAAGGTGGGGTGATCCGATGGCACATCTTGTAAAGGTAATGCAAAACATTTCATATTGCTTGATGTGTGAGATGGGGTTTGATCAGTTCTCACATGTTTATTGTGTCAATTGTTTTGTAGAAAAAATATCCAGAGCCTGTTCTTCCAAACTTGGGGGAAAATGAGAAGATGAAGGAATCAGGTTTTGTAGTCCCTCAGGATATTCCAAATCACAGCTGGTTAAAAAGAGGTTTAGATGCTGCTTCAAATCGGTATGGAATAAGGCCCGGACGACACTGGGATGGTGTTGATCGTAGTAATGGTTGGTTCATATTCACCATAGGTTTTGTACTTTTTTCATGGAAATAGGCTTAAATGATTGACTTATCACTGCTGTTTGCAGGGTTCGAAAAGGATATGTTCAAGAGAACAAATGAGAGACAAGCTAGAGATAGAGAAGCTTATCTTTGGTCCGTGTCTGATATGTGAAAAGTGGCAGTACGGGTATTCAGAATCTCTTCGGGAGGCATGTTTTTAACTATATGGGTTTGAGGATCCAGAGGAATGATTCTTGCTTCCATCACTCTAAGGTGCAGTCTTTATTGAAAAAAATTATCTGCTCTTGATTAGGATCCTATACAAAGAATGAGAATATGTTATTAGCCTCCTCAGTTTCATATCCAATTGCTTTGATTAGCTATAACTTCGTTGTGATATTTTCGACTTTTTAAGAGTTTATCACAGTTTGTTCCATGTAATTTAGACTATTTTTTACTACTGTAGTTTAAAGGTGGCTGTCTTTCTGAGTTTCATTCGAACTTTCGGAGAATTAAGTGTTGTTAAATAAAGTTAAATTTCATTTATATCCAAATTTGAGTCTAGCCTCAGTAAGAAGCATAAAAATACTGGGGATTTTCATTTAAACATTTTTGGACACCCTGACTTTCAGCACTTTAAGTCCTATATATTTAAAATACTTTTTTAATTTATTAGAGAATTCTAACTAGATTAAAAGTATTTTTTTATATTAATTAAAGTTTATTATAGATAATACTTAGAAAATAATTAATAATTTTTAAGTATAAAGCATTTTATAGTTGCAGACTAGCGTAAAAGGTGTTTCTTCTTGCACCCTACAATCTTTAAAATATCAAAATTACCTTGCTAGTTTTATTCAAAATTTTGAAATGAATACTCTGTAAGGTAGATAAATGAATTCCCGAAGGAGGGGTGTTGTGTAAGTCTGTTGTTCCGGAAAAGGAAATTTGGAAGTGAATCAAACCAATCTTGGAATGTTAATGGCAGTCACAAGAAGGAGCAGTGAGAGAGGAAAATAAGAAGGGACTACTTACTGCACATTCATTAGTGGGCACAACACCTTTTCTTTTCACTCTTCTATTCACATCCATCCATGCATGGTGTCCTTTTTCTTGTTCACAGATTTAGCCAATATAGGCTTCCGAAAGCCAATTAGGGTAACAGTTATGGACTTTCAATTCTGAAATGCTATAATCATACACTTTCCATTTCAATTCCAGATTTGCAACTCTGCCAATAAACTTACATTCCTTCTCCACCATGTTTGCCGCTGCTTGCAACAGTGTCAACAAAAAGTGCAGAGAATAAACAAGGAGGGCAGTTTGCGTTGGCTTAGGGTTTTTAAACATTTTCCAGGTTAATTTTGTCAATTCACATTAATGTAGGGATACAGGAAGAAACATCCCAAGTAAATTGCTTTACCTCTTAAACCCCTAAAAATATCAAGGCATGTATTTTGAGTAGGGTGTTTCTTCCTGCATCTTATTAAAGTTTTTTCTCCACCTCATCAAAGTTTGTTCTTCGTGCATTTCATCAAATAGGTGAAATGACCAAATGTTCTCATCTAATTTGTCCTTATTTTGGAAAGTGCTTTTCAAAATATACTCTGAAAAAGTTATTCTGAAAAATACATTTCAAAATGTAGTCTGTTCTGGAAAGTGTTTTCAAGAAAATTGTTGGGGGTGCAGGAAGAAACTCTTTGAACAAAAAGAAAAGGCTTTGCTTATGTGATGGATTCGATCATGAATCCTTCATTATAGACCAAAACATTTCAGGTTTTGTTAGACTTCATTTTGCAATAATTAACACTAGGAATACTGGTTTAAAAAGAAACTTAGATTAAAAATGATTATTTCGTCTTCTCATAAGTATCTTTCACTCTATTGATTCACATACTACTCTCAATCACAATGTTTAGAGAATAATATTTTAAAAGTGATATTTGGATGCTAAAATAAAATTACTTGAATAGAGGGTCTTTTGAAGTATAAATATACACTTTGACTAACAATTACAAGAACATGGGAATTCGTTTGACTATGATAGTTGAGTTGAATGATATATCTATCATATCTAATTTTATGTTTTTTTTTCTCTAATTACGTTGCGTAATATTCCTTGATGGTTTCTTTGTGTATTCTTAAAGAAGAATCTTGGATTCCAAGCCTCTTTACATTAACTTTTTTTTTTCTTTTTTTTTAACAACTTCAAATTATAATAATTTTTTCTTACATACTCTTGCACCCATTAAGATTATTTTGAGATGGAGGTTAAGTTACCCTTTCTTGGTTGTCTTTTTTATTGAACAAATCAAAGATATTAGATAAAAAAGAAAAATCTTATTTTTTTCATAACTACTCTAAGTTTGCATTTTGTTCAAGTTATATAAAAATATTATTTTTTTATAAAATAAAGTTAATTTTCATTTAAGAATGATAAAATTTATATTTCGAATTTTATCATTCAAAAGTACTTTTGAATTTAGATAATAATTTCTAAATTATAAAATTTTAAATACAAATTCAAAATGATATTTTTAGAATTACATAATTATAATAATGTTAGAGAGGAAGAAAAAAAATTATAGAGGTACAAGAAGAAATTTTCCATAGTAAAATATATTTGTTAATCTTCATTAAAAATAATTAAAATATTTTTTATATTTTAGTATTTTTTATTGTGTTTAAATATTTCATAAAAATTATAATTTCTTTAAAAAATTTATCAAACCACTTTCAAGCTAAAAATAATTTTCAAAAATAAAAAACGATAAATAACTTCTACTTTATAATTTCTTTTAGCTTTAACAAAAGGTAACTTTTAAGTGCGTCCTTGAAATGAAAAATAAAAAACTTTGTTTTTTCAGTAATAACGGGTTTAAAAAATTTCATGAAAATATATTGGAAATTAGTTTAATTAAGATTCAATTTTCAGGAAATTTTCGAGATTAAAACTTAATCGTGTTTTAATAGGGAAAATGATAATTTGACATCATTCTTAGTCACAAATAATCGTTATTATAATTTTAAAAGTAAAAACCAACAAATTTATTATACATTATCAATGTAAAAAGTTTATACTATCAATATATTTTCCTTTTTAACTGTTAAATTTGTAGCATCTTCAATGTATTTTCTTTTTTTAGTGAGCCACATGTTTTAATATAAGATTTAACTATTAATTTGATTCCAATATAAAATTGCAATTTCACTTTTAGGGGATTCAAATTATTTTTTCAGGTTAAAAAAACATTTATATTTTTAATAATTAAGCAATCTTGTTTATAATCATTTATATAAAAATAAATAACATTATAAAACTAACCCTTGTTGAGAAAGCTCTGAGAGCGTTTAGCATTGATGTCCTTACTTCAAAGCGTGCCCTAAATCCCCAATTTCCTCCATTCTCCTTTCTTCTCTCTTCCTTCCAAAATCATCCATCTTTCTCTCTCTGTTTCTAGGTTGAACGTTGCACTTCTCAACCTCTCATTCTCAGTGTGTAAAGGTACCGATTTTATTTCAGATTACTAGTTGGGATCTCAATTTCTCATTTACATTCAAATCGCACTTATTGCTGCCTGTAACATGGAATGAGAATAAGGTTTGCTCTCATCTTCACATTTCAAAAAAAATAAAATAATGATAATAATTGCAGTATGATTGTAGAAAGTAACATTCTCCTATGAAACGAGTTCAGTTCAATATGATAATGACTTCCGTGGCTTTTTATTCCTTTATTTTGGTTGAATATTCTATAGAGAAAAAAAAAGCCCCAATTTTTTTTATCTATCTACGCAATTTTTCAACTAGCCTTAATTCTAACACCAAAACAATTGTAGTTTGTATGTGATGAGAATCTTGGTTGCTTGATTGTGTTTTGAACGTGTGGTAGGTATGGTATTTGTGTACGTAGTTAGTTAGTAGTTGGGTATTGTTCTTGTTAATTGAGAAAAAACTCTACTGCATGTCAGGTAGAGATTGGCCGGACCATGGACTTGGGGTGGTCTATGTGTTGTGTAATGGCTTTTATAAAGAGTGTGGTTTTCTTGAGATTTATGTAGATTGAAAGGAGTCGCGTTCTGGGTATGCATACCTTAGCTCTGTTTGAATTAGCATGCGCTAACCTAGTATTGGCTTGTTTGGATGAACTTCTCTATAAGCTCTTCTACAGCAGAAAATAAGAAGAAAAAAAGGAATTTGACTTCTCCATAAGCTAAAATTTGCTTATAGATAAGTTAAAAAAAATATATTGGAAAAGCTATACGAGGAGAGTTTCTGTGGATTAGCTCATGCGTAAGCTAATTTTAACTTGTAGAAGCTAATTTCAAATTGTCTTATTTTTCTCTTCTAGAAACAACTTATGGAGAAACTCGTTTAGCTTATTTAAAGTGAGTGGAAGTAGTTTAACAAGAGAAGTTTATTTCATTTCTTATTTTCTTGTTCTGTTAGTCCTTATTGTGAAGTTCATGTGAACTGGGCCATATTGTTGTGTGTCACTCTTAACAGATTTTGATTGTCATTGGGGTTTTTTCTTGTTATGAATTATGTCCATGCTGATAGGGTGATGATAATCAGCTTAGATATTATTTACAGTGGAGATTTATGTTCTTGATGGGTTTTTTTTTCCTGCTGTTGACTTCTTGTCTTACATTGATATGTTGCAGGTTGTGTCCTTAAAGAGAGATCATTATCATCAGACTATAACACAAATTCTTTCCAAATGGCACTGGTTGTAATGTGTGGGCAGCCATGCAGCGGGAAGTCCAAAGCTGCACTCTGTCTTGTTGAAGCTCTCAAGGAATCAGAATCAAAACATAACGTGAGAATCATAGACGAAGCTTGCTTTCATCTTGATCGTAACCAAAGCTATGCAAATATGCCTTCAGAGAAGAATTTAAGAGGGGTGCTTCGGTCAGAAGTAGATAGGTCTGTGTCCAAAGATAGTATCATCATAGTAGATTCTTTGAATAACATCAAGGGTTACAGATACGAGCTATGGTGCTTGGCTCGAGCTTCTGGAATCAGATACTGTGTGGTCTACTGTGACGTTGAAGAAACCTTTTGTAGGAAATGGAATGAAGAGCGCAGAGAGAATGGAGAAGTCAATTATAATGATTCAATTTTTGAAGATTTGGTGAGAAGGTTTGAGAAACCAGAAAGAAGAAACAGGTGGGATTCTCCATTGTTTGAATTATGGCCACACAGAGAAGGGACAGAGAAATCTTCCTCTGCCATTATAGATGCTGTTTCCTACTTAACCAAAAAGGTGGACTCCAAAACCAGGGATGTTAAGATTCTGCAACCAACTATTGCCACTCAAACCACACGTTTTTCTGATGCAAATTCTCTCTTTGAATTGGACAAAGCAACACAAGAGGTCACAAATGCTATAGTAGAAGCACAATCTCAAGCTCTTGGAGGACCCCTTAACGGTGTTTCGGTGGGAAAAGACTTGCCTGTAATCAACATTTCAAGGTCAGTTGGGCTGCCGGAGCTTCGTAGGATGCGACGCACCTTCATAAAATTAACAGGGCAAACAAGTTTAAGTGGGCCACCACCCCCTTCTGATGCAGACAGTGCAAAAAGGATGTTCATTGACTACTTGAACAGGGAACTAGGAACATCCTGAAGAACAGTATTTGAATTGCAATTCAGCTTGTGTGCTAAAAGATGCCATGTTTGTATGTTTAGATCCCGAACTGTTTTCATTTTTACTTTACATCATTATTATTGAATAAAGTGATCTTTTTTTAATCCTTTTGGTTTTTTGTACCATCGTTAAATTTTTTTCCCAGCCCTAGTAGTAATAATGAAGTAAAGATTGTACTCGGGTCTGGTTTAAGAAAATACATTTTGCACTTTACAAAAACATAAGAATAATGAAAAAGGTTATATAATTTAAATATTTTTCAATGTAAGATATAAAAACTGAATGCTTACACAAACTGAATTCAATTTTTTTCTTCCTTGCTAAATAGAACATACTCCTCCCCACAACTTCGGTATTGGTAATTGAGTTGCGTTGGATATATTCAATGAGATTCCTTGACAAAAGTGTTACTAGATATAACAAAACATGGTATTTTTGACGTGTATATAGCAATATTAAACAAATTTTCATTAAGTAACAGGCACGATGAACCGAGAGAGCAAATATTGGAAACCAAAGAATTGGTCAGTTACTTGAATAGTTTTGATACGATCTTTGACATAGTTTAGGACTCGTGACGTAACAAGACTCGTGCGATTAACATGAGATCACATTCTATTGGACATCATATTCTATATTATTACAATTGCTAAAGAAGAAACATCCTCTTTTTTTTAGTAGAAAAAAATGCACCATTACACAGTAACGAATTTGCTTAGATAACATTTATGGTGAGCGTGTACACACACATAAATAAACTATGCGTAAAACTAACAATTCTTTCTCTGCTGATGATGCATACACAGTATTTTTTTCCTGATAAAATTTTGGGCAGAAATGAAACTATCTCTGGATTAGCAAGCAAATAATGATGGAATGCTATGGTGATGCTCCAGATCAACCATATAACCTTTGATAATTTGAATGAGAAAAGAAACAATGATTGATTGCACTTGTGTGTGCTTGTGACCCTAAAAGCTATAGACAGTGCTCACACAAGCGTTCATTAGACATAAATGAGCATGAAAAAGCTACAGATCAATTGAGATTATATTACTCAGATGATATGCTAAAGAGAAACAATCATTCCTATATGTACAACAAACCTCTGAACTGCGCCAGCAAATGCACAATCCAGATCAGCGTGATGATCAACACAGGTTAGTAGTCAACCAGGGCCAGAAAGAACCATTGGATGTGCTGTCTTGAACCCATCCCTACCCATTTTCTTTCATAACAAGGCTCCTTCAGCTTCCAACACAAGGGCAAGCACTAAATGACATCTTCATGCCATTCATGAATAACAACCGCAAAAGCACCGGCCAGGGGTTTTTTATATACTCCGAACCAACAAAAAATATTGCTAATCAACTATCATCATCCACTGCACCAACATATGTGAGGTCTGTCCGTCTCACCCTTACAGCTCCTTTCAGCCAGCTCGCGGCTCGAATATTAACATGATCACCACTTCCTATGCTAGCAGTATTACCTGGCAAAGGGAAAGAGCCAGCGCCATCTTCTAAAAGCGTCCAAGGATCAATTTCCAAATCATTGTCCTGGCGTTTTGGCTTTCCTGATGCATTAGATGCAACCCTTGATAGAGCTGGATTCCTCTGGGGGATAGTTGAACTACTGGAGTTAACCCCAGGATTTGTAGTGCTGGGTTGAATGCACATAAGAGCAGAATTTGAAACAGATGGTGGCTGGCAGGATAGAGAGCACCGCATAGAGGGGATGAGTATCGGCATTGCAGCTTGGATTCGCCACCGAACAGTGTCAGGTAGTTGCATACGATCCAAGTCATTCTGCATCAGACAGTTGACTGTTAGATAAGCACAGCTAGGAAGAGATTTAATTAACATTTCCAGATTGTGAAGTATATTACAAAAACATTGCCAAATTGGAGACCCTTATGAAGCATGAATATGGCTAACACAATATCTGATATGACATCAATAGAACATGGAATAACACGTTTCTTGAATAAATACAATTCCGGTATGGCATGATGCACAAATAATGGTTGGGTCTATCCAAGACTTCAAAGAAAAAAACAAAAAGATTTTACACTAGACGAGAAAAACTTTCAATATTAATGAAAGAGTACACCATACTATTGTTTGTATCTAACACTGCAAGGTATAAAATTTTTAAAGTATCAATCCTTCCTAAGGAGTAGCAAGACAGAATATCCTATCATACAATACGTTGATTGCTTTCAGTGTTGAATAAACAACTCTGGTATAGCCATGAAGCCCATCCTATCCATTTATTAAAAAAAAGAACTTACATGTAGCATCTATAAATCGTTAAACAATTAATCGAATTAAGACCTAATATGATATAGAATTTTTAAGCACCGAACAAACAAATAATTATTAAGATATTGTATTTTAAGACCATTCAAACACTTCAAAAGAATATTATGTTGGCTATTTCATCTGCTCCAACCAGTTTCTTAAGGCAAGTTATATACGTTCATAGGCTAAATTATCAAACCTGCAAAGTCTCCAACCATTCTCGATCAATTGTAGGTTCATTGCTTGTCTTTGAAGGCTTTGGCCTGAGCCAGCTTGGAGGATAACTACTTAGCAACCCATGCAAAACCAACAGCAAACGATCAAACAGACTCTGAGAAGAAGAATCCACAGAAGCAACTTCAGAAGATGACTCTGCCTCCCTCATTGGCAGAGGAACAGCATTTGCTGAAATGCCTGCATCCTGATGAACAACCCGACTACCAAGGAGACGAAAAATAACAGAGGCTAGAAATTGTCTCGTGCTCCGCACAGATGGCTCCCTACAAAATAGAACATATGGAACTCAAGAATCACATCTAACATTCTATGATGTATTAGATCCAGCACACATGCTCATAAAAGTAAAAACATAGTCAATGCATTCGTGGCAAAAATATCCATAATTCCACTTCTAGAGAGGCCATAATTAACTGATTTAATTGAATTCACACTCGATTAAGCACAAACCCATTGTTGCAAGGAAAAAAACTATCACTATCAGTGCTAGCACCCATGATACTACATCATATAATAAAGAAATGTATTTTTGAATCTGAAAATTGCATTGCAATTTGCTCCATTTTTTCCTCCATTTCAAGAACAAAAAACAACCATAGAACTTTTTTTCACATCTAGAAGTGCAGCAAGAATCCAGTAATGAAAAGTAATTCAACATTGCCATATCTAGTCTTTCTTACCTGTCAGTGCAAAGAATAGGAAGAAATCTCAGGAGCAACTGCAACCGTAATGACATAGAAGCTCGTAGGGCTGCAGGAGATGGTGGAGAAGAATCTGCTGCCACTGTTGGTCGTCTAGCTAATGCAGTGCTTCCAGTTCTCATATTTTTGCGGTTATTTACTTTATTTGGCTGACCTTCAACTCCCGGAGGAGCACTTCCCACTGGTTTACTTCCACCTGTAACAGCAGTTATGTGTGTCTCAATAAAACTCAACTGTTTCACCAAGTCAGTTGCAAAAGAATTGTGAGCTTCATCAGAGCTTTGATCTATGCAAGGAAGAAGTAACTCGATAAGAGCCCTCTCAATCACTTGCTGCTGGCACCTTTTCAAATCTGTTCCCTCTTCAACAACTTCTCCTTCTTCAAGAGAGGTGCTGTCAAACTTCTTGTTCTCCCCCTTGATAGTTGATGAATCAGTAGATGGACTACACCAACCCCAAGGTTCCCAAAATTGGGTCTTCACAGAAAGCTTTTTATTCACAGCAATGTTATGCAGCTTTTGTCTGATGGCCTTCCGACCAAAGAGGACATCCTGGCCTCCAAGGAACCATTTAGCTTGCAACAACATTGAATCCTCGAGTGACCTACCAAAGAGATGAATCAACTCTGAAAAAAGGGGTGCAGCATCAGGTCTAACCAGTAACCTTGTGAGAAGTATTTGAATAAAATTGTTCTCATTCTCAGAAGCACTAGCAGCCTTCTCAGGACTAGGTGAGGACAACTTTATAGCGTCAGACAAGGGCACATCATGATTCTCCACTTTTTCAATGAGGGCTTGTTCATTTAAAAGTAACCTGAGGACAACCCACTGCCAGTGAAATTTGGCAGGTTGCAAGGTATCCAAAACATGCACAAGCATATCCTGAAGCTTAGACCCACTATCTGTGAGTTGAACTTTAGACTCACCAGGTCCAGAAATTCGGCTCCCATCATCCTTTGCATAAATAGATTGTGGCATCTTACAATCAATAATGGCGTTAAGGAAAAGCCTAGAGCGTAGAGGGACAAATGCTGTGAGTTTTAAATGCATGTCAGAACCATTAAACTCTAGCAGGCTTGCAAATTCAGAATCACTATTATCTGCTGCCATAAGATCATAAAGACCCTGACAATCTCTAAAACATACATCTCGAAATGGCAAATGCTTTATTGCTTCAGTTATGGCCACTACAAGAGACTGATAAATTTGATTCATGTCTTCACGAACTGTAGCATTCAAAATAAAAGGCCGCCACCTAACAAAGGCAAATATTGAATAGGCAGGTGGAAAGACCAAATTTAAAGGGAGCATACGTTGCATCCTTGAAAGAGCCATAATAAATGGTTCACCCAAGAGTTCCACCACTAACCCTTCACAGATTGTTCGGCAGTTTCCAACAAGCAGTCTAAACCAATGCACATGAACTTCAATTGAATTATCCATCTTAAAAGCCATAACTGAACGTGCATTTCCATTTGAATTGGATCTCGTGCTTCTTACAAATTGTACTGCATCGAGACCCTCCTTCAATCTGAGAACTGTTACCATTCTTTCCAGGCTGGTAACACCATATATAATTGCACCAACAAAAAGTGCAGAAACAGCAGCAGCAATTTTTGTGGTTTTTGCTACCACAACTTTATTAGAATTGTTTCCCATATCATTTGAAATAGTGTTACTAGATTCATGGACTTCAGGATATGTTTGAAACTGAGCACGAGATGCTTTACTAGGAGTGAAAACACCAGCAAGAGCAGTAGAAGCTTCAGTAGCAAGTGCAATATCAAATACACGGCTTTGTCGTTCTCCTAGGGCTTCCTTAAGCAGGCCTAAACAGGTTATATGCATTCGCAGAATGCACCTGGCATAGTTCAATAAATTTGAAGCTGATGTAATATTTGAATGATTGTTGCCAGATGAAAAATCAGGCATTTTTGCTAAAGTTGGACCAACACTGCCAACAATTGCAGAAACCGCAGAAGAGACCAAAGAGGGATCTCCTTCTTGTGCAGCACCACCAGTCTGCCTTATGCAATCAATCAAACCCATAACTATTTGTTGAGCAATTTGGTATCCATTGTCCCATTTCTCTACAGGAGGAAGACCTTTTAGTGTACCAGCAGCAAAGAGCTTTCTGTCCTTTCCAAAAAGACAGTGGAATGCTTCTTCAACATTACGCTGCACTACCTCCCTCATGCCTGCACCTACTCTGGATGGCAACCGACCGCCACTGATCTTTTGACGGAAAAAATCATCATGGTCTTCAACTCCGGCTGGAACTCCTAGGGGCAGCCCTAACTCTCCATCCACTGACCTACAAGAGTCAAGTTCAGAGGAAAGTCTAGCATCACATGTAGCCTTAAAAGTTTTCTCCCACTCAATGACACTAGCCACAGTGCTGTATTTTCTCAACAAGTACCGAGCAAAAGCTAGTGCTCCTGACCCTGAAACTCTTCCATTAGATGCAATAATCGTGGCAGCTTGACGCATTGCAGATGACAGGGCTTCTGGAATAAGGTCTGCTGCAACAAGAATATTCTCATACCTACATCAAATACATTGCAGAGGACAAGTTTGTCAAAATCTTATTCCCAAAATCCATAAAGAAATTTTCCACACAAGCATAAAGAACAAAAAGAAAATATTCAAAAAATCCATAAAGAAACTCACCAACATGATCATAAAAACAAAACAAAAACACTACCCAAGAAGCACTGATTCAATTACAATAACATGAATATTTCAGGGGGTGGTGAACCATAAAAATTGCAGAAGCATCACCGAAGGTTCAGCAAACTTGTACTATTATGTTAAAATTTGAAACTTCCCCCTTATAACAAGAAAAACTATTTATGTTGTTATTGTGAGAAAAAGATTCTATTTAGGCAATCCTGGGTGAGACCATTGCAGATTTAATCAATAGTGAGTGACCTGATTAAGGAGACAAGAAAAGGGAGCATAAGAAGAAACAAACAAAATATAGCAGCTTATTACCAAGTGCTTTATAAAGCATTGTAATTTATACCACTTAAAGGAAGCAAACATCATGTGGGGGAAAACAAATTTTAATGTTTTCCAAGAAACAGCAAATAAAAACTATAAAAATATAATTGATTGCATAGCTGCAAACCTTCTCAGTGATGAAAGCAGAAAAGCCTCTCCCACGTCACAAACTTGGTTTTCCACATTCCTTGCTAGCATCAACACATTCCTCACAGAATGAATTGTAGAATTGGGGCTATTAAGAACCCTTGGCAGCAACCAAAGGAGGAACTTGACAGCTGATACCAAATCATGGGATATATCCATCAAATAAAGTATTGCAGAAAGTTCATCCTCACCCAGTTTCCACTGTATTGAGCTTTTATCATCTGCAACAGAAAAAGGCCTGCCAAACTGACCAACTTTACCAACATTTTTATCCATCTCTTCAATTACCTGTCTAACAACAGTCAGCAGCCAAATGGCTATTGCCCTTTTCTCAACAAAACGTAGCTGCTTTAGAGCTTTTCCAATGGAAACTATATCTCCAAAATGACTTGTCCGTATGCTATCCACAGACCTCTGCCCATCTACATCCATAGCAGTTTTATGGTGAGGGCAGCTTACCTTGCTTCCACAAACATGACTAGTAGATGCCCCTTGGCTACCCTCAATTCTAGAAGCTGCCAGTTGAGCAAGACTTTGAGTTTTACGCACATTCTTCTGCCGACTCTTGGTGACCAGCTTGGTTGACTTTTGTGGTTGATCAACTTTGAGAGGCTCTGGGGATTTCATTCCCTTTTTCAACCACCATGTATCATCATCATCAGATTGAACAGGGGAATTCCCTTGTACAAATGAGTTTCTTTCCTCACTTAACTTTTGTCTCTTTGTTCTGATACATTCTTCACACCCAGGTGTACCCTCTACTGGATCATTTTTGCTGTACTGAGACCCAATAGGTCTTCTAACACTGCCTTCAGATTCATCACAACCTGTAGCACTCAAATTAGATGAACAATTAGGAAACTGTAACAGTACTGAAATAGCTGTTCTTAGTTCTTCAATGTTAGCATTATTCTTTGTATTTTTTGTGATAGAAATAACATTTCTCTGATCAATTGCCATTCCAGAAGCTTCATCCTTCATCGAGGCAGGATATTTTTTTCTCTTCAGAGCAGATAAATTGGAACCACTGGCATCATCATGGGACTCGCTCAGAGGACCCCGAAGTATGAGGTGACGTTCATTCAAGTAAATTTGCAAGGCTACTTTGAGCTGCGCCCCTTCAACAATTCCTGATTCTTCCAAAACATCATGGATAAAGCATCCAGGTAGCTGCTTTAAGATGTGATAGTGTCTCCTCCGTCGCTCCATATCAACCAAATTTACATTGCCATCCATGATCCCACTGACTATTAACTGGCGTACATATGCCAAGGGGTAAAAGATGCCAGCACGTATGAGTTCCACAATAAATAGTTGTATGCGCTTGGAACCTTCCCCTTTATGTACCACATGCTGATCAATCCAACAAACTATAATATCATGTAGAGGTCCCGGGCTTTCAAATATAACTGAAGAACCTGTACTCTTTGAACTAGATTTCAGTCTGGATACTTTGCCCACATAATTCCAATTAGGCTGCTGATTCGTCTTTGCAAAACGACTGGCTCCATGATATTCATTTGTTTGTTTTAGCGATATCTTCACATCCCTAATCTTCATCTTTAAAAGCCTAACTGCTACATGCACCTGGGAGATATCTTTCCTACCAGTAAACTTAATGTCACGAGGACGGGTACCACGAAAATCCCTAAAATCACATGTTGCCCACTCACAAAGGAAAAACACAGAATATATAAGGGATGTACTCACAGTCCCAAACCATTTCATAGATAACCTTAAGCAAGGGCTGACTTTTGCAACCCAGCCTTCAGATACAGTTCCACCACAAAGATCTTCAAAAAGAAATTTATATGCAACACGCAAATCACCCAGAACAAGAGCTTTATCCAAGGCTTTTGCCACTTTAGCCAGACAATGACCTGGAGCGCCTGGGATTGAAGCCTTTGCAAGATCCTCTGTATGTTTCTGAATGCATGAAATAATGTGACCAAAATCATCTGAACTATTTTTTACCTTCCCTGCAGCTTCAGTTGATTTTAATACAAAATTGCCATCGTTCATTGCATGTGAAATAACAGAGGAAGGTAAAGGAAAGCAATCCAAAGCAACAAAAGTATCTGGCACCACAAGTATTAAATACCGAAGCATCTCAATCACAGCACAAGTTGTATATGCCCTCCTGGAATTATCTACTAGATCTGAACCACCTGGAGCAGGATCACGAATGACACGAAGAGCTAGTCCAGCAAGGGTACGTACATAAGTTTGAGATAGTACAATAGTTTCTAAAAAACCATATATAATAGGCAATAACAGCTGCCAAACCTCAAGGAGATCTTTTTCCTGAAAGGAACAGAAATGTGAGAAATCAACATGAGAGTTGAAATCAGAGGAAGGTATATACAGTACACTATTAGTTTCATTAGCACATTGTACTCATTGAATACAAACAATGTAGAAGGTAAATTACCTGTAGTTGATTAAACACCCAATCAATGGCAAGAGAAGGATGAAGCAGCCCTTCAGCATGATGCCATTGCAGGAGCCGTACAATATACCACCATCTAAAATGTAAGGATGGTCCTTCACCGTCTGAAACAGATGACAATGGATCACTTTTGTTCTGCAGTGATCCAGGCATTTGTGGTGATCTCTCTCGAGCGTGAGAAGCAGAATGGGAAACATTCTTTGACAAAAATTCATCCAGAAGGGCTTGCAAGTAATTGATAACATCTTTGGTCCAAACATCAGAGCGAGACAGTTGAATCTTGTCAGCAGTTCCAGAAGAAATACCAACAGAACCAGGTTGAACCTGGAAAACTCAATCATAATCAACTTATATTAAAAAGTATAAAAAACTCATCAAAATAGGTAAATAAACCAACACTAAAGCATCCCTACCTGATTGAGGTATGTAACCTTGATGAACCAGGTGGCCCTAAGCAATGGAACGTTATTCCTTATAAGAACATCTAAAAGTGATGCCCTTTTATAACCATGAGGAACATGATCAGCTAAAGATCGTAATCGCTTGTGCTGCTGAGATAAACCCTATAATAAAATAATTAACAGAGTTAGCAATATAACCTGAACCACAAGTAAAGTTCAAAAAATAGTATTCAAGGATTTTACAGCCATAACAACCTGCCAGCTTTAACAGAAAAACCTAAGAAAATGGTCATATTAACCCATATAACAATTCTCTTAAATTGAAAAAATCCACGAATGGCTAAGCCTGTTCAGAGAGCTATTCAGCATATAAGCATTCCAAATCCCTCCATATTCACATCATGCAGGCAATCACATCAACATACAACCATCTACTACTATTTTACTAACCATTCAAAACCCAGTGCTTCCTTTATATAAATTTGCCAAAAATGTTTTAGAAACAAATGTGAGGTGCCACGGCTGGTATACAACATGTTGCACAAAGAAGAGAACAGAAGGAGTAAGACTATCACCAATTATACCTCAATCCATTTTTTCTGGAAGTCCTCACCACAAGGTCTTAGTTCAGGGAAAATTCCAGACCTGGAAAGTTGTGATCCTGAAAGAGCTACACCATATACTTGACCAGCCTATCAAATCAAACACATGTAGATCAAACAACTTCATAACAACTGAGATATGTAGAGTGCATTAATTCCAAAATAAGCTAAAAAAAGCTACCATGATTATATACACTTTAAAAGTAATGTTCAGCAAGGATAAATAGATTACAAGACATATTAAAGATCATCACCTTCCTCTTCTGAGCACGAGATTCATTAATGGCCCTCAGACGTTTTCTAATAGCCTGGAAAATAGATGAAAAAACTACAAGTTAACCTATATCCACATAGACTTGCAATGAAAACCAAAAAAATTAAGAGCTCAGACATATAAACAAAAATAAAGTGGGCAAAAATATCTCAAAAAAGACATGAGACAAAAGAGTCACCTCTTTGCAATTAAGAACAACATTCTTGTTAAAATGCGGAACCTGAGTCAGAGAAATTTCTCTGGCTTCCTGACAGATACAGGAGCAAGGCAATGTCAGAAAATAGCAGACACCGGACAAAAAGGGTAGGTTTGAACAGTTGAAACTACTCTATTTCAATGAAAGCACAATTTAACTTCTATATTTTCGTTACTCATCAAGGAGAGTTATGATTCTAAAGAATGTGTGTAACCTATCACTATTTCAACAGCCTTGAACAGTATAAGAACCATATGAGAAATTTAAAAGGGAAAATTTGTAATGTCAACTCCACGGACACTAACAAAGATACACGCAGATAAACCAAATGTAACAGGATCATCACACCAACATAAGAATTATTACAAGTACAACATAGTAATAATACTACCACCCAAACATAAATAACCCATTTTGACAAATACTAGACAGCTTTTTATCATGAAGTTTTGCAGTTATTCTCCATAGCTGGGACGGACTATAGTGTGAAAGAAAAATTATTTATCAACTATTTGGAAGAAAAAGGGCTTAAAAGAAAAGGACAGTATCAAAACTTGAATATGTCAAGATCGCTGCAGACTAAATAAGATGGAAAAGCAAAGGAAAAGCAGAAAAGTGTTACATATGTCCAAACCTATTTCCTTTTTAAAAGAACGAAGAATTTGATAAAAAGAAATAGAAAAGAAAAATAACAAGAAAATGCTAGACTACAGTTCAAAAACTTTCAGTTACCCTTGATACAAGCTAATGCTATCAAAATGATTTACATAAAAAAAATACAAGGGTTCAGCATAAAATATTCAAACCTTTAAAAAAACAAATGGATAACTGCAGAAGTATAATCCATCATTCATCAGCGAAGTTACAACTCTATAATATTTGATTTGGTATAAATACAAAAGTAAAATTTAATGCATCTTTTATCTGTTTTGTGATGAAATAATTGCTCTTTTGTCAGCTTAATGAGATATTTAAAAAAAAAAAATACTTCTCAAAATTTGAGCATTCCCAACAAGCACCTAATAGCATACCTCAAGTCCCTCAACTGTGTCCCTGTATCCAGATTGCAAATATTCTCTGGTCAGGGTCTCCTCAGGACAATTTGATGTTTGGGGATGAAAGTCTGGTGCGCCAAGCCTGAGAAATAATAGGATTTTACATGTAAATATACAAGATAATAGAACGTCAAAGCTTAATGCCTTTGTGTAGAATTACAACCTCACAAGAAAGAGTAGTGAGATCTAAATAATAGACAACAGAGCTACATAGGTCAATTGAATCTCAAAATAGATAAACAGATTTATCCCTTTAGGGTTCTCCCTTTTACAATTAACTATGAGCCACCATTCCATTCCCAGAGTAATAAATATTATTAATCCCAGCGCAAGACCCCCACTCTTAACAACTTTAACCGCCCATAACCCAACCACTTAACTATTTGAACAAATTAGGGGGTATGTTTGGTTTAACATTGAAAGTGTTCAAACGTCCATTCAACCCAATCCAACAAGAGACATACCTTTCTGTCGAGATGCTTTGAAAGTTATGAAACCTCAACCAAAAAATATACTTGCTCTCTAGCACTATAAATACCATCCTCATGATGTTATACCTTGAGAGCAAGGTTGAAATTGTGCAACCGACATTTGACAACAATCTTCCCTCCATATCCCTTACCAGGTACTGCTCACTAGGCAGGTAAAATATCCCTAACACAATATAGAAGGAACAACTGAGAATGATCTTAGGCAGACTACCATAAGGAACTTGCAAGGAATAATTACCAATCAAAGGATAGACAGGGAGATATGCAAAACACAGACATCTTCAACCATTGCAAAACTTTTGAGTACTCCAAAGAGGTCTACTACCTCTACTATCCATCAGCCTACTTTTCCCTGGCAACTGAACTGGGAACATCAGTTGGCCCTACGGGAAACATCTACCCTCTTCCCTTCTCCTTAAAACACAGTATGACAGCTTCTCCAAGTGTATGTGCACTTCCCTTGGGCTTAGTGGTGGACTGCATTGTTGCTTCATTTCCTTCCTGCACACTTTTATTCCTGAATCATTGTTTGAGCTAGAGTAATTCTTAAAAAAGCCTGTCAATGGTGTTCACTACAACAGATCGGATAAGCCAGTAGGTGCCACAACTGAGCCTGCATCAAGATGATACCTGAAGTACACCTCTGGAGCAAGAGTCTATGGTCCAAAGATGAGTTTGGAGGCACAGCTGCATCTGACCTATTTGCCACCAAACTTCACTCCTCAATCCTCCCAAGAAATACCCTAGGAATTGCTTGTCAGGAATTTTCGGTGCCTACACCACCAAGACCTCAAAATATGTGCATATACTCTCATCAAAAAGATATTAGACACAGCAAATAAGCTGCCCATGTTTCTTCCTGCAAACCTTAGTATCAACCCTTCCCAGTTCATATTAAATCTAGCATCTTACTCCTCCAGAATTGAAACTAGTCACACCTTACCCGCTGACAAATGCAAGTTGTACCTTCATTGTCAGCTTCCTCTGGTTCACCTCATACACTTCTCTACTTGAGCCCTGGGCAATCCATCCCCCTCAAGTCACTGGCACATGAGCAACCAGAGAATGCAATCGCACACTGCTAGGTTATCATCCTCTTCAAGAACTTAACCAAAATATCCAGAGTTTGTATGCTCAGTTCAATGTCATGCTCAAGAAATGGCATAAAAAATGTTGAACAAATCATTACAAAAGCCATGAGAAATAACTGATAAATCTACGGGCAATACAGAAAGAGAACAACTGCCTAATGGAATTTCATGTACAAAAAGGAAGAGTCTTCTCCTTCCAAGAGTCTCCCCTTCTACAACTAAGCCAGACCCCTATTTCTAAAATAACAATCTGAATCCCCATTTTCCCTTCCTCTCCCCCACTAAGCCAAGTCCTCCTAACTTTAATTGCCCAACCATTTAACTATTCTAACTCACTACTCTTAGTCTCATGGCCATATAAAGTAACAAGCAAAAGCACAATTTGATAACAAGGCAGGGAAGGGGAAAACATCATACATGCAATTTTTTGTATTACAACAGCATATGAAAATTTGCCCCCGATAGAGCCTGGTACTGGTAGTTAATCATAGTTAATCATGAAATACAGTGGGCAATAATTTTAAAATCACACTATTACGAACAGGAACTACCTAGAGTTCAAGGGTTCTTTATCACACTTCAACTTGTATGAGTTTAACGGTGGTTGTCGCCTGCAAACACAAAACCATTGTGTTCAATATTAACAGCATCAGATATAGCATGCAAAGAAAATAACATGTCACTTTATTAATGAACATAAAATATATGAACTCTAAGAAAAGAAAATTTAGCAATACTAGGTCAAACAATTATAAAAAATGTTTCAAGGGAAGAAAATATAAACTTTTTAAAATGTCATTATTAACCAAATGGTTGGAACAAAACAAAACTCCCAACCCACACTCTGCAATTAAGTTCTTTATTTCAAACTATGAAACCCTAGTAAAGTTGCAAGATTTGGACTGAACTTTTAGAACAAATTCACTGCATCTATCAATTTTCTTTTAAAGAAAAATATCCACCAAAATGTTACTCTTCTCATTCAAATGTTTAACAATATTTTGAAACTACAATATGGTAGACTCACCCCTACAAAAATATCCAAACTTTAAAAAGATACAAAAAAGAGAAATCTTATCTTGATAAAAAAAATAAAACAAAAATATATACCAAATTCTGCAGAACTAGTGCCATTGCTCTGTAATTCTTTTATGAAAATTATATGATCACTCCATATTTGGAGTTACAAATTAGTTTTATGCAGTCTTGTTGGACCCAGGAAAGGTTTTCTACATCTCTAATAGAATATACGACTCTTTCTATAAACTTAACAATTTTCCCCCCAAAACCTATGCAAGAAGATTGACTCAACGATCTTGTTTTATGAACATTGCTCCAGATTGTAATCTTCTGCATCCAATATCGGCAATCAAACCCATGCCAAACTTACTTCCGGTGAGATTTTGATGCAAAACCTCTTTGCAGACCCAGTTGATTCGTTTGCAGGTTCCCTTGAATTCTTCATTTCACCCATTTCAAAAAAAAAACACCCATCTACAAAAACATCTATTCTCACTTCTCGCTTCTTCTCCCTCAACTCTCCATCTCACTGGAACCATATTCTCTACTCTTTGCCTCTGCCTTATGCTCACAGTGTTGTTGCATTTTGTTCATGACATGCATCTCTTTCATGAGTTCAGTTCTGCTGGTCTCCGTCTGTTTTGTTGGTGTGGTGTGCCTTTCCTGTTTTAGGTAAGAAATTCATCTTTTTTACAGGACTGTTGTTGCCCTAGAGTCAGAATGTCTAACTTATTTCCTACTTTGATTTAGGCTAACTGGTTACAAGTTTCTTATGTTTTATATTTTATTTTATGTGTCTCATTATAAATAATAATTCAGTTTAGTTTTAATTCAATGTTATCATTTCCAATATATATTTTCCTTATCTATGTCATTTTTAACACATTCATATTTTTACATATAATCTTCATCTTTTGGGAGGATCTTCCAAACCATTTTATGATCCTTCAATTTACAATATTTTGGTTCCATGGCAACACCACTGACAAACAAATATTTTAAAACTAGGAACAGTGATCGACTTGATAGGGGTGTGTCAGTCACTAGTTGAACCACGTGAATGGGTATAATTAAAAAATAATTAAATATAATATAAGTGCATATATAATAGCTGTCAAACTTGTATTAAAAATTCTCTGGTCTAGTGGTTAAGCCTTTGCAAGCTTGGTAGTGAGTACAGGCATCAATCACTGTCTGTGCCAAATATTTATGTTATTTTGAATACAATCTGGAACAGGTTGTTGCTGGCTGTCCTTGTACAGGTGAGAAGTGATGATGCAACAGCAGTCCCATAAGTCAGTGAAGTTGATACAATAGGGTGTTGGCGTGGGACTCAACAAAGCAGGGGCAGCAGGCTCTTGAAGAGCGGCACATATGCAAATTCCTAAAAATTGGTCCGCTCAGGACCAGTTTACACCACTTATATCCAAGTTTTGACCGGTTTGGTGATGATAATACAAAGTAGGTAACACATCCAATCCAAAATGTAACTCAAACCAGTTATACTTCCAGTTCCAGATCTCAAACAGACCAGTTCAACCAGTCTGTTCCAGATGAGTTTTAAAACTATGAACAGATGTTTCATCTTTATCTGTTGTGTTTTGTTTAGCTTCAAATTCTGTTTTCTGATTGTTTACTATGCATAGATGTTTGATCTTTATCTGTAGTGCGTTTTCCTTCAAATTCTAACTTTTGATTGTTTACTATGAATATGTATTTAATTTTGGTAGTTTTTATTTTTCAGCATTTATCCGTGTGTATTGTAAATTTAACTAACGTGCAACAAAAAACATCATATTAGAAGATACTCCGCTACCCACTATCCTACTAAAGCAGTTTTAGAATCAGCCCTTCCAGACCGCTATCTAAGATCAATAACTATGGTTATAACTTAGAAGCATGGATATGTAACCTAATATTTCTTGCCCGTTTAACCATAAAAGCAGATTATTAAAAGTAGATAGATTGATAGTAAAGAAAATAAAAGGAAAAGAATATTGATTCGTTGAAATCAGAGGAAACTCTAAAGCAAACATATGCATAGGAAACTGAAAAATTAAGATTTAATGAATACTTGCAATTTTCGTATCACTCGAGAAATAAATGAAATCCCACTCTAACATGGTTGCACAATTTTCAAAAGGATATTAATCAAGAGAAAAGATCATTGGCACAAATTATTAGACAAATGAAAAAGAAAATATATTAAAGCAACACACTGTGTATCACAACCATATTTATTTGGAATTTGTAGTTCCTTTATAGCATATGCCATATTTGCAGTCATTCAAAAGATAAAATGGTAATAAGTGAAAAGTGTCAGGAGGAAGTTCACTTACCTTGAACTTACAGAGAAGTTAGCAGGCAAAGAAGGTGAATCAGACCTTCCTGTGTCCCTGGCAGATGGTCCACCAATTGCACTGTTATTAACTGCACTAGTGCAGCTGCCAGCATGATACCTTTGCATTTCCCCCAACTATAACCAGCATACTGCCCTTGGCATCATACCACGAGTAGCTGTAAAAGCTAAACTGCATGATCCACAATGCCACCCATGTCATTTCCAACCAATGCCAATCAAGCAAACCAAAAATTACATTACAAGAAACAAAGGAAACAGGATGCATAACTGAAATAAAAAAGGATTAACACACATGCCTAGCCTTATTGAACTTCCTTCAGCAGGATATGCAATGAAATCCCTAAGGCACTAAAAATTATATGACCAAACTTCAGTCACTGTCAGCCTGAATTACATTATTCTGACTTGTAAGTTACAAATACTCAATAGATAACAGTTAAAAATACAGCACCCCAAATAAATCATAATATCAAACTCCATTATGCAGACTGCTTATAAATGATAAAAGTAAAAACTATTCCAGGAATCGACAGAATACAAAACACTAGATTCTAAACACTAAAGATTTTCACAAGATTAAACCCAACCCGGCTGCTAGAGGAAAGAATTTGAGAAACTAGACCGTTATATTCTGAAACTGAAGTCATCATTCAAATCCAAACAGCTCCTTCTCAAATGTAGACATAACACAACCAACCAAGCAGATAAAAAATTTCAAACATACTAACTGTAAGACCGGTGTCGTACATAAGGGGATAAAATCTTAGATATCAATGTAGAGCGCAAGTATTCAAATTGGAACATATCCATTAAAGGCTATTCCAATGAAAGCACATATGAAAATTGTCCGTAAGATTAAGTGCCAGCTCTTGAAACTAGGATATAAACTTGCTGTGATCAATCGTTTTATGGTAGCCAGAATTGTAGCCCCATGCTATATCCGAAGCAATAAATTACAGTAACAACAGAAGCTAGCAAACTTAATAAAATAATTCGGATCCATAAGAATAGTCCAAAACTAATAGACAAAGAACAAATAAATACCCTTTCACTAGTATTTTTTTTCCATCCCAACTCAAAACACCTACCAGCTCGTATTACCCTCTCAACTAACTAGAACACCAAATGAAACTTCTTCAGATGCAAAATACAACCTTGAAGACAACTCACCTGCTTATTGGTCAGAAAAAGCGTGGGGCCGAACGCGAAACTGCAAAATCCAAAAATCCGAGCCTAATGCAAGAAAAAGCGCCAAAATTTGAACTCCGAAGCAAGATCCAGAACTAGGGTTTGTGGGGCAAAATCCCCAACTTTTGTATTTTTTTTGCTTTTCCTCCAACTTCAGAAGGCGATTGCGGAGACGAAAATTGGGTTCACGGAAGCAAGGGTTTCCGATTCGAAATAAAGAAAAGGGGGGTTCTTCAAAATACCGGAAAATGGGTTGAAGATTGTTAGAGGAGGAACTGGGGCATGCCCGGAACAGAAATTTTGGAACTTTGAGGAAGAGGGTTGAAAGAGAAAGAGGAATTGCAGAGATGAAGAAGAAGAAGAAGAAGAATAAGGGTGTGAAGCTTTGACTGAGTTTTTGGGTGGTGATGACGACGATGATGCTTCTGTTGGTTGCTTCCTCTGATAGGAATAAAGGGTGAAGAGGAAGGGATCTACTAATTATTATTATTATTAAAATATTTGTTCTTAATTATTAATATTATTATTAATTATTATATATCATCATGATTTTCATTTTTGTGATTTCTATTCCTTTTCATGTCCTTCTGATTTTAATTTTATTACATTACATGGTATATTGTTTGAGTGGTTTAACGAGGGCAAAACGGTCAGAAAATTTTAAGGAGATGTTAATGAAGGGTTCAATCACAGATTTTGTGTTTATTTATGTTGCTTCTTTGTTTTGATGTACATAAATTGCATACCTATCTCTAGAGGATTTTTTTAATTATTGAGGAGATTCTTAATAAGATTGAATCTATAAAATAAAATCATATCTTTATTGGATTAATGTTAAAAGTTTAGACTTTATTATGTTTTTTTTTATAATTGACCATTGAGATTTATGTTATTTAATATTTAAGGAAGAAAGCAACAACTCGAACAAAAGAATTGAAAAAAAAAGTTCATGAAAAAAAAATACAACATTGCTTAGGCACTCTCTGAATAAGAATGATAAAAGAGTTGTGATTAATCATCTTCAAACAAGTAAAATCAACCATAATTAAGCAAATTAATGTAGTTTGAAATGGATTTTAGTTTCAAGTTTTTAAATTTTGAAAAAATTAAAACCAATTTGAGTTTTAAGTTTTTAATTTTAGTTTTAATTTTTAGAAAATTGTTATGGTCAGAAGTGAATGACATAAACCACCTTAAAGCACCATGCTTATGAGGTTTACATTTTATTTCATATATAGTTTAAAAAATGTATATTATATTATGAAATAAATTTAACTAAAGAAGTGTGGTATTTTACACTCTTTTGAACATTGAAAATTCAATATTCTTTATGTTTATGGTATATTCTTATTTTTTAAAAGTTTAAAAATTGAGTTATTTTTTTCTTTTATGAGTTTTTTCTACTCACTAAATAAAAAACTAATTTAACATGATTGTGCTTGGTAATTTCTTTTACACATAATGAAAATTGAATAGGGATTCATATTACATAAATTGAACTTATAATATAGGAGATATTTGAAAAGAGTAAGCACTGATTTTCGTTAATGAAAAATTAAAAGTGTAGGACATATGTCTCTAAAAATTTTCAATGTTAAAGAGGTAGGTCATTCCACTTTTAACTCTAGTTTAATTTAATAAAGAAATGTTATTATGTGTTGGAATTACATGTGGCTAAAATAAAACATCTTACACTTTTGAAAAAAAGTGTAATTAATAAAATATGAGTGAATGTTTAAAATTGATTTTTTTTTCTCTCATGCCATTGCATTTTAATCTTTCAATCATGTTAAAGAAAATCCAATTTCAAAAATAGCACTTATGTTTTGAAACCTCAATTTCAACCCTTGAATCAATTAGGAGTTGTAAATCCTAAACCTCAAAAAAAAAAAAAAAAAAGTTAAGAAACACAAAAACAAAAACAGCAAACCCTTAAAAGAAATATTTTAACATCTCTAATTAGAGAAGAAAATGTTTATTGTAAGTGGAAAGTATTAAAAATCTCATAATTTTAGTTCATTAGTTGAAAAAGAAACAACAAGAGAGAAAAAAAATCAGTATCACATATACCCTTAGTACTTGATACTATTATATCTTTTGGGGACAAAATTTGGTTTTTACTCTATTAGAAATTGGGGTTATTGAATATCATTCTAAAATAATGGTTAAAAAAATATTAGTTAACTAAATAAAAATTAAAATTTTAAATATTTCAAGTATAGAAAATTATCATTTTTTAATAAATAATTTAACAAAATTATTATTTAGGTAAGAAATGAAGATTTGGATATGATGTATGCTATTTGATGTTTGTTTTTGAAACGTGTTATTCCATGCTGTAAGTTTTCATTTGAATCAAATAACAAAAAGTTAAATTGCAATTGTAAATATTATGTTGTATTATAATACTTATTATAAGATAATTATTAAATAAAAAATAATTTAAAAAAATAATAATTAATTATTATATTAATTAAATTATATATTATTTTATAGAATAAAAAATTTATTAGTATCTCAATTAATTTTTATTATGGATAAATAATTTTAAAATTAATAGCTAAAATTGTGTAGTTAATTAGATACCAATTTAAAATTGTGTAGTTAATTAGATACCAATTTAAAAACTATTTATTAATAATAGAAACTAATTTAAATATTAATAATTTTTTTAATTTTTAAAATAAGATTTAATTTAGTGAATATAATAAATAATTTTTTTCTGATTTTTATCTAATGATTTTTTAATAGTGTATTTTTTCACTTGGATATTCTTTTATTAAGGCTAATATATTGGATATTTTTATATGTGGATAGTGAAAGTTATTACATTGCCATAATTGTAGCCTTTTAATTGTATCTTTGTTTTAAAATTTGTTAGTTTGTAGTTAATTTTGCTTCAAAAATAATTATGTTTAAAAAAAAACTAACTGCTGAATTGTTAATTTCGTTGATTATGTATTGTTCGCAATAAACATAAATTGAGTCAAATATATTATTTATTTTATTTATTGCTACACGAAATGTAATATATTTTCTTACTATTTATACTTTGTATAAATAAAAAAATAAAAAAATATAGGTTAATATATATTGTGAATAGTAAACCTTATACATCTTGTCAAAGACACGTGTAAACATACTTATCAATCTCACACTCGTTTTGGAAACGTGTAAATATAAACTATTTTAAAACACTATTAATATTATTAAGTTTATAGTAGGTAATTCTTATTTCTCCCAATATTGTTTAGGTATTTTTCTTCAAAATAGTTATTAAAAACAATATAATGATTATACAAATTATTGAACAAATTTTGATTAGTTTGTATAAGGTTTACAAAAATGTACACTCAAATTAAGAAAGGAAGTAGAATAAAGTTGATTGAATCCTAATATGTAGAGTTGTTAAAAAATATTAATTAGTTGGATACAATTTGAAAAGTTAGAACATGTGAAAGTGTCATATAGATTCAATTCAAATATTAAAAAACAATTGCCTAAAAAATACTACAAGAAATATTCATATTGTTATTGGTTAGTAAGGTAATAAAAAATATTGTATAAATGAAGATTGTGACTAAGTATTCTTAAAAAAATTAATAGATGATAAATGTTTCACTAGTATAAAATTATTAAATAAAAATCAATCTTATATAAAAAAAAATAGTTAATTACTATATTGAATAATTAGATCCTATTTTAGAGAAAAAAAATTATTGATATATAACTTACTTTATATTATTATAAATAATTTCTAAATTGGTATCTAATTAGTTACCAACTTTAGAATCTAAATAATTGGTAGTTAAAACATTGATAGCTAATTAAATACCAATTTAAAAACTATTTATTAATATTATCAACTAATTTAGATACAAATATTTTTTTAATTTATAAAATAGTATTTAATTTAATTAATATAATAACTAATTGTTTTTATCTTTAAAATTGATTTTTATTTAATGAATTTTCTTGGTTAATTTTACCTTCAATAAAAATGAAATTATCAATGATATCCATTGATAACTTTTAAGAAATATTCTTTTGTGTGTTTTCCTATTATTTTAACTTACATGACAAAATAATGGCATTGATGGAATCTAAATACATAATTAATCTAATCTTATATTTCATGTTTGTTTAACTTTCTCAAAATGTATTGTCATAAATAGTCAATAAACTTGAAGTTATGTTCTAATATTAATTAAAGCAATTATCTGTAATTTTGAAGTATTAACTTTTATAAAATTGAAATTCTAACCATCTTGCTTTCAAGAATAGTAATGGGGAAAAATCATGTTGTTTTCCATGTACCCACAACTAATTTCATATTAGATGATAATCTAAAGTTGGTGCAAGATTTATCCTATTAACTAATGCATGTCCTAGGCAAAACCTATCCAACAATGTAAACACAGATGATTGATAAAAATTAAATGGATGTCTTCATTAAATATTATTTCATTAAGCATTAGTTAAGCATACAAATATTTATGAAAAATTATAATCCAAATGAATGCTTGATTACAAATGGATTCTAAGTAAAAGTTATCTTAGGAGCATTCCTTGTCTTGATAATCATAGCATGAAATGGTCACATTGTTTATTACTCCAAATAAAAACATGCATGTGTAAAATGCATTGTTTGGTCCCCCATTTGGTTAGGACACCAAGCAAAGTATGTTCTTAAATTATATATATATATATATATATATATATATATGTGTGTTCTATTAATATTAAGAATAATTTTTTTATAGTTTTTAGTTACTAATTAATTACTTTTTTTTGTTAGGAGGTTGATGGACATGGAAAACAAGCTCCCCTCATTCATAAGACCATCACTTTGAGGGATCTATTTATGAGCTAGTGGTTTTTTGGTTCAAATCCTTTCTATATGTAGTGGGATTATAAATAAGAATATTTTTTTTACATAAACTACAATTTACAATGACATGTTATTTTTTTTTTTTAACAACCAATATCTCAATATTTTCATAGATATGGATTAGGTAATAACATATGTTCATTCTTTAGATTTCAAGGAGAACTTTAATATTTTTCTTGTTTCACGGTACAAATTTTAATTTTTTGGATTACAGGTTTCTATGCTATTTGGCTATTGGATAAGACTGTAACAATGTGTTTGAATTTATGGAGTCGCGATCCATCCATAAATCTAGAAAAAAAAAATGAACGAGTGTCAAAGTTAGATTCAACAATGAATGCACAATTTCAGGAAACACATTTTCCTTGGACCATAGAACCACGAGTAAGTAAAACATAAACATTATTTTTGTCATTTTTGTTTCAATATAACATTTTGTTCTATTATTTTAGTAACAATTGGAAACTCGTTGTATTGTGACCGAATGAAATGTTGTCATTTGATTATGCTCCTTACATAAAATACTCGCCTCAAAGTTGAAAGTCATAATGCAAGATTAAGTTATCAAATATTTACTTTAATTATGTTTTATATAGGAGATATTCTCTAAGATAATTATGATTATCATTCATTACTTCTTATTCACATGTTGTGTCATGTAATTAAATATTAATGTTGTTGTAGTGCAATAGACAAGAAAGTGATTATGAGTGTGGTTATTACATAATACATTAGACGTAGAGCAAAACCATAGGCCATGTGACAAATTCTTATTTACATGTAAGTTTGGGACAACTTTCTTTCTAAAATTAAGTTTAAATTTAACATAACTTTTTATAATTGCTACAAATATTTGGAAATCACCAATCAATAAGGATATAAATTTTGAGAACTTGGCAAAACTAGTTAATTAGAAATATTGTAAAGTTTTTTTTTTTCATATTTATGTAAGATTCTCTCCTTCCCTCTTTATATGTGTGTTTTCTGTATATGTGTTGCTATGATGTAGTAATTGGGTTTTTTTTCTCAAAGTAGTACAATTTTTTATGATATTCTCAAAATGGACAAATTTTGTTTATGTACAAAATGGATAAATCATCAATCATAGTAAATATTTTGATAGAATGAAATCGTCAATTCTAAGAAAAAAAAAATTTAAAAAAAGAAATCGTATACAGGATTTACAATTTTTAACTATATTCCCCTTATACGATTTAAATAATTAAATATATTTTAACATGTTAAGTTTAAAAAAACAAAATCGTATATATGAAATACGATTTCAACCTTATACGTTTATATATAATAATATATAAAATTAAAAAAGAATTATATAATAAATATGTTTTAAATTTTTAATATATAATAATTTTAATATATATGTTTTTAGTATTTAAAATAAAAAAATAATATAAAATTAGATAAATTTAATTTATAACTTTATTTTATATATAAATAAATTAAATTAAATTTTCGTATTTAAAATAAAAATAAAAATAAAAATAATAATAGAAAATTAGATAAATTTAATTTACTATTATAATTTTTATATATAATTAAAGAAAATTATATTTTTATAAAAAAATTAAATAAGTTTTCAGAAAATATTTTTTATTATATATAATTAAAATATAACCGAATTTTTATTATATATAACTTTTTGGATTTTAATGTATTAAAATTATTTTGAATTTTTAATAAATAAAAAAATTTAATCAAAAAGTTAAAATGGAATTGAAAATGAATAAGTTTAAGAAGAACATTTAGCAACATAATTAAATTTGATTGTTCAAATTGGATTTATTGTCCAAATTGTGCAACATTTGATGAAGACCCAACATGATGAGGGTGGCCTTCATAATAGTGTGGTTGACTATCGGGTGACATGTCGTATTGTTGTTTAAAAAAATAGTTAATGTACGAATTTAAAAAAAAAATAATGTACAAGTATAAAAAGTAACAATATGAAATGAGTACAAATTAAAATTACATCGTCTTTAGATGTGTCTATAGGTGATATGTAGCGAATGGTATGAGTGATATACCATTGCATGTAAGTTGATTCGTCACGCAAATGACCATTTCCATGGAATGATACTCCCTCAATTAAATGGTATTTTCAGTCAATCCACATTATTATCCACCTCTGATGATACCGTGGCCAGAACCCGTCTAATCTCCCATGCATGTCTTCTTTGTGCACTTCATCGAGGTTGCATGGGCCGTGTGAAATGGGTTGTCGATACCCGAATTGTCACATCACTCGGTCTGCTTGATGAAATTCGACAATTGCAAAACAGATTAAAGGTACAATCGCTCGAATTACAATTGCCACATCAATTGTAATTAAACCACTAATTTGAGGTCGCCGATATAGAGTCTACAAAAATGGTCAACAATAGAAAATAACATTATTAATTTGTTGGATTACTCGGAAAGAATTTAGTTGTTAGAGGATGAAAAGGATAACCTGTTTCGGTTGCAGCTGATCTAGCGTTTTCCGAATTTCAACCACGTTTATTGCACTCGTGTTTGATCGATGGAAATTTCGAGTCCACCTACGATCAATGTTTGTCATGTCATAATTAATACGAAGGTTTTTAATATAAAATATTGAAAGGAAAAAAATAAATAGTAACCTTCTGACAAGCAGAAATCCAACCCTGACAATAATGCATGCCCTCAACACTCAATGGCTCAATGCTTGGTGAAAGCATGTCATTCGGTCCCATTTCCAACACTATAATAACAACATGCATCCTCTGATATTGTCTTGATTATAATTAATACTGTGATCCAATACACGATACAAACACACTAACAAAGTTGAACCCCAACTAAAGTTTGATACATTATTCAAGTCAGCTAATAACAATAGATACATAAAATGAACCTGACTGCCTCATGTGTCGGGCATCAATAAACTGCCAATTAATGTCAGTATGTGCGTTCGGGCATGTTGCACAATAATAATTTTCGTGGCATCATGTGGCAAGTCCTGAAAATAAGTATTCAACCAAGATATCTTGATTGTGTTTCCTTCAACAACAAATTCTCGTGGCATGGATCCCAACAATGTCTCACAAAGAGATATCAAGTCACCACTACTAATGCCCGTAACAGGTTCCCCATCAATTGGGAGCCCAAGTTGAACGACAACATCTTCTAAAGTGATTATCGTCTCTTTGAGTGACAGATGAAAGGTGTTCGTTTAAGTTTTCCACCTTTTGACTAATGTCATAAGTAGATGATGATTTATGTCAATGTTTTTCAATGTCAGTATGTGTCTGAACCCAACATGTTGAATTAAATTTCGAACTCGATCATCAAGTCTTTCAGAATGTTTGAGAACCCAGATGGAATGTCATTTAGGCCTTATCAGTCTTTCGTTCCCCTCCCATAAAACCTTTGTCACATGTTTATGTTGCAGTCGCAAAAGGGACATATCAGATGGTAGTCATGCATTGGCTGTCATTGGTAGCTAAATTTTTTTAAAAAAATATATGAAAGTTCTAAATTTCTTAAATACCGAGACTTCTAAGTTGACAAAATAAATTTAATTCTTCCTGATGATATGGATGGCCAAACAGTAGTATAAGGCACAAGCTCACTTGATCTCTTGAATCATAAGAAGGAGGCAACAATGAAGGAAATGGTGGGACCCTTGTGTGAACTAACACACTAATTTATATGCATTTGAATGCAATGTAAGACATTCAAGCAGCATATTCATGGTGTCATGCTTTCACGAGTGAATAGGAAACATTATAGAGAATCTCTTCCAAAGCACCAAACTTTGAAATAAAGCATTATGGAGTGTTTGACTCAACTATGCAATAGATTGATTCTCTGCACATTTAGCCAAGATTCTCACGTGAACCAAGCTATGCCATGAAAGGTAGCACATGAAAAGAAAAGCCAAAATGAGTGAAGGAAAGTACATGCAGGAAAATGACAAAACTTTAAGTGAAACTCGTATACCATGTTGCCAATTTCACTTTGAACTTGTATTCACCATTGGATATTTCACCTTAAACTCGTGGGTCTCACATTCACTCATTGAATTGGATGGCACAGCTGCATTGCATAATTAAATTTGATGGCATAGTTGATTTACGTGAAATCACACTTGCCTGAAAGCATGAATTGAGTGAAAGCGTAAGCACAGATAGCACACATAACTTGAGTGAATGGGGGACCGAAAAACTTATTCAATTCCTTTTAATAATTTAAAAGTTTCCTGTAACTATGTTATATATATATACACACTGAAAGCAAACAACCAATGAAAGAAACTCATCCATCTCTGTGAAAAGTTTAATTGCAGAAATTAAAAGTCGTTATGGTAATTCTGTAACATATAAAAAAACATGGATGGCAAAACAAAAGACGCTTGCCATGGAATTCGGCGACTGGGACGAATCCTATCATCATCTTCCAAGATGGTTGCAGGCGGTTCAAGAACGGGACAATTTTCGAATATGTAACTCAACCTTTTATTATAGATGATGTTCAATATAACTCGTGTAACATCTTTGAACGCGTATTTTTGGGCTTTCAAGCCTTGCATCGATGGCTTTAATTACTGCAAGCCAATAGTCCAAGTTGACAGAACATTCTTGACCGAAAAATACCACGAAACTTTGCTAATTGTAATTTGTCAAGATGACAACCGAAACATATTCCCTTTAGCTTTTGCAATAGTTGAAGGTGAAACAAAAAGAAACATTGATCTGGTTCTTCCGTCTCTTGCGATCACATGTCACAATGCAACAAATATTTGCATGATAACTGATAGAGGAAAGGCCATTTTATCAACATTAAAATCTCCAAAAGTAGCTTGTGAAGGACATGGTCTCTTATCAGTATATTGCATACGCCATATTGCATATAACTTCAATAAGAAGTTCAAGAATGCCGAGGCAAAGAGAAAATTAATAAACATGGGTATTTATTTTAATTTAATTCACTTATATTGATTATTCTTGTTGCAACACAATCACTTTAAATCATTTAATTTTTACCTTTCATAGGTTATGAAATGAAACAACCAATTGTTTAGGCAAAGTTGTTGGCTCTATGATCACAATTTTAACAAGCTTTTTCCTGAATAGATCAAATACCTTTGGAAAAAATGGACAAGGGCATATAACGGAGACAGGAGGTATGACCACATGACAACGAACTTAGTTGAGTGCATGAACTCTGTATTAAAGGGAGCACGATCGTTACCCATATGTGCTCTTGCGAAGAGAACTTTTGAAAGAACCAAATCTTGGTTTGTTGAACGAGGGACGAAGATAGAGTGCATGTTACGAGCTGACCATCAATATCCAAAAGATATTTCTGCCTTGTTACGGAAAAATGAACAACAATCTGCTATGTGTCATGTTCAAAGCTACAATAGACAAAATTCATAGTTTGATGTTCAAGAGTTATCCACTGCCCAACTACGACGCCTACCTATGTCATACACAGTAAGACTTAATGACTGGTGGTGTGATTGTGAGGAGTTTCAAGCTCTTCGACTTCCTTATGCTCATGTCGCTGTTTGTTTGACATGCCATTTACAACTCACAACCTTTATTGATCCTATTTATAGTTTGCAGTATATTTTGAAGGCTTACGGAGTTGAGTTTCATCCAGTTCAAAATGAAGATTATTGGTTTACTTATGTGGGACCAAATTTCATTCCGGACCCCCCCATGTGTCATAAGGAATCAAGCAGACCAACAACTAATCGTATACATAATGAAATAGATTAACCACTTCTAGATAAGCCAAAAAAATGCTCTTATTGTAGGAATAAAGGGCACAATAGAGCAAATTATCCATATAGACAATAGTAGAATGTAGATTCTTGTATTATTTTTTTGCTTTCTATGACAATTAAGTTTTCGGTTAACGTTCTCCATTTTACTTTTTCGGTTAAAGTTTCTATTTTATTATAGCATTTCGAGTTTAGAATTTTACCAACTTAATTTTTTCTTATGGATTAAATTTAATTTAATCATTTTTTAAAATAATTAATTAGTATTATTTTATATTATTAAAATATTACATCAATTTTATTAAATTCAAAATAGTTTTTATGTATAATAAAAAAAAATTTCTGAAAATATTTATAAAAATTTAGTTAATTTTTTTTTTATAAAAATCTAATTTTATTTAATTATATATAAAAAAGTTATAATAGTAAATTAAATTTATCTAATTTATATTATTATTATTTTTTTAAATACTAAAATTTAATTTTCTTTAAATACATATAAAATAAATTTATAATAATATATTAAATTTATCTAATTTTCTATTATTTTATTTCTATTTTAAATACTAAAAACATATATATTAAAATATTTAAAACATATTTATTATATAATTATTTTTAATTTTATTTCTTATTTTTTTTTAAATTAATATGTTAAAATTTATTTTAATATTAAAATCGTATATATGGAATACGTCGTAAATCCTGTACACGATTTCCAAGTTTTTTCAAAATCTCTCTTATGATTGACGATTTTATTCTATCTTTGGGGAATAAATAAAAATTTGCTCATTTTGGAAATATCAAAAACATTACTTTTGAGAAAAGAACCTAATAATTGTATTGAATTTTCTGTACTTCATATGAGTTGCCTCCGAAACAAACAACTCCTTTGAAAAAAAATGTAAATCATCTTATCTACCACGTACTATTAAAGAAATAAAAATATTACTGAAATATTCCCACCATGGAGACATCTTAAATGAAAGAGAAGTAATGAAGTATTGTCATCTTAAACATTTAGCTACTCATCAATACACAATCAAATGAGTTCTTTTTTGTTTGCAATCTCAGTCCATTTTCCCCTACATTCCTAGTTATAAAGAACTTGTATAGTTTGGATCACAATGGTGTGACAATCCTTACTATATTTTCTTTTCCAACACCTTTGTCACCACTTTTAGACCAAAATCTTGAATAACTAAGATGTTTCTTAGGAATTGAGTTAGCAGAATCCAATATTGGTATTGTCATCTCTTGAAGAAAATATGCATTGAATATTTTGGATGAAACTAGGTTGATGAATTCGAAATTTGTTGACACATCCATGGATCCCAATGCCAAACTTATAACCAATTAGGGGGAGCCTCACTTAGATCCTGAGATGTACATAATATTAGTTGGAAAATTGAATTATTTGTTGCTCATCTTGATATTTTCTTTGTCGTTAGTGCGATGAGTCAATTTCTTAATTCCACATGTGATGATCAATAGAATGCACATTTGTCTGAAGTACATTAAAGGCTCTCTTGGAAAATGTTTACTTTATGGTAACAATAATCATACTAAAATCGTTTATTATTCAACTTCTGATTGGACAAGATCTCGTCTAATTGAAGATCCACTTCTGGATATTACGTCTCCATTGGTGATAACCTATGATGCATAGACACAGATACAAATACAAATACGACATGGACACAAATACGAAGATATGATCAAATAAATTATAGGACACGAAACATGACTATATATATATATATATATATCTTAAAATAATGTACTATATAAAATAAAATTTACTTAAATATAAAAATGAAATAAATTTATTTAATATAAATTAATCTACAAATATAAAAAATAAAACATATAATAAATTAAAAATTAATTATAATATATTATATATTTTTAAAATAATATTCCATTATTATGTTATTTATTTAAGGTTATGCTATATTTTTAATTTTAATATAATTATTATAAAAAAAATATTATCTTTAATATTTCATTTTTTAAGTAAAAGTTCAGTTTATCTTTTTAAAATACTAATATTTAATAAAACTTTAATTTACTATTTAAAAATAGATTTGAATTATAAAATTATAATATTTAAATTATAAAAAAAATACAAAATATTATACAATTATATAATATTATATTTAAATTTAATTGAAAAATATGAATTGAATAAAAAATATTAAATTTAAAATCAATCTACTATTCCTCCATTATTAATGTTGCCTGCAATCTCAACTTTTCAGACTTGTTCAAAATGGTTGGCATTGCATTGCACTGTAACTCAATGAGCTCAGTGCTACTCAACATCGTGTGAGATTTTGTATGATTTTTGTGTGAAAGATGTGTCCAATGAGGTGGAATGTATCATCTTTGACGCGCCCAAGAACAAGGTCGTGTCTGCTCCATATATGTGTATCCTACATCGCGTTGTTCATGCATTCGTTGTGTGAAAATGGCAGATCCACATTGTATCAGAGCTTTATAGGTGATAATTTGATCTCTTGGAAGAACAAGAAACAAAAGTTTTGTAGCGAGATTTAGCACAAAAGCATAATATAGAGTTATGACCTTAACTACTTGTGAGCTTATTTGGCTTTAACAACTACTTAAAGAATTGCAATTATTTGGAGATGTCCAACAAATGATATTTATATGTGATAATCATGATGCTCTTCATATTTGTTCAAATCTATTTTTCATGAAAGGATCAAACATATTAAGATTGATTGTCATTTTATTCGAGAAAATATTGTATCGAGAGATATCAAGACAAAATTTGTCAATTCAAATGATCAATTAACAAATATTTTTACTAAATCCTTACTAGGACTTCTGATTGATTATATTTGTAACAAGCTGGGAATATACAATTTATATGTACCAACTTGAGGGAAAGTTTTAAATATTTATGTTAGATATTTTAAGATATTGGTAGATATTGTTAGATATTTTTATTTATATAATGAGCTTGACCCATATTTTCTTGCATGTTTTTTCTCTATATAAACATAATTGTATGTGTTCATTAGATACAATGAATTTATCCTATTTTTTCTTTTTCTTTATTTTAATACTAATCAATGAAGTGAAAGATATGTTTAATGCTCTTTCTTCTTCTGCTCTTCAATCTTCAACTGACAAACTTTGTGGTTGATCAACAATCTCTTCACTCTCTTATCGTGTGATAGATGATGCACTAATATGACTAATATGACCTGATCTTCATCTTATTAGACATAGCTACATGTTTTGTTGGTTTAAACACTTAATCAAAATTGTAAGGTGTTGAACTTTTGCCTTAACATAAAGCATTGAGATTACATGTACAAGTGCTAATTAAAAAAAAAGGGAAAGAAAGTGCAATATACTAGTTATTACCAACCAAACTGATACTTAAAAAATTAAAAATGTATCAAGTAATTGTTGGCGTGTTCTTTAGCTTCAATAAAGCAATTTGGAATTTCCTAATGGGATTAACGTCACAGTTTCATGTCTCCTCTTTCTTCTCCCCTAGTTGTCTCTTCTTTCTTCTTCCCTTGGAAACTTCAATAAGTTGAACTCACTCTTCATTATTTCCAAACTTGTACATACAATATATAGATTAAGGAAGAAAAAACAAATATACAAAGTAAGGATGATAATGATATCAAGCACACCTAGCTAGTATGATCAACATATCAAACTCTACTACAAAATCTACAACTAAATACCATTTGTCCTTAGTGAGTGAAGTGAAGCACACACAGAATCAAACTGTTAGCTTTTGCCATTGTAAACAAGACAATCATTGTTTGTACTTCAGCAAGAAGCTGTTGCAACTGGCTTCTTCTTTACTTATTGTAAGTTGTGGTCCCTTATTTAAGTATCCTTACCATGTAAACACTGGAGAAGTCAGGCGTGACCAAAGAGAAATGTTAAGCTGTCAAATATGCTTAGAAAAATCCTACAAGACTCAAGTATTCTTTACATCCCTTTCACTTTTCATAGAGGAATTTAAGAGGTGATAAATGAACAAAAGTAGTAAGTTGCCTTTTACACACTTTTGGTGTTTTCATTGTCCTTATATTCAAACTGAAGCTGAGAAAAATCACCTTCTGAAGTTTTGCTTACACAGCTTAGTATTGTATCTTCCATCAGTTCTGCGAGAATGGCTTCTTCCATTTCAAAACCAATGGTTTCAGCTTCAACTCTAAGGTCCATCCATGTCCCATTTTTATCCATATCTTTTTTAATGATTTTGTCTAAGGTACGGGGTGGGGGCAAGGGAATGAAATGCCAACATACTCCTTCCCAGACTTTGAAAATAACCTTCATCATATTTGGAGAAGGCCTTAAGCCAGGTTTTATGAATGACACACAAGGTGAGACCACGAAGTAATCACGACAAACCTCCATAAGAACTTTATTGACACAGTCATAAATGAGCTTCTGATCATGGCAAAGCTGGTTTGGTAAGAACTCTACCTCATCAAACAAGGAAGGACCTAGGATCTTGTCTGAGGAAAGGCATTTCATTGACAATTGGTCTATAGTCAATCCAGAAGTTTGCAGAACTGCTTTGATGTAATCATATATCCATTCATTTTCCTTAGGAGAATACTTTTCTCTATTGATTTCATTCAAAGGTGAAGAGGACTGCTCTCCAAATTGCAGTGGTCGGACTGGTACTTCAACTGAAAGTTATGAATGAATGTGACGTGAGATTAAAATTAATATGGCAAACAAAAAAGATAAGTTACATTACTACATATTGTGTTGATTTGTCCCTTGATATGATTCTAACTTTCTTATTTTCTCCGAGGACAAGAAAGGTAAATAATATACAATTGAAAACCATTAATTTCTTAAGCAATTTCAAGATAAGCATGATTTAGAGCTCCCTCCCCAGTAGCTAGCATGCAACTTTATATTTTTATTTGTGTTCAGTAATAGTTAGAGCAGCAGAAAGTAGAAACATTGGAAACAAGTTTTTTAATGTGTAGCTTTTAGAAAGAGAGTTTAACTATTTAAGAACAATGTCATAAAGGTCTTTCATGACTTTATTTCAGGAATGGTTACTAGGCTTTTAGGAATAGAGCTTAACTATTTAAGAACAGTGTCATAAAGACCTTCATGGCTTTATTGCAGGAATGCTTACTAGGCTTTCAGAAAGAGAGCTTAACTATTTAAGAACTGTGTCATAAAGCCTTTCATGGCTTTATTGCAAGAATGCTTACCAGGCTGAACATCATCTTCGAAGAACGGTGTGTCAAGAACAGATACGGGACTTGGCCGCCCAGATACATCTGTAACACTTTCTTTGGTGGTGGAAGAGTGAGGTGGGGACGACAGTGGAGATGTTGGTTTGTATTCTTCTTTTACATCCTGTGGAAAGAACAAATGACAGAACTACACAGCTAAACAAATCTTAACCAGTCCTTATTTCGACAACATACATCTGGCATAATAATCAATTTATCCAAAATCATTGATTTGTGTAAAACTAAAATGCAGACAAAAATATTACCTGCTTTGAATATTGAGAGCATCTTGCACAATCAGAAATTTCGGAGAGACCATAGTTTTGGTCTTCCTTTCCTGCACTGAGGTCAACTGGTTGTGAGGAAGATTCCAAAACATCCACCTCTTGTGCAGATTCTACATCACCTGCACAGAAATTAATAAAAGGATAAGCAACACAATATTTAAAGGAACATACAACAAAGTTTATCATAGAATCTATCACTTGTATCATATATTTTGTACATGATACCTCCAATAACTATCTCATCTCTAACAGGACAAAGTTTTTGTGTTTCATCAAGATGAGTGTGGTCTTCTGCAAAATTTGAGTCTGACTTAATTTCTTGTACTTCGTTATTAGAGATTTCATCACAAATTATTGACTGCTTCTCTGAATTGTCTATTTCTTGATCCAAATGACCAACAGAGGATTCTTGTTTGGGAGACACACTATCCTTATTAGCCACCCAAATTTTATCTGAAGTGGGAAATCTTTTCTGAGCAGTGACTGAATGATGCTCCCAATCCCTTCTAGGACTGCCAAGGGGAGAAAAGTTGTACTCAGGAAGAGATAGTATTTTCCCAAGGGTTCGAGAAATCTGCTTACTAGACAAGTCTATTTTCTCATCTCCATTACCTACAATTTCACATAGATGTTTCTTAGCCTCAATATATAAGTTAGAAACCCTTTGTTTTGGATAACTACCATTTTCATGTTCCCCTGTCAATTCAAAATCTTTAGTAGTACTAGTCTTTTCTCCTTTCATAACACCACTGGTAGGTCTTCCAATTTTTTCAATGAAGAAGTGATCTTTATTAGGAGATCTCATTCCAACATTGTCTTTGCCAATGACTTTGCTGCTAGGCCTCCTGTTTTGAGATTCAGCAGCAGGGTGTCTTTTTGAGACCCCTTCAGCGTTTCCATGTCTCTCCCTTCCCATAGCATGCTTTAATTTCTTTTTTATCTCTGTGAGGGAAAAATGTGAACTACCTCTCACAGAAGGACCATTGTATTTGACAACATCATAAGAATCTTGATACGAGGCAAGGTTGTTTCCAGTTTCAGAATTTTGCAAGCCCATCTGCCCAGGCTTCAGAATAACAATACTTGACAAATTAGTGTTTCCATTTTCATTTGATGAACTTTTTGAATGAGACTTCTCCTTTTTTCTGAAAAAGTTATGCTTCTTGTGGTTGACTAGATCCCTATTTTGTTTCAGGTTGCCATGATCTTTTTCAGAGAAGTTGGAACCAGCTACAGAACCACATTCTTTTTCATTTGTTCCCTGAGAATTCCTAAACTCTTGAACACATTTCAACAAAAGTGAATTTGGATTTTCAAGAAGTGAAAGAAACAATTCCTTATCTGAACTTATAAGCTCCATAGCTTCCACAAGTTGATGGGAGCAAAGGAATTTTCTGGCTTCAGCCGGATCTTTGCCATTTAATACCATCTGATTCACAAATTCACAAATTGCTTCTTTTGCATTTTCAGAAATAGCTAGCTTTGATTGTGCATCTACTTCTACTTCTACACCATTGTCTTGCTTCATTGAACAAACATCTTTTAGATGACAAAACTCTGCAAGCATCCTATCCAGATCAAGATTATCTCTAGATTGCTTCCTTGCGTGCTTATTATGTGTGATTTCAGATTTCAAGGTCGTATCCAAATTTAAATCATTGGTGTCCTTATCACAGTTTTTCTTGTAAAATTTGTTTTTCCTTTTGGAATCTAACTTCAAAAGGACATCACGCCTTAATTTGGATTCCTTTGATTCTATTTGAGCACTCTCTCTATCCTTCCTTTTGTTCTGGTCAATGAACATCTCTTCTTCAATGAGTTTCTTCACGCTAGGCTTACTAGCAGCTGTCACAATTGATGGTCTTCTACTCTCTCCCCTATCCTGTAAGATTCACAAAACAGTAATATCAGTAAATGCACAGGCATCCTCTAAGCAGATTACCATAATTTACTGATGACCAAAATTTTTGTAAACTTTTCAAATGCAAGAATGGCATAAGCAGGGACAAACTTACAGGACTGCTTTGACAAACTTCATCCAAATTGTTCATCTCAAACTTGGTCTTTATGGCCCCTGGAACAGGAAAAAAAAAATGAAATTCAATAACTAATATTAATTTTTCTGTTAAACCAGTGAAGTTGCTACTCAAATTATCCCACAATCATCATAGATATTAGACAGGAAAAGCATTTTTTATGATTATGAAAGATTTCAAAACTTGACACCATTACAGAAAATTGCTTGACATGCATATATCAGTCCCTGCACAATTCCTCAGTATATACTGATTTTGTTATTTATTTAGCGTATAAAAAGTCTTCAGTGAAAATATCATATACATATTTATGCACGTGAAATGAGCATGATATTCAATTTTGTACCAATCTAGATGCTAAGAACAGTTCTTACCAACAGCATGTTTGCTGCTTCGCCTCTTGTCTGCAATCATCTTCCTAGTGGAATGACCATGGCGAAAATCAAACATACTAATAAAACCCCACATGCAGCCTGATTTATCTTTCTCAAACCGCACAGGGCGTCTTTGGGACTTCTTTGCCATGATGATTGGGCAGAATCGTGTTCCTTGATTCCTCTTTTTCCTTTCCCTTGAAGGGTGTTAAGATCTTGGCCTTAGGTAGCCACAGTCATTCAAAAAAATTCATAGGTAAGATTGCCCAACCTGACAGCAACAAAGTAAACAGATGCATTTAAAAGCCAACAAAATACCTATGATGACCCCAAAACCACATAGTTCACACATACAACACCCTAACAATGTTATAAATGATGCATTAGATATATATACACATCAAGCTAACTATTCATGCCAACACTTTTTGTTAAATCAACTTATGCAGATAACCTAGTTGCATTAAACTTGCCACACAGTGATCATCAAAATCATCAATCCCTGGGGCACAAAAGACAAAACTGAATAGTCATAGGAAAATGAGATTTAATGGCTAACGAGTTAGGAAATGTAAGGGCAAAAAATTTGGTAGGTTAAGCAACTAAAGTAGTTATTAGTCTATGTCATGTAGCAAAAAATGAATAATCACATGTAAAATGAGTTTGGTTCGGACAAGTACCTCATTTTCTGAGCCTTGTTGACTCAATATAGTGAAGGAGCAAAAGACAAAGAATTTGGGAATCCCTATTTCAGTCCTCCAAGTTTCCCATTTGAGTGAAGTTCACGAAGTTTTGGCTTCCTTTGGAGGAGAAGGTATCAATGCTCTGTTCTCACAGACCTTAACTGTCCGAATTCTGAAGTTCCACGGAGAAAGCTTAAAACCCCAGTTATTTGCTCCTCTCCACAGAGAAAAGGCCACCTGAGATAACTTACAAGGCTTAAGCTTTTACAATTGACAACGACTCAAAGAATCACAGCTCATTGATTCTGCTTTCTTCCAATAAAAAACATAGTCAATGATCAAACGTGAGGAAAAAGTTTGATAATTAATCATACCACACCAAAACCTTCAGGCACACACAAAAAGAGAGAGCATATCCTTAAACACTCCAAAAATCACCAATTCACCACAAGACTCGTTACTTCTGCACAACTGATTCTATGCCTGCAATAAATGGCCCATTTATGTCCTCCAACAATTTATCTACTCAAATAACAGCCTATGAAACATCCAAAATTCCATTAAATCCTTACCCACCTCTAGCACAAAACACCTCCACACAATTCTCTCTGCAAACTTTCACCTCAAAAAGTATCAAAACTCACCACCCTCTCTCAATCTCAATCCCACCAACAACTCATTCCCTCAAAAGAACCAAACTGAAATTTGTTCATCAGACACCACACTCTCTGAGAGGAATACCATTTGGCAGCAAATTTTCCCACCAAAAAAATCAAAAACTTTTGCTAATGGGCATCTCTTTTTTGCTGTCAAAGAGATGAAAATGCTAATCTAGCACCGACCCAGGATCTGCCGAGGCATAATTCTGATTTGGGGAGGCATTGAATACATGGAAAAAGTGAAAGAAAGAAAGAAAGAAAGAAAAGAAAGAAAGGAGAGAGAATTGGTGGTGAAGGTTAGGATTATGGGAGAAAAAGTGAAAGTTGAGAGTCTTACACTTTACAATGTTGTTGGGCGACACGAAGAATAGTCATAGTACATGACAGTTGAGGATAGCTAGATAGAGGGGTCCACACAAGAGTTTTTGTTGTTAAGGAAGAAAAAGGTTTTGTGAATGTGCAGTGTTTTTTTTTTCTCCACTGTTTCAAAATTTGGATTTGGAACACCATGATCCAAATCACACCAAACTGCAAATACAAAATGGAATTCAGAGAGCAACAGTAAGAGAATTAACGTGTACTCCACTTATCAACACAAACGTGGCCTTTTCAGGCGTTACAAAATGCTGTTATGCAATTCCCACAGGAAAATAAATTAATAACAGTTAATGTAATCATATCATATCATGTGTTCATGTATTATTTATCTATATTTGCACAGTTTCAAAACAAAAATAAGCAAGAAAAATAACCATTTTCTTTCAAATGGTAATTATATTTGTATGAAAATTATGTTCTGTCATAAAATTTTCTGATAAACTAGTCCTTGAATTTTACTACTTAATATTAATATTATCATATTGATTTTTTTTTAAATATAACTTAATATTAGATTAATTCTTAAACGTTACAGTTTTGTGAAAAAAATATCTTACAAAATTTAATTGTTACATTTATTTTCTAAGTATTTGGAGTTTCCAGCTGTAATCCTTGAAAAAAAGAGAAAAAAAAAAGTTAACTACAAGTTTCTTACAGTAGCACAATATATGATTTTTTTAATTAATGGAAAAGAAAAAAAAACAAAGAACGTAAAATATTAAATTAAATATATAGTATTTACTTACAATACATGTAAATACGTAGAGATGCTGTGTGTATATACTGTTTAAGTATTTTAACTAAAGAGAGTTACCATATAATAGTATCATGTGTACAAGCTTGAATAAGAACATTAACTATGTATATATTTATTTTTTAATATGCTTATTGTGTACCTTTATTTTTATTTTTATTTTTTGAGAAAATTTACCAATTAAAGTTATTCAATTCAAGGATTTTACATATAGTTAAAAAGTTTAATAATGATTTAAAGTAAAATTACATTAAAAAAATCTCATTCCTTTGATAAGTCTTAAATAAATTATGATTGATGACTCAGGTATGGTTGTGGTCTCCAAGCTACAACAAATATCTTAAGAAATAAAAAGTATATAATAAAAAGAAGCAAAATGTGTTGTTTAAAGTAGATAAACCACATGGACTATTATAAAATGAAACCTTTTAAACAAATTTATTTAATGCTCTTATTAAAACAACACACAATACATTTAAAGCAAAATAACGAAATAATTCAATGTTGATCTTAACATATGATGCCAACAATGAAAAAGTTAATGAGACAACCTCTTTTGAAACCTCTCAATATAAAAAAAGGAAAAAAATAATAATAAAAACACTTATATAGAACTCTTTTGCTATCACAAACTCATATTTTTTTTCTTCTATAATAATTGATTATATTGAGAGAGTATTGAGCTTAATGAATCAAATCTTATAATTGTCTTTATTTAAGACATAACCCTTAAGGCTGTTATTGATGCAAATCCTTAAACAAAATATGAAATACTTTTATGGGGAAGTAAAGAGTATTTTGTGTGTGAAATAATAGATACATTAATAATTTGAAGAAGTTAAATAATATTATTGTAAGGAATAATCTTACATAACAAGTATTAGTGGGATTTTTTACAAAATCTAAATCTAAATTTGTATTTTTCTTCTTTCTATTTATTTATCCTAATTGTTTAAAAAAAAAAAAAGTCATCTCCGTTTGAAAATCTGAATGTGAAATAACTTTATCACTTTGTTGAGATTTATTAAAGATTGAATAGATGTATTATGAACTGATACATTATATGAAATTGTTAGATGTTTGATGTAATTGGAATAGGTTTTAGTGTTTTACTAAGAATTATATAGTTTGAAAAAATTTAGTATTATTAATTAGTGTATGAAAATCATTAAATAATAATCAAATTTAGAAAAAAATAATAATTAGTCATTACATTTACTAAATTAAATATTAGTTAAGAAATTAAAAAATGATTGATATATAAAGTAGTCTCTATTATTAATAAAAATATAAAAAAATAGTTTCTAAATTGGTATCTAACTATTAACTACCAAAATTTTAGCTAATAATAATAGAGACTAATTTAAAATATAAAGTAGTTAATTAGTAGCTAAAACCTAAGTAGTTGATGGTTAGATGCAAATTTAGAAACCATTTTATAATTTTTTTATTAATAATAAAAATCATTTTAGATACCAATAATTTTGTATATGAATATATTTGAAATCTCATATGAAAAAGGATAATATTTTGTTTAATATTAGAATGCAATATATATATATTTATGGTATTTTACATTGGTATTTAATTCAAGATGTTACTAATGCCATATTAGTTAAAAATTAAAAATTAAAGTTTTAAATATAAAAAATTAAACGTTTTTTAGATTAAATAATTTTAATTATTATATATTAACCATGTCTAAAAAATATTATATTTTCACTCAATTCTAATTTTTCTCATAAAATATATGGTTTTAGTATTAAAATAAATAAATATTTATAAAATATAATTGAATTTCTTAACTATTTATTAATTTAAATATGATTTTGATTCAAATACTATTTTATACTATTTTTTTAGTAGCATAAGAAATGATAATATCTATTTTAAAAATGAAAAAAAATTATTAATGTCGTTTAAAAGGTTAAGAAAAGGTAGATGCAATTTTCTCAAAATTATATAATTTAATTTATATTATATAAAATCTATAATTTATATTTTAATATTTATGTTTAAATTTTTATAAATTTAAATTAATTATAGCTAATATATTAATAAATAAAGTAAAGTAAGTAACACTTTATCAAAAAATTGTTTTTAAAAACTAGAGGAGGGTGATTATTATTTTATTAGAAACTTGTGAAAATCTATTTTAAAATGAAAAATAGTGTATATCCTAAAAATAATATGACAACACTTAAAAATAATGTTTGACATATTTGTAATATGAAAAAACAGAATTTTAATAAAAAAGCAAATTCCTCTTCATATTAAAAAATACGTTGAAATAATAAATAAAATTTAATAATAAAAATATTTTTTCTAATTTTTGTTAGACTAACGTATACTTATTTGGCCATTTATTCGGTTTCAAATAAATCATTAATGTTAAAAACGGAATATAATGTTATACAATGATAAATAAATTATTAATAAATTGGATAAATTCAAACTTACATTGTAATGTTTATGATTGACTTCGAACCATACACAACCATATTTATTAAGAATAATAATTATTATTATAAAAAGTAACAATTATTTTTAATTGGTTTGCATTTTCTTCATCGTATATATCAATCATTTTTTATCTGACCTACTACAGATTTTTTTGATTTTTTACCGACTATAATCATAACTATTTTTTTAATTAAATATTTAATAATAAGGGTTTAATGAAAAAAAAAAATTCCTATTTTTTATATTTTCTTTAATAATATTTTTTTATATGATTTTTTAATAATATTTTTTTTTATATGATTTTTTAATAATATTTTTTTTCATATAATAGCAAATTATTATTAAAGTGATTAAATTATATTTATAATTATTTTATTTCATATTCGGTCAAATTTTGTAACTAAAATTGTGTTATCAATAGAAAGATGTCATCACTTTTTCTAAATTGATGACATTTGCACGTCTCTTACTCAAAATAAAACTAAAGGCATTATTAATTTTTATAATTATAAATAAAATAGATTTATTTAATACAATTAACTCACCAAAAGAACTGTAAAAGGGAGAAAACGTCATCAATGTTTAAAATGTATAAGAGAATATAATATTGTATTTTTCAAAATATAAAATTTTATATATGTATAACTTTTAAGATAAGATGGAAACTTATTTATTAAATAAAAGCTAATAATATAAAATTTTCAATAATTACAGTAAAGAGATTTGTTGTGATTTATCTTATATCTTTTTATTTGTTATAATCTTTTATATGTTTTCTTTAATTAAGTACATTTATACTTTATTCATAAAAATATGTAATAGTTACCTAAATTATCCTATAGTACAATAATCTTCCACTATTTTGCTTTTGACCCTCAAGTGTGTTCATTCACTACATAGTCAAAATTTATAATAAATATAAACACATTTATTATATATTGAATTATTTTTCACTTTTTCACTCATCATTGTTGTTTCACATAATGTTATATTTCTTTTGTCATCTTGACTGATATATGTCATGAACTCATACAATAAAATAAATCAATTTGATATTCATTTTTCTTGATAATTAATCTTTCAATTCAATATTTTTTTTCTTTTCTTAATTTTTTTAGTCAATATTTAAATTCTTTTGATCAACACTAAACTAAAAATTTATAATATAAATTACTCATGAACTACTACTAATGTAAAAAGTCATTAAATAATTATATATATGTCATTAAATAATTATATATATATATATATATATATATCATTAAATAAAAATTAATTTAAGAGAACAAAGATAATTAGTTACTATACTGACTAGATTATAGACTAATTGAGAAAAAAAAATTATTGATACCTACAATAATTTTTAAATTTTTAAATTTATAAACTACTTTTCTAAATTAGTATTTAATTAGCTACTAAAGTTTTAACTATCAACTATTTTAGATTTTAAAATCAAAAACTTGGATAGTTAATGGAAGCTACAACCTGAGTAACTACTTGGATATTAATTTAGAAATTAGTTTAGATACTAATAACTTTTGTAGGATGTACAATAGTTTTGAATTTCGTTAATATGATAACTAATTATTTTTTATCTCTAAAATTATTTTTTATTTAATAATTTTCTAGAAGCATATATTTTTAAGATATTCTTATTCCTTAGTCTTACACTATCAAATAAATTTTAAGGTGGATACTAAGTAGATATTAACTCTTTTATGTGTCTTCACTATAATAAAACAATAAAATCATTAAGTAGGAATTAGTTATAGAGACAAAAAATAATTAGTTGTTATATTGACTAAATTCGATATTATTTTAGAAACTAAAAAAATTATTCATATATAAATTAGTTTTTATTATTGCTAAAAAAAATTTAAATTGATATCTAATTAGCTACAAAGATTTTAGCTACCAACTTTAGGATCTAAATAATTGGTACCTAAAATTTGGTAGCTAATTACATACTAATTTAGATAAAAAAAATAGTCTTTAAAATAGTATCTAATTTAGTCAATATAACAATTAATTTTTTTTTTCTCTAAAACTAGTTTTAATTTAATGATTTTTAGTAGTGTTTGGATGTATTTATGTAAAAAAAAAGAGAGAAAAGGAAAGAAGAAAATGAAATAAATTTTTATAATTTAGGTTACTCAAAATTTTGTGAAATGTAAATTAAAGTTGTGGATCGTATTAGAAAAATAATTCTCTCATATTAACATGAAATGGAATGTTTTATAGTGATATGAGTGTTGAATGATTAATTAAATTGCTTGATATTTTTTAACTTAATCAAACTTAACCCAAATCAAAGATTTAATAATGTTTGGATGCGTTTGGTAAATATGTATTTAGTACACACAAGTTATTGTCCATATTTTTCAGCTAACCATCTGTAAGTTTGATATGCAATTTATTGTCCAACAATTAAACCAATATCACTTTTCTGTGCTTCTTTTGATGAACCAAAAAATAATATATTGCTTCACATAATCACACTTTCACCTTATCTCGAGATAATCATGATTAATTATGGTTGTTGGTATAAAAAAACTTGTTGCATTTTCCACGGTTAAGCAATCATAAATAATTATCAATACAATTTACAGAAATAATTATAATAAAAGTTATTAAATGTAGGGTTAAATATGTTTTCAGGTTCACGTTCCTGTAAAATTAATCAGTGTTCCTTATTTAAATTTCAAACATTTTGAATATTTGTAGTAAAAAAACTATTGAAGTAAGTCATTACTAATGTTTTGCACTATATTATAATAGTATAACATGAAATGAGTTAACATGAAATATTTTAACATCTTAATTCATACTGAAATTTTGTTTGTCATGTAAAAAAATTGATAAAAATTTATTTCAATAGTTTTCTTACTAAATACCAAACCGTCTAAAGTTTAAAGTAAAGATCAAAATCACTTTCACACACAAAAAATACAAATACGAAAAAATATATTTAACCATTAAATTTAATATACATAGTAATTTATGATTAAATTATAATTTTAAACTACGTATTATTTCTTCGTAAATAAACTTTGAGTATAACAAGTTTCATTTAAGAAATTAGTTTAAAAGAAGCACTACTTAGTTAAACTCATCAAATATATTGTTTTTTTAGCTCGTTTATCGTTTCACTAGACATAATACCAAATCAAACAAGATAATACATTTTTGGCCGAAAGCAAAACCTAATTGGTGTACTTTTCTTAGTTTTCAAATGATTATGTCCAAATCAACTGAAGTTGTACGTTTGGTTTAAGCTAAGCACAACATATAAACATACTCTAAAATATCATTTTAAATCAACCAAACTAACTAATTTTCAATAATGTCAACGTATAGGTTTTTGAGTTTGAAGACACAAAATAAATGAGTATAAATACTTTTAAATTTTGTAACTGGTATTCAACAAAGTACTGTATAAAAATCAGTGTGGCAACATGGTTTGGTTAAGAGTTAGGAAGAAGAAAACATGTTGATTTTGGTTGGATAAGAATTTAAAAATGCATGGTGGAAAACATTAATTTTCAGTTTGGTTTCTCTTTCCTCTGAGCAGAACAGAAGATGCTTCAGGTGCAGAAGCACGATCTATGAATGTAGCTACGACACTGATTTTCATAATTGTTTCTGCGAGGCACCAAATTTGATTTTGGAATCACAATGCTTTTCCAATGAAGCATGTGAGGAGCAGTTGGGCCTAAAATAGTCATATTGGGCCCCCACTGAATGAAAACATTTGGGCCCACCCACATTGTCAGTGCACCTTATTAGGGCAAACGTGTGTACCTTCATGCATGCCACTTCAACTCGTGTCTATTTCGGAAAGAGCCATGGTTTTCACAATACCATTAAATAGAAAATTAAGTTATTATTAGATCAACATTATATCTCATTTTGAATATTTTAGTTTTCAGTTCTAACTGTTCTACCATGTAAATAATATAAAGTTAGTGATATAACTGCTGCAACTCATAGAATAATTACAAAATTTAAAATTAAAGGTTATAATTGAAGAAATTAAACATATTCACATGAGATCAGATATATTATCTAATAGTTTTTTTCTAAAAATATGTTTTCACTTTCTTTGAACCGCTCTTGGGTTCATACCACATACATTATGTTTGTAGGAAGAAGATTATGGGTGGAATAATATAGTAAACATAGCAGCAAACAATCAATTTGGTGTCATTTATATTGTTCCTAATCATGCACTTGTATGAAAGTTATGAAATCTATTGGATTCATCGATATGATTCTGATTTTGTGTGGAGAGAATAAAAGGGTTTCAGTGCACTCTTTGGGACCACAAACATGGAATCTAATTCTGAGTTAACTAAACATATATAATTGATGGAAACTATAAACAATCACTAAGATGCTAAATATCAATAAATAAGTAAATTTTAATTTTAACTCAACATTATAAAATTGACTTATAAAGTAAAATTTGCACTTATTTATATACTATGAAATATTCTTATTTCTAGTTGAAGTGTGATCTTCAACACACCCTAACATGTTAATTTGTGTGTGTGACTATATATTTATGGATGGTCTGATAGTGAATGACCTTATAAGTCCAACAAACTCTCACTATGATATATTTTAAATAACTCTAAGTGGACTTTACACCTAACTCAATCTTATAAAATTGACTTATAAGATGATGTTTGCATTCACTTATATACTATAAAACGTCGTTATCTCTATTAGATGTGATATCTCCAACACAAAATATCATCTTCCTTGGTATATCTCTTTTATTTGCCTTTGTTATGAAGGAATTGTTTGTAATGAAAGGTGAGTGGGGAATGTAGGGTGGATGCATGACAAATTGAGGACCATGAAGAACAAAGGAAGCACTTACCCTTAATGTAATCATTCATACCACCTTTCCCACATTACATGCAAATAGGCATGTGGAGCCATTAATTTTACCTTTCACCTCATCTTCACTATCAAGCAAAACAATTTTTGAAACGCATTACATCCAAATGACCAAGGTTGGTTATAAGGAATAGGGATATCAAAGTTGTGATTTTTTTATATGGAATTAGACTATAAAGAGTAAAAAGAGAAAATAGTGTATTTATAATTGAAGATTATAGATATTTACTTTGATGGTGCATTTTAAAAAATTGAAATTTTTACATGAAAAACATAAGTTGATATCAAGTGTCAATTGTATGTACTTGGGTTCGTGTTGTGTCGATCCAAAAGATATTAAACCGGTAGTTGCTAACAAGTTGCGTGATGTCGTTGGTGGTATATAATTGTACTTTTTTTTTCATTTTTCTTATCCATATTTGTACAAATAATCAAATATAAGCTTTATCTTCAGATATTATATTTTGGACTGGTTCAACTCAAGTTGTTTTATGAAATGTAGATATATGGTTTTGTTGGAGAACTTTTTTAGAAGTTTATACGGAGAAAAAAATATTATAAGTCAAAATTAGTTTAAGTATAAAATAATTTGTATAATTTAAAAAAAAATTAACTTGTCTGTAGACTAATTTAAATTCATGAGAATTTTATTTTATTTTTCTCTCCTAATATAATTTTAGCCAATAAATTAATAGTGCTTCTTATTATATATATGATAAATTCAAGTTTTTTCAATAGTTTTCTTAAAAAATATATTTATTACAATTTGTTGGTATTTGATGACTATATGATATTTTTTTTATATTAACAGAGTGTAAAAAATTTAACTTTTTGATTAATATATTTTAAAAAATTTCTATGCATTTGTTTTGCAAAAAAGGGTAAAAATATAAACAATTTACTTCTTTTTTTTGTTGGAAAAGTTAAAAAAATGATGATTTTGAGTTATTTCTAAGAAGTAACTTGAGAGATAAAAAAAAAAATACATTAGTGAAAGAAATAGATTGGTGAAGTTATGGTCCTGTGCATATTTTCAATTATTAAAACATCATTATGTGAAACTTGTGATGGAGTTAACTTCATACTTGCTCCTTGTCCAACCCTATTATTTTGCTTTACTTTTTTTGACTAATAATAGTGGGTAGGCTAACTCCAATCCAACTACTGCCTTTTTATGCATTGGATGCCCCCACTTTTCTACCTTATGTCTTAGAAAGTGCTTTCACTCCATATGCTATCAAGGAAAATAAAGAGAAAGTAAAGTTGTAACGCACTGTTATGAAACATGAATCTACTATGCATTTTGCACAGAATAATGGATTCTAATTTTCAAAATTGAAGTAAGAAAAAACTATTGCAACTTTTTTTGTGTAGAAATCCTACCTACATAGCTGAAGATAATTGATCAACTGCATGTCCCCAAACTCTAGGATATTTGTCTTTTTTAATGAAAAACACTCAATGGCCTATATTAGAATTCGATAGTAAGACAACAAAAAAAGTGGTCATCAAAGGGTGATTAACAATGCCTCATTTTATACTAAACAACGTTGTAGCAGCTAATAATTTAAAAAGAAGAGATACTGTGAAGAATATTTGTTTGTTTATCCGTCTGGAATGAAATTATGAATAAAACATAACAGTAATTGTTGACCTTTATTATGGTGTTGACTCCATTTTTAAGTTGGTTCCTTGGAGTATTAAGATGTGGATTAATAGAAGCTAATGGTTGAAATGGATAATGAGGGTTTCAATGAAGCTATGATTTTATTGAAGGTGCATGATAGGTAGAGTAAGTGATTGATTAGACCATATCACTTGGATAAGATGACGAAAAAGATTAAAGTGTCTCCTTTAGAGAGGCTAGACAAGAGAGTGAGAAAACATGCAATCTTGGTAGTAATTCACTTATTCATTAATCTTGAATTTTCATGAGTCAAACACCTATTTATATAGCTTAAAAGTCCGACCATTCAATAAAAAAATAGGTGAGAGAATTCAAATGAAAATGGTTTGAAAGTGGCGCCTAAAATGAGTTTACAAGGCAAGCATGACAATATGTGTTTCATATGACTCGTTTATGTCTAAATGACTGACCTAGGTTAATTAGGAGTCTTTTAGAAATCGTAATTTAACCTAGGTTAGTTTTTAGATGCCTAAATCCAATTCTAATTACAATTAACAAAAGTTACAAGTAAATTTTATATTCTACCTTTGACAAGAAAATAAATTTTACTCTACAATTCTACACTAGGTTTATGATATTTTTGAACATGTAGTCCCCAATCTTCTTGTATCTTTCTTGTCATGGATCTAGTAGTTGGGTCTGAACTTGGATCTAAACTTGATGACCCTAAACCTTAAATCCTAAACCCATCATTATTATTTTTTATTATTATTATTATTATTTTCCATGTATCTTTTATAGAAAATAATTCTGCCCGACAGGATTAAACATTAGATATAAATATTTATTTTAACAAAAAATTAAATTTTAATAGTTTGTTATACTAAACTCATCTCTAGTTTGTTGGAGACTATACTATTGTAGAGTCCAGTCACGTACCCTAAACTTTATAAACTCTTTGTCATACTAACAGCCTGCAAATAAGTGAAAACCACATTTCTAACGGAAGCACTCACATAAGTTTCTATTAAAAAAATGTGTTTTGTTATCCAATGTATCACATTATTTCTTAATAACATATTTAATTGTTTTCTTTAGTGAAGAAATTTTAATAACATCCAAGTAATCATCAATTATATATAATTTAGACTTGATTATAAATTAATTTTTTAGTTTTATTTCTAGACAATAGTTATTTGTAGAAATAATTCAAAAAAATTGTTAAATAATTCTAAGTGTGTCATGAAATGTTTCAACGGAAGAATTACTTGAAACAATTTAAGCAAATCTTAAACCTCCACAGCGGGAGATGTTATTATAATTACGAGGCTTGGGAGAAATTTGTCTGGTCTGGTCCCATACTTCACATGTCAAAACCAAAGCATTAAAAGCCTCTTTAACAAGTTTTATTTCATTGTTCAGCAACAATCAAATAATTTGCAGTGTACAAGGCAACGAAGTCATAGAGTTGTTTCTATAAAAATGGTATTATATGAAAAGCGTAATCCGTATAAACATGTTGTGAGAAAATTGTACAATTCAGTGTCCACTGTGTTGAGATGAGATTATGTGGAACTGTGATATTTATTATTAATATTGTTGTTGTAATAATAGCAAATATTAATCTCTCACTCATGTTAACATACAAGAAAAATCATTTAGTTGGGAGCTTCTGGGTTCACCTGACAAATAAAATATACTTCTTAATGCACTTATTAATTAAGAAAAACTGGGTGTCATTCTTTCCACTCCGTAGTATCTGCACACAAAAAAATATCAATGGCCTCCCTAGATTTCTCAATATTCTATTCTAAACTCCAATTCCTCTACCACTTCGAATTTTCCACCAACCAGAGGCAAACGAAGGCCCAAAAATTTGAGACAGCAGAACCCAGTCTTACAAAGGGAAAAACACATTTTTCTTCGGAAAAAGGTCAACTCTCCACCAAATAGTTTCTCCTCTTTTGGGGTGTAATTACTATCATGAATTAATGAAAAACTTACGTATAAGCTTTTGGTGAAGTTGAATATCTTGCAATCAAAATAGAAAGAACAAACAACTTCCTATGTGAGGAAATGTGGCATTGCACAAAATTACTAATACTGGATAACAAAACAGATAAAAACGAATAATTTCTGATGATAAACTTATACACAGTATAGTACTTATTTTTTATAATATCTCTAATTAAAATTACACATGACATGAGTAGTACCTGTATAACAAGGATCGATACTAATTCTTAAGTCGAGACTTCACTTTATTAAGAAAAAACAGCAAAAGTTTCGCAAGTTATATCCAAATTTTAGCCCCAGGGGTTTTCCTCCAGCATCTGAAAGTAACAAACTGCTCCTGCTCAACAACAACAGCGGGATTAAAATGACATTGGGTTTAACTCTCCATTACTGTTTTTGAATCGTAAAGATAGCTTTTGCTCCATGCGTTATGAAATTGCATAAATATTAGAGTAGATTTAGGTTTGCCTTCTTTCATACATTAATAAAACAGTTGAAAGCAGTGGCTATTCAATCTAAAACTTGGTAGAGTGTACTCGTGGGTGTTTACGTCGTGGCAGGAAGTAGTACGACAGAAGGAAGTTAGAATTGAAATAGGATTGTAATACTTTTATTGCATTACAATACTTTTCCGCTTCCGCCTCCTTGCTTTCCGCAAAATTCGCTCAGTTTCTTCCACTTCTTCCTTGGTCAATTCGCCAAATAGGTTCTCTCCTGTTCTCCACGGAAGCGTATGTTAAAAACAGTTATGATTTCTATCAAATAGCAAATAATAGGAGATTTATAAAAAGTTAAATTAAATTTATATATTTCAAATCAATCAATTCACGTCGTGCAATAAATCATTATCATAATAAGTAATAAACTATATAATTTCCATGATGAACATAAGATTTTTAATTAGCCATAAAAAATTGCTAAGTAGAATCATATAGCAGTTGTATTCATAGCTCAATGTAGTATCCAACTCTCGGTAGTATTTGGGAAACAAATATTATACTATTATATTTCTCTTAAACAATTAAGTAATGCTTTCATAGCTCAACTGCATCTACACCTAGAATTCATGCTTTAGACCATGACTTCTTCCTATTATAATAAACAAAAAATCAATACTAAACTATTTTAAAAAGCAAATAAAAAGATGAAAACATATTTTTTTACTAAGATATCATCTAACCAGTATAATTAAAGAAAATAACATCCGAATTTTTAAACAACCTTTTTAAATAGTTGTTGGATGATTGTATAAGATATGCAAGTTGTTAATGTATTATGATACTTAAATGATTTCTTACTTCTAAGGAGGATAAGATAAGATCTCTCTCGTTAAAGCTTTTTCACAGTCTTATTATGTGTTATTATTGTTCTTTATTATAATTGACGTTATGTTTTAATAATTTATTTTATATTTAATTTAAAATTTTATGTACAAGATTATCAAAATAAAACTTCACCTATAATCGAAGGAACACCTATAATCTTATGTGGCTTTTGTCACTGAATAGTATCTATAAATCTACATCTAACTTTTGTTCTTTTCCACAAAGCACACCATATTAAAAACGAAAATCAGGTAGTTCTATCGTAGTTTTTACAGTTTAGTCAACAACCTGGGTTTTCTTTGGCCAAGAAGGAAAATCCTACTTCAGTCTCCTCGTCAGAGTCAATGACAATAACACAGTCTCTACCTCCCTTTATACACTGTCATTCAAACAGTACTTTGCAATTGATAAAGCACATATAAGATTTATAAAACTAATAAAAAGAAATCATTTGCCTGAAAAATGACGTGACAATTGTCACTGTTGAGTGCATCTTATATCACTGTACGTATCATATCGACAACTTATAGAAGGACATGAAATTTCTGATCGGGAAAGGGAACAGTGAATTTCTTTGAGAATACCTTCTCAGTTTCTGGTTCTTTTTTCTTTTGCACCTTCTCAAATGCTTTATCTGAAAAAGTGACTCGTTCCTTTTTTACTGGCTTCCAGTCGCTCCGTTCTACATCTGGAGCTACAGCTGCCTGTATACTCGTCTTGGCCTCACTTTTTCTGAAGTCAAGAAAAATACCTTGTCCTTGGTCACACTTCGTCACAAATGCTTTTGCAAGTGTCAGATATAACCAGTCGTGAATAGAGTCATTCGTTCTTAATTATTAAAATAAATGACTTCACCCGTTCAGCGGGTAAGAATTCAATTAATTAAGCAAAAAATTTATATTGTTGGATTAATGAATATAGAAGGATCAATTGCTGGATCAGTGTTTCTAACTGGAAAAGGAAACTTAATCACACACATGAATTGTGTACATGGATATCTGTGCTCTCTCTTTCTTACAGCGTCATGGTGATTTTCACATATAATTCATTCAGCCAAAAAGCAATGCAGCAGTTTAATCCAGTAAACCCCGTGTTACTCGTCAACTATGAAAGCTAGGCAATAAATAATTGAAACTAATATACCATTTTCATGTAAAATATACTTCGTCTTAAAATTAAATTCAATCTACAGTGGATTAGTCCTCACGTTTGAGAGTGAAAAGTATATGATAAAATTAAGTATATGAAATATAAGTCGTGTCAACGCTTCAAATTTGTTTCATAAAAACTCGCTGGAATTGACAAATAACGTAGAAAAAAATGATTAGGCACTATTAGAAGAGTAAGTGAAGTTACTACATACATAGCAAGAAGCTGTCGCTGTTTCAGTGTCATAATCTGCTTGCTTAAATTCTGCAAGCCAACAATGTATCAGGGGGGGAAACTACGCTTTTCACCGTAGAAAAATAATCAGGATTCAGCAGAGTAATTTTTTCACAACGAAAAAAATTCGAACAAGGTTCATAATCAGCAGAATATGTTAATGGTTCATTAAGAGAGATGAAGAACCTTTGAGGACAAAGACGGCTGCGCCATATCCTTTTGGTTGAAGCTTTTTAGGTTGCAAGAAATTCCCTGCAATATTGCATTTATCATTGCAATAATCAGCAAAATATGTTAATGGTTCATTAAGAGAGAAGAAGAACCTTTGAGGACAAAGATGGCTGCGCCATATCCTTTTGGTTGAAGCTTTTTAGATTGCAAGAAATTCCCTGCAATATTGCATTTATCATTACAATAATCAGCAGAATATGTTAATGGTTCATTAAGAGAGATGAAGAACCTTTGAGGACAAAGACTGCGCCATATCCTTTTGGTTGAAGCTTTTTAGATTGCAAGAAATTCCCTGCAAGTGCTCATTGGCAAGGCATCATTTTTGGACGGCAATTTAGTGACTATAAACAAGAAGAAAAAGAAAGAGAGCTTGGGGGGAGGCATTTTCCTGTAGCGGTGTAAAAATGAGAAGAGGGGTTCTAAGAAATCTTACTTCGTAAAAGTATTTGTACCTAACCTAAGAAGTTTACAAGTTTAATACATCTGCGTGTTTAAATCATTATAAATTGCCATATGGTACGTGCCTGCATTTCCTTGCTGATGTTACAGAGATCATTTTGTACATTTCGCATAGAGGCTTCAATTAGCTGAGGTAACGGAGAAACCGCCAAATATACATCTTGTAGATTCTCTTTCTTTGAAACATGGCTCATTTGTTCGGATAAAGATTTCAAGTTCCCATCAATCATTGCTTTAAGTTCTTCTTGTCCTTTAGTCTGATTTAAAACCGGACTATTGATCAGTCTACTGAACTTCGATATCCATTGATGTTAGTGAAACCATGCAATTCAAGGTACGAATAAGGCTATTACCACTAACTGAAATGAGTTATCCTGAGCAATCAACTTCTGCCTTATGCATTCCACTGAATGGAAAGTAAGGAGTTAAAATTGTACAGTGTGTTACAAAAGTAATTTACGTAATAAACCGAGCCAGAGAAAATGAACATTTCACACTCTTATTTTTCTCTCACTTTTACTTTACAATTCCACTTAATAATAAAATATTATGTTTAACTAATAAAAATAAATATAAATAAAATTTTGAAATAAAATAATAATATATCCAGTTCTTAAATGAAAATGTAATTAATAAAAATAAATATAAATAAAATTTTGAAATAAAATAATAATATATCTAATTGTTAAATGAAGTGGAAAAAATGGTGGTGTCAAGCTATCATTGTTTCAAAATGAGTGCAAACTTTCATATCTGATAAAAGTCCAGACTGAGCAAGCTGGGATCAAACACTCAAGGTACAAAAAATGTGCTAGAAATCAGAGTTCTTAGTATACAAAACGAGAATTCCTTCTGTTGATCCGTGTTTCAAAGAATATACAATGATGGGAAAATGCAACTTAAGCAGAGAATCAAAGGAGAGCCATACAAAATTTTAGTAGAACGTTCCTAGATTGGAATAAACACAACTCCCAAAAACTTCTTTTAGAATATTGTCAGTAGTTAAAATGAGTTACTTACCCTCCAAAATAATTTCCTTTGTTCCTTTGTGTACTTGCATAACGTCACTTTGAACAGAATCCAAGATCATTCCAAATCTGTTCAATGAAGTTTCCATTATGCCTATCCGGTGTTCAAGTCCTTCACTTAACTGACCTGCTATATCAAACAATGGATTTATTATCTTGAGTAAAGTAATATGCGAGCGTAAAAGGACTCTAACTTAATTCATTTTCTGCCTTTGTATCATGAAACTCGGACTACTCTTAGATATGTCTAACTTGGATGCCAAAAATATAAGCTAGAAAAATAAAAACCCATATTTTTCATTAAATACTCTTACCTTTGTGATCTGCAGAATTCCATTTGAGCATCAGATTGGACGAAGATCTCGAGTTAGGGGGTTGACTCTCTTCCCGTGAATATGTAAGTCGGGGCAAGCTAGAAAGCCTCCTCAAAGAGTTCTCTTGTTCTTGAGAACCAACTCTCTAAAGTACATTAAGAATATAATAAACATTGAAATAGAATCTTCAATCGCTTGTAATTACGTCCTAAAGTCTAAAAACAAAATATATTCGGCTTATTTGCGACATTTCATAATTGGGTGAAGGATATTTGAAGACGTTCTCTATTTACCATGAAAACTTTCGGTTAATAACTAGTATTATGCAATTCTTTGGGTGCTTTTAGCATTCTCTTCAATCACGATTGAAGTTTCAGTCTATTAACTTATACTGAAATTAATAGACTGAAACTATTAATTTCAATGCAAATTTTTATTACATAGATTTGTCAAGCTGAAATTCCAATCATAATTGAATACAACACAAAAAATACTCATGGAATTGCATTTTAAATTTTGTCGTAAATTTAACACAAGCTAGTGACAAATATAATTGATAAAAGTAAGGATATCCATGGAATAGATTCACTCTGTGTATCCTAAGTAGCACATGAACTAATTGACAGCAATATTAGCTTTTTTTTAGGCATAACATGCTTTGATTCCACTTGTTTGACATAGGATTTTTGTGAAGCCACGAACAATTTATAAAAGAGGTACAATCACGCTTATTTTTAACTCGAGCAATAATTACAATTATTTCCACCTCAGATTAACTTATAAATTATAATTATAATCAATTCTAATCAATATCAGTTTACAAGAATTGTTTCGAAGAAAATTGCTAATAAAATCAAGAGTATCAGTATAACTGCGTCGGTTTACAAGATCTAACCGGGTCATTAGTTGTGACGGCCTCGTCGAGAGAATTTTGAGAGAAATGAGACAGCAATCCGTGCTGAGATGAAAGTCCCTGAGAAAACGATTGCTGTGATGGTTGCGTGCGATGCTGAGAGTGAGAAACTTGCAATCCACTCGAAATGTTGTTCGCTTTCCTTCATACAGAAAAGGCGATAGAAAAACAATAGACGTCAACATCAACAGTTCAACACGACTATTTGAATTGAAATGCGTCATATGTGTTGTGATATACAAATCATTTTAAGTTAGTTTCCAGATTCGTTAATCCGTAAGATCCAAACAGAGCGTGCCGCAGAAAACACGAAGTTCATGAATAAACTTTAAATGTAGAACTAAAACTTCTTCTCTTGGAGCAAACGAATCAAATGAGCGTTCTAAGAGAAGCAAAGCACTGAATTAAACGAATTGTAATTGAAATGTGTGAATCAGTGCGAGAGGAGTGACCTTGAATGAAGAAGAGGAGGAGGAAAGACGGAGATGGAGGAGATATCGCAGGCTTTGTTGATCTTCATTTTCGTTTCGGATCGGATATGAAACGGCTTCTAGTTCATCGTCGTCGGAATGTGCATAAACGGCACGCGTTTGGAGTTTGCGAGAGAGCAAGAGAAATAAGATGGAAACTGGAGGATTGCAAATAAAGGCGGGAATATGGGATTTGAAGACCGGAGAGACCGTTGGTTGAATTTGGTTTGGGGTCGTATTTATAGTAATGGAATAAGTTTTATGGAAACGGGCCGGGTCGTGGGCCATTCTTCTTTCAAAGGGCTTCTTCTTCCTGCACCCCTACGTTTTGCTTCCTGCACCCCCACAATTTTGTAAATCCCAAAACTGACCTTCACCTTTAATTTAAAAAAACTAGAGTTTTTAGATTATCGGATATTGGGATCCAGGAGTTTGCTAGAGATTCATCAATCCGGAAGTGATTCATGTTTTTTTTTCAAATAAATGGGTGTTTCGAAAGCAACTTGTTGATTTCTGAATTGCTGAATCCGAAAGTCTAATTTTTGTTACGGATTGATGTATCCGAAAGATTACCGGATTCACCAGTCCAGAAGATTACCGGATTCACCAATCCAGAAGATATATGAATTTCCCAATCCAAAATGCAAAAAAATAAATACAGATTTCTTATTCTGTAAAATTACCGAATTGTATTGTCCAAAAAAAAAAATAGTGTGGGTTTTACGTGTATTTTGGAATTTTTAAAAAATAACAAGGATATTTTTGTCTTTGCATTACATTATGGGGGTACAGGAAGAAACTGTCCTTTCAAAGTAGGCAATGGTGATATCTTCGTGCACCTCCATGCATTTCTTTCTTTCTGCATCCTCATATTTAAAAAAATATCCAAATCATTTTATATTTTTCATTATATTTTTTATTTCAGTGAAATTCATAATTTTTTTAATTATAGATTTTAAAATTTAAAATTTATGATTTTTTATTATAGATTCTATAATCCAAAATAAAATGTATCATAATACAACAAAATTATATTCCAAAGTATACTATCAAGATTGTAAAATTCAAAGTAAAAATTTATATTTTAAATTATATAATTCAAAATATAAATTTATATTATAAATTATACAATTCAAAATATAAATTTATATTTCAAAATTATAGATTTTAAAGTAAATATTTTTAGGATTTTTAAAAATAAGAAGGTAGTGGGAGAAATCGTTTGGAAGAACTTCACAATTATATATCCTAATTTTAAATGAGAAAAAGAAAATAGAAAAAAAATATAAATAATTAATATTTGTTAAGAATTTAAGATAAGGTGAAAGTTCATACTAAATACTAAGTGGTGAATAACATTTGATCTCAAGTATGTTAAAATAATACTGTTTCAGATATGTAAGTTAAAGAATAAATAAATTTTGATGTATTAAAAAAAAAATATATAAACTATTACTAACTTCAACTCTTAAATCATATAAAACAAATTCATTCTAAAACATAAATGATGTAGTGACGTTTTCTGTTAGATGCTTGTGAGGAAGAAAATGATAGTGTGGCCTGCTACGTACCTTCCTCTCGTCATATTCCCTCGCATATTCTGTCACACCTTCTGGAACATAAGTTGCAATTCCATGTAAATAATTAAACTCTACCTATCAATCAATGCACATGGCAGTGTCTTTACTGTTTATTTTTATGCTTTACCTTTTATTTCCTTCATCTATAAAAAGTCATACTTTGTCGGTTATTACAGATGAAAAAAAAATTATTATATAAGAAAAATTGTAATTTAATAATAATATAATGATATTTTCAAAATAGACTAAGCATTTTAATGTAAGCATTATAAGGACCAAGTTTGCAATGAGTGATTCTAGATTAAATTATTTTCCTTCACTAATCTCGTGTTGGTGTGACAAAATGTCCATTAATTAAAATAATAATTATAGTTATGCAAATAAAATTAGTATTAATCCGTGAGTTAAACAAAGTTCGGTGGCAAAAAAGAAAAATAAAGTTTTTTTTTGGGAAATTTACCTAAACCGTCATTTTATTCTCTAAAAATATACGACGTTGTGTTAAAATATGAAATTAATAATTTTATATCCAGTAATTTATTATTGTTTTATCTTGAAATATATATTATAACTCAAACTCGCAATTTAAAAAAATGAAGTAATGTGATTAATAGATTGTAATTTCACGGATATTTTTTAAACTTTAAATAAATGATTATTTACTTTAAGAAAAAAATATTCAACGACTTGTTGTTCTCTGACTCACATCACATGTCCTTTTCATTTGCCTGTTCTGTCATTCTGTGTAGACTTTTATGACCATTTTTTAGCTAAGCATGCATCAAATTTAATAAGGGTGGGGCATTCCGTTACAAGGGAAAATAAATTCTCCCATATTTTTCAGCAATAACCTATTCTTAGAAGAAAAAAAATGGCAAAATTTTAACAAATGAGCTTGTGGCACCATTAGTTATTAGAATAAATATGCTGACTTGAGAATTCCATTTTTAGAAATTTTAATTCAGAGTATAAAATAATATTATTAGTTCAGAAAATTAATTACAACTTGGTTTTCATAGATGTGGATCTCGGACCTATGAATGGAGATACTCCCAAAACTCACAAAGAAAAAAAGAAGGAAGTGAGTTAGACAAAAAAAGAAGAAACTTGGACAAAAAAAGAAGTAACTTGGACGAACAAAACATGGATCTTTCGATTCATTTGGCTCTCAAACTCAATTACTTATCGAAAATTCTTCAATCCACTAGGGGTACCTTCACGAAAGAATGTAGGACAAATATTTGAATCAAATTTTTAGATGTGAGTAGTATTGGGGGATGTTGGAAACCCATTCAAAATTCAGTTTTTGAAAAAGTTAAATCCTCAACTATAAATAATATTATTGAATCCTGAAAATAAGATTTTTATAAAAATAAGATAATTTTTGTCTTTTATTATTTGTAAAATTAAAAAAATAACGTATTATGAATAAATTGTGTCAATCTAACACAATTTTAGTTTAAAATAATTAAACGAATACGACTTATTCAATTTTAAAAGATAATCTTATATTGATCACTAGGACAAAATACTAAATTAATTTCTGATAATCGAATTCTAATCAAAGAGTAAACAAATCTATCATAATAAAATGACAGAAGTTTATTTTCATATTTTTGTTTAAAGGAATTTATTAAAAGATTCAAATATCCGTGTGAAAGTTGCATCATGCATGTATTAATTTTCTTATAATAATGTTGGATCTTCTAAAATAGTAAAATGAATAAAACTACCATTAAGCTTTTAGAAAATGTAAATATATTGTGTACGTCCTTGTTTTTAATCTATACATATTTTATGTTCTACTAGTATGTGACATTTCATGTATACATATTTGTTTCTTTCAATTTTAAGTTATCTAAAATGAGGATGTGATGTATCTGGTCCAAGTGGAGGAGAATGGATGACATTAATTAGGTTGCACACATTTGGCTACAAAAGACAAAACATGCATTCAGATTCTTCCAATCACTAAGAAAAACATTTAATTATGAAGGGAACATATGTGAAAAATAATTGTTAGTGTGTCTCGAAGAAGTTTATATTTAAGATTATTTTATCTTATAAAATAAGCACGTATATATATGTAGATGTCAGGAAGAAAATACGAAAATATATCCTTGATTAGTCATTTTCAACTTAAATTATTTCAATAAATTTCTTTAATATAGTTTTATATATTTAATAAACTATAATAAAAATATTATGTAACATTATTTGGTTATAAATTTATACGAAAAATATAAAGAAGAAAAAATGATAAACCATAACTATAAGGGCAATAGAATCACTATTAATTTAGAAAAGTGTGAATCTTATTTTGGAAGATGATCAAATGTAGCTACTATCTCCAAGTCTTCCAACTTCTTGGATTCTTTTGAATCCATAAGAAATTTTGATTGTATTTTCAACTCAAAATATTAAGACAATGTGTGATTTATATATATATATATATATATATATATATATATTTTCTTCATCTCACTTATTTCCACTTAAGATTCTATATTTCATTTTAATTCCTCACACCAAGCTTTGAACCGGGTTTTGAGGTATTGTACATTTTTTGCTTTGACAAACAATTCAATTTTTGCAATTGAATCTTCACGATGCATACTTGGGTAGGAACTTGAATACTTTTCCAACATATGTTGGACATCGGCATCATTTTGTATTTATAATGTGTCATATACAGGTTTTTGATTCATTACTCTAATTTGACGTCAATATAACTTTATTTTTGTAACTTGTTTTTAGTCTTTATATTGTAATATTTCATTGATATGTTGTGAAATAGTTAATTAAAAGAACAATTATGTGGGATTAACATTCTTCTAGGCTCTGTTTGTTTCAAGGGTTCCACTATTGAAGAAGAAAAATATGAATGAATATCTATGGTTCGGGTCAAGGGATGCGCAGGGAAGGGGAGAGAGTGAATCCGCGTGAATAGTGATTTCTCCCCCCTTCTCAGATGCAAAGATTGGAGGGGAAAGACAGATAGGATGGGGACGTTTTCTCGTTTTGCCTTATTTTTTGCTTGGCCATTCATGCACTAATATATATAATAATACATTTTATTTCTATTATTTTTTTATCACATTGTTTGATATTTCATACTTTGTTTTATATATTTTCTTCTTTATAAATAAATTTGTTGTACAATTCACTCTACATATAACATTTTTCATTAAAAAATATCTTTTAATATATCTACATGGTTATGTATCTACACACAATCCAATTCAATGAATAAAACAAACTTTCAAAATGTATAAATAAATATAAAATATAATGGTAAATTTGTATATGCTTAGATAATATTTTTATTTTTTACTATTCTTTTCATGTTTCAACAATATTAAGTAACTAATTTTTTTTTTAAAAATAATTATTTAACTTAACTTTACCAAAATATTTTTTTTAATTAACTCAAATCTACACGTAAATACCCTATATTTCATTATTTAGATATATTTATATACAAAATTAAATTTGTAAACTTATATTTTACATACTTTTAAAAACATTTGAAAAGTCTTTCATAATTATCACATCTTTAACAAATTTCAATAAACTTTTCTCACGTATTATCTTTAACATACTTAATTCAAACAGATTCCCTTTCTTTCTATTGTGTTAATTTAAGATGCTTAGTTGGATAAATCTCCCATATTATATTATTAATTAAATTTAATCAATTGAGTTTGATTCCTAGAAGAGCTGGAAACCTCCCTCAAAATTTAACTCCCAGTAAATAAAATAATTCTAAATGAATTTTTTGACAAGTAAAATAGAGTTGGAATTTGGTGTTTCATTATCGTGTGGCAACATGCTTAGTAATAAGACAAAATTTGCATTGTTATTTTTCTGGCATTATTTGATACTGTACGGCAAAATTGTGACATGCAAAAATATGTCTCCCTAAGTCCTAGTTTTGACAGCCATGTCTGAGAGTTATTGATTCATAAATCAACATTTGGCCCAATCCCAATAAAAAGTATTGGGGAAAAGTTTCTTTAACACTACACTAAAAAACATACATTTAGCAACTGTTTATAATAACATAATAATATAATAATATTTTGGATTACAAAATTAAACAAAAATAAATAAAATATTAATTTATTAATATATCAAATGTTTGTTTTACTGTTCATATGTTAATATATCAAAATCTATGCAAAGCGTCTGACCAGTTCACAACTTCCACGTTTTTAACAACTTCGTAAAGTACAAAATCAAAGTCTTTGGATGACCACAAATTGCAGAAACCGCGTAACGAAGATTTTTTTTTACCAAAATAACCATGCCAAGTCTTCAATGTACTTCGTGAATACTTTAAATTTTTATAAATAAATTAAAAAAATCAATTTTTCTTTCGTTGTCATTAATGATATTACACTTACTTGTTATACGTACACCTTCACATTAATAATGACGTATATATAAAAACCTACTAAGATTTTTTTTCAAAAATATTTTTTTAGTTCTTAAAGTTCAATTAAATTTTCCTTTTGTCCTTCAAATTTAAAAGTAATTTTTTAGTCCCTACTATATAAATTTTACATTTTAAAATTAAAAATAATTTCTAATTCCTCCCTACTATATAAATTTTTTAGTTCCCTACACTTCCATACATTTAGTTCCATGTTTTTTTTTTTTTATAATTCCAACAGTGTGTTATTTAGTATAATTGAAAGTGTGGTGCATTCTTCTTTATTTTTAAGTGGTGATTGTTTGTGTTAATTAGTGGTTAAAACAACTTTTGTGATGCGTTTTTTTTTTTTTTTTTTTTTTTTTTTTTTTTTTTTTTTTTTTTTTTTTTTTCTTCGAAGCCAGAAGATCCAGAATAAAAAACCTAAATGCAAAATGGATACAAAATTTTTTTTTTATCTTTGCACTAAGGAACTTCGAATACAACAAATTTTTTCTCCAACCCTCTCACAGACGTTACTCAAATGATGCAACTGTCATCTCAAACGCTACGGCTGAAGAAGAATTGAAGTGTTGTGACTGAAAGAAAGGTATGGAGGTGTGCAACTGAGGTTATTTAAAAATATGACTTATAATTCATCTAGGAATATTTAAAATTTTAAAAAATTAAAACTATTTTTTCACAATTAATACAAAAATTAATACAAAGATGTACGAGAAAGATATGAAGGTGGAGAAAAAATTTGTCTTTTTAATTTTCTTGAACGAGGATGATTATGAAGGTAATGAATGAGTAGTGGAGTCAAATTAATTTCGAATCAAATGCCCCCATACAAGGTTGTTGAAAAGTTTCTACTAGAAAGAAGATTTGTCACTTTTTTGCCAAAACATTGAGCAATAATGTTAACCCTAACTTTCACTAAAGATCAATTTTTGCTCAAATTTAGTGCACTCAATCTCCATCCCAAAATGTGGTTAAAATGTACAAAAATAGCTAATTTTGTCTCCTAAAGTTGAATCTAATTGAATTAATATAGTTATATATAACTATCGGTACATGATTAATGTCGCCAAATAAAATTAATTGTTAATAAACATTTTAGTAATCTTGTAATATTATTAACTACTTGTGAGACAAATTTAACCATGGTTAATTAGATATTTCAATAATCTCATGAGAATATATTAATAACATATTATTATCACCTTCATTTACATTTATCTAATTAAAAGATTTTAATTAACAAGCTAACATGGCTTTCGACGAATCAAATAATCTCAGATTTTAACACACAAAATATCATATTAGGAAGACCCAAACAAAAATAACATGTATTTCATAAAGATAAAAATGTAATTCAGACTATATTTGTTATTCCAGAGAAATTGTTGTATTTATTGCATGAATAATGACACGTGGAAACGCCGACATGCAAATGTGTTTGCATATTCCGTTCATATTCACCGTTATCTTCATTTTCCTTTCTTCGTTCTATCTTGTCGTGTCAACAGAAACAAGGTTTGCATCACTTTCATGATTTTATATAAAGACAAGTTACACCTGTCTCGATGTTTGACAAATTTACGTTATAACAGATTACCTCCATCATTGCAGAAGATTTGGAAATTGGAGGTCCAAGTAGTGAGGCTAAACTCTTTCTTCGAAACTTCATGTGAAGCGGGCATTGGGAACAAAGAGAGAAGGAGAAAATTAAGGAGCATGACCATGACCTGGAAGTGGTAGGGACATGAGGATGTGCTTGTAATTTCCTAGGTTCCACTGTGTTACAATTTTATCAATATTTTTGTGTCTCTTCTGTTTGTACACTACCATGTTATTAGCTCAAGACAACCATTTTTTCCATTCCTACGAGACAACATAGATAAGCACCTGCACATAAAAAAAGGTCATATCTTTTGTATTTAATCAGCTTCTGTCATCATGACTCTCCATCATCCTATGAACTTTGTTTTTATGATGATAAAGACATGTTGCGTGTCTTTGCAAATTTGATCCTAGATTGGTTCTTTGCTACTTCTAGGTGAGAAAAAGTGAATATTTGTTCATTTTTTGCTGAGTTGGAATTCCATTTCAGCTGGGAGAGATTTTGGTTATGAATGCTCTTGATATTTAGACCAGTTGAGAAGCTCTGGAGAGAATAAAGAAGATATTTTTATTGGTTCTAGACAGAGTTTTTGGTTAGTTTGAGAGATTTTATTTATTGATTTACTCTTTTTTTTGGTTTGGGTTAATTGGGTTCATCAAGTTTTCTTGATATAATGTTTCTGTCTAGATTGGGATGGGATGTGTAATGGAGAGAAAATTCCCAGTGGTTGAATTCTTTTATATATTGTTCCTTTGTCTAGAAAGTTGAATTGGCACTTTTGGGTTTCAGTTCAACGTGATTCTCTTCAGAAGTGAAAAGAAAGAGTCTTTTAACGGTTCAACCATCCTTCATCTATTAGCATGGCAGTGATGAGTTCTATGCCTGAAACTCCACCACAGGTCAATCCTAAGAACAAGCTTCGTGATATTGGGGTTCCTGGAATCACAGCTAGTAGGAGAGAAATTGTAAGTGAGCCTAGTCCAAGTATGGTTAATGATACAGTCTATGTTGCTGTGGCAAAAGATGTGAAAGACAGCAAATTAAATCTCATATGGGCAATACAAAATTCTGGAGGAAGGAGAATTTGCATCCTTCATGTTCACGTGCCAGCACCTATGATCCCTTTGAGTAAGTTTGTAACATGCATGTGCACTTGCAATTGTTTGTGGGTTTTTGATAACTTAAACCTTTTTTCCTTTTCCAATGTTTTACACAGGTTGAACCTGTCTAATCTTGAATGAGCATCCTAGTAGACATAATCAATCAAAAGCTAAAGATAATTTTATCATAACTTGAGTACAAAAATCTAAGTCTTTTGATTGATTGTGCCTATGAACATTGTTATTCTCATACAATAATTACTCGTTTGGTGTGAGTATATATTTTGTTGTTGACCATTTTTTAAAATTACCAGGAGATTTGAGCTAAAACTCAAAATGGCCCAGAAGACAATGAGTCCTTCCTTCTTTAGAAACTCTACTTATAATCAATAGTTTTTGTTTAAATTTTAGTGTATAAAGAATATTTAAGAAACCACGCTGTGGCTTATGATTTATCGTTTCCTGAAATATAGTTCAAGACTGGATTTAACTTGGTTTATTTGGTTATTTTTATAGTGGGTGCAAAATTTCCTGCAAGTGCGCTGAGAGAGCAGGAAGTTCAAGATTATCATGAGAGGGAAAGGCAAAACATTCAGAAGACTATGGATGCCTATCTTTATATCTGTCAAAAAATGGGGGTAATTTTTTCTAGTAAACCTTGTTTTCAAAACTTTTTTTTTCTAATAATTATTCTTTTTGAGTACTAATGAGAATTTTTTTTTTCTGAACTGGAACAATTCTAAAGTTGTATTGTGACACATCTTGTAAATTGATGTTTTTCACTCTGAAGTTTAACATTTTTCCTTTCTGAAGTTGCTAAAGTAATATTTTTCATTTCTACACAAGTTGTTAAAAGTAACATTTTTCATTTCTGAAGTTGTTAAAAGTAACATTGTTCACTTCTGATATAGGTGCGGGCAGGGAAACTACACATTGAAATGGATAGTGTAGAAAAAGGGATTGTAGAACTCATCCACCAGTATGGCATACAGAGGCTTGTAATGGGAGCAGCATCTGATAAGTACCATTCTAGGTAAGTAGCCAGCTAAAATCCCTCAGGAAGCTAATACACATTATTGTAAACAAATTATCTGTTTTTGGAGCTTTTTGCTAACCATGTTATACTTTCACACTTTTGAATTACTATTTCTCAACATTCTTAGTTATGGAGCTTAGTCTTCACCTCTGCCTGTTTGATTTTATTCCCCTCTCGAAGGCTTTGCTTCAAAGAAAATTTTATGGCCCTTCTGAAATTTATATTCTTATTGTTTTTAACGAGCTTCCATTGCATGATATTGCAGGAGAATGATATCCCTCAAATCTAAGAAAGCTATATATGTATGTGAACAAGCTCCAGCTTCATGTCATATACAGTTTATCTGCAACGGGTACCTCATACACACAAGGTATGTTGTGTTACGAATACTCGAACATGGTGAGTACTGAATTCCAAGGAATAGTGTCACAAGGAGATAAGAGTAGTTCTAGAGAAAGCTTCATAGGAATTTAATAGTTTCAGAAAGCTTGTGTATTGATTGTTGTTTGAACTTTGATTTTCTGTACTATCCCAATAGTTTTTATGATATTATACTTGGTACTGATACAAGTGCTGTATGAACTCAGGGATTGCAGATTGGATAGAGGGAATGTAGAGGTCGTATCTCCTTCTGTGCAGCGAATAGCAAACTCTGAAGTTGGGCATTCACCTAACATGGGGTCGCCATCCACAGTGCAAGCGCAAAATCGTTGGAGAAAACTAAGTAATCCCGGAAAAGAGTTATTTCGTAGAGTTAGGACTATCAGTGATGGAGATGGGAGGAGCATTGGATCTGTTTCTTCTTTAGAAGGGTTCTTAACTCCTCAGAGAAAGTTCGGTAAAGAAGCAAGTTGTGATGAGGTAGGTGGGCAGTCACGGCGGAGTCCTTCAGTATCCTCAATGTGCTGTGAGAGTTGTTCGGTTGATCCATATTTTATTAACAATGGCAGTGAGAATGTAGAATTGTCATTGAATGACTTTTCTATGAATAACAAGGATCTTCATCATTCACCATCTCCAAGTGTACTGGTATGCACACTTTTTCCTCTTTCAGAATTTCTATGTCTGCTGTGGTGCATGTCATGTTTCTTTTCTTTTTGACTTTTTTGTGATGGATGAAGAGCCATTCCTGCTTCCTAAATTTTCATTGATGGATGGTTATACTGTTGACTTGAGCTTTATGATAATGTTTTAAAGTTGTGATTGAACACTAGCAGGATGGAGGAATGGATGATGCTCTCTATGCTCAACTTGAACAGGCAATGCTTGAGGTTGCGAATGCTAAGCATGATGCATATCAAGAAACTTTTAAGCGTGTGAAAGCAGAAAGAGATTCCATTGATGCTATACGCAACGTAATTTTCTTATGTTGAGTTCTTATTATTTTTCAATGTGTATAAGATAATCATGTTTGTAAGTCATCACACTCACTAAGTTAATTCTAGGTGTTTGTATCCAATTTTTTGTTTTTCAAATTATTCTAAGTGGTAAAGATTTTATCAGATCTAAAGAATAAGATTGTATCAGCTAACCTTAAACAAACCTTAACTGATTCTAGAATCATTTGAATGGACAAACATCTTTTTAAGGTTGTCCTTTTATGTTCTGAATTTGCTATAATCTTTCTGAACCTCCCAATTGACAGGCTAAAGCCATTGAAAATTTGTATCAAGAAGAACTAAAACTAAGAAAAGAACAAGAGGAAGAAGTACAGAAAGCAAATGAAGAACTTGAGGATATGAAGAGGCAGATAAACAAAGTTAATGAGGAACTCCAACTCGCCTTAGATCAGAAATTATCTCTAGAGAATCGAATTGCATCAACTGAACTTATTATAAAGGAGTTGGAGCAGAAGAATATATCTGCTGCTGAGCTGTCTCAAAAGTACAAGAATGAAGTAGATGATTTGCAAATGCAGCGTGATAATGCATTGGGAGAGGCCGAGGAGTTAAGGAGAACACAAGGGGAAGCCTCAAGCACGCACGGGCTTCAACCCTTCTCAGAATTCTCCTTTTCAGAGATTAAAGAAGCAACAAGAAACTTCAATCCATCCCTCAAGATTGGACAAGGAGGATATGGAAGTATATTTAGAGGTATCTTACGTCACACTGAGGTGGCTATAAAAATGTTGAGTCCTGATAGCACCCAAGGTCCAGTGGAGTTTCAACAAGAGGTAGGATGGTTTCGTTTCAGTTTTACTTTATATTTTGTACATCATCCTATTTTGGTCAGCAACAATCTTTTTGTGTGGTTGAATTTGTAATATAAAATATCTTAAAAGTTGGCTTTAAGGTGAAAGTTGTTAACTGTTTATATGAGTAGCATATTAGTAATTGGATTTTGAACCTAACTCCATGACTTATATGGTGAGGTGAGGTTTGTATTTACTGAAATGTTTTTATCTTTAGTCGATCTTCTGAACTTTAAGTTTAACTCAACTTTAAAATAAATCATGTTTGTATATATTTATATATAAAATGTTTTTATTTTCTATTATATGTACTTATCTCTAGTTAGTTGATGTAGATCTCCATCCTAGTTTAAAAAAAAAAATGAATTTGAGGAGTTTTGTAATGAAACAAATATTGTTGAGTTGCCTTATATAACATTTTGAACAAAATCTTATTGTGTCTTTCTATCACATAATTTATTACATCTCATATTTCTCCCAATTATTCAAATTGTTCTACAAATAATACTTCTCTGATATGGTTATGTTTGTATTAGGTAGAAGTATTGAGCAACTTAAGGCACCCCAACCTTGTGACACTTATAGGGTCCTGCCCAGAATCCTGGACTCTTGTCTATGAGTATTTACCCAATGGAAGCCTTGAAGATCGTCTAAACTGCAAGGATAACACACCTCCATTATCATGGCAAACTAGAATTCGCGTTGCTGCAGAACTCTGCTCGGCTGTCATCTTTCTTCACTCAAGTAAACCTCACAGCATAGCACATGGTGATTTAAAACCAGGCAACATTCTCCTTGATGCAAACTTTGTAAGCAAGCTCGGAGACTTTGGAATCTGTCGTATATTATCTTGTCAAGAGGGTTCAAGTAGCAGCACTACACAGTTTTGGAGAACTGTTCCAAAGGGAACTTTTGTGTATGTGGATCCTGAATTCCTTACTTCTGGTGAACTCACACCAAAGTCAGATGTTTATTCATTTGGAATCATTCTATTGAGATTGATCACTGGGAAACCTGCTTTGGCAATGAGAAAAGCTATTTGTTAATCTTAGCCATTCGAATGAACCGTCCCAACAGCATTTAAGGAACATTCAAAGTTTATATTAACATAAAATACATGGTCTAAACTCAAATAGATAATAGAGTAACATTATATTAACTTAACTAGTAACTAAAATAAGATACGAGGAAAGGAAAAAAATATCTGACAACAAACTAGAAACTATATTATAAGTTCAAGAAGAGAATGATAATAATATATCCTCTCTTGAAAATAGAATAACATATACCCAATGAGAAAAGCTTTAAAAGAATATACTATCTTTTATATATTTCTAAATTTTCCACTTAATTTGAGACTTACTCGCAGTTCTCCTGTTTGAAGATTATGATTGAGTAAATCATATATATTTTTTTTATTGAACTTTTTACCTGTTCATATTATGATAAACAAGAACAACTAAACACTAATCAATCCATACCATTCATTCCCTGAGTCCCTTTTTTCTTTTTGAAATCAGTTGTCTTCTATGCTAGGTTCACCAGACATATCCTCCATCACGATTTAGAGGAGTCTCTGCTCCTTGTGAGAACACCCACCATATCTCAATTATTCAACACACATTTCATTTCTCACGCTAATCTTCCTTTCATAAACATTTTATGTACAGTAAAACAGAAACTAAATTTTAAAACATCAAATAAACAATACATTGACAATCCAAACAATTACACGGCAAAAAAAACTACACATCACTAATCCAAACGCAAAGGATTCTAACAATTTTGGTTGAATCCCAAATATGATGAGGTGTGACCATACCTAGAATAACAATGTATGGTGGTACTTTGAAACTCAAATAAATACAATAGAAAAAATGAAATATAAAAATTTGTATTTCATTTGAATATTCTATTCATATCATATTAATATATTCAAATGAAATACTATAAATCTACTATAAATCTATTTCTACGTCGTCTAGTAATTCATTCAAAATATATACCATCGATCTGTATCTCTATAGAAATAAATAGAATTTTTTATTCTATTAAATGAATATTCATAGGAACTTTCTTTTTTCTTAAAAAAGTCAATTAAAATATTCGATAGAATGAGAATTTCAATTCTATAGATACATAGAAAAAAATAATATATAATAATAGAAATAGGAATTTTTGAAGAGAGGGTGGTTAATATGAAGCACATGACTAATAACAAAATGCTTGATAAAAATCTATTATGCAAGCCACTCACAAGAAGGAGCGGCACATATAGGATGCAATTAAGATATAAGGAACCAGACATAATCATCCCTAAATTTTTCGGCTAAAACAGATTGACCTGCTCTAATATCACCTGGTTATTGGCAACATTTTGAAAGCTCAGTTGCTATAAGAGTATCAACCAATTACCTCTCATCTCAAAGAGCCATTTATCATTCGCCGTCATCCAACCTATAATTATGTCTTTTGATTCTTTCCATCATTTATTCTCGACTACATTTTGCTCCACTGGGTGACTTCTTCCTCCATGGTAACCTGCTGTAGCTGGTAATGTCTCCTCCGTCGTGAAGTATTCCTCCGCTGGTAATATCTCGTCGGTTATAGCTGGTTCCATTGGTGTGGATGAAAATTTGCCGAGAGAAGAAGGAAGAAGATGAAGGATTCAAAAACCTAGGGTTATATGCTTTTAACATACGTTTATATAAAATTTCAAATTCTTCTGCCCAATGGTTCCTCGCACAGTCATGATGTCTCCAAAACCGATTCTAACACAAATATGGCAAAGCAGGTACAAGAAGAAAGGTGGAGGAAAGTGAATGGTTTACAGAAATGTGTCAAAGTTGAAACTTTTGCACAGAAATCAGATTTTGAGAATCAAAAGGGTGGCTAAGTGGCTAAACTTCAGAAGGCTATAAAAAAAGGAATAAAGTCAACTGGTTTTAACATTCTAATGGATACCGTAATCATATAATTTTTTTAATTGGAAAGTTAGTATATTTTTTTATATATATATATATATATTATTCAAATTTATAGCAGGTTTAAATTAAAAAAATTGCAAGATTTATTTTCATTATTTTGTTTTGATTTTTTTTTAAATTGAATGTTTAATAAATTTAAAAGATATAGGTCCATGGTAAAATGAAAACACCAATAATCACTATAATGAAAGCAACATTAAATAACTAAATCAAAAGCATGTTTACTATTATTCTTATTATTATTAGATTATTTTAGCATAATTATTTATTTTCTCTTTACTCAAGAAATAAAAAATTAAAAAAAAAAATCTTTTTATTTTTTAAATTATGATTTAAAATAATTCATAAAAGAACTAGACAAATATGAAAAATAAATATAATTTCTACTTATAAGAATTTGTTTGAGGTCTTTTTTTTCATAAAATTAAGAATAAAATTCTTGCTTTTCAAATCTGATGGTTTTTCTTTTTAATTTTTATTTTAGATGTTATAATATTTTTCTTTATTCTTACATTGTCTACCTTTTTATTCATCTTTTGATATGTTCAACATATTATCTATATATAAATATTCTCTTTCGTCTTTTCACATCAAAAATTGGAAAGTTAATATTTTTAATTGATACCGTAATCATTTAATTTTTAATTGGAAAGTTACTATATTTAATTGGAATCATATAATCATAGAATATCATAAACATTGTAAACTCATTTAATTCACATTTAAAAGTAAAAGTATTAAATACAGTTCAAGTTTATTCAATTTATTTTTGCTAAATAAGAAAGTATAAATTAATATTCACGAGAATATCTACTTAATGGAAAATATATTTCCTAACTCCAGAGTAAAAAACTTCTTGTTCTCATAAAAACAGAAAGAATGAAACAAACACTCTCAATAGCCTTAATCTTCCAAATTCTCCAATGAAAAAAAAATCAAAACAAAAATCACCCATGATAGACTTCAAACTTATTGGAAGAAACGTGTGAAGAGGTTCAAGCGCCCCCAAAGCGATCGCAAGATTCGCTAGGTTAGGGTTTGGCCGGTTTCGCCACCGTCGCAACCGCCCTCCCTCACAGCATCGCTAGGGTTTTTGTTTCTATCTCTCTGCGAAGCCTGGTTCCTCCAACGCCAAGCCAGCAGTCGCCGCCGCGGTGCAGCAGCAGTCGCAGGTAAAGGCGACAACGAAGCAAGTACTGTGAGAAAGACGACGACGAACCCCAATAGCAGCAGGTCCAGGTTACGTAAATTAACGAAACCGAAACCCTAAATTGAAGATTTGGGGGTTTTAAGGTTTCCTACTAAAGGTTTTAAAATGGCGGAGGGCTCTGCGGGTTTCCTCATTCCATGGACTTGTTTGATGGATCGAAAAGTCTGTCCTGATAATAAAGTATATTCTATGACCGGTCAAAGGAAGACTTTTGCTCAGGCTTTGGGAAATACATGTGACATTCCTTTGTCCCAACTACCTACCCCTTGTATTAAGGGTGACATGATTGCTGTCCAGATTGATGAGGCAGATTACTTGGCTGGTCTTGAGGATTGCAAAACCCATCTCCATGGTCGGGTTATTCTATCTAAGGGGGATAAACCTCTCACACACCTGGATTTAACTAAAAAGTTGCAGCCGGTGTGGAAAGCTCTTGGACCATGGAAAGCAATTCCTCTTGGAAAGGGTTTTTATGAGTTTGAGTTCGCTTCTATAGAAGACATGCGATGGGCCCTCGGGATGGGTTCCCTGAAGTTATCTCCTGGTTTATTGAGACTGTTTGCCTGGACAAAAGACTTTGTCCCATCTACCATGAGGAGTACCAAAGCTCAGACCTGGGTTAGAATTTACCATTTGCCTTTGGAGTATTGGAAACCAAGGACAATATTTTCCATCGTCAGAGGCCTTGGTACTCCTTTGTCTTTGGATGAGCATACTATGAGAAAGAATAGGGCTATGTTTGCTAGAGTGCTGGTGGATATTGATCTGTTGTCCCCCCTTCCTGATCAGCTCTTGGTTGAACGTCCAGACTTTGCTTTTGTAGCTGGTGTGGAATATGAATGGCTCCCTCCATTTTGCTCTCATTGTAAGATGATTGGGCATGAGCTTGCTCAGTGCCGGGCGATCCATGACCAGGGTCGTGTTCCTGGGCCTCTACATAAACCTTCTCAGAAGACACCTTCTGATGAACAGGAACAAGGGAGGACCACGATTCCAACCCAACGTAAAGAATATCGGAAAAAAAATCTGCAGACGAAGCTCTTAGAAGGTCCCATGGATAATTTGAGAGTTGATGCTACTAGTGGGGTTAATGTAGGGTCACCCCTGGGGCACCTTGCTGATAAAACAGATGGAGGAGAGGATGATTTTGCAGATATGCCTCCTCTTGAGGATGCTTCAGATCATGATAGATCCTCACCCAAGCAGGGGTTGTCCTCTCCCACTTTGGATTCACTTGTTGTTATTCAAGCTAAGGACTCAGAGTCACACTCAACGATTCTTATTGATGATCATCATGTGGAGGCCTCTGCTCCTGTGATTGTACCATCTCCATTGCGTACTACCTCTCCTCGGAGGGCTAAATCACATGCAGATACTAATCCTAATGTGGAGGTCTCTGCTATTGTGACTGTACCATCTCAGTCGCCTCATACCTCCCCTCGGAAGGCTAAATATATTGGGGATGTTAAAGCAATATCGTTGGTCCTTCAAAATCACTTTTCCTCTCTTGATGGTTTGGAAACTACAGATGTGGGAGGTAATTCTCATATTGGAGCGTCAACTATTCCGCCTACCATTGTTGGAATTAATTCTGATCATATTGAAAATCAGGTTGTTTCAAAATTTTGGGCTGACTCTACTGAGATGGAGGAGGATGATAGTGATAATGGGGAAGAAACAGTTCGCACTAAAAGAAAACCAGGGAGACCACCTAAGGGGACTGGTAAATCCAGGAAAACTGCTAAGGCAGTTCTCTCTACAACGTCGCAATGAAGGTCTCTTCTTTTTTTTGGAATGTCAGAGGATTGGGAAACCACAAAACTGTGGAGATGTTGCTTAGTTTACTTAACCTACATAAACCTCTCCTGGTTTTTCTTGCTGAACCCATGATGCCGTACACTACTGCTTTTGACGTCCTTTTCAAATCTGTCAATATGCATTTGGTGGCTACGTCTCCTATTGTTAATAAAGTTGCTAAGCTTTGGTGTTTGTCGGTTCCTAATCTTGTCCAAAATTTCTTGGTTAATGATCAATTTATCTCTGTAACTTGTCTTTGGCAGGATAAAAGTTTTAGCTTTGCAGGTGTTTATGGTGCTAACACATACTTGTCTAGACGATTTTTGTGGAGGGATCTTAGTTTCTTCACAGGGCCTTGGTGTATTCTGGGAGATTTTAATGCTGTGCTCTCGGCGGATGACTGTAAAGGGGGAATGGCTCCTAATCAGGTTTCTTGTAATGAATTCCTGGATTGGATTAATACTAATGATCTTTCTTGTATGCGTTTTACTGGATCTTGTTATACTTGGTGTAACGGAAGGAGAGGGTTGCATAGAATTCACAGAAGACTGGATAGGGCTTTATGTAATGGAGTGTGTTTGGATGAATGGGATTCTTGTACTTATCAAGTCTTTGTTAAAAATTGTTCTGATCATTCCCCTATTCTTGCTAGTCTTGCTAGTAATTCTTTGCGGAAGGTTAGCAATTTTCGTTTCTTTTCTATGTGGCTTCAGGACACTTCGTGTATGAAGCTTATTCATGATTCTTGGGCTAATAAGGTTGTTGGTTGTCCTATGTTTATCTTGCAACATAAGTTAAAAAGGTTGAAACTTGAGCTCCGGGACTGGAATAAAAATTCTTTTGGTAATGTTCACAATGCAATTCTTCTTAAGCAGGGTATCCTCCTTAGTATTCAAAAAAACTTAGAGACTGCTAGTTTGTCTGATAGTGATGGGCTTCTTTGTCAAGAAAAGATTGCTAAGGAGGAGCTTGATCATGCTCTTCACTGTCAATATTTGTTTTGGAAAGAAAGGGCTAAGATGTTATGGTTCAAGGATGGAGATCGAAATACAGCTTTTTTCCATGCTGTGGTCAAAAGGAGAAATAATTCTAGTGGGATTCATCGTCTACGGATTGATAATGAGGTTACGGAGGATCCTAAAATCATTGAGGATCATATTTTGGACTTTTATAAAAATCTTTATGCTGAGTCTATTTCTAATGTTCTGAATGCTGATAATATGGAAGATTTTATTGGTACTTATATTCCTCCGATGGTTTCCTCTGAGGAAAATATGATGTTGATTAAATGTCCTGATTTTTCTGAAATCAAGAATGCGGTTTTTCATCTTAACGGTAATAGTGCTCCTGGTCCTGATGGTTTTGGTGGTGTTTTCTATCATTCTTGCTGGGAAATTATTGGGACAGATGTTTGTAATGATGTTCAACAATTTTTTAAACAAAATTGGGTTCTCCCTGGAATGAACAGTAATGTGGTATCTCTTATTCCTAAGATTCAGGGTGCTAATTCCATTAAAGATTACAGGCCAATTGCTGTTGCTAATTTCAAATTTAAAATTATTTCCAAGATACTGGCGGATAGGCTTGCTCTTGTGGCTGCTAGAATCATTTCTCCTAATCAATATGGGTTTGTGCAGGGTAGACAGATTCAGGATTGCATTGGTATTGCTTTTGAGGCTATTAATATGCTTTCTAAAAAGGTTAGAGGAGGTAATGTGGCTTACAAAGTTGATATTCATAAAGCTTTTGACACTCTGAGTTGGAAGTTCTTATTATTAGTTTTGAAACGCTTTGGTTTTCACCCCTCGTTTGTTAGTTGGATTAGTACAATTCTCCGTTCAGCTATGCTTTCTATCAGAATAAGTGGTAGTTTTGTGGGTTTTTTTCCCTGCAGTCGAGGTGTAAGACAAGGTGATCCATTGTCTCCTTTACTTTTTTGTCTTGCAGAGGAAGTTCTTAGTAGAGGTATTTCTAAGCTTGTGAATGATAAGAAGATTTTAAATATGGCTAGTCCGAAAGGTTATCTCACTCCCTCTCATATTTTGTATGCTGATGACATTTTTATTTTCTGTAGGGGGGATATTAAGTCTCTTCGAAATTTGAGTACTTTTCTTAAAACATATGGTGATTTTTCTGGTCAATATATTAATAACTCTAAAAGTAGTTTCTTCACCATGGATAATTCTCCAAGATTTGTCACCAAAATTCAAAATATTCTTTCTTGTAGTCATGGTTGTTTGCCTTTCAATTATTTAGGAGTGCCTATCTTTGTTGGTGCTCCAAAAAGTCGATTTCTTCAACCTTTGGCTGATAAAGTCAAATTGAAGCTAGCATCTTGGAAAGGTAAATCTCTTAGCATGATGGGTCGGATCCAGCTGGTCAATACAGTGATTACTGGATTTCTAGCTTATAGTTTTAATATGTATAAATGGCCAGTTTCTCTTATTAAGCAAGTTGAGCAGTGGTGCCGGAATTTTATCTGGACTGGTGATATTATGAAAAAAGGTATCGCTACTGTTAATTGGGCGAAAATTTGTTCACCTCTTGAGGATGGAGGCTTGAATATTATTAATCTTCATCATGAAAATAATTCATATCTTCTTAAGCTTGCTTGGAACTTCGCTTATAGCAACAAACCTTGGTCTTTACTCTTGAAAGCCAGAGTTCTTAAATCAAAATACGAGTTTAGAATGGTTTATAGATCCTCCTCTCTTTGGCTTGGAATTAAACAATTTTATTCTATCATACTTGATTATACTTCTTGGACTGTTGGTACAGGTTCTTTTATTAATTTCTGGAATGATAAATGGTGTTCTACTACTTCTTTAGCAAATATTGCAGGGTTATCTGATGGGGCTAACATTCCGGATACAGTCTCTCAATTTTGGTCAGGTTATGATTGGAATATTCCTTTATCTTTACAGCAGATGCCGCATTTTTTTAATCATATCATGGTTAGAGAGGAACAAGATATTCCTAATTGGATTCTAGATGAGTCTGGTCGTTTCACTCTTAAATCGGCTAGGACTTTTTTCTTGGAACCAGGAGTTCCAGGTGGTTGGGGTAAGTTCATTTGGTCTTCATCTATTCCACCTTCCAAAACTTTAGTACTCTGGAAAATTTTTCATGGGAGACTTCCTACAGATCTGCATATTCAGAATAAGGGTTTGCATATATGTTCTATGTGTACGCTTTGTGAAAAGCATGAAGAATCTATTCAACATCTATTTTTTGAATGTTCTAATGCATTACATATTTGGAGTTGGGTTCGACAGATTTTTCTTACTTCTCATTTCTCTAATAAGGATGATCTTCTTTCTTTTATTAAGAGTGATGGTAGTCCTTTGGTTAAATTGATTAAACTTGCTGTGACAACCTTTTCTATATGGATGATATGGCGTATGAGGAATTATGCTAGATTTCAAGATAAGATTGAGGTTTCTAAGGCTATTTCGGTAATTAAAGATTTAACTCGTCTAGTGGGAAATTCGTCTAAAGCTTCAATGAAGAATGATATGTTGGATTTCAACGTGATTAAGTTTTTTGGTATTAAGACTCGTAGTGGGAAAGTTCTTCATCCTCTTCCAGTTAGATGGGAATTTCCTTCACCAGGCTGGGTTAAAATTAACACTGATGGGGCTGCTAGGGGGTATCCTGGTCTTGCTACTTGTGGAGGTATTTTTCGTGGGAGTATGGGAGAATTTATTGGTGCTTTTTCAGGGTTTCTTGAAGTTCAAACTGCTTTGGTTGCTGAGTTTTATGGAGTTATACATGCTATGGAGGAAGCTCAAAAGATGGGACTTACTAATGTTTGGCTTGAATGTGATTCTGTCTTGGTTTGTGCTGCGTTTACTGCTAGGACTACTGTTCTGTGGATGCTTCGTAATCGATGGAATACTTGTCTTAATTTCTGTAGGACAATCAGGTTTAGGGTTACTCATATTTTTCGTGAGGGAAATGCATGTGCTGATAAGTTGGCTAATTTAGGGTTCATTCATAGACAATCATTTCATTGGTATAATAGACTTCCATCTAGTCTGTTCTTAGAATTCTTTATGAATAGGTATAGTCTACCTATGTATCGTTTTTGTTAACATGTGGGTTTTGGTCTAGTCCCCCCATATTTTTGTATTTTCTTTCTTTTTCCTTTTTTTAATAATACTTTTTTCATGTGATGGCAGATGATTGTTGTTACTTGAGATGTCAGCCTAGCTGAGATGTCAAGTTGCATAGTGATGCCTAACATGAAAATTTTCATTAAAAAAAAACCTTAAAGACCACTACCATTAAATTAAATAGCAAATTATCCCTTCACCATATTAATTTCGACTTCACTGAAATTGTTATTTAAAATGAAAAAAATACTCTTACATAATGACGAAAATAATCTTACATAATGACAAAAATAATCTTAAATGAAAGAAGGTATGGATAAAAAAAATATTTTTGAAACTTTTTTTTAATACATTTCTGGATTTGAACTTTCAAATCATATTTTTGAATTTTGGAATTTTTTTCTATAATGCATTTTAGATTTTGTATTCTAGATTTTTTGTTTTGGAATACATTTCCGAAACACATTTTTAGATTCTGAATTTTTTTCTCGAAATGCATTTTTAAATTTTGTTTTGAATTTTCTTTTTCAAAATATATTTTTTGCATTTTGAATTTTCTTTTTCAAAATAAAATTTTAATTTCTAAATTATATTTTTTTGAATTCCAGATTTTGAAATCCATAATAAAGAGTAATTGTGGAAAATTTAAAAGGATAGAGTAAATGTTGAAATTGATATAGTGAGGAAGAACTTGCCTTAAAACACTTCCACCAGGGAACTATCTCGCATTGGGCTTCTGTTGCAGCTGCCTTGGGTCCAGCCCATTTAGAGCCCAGCCGATCCCGGTTTTTGTTGGACCAAAAATTTCATACTTATTTTCTTTGTCATTGAGGATTCTGATTCTGACAAATTAAATGAGTGATACTTATTAACCCTCTCACATGAAATATGTTAATTAGGTCAAACTCTTTCAAAGAAGGTGACTAGAATTCGAACTACTTTCACATCATATCTCAAAATCCTAAATTCATTTTATTTGTTTTATTGAATTCTCTCATCGAGTCATTGCTATAATTACATTTTTTTATATTTTAAAAAGAACAAACGAAATCTACTAGTTGAAATGTTAGTATTTTGTTTTGATTAAAATGGATAAGAAATAAATAGAGAAAGTAAATTTAGTAAAAATGTATTGTTACATCACTATAAATAAAAAGAAAAAAAAGAGAAAATTATATTTACTTGTTTAAATAAGTGAAAATATATAAAAATATATGCTTTTAATTGAAGATTACTTTTTAATCCACTAAATTATTCTTAATCTTAATATGAATTATTTATTCTTTTTAGTTAAGAGTAAAATAATGAAGCATACATTACTACGGCCCATTGTATAAATGAAACCTTATATTTATTAAACATGCATTGGTATGATTCATATTAGAGTACTTTTTTTCTTTTTTTTAAAGTTTATTTGGTTGTATTGAATCAAAAGAATATATAGGATTTATTTTTATTTGTCTAAATATGAATTTTCATCAAGTCTTTGATATGTATGAAGTAATTAACTCTAAATTTTGAAAAGTTTAGTGATTATGGGATATGAGTATATTTTAAAAATAAAATAAGATAATTACATTCTATAAAGGTGTTTGTATAAAAACCTTCATTTGAATTGTTGAAGTTAGAATGTAATTTGGTACCTCATTTCAGTTATGGTAGATGCAATTAAGTGAAAACATCATTTGAGTCACTTTATTGAGTGTTTTGTCTCATGCTATCGCTTAGCAGAATTATTTTTATTTAAACGAAAATATCATCTGATGTCTTTATCTAAGTGATCTTTGATTGGTTTGTTGGATGTATTTATTGTATATACCAATGTTTATATAAGAGTGTTTGATTATGAGCTTGAATGATTATTACTTTCAATGTATGGGATGTGTGTGGATATATATATATATATATATATATATATATAATAAAATCATTAAATAGAAATCAATTTTAAAGACAAAAAATAATTAATTTCTATGTTGACTAAATTAGATATTATTTTAGAGACTAAAAACATTATTACTATCTAAAGTAGTTTCTATTATTAATAAAATTTATAAATTAGTTTCTAAATTGGTATATACTTAGCTACCCAAGTTTTAGCTATCAACTTTAGAATCTAAAGTAATTAGTAGTTAATAAGATACCAATTTAGAAACTATTTTATAAATTTTATTAATAATAGAAACTACATTATATACTAATAATTTTTTTTAGTATCTAAAATAATATCTAATCTATTCAATATAGTAACTAATTATTTTTTGTCTCTAAAAATTGTTTTTATTTAATGATTTTCTTGTAGTGAGATATGTATGCATGAAATTGTGTACTTATGTATGAGGTGTGATTTTAAGGTCACAAATATGGGATGATATGTTAAACATGGTTGGTTGTTCTTAGGTATTAAACAAATATCTATATTGTAATAGAGATTCTCTAACTTCATTGATGGTCTAAGTCACAGATTAAGACATCTAGTAGTGAGAAGTTTATTGTATCAAATCAAATGTTGGAGTCTGATGGAGTGAACAAGAACACATGTTGATGTTTGAGTAATAATATACTTTAAACCCACATTGATCCATGTAGTCGAGATTGCATACCTGATATGCTAAAATGGGTTAGGTGTTAAATTTATGGTAAAAAATGCTTAATATGAGTCATTTGAAAGGTGTTTATAGATATTCTTTTATTAATATCATAGTCATATGGATCTCTATGTAATCTGTATGTATATGTTTTTGTGTATGATGAAAAGAACTGAAGGATTGTGTCTGATTATGTGACCTAGTGTTAAATTGCATAAACTTAGAATTTATGGATTTCTTATAGTTCATTTTAGGAACTTACTCTTCTATTCATTATTGTCTATGTATAACCTATATTAAGATTTTTTTTTATCAGCGAATAATAAATAGAATAAAATGAGACATTTCAGGGGTGTCTCTACCCTTATACAAAAAGACCCATACCAACCTTCACGATACCCAACCAACTGAGGTTCTAACAGATTCTACAAAACAACAGTCAGAATAACATAGACATGTCTAGATAGATATAGGCATGATCATATCATAATACAAATACATCATCCCTCCAAAAGAATTAAGTTCTCACAAAAGAAGACAGAAGAAAAACACCCTAAAATACACCCTTCTCCATCAACTAAAAAAAATCTTTGCTAGCAAGCTGAAATAAACCAATCACCCAAGATTCAGAAAAATTAATACGGAACTAAGAGAAACTACGAAAACTAAAATATTGAGCATATAAGTGGACTCAAGTGTAAACCCTAAACTACATATAAAGGGGTGATATGGAAGGACGTAAGAAAGTTGAAGCATTGTTCTCATCTTTCATATTACAATTTTATATTAATATATTTTGTAAAGATAAACTGTGATTGTTGAGTTGAAAATTGTAGATCATATACTATTTTAACTATAAATTTAAAATATTTAGCCACCTTCTTTTAAAATATTGACGAAGATGCAGAGGATGAAAATGTAATTGTGTAATTAAGATAAAAAAAACCATTAGACACCATAGATCGGATATGCGGCTTCTTTAACAATATCTAATATCTTCGCAACTGTAAAAAAAAATTCTAGTAACTTTTTTATTTAGTTAAAGTTAATGTTTCTACAAAATATACAATTACACTTATATCTATTAAACGGAATTTTATGCTTTTCTTAATGGATAACAATCATATTTTAAAATTTAGTTTTATTTTTATTTTTATTTTTAATATACTGAATATTCAGAAATTTATGTTATATATGCTATGTTAAGGTATAAATAAAAATTAAGATGAAAATATTTTAATAGTCTAAATCAATAGTATTTTTTAATAGCCAATTGAAAAATATTTACCCTCTTTCTTAATTTTAATATATTATCAAATATTTCAAACAATTTATTAGACATTAAAATTGAAATGAATGTTTTAATATTTTTATTGAAAATTGTAAACATAAAACAATGACTTTTCTTTCCTTATCAATTACTAAATATCAGAAATTAACTTTTTTCAAATCATACAAAAATATATTTAAAAATCATAAAAATATGTACTTAGACACAAAATATATTAAAAAAATCATAAAGATATGTATTTATAGAGTGAATCATGATACATTGAAGATCCATTTTTTTACATCCACTTTAAACTTCCAATACATTATTTTAATCATTTTTTATATTATTTAATTACAAAAATTATTTTTTATTATATTATTTTTTGTTAAAATTATCATACCAGGAGGAGGAGTTGTATGCCACTCCCTCACCGTTCATTGGAAAAAAATATTTTTAACTTAAAAATACTTACCATTCATTATTTTAATTCTAAAACATTATAAAAGAAATATTAAAAAATCTAAGAAATGTGTTATTTTAATTTTAATTTTAAGCATTTTGGAAATTATGTCATAATTTTGTTTTTATTTCATAGTTTAAGCAAATATGAAGGGAAGAATTTGTGGGCAGCAAAGATATGCCCTTTCTTTAGTTAAAATTGTGACACTTGGCCACCTCCACTGCTACAATTTTAACATGGCAATATATTATACACATGTTTATATATTCTTCAATCTGTCCAAATTAATTTTGTTTAATTTTGTTATTATCATTTAAGTTATTTTCCCCTTATTTAATTCTTAAATTTATAGTTTTCATACAATTTATAATCAATATTTCATTATTGAAAACACAAGAACATACATAATCCTAAATCATCAAAATACTTAAAATAGTGAAGCACTTGGTAAAATTTGAAAAGACAATCTCATTAATCAGTTAAAAACTAAACTACATGAATAGCTTAAAATGAATGGAAAAATATTAAATAAGAGTATTAATACAACAGGGAATGTGTTAAAAAGAAACAATGTCAAAAGTGTGATCAATTTGCAATTGCCAACAAAGTTAATGACCAAAGCATTTACATAGAAAAATGAACAAGCCTTTGCTTCAAAACATCCCCCACAAAAGTTTATAAGAAAGGGTTGTTTTTTTACATTAATTGTGTTTTTTTATATAATAAAGATAAAAATGGTAAATTTAAAATAAATCCTATAAAATATGTTTAAATCAAAATTTACAAATCAGTTGCGTAAACCTTAAAGAACCTCTAAGTATACAAAACAATATACAACATAAAGAATAATAATAAAAACAGACAAATGATCAAACATCTGGTTCAAGTTTCCAAATCAATACGAAATCAATTCATGATATATTTATCGTCAACAACTTTATAGATAGACAAAAAGAGAGTATATGCACGCAAGAGTTTGGAATGGTAAAAAAGAATTGGAAATATTATTTCTTTAGTAACAAGGAGTGTTACACAATCATGACCAAATACTTAGAAAACTACCCTCACTAATAAGATAAATCTTATCAAAACAATACCCTAATGGTCCTAAATATATTTATTGAACATGAACACTTATGCATTGATGCAGTGTGTCATAGTTCTGGTTCTATGGATTGTTCATACTTTCTGGAGCAATATGTACGAAGGAAGAAATACATGAAGCAGGGAAGAATGATCAGAAAAAAAAAACAGAGATGGAACCGTAGATAATATTGTCAGATATAAGAAAATGATGATCTTCCTCAAGACATCACTATCCTGAAGAAGTCTACGGTGGTGCCCATCAACTAGGTCAGTGACTGTCAAAACTACTGTTGAGAACAAAAAAAGAATGCACATACTCTTCGTGAGTGACTTTGTCCACATCATTTTGTATGAAGAAGATTTTGTCAGAAAAGTTAACTCTGAAGACCTTAGAAAAATGTTAATTAAAGAGTTAGTTGTGATGAAAAATAGTTGCATATTCAGTTGATTTATATATTAGTTTCAAAGAAGAGATGTGAAGAGGAAATCAATGTAATGCATGCATGCAATTTAATTATCATTATGAGAGAAAAAATTAGTATAGTTACATCCTTGATTTTGAGGCAAATTACAAGATAATCATTTTAAATGAGAAATGATTCAACACCTTTATTTAGTATATTTAGTTTATTTACTATAATATTATATTTTTAAAATATTTTTATTTGTAATTAGTAAACAAATAAATATGTTAAATATTTAGTATTGGAGAAAGAACCTTTCAACCGACACTAAAAAGGTGGAAGAAAATACTAAATTTAGTATTGGTGTGTGAAACTGACGCACATAGCAAAGTCCTAACCCACACTAAGTGGATATTAAATATTATAATATTTTTTATGCATGGGCTTTAGCGAGTGCTTCAACCATGCAAATAAAAAAAAACTTAGTATGGACGACGCAAGAAAAATTATCCTATATTTAAGGTAAAAAAAATAATGTGTGGGTTTGGCCGACACAAACTAAAACTGAAAAAGTTAATTATAATGGACTTGACCCATCATAAGCCGACGCTTAAGTTTCAAATCTAAAATGTTTTCTCAAATTATCATAAAAAAATGTCTTGATTTGTTCAAAATTTTCCTTATAGATCTAAAGTTTGATGGGTAATACAAAGATCAAAAGTCAAAGGACTTGTTATTGAAGACATTTTCTGCTATTTATGGGTGAAAATCAATGACACTAAAAATTTTGTTTGTTGGCAAGTATAAAAGGGAGAAACGTTCAAAGGAATGACTCCTTTTTGCAAGAATGAAAATGGATAACATTACAACATTTTTGCATGATGGTGGTGAGTAGAGCAACACTGATTAATTACTCTTAAACATGATAATATTATGAAAAATTAGTGTGAATACATACATCATAAGATGTACAAAACATGATGGAACCATATAAAGTAGTATTTACAAAATTTAAGAAAATATTGCACAATTGTATTGTGATGAATGAAAGGTACCTAGGTATTGGGCAATGGTTGAAAATTTACTACAATGGTGTACTTTTACACTATTTTTACAAGAATGAACAAGTTTGAAAAATATTACAAAAGTTGGTAAGTCATGATCTAAAGACACTACTTTACTCTTTTTATAGTCATCATCCATTGATCCATTTCAAATTACAACTTACATCGAAGCCATTAGAAGGCCTCACAATTCTAGTTCAAAAAAATTTATGTAAAAGTCGTACTTACACAACTTTAATTTATATTTGCATAACTTTAATTAAACATCATCTACAACAAAAAAATCCGTAGAAAAAAAATAAATATATTTTGTAATTATTTACAACAAAAATCTATAAATAAAACTATATATATATATATATATATATATATATATATAAAATTTACTGAAGAGAGTCAAGCTTCAGATCCACAAATACACATAAAATCTTTGACCAGATGACAATTATTTTATTTTATTATAATTAATAATAATAATAATTATTAACAATAATATTTATAATAATATTAATGATATTAATATTATTATTATTATTAATGTTCATCTAATTATGATAAACTTAACGGCATCAGCATAGTAAAAGAAAATATTTATTTTAAAAAAAAATTACATTTTCAAAATAATTAATTATAAATATATAAAGTTTAAGACAATTGATTCCTGTACAAATAATTATATAAATATTGATGAAAGAGATATACAAAACTAATTATAATATTTAAAGTACACCATTCTAAATTTTTAATATTTATAATATAGTTATCAATATATAAATATTAATATTAGATAGTTCTATAAATATTAATAATTTATAGTTATTAAAAATCTGTATATATAATACAATTGCTTCATGTACAAATAATATATACACCCGTATGAATTTATTTGCTAGAGAACAAAGTTACTAAAACAAATAGTCTAAAAGTGTTGTCAACAAAGAAATTCTCAGAGTTTTATCGAAGTTAAATTCTTTCTTCAAAATTGTGTGGAGGAGTTTGAATCATATGATGCAGTAATTGTATTAATTATGTTTGAATTAGAGAAAAAAAATCTCCATCTTTTCTTGTCATAATGATTTTTTTATTAGTAAAAAAAATATGAACCACTTTAAGTGTGATATAACCTTTTTATAAAATAACTTTTTTCAAAAGAGAGACTGCATAACTCACCAAAATTTGTCAAACTCAAAACCAACATGTGCAACAGAAGGAAACACCACAAAACCACCTACTTAAAACTAGCAAAGGTTCTTGATAAAAAACAAAAAAGTTCTTGGATCAAGATACCAATCAGAAAAAGAAAAAAAAAACCGAATCACATTTAGATGTTAATCAAGACCAAACTTTTAATTGAACCAAGGAAAAAATCTCGGAATGATCAATCACTCCTCCTTTAAAAATGTGCTTATTCTTATACCTCCAAATCTCTCCAATAACTGCAATCCAAACACTTCCCCAAACAACATTTACAAAGTTTGGAATGTTGTACAATTTAAATGCAAGAAATGTGAAAAATAGTATCATTATGATCAACTGACGTCACTCCAAGCCAATCATAACACAGGTTCCAAACTAACCAAGCAACTCTACATTCAAAAAATAAATGTCTTGTTGTCTCCTCTTCTTCTCCACACATACAATAGGACATATTTCCAACTTCAATCCCTCGTCTAACCAAGTTAGCCTTAGAAGCGATCTTATTACCCAGCACCCTCCAAGCAGTAAAAAAAGCTGAAGGAAAAGCCTTGATCTTCCAAAAATAAGCAAACAAAGATGAACACTCCCTTTCACAAAGTTCCCTTAAAATATTATATGTCGAACTAACTGAAAATTTATATGACACGTCATCCTTCCAAACCCAACAATCTTCCATACCCGAGACGAGTCGCAAGCCTTGAAGCTCCTGAAGAAGCTAACGTTCTTGAACATTTTCCCAATCAAATAAACCCCTTCTCCAAACTAGTTCCCATTTCAAAGAATCATTAGCCCCATTCCCAAAGGATTCAATATTTGAGTCTTTGCCAGTACTTAAGGAGAACAACCTCAGAAATCTACTCTTCAAATCTTCACTGCCCACCCAAACATCATCCTAGAACAAGACGTTCTTCCCATTTCCCATTTCCCACATCCCACTCAACACACTCCTCAAAGCTCCTTCCCCACTCCTCCATTCTCTAAATCCCCTTCAGATCTCTCCACTAGAGAGAATCCTTGTTATACACCCTACTCTCTTTTAGACTTCTCCACCCTCCGTATTTAGATTCAAGAATCTGTTTCCACAAACCTCCCTTGTGTGAATGCAACCGCCAAATCCATTTCCCCAACAAAGCCGAATTGAATAATCTTATATCCATGATATCGAGACCTCCAACATCCCGTGGTTCGCAAACCTTTTTCCACGAAACCCTAGCAATCTTCCTCCCTTCCGAACCCCAACCCCAGAGAAAATTCCTCTGTAATTTCACAATTTCATTCAACACCATAGCAAACACTTTATACAAAGAAACATAGAACAATGGTATTGGAGAGAGCACAAAATTAAACAAACAAATCTTCCCTGCCAACGACAAGAATCTACCCTTCCAACTGCTCAGTTTGCTTTCAATTTTATCTAACACTCCGACCCAAAACACGTCTCTCTTATGAAACCCTCCCACAGGCAGGCATCCCAGGTACTTAAAAGGACTCTTCATCACATCAAAATTGAGAAAACACACTTTATAATTGGCTTTGCAGAAGAACAGAGTGTCATCTGCAAATTGAAGCATATTAACCTTTATCTTCTTATTCTCGATAGCCAGACTCTCGATCAGATTCAACTCGACAGCGTTCCTTGAAACACCTGCCAAACCTTCAGCCACATTTAGAAACAAGAAAGGCGCAAGAGGATCACCTTGACGAAGACCTTTATGAGGAATGAACTCCTTTGTTGGACTCCCATTTACTAGCACTGAGACAAACGAAGATTCCAAACACGCTTTAATCCAACTGATCCATTTATCACAAAACCCTAACCTTCCAGCATGTAAAAGAGGAACTCCCAACAAACAGAATCATATAGAAAAACCCAAATGGAATTATAGTTATTATAGGTAGATTGGAGATTTTGTGGTTGTTATACTAAAATTTTTAAAAGATACACTACAGAGTGGTAAGAAAATAATAAAAGTGTTGCAGGGAGAGAGGTATGACACTGGAAATAAGGTATGGGATACGGGTAGATTATTTATAGAAGTGAAATTACGTTTTATTTAAGATTATTTAATTTATTTTTAAAAAAGTTAAAATCATTTTAACAATTAATACGAAGATGAAGGGGAAATATGGAGGTGCTGGGAGAATTTGCTCAATTTTTTTATACTTAAAATTTGTCCCTAATTTTTAATTAATTTTTAAACCCAATTAAGAAAATCCATTCAAATTCTTAGGCTCTTTCTCTAAACATTGTAAAACCAATTCTGTTTATTGGAGTGTGATATGAAAAGGAAATGGCAATTGCTTCCTGCACCCGATCAATTGTGATTGGCACCCGACACATTTTTTAAAATCCTAAATTGCCCTTGTCTTCTTCATTTATGAAAACATTGAATGGTGAGGAAGAAGAAGTTCATGAATGTGTGAAGCTTTGGTTTGAGCTGCAAAAGAGAAGGCTGTGCTTCGTTCATTGTTGCTAAGTTGAGTGTAAGCTTCGTTTGGCAAGTTAATGAGGTAAGTAATCCATTTTCGTTCATTTTTGGTTATTTTCTCGAGCTCAGCTGGTCCCGGATATCGGAATCCGGAATTCAAATTTTCTGCCTACGGATATTAATATCCGGAAGTCAAAATTTTCTATACGGATAATAATATCCGGAACTAGGATTTGCCTACGGACGCTGATATCCGTAGTTCATATTTGCCTTACGGATGAAATATCCGGAACTAGTATTTACCTTACGGATGCAAATATCCGTAGTTCATAATATTGCCTTACAGATATATATATCCGGAAGTTAACTGTTGATATTTTTTTGGTTATGGATTAATTTATCCGGAAGTGAAGTGTTCATTTTTTTCAGCAACCGAATGGATACAACAGAGTCATACATGGGAGTTTTAGGGGAGATTGATGTGTGGGATGGATTAGATGATGTTGATCTGGAGCAGTCAACAAGTTATAACGCATTAGATAATGAACACAGGGCACATGAATGTAGTGAGGCATTTTCTACAAATGAGGTATGGTCAATGTTGGGTTGTGAATGTTTTTTATATGAATTATTTTTAAATTTGGCATGATGATCAAGATGTTCTTTTAAATTTTTAAGAATGTTATTGTAGGTATTTCGTGATCGAGATGAGCTGTTAGATTGGGCGAGAAGTGTTGGCTATAGTTATGGGTTTGTCATTGTTATATTAAGGTCAGATACATGGACGGGCCAACGAGGAAGGATGACCTATGTATTGTTAGGTTGTGAGAGAGGAGGTAAATACAGACGGTATAAAAAAGAAGTAGATGTCAGTCAAACTGGAAGTAGGAAGTGTGAGTGTCCTTTCAGATTGCGAGGCAAACCAGTCAAAGGTGGTCAAGGGTGGAAGGTTGAATTAATTTGTGGTTCTCACAATCATGACTTGGCAGAGACAATGGTGGGTCATCCCTATGCTGGAAGGTTAAGTATAGAGGAAAAGGTTATGGTTGAGGATATGAGTAAAACTGCGGTGAAGCCAAGAAATATTTTACTAACCATGAAAGAGAGAAATGAGAAGAATGTGACAACGATTAAGCAGGTTTATAATGCAATCACTGTTCACCGAAGATCACAACGAGGTCACAGAACAGAAATGCAACAACTGATGTTGTTACTAGAGCGAGACAAGTACGTGCATTGGTGTAGGTGCGATGAGGTCTCTAATATTGTGCAAGATATATTTTGGACACACCCAGATTCAGTAAAATTGGTGAACTCATTTAACATTGTCATATTAATGGATAGTACGTACAAGACGAACAAGTATAGGATGCCGTTACTTGAGGTTGTTGGGATTACGTCTACAGGTTTGACTTTCTCCGTTGCATTTTGTTTACTAGCAGCAGAAAAGGAAAATAATTTTTTTTGGGCCCTTGACAGACTTAAAGGGTTGTTTTTAAGAGTTGATTCATGCCCTAGGGTGGTGGTATGTGATAGAGATGTTGCCTTAATGAATGCAATTAGAATGGTGTTTCCTGAAGCTTATAATTTGCTATGTCGGTTTCACATTGATAAAAATGTGAAAGCAAAATGTAAAATGTTGGTGCATCCAAGAGAGGCATGGGATCAAGTAATGGAAGTGTGGGGATCTGTTGTGGATTGTGATATTGTTGAGGCCTTTGAAGATCGTGTCAATGCTCTTCGAGTTGTCTGTTCTCCATGGCCTATATTTGTTGATTATGTGATGGATACATGGTTACGTCCACATAAAGAAAAATTTGTCAAGGCATGGATAGATAAGGTGATGCACTTAGGAAACACAACAAGTAACAGAGTTGAGGCGGCACACTGGAGCCTAAAGAGAGTTCTTCAGAATTCGACGGGGGATTTATGTTTCTGCTGGGATTCCATCAATAAGATGATTATTTTACAACATAATGCAATCAAAGATTCATTCCAAAAGAGTTTGCATGTGGTTGGACATCGGTTCAAGGTTACAGCTTACAAAAAATTGTTAGGTTTTGTGTCTAAATATGCTTTGAACCTTATTTCAGAAGAACTTGATAGGGTTAAATCAGTGGGGTTTGATAAAAGTAGGTGTGGATGTAGTCTTACATGTACTCATGGTCTTCCTTGTGCGTGTCAATTGGCTTCATTTGGTGTTGGTAGCATACCACTTAAATCAGTACATGTGATGTGGACTCGTTTAAGTTTTGAAGACATTGCTACTGAACAATCTTCATCTGAGTTGTCAATTGATAAAGAGTTTGAGGTCATCGCGAAGCGGTTTAAAGAGTTGGATGTTGCAGGTAAGGTTAACATCAAGAGTAAATTGCAGGATATTGCCTTTCCAGAGAAAACATCTATTTACGCACCAGATCATAAGGTGAAAACAAAAGGTGCTGTAAAGATGTCTCGTCCTACCAAATTCATGAGATCAACTAAGCGAATCCCTTCTTATTTTGAACATGTGGATTTCTTACACTCACAACATGATAGTTGTGCAAGCAAAAAATCTAATGAAGAAAGCTTACCAGAAATTGTACCAGCAAAATGTATTCCTTTCCTTGATCAGTTCCCTGTAGGGTATCATCCATATATTGTTGATGTTGTTGACGTTAGGGCTGATGGCCATTGTGGCTACCGTGCTGTTGCTGCCCAATTGGGAATGGGAGAGGAGTCATGGGCTGTTGTTCGAATGAATTTGTTAAAAGAACTAAGTGAATGGAGACAAGAATATGTTCAACTCTTTGGTGGTGATGATAGATATGAATACTTGAAGAAGTCACTTCTAGTGGAACACATGTCTATGGTACCAACCACTAAAACCATTTCATTTTTACATTGCATTTCTTTATTTAACTTTGTTTGTCAATTGTACTTGCAGGCAGGAACAGATAAGTGGATGACAATTCCAGACATGGGATATGTTATTGCAAATCGGTATAATGTCATTCTTGTTTCTTTGTCCATGTTACAATCATTGAGTATTTTTCCTTTAAGAACCCAAGCACCAAGTAACTTCCGTCAACACCGAATCATTGCAATTGGACATGTCCACGGAAATCATTTTGTCCAGGTATAAACTAAACCAATCAAGATTGATGTGCTAAATCAAGATTTGTGTACCTTATATTTATTACCTTTATAGGTCAAGCTCAAAGATGGTTGTCCAATTCCACCTACGGATATATTGTGGGCATCACATCGTTATCCGGCGGCCCAAACTTGGTCAACATACTACACTAGCCGGATACAAGTTTATACCCAACTAATGTCCATTAGACGATATTTGTAATTATAACATTTGTAATAGCATAATTTAGATTTATGGATGTTTAGTACATTTGCAGTTGTCCTACACACAATGTTGAATTCACTGAAGTTTGTGAATACGGATAAAAATATTTGTCTACGGATAAAAATATCCGTAAGTCACACTTTTGCCTATGGATAAAAATATCCGGAAGAGTCTGCTATGCCTACGGATAAACATATCCGTAAGTCACACTTTTGCCTACGGATAAAAAAATCCGGAAGTCACAGTTATGCCTACGGATAAAAATATCCGTAAGTCATACTTTTGCCTACGGATAAATATATGCGTAAGCCAGTGATTTCTGTACTAATGATCATATTGAAACATATAAGGATCATATTGAAACATATAAAATAAAAGTAACGTGAAGCAAGAACCGATAAGGATCATATTGAAACATATAATTAAGGTTCAGATACATTGTCATGGATCAAAATATTACATAAAAAGAAATCGTAATACATCTGACATATTGAGAAATCCTAATCAATCATTCCTACGTGCATGTCTCCTGACATAAACAGCTCTTTCATCAGTCGCTCCTCGTGCTAACATGATGGCTGCTTGTATGCCTTCCCAAACAGGGCTGCCCTCCACGACATCGCCATGATCAAGTAATGGCTGCAATGTCTCTGTAATTCTACGACAAATACCCTACAAGCATGAATGACATACTATTAGAAAAAAACAATAGAAATTAATATCTTAACAAGGTTAGAAGCATACCAGAGCAGGATGTGACTCCTCATGATGACTTGGCACTGCTTCGTGATGACGTGCATCTGAGGGTACCGGTACAGGACGGTCATCCTCATCTGTATTAATCACATATGGATGTGATACAGATCTAAACCAACCCATGTACTCTTGAACGCAAGCGTCAGGATGACGTGCTATGGCATAGTCATGTATGACATAATCATTGAAATGTAACCATCGACGGTCCATTTCATTTGTATCCGGATGACCATGTCCAATTACAGATGGGTTGCGAGGGATGATCTGTGTATAGCCATACTGACGCAAAACACGTTCTGGCATGTGCAGCTGTGTCCAATTTCCAAGCCTCAAATAACCACAGAATAAGGAAATCCACTCGAATGGACGTTCTTCCCTGTGCTCGTTGTATGGACAAAACCGAATGGAAGCTGGTGTCAATGTATCCAACTGTGATCGTACAACAACAATTGAAGTACCTTTTCCAGCATCATACAGCCTGCACCGAGGTTGATCTTCAGAATACAATGCTTGCATACGTCTCATCCCTATAGACGGGAAATGCTCATAAATCCACCCCTGCAACAATGTTGCATAACCAGCTAGTTGCTTTGTGTTTGCATAACTACAATCTCCTAGCTGTTCATACATGTGAGTTAGGGCAGCTGCTGCCCAAGAATATCCCCCGGTAAGCCTCAAATCAACAAAAAATCCAAGATAAAACACACTTACTGATGTAGCACTCTTGTCCGCAAAAATAGTGCAACCGACAAGGTGAAGTAAGTATGCTCTGGCAGCCACAGTCCACTGCCTCCTTGAGCATGCATCTTGATACACTTCTCTTAACCAGCTAAGGCGCACATGAGCTCCCCGACAGTGTCTTGTTTCTTCAGATGCAAGTGCATGGTCAACACGGAGGGCTTCTACCAATAAATCAGTCGCCGAATCAGAATCTAAGGTTTCCTGTGTGTAAAACTGACCGACAATGGGTAAATGTAACAAATTTGACACATCATCAAGAGTGATGGTCATCTCCCCAACCGGTAAATGAAAACTGTTTGTCTCTGCATGCCACCTCTCTACAAAAGCACACAGCAGTCCTCGGTCTAGACTCTCATAACTAGCATGAAGCAGACCACCTAAGCCAGACAATTCTACAGCAGCTTCTATGCGCTCATGAGGTGCTCCTAACTTATTTATCTTCCTCCCATGTGAAACGACCTTCAACTCACCACGATCCTACAATAATCAACATATATCATCAATAATCAGGAATACATAACAAATACAAAAATTTATTTTTCATTACTTACCAAACCATCCCACAACTGTTTGGCTACGTGATGTTCATAATTAACAAGTAAGGACTTATCCAATGGCCCTCCTGGATAGCCTTCATCATCAACTTCAACTTCTTCTTGTTCAATATAATCTTCAAACTCTTCATTTGGAATTGAAGTACTAGACCCACCCCGTTTTCTTCTAATCGATGCAGTTGGACGCACACGATCCAAATTAGAACTTCCTCCACCTCTAATCCGCACCATCTTACATTTCATAAAAGTAACATTCAATCCAACATATATAACAAAATTATAACACATATAGTTTAAAACACTTGTGAAAAATTTCACACTAATACGGATATTAATATCCGCAGACCAATAACAACAATCTGGATAAAAATATCCGCAAGTCAAACGTAGCTTACGGATAAAAATATCCGGAACCCACTTTTGAATTACGAACAAAAAAATCCAGAACCAATTCTTGCACTACGGATAAAAATATCCGTAAGCCATTATTCAAGTCTGGATGAAAAAATCCGGATGCCAATATTCATGTGCGGATAAATTTATCCAGAACCAAATGGTGGTCTACGGATAAAATTATCCGGAAGCAAATGGTGATCTGCGGATAAAATTATCCGGAATGTACTACTCTACGAAGAAAAAACCATGAACGGTACCTCAACTTCTTTGACGATGAAGCACTCACGACGAAGCAAACCAACTCTGCTCACGGTGGCTCACGGTGTCTCCCTGCAACTTCACGGTGGCTGCTGCTGCTTCACGGTGAAGAAGAAGAAGAAGAAGAAGAACCCTATTTGTTGGGTGCTTGCATTGGGTGCAGATCATAATTTGTGTTTTTAATTTCATTAAGGGTAATATGGTCTTTTCACAAATCTGATTGGGTGCCAGTCACAAAGCATTGGGTGCAGGGAGAATGTGCCAAAGGAAATATATGCACTGGGGATTGGGCTTCTGCGATCAGACACCTCTCAATTTAGGCTAATACTATATACACTCCTCTCTTTCCTAATTAACACACTCCCCTTTCAATTTCTTTTCCAAAAATGGCCAAAATACCCCTTTATCTGCTCCACATCTCCCAACTCCACTGCTGCATTTCAACTCCTCCCTTTATAACTATCACTCCCTTTAGTCTATTTTTTCTAAATTAAAATAAAAATAGTTAAAATATGAATCTTTTTATTATATTATTTAAATGATATAAATATTTACTAATATTATAACTTAAATATTAATATTTACAAATTAAATTTTAATTATTAATTTTTTTTTTCATTTATCTAATTATAAACATTAATTAATCAATTAAAAATTTAAAAATATTTATATAATTAAATATATTTTTAATATATATATATATATATAATGATATAAAAAATCCTTTAATTTTATCTTAGAAGTGATGGTTGGTACCAAGGTCTATATATTCTCCATTGATAACCTGTTATGTCATGGTCTATGTATGTGCTTCTTAGTTACTGCGAAATTAACATCATAAATTTAAAAAGTCTCCTCAACAAAAATGGGTTGTTTCACTCAATTTTAAATCTATATTACATAAAGTATGAATCTGAAAATACTTTACTTTTATAAATTTGATTAGTCTTAAATTTATATAAAATATTCAAAAAAACCTCTTATTTTTTTTTTAATTTAATTATAATATTTTATATAATTAAAATAGCATTTGAATATAACAAGGTTCATGGTTTCCTTATTAAGGTTGACATGAGAATTAAAGGTGAATGAAGCAATGAATGTTTTGACTTGTAAAATTTATAACATTTAATACTGTTGGTTGCCTTCAGGAATTAATCCTAAAAAGAAGAACGCCTGATAACCACTGAATGTATGTCCAAATATTATTATTTTTACCATATATGATATTTTTTTATAAAAAATTATTTAATAATGTTTTTTTATGAAATAATTTATTTTATAAAAAATATTTATTAAAATTTAAGATTTTTTTTAATCTAATAAATTCAAAATATTATAATATTATATATATAAATAAATTTTTTAAACTTAACTAAACGTTATAAACCAATTTAATTACCAGAAGAAATTTATGAAAAAAAAAATAAACAAATTCTTACTTGAGAATATAATAGTAATTAAAGAATCATTTGTTCTAATTTAATCTCAAGCACCTCATACCGTGTCATTATGCCAGTTGAATGAATATTAAATATAATTAAATATTTTTTTAAGTTATCCGTATAACTTATTAAAATTTGATTTATCACATTCTAAAGTTAACTAAGATTATATCATATATTATATATATTATTCTTTTACTTACTTAATTTATAAAGAGTATTTTATATCTTGATTATTATACTAATTTAATATTGAACCTATAAGAAAAGATATAAAGAGTAATAATACACAGAAAATTATTAAATAAAAATTAATTTATGAAAAAAATAATTAATTCATTATATTATTAAATTAAATATTATTTTATAAATTAAAAAATTATTAATATTTAGATTAATTTCCATTATTAATAATATTTATAAATTATTTTTTAAATGAAATATTTAATATCTAGAAGACTATTTTTTAACATATTTGAACTCAATTATTTTATTGACATTTGTCATTTTCTTAACGTAATAATTATTTTTTTTATTGATATCAATGTTATCTTTTATCAATAGAAAAACCTTAAGCCAACATAACTAGGATTATTTTTTCTCAATGTCAATTAGGAAAATTTTTCACTTGACATTAATAGCAAAGTTGAAAAAAAAAAAAAAGCTTTAATCAAGAACGTTGTAAAAATGATCTCGATCAATGTTAATCTCAATATTGTGATCCATTAAAAAAAATAACATAAATAAAGTTCAATTAAAAAAATCATCAAAATTAATATTTTTAAATTATTAACAATTATTTGATTTTTTTATTTGAGGTAATTAAAATATTTTATCTGAACAAAAAATAAAGTTTAATAAATTTAAATTGCCTTACCTTTGAAAAATTAAATAACTTAAAATGATATAAATTCAATTTCAAAATATTTGTGACTTCACAATCTAAGCGCAAGGTTTTCACTTTTTAATTTGACCCAGTTCATAGAGCTTGATATTAACCCACGCGGGATCAGAGTAAAAAACTCACGTGAGAAAAAAGCCCTTGGCCAAGGACTAACCCATGAGCTAATTTTTTAAGTAAAAAATATGTATTTAAAAAACTTTATATACATAAAAAAAGTCAATTTGCCCCAAATTTTAGTGATTCATAATGTAATGTTGTTTAAATCGTTAACAAATATCAAAATTATGAGAAGAAAAACTTATGTTTTTAGAAGGAAAAAAGATCATAAGTACAAACATTGTACTATCTTTAACTCTTCATGTAATGATTAATAATTAAAAAGAGTAATAATAATGATAATATTAAATAAAATTACAAAATTAAGTTAAGTTAGTATAAATTATATAGAAAGACCATCAACTAAAATATATTTCACGATTAAACAGAGACATTTTATAATTTTATAATATTTTATTAAAGAATAAATGTATATATATTTATTGTTGTATTTACTCTATCTTGATATATATAAAATATATCTTAATATATTATATTTATTGTTTTGTTTATTTTATCCTGGTACAAAATATATCTTAATGTATTAGCAAATTGGTATGGGATAATAAATTAACTAAGGATATAAATAATTTTACTAAGATAAATATTATGTTATATTGGTAATGGATCGATAAATGGATTTGGCGAATGAGGTCGAATAAGGGTGGTTTGTGGAAGGAGGATCTTGTTTCTAAGTATGGGGGTTGGAGAAGTTTGCGAGAGGTTGGGAAGAATAAAAAGGATTCCTTTTGGTGGAAAGATTTGAAGGAGGTTTGAGGTTTGGAGGGTTGGGGCCAGAATTTTGAAGATGCTTTTAAGTGGAAGATAGGATCCGAGAAAGAATTCTCTTTCTGGGAGGATAACTGGGAGGGTTGTGGTGCTTTGAAGAATGTTTTCCCGAGGTTGTACTCCCTGAGTCTGTTAAAAGCTTCAAAGGTGGCAGATTTAGGGGTTTGGATTAACGGTGTATGGGTCTGGAATTTTCTCTGGAGAAGGAATTTATTTGAATGGAAAAAGCAATCAATGTGTCAAATTTTCCAGGTAATCCAAGGGTTGAGTTTTGACTTGGATAAGGAAGATTGTTGGGTTTGGAAGGGTGGGGAGGCAGTATCTTATACAGTTAATTTAGCTTATAATCGTCTTATGGGGAGTTGGGAAGGGGAGGATACCACCGCATATAAGCAGTTTTGGAGGTGTAAAGCGCAACCTTCCGCACTCGTTACTACTTGGAGGGTGCGGGAGAATAAGATAGCCACCAAGATCAATTTGGAAAAGTATGGGATCGTGTTAGATAGTCCTTTATGTAGTTTCTGCAGGGTGGAGGAGGAGTCTTGTCAACATTTGTTTTTCGAGTGTAGATTTGCTTGACTAGTTTGGAGTCACTGCTTTGAATGGATTGGATTGCAGTTTGTGTCTCACAATGTTCCTTTGTTGAACTTTTCGCAGTTCAGACTCAGAAATGATTATGGCGATGTATGGGGAGCGGTTTGGATTTCAATGGTAAGCGAATTGCGGAAGCATAGGAACAATGTAATCTTTAATAGGGCCGTGACTGACGTTTCAGAAGTTTTTGCCTTGGTTCAATTAAAGGTTTGGTCTTGGGTCACTGCCAAGTCTCATGCTACGCTTTTCTCCTTTTCTGGCTGGTGTCTTGACCCTATAGTCTGTATGAGGATGATTTGTTGAAGTTTTTTCCAGGGGTTTGTTCTTTTAGGTTGGATTTCAAAATCTAGTTAGGTGAGTTGGCTTGAGTTTTGTCTGTATACGGGTTGAACCACCCCTAAAGTGGTTCACATTTATTGATTTTTTTATTGCCAATAAAAAAAAGTTATAATACTAATAAGGTGGACAGGTGAGTAGTTAATTGATTTGAGAAATAAAAAATTGATTGTTTTACATTTTACAAGTAATTTTTTTTAATAAACATATAAAACGAGTAAATTTATTGAGCAAAATTTCCTAAATAAATTATATATTCATAAAAAAAATTTAAAAATGATATTTGTACTTTCCCTTTTGTTTTCTATTATTTATACTAAAATCTTATTTTAGTATAACTTTTACCGTTGTTATTATGTAATAATTTAATAAAAATAGATTTATTTAATAGATGAATTGAGTTTTTCTCTGAAATGGTGTATGAATGGTTTAATTTTAATATTAAATAAAAATAACTGAAATCATATATCATTAAATAAAAACAATAAACATGACTTTAATGTTAAATAGAAATAATTGAAATTGTGTTCCCATGATTTATTCAATATCATAATATTTTTTTTATCTTTTTGTTTATTTTTGTAATATCAAAATCAAATTTCACTATTTTTGTGAAAAACTGTTGGAGTGAGTGTAATTTTGAATAGTGACGTGAACAAAAGTTTTATAATTTAAAGCCTTTTCTTTTTCTTTTGAAGACAAAAAAAAAAAAGTATGAAGTAGGCTACGATTTAGTTTGTTGTATTACCTTTTTGTAAAATTTAACTTTTTTTCAAGATTTCACTAAAAAAAATAATAAATTAAAATTGGTCAAAAATTGATGTAAAGAGACGAAAGTGGACGTTTATGTATGGGCAATGTGTAGACCTTTCAATAGACACTAAAAAGGTGGAAGAAAATATTGAATTTTGTATTGAAGTGTAAAACTCACGCACATAACAAGGTCCTAACCCACACTAACCGGATATTAAATAAGATAATATTTTGTTTATGCATAGGCTTTAGCAAGGCCTTCACCCACACAAATAACAAAAAAATAGTGGAGTCGGTATGGACGACGCAAGAATAATTATCTTTTGCTTAAGGTAACAAAAACAGTGTGTGGATTTGGTCGACACAAACTAAAATTGAAAAAAGTTAATTATAATGGACTTGGCGCATGCATAAGTCAATGCTCTTAAGTTTCAATAGAATTTTTTCTCAAATTATCATAAAAAAATATCTTAATTTGTTCAAAGTTTTGCATCAGAATTCAAAGGAGTTGTTATCGAAGTTACTTTATGCTATTTATGGGTGGAAACCAATGGTACTAGAAATTTTGTTTGTTGGTAAGTATAAAAGGGAGCAAAGTTCAAAGGAATGACTCTTTTTTACAGGAATGAAAATGAATGTTACAACATTTTTGCACGTTGGTGGTGAGTGGAGCAACAATGATTAATTACTCTTAAACATGATAACATTATGAAAAATTGGGATGAATACAGACATCATAAGATGTACAAAACATGATGAAACCATACACAATAGTATTTACAAAACTTTTAAGAAAATATGTGCACAATTGTATTATGTTGAATGAAGGGCACCTAAGTACTCGGTAATGGTTGAAAATTTATCACTATGGTGTACTTTTACACCATTTTTACAAGAATGAACAAGTTTGAAAAATATTACAAAAGTTGGTAAGTCATGATCTAAAGACACTACTTTATTCTTCTAAAGTCGTCATCCATTGATTCATTTCAAGTTACAACTTGCACTGAAGTTATTAAGAGGCCTTACAATTATACTAATTTTGATTGTATGTAATTCCAATTTTTCTTGTAATGTTTGGTGATTGAAAGAAAACAGGATAAGTACTTCTGATTTAAAAGCCCATATTTACAACTTGGTTTTTGATATTGTACAACATACAAATCCAGTCCTTTGATAAATTTATTACAATATTTTATCTCGTGCTGTGACTACAAAAACATCTATATATGTTCTATGTATATTTCAATTTCTTAATATAATATCTTATCATCTGATGAATTATTTATTTATTTTAATATTAATTTTAAAAATAAATAATAATTTATGGGATAAAAATACCTATTAATGCCTTTGGGAAAGTAGAGTAGTGTCACAGACGTATGCTGCCACTTTTCTTATTCTACAACTTTGCTACTTATTTCTTCTCTCTCTTACACATTCACTTCCTCAATCACGAACTCATTCAAAAGGCCATGTTTCATTTCTCTCTCCTTCATCGAGTTTTTCCTTCCTAATGTCAAATTCCAGAATCTCTGCTATTTTTTTATTGTTCTTCTACTATGTCTTTATATATATATAAATCCTATAAGATGATATGTGATTCCCAATAAATTGAAGTAATAGAAAGTGGTTATGATAAAAAAAAAACTATTTTATAAGACTTAAAAAATGATGTATTTACTGTTTAGAAGGTTGAGCACATGTTGCACATCCATCCATACATGTGCCAATAATGCAGAGTTGGATGAGGTGTTTTGTGACTGGTGGCGTGTACCAGTTTGTGGTATATGAAGTGATGCATGAGAGGGAAATGTGGTGGAGCTCCAGAATTTGTGTATAGAAATAAGATTACACCAAAGTCTGGTGCTTACATAGTTTTTCTACTTTAAACACTTAAATCATGTCTATTCCACTCACCATGTCCATCCCTGCTTCCTACAATGTCTCCTCTTCTTCACAGTTCCAAGTGTTTCTTCATTTTTATAAAGCTTTTTACAACTAAGAAACAATTGAGAAAACTAGTGATAACATGATTCATAAACTACCCTAATATGAATTATTAGTCTCTATGTTGTCTATTATTCTGTATACATTTCAATAAAAGTGAATATGAACCTTGTGCATGTGAATGCTTCCCATAGGATATATGATTGATCAAGAAATTTCACTATGACTAAAAAGGCTTTGCATTGAAAAAACAACCCCGAGGATTAGTTGTAACTTTTCACATATCAAATCACACAGAACCAACAAGATGTTTGTGAATTGAATAATATATTAACATATTTAGAAATACATGATAGTATTTAAAAAAGTAAAGGAAAGACATGAAGAAAGGATGCATTTAATTGAGTGGAATGAGTTTTATATCTTAAACCAAAGCAATGAAAAAGCAGCGTGAAAAAATAGAATGGTAAAACCTATGAAACAATAAAGAATAGAATTAGAAGTGGATTTGTACTGAAACAATAAAGAATTTGTACATAGAATTACATTATTCTACATTGAGATAAGGTTGTTTTGTTGGGGAAGCAGGACATGTCCATGAATATGGCAAGAAAGAAGACAATGAAAAAAAGGGCAGAATTGTTATGCATTAATCACCTACACACTCTACTCTGCTATGCTCTATAAAGTTTAGTTTACTTTGTAGGGTGGTTCCTAACATAATTGTTGCAGACAAAAAGGCTAGGCTTGTTTGCTTGACTCAGTGTAGACCCTCACACGCACCCCTGCTCTCTCTCTCCTCTCTTATTATTATTGTTCATATCTGCAACCTAAACATAAAAAAATAACATAACCCGAAACAGAATCTGCAACCCGGAATCTGCAACCCAACATAACCCGTGTAAAGAAATTCTTTGCAAGCGTAAAATTGAGTTTAGCAAAATTTGCTCCAGGCAACCTAATCCCAATACATAGATATATCTAATCGCAATCCCTATAATTTCACTAGAAATACTTACTAAAGAAAAAAATGAGAAACAGTGACTACAAAAGGATTAAATTAGAAAACAGTATACAAACAAATCAATGAAGTAGAATCCAGAAACGTGTAGATAATAACGTGTAGGCCTTGAATTTTAGCCAATATATGTATGAGTAAACTTGAGAATTCGGTTCATTCTACAAAGAAAAAGCACATCAAACTTGTAATTTATCACATAAACAACTCAAACAACTGCAAAAGGATCCTAATGCCCTAAACCCAACCATAAACTGCAAGATGCAAGATAATAATAAAGAGGAACCTAAAAGATAAGTTAAAAGGAAAAATTATGCGACTGGAAAAAAGAATAATAGATGTACCGGAAAAAATGAATAGAAGCAACACTCAAGCAGATCAGGCAATAACATTAGATCACGAACTCCAAATTAAATTTATCACAGCAGCAAAGCCATACACAATATTTGTTTCACAAATTAAGAACCACGATAGATTGCACACGGCTTCAAAGAATAGATTTCGAAGACAGAAAGTTAGGGCGCGCGAGCACAAACTTGAACAAACCTTGCGCAGCGGCGTGATGGCGGACAGTGAAGGGAAAAGTGAGTGTTTAGTGAAGGTCAAAAGAGGAATGAGAAAAAAAAAACCGCAGGATTTTTATTCTGAAGGATTAGGCGCTTTTACGCCTGTGTATCCACATTTTATTTATTTATTTTTGTTATTGATGAGTATCTTTATTTATTATTATTATTACTAGTGGACGTGCCTCTGTCGTATTAAAATGTGTGTCTGTGTCGTATTAAAAAGTAATTCTTTTATCAAATATTCTTTTGTAAATTTATATTCTCCTCTTCTATTTTTAATCATAGTTTTATATTCTTATAATTTAAGAGGCCACCTCACCTACCACTTTTGCTAAACAATCTTTGTTCCATAGTGATATAGGAAGACCGTGCATCTTACCCATACTATTTTGTGGCCAGCTAGATATTCTTCAGACCATGGATTGATGACTTCAAATATCAACACAAGTTTAACATACACTTTAACAAGCATGGCTGGTGTTGATAAAGGAAGGAGGCTTGTTTCCGACAATGAGACGAAGAATAATAGGCAAGAAGGTCATGAAGGTTTCAGTAGTAATCGTGAAGCAAAGCTTAGCTCGAACGACTTCACAACGTTTTTTTTCCGCTAACTTTCCAAATGGTTATGGTGAAATGGACATGATCAAGGTGTTCCCTAGATGGGCAAGGGTAAAAGAAGTTTTCATTTCAAGAAGACGTAACAAATGGGGGAGAAGGTTTGGGTTTGTCAGATTCTTTGAAGTGAGAAACGTGAGGCGTCTACAGAGGGACCTTGACCAAATCTACATTGGTAACTTGAAACTGCACGTGAACATTCCAAGATACCGGAGGAACGAGGCGGATTCAAAAGGGGCGGAGAGAAATCCCAGGGTTGATCAGAAGGAGATGGGAAGGAATTTCAGGAAGAGGCAAGTGGAGACACATGGTGTAATCGAAAAGAAGAAAACAAAGGAGGTATGGAAGGCTAAGTTAGGGAGAAAATCCTTTGTGGAAGTTGTCAAAGGCAAAGCGCATAAGAGGTGGAAGGGACTCGTAATCAATTCTGAATGTCAAGTTTTACCTTGGATGGTGAATAGTGTGATTGGGCAGTTTAGAGCAGAGTTGGGCTTTGAACAACTGTGTGATGATTTTGTGAAAGGATGTATGAGCATGGTGAGAGTGAGGTTCTTGGGGGATAATCGAGCTTTTCTAACTCCTAAAGAAGGGGAAAGTATGGAAGAATTGATTAATCTTAATAAGGAGTGGTTTGAGAGTGTTTTCCAAACCATTGTGCCATGGTCAGAGGAGTATGTTGTGGGCCATAAAGTCGTGTGGGTTAGATGCTTTGGGTTACCGTTGGCATTCTGGAATAAGGATTGCTTCTACAAAGTGGTAGGAGAGGTAGGTTCACTTGTATCCATTGTTATTTCAACGGGACTGTGGGAAAATTTGGAGTTCGCGAGACTCCAGATACGCCTGTCGACAAACAATAATGCTAAGCTGGCTAAGAGCATGCAGGTTAATGATCAAATTTTGAGTATCTATATTGAAGAGGAGCATCCAATGAGGTCTGTGTATGTGTCACCACAATTACTTTGATTCTTCGGATAGTGTCTCCTCTTCTGAAACCTTAGTTGAGGAAACATCCTTCTCGGAGAATAGTGGTGAGGAGGAGGTAGGGTGCGAAGGGGTGTCTCGGCAGTCAGAGGGGGAGGAGGAGGGAGGTGAGGGTCTAAGTCCATATAAGACAAGTGTTACCCTTTATAAGGGACCTACTATGAATAGTGGAACCTCTCAGAGAAAAGTTAACTTGGGTTTCACTAATGAGGAAAGTAAGGGGCAGAAGGATTTTGTGGACTTTGCTTTCTTTAATCAGTCTGAACAGGCATGCCCCCTTTCACGTAAGTGCCTATCTATACATGCTGAGTTGGCCAAGTTGGTGATAGATGTCGAATACAAGGGTCCGCAGAGTAAGCCCAATGCCCAATTGGGCCGCGAAATTTAGGTGATGGTGGGATTTTTGAGGTGGACCAAATGGTAGAGGGGGAGGATGCTTATCGCGAAGCAAGCACTCCTGTACGAAGGGAGAATGGAATGGAAGAAGGTGTGTGCGGTAAGCAAGTAGGAGGTTCGGTGATGTATATGGGTTTGGAGGAAGGCAATAGAGTAGATTTCGGGTTGAATTTTGAAGACAGAAATTTAGGGCGCACGACCATAAACCTGAACAAACCTTGTGCAGAGGCGGCGATGGCGAACAGTGAAGGGAAAAGTGAGGGTTTCGTGAAGGTCCAATGAGGGTTTCGTGAAGGTTAGAGTATGGTTTCGTGAAGGCCACGTGAGGGTTTCGTGGGAGGAAACGTTGGATTTTGTTAATTTGAGTAAAGTTAGGGTTTTATTAACAGATAGAGGGAAAAGAGAGGGAAGAGAGAGTGAAGAGTAGATCAAGTCTAGTAAGAGTGCAAGTTTTAAAAAAAAAAACAGTTTCCAACAAGTTTTAAAAAAAAATCAGTTTCCAACAGGTTTTTTTTTTTTTTTTTTAAAAAAAAAAATCAGTTTCCAAGTGAAAACAAGTTTTTTAAAAAATGAGAATAATGAGGAATGTTCCGCGCAACAGACTAAAAGGTCCTCGTCCGCGAAGTCTTCTGCAATGCTGACTTATTTATCATTTGGACATTGATTCCTGAAATGCCCCACCTCCTTGCAGTTCCAACATGTTACACTTGAGCAATCCCGAGTCTTTGACTGACTCCTTCTTTTGTTCTTGCTCCCACTATCTCTGATATTTTTCTTACCTCTGATGACACATAGCAATTCACTAGATAATTCCCCAGAACTCCTTCTTCGGACATCCTCGCCAAGAATGAGATCACGAATCTTCTCAAAAGTGAATCCATCGGATCCCGCTGAACTGGTAACTGTTGTAACCGTTCCGGACCAACTGTCAGGCAAAGCAATAACAATAGTAAAGCTTGAACTTCATCATCAAACTTAATGCCCACTGACATAAGTCTGGCTAAGAACGAATTCATATTATTGATGTGCTCATTAACTGAACTGTCTTAACTTCGTGTCGTAGCGAAAAACAGCCACACCCCGCACCTAGCACCGCACTGTCACTGCTGCACCGGCAGAAAAATGCACGCGCCACCCTGCGTCTTCTGTCACTGCCATCGCATTGCACCTTCGTGCCGTTTCGCTCACCGCATGCACCTGCACCTGTTCGCTGTGAAACGCGATCCGCCGCCACACTGGCGCACTCCGCCGCACTGCCTGGACACGACCCTACTGCGAGCAAGCCACTTGCACAACATCGTGAGCCGCCACCACTCCTGTCGCAACCCACAACACTGCACGTCGCATCGCCTACGGCGCACGCCTGCCGTGAGTCGCAGGTCTAGGCTGTCGCGAATCCTGAGCCGCCGTGAAACCCTAACTTTGGGACGCCGCTGCAGCCCCTGGGAAACCCTAGCTGATGGAGATCAAGCTCAAGTGGACATGGAGGCCAATCATCAAGAACAAGAAGAGGTTGAGGCTCAAATGGAGGATGCCCATGGAGGTCAAAGCCCACCTCAAAGGCTTACAAGAAGCATGTTCAAAGCTTTAGGAGCTAAGGAACGTTTATTTTCTCTTTTTGTAATTTCTTTGGTTGAAGGTGCTTAGAGGGAAACATTAGAAACCTCTATTGTTAAAGCATCTTTTAGTCTTTAGTTAGGAGTCTTAGGGGGGTGCATTAGTAGATAGGTGTAGGAGTAAATAAGGAGGTGCCAAAGTGAGAGAAGAGATCACACCTTCCTCATGACTTGGATTAGGCGCCATTTTCATTTGAATTTGGGGGGAATTTTTGAATTTGTTTAGCTTGCATTTCAGCACCTCTAGGCTATAAATTAAGGTGCTGCCCTTGTATTTTTCAGATTTGAATTTTGATTAGAGAAACTATACTCAATTTTTGAGAGAGCATTGGAGAGCTTTGTGCCTTCTTCACTAGTCTTATCTTGATGGTTCCATGGTTACCTCAAGTGGCGGCTTGCACACTTATCTTGGAGTCTCCATCCTCCTAGTGGCGTGATCATCCAACCATTCCTCCATCTTCATGAGCTTTCTCTTCTCCTTCCTTCCTTCTTTTTCAATTGTTCATGTCTTAGCTTGCTTCTCTTGAATTTTCTGTTCGATAGTTTCATTTCTTATGTGTTTTGGTTCGGTCCTTTTGCTTTTTTGTTGTTCTATGTTGTTTCTTATTCATTTCTAGTCTTTATGTTCGGTTCATTTCAATTCTATGCCATTTTGTTCGGTGCAATTGCTTTTCCTTCCATTTTAATCGGTTCAATTTGACAATAATTGGAACTTCCATATGAGTTTGGGTTTGGTACTAGTTTTGGTGAGTTCTTGAACTTAGAACATTGATCCAATTCTATGAAAAAGTGCATATCTCTTATCCAACTCAAGTTGATTCCTAAGAATGTCAAGAATCATTCTCTATGTGGCTATTGGAATCACATCACTAGCTTTGGGACGCTGCTGCCGCCATTTTCACGTCTCGTTGATTAATTTATGCTGATCGGATCTCTAGTGTGTAAATGAACCAAAGCTCTTGATACCACTTAATGGGAAAAAACGCACGCGGAAGCAACACACACAATCACAAATCAACTGTAGAAAATAAACAACACATGATTTAACGTGGTTCGGTCGCCGACTGCAACCTACATCCACACGGGCAACTATTAGGTTTTCATTCTATTCTGTCGCACACCAATTACAAGTACAATGATCTCTTTAAAAAGCGATTATAAAAGGGACACAATGATTAAGCCCACCCACTAAACACGGTGTCTAGTCAGCCCAACCCAATTGGTCCTGGCTTCATACCCAACACTTTCATCACAATTAACTCTTTAATTCATATTTTTCTAAGGTCTTCATAGTTAACTCTTCCAACCAAATCTTCTTCATACAAAATGATGTGGACAAAGTCACTCAACAAGAGCATGTGCATTCTTTTTTTGTTCTCAATAGTAGTTTTGACAGCCACTGACCTAGTTGATGGGCACCACCGTAGACTTCTTCAGGATGGTGATGTCTTTAAGGAAGATCATCATCTTGATATATCTTATTTAGTCCAAAATGCTTCAAAAGATGAAATTATTATTTGTGGTTCCATCGTTGTTTTTTTTTTTTTTTCTGATCATTTTTCCTTACTCCGTGTATCTCCTCCGTCATAAGTGTTGCCCCAAAAAATATGAACAATCCTTAGAACCAGAACAATGACGCACTGCATCAAAGTATAAGTGTTCATGTTCAATAAATATATTTAGGACCATTAGGGTATTGTTTTGATAAGATTTATCTTATTAATGAGGGTAGTTTTTCTAATTGTTTTGTCATGATTGTGTAACACTATTTTCAATTCTTTTTTACCACTCCAAACTCTTGCATGCATATACTCTCTTTTTGTCTTTCTATAAAGTTGTTGAAAGGAAATATATCATGAAATGATTTCGTATTGATTTGAAAATTTGAAATCATTTGTGTGTTTTAATTTTTATTTTTACATGTTGTATATTGTTATGTGTACTTAGAGGTTCTTTTAAATTTACGTAGTTAATTTGTAAATTGTGATTTAAACATATTTTAAAGGATTTATTTTATGTTTATCATTTTTACCTTTACTATATATAAAAAAACATAATTAATGTAAAAAATTTGATGAAAAAATGAATAACACAAAATATATAGAAAAAAAATGGCATAAAAAATAAATCAGAACTTATAAATGAGAAATAATAAAAAATTTCAATGTACTCAAGATTGTAAAGTTTAAAATATTGAAAAATTCAGGAAAAAAAATTATAAAGTGGAAAGATAAGTTTTTTTTTTGGCGGTAGAATATATTTACACGTGTATAAGATATTGGTATGTTAAAATTGTAGCAGTGGAATAATTATGACATAATTTCCAATAGGTTTAAAAATTGAAATTAAAATGACATATTTCTTAGATTTTTTTAATGTTTCTTTTATAATATTTTTTAATTAAAATAATGAATGATAACTATTCTTTAAGTTAAAACTCATTTTTTTTCAATAAATTGTGTAAATACATATCTTTATGATTTTTTTAATATATTTTTGTGTGTAAATACATATTTTTATATGATTTTTAATATATTTTCATATGATTTTTTAAAAAAATTAATTTTCTGCTATTTAGTAATTGATTAGCAAAGAAAAATCATTGATTTATGTTTACAATTATCGATAAAATATTAAAACATTTATTTCAATTTTACCTCCTAATAAATTGTTTGAAATATTTTAAGGAAGAAGGTAAATATTTTTAATTGGCTATTAAAAAATACAATTGATTTGGACTATTAAAATATTTTCATCTTATTCTTTAATTATACCTTAATATAGTATATATAACATAAATTTCTCAAAATTCGACATATTAAAAATTAAAATTAAAATAAAACTAAATTTGAAAATATGATTGTTATCCGAAAAACATAAAATTCCATTTAATAGATATAACTGCAATAGTATATTTTGTAGAAACATTAACTTTAACTAAATAAAAAGTTACTAGAAATTTTGGTTACAGTTATGAAGATATTTGATAGTGTTAAAGAAGCCGCATGTCCGATCTATGGTGTCTAACGGTTTATTATCTTAATTGTGCAATTACAATTTCATCCTTTACATCTTCGTCAACATTTTAAAAGAAAGCGGCTAAATATATTAATGTTTAATCCACCCTCCTCTTAAATATTACGAAATTTATAGTTAAAATATTATATGGTCTATAATTTTCAACTAATAGGTTAAAAACAATAAATATATATATATATATATATATATATATATTAATTGTAATATGAATAATAAGAACAATATCTTTTAAGTCTAAATTTGAGTATATTATTCATAGTAGGTTATACATGGAGAATAATGAATACAAGAGTAAGTTCCTAAAATAAACTAAAAAAATTTAAGTTGATGTAATTTAGCACATAAAGATCCATATAACTAGGATATTAATAAAAGAATATTTATAAACACCTTTTAAATGACTCATATTAAGTATTTTTTATCATAAATTTAACACCTAACTCATTTTAGTGTATCAGGTATGCAATGTCAACTACATGGATCAAGGTGGGTTTAAAGTATATCATTACTCAAACATCAACATGTGTTTTAATTCACTCCATCAGACTCCAACATGTGATTTGATACAATAAACTCCTCATTCAACTTCTCACTATTAGATGTCTTAGTCTATGTGATTTAAACCATCAATAAAATTAGAGAATCTCTATTACAAGATAGATATTTGTTTAATACCTATGAGCAATCAATCATGTTTCACATATCATCCCATATTTGTGACCTTAAAATCACACTGCAGATATAAGTATACAATTTCATGCATACATATATTACTACAATAAAATCATTATATAGAAACTAATCTTAAAGACAAAAAAGAATTAGTTATTATATTGAATAAATTAGATATTATTTTAGAGACTAAAAAAAATATTAGTATCTAAAGTAGTTTCTATTATTAATAAAATTTATAAAATAAATAATAGAAACTACATTAGATACCAATAATTTTTTTAGTCTCTAAAATAGTATATAATTTAGTCAATATAGTAACTAATTATTTTTTGTCTATGAAATTGATTTATATTTAATGATTTTCTTATATATATATATGTATGTGTGTACATACATCTCATACATTGAAAGTAATAATCATTCAAGCTCATAATCAAACACTTTTATATAAAATATTGGTATATGCAATAAATACATTAAGCAAACCAATGAAAGATTACTTAGATAAATACATAAGCATATTTCTGTTTAAGTAAAAATAGTTTTGCTAAGCGATAGTATAAGATGGAACATTCAATAAATTGACTCAAATGATACTTTTACTTAAACACATCTACCTTAAGTGAGACGATGTATCAAATGATATTTTAATTTAAACGGTTCAAATGAAATCTTCTGCACTAACACCTTTATACTTAGATGTAATTATCTTATTTTATTTTTTAAATATGCTTATATCCCATAATCACCAAACTTTTTCAAAACTGAGAGTTAATTATGTTGGAGATCCCACATCGACTAGAGATTAAAGCCTTTCATTGTATATAAGTGGGTGCAAACCTCACCTTATTGAGCCGGTTTTATGGGGTTGAGTTAGGCTTAAAGTCCACTTCGTAATATGGTATTAGAGCCATTTCGAGCCTATCCTAGCGACATATCCTAGCGAGTGTTTGTGTTGGGCCTATCGTGCCACCCGCTATCGGGCCGCTATCGGACCACCCATAATATATAGTCCCACGCACGAGTTGGCAGTCTCGGCGTGGGGGGTGTGTTGGAGATCCCACATCGACTAGAGATTAGAGCGAGCCGGTTTTATGGGGTTGAGTTAGGCTTAAAGTCCACTTCGTAATAAATTACTTTATACATATCTTGATGAAATTTTATATTTAGAAAAATGAAAATAAATCCTATATATTCTTTTGATTCAATAACAACTAAATAAACTTTAAAAAATAAAATATAAAAGTACTCTAATATGAATCACAATGAATGTTTATTAAATATAAGGTTTCATTTATACAATGGGCCGTAGTTTTACTCTTATTTAAAAATAATAAATAATTCATATTAAGATTAAGAATAATTTAGTGTATTTCACTTATTTAAACAAGTAAAGATAATTTTCTCTATTTTTTTCTTTTTATTTATACGTGATGTAATAAAATACATTTTTACTAAATTTACTTTCTCTATTTATTTCTTATCCATTTTAATCAAAACAAAATACTAACATTTCAACTAGTAGATTTCGTTTGTTCTTTATAAAATATAAGAAAATGCTAATTATAGCAATCACTCTATGAGATAAATCAATAAAACAACTAAAATGAATTTAGGATTTTGAGATATTGTAACATCCTTATATTTTCCCATATCTAATAACCATAATCTTGTATGAAATATTAAAATAAATATATAACCATAATACAACTATATCTACAATTCTTTCATATACTATTTCAAATATCTCTCTCTTCATAATATTTGAAATATTTACATAAAATTAAAACAAATGCTCAAAAGAAAATAAAATATTTTCATCATCCAACTTCTCCCTGAGGAGCTTTATCACCTGTAACATCATCTGCTCCCGTGTAAAATATACGATGATCACAGATCAAAGAAAAACAACCACAAAACAAAACAAAGGGTAAGCTAGATATTTTTAAAACTTATAACATAAATATAACTTTAGACATCCACATAAATCCATAGTTTCTCATGCATTTCACATAACCATCAAGTGTCTATCAACAATTTCAATATTCATCTTTCTCATGTCAGCCTTCTACTGACTCACAACTCATAGACACTTGACTCTACTTCCGGAAGACTCGTGCGTTGACTCAGACTCAGAGATCTGCACCTGTCATATTATCTCACTGTGAAATCCACACAGTTATGCGCATAAATAATCTCAATATCATCTCTCTCCTAGTATGACAGGGTTAATTCATATAACAGGTCAAGTTAGTTATCTTTCAAACAACTTACCCATTCATATGAGCCTCCTCATCTATATGATTCCATTATCTCAAGAGAGTCGGGATATCTCCTTTTAGACAAATCCCTAGTCAATGCACATCCTAAACAATCTTAACACAGTATTTTCTTATGTCTTGATTAAAATTCATATTCTGACTCTCACAATATCCAAATCACACAATCAAATCATACTAAAGTTTAGAATTTCCAAATCACACAACAATTCATTCACTAATCTTATAAATATTTTAAACTTTTCTAAACAATTCAATTATATCTAAAAATTCACTTAAACACATAACTAAGTTCCAAATATATGCTTTCTAAATCAATCATCATCTAAAATCAAATAACCCTTTCTCATCAAACATTTCATTTAAGTAATTCAACAAAATATTTAAAAATAGTTCAACTCATTTATATTATCATTCAAACACTTCCAATTCTCAATCACAAACACTTTCAACAACTTATTCACTTTAAAATCAATATAAAATATTCAGAATTAACCATTTCAAGCAATATGTTACTTTACTCTTCAAAAAGAGACAATCCTGCAAGCAGAAATTTGAATTGGTGACCACGTCACCCCCACATCCAGATCTTCTAACCTAGGATTCTATAAAAAATAAAACTAGCTTCCCTCACCTGGACTTGAGCAGATGCTCACTAAGAGCTCCAAACCCACCAAAAGCTTAAGGATAGCCTAACCTGCATCACAGAGTCTTGATCACAAATCTAACTATACCACTAGGATCCTGAGCTAACCAAGACTACTTCTGATGATACAAACATCACATGCATGATTAATTAAGAGCAAACCTAACCAAATCAAAACTAACTCAAAGGAAAAATGAGCCAAGAATGAACTTACTCTATCTAAGATTTTGATCGGGCAATCTCGTAGAGCTCACTGCCAGGAGTCCAATGGCAGACTCTGATCGTCAAACTGATAATCAGGGAGATAAAAATCTTAGAGAGAAGGGAAAGGAAAGGAAAAAGGGAATAAAAATGAACTTAGTGCCAGGAGTCTAATGGTAGACTCCGATAGTTAAACAGACGAGTGAGGATGTCAGAATCTTAGAGAGAAGGGAGTTGAAAGGAAAATGAAACTTTTAGAGAGATGGTGGTTATTTTAAAATGAAATCTGAATAACTAAATTTTAATAAATAGCTTTTTCACTTTAATAATAAAATATTCAGGTGACATTTTAATTGTGACATTTTAATTGTATCATTTCTACTCTAAGACTATTTTTCTCGGCCCTTACCGATATGATATGAAAGTAGTTCGAATTCTAGTCACCTTCTTTGAAAGAGTTTGACCTAATTAACATCTTTCATGAGAGGGTTAATAAATATCACTCATTTAATTTGTCAGAATCAAAATCCTCAATGACAAAGAAAATAAGTATGAAATTTTTGGTCCAACAAAAACCGGGATCGGCTGGGCTCTAAATGGGTTGGACCCAAGGCAGCTGCAACAGAAGCCCAATGCGAGATAGTTCCCTGGTGGAAGTGTTTTAAGGCAAGTTCTTCCTCACTATATCAATTTCAACATCTACTCTATCCTTTTAAATTTTCCACAATTACTCTTTATAATGGATTTGCAGAGTAATTATGGATTTGAAAATCTAGAATTCAAAAAATATAATTTAGAAGTCAATTTTATTTTTTTTTAAAAAGGAAATTCAAAATGCAAAAAAATATATTCTGAAAAAGAAAAACACAAAATCTGAAAATGCATTTTGAAAAAAAAAATCAGAATTTAAAAAGTGTTTCGGAAATGTATTCCAAGAAAAAAAAAATCTAGAATACAAAATCTAAAATGCGTTTTAGAAAAAAATTCCAAAAATGTGTTCTGAAAATTCAAATCCAGAAATATATTAAAAAATGGGAGTTTCTGAAATATTTTTTTGTCCACACCTTCTTCTATTTAAGATTATTTTCGTTATTATGTAAGAGTATTTTTTGTCATTTTAAATAAAAGATTTGGTGAAGTTGAAATTAATATGGTAAAGGGATAATTTGCTATTTCATTTAATGGTGGTGGTTTTTAAGGTTAAGTTTGAAGTCTATTATGGTGATTTTTGTTTTGATTTTTTTTTTTTCAAATTGAATGCTTAATAAATTTAAAAGATATAGGACCATGGGAAAATGAAAGCACCAATAAATCACTAGAATGAAAGCAGCATTAAATAACTAAATCAAAAGCATGTTTACTATTCTTCTTCTTATTATTAATTTATTTTAGTACAATTATTTGTTTTCTCTTTACTCAAGAAATAATAATAAAAAAATCTTCTTATATTTTAAATTATGATTTAAACTAATTCATAGCGATATATCTTACATTTGAGAACTAGACAAAACAATAAGTGAAAAATAAAAATAATTTCTACTTATAACATTAAAACAAATGTTTTTTTTTTCACGATTTGTTTTATTTTTTCTTTCATAAAATTAAGAATAGAATTCTTGCTTTTCAAATCTAATGATTTTTCTTTATAATTTGTATTTTAAATGTTATAATATTTTTACCTTTTTAGTCATTTTTAAAATGTAGACCCATTATCCATACAAAAATGTCCCCTTTTGTCTCTTTACATCAATTTTTGACTGACTTTAATTTATTATTTTTTAGTAAAATCTTTAAAAAATAATAATTAAAATTTACTAAAAATTTGAATAAAATATATCAGAATTATACAAATTTTTCAAATAAAAAGCATATATTTAATCTATTAATTAGAATGTTCAAAATAACTAAATACATCATAAAAAAATACATTGCTTTTTTAATAGGGTAATTATAAAGAACATAGAAGAGAAGATATTGCTTTATAAATATAGAGTTTAATTATATACTAAATAATATATCTTTCTTTAAAGCATTCAAAGAAAATAAATATTGAAGTTTTTTTTTTAAAAAAGTGAAAACAAAAAATAATAAAAGATGAAGATTATGGTAATATATAAACACACACGAAAATAGTAAGAGAAACAACATCCTCAAAAGAAACATATTCTCAAAATAGTAAGAAGCAAACATATATAAATTTTAAAATTCTGAAAAAAAAACATATTTTTATAACATAGTAATGTTTTTTTTTCTTCATTTATGGGAAAACTCTCTTTTATTTAATCATATATGTAGAATTAGCGAAATACCTTAAGATAAAAATGTTTAAAATATTTTTAAAATGAGAGAGTAGAAAATTTTTAAAAAATAAAGATGAAACTATAAAAGGAAATCAATAACACTAAATAAAATATATAAAACGAAAAGATTGAGTCAGTAATATGAAAAAAAAATCTAAACTTAATAAAACGATATAAGTAAAAAAAAATAATACTAATATTTTCAATTGATAATAATGATAATAATGATAATAATAATTATTATTAATATTATTAATATTTTACATTCAATTATTTGTTATTTGTTGTTCAAAATCTAGCTAATTATTTAATTTAAAATAATATTAATGTGATATGAAATTATATGAATAATATGTAGTATATATTAATTCTATTAATTCATTTAAATCAATTCAAATCAAAATATACACATCAATAACTAGGTAATCAATATATAATTATGCATATTTATAAATTAAAGTAACAAAACAAATTCAGTTTCATTGTAGTATCTATACCTATATATAAAGGAGATTCTCCTCTTAACTGTTCTTAATTTTTTTTCCTATTTTATCCGTATGTTAATATTTAATTTTATTATTGTATTATGGTCATTGTGTCATTTCTTATTCCCCTCTTAACTGTTCTTAATTTTTTTTCCATTTTATCCTTACTTAATAATTTATTGTATTAATTTATTTTGGTTATTTGGACATTTTATAATTTCAAAAATTAATAAAATAATTTTTTAATTTTAAAATTTATTTTATTTGTTATTATTTAACTGGTAGGAGAGTGGAGAGAGTGATTAGTTACTTTTCTGTTTTAAATATTTTTTTTATTAAATAAAAAATTAAAGATATTTGTAATATTTTGTGGACCACTTTAGCAGGAGAGTGGAGATTTAGTACGTTACTTTTCTGATTTAAACTAATATTCTTTTTTATTAAAATTGTAGAATTTTAAAATTGATTTAAGAATCAAATTTTATGATTCTTACTTCTCACTTTCTCTCTCCTATATAAGTACCTACTTCCCACTTTCTCTCTCCTATATAAGTACCTACTTCCCACTTTCTCTCTCCTATATAAGTACCTACTTCCCACTTTCTCTCTCACTACACCTAACACATTCTTTTTTACCATACTTTTCTCTTTCCTTTTCACTTTCATGTAAAATCATACTTTCATTCTCACTTCTTTGATTAATCTTTGTTTGTGAAACCCTAATTTGACATTTGTTTCATGAAATTGTAATTGAAGTTTGTGACTAGAGGGAACGAAAAGACTCAAAAAAAGTTGCGTGCTTCGTCACAACAATAGGTAATTCTCTTTATATGCATTTCAATTTGTAAAACACTAATTTGTCTTCTGAAATTGTGATTGAAACATGTGACTAGAGGTTCTCTCACCAGAGAGCATTATGAAGAGAAGGTATGTTCTTAAATCTATGTTTTACATGCTATACTAATATTTTGTTTGTTTTTTATTTGTTAATTGTAGAGAGTTAATATTCATAGCAAAATAGAGGAATTAGAGAAGGAAAAGCTGAGTTTCGTTGTCGTGCTCACTCCCCCCACATTAGATTTAGGTGCGAAAGATGATAATAATTTAAACGAGTCTCTATACAGGTCCAAGGTGAAGAAAAGAGAAGCAGATTCATTGCATTTTCTTCTTTTGTATATAATATTTTTCATGATTTAAAGTTGATTGAACAATTGAGGATGAATTTTTGGTTTATTGTTTAATGGTGTCATATGTATTGTAATGATTGTCATATATTATTGGTTGTTTATAGACCTAATGAAAAATATTGGTTTAATTTCGATAATTAATAAAATATTAAAAATTAATTAAAAAAATATGAAACGCAAATTTTATTTAATTATTTTTTCGGTTGAGTTTCTAGTTTTAAATAAATTTTAACTATTACCAAATATTTATATTTTTACCCATAATTAATAAAATATTAAAAATTATAAAAAAAATATGAAACTCAAATTTTATTTAATTATTTTCTATTTTGAGAGACGGTTTTGATAGCAGTTTTGAATTTTAAATTTTGAAAATTATTTTTTCTCTTCACCATATGTAACACATTTGAGAAATAAAAAATGCGATACACAGGCAGTGCCTGTGTTCCCGCTAGTATATATAATGAGAATAAATCTTACAAAATCTACTATAAATTTGAATAAAATATATAAAAATAAACTACTTTCCAATTAAAAAAAATATATGATTGCGCTATTAATTAGAATGTTCAAAAATCACTAAATATATCATAAATAAATATATTATTTTATTGATGTGGTAATGGATTATGGTAATTATACAAAATAAAAAGCAAATTTTAATAAATTAATTGCTGTACAATTTAAAATAAAAATTATATATAAAATAATGATTTAATCAATCCAGTTAATTTTGATAATTATATATCTTTATGAGAAAAAAAAAAGTTAAATAAACAAGTTCATCACATTTCAAAGAAAATAAGTCAATAATGTATATTTGATTGATAATTTGGTTATGTGACAATTTTTTGCTACTATAATATTAATATAACATATGTATAGTTGATTACTAATTACAAATAAAAATCTTTAGAAAAATGTAATATTATTATACCTTTATTTTTTTTATTACTAATTATAAAAACAATGAGATGATGGAGTGAGGATTCTGAGTACAACAAATAATTACACATGCTCTATTGAAATATTTCTTATTTAAAATGATTATCATGTAATTTGAAACAAAATCAAGCATGCAATAAATAATAATTTTCTCTCTCATTAATCATTTAATTGAATGCATACACTACATAGATTTTCTTTTCACATCTCTTTTGTGAAACAAATATATAAATATATTAAATAAAAGTGTTAAATCATTTTTCATTTAAAATGATTATCATGTAATTTGGAACAAAATCAAGGATGTAACAATACTAATTTTTTCTCTCATAATGATCATTAAACTGCATGTATGCATTACATTGTTGATGGGCACCACCGTAGACTTTTTCAAGATGATGATGTTTGTGAGGAAGATCATCATTTTCATATATTTGATCTATTCCAAAGATTTTAAAAAATTGACATTATTATCTACACTTCCCTTTCTATTGTGTTTTTGGTCATTCTTTCATGCTCTGTGTATCTCTTCCTTCATAGATATTGTTCCAAAAGTATGAACAATCCTTACAACCAGAACAGTGATGGACTGCATCAAAACATAAATGTTCATGTTCAATAAAAATATTTAGGACCATTAGAGTATTGTTTTAATAAGATTTATCTTATTAGTAAGGGTAATTTTCTAATTATTTGTTCATATGATTGTGTAACACTCCTTGTTACTAAAGATATAATATTTTTCAATTTTTTTAAATATATAATAACTAACCAATACACATAAATTTATGATAAAATTAGAAAATGTGGATACAAAAAATTATGTGTATTTATATTTTTTTTAAATATATATTCGGTATCATATACACGTAAAAATGTATTTTTTATTTTTATAATAAATTTATGTGTATTCGTATTTTTTGAATATATTATTATAAACTTATATTGTAATATTCTAATTTATTATAAACTTCATATTTTTAATTTTATTATAAAATTATGTGTATTTACATTTTTTAAATATTATTATAAATATTATTTAATTTTATCATAAACTTAAATAAAAAATAAAGTTTAATAACTATAATTTTTTATAAAGTAAAATTTAAATTAATTCAATTATAGAAAACAATTATATTATCACTATATTGCATACACTTTTAGTTATAATCACGTGTGTATGTGCATTTTTAAATTTTATCATATGTACATCTCTATTTTTTAAATATTATTGGACTATATTAATAAATAAATTTAATGTTTGAATTGATAATTGATATTCATCTAATTTGACAATCAAGACCAAAATCGTCTTAATATTATATTATATTATATTATATATATATATATATATTATCATTAACACTTTGTTACATAATAAACTTAAACTCAAGTCCTACAAGTATACAACCTTAAGTGTTAATGATAATATATATATATATATATAATTACTTATAGATTTTTGTTATGTAGTTTTTTTATTTTTATTTTTTGTTGTAGATAATGTTTAATTAAAGTCGTGCAAGTATGACTTTTGCATCATAAACTCTTTTGAATCAAAATTCTGAGGTCTCATAATGACTTTGATGTAAGTTGTAATTTGAAATGGATTAATGGATGACAACTTTATAAGAGTAAAATAATGTCTTTAGATCATGACTTACCAACTCTTGTAATATCACTACAACAATTATTAGTTTAGGCAATAACATAAAACCGTGGTCTGAAGCATAAAAACCGTGGCCTAAAGTTTAGGCAACGATTTTTTAGCCGTGGTCTAGGTGAGCGTGGTCGTTTGTAACAGGCCACGGTTTTTATAAAGACAACAATTTTAAAACCGTTGCCTAAAATATTTATAAAAGCCACAATTTTAAAAGCGTTGCTTAAAGTATTGCCAAAAACAACAATACATTTTTTTAATTTTAGATAAATTACTCATAGAAAAATTCAAGATGAAAAGAATTAAGTGTTGAAGGATAATGTGTATTAAAATAAAAATAACCCAACAAAAAATCTCATATATTTTAATGAATGTGTTCAAACTACATAATCAAAATTTTTGTCTTAAAGTATAACGATAACAATCAAGTCTTCAAAATTAAAACTACAAACTCAGTTAAAAAACATAATGTATTATTTCTTTACTACCTATCAATAAGTTCATTCTTCTTTTAAGATTGTCTTCATAGTCTGTAAAAAAATACATAAATATATACTAATTAAATCTAATTCAAACAAAATAAATATAAGAACTACCAAAATATAATTGTATAAAAATAATTAATAACATGTCTTAAACTTTGATGTAACACTTTAAATAAATATAATAGTACCAAAATATATAATTCTTTGGACCTAAAAATCTCAAGGAAATAAATTATTAAAAAGGAGTTTATATGGTAATAAAAATATGAGTATTTTAATTATTTTTTAATAAGGTAGGTACAGGAGTATCATGTTATCTATACTTACTCCATTAATATTCAATATCTCTCTCTATATATAATTTTATTTATAACTTAAATTATGCAACAAATAATAAAATATAATTTTTTGTTAATTTTAATTTTAACAATAGAATGGTTAATAGTTTTTATTTAGAATTTTTTAAAATCCAAATTATTAGAATAAATTTTTTTCACAAAATAAAATATTATTAATTGAAGAAGGGATTATTAGTACCTTAAAAGTTTTAATAAATAATGACTTGGGAAATCTATTTAAACAAATGAAAATAGTAATTAACATCTTAGTTAAATAAGATCCAAAACAATTTTAGTACAATTCACCAACCAAATGTTTGTCTCCTGCATAGTCACACTCATTTGCTAACTTGAGTCAAGCAAGCATTAACTTTACAGGTTCAGTAGTATTAGCCTTTGAAGTACAAAAAAATGTTGAAAACCATGTTCGGGATGGCTGTTTGAGACCATAAAGGGATTTGTTAAGTCGACATACAATGTTCTCCCCCTGTCGATGATGTCCGGGTGGCAAGTCCATGTAAATAATTTCATGCAATGTGCTATGTAAGAAGTCATTTTGTACATCTAGCTGGTGAGTAAACCAATTTCTGGCTGCTGCAATGGTGAAGAGACACCTCAAAGTTGTTAATTTTGCTGTTGGTGAAAAAGTTTCAGAATAGTCGACACCTTCAATCTGAGTGTACCCCTTTGCGACAAGGCGCGCTTTATATCTATGGATGTTGCCATCTGAGTTGTACTTTATTTTATAGACCCATTTGCATCTGATGGGTTTCTGCCCAGGGGTAACGGTGTCAAGGTGCACGTTTGATTTAGCTGCAAGGCGGAAAGCTCTTCGTCCATTGCTTTTTGCTAATTTGGATCAAGGATAGCTTGAGCATAAGTGTGAGGTTCTTTGGTGGCTGTGATGTTAGCAAGATATGCACTATGTGTAGAAGAAAATCGTGAATTAGAAAAAAAATTATGCCTAGGATACCTGGTTCCATTCGGCCGGTCTTGGGTAGTGGTCGAATGATTGGCTTGGGATCCCGTTACGTAGTCTTGAAACCAGGAAGGTGGGGTTGATGTGCGATTGGATCGTCGAACAAGAAGGTCGGTTGGAGAAGGTTTGGTAATGGGTGCTAGACTTCTTGGCATGGGAGAAAAAGGTTGGTCTACTGGAGGTTCAGGTGTATTATGACAAGTAGGAGAAGAACGTTGGTTTGACGGAGGTTCAGGTGCATTATGACAAGTAGGAGAAGAAGGTTGGTTTGATGGAGGTTCAGGTGCATTGTGATGAGTAGTTGAAGAAGGTTGATCGAGTGAATGTTGGACAGGAGTGAGTAAGTCAATGTCAATAGTGGACAAAATACCTTGTAATGGAGGTGAGGATTGTGTATGGGACTGTTGGCAGAATGGGAAACACTTTCATGGAAGATGACATCCCGACTTGTAAAAAAAGTGTTTGCATCTATATCAAATAATTTGTATGCTTTTTGATTGAGAGGATAACCAATGAAGATGCACCGTCAAGCGCACTGATCAAATTTTTGCTTAGGTGAAACAACAGTTGCATAACATAGGCAACCAAAAGTTTTTAAGTGAGAAAGTGAAGGTGGACGATTATATAACATCTCAAAAGGTGATTTATTTTTTAGTAAAGGTGTTGGCAAGCGATTAATGATATATGTGGCGGTTAAAACGCATTCTCCCAAAATTCTAATGGTAAATGGAACTAAAATAGGAGGGCTCATGCTGTGTTTAAAATGTGTCTATGTTTGCATTATACCACTCCATTTTATTGAGGAGTGTACACACAAGTGCGTTGACATTCAATACCTTTTTTGAGAAAAAAAATTACACATAGAAATAAATTCCAATTCGTTGTCAACGCGGATGGTTTTAATAGATGCCTGAAATTGATTTTGTGCAAAAGTAATGAATGATTCTAAGAGATGTTGGGTTTCAGACTTGTGATTCATTAGAAATAACCAAGTACATCTAGTATAGTCATCGACTATAGTGAGAAAAAAACGTTTTCCAAAATGAGTTGGGGTTTTATGAGGACCCCAAATGTCACAATGCAATAGATTAAATGGAGAAGAATGAGATTTTATTGTGCTTAAAGGAAAGGGTAGCCTTGTCTGTTTAGCTTTGGAACAAATACTACAATTATTATGAATGGGAATGAAATTTTTACTGATAGGGGATAGGGATAGGTAGTAAGGAAGATGCAAGTTGTAGACACGCCGGAGAAGGATGTCCGAGGCGCTTGTGCCATAAATTAGGGTTAGTCGAAATTTGATATGCGTGGGTTTGGTTTGGAAGAGGGGACATGTAGTATAAGCCTGCATGTTGTTTACCCGGGCCAATCATCCTCCCCGTAGCCAAGTCCTGCAAAACGCAAAATGACACAACAATTTAGTGAACTGGTTATCTTACTAACGAACATGAGATTTAAATTAAAAGAGGAACGCAAAGAACATCCTTAAGAGTGATATTGTCATTGAATTTAATTGTGCCCATAGATGAGATGGGCGTAGTTGAGCCTGTGGGCAGATTAACATTTGAAATAAATGATGATGAAGTGTGTGTGAAAAATTGTGAATCAGATGCAAAATGATTGGTTGCTCCGCTATCCAAAATCCATGATTTTGTAAAAGCATAATTAATAGGCAAGTTATGGGCAAGCAGACCTGCAATACTAACAAACGTGTCACTTTTACCGTTATTGTTGAGCGAGTAAATAGCCTTTGCTAATTGCTGAATTTTCTCGGCGGTGAAGGCTTGTATGAGGTTTCTATCGGACTCGTTATTGTTGCCTTCTTTGCCATACATGATTTCTTATTTAACGGATAAAAATGGAGAGGCTGAGGCTGTCAGAGTACACCAAGATCGGTGCTCTGATATCATATAAGAAAATTGTATGTGTAACAACACTTTTTTTTAAAAGCAGAAACAACGTTTTTCCCCCCACCCTACATGATCACTTTCTTCTTTTTTCTTCCAAATCACTTTCTCTCTCTACCAACTTCTCTCCTCTCCCTTCTCTCTTAGTTTCTCACTTCATACCTCATCTATTTTAGAATCTGATCATACCACGTTGTAGCTGGCGAGTTAAGGAACATTTATACTCGATCAGATTTTCAAACAGAGTAAGTTCATTTTTACTCTAAATATCCTTTGTTCTCTGTTTTTCCTTAGGATTTAGTCATCAATCTTGGTGGAGTCAGTTGAGAAGTTTAATCCTCTCAACTTATTCTACTATATATTGAATTTTTGTTCTGTTTGGGTAACTTGCATTACGCCCGTAAATCTTGAAGCTTATTGAGACTATGGGGAATAAAATTCTAGAAGTTGCTTGGAAAGCAAGCAATTGAGGTAAGGGAAGCTAAATTTAATTTTTAATAGCACCCTAGGATAGAAGATCTAAATGCAGAAGGGACGTGGTCCCAATATTCAATTTCTCTTGTAGGGATGTTGTGTGTTTATATATTGTGTTGTTTGTTTATATATTATTTAAATTTGTAAAAATATTAGATTTTAATGGTTTAATATTTAAGTGTTGTTTTTTAATGTTAATTATGCTTTTGAATGTTGTGGATCATGTTTGGAATGATATTGTATGATGAAATGGTGTGGAATTGAATTCATACATTTGGGATAATGTATGGACTGATGTTTGTTTGTGTATTAAGTATTGATGCCTATCTGATAATAGAGATCTCCGAGCTTCACTGATGATCTAAGTCACATAGACTAAGATATCAGGTGGTGAGAAGCTGATGGGGGAGTTCATGCACACCGTGACATATGAGATACACGACTTGGGTTGTATTGAACTTATCCTGATCCTTTCAGTTGGATTCGCTGGTAATCTTTGGATCATGTGTTAGTCTCTGGTAGGACTTATTTAATACGGGTCTTCCGGAAGACGTTGTTTGTTGAATATTCTGGATGTGTAAATCCATGTGAGATTTATGTGATTGTTTTATTGTTGAGATTTGAAGAAGATTGAATAATTTGAGAAACTGATCATGTAATTTGGTTTTCTCTTTTGATTTAATTGTGTATATTATAAAATTCTATTTTCACTAGTTTACCCTTGTTTTTCTTGTTGTGTTTGAATTGCGATGACTATACTATGTACACGAGCAGATGACCATACAGGTGCAGGAGAGCCTTAGAGGTTTCAGAGTTTTATTTTGAGCTATGAATATGTAAATATTTGTATTTCTATAAATCCTAATCATGTATTAGGAATGTTTTGAAAAACTCCAAGTTTGTATAGAAACTGGTAGAACTTTTATTGTAATAGTTATATGTAAATTATGGGGTGTTACAGTATGTAAGAAGAAATAAGATATTTTTATTCTCTTATGTGTTTATTTACATCACCTTCATGTATAGGAAATATATTCTAGTGTAGGGAGACTTTCTCTCTCCAAATTGCAATCTAATTAGGCAGGGATCCACTCATCATGAAATTCTATCATTATTAAATTAATTGCATATAATTGGGTACATTATCGTTTTTTATATCAGCAATAACAAATATATAAATGTGATCCACTTTAGGGGTGGATCAACCCTTATACAATAAATACATAATCCAACGTCTAACAGTACCATCCAAACCAAACAAGCAAAAACATAGTCCACTCTAAGAACCTAAAAACCTAAAAAGCATCAAATAAACAAACGCATACATTCCAAAGGTTCCAACCAACTGGAAAAGGAAATCGAAGTAGTGCAAGATTTTGCAGAAATCCAAGACCAAACCTTTGCTTGCATCAGGGTACAAACTTCAGACGCGTCAGTCACATCCTTGTTGAAAATAATAGAATTTCTGTGATTCCATATTTCCCCCACGACCCCCACCCAAATTGTATTTCACACTTCATTAGTCAAATCAGAGGACGTATCTATCCTAAATTGAGCAAAGTTTGACTTAGGATCATTGTGGGACACGAACGACACTCCCAACCACTTGAAACAGAAACACCAGACCCGCCAAGCAAAAATACAGTCGAACAACAAGTGACGATAGGACTCTTCCTCCTTCCCACACAAACAACACAAAGAACTTTCTAACAACACCCTTCGTCTTTCCAAATTGACCCTAGTAGCAATCTCATTCTCCATCACCCTCAAAGCCGTAAATAAAGTTGAAGGTACGACTTTACAAATCCATAACTTCCTAAAAATCGGAGAATGATCCGCCTCACAGTCCCTCCTTACCAAAGAATAAGCAGAGTTAACTGAAAACAACTGATCACCCCCTCCCTTCCACACCCACCTATCATCCTCTCCCAAAACCATCCTCGCCTCAAGTAATGCCTGACTTAACTGATCTACCATAGGCTTTTCCCACTCGAAAAAAGGTCTGCGCCAGGCTAATTGCCACACCCAAACACCATTAGACCAATACCCAAGGTCGGCCACCCTAACTTTTTCGGCCGAGCATATAGAAAACAATCTCGGAAATACTCTCTTCAGCGCACCACAACCGAGCCACCTGTCCTCCCAGAAAGAAATTTCCTTTCCACCACCGACTTTCCACTCGAAACCATCTTCAAAACTTCTGCCCCACCCCTCCGAGGCCCAAACCCCCTTTAGGTCTTTCCACCAAAGAGAACACCTACTACTTTTACCTTCCCCTCTCAAACTTCTCCATCCACCATATTTAGAGATTAGAATCTCCTTCCAAAGACCACCCTTATCCGTACCCAACCTCCAGATCCATTTTCCTAGCAAAGCCAAGTTAAAAAGCTTTAAATCAATGACACCAAGTCCCCCAAGTTCGCGAGGCTTACACACCTTTTTCCAAGAAGCTCAAGCTATCTTCCTTCCTTCAGCGCCCCACCCCTAAAGAAAGTTCCTTTGAATCCTTACCAACTTATCTACCACCCCGGTAGGCAATTTAAACAAGGACATAAAGAATAACAAAATAGAAGATAGAACATACTTGATCAAACAAATCCTCCCTGCCATCGACAGGCACTTTCCTTTCCACCTGCTTAGTCTAGCCTGAATTTTTTCAATCACCCCATTCCGAAAAACCCCACGCTTATGACTCCCACCGACAGGCAAGCCCAGATAGACAAAAGGGGAACTCATCACATCGCACTTAAGAATAGCTGCAAAACTCCTAAGCGAAATATGACTCACCCCCGTTCCGCCAATTTTGCTTTTCAAAAAATTAACTCTGAGCCCAGAGGTAAGCTCAAAGCATTGCAAAATGGCCTTAATGTTGAAAATGCTTTTTGTGTTAGCTTCACAGAAAAACAAGGTATCATCTGCGTACTGTAACATACTAACCTTCACTTCATCTCTGTCAACCACCACACTATCAATCAAATTCTTCTCTTCAGCCATCCTTGACACCCCAACCAACCCTTCTGCCACAATAAGAAATAGGAACGGTGCAAGCGGATCACCTTGACGGAGACCTTTCTTAGGAAATAACTCCTTAGTTGGACTGCCATTCACAAGAACTGAAACCGACGCTGATTCTAAACACCCTTTTATCCACCGAATCCACAACTCACAAAAGCCCAACCTCCTCAACATATAGTAAATGAACTCCCAGCTAACAGAGTTGTACGCCTTCTCATAGTCAACTTTGAAGAAGACACAACTTTTTCTCTTTCTTTTATACTCTTCCAGAACCTCATTGGCAACCAACACACTGTCCAACAAACCCCTTCCTTCAAGAAAAGCTGACTGTCTCACATCTATAACTTTGTTGATCACCTTCTTCAGGCGTAGAGATAATGCTTTGGAAATGATTTTGTACAGACAACCAACTAAAGAGATAGGGCGAAATTCACCAAGCTGCTGGGGGTTTTCCACTTTTGGTATTAGACAAAGAAACGAAGCGTTTGTACCTCTGGGCCAATGCCCGTTAGCCGCAAAATCCCTCACCGTTGCCATCACATCTTTCTTAATGATTTCCCAGCAAAATTTTAAAAAATCGAAATTGAAGCCGTCAGGGCCAGGACTTTTGAAACTGTCACAACTCCAAACCGCTGCCCTAATCTCATCTTCAGAGAAGTCATTAATCAGTATATCGTTGTCAGAGCCCGAAATTGAACAGAATCTAACATTATCTAACCGAACCTGACAAGCGTCGTTCCTAGCAAACCTATCGTCGAAAAACTCTCGAACCTTGTCCTTAATCACTTCCTTATCCTCATACCATTTACCATTTACAAAAATCCCGTGCAACTGATTCCTTGCCCTTCTCCCACTTAACGGACGAGTGAAAAAACTTTGAATTAAGGTCCCCTTGCTTTATCCATTTTTGTCGTGCTTTCTGAAACATGACCTCCTCCTGCTTAAACTTAGCTTTATTAAGTTCGGCAAGAAAAGCCTTTCTTTCTTCTCTTTCAGACTCAGCTAGCCCACAAACATCGTCGCGTTCGTCTAAAACTTCAATCTTCTTTTGTACCTCCTTACTAGCATGATTCACATCTCCGAAGACTTCTTTATTCCATACTTTTAAGTCAGCTTTCAGCCTTTTCAGTTTTTCCTTAAAAATAAAAATCCCATCTCCTCCAACCTTATAGGAGTCCCAGCTCAAACTCACAAACCCTTAAATCTACTATATCTTAGCCAAACATCCAAACACCTAAAAGGTTTTGGGCCCCAATCCACGGACACCTCTTTGAGTATAACAACACAATGGTCCGAGATTGATCTGCTTAACACACACTGCTGGCAATTTGGCCACAAATCCAACCATTCCTTTGAAACTAGTACTCTATCAATTCTGCTCTTTACTAGCCCGTTTGGCTTATACCAAGTAAACTTCCTACCTACCAACGAAACATCAACCAGTTCCGAATTTTCGATAAACTCATTGAAGCCTTTTATTTCTCTGGAATAATCTAGCGTTGAAATTAAACTCTTCCTCTCCTCTTGTCGTCTAATAGAATTGAAGTCTCCAATAACACACCACACCCTTGACAATTGATTCACTCTGACAGTATTGATTTCATTCCACACCTCCTTCTTTTCCCGTAAAGAGCCAGAGCAATAAACGTTCACTAACGTTACCCTTGCCCCATTACCATGCTTCCATAAACCTTCAATCACAGAGTAGTTCCTACCATTTACCATCCTAGCCATCTGAAAAGACTTGAAAAGACTTGCTGCTCCACATTGTGAGAACCCCACCAGCACTGTTAATAGCTTTGTTCTCAACCCAGTCAACTTCATTAGACCCCCAAATAAGACACACCTTCTCCCTGCTGAAGCCCGAACTCTTCATCTCTTATAAGCATACCATATCCACCTGCTCCTTGCTAATCAACTCCCTTAAGTAGTTTCTTTTTATAGTGCCACCTAACCCTCTGACATTCAGACTAATAATCTTCATCAACAAACTTACTCTTATCTCCCTTCCATTTCCTCGTAAAAACACCTCCCTGATTTGATAATGACAATAAATTATTTAAGATTGCTCCTTCGCAACCGGGAAAAGAAAATCCGACTTCTTTACCCACACACCAAACACTTGACGCCTCATTCTTATCTGTCTTCAACCAAAAGATTTTATTACAATTCTCTATTGCGAATTGCACTGTCAGACGTGAATAAAGAGTCAGTCTTAGAATCCGATTGATGGACCAAAAAAACGTGATCTACCCTTACATCCACCAAATTATTCTCATTGAGCAAGTTATCAGCTGACACACTTCTACCCCCAACCAAACCTGCCTCCGACTTTGAAGCTAACACCGCATGGGAGGTCCCCATGACATTAGACAAATCCTTTATCTTCACCGTTTTATTCCAATGGCGGCCATCCCCGTACAACTCCTTCCTTAAATTCAGCTTCAAGGGATTGTCAGACCCCGTTCCTTCCCACAAGAACGTACAGAATTTTCAACAGCCACCCTTGCACCTGAATGTTCCAACTCTTCCAAATCATAGCCATACCCTACCGAGTCTCCTGCCCAACAAGGATCGCCCACGTGTCCCATAAAATTCCCATCAAAACCCAAAACACAATTTTTCAGGGAGGGCATAGGACACTTGCAACCATTACCACCATTACCTGCCACGTGGCAGGCTTCCATCACGTCAAGGCCCACCTTAACTTTTTCATGAATAAAAGAGTGGTTGGCACATTTAAGCACCCATTCACATTTGCTGCCCAAGCTTTGTAACCACACGTCACTTCCAACGAAGCAACATCTTCGTTAACCACATTTGCCATTAAACCATGGCCAAAATCAATGCATGCGCCGCTTGGTTCACCATTGCCACAATCAATGCATGCGCCCCTTGGTTCAATGCATGCGCCACTTGGTTCCAGACCACTCCCATTCGGTTCCTCCAAACCAATAACCGAGACCCCTCCACTCCTAGCATCAATTTCCATCCTTGCATTTAAGTCGTATAGGTGGCGCCGTGGAAATCCAATAAAGCCATCTTTAATCCCTACACCACTTAGTTCTCCTTGGGAACCAACGGCCACGGCTTCCCCATGCACCAAGCTTTCCTTTTCGAAGCCGCTCGGTGCCTCCTTGCCATGCACCGAATCATCTTCTCCAACTCTATCTTCAACATCACCACCAAACGCAGTATTGTACCAGCATACGATAATTAAGTATAATTTGATCATTATTATTTTTTTTAATAACTAACATATACACATAAATTTATGACAAAATTATATAATTGGAAAAAAAATTATGTGTATATATATTTTTTAAATATATATTAGACAGCATATACATGTAAAAATATATTTTTTATTTTTATAATAATTTTATGTGTATTCATACTTTTTTGAATATATTATTATAAACTTATATTGTAATAGTTTAATTTATTATAAACTTATGTACATTTGTATTTTTAATTTCATTATCATAAACTTATGTGTATTTTTATTTTTTAAATATTATTATAAATATTATTTAATTTTATCATAAACTTAAATAAAAAATAAAGTTTAATAACTATATTTTTTTATAAAGTAAAATTTAAATTAACTCAAATATAAAAAAAATTATATTACCACTATATTGCATACACTAGCATTTTTTAATTTTATTCAAAATTTATGTATATCTGTATTTTTTAAATATTATTGGACTTTATTAATAAATAAATTCAATGTTTGAATTGATAATTGATATTCATCTAATTTAACAAGTCCAAATCCAAAGTCGTCTTAATTATATATATATATATATATATATATTATATTTTATTTGTGAATATGGTTTTATTTTTTTAATTGAAATAATGTTTATTATTTCATTAACATGGTGACATTCATATAAACTTTAATTATATTTTGATACAAGAAACACACCATGTGTTAGTTTATATATTTGTATTTTTATTAAATAATATAATAATGCAAGTTTTATACATTTAATATAAGTGTTTATTCAATTTTTAATATAATACATGATTATATGTAAATGATAAAAATATAAAATATAAATATACAGCGCAACAACCACTTGTATGGATAATGATAATATTATTAATATTATTGTTAATAATAATCATTATTATAAAGTTAATAATAATCATATATTTTTGTATTTTCTTTCTTCTTCTTTTTTTTAATAATATTTTTTTATGTGATGGCATATGATTGTTGTTACTTGAGGTGTCAGCTTAGCTGAGATGTCAAGTTGCATAATGATGCCTGACACGAAAACTTTTTAAAAAAAAAGTTAATAATAATCATAATTAGATAAAAAAAAAATTGTGTATACTGGTTAAGGTTCTCTGTATACTTGTGGGCCCTGAGTTTGACTTTCTCCAGTAACAAAGTGTTAATGGTAATATTAATATATATATATATATATATTTACTGATTTTTGTTGCAGATAATGTTTAATTAAAGTTGTGCAAGTACGAATTTTGCATCATAAATTCTTTTGAACTAAAACTGTGAGGTCTCATAATGACTTTGATGTAAGTTGTAATTTGAAATGGATTAATGGATGACGACTTTAGAAGAGTAAAATAATGTCTTTAGATCACGACTTACCAACTCTTGTACTATTTTTAAAACTTGTTCATTCTTGTAAAAATGGTATAAAAATAAATCATAGTGGTAAATTTTCATTCATTGCCCAATACTTAGGTAACCGTCATTCATCATATTACAATTGTGCACATATTTTCTTAAATTTTATAAATACTACTGTATATGGTTCCATCATGTTCTGTACATCTTATGATGCATGTATGTACCCCAATTTTTCATAATGTTATCATTTTTAAGAGTAATTAATCAGTGTTGCTCTACTCACCACCAACATGCAAAAATGTTGTAAGATTATCCATTTTCATTCACACAAAAAGAAGTCATTCCTTTGAACGTTGCTCCCTTTTATACTTGTCAACAAATAAAATTTCTAGTGTCATTGGTTTCCACCCGTAAAGAGCCGGAAATGACTTCAATAACAACTCTTTTGAATTTTCTTCTTAGTATTACTTAACAATAACAACTCTTTTGATATTTATATGGAAAACTTTGAACAAATCAAGATATTTTTTATGATAATTTGAGAAAACTTTTTAGATATTTTAGTTTGTGTCGGTCAAATCCACACATGATTTTTAACCTTAAGTTATTGGATAATTATTCTTGGGTCGTCCATACCGACTTCACTATTTTATTGTGTTATTTATGTGGTTGAAGTCCTCACTAAAGCCAATTCATAAACAAAATATTATAATATTTAATATACGCTTAATGTGACTTAGGACCTCATTATGTGTGTCAGTTTCTCAGTCCAACACTAACTTCACACTACAAGAAAATTTTAGAAACTACTTTATATTTTTTTTAACAATAGAAACTACTTTAAATACCATTAATTTTTTATTTTATAAAATTGTATCTAATTTAGTCAATATATTATAGAGACAAATTTAGAAATAAGTAGTTAGTAGCTAAAACCTTTGTAACTAATAGTTAGATACCATATTAGAAACAATTTTATAATATTTTATTAATAACAAAAATCACATTAGATACTAATAATTTTTTAGTCTCTAAATTAATATCTAATTTAGTAAATATAGTGACTAATTATTTTTTGTCTCTAAATTTGGTTATGTTGGAGACTTAGATGAGAAAGGTAGATTGGAGTGGAGATCCTTGTTAGCATAACAAAATGAAAATGCTTTTAGACAAGAAGCAGTTATCCATCAGAAAGCCCGTCTTAAGTGGTTGAAAAATGGTGACCTTAATTAAAAAAAAATTCATTCGGTCGTTAAATGGAGGAGGGAGAGAAACATGATTAATGGTTTGTTTGTTGATGGTCATTGGTGTGAAGATAATGAGGTGGTTAAAGATAAGGTCATAGACTTTTTTTAAGGTTAGGTTTGAAGGTGCAGTTGGGCCTCAAGTCAAGCTGGATAATGTGTCCTTTAACTCTATTTCTGTTGCTGAAAATGAGATGTTGGTTAGTCCTTTCTCTGAAGAGGAAGTCAAGGGTGCTGTTTGGAGTTGTGATAGCTCGAAAAGTCCTAGACTGGATGATTTTAACTTTGGACTCATTAAGTTCTATTAGGAGTTTTTTAGGGATGATATTCTTTTGGCCGTAAATGATTTCGCTAGATTTGGAAAATGGCCCAGTGGGACAAATGCGTCGTTTGTGTGCTTGGTCCCTAAGTCGGAAAATCCACAAAATCTATGTGATTTCAGACCTATTTCTTTGGTTGAGTGTTTGTATAAAATCATATCGAAGTTACTTTCTTTAAGGCTTAAAAAGGTGATGAGTAAAATTATTGACTCAAGACAGTCTGTGTTTCTCGCCGGGAGGAGAATCTTGGATAGTGTGCTGGTGGCCAATGAGATATTAGAGGAGGCAAAAAGGAAGAAGAAAAGTTGCATGTTTTTCAAAGTGGACCTTGAGAAGGCTTATGATTCGGTGAGGTGGGAGTTTATCAGTTACATGCTTGGAAGATTAGGTTTTTGTGAACAATGGATTGCTTGGATTAAATCTTGTTTGGAGTCTGCGACTGTGTTTGTGTTGGTTAATGGCAGCCCGACTAAGGAATTCGTTCCTTCAAAGGGATTGAGACAGGGTGACCCCCTAGCCCCGTTTTTGTTTCTTATTGTGGCTGAAGGTCTAGCATGAGTGATAAGGAATGTTGTTGTGTCTGATCTGGTGAAGAGTGTGGAGGTTGGGACGAATAAGGTTAAAGTTAATATGTTCAGTATGTATATGAAACTTTGTTCTTTTGCAAAGCGTTTACCAAAAGTGTTTTCAGCTTAAAAGCTATATTGAACTGTTTTGAGCTGGCTTCAAGTCTAAAGGTGAATTTCTTGAAGAGTAGTATTGGATGGGTGGGGGTTGATGCTTATACGATCAGGTGCTTTGCAAAAATGCTTAATTGTGATGTGATGAAAACTCCTTTCAAATATCTCGAGATGCCTGTTGGGGGTGTCACAAGAAAGAAGCGTTTTGGGACGGGGTGGTTTAGAGGATAAACACGAGATTGGGAAGGTGGAAAGGTAGACTTATTTCAATGGCTGGGAGGATTTGTTTGATTAAGTCCGTTCTTTCGGCTATTCCTTTGTTTTATATGTCTTTGTTTAAAATTCCCGCTTTTGTTGTGAAGAAGATTGTAAAAATCCAGAGGAACTTCTTGTGGGGTTGGGGGTCTGGTGGGCGAAAGATTGTGTGGGCTTCTTGGGAGAAGGTGTGTGAGCCACATGAAGCTGATGGTCTTTGGGTTATTAACATTAAACTTTTTCAATATTGCCTTGTTGGGAAAATGGATTTGGAGGATGGGTTATTCCAAAGGCGATCTGTGGAAGGAGGTGTTAGCTTCCAAGTATGGGGGTTGGAGAAATTTGAAAGTGCCCATTTCAAACAAGAATGAGTCTCTTTGGTGGCGGGAGCTAAAGGTGATTTGGTCGATGAATGAGTGGGGTGAAAATTTCGAAGATCGTATTAAGTGGGAAGTTGGCAATGGGAAGGGAATTATGTTTTGGGAAGACAGTTGGGTGGGTAACTTAGTCTTGAAAAATAAATTCCCGAGGTTGTTCTCTCTGTGTGGGGATAAAGATTTGTTGTTGGAGCACTGTGGGACTTGGGAAGAAGGAGTATGGAGTTGGAAGTTGGGGTGGAAAAGAAATCTGTTTGAGTGGGAGAAATCTCAAGTATATTTTTTATGAGATTTAAGGGTTGAGTCTTGTTTCGGATATTGTTGACATGTGGTATTGGAAAGATGGTGCGTCTTCTGAATTCTAGGTTAAATTTGTGTATGGTGTATTAAGGGGAGAAAGCGATGGGGTTTTGTCAAGTTTTTACAATTTTTTTGTAGCATTAAGGCTTTGCCTGCGGCCCAGGTTTTGGCCTGGAGGGTGCTGGAAAACAAGATTGCTACTAAAGTTAACTTGGCACGACGCGGGGTGGTGGCTGATAGTATTGTTTGTTGTTTTTTGTGGGTTGAAAGAGGAGTCTACGAGTGATTTATTTTTTGACTGTAGAATTGCTTGGCTTGTATGGGTTTAGTGTTTCTCGTGGTTAGAAGTGTCGTCGGTTGCTCCCATTGATCCGTTTGCTCATTTCGTGCAAGTTTGTAAGGAACCTAAGTCTATCAACTCTGTTCTGGGAAGGGTGTGGATCTCGGTGGTTAGAGAGATTTGGTATCATAGGTGGCGTGGTGGATCATTATGAAATCTTCACTTTGGATCAATTGAAGGCTTGGTTCTAGGTAACTTCTAAAATTCCCTTTGCTTGTTTCTCCTTCTCTGATTGGTGTCTCGCCCATTTATCTTGTTTGAATTCAATATAAGTTGTCTGTTTTTGTTTAGGTTGGCAGGTATCTTTATTTTGTTGGATGTTGGTTTTGAGGGATGGTGGGTTGGTTGTTAGTCTAGGTGGTTAAGGTTTGTTGCTCTTATGTTCCTTGGTATGTTTGAAGTGTGTTTCTACTAGGTCTGTAGTGTTATATTGGTTTTGGTTCTCTCCTTGTGTTGGGGTGGGGTGTCTGAGAAGATGTGCTCTAATTTATAGGTATGTATAAGGGTTGAACCACCCTTGAAATGGTTCTATTTATTAATTCTTTATTGCTGATAAAAAAAGAAATATAAAGAAATTTTCTTCTAGTATCAGTATTTCCTTCCACCTTTTTAGTATTTGTTGAAAGGTGGATACATTGTCCATACATAAATGTCGCTTTCGCCTCTTTACATCAATTTTTATCTTAATTTATTATTTTCTTATAGTGTAATCTTGAAAAATTTTATTAAATTTGAATAAAATATATCATAATTATACAAATAATCCAAATAAAAAGTATATAATTGCGCTTGAAATGTTAAAAATAACTAAAGATATTGAAAAAAATACATTATAAAAAAAATAAAATAGAAGATATTGCTTTACAAATATAGAGTTTAATTATATACTAAATAATAAATCTTTCTTTAAAGCATTCTAAGAAAATAAATATTTAAGATTATTTAAAAAATATGAAAACGAAAAATAGTAAAAGATGAAGATTATGGTAATATATACACACAAAAATAGTAACAGAAACAACATTCTCAAAAAGAATGAGAAGCAAACATATATAAATTTTAAATTCTGAAAAAAAAAACATATTTTTATAACATAGTAGTGTTTTTTTTTTCATTTATGGGAAAAATCTCTTTTAATCATATATATATATATATATATAGAATTAACAAAATACATTAAGATAAAAAATGCTAAAAATAATTTTCAAATAAGAGAGTAGAATTTTTTTTTAAAAAAAATAAAGATGAAACTATAAAAAGAAATCAATAACACTAAACAAAATATATAAAACGAAAAGATGGAGTAAGTAATAAAAAAAAATCTAAACTTAATAAAATGACATAACTAAAAACAATTTAATACTAATGTTTTCAACTGATAATAATAATAATTATTATTATTAATATTTTACTATGAATTATTTGTTGTTCAAAATCTAGCTAATTATTTAATTTAAAATAATATTAATTTTAATATGATATGAAATTATATGAATAATATGTAGTATATATTAATTCTATTAATTCACTTAAATCAATTCAAACAAAATATACACATCAATAACTAGGTAATCAATATATAATTATGCATATTTATAAATTGAAGTAAAAAAAAAAATCAACTTCATTGCTGGAGGAACATACTAAAAAGTGTTATTATGTGGTAAATATTCTTTTATATATATATATATATATAATATATATATATATAATGAGAATAAATCTTGCAATTTTTTAAATTTAAACCTACTATAAATTTGAATAATATATATAAAAATATACTAACTTTCCAATTAAAAATTATATGATTGCAGTATCAATTATAATGTTAAAAATAACTAAATGTATCATAAATAAATACTCTATTTTATTGATGTGGTAATTGATTATGGTAATTATAAAAAAATATAAACAATTTTTAATAAATTAATTGCTGTACAATTTAAAATAAAAATTATATATAAAATAATGATTTAATTAATCCAGTTAATTTTGATAATTATATCTCTTTATGAAAAAAAAAGTTAAATAAATAACTTCATCACATTTCAAAGAAAACAAAATAGTAAAGTATATTTGATTGATAATTTGCTTATTATTTGATTGATAATTTGCTAATGTGCCAATTTTTTGTTACTATAATAATGTACCATATGTAGTTTATTACAAATAAATTTTTTAAGAAATGTAATATTATTATATTTTTATGCTTTTCTAGCATTAATTATAAAATAAAAATAGATGATGGAGTAGGGATTTTGAGTACAACAAATAATCATACATACTCTTTTTGAATTATTTTTTATTTAAAATATTATCATATAATTTGAAACAAAATCAAGTATGGAACAATAATAATTTTCTCTTCATTGATCATTGAATTGCATGCATACACTACATTGATTTCCTCTTCACATCTAGTCTATGAAATTAATATATAAATAAACTAAATATACCAAACAAAGATGCTGAATCATTTCTCATTTAAAATGATTATCAAGTAATTTGGGAAAAAAATCAAGTATGTAATAATACTATTTTTTTCCCTCTCAATAATATATAAATCAATTGAATATGCAACTATCTTTCATCTCAACTAACTCTTTAATTCACATTTTTTTAAGGTCTTTAGAGTTAACTCTTCCAACAAAATCTTCTTCATAGAAAATGATGTGCACAAAATCACTCACAAAGAGATTGTGCATTATTTTTTTTGTTTTCAAAGGTAGTTTTGGCAGCCACCAACCTAGTTGATGGGCACCACCATAAACTTCTTCAGAATGGTGATGTCTCTAACGAAGTTCATTATTATCATAACATAATTGCAATAATTATCTACACTTTTGTGGTGTTTCTGATAATTATTCCCGCCTACGTGTTTTGCTGCCTTCATGTATATTACGCCATAAAGGAAAAACTTTCCTCACAACCAAAACAGTGATGCACTGTATCAAAATATAAGTGCTGATGTTCAATAAATATATTTAGGATCATTAAAGTATTGTTTTGATAAGATTTATCTTATTAGTGAGGGTAGTTTTCTAATTATTTGGTCATGATTGTGTAACACTCCTTGTTAGTAAAGAAATAATATTTTCAATTCTTTTTTACCATTCCAAACTCTTGCATGCATATACTATCTTTTTCTCTATCTATAAAGTTGTTGACAAGAATGAAATGATTTCGTATTGATTTGGAAACTTGAATAAGATGTTTGATAATTTGTTTGTGTGTGTGTTTTTTTTTACATGTATATTGTATTGTGTACTTAGAGGTTCTTTTACTTTTATGAAACTGATTTTGTAAATTGTGATTTAAACATATTAATGTAGGATTTATTTTATGTTTACCACATTTACTTTTATTATAATAGAAACTAATTTATAGACCAATAATTTTTTTAGTCTCTACAATAGTATGTAATTTAGTCAATATAACAACTAATTATTTTCAGTCTCTAAAATTAGTTTCTATTTAATAATTTTATAGTAGTGTAATTACAAATAAAAATCTTTAGAAAAATGTAATATTATTATACCTTTATGTTTTTTTAGCATTAATTATAAAAGAAATGAGATGATGGAGCGAGGATACTGAGTACAACAAATAATCACACATGCTCTGCTGAAACATTTCTCATTTAAAATGATTATCATGTAATTTGAAACAAAATCAAGCATGCAACAATAATAATTTTCTCTCTCATTAATCATTGAATTGCATGCATACACTACATTGATTTTCTCTTCACATCTCTTTTGTGAAACAAATATATAAATAAACTAAATATATTAAATAAAGGTGTTGAATCATTTATCATTTAAAATGATTATCATGTAATTTGGGACAAAATCAAGGATGTAACTAACTAATTTTTCCTCTCACAATGATCATTAAACTGCATGCATGCATTATATTGATTCCCTCTTCACTTCTCTTCTGTGAAACTAATATATAAATAAACTCAATATGCAACTATCTTTCATCACAATTAACTCTTTAATTCACATTTTTCTAAGGTCTTCAGAGTTAACTCTTCCAACCAAATATTCTTCGTACAAAATGATGTGGACAAAGTGATGGAAAAAACGCACGCGGAAGCAACACACACAATCACGAATCAACTGCAGAAAAATAAACAACACAAGATTTAACGTGGTTCCGTTGCCAACTGCAACCTACATCCACACGGGCAACTATTAGGTTTACATTATATCCTGTTGCACGCCAATTACAAGTACAATGATCTCTTTAAATAGAGATAAATAGAGATAATAAAGGGACACAATGATTAAGCCCACTCACTAAAACATGGTGTCTACTCAGCCCAACCCAATTGATCCTGGCTTCATACCCAACAATCTCCCACTTGAAGTCACGGAACAATGTTCACTTGCGCTTCAACTGTGTACATGGTGTCTTGTCAGCCCAACCCAATTGGTCTTGACTTCATACCCAATAATCTCCCACTTGAAGTCACGAAACAACAATGTTCACCTGCACTTCAAACTGTGTACATGTACTTCTGTAATCTGTCGACGAAACTCAATGTTCCACCCCTAGTTGCCACCATCCTTCTTAATCATTTTGAAGACTTCGTTAAAACTCCCCTTAGTTTCAACACGTCAGTCACTGACCCGTTCTCTGTTCCTACCGACTCCCACTTACAGGAACTGCCGGGTCCTGGAACAACCTGAGTTTCAACACGTCAGTCACTGACCCGTTCTCTGTTCCTACCGACTCCCACTTACAGGAACTGCCGGATCCTGGAACAACATGAGAACAAACACTCTCCATATTCAACAATAATTTTTCTGGAGAAGTTTCAACCGCTGGAATACTGGTTCTCCCAACTCACTGTCGTCTAGGAACCTTAGCTGAAGCACAACCCGTGCTCCCACTGCCACAAGTACCTCTGACTGGTCTACCTGAACCTTTCCATGCTCGTTCATCCTGAATCTGACCTGTGGCTATGGGTTTCTCTCTTGTAAAGACAACCCTCTTCTGCCCACGAGATTCTGTGAACCGGACTTTGTTTATCTTCTGAACTGGGATGGTCACTCCCTCAGACACGGTAATTCGACCATATACAACGAACCTCTCTTTCTTTCGCAGGCCATGACAAGATTTCCCTTGACGACCTTCCACTGCTGATTTCCGAACTTCACCTCATGTCCCTGTTCGTCCAACTGCCTAACAGAAATCAAACTTTTCCTCAAACTTGGAACAACTCTAACATCCTTCAAAGTCCAAAAACCAACTGGTGTCTTCAACACTATGTCACCCATGCCCGCGTAACATCAAGAGTTTTATTGTCCGCTAGTCTTACCTTTACAAAGTCTCCAATAACTAGATTTTGCAATGCTTCAGAATCCATGACCCAGGAATCCACACTGCTACCCGCGCAACAGACTAAAAGGTCCTCGTCCGCGAAGTCTTCTGCAATGTTGACTTATTTATCATTAAGGCATTGATTCCTGAAATGCCCCACCTCCTTCAGTTCCAACATGTTACACTTGAGCAATCCTGAGTCTTTAACTGACTCCTTCTTTTGTTCTTGCTCCCACTATCTCTGATATTTCTCTCCTATGATGACATATAGTGATTCACTAGATAATTCCCCAGAACTCCTTCTTTGGACATCCTCGCCAAGAATGAGATCACGAATCTTCTCAAAAGTGAATCAATCAGATCCCGCTGAACTGGTAACTGTTGTAACCGTTCCGGACCAACTCTCAAGCAAAGACAATAGCAATAGTAAAGCTTGAACTTCATCATGGAACTTAATGCTCACTGACGTAAGTCTGGCTAAGATCGAATATTGATGTGCTCAGTAACTAAACTCGCAAATCCTCAATTTTCACTTTCCACCAACTGAAATTTGTACCATCAAATTTTCAATTCGAAACTTCCCTTCTTCTGCCATCTCAAATGACTAGACGAGATACTCGGTACAACTAATTTCAGATCTTGGCAATCCCTTCTTTTTTTTTAAATCAAGATCACAAAAAATTGCACCGCCCAAAATCACTCATGAACAGACCTGGTCGCAGTCCCCACTACACTGGCGCTCCGCACCACCACCGTCGCTGGTCACCGCTGTTGTGAAGCAAATATGGGAAACCTTAAGCCTTAGGACGCTGCTGCAGCCCCTGCAAAACCCTAGCTTTGGGATGTTGTCGCCGCCTCTATGAAACCCTAACTTTGGGACACTGTTGCCGCCTCTGCGAAACCCTAACTCTGGGACGCTACTGCAACCGCAATTTTCACATCTCGTTGATTAATTTCTGCTGATCGGATCTCTAGTGTGTAAACGAACCTGGCTTTGATACCACTTGATGGAAAAACGCACGCGGAAGCAACACACACAATCACGAATCAACTGCAGAAAAATAAACAACACAAGATTTCAATGCCCTCAAGATTGTAAAGTTTAAAATATTGAAAAATCCAGAAAAAAATTATAAAGTGGAAAGATAAGTTCTTATTTTTTTTTTTTGCGGTAGAATATATTTACACATGTTTATAAGATATTGGTATGTTAAAATTGTAGCAGTGTGGAGGGTGGCCAAGTGTCACAATTTTAACTAAGAAAAGGACACACATCTTTGCTGCCCACAAGTTCTTCTCTTCGTTTTTGCTTAAACTACACCATGAAATAATAACAAAATCATGACACAATTTCAAATATATTTTTATACTCCCAACTATATAATAAGATTTTTTTCACATTCCAATTTTATAAAATCTCTAATCTACAATACAATTAGAATTTTTTTTTTTAAATGTTTTGATTTTGGCTACAAGATGTATATTTTATAATAATTAATAAATTTTAGGAAAAATTACATTATCACTTTTGAAGTCTATTAAAAATAGCGTTTACATACTTATCTCGTTTTGTACTTTTAATAAAAGTAAAACTTATTTTCTTTATTTTAACTGAAGAGTAAAATTGAAGGATTAGCTATCATATATTAATAAAAAAATTATACCGTCAACCAATTATAATTTATTATATAATTAAACATTTTAAATTTATAATAGTTATTTTAAGATCATATCTCAGTTGATAATTTCAAATAAATGAAGATGTATTTTGAATAACAATATATCAAAGTTTGAATTTAAATAAATGATAATTAAATGATTAAATATTTTTTTGTCATCAGTGTCACTTTATTATAAATAAATTATTTAATTCAAAAGGAAATATGAGTGTTAATTTATTACAAAGGGTAATACAACAAACTAAACCGTAGCCTACTTCATTTTTTTTTTGTCTTCAAAAGAAAAAGAAAAGATTTTAAATTACAAAACTTTTATTCACGCGTGATTGAAATGTGTTGATATTATAACTTAATATTGCTCAACACTCAATTTATGTCACCTAAAATAAGAAAATTATATTATTCAATTCTCATTGTTTGTTGTTTGGCATGCTTTGTCAATTAGATTGTCAACTAGATGGACTCTAGTTCAAAGGTTGACTTTTCATCTGTTATACGAGCAACCCATTCTATTTAAAGACAACGAAGAAATTGATGAAATATTGAACACAGATTAACATAAATGAACAATGTTTTTAACTTGGTTTAAGGTTAATAAAATTTATCTAGAGGGGCAACATTTGACCTATTCTGAATATCCTAGTCAATTTGTTTGGATGGCAGAACGAAGAGAATGAAAGCCAAGGAAGATGGATGTTAGAATTGGAAGGCTTACATATATTCCTCCTGGTTCAAGAGAATTATATTATCTTACGATATTGTTGAATTATGAAAAGGGTGTTGTAATTATGATAACATCAACACTGTTAATGGGGTAATTTACAAAACATATAAAGAGGCTTGCTATGCGATAAGGCTATTTGCAGATGATAAAAAATTTATTGATGCCATTATAAAGGCCAACAACCTTGCTCCGAAAATTCAATTCAGAAGATTGTTTGTTACAGTATCGAGAAGATTTTAGGCAATATTGTTTGTTGTAAAAAAATGGATCAAGATATGACCTTGTGAAGACAATATTAAACTACGTGGAATTATGGAAACATTGCAAAGTCTTGAAACTTACAGAGAATATGAAATTAAGCAGTGAAAAATCAATGCAAACTACAACAGAAATAAAAGACTTTGTTGATTGGATACTTCATATTGGAGATGGAGATATGAACTTAAATGAGTTGGGACAAGCAACTATTAAAATACTAGAAGACATTTTAATTCTACATGTTGAACAACCTTTATTACACTTGGTTAAATTTGTTTATCCAGACTACATGCATAATCTTACCTCAAATGAATTTTTTGATGATGATGCAATACTATGTCCTACTATAGAATGTGTGGACGAAGTGAATGAGTTCATTTTATCCTTAATTCCAAAGAAGAAATTAGTTATTCAAGTTCAGACACTCCTTGCCAATATGATCAACAAGAAAAATGCTCAAATTGAGTTATTAACATTGATCGAGATCATTTTTACAACATTCTTGATTAAAGCTTCTTTTTTTCAACTTTGCTATTAATGTCAAGTGAAAAATTCTCCTAATTGACATTGAGAAAAAATAATCCTAGTTATTGTTGGCTTAAGGTTTTTCCTATTGATAAAAATAACATTTAACTATTGATAAAAGATAACATTGATATGAATAAAAAAAATAATTATTACGTTAAAAAAATGACAAATGTCAATAAAATAATTAAGTTCAAATATGTTAAAAAATAGTCTTCTAGATATTAGATACCAATTAAATATTTAAGTAGTTAATTAAATATTAATTTAAAAAATAATTTATAAATATTATTAATAATGGAAATTAATCTAAATATTAATAATTTTTTAATTTATAAAATAATATTTAATTTAGTAATATAATGAATGAATTAAATTTTTTTCTCATAAATTAATTTTTATTTAATAATTTTCTGTGTATTAGTACTCTTTATATCTTTTCTTATAGGTTCAATATTAAATTAGTATAATAATCAAGATATAAAATACTCTTTATAAATTAAGTAAGTAAAAGAATAATATATATGATATATGATATAATCTTAGTTAACTTTAAAATGTGATAGATCTAATTTTAATAAGTTATACGGACTTAAAAAAATATCTAATTATATTTAATATTCATTCAACTGGCATAATGACACGGTATGAGGTGCTTGAGATTAAATTACAACAAATGATTCTTTAATTACTATTATATTCTCAAGTAAGAATTTGTTTATTTTTTTTCTTCATAAATTTCTTCTGATAATTAAGATACTATAAACCACTAAAAGTTCTCAATTGAGTGAACATGTGCATATAAGTAATATATATATATATATATATATATTATGAATATATTATGAATATAGACTTATTTATCTAAAATATTGATATCTTATTCATAATAATTTTATGAAAAAAATAATTTAAATTAAATTATAACAAACAAATTTTTTTATTTACTAGGAGAGAAGTTGAAATTCTTACATTAATTAAAGATAAAGATATTTTTCAAAACATTTTACAAGTCAAAACATTCATTGCTTCATTCACCTTTAATTCTCGCATCAACTCCAAATTTTGGATACGGTTTTAATAGCTCAAATGTTTTCAAAAAGACCCATTAATTCAGAATAAAAGTTTAAAAAATATTATGACAAAAAGATGTGTAAAATTTTTTTGGAGTTCTACATTGCTTTATTTCAATACATCAAGTTAACAGTAACAGTTTTAATCATGAAACTTAATAAGGAAACCAAGAACCTTGTTATATTCAAATGTTATTTTAATTATATAAAAATATTATAATTAAATAAAAAAAATAAGAGGTAATATAGATTTAAAATTGACTGAAGCAACCAATTTTTGTTGAGGGGACTTCTCAAACTTATGATGCTATTTCACAGTAACTAAAAAGCACATACATAGGCCATGACATGACAGGTTGTCAATGGAGAATAAATAGACCTTGGTACCAACCATCACTTCTAAGGTAAAATTAAAGGATTTTTTTATATTATTATATATATATATAAATATATATATATATTAAAAATATATTTAATTATATAAATAAATATATATATATATATATTTAACTAATCAATTAATAAATATTAGTATTGCTCTTTCTTCAATTTCACCTGTTCAAGTCAATAAAGAGTGAGTTTGAGGATTTCATCGATAAAACAATTATGAGTGTAATTTACTTTAATTTTTATTATAATTATCATTTAAAATTTTATTTATAATAACTTATAATTATCTTTTATTTAAAAAATATATATTAATAATACATTTATTAAATTCTTATAGATATATCCTTCTTTTGTCTTTTTTTTTTCTTCGTATTCCTTTTTCTTCTTTTTTTTCTTGTATAGTCTCTCAAGTAATAAAAAATTATTCAATTTCACTGTTAATAAAACATATAAAAAATAAATTATAAGAATATAACTATGATTAGGAATAAAAGAGGAGAATATAAATTTACAAAACAAATAATCATATGGTAAAAGAATTACTTTTCAATAGGACCTGTCCATCATTTCTAATCTCATACGCTAGATACATAGATAGATGAATCATTATGATTAACGAGGCCTTATAAGAGATAAAAAGGAAGAAGAAAAGTTGTGTGTGTTTTCAAAGTAGATTGTGATAAGGCTTATGATTTTGTTTGTTGGGAGTTCCTCTTTTACATGCTGGAAGGTTGGGGTTTTGTGATAAATGGATCAGTTGGATTAAAGCGTGTTTGGAATCTTCGTTTGTCTCGGTGCTACTAAATGGAAGTCCAACGAAGGAGTTCATTCCTCAGAAGGGTCTTCGTCAAGGTGATCCTCTTGCGCCTTTCTTGTTTCTAATTGCGGCCGAAGCTTTGGCAGGTGTTTCAAGGAACGTTGTCGAGTTGAATCTGGTCGAGAGTCTGGCTATCGGGAATAAGAAGATAAAGGTTAATATGCTTCAATTTGCAGATGACACTCTGATCTTCTGCAAAGCCAATTATAAAAGTGTGTTTTCTGTTAAGGTTATTTTGAATTGTTTTGAGTTAGCCTCTGGCCTTAAGGTTAACTTTTCGAAGTGTGTTTTCTCAATTTTGATGTGATGAAGACTCCTTTTAAGTACCTGGGATGCCTGCCTGTGGGAGGGTGTCATAAGAGAGACACGTTTTGATATGAATCCAAATAGACATGACAATAAAATTGAGAATTTAGGGTTACGGAACAGAATAAATTAAAAAACAGTAACAATAAAAACTTGGATAAAAGGAAGGCGCCACAAACAAAGTTTGATAAGCCTAAGGATGATCGCCACAAGAATTGGTGGATTCTTGATAAGATCGCAAGATACAGGGAAAAACCCTAGCAGAGAAACACTCTCTAAAATTATCAAAATATTCGTCCCCCTAATCTGAATTTCAACAGTGTATAAATTACAAGGTCTTTTCTTGTTTGTAAGAAAATAAGACGATACTACAATCCTTATATTTCAAGAATGATCATTTGTCCCAGTGGTTAGGTTGATACTCTGTACTTGGTCCTGAATTCAAATCCTAACTCCAAATAAAATAATAATATTATTTTATTTTAATATTCCAATCTTGTTATGCGTGGCCCTTGGGCTTGGATGTCCGCATCACGTTTTGGGTCGGAGTGTTAGATAGAATTGAAAGCAAACTGAGCAGTTGGAAAGGTAGATTCTTGTGGGGTTGGGGTTCGGAAGGGAGGAAGATTGTTAGGGTTTCGTGGAAAAAGGTTTGCGAACCACGGGATGTTGGAGGTCTCGATATCCTAGATATAAGATTATTCAATTCGGCTTTGTTGGGGAAATGGATTTCGGAGGGTGGGGAAGTCTGAAAAAGAGTAGGTTGTACAATAAAGATTCTCTCTGGTGGAGAGATCTGAAGGGGATTTGGAGAATGGAGGAGTGGGGAAGGATCTTTGAGGAGTGTGTTGAGTGGGATGTGGGAAACGGGAAGAACGTCTTGTTCTGGGATGATGTTTGGGTGGGCAGTGAAGATTTGAAGAGTAGATTTCCGAGGTTGTTCTCCTTAAGTACTGGTAAAGACTCAAATTTGGAATCCTTTGGGAATTGGGCTAATGATTCTTTGAAGTGAGAACTAGTTTGGAGAAGGAGTTTATTTGATTGGGAAAAGGTTCAGGAACGTTAGCTTATTCAGGAGCTTCAAGGCTTGCGACTCGTCTCGGGTAAGGAAGATTGTTGGGTTTGGAAAGATGACGTGTCATATGAATTTTCAGTTAGTTCGACATATAATATTTTAAGGGGACTTTATGAAAGGGAGTGTTCATCTTTGTTTGCTTCTTTTTGGAAGATCAAGGCTTTGCCCTCAGCTTTTTTTACAGCTTGGAGGATGTTGGGTAATTCGATCGCTTCTAAGGCTAACTTGGTTAGACGAGGTGTTGAAGTTGGAAATATGTCCTATTGTATGTGTGGGGTAGAAGAGGAGACAACAAGGCATTTATTTTTTGAATGTAGAGTTGCTTGGTTAGTTTCGAACATGTGTTATGATTGGCTTAGAGTGACGTCAGTTGATCATAATGATACTATTTTTCACATTTCTTGCATTTAAATTGTACAATGTTCCAAACTTTGTAAATGTTGTTTGGGAAAGTGTTTGGATTGCAGTTATTAGAGAGATTTGGAGGCATAGGAATAAACACATTTTTAAAGGAGGAGTGATTGATCATTCTGAGATTTTTTTTCCTTAGTTCAATTAAAGGTTTGGTCCTGGTTAACATCTAAATGTGATTTGATTTGTTTTTCTATTTCTGATTGGTGTCTTGATCCAAGAACTTGTTTGTTTTTTTATCAAGAACCTTTGCTAGTTTTTAGTAGGTGGTTTGTGGTGTTTCTTTTTGTTGCCCATGTTGATTTTGAGTTTGACAACTTTTGGTGAGTTATGAGGCCTTTTGAAAAAAGTTATTTTATAAAAAGGTTATATCACACTTAAAGTAATTCATATTTTTTTTACTAATAAAAAAATTTATTATGACAAGAAAAGATGGAGAATTTATTTTCTCTAATTCAAACATAATTAATGCAATTACTGCATCATATGATTCAAACTCCTCCACAGAAGAAAGAATTTAACTTCATTAAAACTCTCAGAAGTTCTTTGTTGAGAACACTTTTAGATTATTTGTTTTAGTAACTTTGTTCTTCCAACAAATAAATTCATACGGGTGTATATATTATTTGTGCATGAATCAATTGTATTATATATATATGGATTTTTAATAACTATAAATTATTAATATTTATAGAACTATCTAATATTAATATTTATATATTGATAACTATATTATAAATATTAAAAATTCAGAATGGCGTACTTAAATATTATAATTAGCTTTGTATATCTCTTTCATCAATAACTATATTACAAATAAGAATATTTATATATAATTAATATAACTATTTGTACAGGAATTAATTGTCTTAAACTTTATATATTTATAATTAATTATTTTGAAAATGTAATTTGTTTTTAAAATAAATATTTTCTTTTACTATACTGATGCCGTTAGGTTTATCATAATTAGATGAACATTAATAATGATAATATTTATTAATATTATTATAAATATTATTGTTAATAATTATTATTATTATAAATTATAAAAAAATTGTCATCTAGTCAAAGATTTTATGTGTACTTGTGGATCTGAAGTTTGACTCTTCAGTAAAAAAATGTTAATATATATATATATAGTTTTATTTATAGATTTTTTTTTGTAAATAATTACAAATTATATTATTATTATTATTATTACTTTTTTTTTGTTGTAGATGATGTTTAATTAAAGTTGTGCAAGTATAAATTAAAGTTGTGCAAGTACGATTTTTACAGAATTTTTTTGAATCAGAATTGTGAGGCCTCCTAATAACTTCGGTGTATGTTGTAATTTGAAATGGATCAATGGATGACGACTATAAAAGAGTAAAGTAGTGTCTTTAGATCACGACTTACCAACTTTTGTAATATTTTTCAAACTTGTTCATTCTTGTAAAAATAGTGTAAAAGTACACCATTGTGGTAAATTTTCAACCATTGCCCAATACCTAGGTACCCTTCATTCATCACAATACAATTGTGCAATATTTTCTTAAATTTTGTAAGTACTACTTTATATGGTTCCATCATGTTTTGTACATCTTATGATGTATGTATTCGCACAAATTTTTCATAATATTATCATGTTTAAGAGTAATTAATCAGTGTTGCTCCAGAAAGTATGAACAATCCATAAAACTAGAACTATGACGCACTGCATCAATGCATAAGTGCTCATGTTCAATAAATATATTTAGAACCATTAGGGTATTGTTTTGATAAGATTTATCTTATTAGTGAGGGTATTTTTCTAATTATTTGGTCATGATTGTGTAACACTCCTTGTTACTAAAGAAATAATATTTTCAATTCTTTTTTACCATTCCAAACTCTTGTGTGTATATACTCTCCTTTTGCCTATCTATAAAGTTGTTGACGAGAAATATATCATGAATTGATTTCGTATTGATTTGGAAACTTGAATCAAATGTTTGATCATTTGTGTGTTTTTATTATTATTCTTTACGTTGTATATTGTTTTGTATACTTAGAGGTTCTTTAAATTTTACGGAACTAATTTGTAAATTTTGATTTAAACATATTTTATAGGATTTATTTTAAATTTACCATTTTTATCTTTAATATATATAAAAAAAAACATAATTAATGTACAAAAACGACCCTTTTTATAATCTTTTGTGGGGGATGTTTTGAAGCAAAGGCTTGTTCATTTTTTATGTAAATGTTTTGGTTATTAACTTTGTTGGCAATTGCAAATTGATCACACTTTTGACATTGTTTTTTTTTCACACATTCCCTGCTGTATTAATACTCTTATTTAATATTTTTCCATTCATTTTAAGCTATTCATGTAGTTTCGTTTTTAACTGATTAATGAGATTGTCTTTTCAAATTTTACCAAGTGCTTCACTATTTTAAGTATTTTGATGATTTAGGATTATGTATGTTCTTGTGTTTTCAATAATGGAATATTGATTATAAATTGTATGAAAACTATAACTTTTAAGAATGAAATAAGGGGAAAATAACTTAAATGATAGTAACAAAATTAAACAAAATTAATTTGGACAGATTGAAGAATATATAAACATGTGTATAATATATTGCCATGTTAAAATTGTAGCAGTGGAGGGTGGCCAAGTGTTACAATTTTAACTAAAGAAAGGGCATATTTTTGCTGCCCACAAATTCTTCCCTTCATATTTGCTTAAACTGTTAAATAAAAACAAAATTATGACATAATTTCCAAAATGCTTAAAATTAAAATTAAAATTAAAATTAAAATTAAAATAACACATTTTTTAGATTTTTTAATATTTCTTTTATAATGTTTTAGAATTAAAATAATGAATGGTAAGTATTTTTAAGTTAAAAATAATTTTTTTCCAATGAACGGTGAGGGAGTGGCATACAACTCCTCCTCCTGATATGATAATTTTAACAAAAAATAATATAATGAAAAATAATTTTGTAATTAAATAATATAAAAAATGATTAAAATAATGTATTGGAAGTTTAAGGTGGATGTAAAAAAATGGATCTTCAATGTATCATGATTCACTCTATAAATACATATCTTTATGATTTTTTAATATATTTTCATATTTTTATGATTTTTAAATATATTTTTGTATGATTTGAAAAAAGTTAATTTCTGATATTTAGTAATTGATGAGCAAAGAAAAATCATTGTTTTATATTTACAATTTTCAATAAAAATATTAAAACATTTATTTCAATTTTAATACCTACTAAATTGTTTGAAATATTTGATAATATATTAAAATTAAGAAAGAGGGTAAATATTTTTCAATTGGCTATTAAAAAATACTATTGATTTAGACTATTAAAATATTTTCATCTTAATCTTTATTTATACCTTTACATAGCATATATAACATAAATTTCTGAAAAATTCAGTATATTAAAAATAAAAATAAAAATGAAACTAAATTTTACAATATGATTGTTATCCACTAAGAAAAGCATAAAACTCCATTTAATAGATATAAGTGTAGTTGTATATTTTGTAGAAACATTAACTTTAACTAAATGAAAAAGTTACTAGAATTTTTTTTCACACGATTTTTTATCTTAATTGCACAATTACATTTTCATCCTCTGCATCTTCGTCAATATTTTAAAAGAAGGTAGCTAAATATATTAATGTTTCCACCCTCCTCTTAAATATTATTAAATTTATAGTTAAAATATTATATGATCTACAATTTTCAGCTCAACCATCATATTTTTTCTTTAAAAAATATATTAATAGGTTAAAAAGAATATATATATATATATTATAATTGTAATATGAAAGATGAGAAACAATGCTTCATCTTTATGCGTCCTTCCATATCACCCCTTTAGATGTAGTTTCAGATTCTATGTTAACATATATAGTTTTTCTGTTTTAAGTAATTGAGTTTTGTTTGTTTGATCCAACTTTCCTTTTCTATTTCACCTATGTCTTAGTCTTTTTCTTATATATACACCATGTATTTTATTCTCATATACACAAGTAAATAAGAATTTTTTTCGTATTTTTTTTCTCTATTTTTCTCTCTTTTATGCTTAAGTCATTATCTCTTTTTCATTTGCAATTACGGTTCATCAGAACCTCCTTTCTCCATTGCTATTACGTGCGCTCCATTTGATGCACCACATCAGACAAGGAATATTCATCTTCATTGACTTTAATATGGTATCCGAGCACTTCGAATGAAGAGATCTGTTGCGCTTCTCTCTGATCTTTATTTCCCCTTTTATTGTTCTTGGTTATCTTTTTTGTTCTCTTTCAAAATCTTGATTGGGTTTCAAAATCTCTTAGGCAATGTCTAATGAAAACCCTAGTTTTCATAGTCTTAATAGTAGTCACACTATTACATGCAATTTCTGTGGTAAATACGGTTATAGTGAGGTTGTTTGTTTTCGCAAAGTGAGTTTTCTTCTGGTAATGTTAAAACCTCAAAGTTTTCTTCTACTAGAAAAGTCTGTACTTTTTGTAATCGTCTTGGCCACACTGTTGACACCTGTTATAAAAAGCATGGGTTCCCTCCTGGCTACAAATTCACCAATTGGACATCCCAAGCCATTAATATGATTACTACTGACACTTTTTCTGAGCTTTTTCCTAAAGAATGGGATGTAAAGGGGATTCAACTTACATCACAGCAGTGTCAATTCCTGACTAACATTTTGCGTCAGCAAAACCTTGAGGATCATGCCCCTCACACTTAAATTAATCAAGTTGGCACCTTCTCTGCGGATGAAGTCCCTAATACTGAGCATTCTTGGATTATTGATTGTGGTGCCACGAATCATCTTTGTCACGATTTGAACGTTTTTACTACTTATACTAAAATTAAACCTATCTTAATTAGTCTTCCAAATGACCAAACTGTTTATGCCACATATTCTGGTTTAGTACGTTTTTCTAATAAGTTTTATTTGTTTGATGTGTTATATGTGCCTCATTTTCAATTAAACTTAATATCTGTTTCTAAACTCACACACCAACTTAAATGCACTTTAACTTTCACTTCAACCCACTGTATTATACAGGACAATCTCACCCAAGAGAGGATTGGTACAGTTAAAGTCATTATTGGCTTGTACCTTGTCACTACCTTGCCTGCTTCTAGCCATTCTAAACCGCATGGTTTTGCTCCTTTTATTAATTGTAATATCACGGAAAAAAAAAACTATGGCATTATAGACTAGGACACCCTTCACTTGAAAGATTACATGTCTTAAGAAAACAATACTTTTTTATTACTGTTGATACTCATCATGTATGTGACACTTGTAGTCGTGCAAAACAGAGAAAACTTCCTTTCACTTTAAGTAATATTGTTACCTCTGCTATTTTTGATCTTGTACACTTTGATATTTGGGGACCATGTTCCATAATTTCTATGCAAGATTTTTCGTTATTTCTTGACTATTGTTGATGATAACTCGCGTTATACTTGGGTTATTTTGCTGCATAACAAGTCTAAAGTGCGTCAGCACATCATTAACTTCACTGTTTTCGTTCAAAATCATTTCAAAACTAATATCAAAACGATTCGTACTGACAATGGAGTTGAGTTAGGCTTAAAGTCCACTTCGTAATATGGTATCAGAGCTATGTCAAATTTTTATGCTTCAAAGGGAATTATACATAAAAAATCTTGTGTTGAAACACCACAACAAAATGACATTGTAGAACGTAAACATCAACACATACTAAATGTAACCCGGACTTTACTTTTTCAAGCAAATCTTCCTCCTATTTTTTGGGAATTTGCTGTAAATCATGTTGTTTTCTTAATAAATGCTATTCCTACTCCATTACTTAATAACATCACTCCTCATGAAAAGTTGTTTGGAAACCCGTATGACATTTACTTTTTAAAAATGTTTGGTTGTCTCTGTTATGCTAATACCATTACTGCACATAGAAAAAAAATTAGATGATAGATCCATCAAAGGTATTTTTCTTGGCTTCTCGCAAAATACAAAAGGTTATATTATCTTAAATTTAAAGTTTCATAGCATAGAGATATAAAGACATGTAATCTTTCATGAAAACCACTTTCCATATAAATTGGATAGTGGCTTGCCTAAGGACCCTAACACTTTATCACTCCCTATTTCTAACACATATAATTATGCTTTTGATTTTTTTTTTCTGATACTGCACCTCCTGTCAGCCATGTGCCTCTACTCCTGCACCTAATATTGTCCCTTCACCAGCCTCATTATCCTCTGATCTTCTAGTAAATAATGCCTTTGCTCCTGCATCCAATATTGCACCTCCACCAGAATTATCACCGCCTGCACCTCCAAGAAGCACCTTACCCCAATTTCCAAGAAGATCAGCTCGTCCTCACCGACAACTAGCCTATCTTGCGGATTTCCACATTGCAACCAACACTGTAAGTAGTAGATATCTTATTCATAATTACTTGTCTTACAATTCCTTATCTTCCAATTTTAGAAATATTATTTCCTCTATCAATTCTCATCATGAACCTCGAACCCATAACGAAGCCTCCAAACATGCTTCTTGGCAATCTGCCATGCAAGATGAGCTTCAAGCTCTTGCTGTTAACAATACTTGGCAACTTACTCCTCTCCCTCCAGGAAAGAAAACTATTGGTTGTAAATGGGTATATAAAATCAAATACCATTCTGATGGCACTGTTGAGCGCCACAAAGCTAGAGTTGTTGCCAAAGGGTTCACCCAACTTGAAGGACTTGATTTCTTAGACACTTTTGCACCTGTTGCTAAACTCACTACCCTCCGCCTTCTCCTTGATGTTGCCACTACCAAATATTGGATTTTAAAACAACTTGATGTCAATAATGTCTTTCTTCATGGTGATCTCCATGAAGAGGTATACATGACCCCCCCCCCCCCCCACCTGGCCTCTCTCTTCATTCTCCCCAGCATGTCTGCAAGCTTCAACGGTCTTTGTATGGCCTTCGTCAAGCTGGTCGGCAATGGTACGCCAAGCTTTCTACTTTTCTTTTATCAAATAATTACTCTATTTCTGTTGTTGATCACTCTCTTTTTCTTAAATATAATAATGATAAACTCACTATTATTCTTGTTTATGTTGATGATTTGGTTAACTGGTGATGACACGGAGGAAATCAATGCAATTACTACATCCCTTCACCATCACTTCAAGATAAAAAATTTAGGTCATCTCACTTACTTTTGGGATTGGAAATTGCTTGCAATAGTTCTGATCTTCATTTAAGTCAACGTAAGTATACTCTTGATCTTCTTCACGAAACTGGCATGCTTGACTTTGCACCTGTGGTCACTCCTATGACTCACACCTTCTGTCTCTCTCCCGACCAAGGCTCCCCTCTTGATGCTGATGCAACTTCCCAATACAGAAGACTCCTTGGACGTCTAATCTTCTTAACCAACACGCGACCAGACATCGCCTTCGCTGTCCACAATTTAAGCCAATTCATATCTTCACATCGAAATTGATTGTCACTTAGTTCGTGAAAAACTTAACTCTGGTCTCTTCAAACTGCTGCCCATTACTTCTACCATGCAAGTTCCTGATATATTCATCAAGCCCCTTGCTTCCGCACAGTTCTCTACTCTCAAATCCAAGCTGGGCCTGATGAATATCTACTCCCCAGCTTGAGGGGGGTGTTAACATATTTAGTTTTTCTGTTTTAAGTTATTGAGCTTTGTTTGTTTGACCCAATTTTCCTTTTCTATTTTAGCTAGGTCCTAGTCTTTTTCTTATATATATACCATGTATTTTATTCTCATATACACAAGTAAATAAGAATTTCTTTTGTATTTTCTTTTCTCTGTTTTTCTCTCTTTTATGCTTAAGTGATGGTCTCTTTTTCATTTGCAATTAGGGTTCATCAAAACCTCCCTTTCTCCATTGCTATTACATGCGCTCCATTTGATGCACCACATCAGACAAAGAATATTCATCTTCATTGACTGTAATAGTCTACACTTGAGTCTACTTATATGTCCAATATTTTAGTTTTCGTGGTATCTCATAGGTCTGTTTTGATTTTTCTAACTCTCAGGTGGTTGGCTTACTTCAACTTGCTAGCAAAGATTCTTTTCAGTTGATGAAGAAGGGTGTAAGGTGTTTTTATTTTGTCTTCTTTTGTGAGAACTTGACTCTTTTAGAGGGATGATGTATTTGTGTTATGATGTGTTCATGCCTATATCTATCCAGACATGTCTATGTCACTCTGATTGTTGTTTTGTAGAGTTTGTTGGAACCTTAGTTGGTTGGGTATTGTGAAGGTTGGTATGTGTTTGCCTTTTTGTATAAGAGTTGAGACACTTCTAAAGTGTCTCATTTTATTCTATTTATTCTTTGTTGATAAAAAAAAACATTCATAGTAGGTTATACATAAACAATAATGAATACAAGAGTAAGTTCCAAAAAGAACTATAAGAAACCCATAAATTCTAAGTTTGTGCAATTTAACACTGAGCTACATAATCAGACGTAACAAACACTCACTAGGATAGGCTCGAAATGGCTCTTATACCATATTACGAAGTGAACTTTAAGCCTAACTCAACCTCATAAATCCGGCTCATGAGGTGAGGTTTGCACCCACTTATATATAATGAATTGTCCTCATCTCTAGTCGATGTGGGATCTCCAACAAGAATATCTATAAACACCTTTCAAATGACTCATATTAATCATTCTTTACCATAAATTTAACACAACCCAGTTTAGCATATCTGGTATGCAATCTCGACTACATGGATCAATGTGTGTTTAAAGTATATCATTACTCAAACATCAACATGTGTTCTTATTCACTCCTTCAAACTTCAACATGTGATTTGATACAATAAACTCACCATTCAACTTCTCACTACTAGATGTTTTAATGTATGTGACTTAAACCATAAATGAAGTTAGAGAATCTCTATTACAATATAGATATTTGTTTAATACCTATGAACAACTAACCATGTTTAACATATCATCACATATTTGTGACCTTAAAATCACATGCATACATATATTACTATAAAAAAAATCATAAAATAGAAACAAATTTTAGAGACAAAATAATTAGTTACTTTATTGAATAAATTAGATATTATTTTATAGACTAAAAAATTTATTAGTATATAATGTAGTTTCTATTATTAATATAATTTATAAACTAGTTTCTAAATTGGTATCTAATTAGCTACTAATTACTTTAGATTCTAAAGTTGGTAGCTAAGTAGATACCAATTTACAAACTAATTTATAAATTTTATTAATAATAGAAACTATTTTAGATACTAATAATTTTTTTAGTCTCTAAAATAATATTTAATTTAGTCAACATATATAGAAACTAATTATTTTGTATCTCTAAAATTAATATCTATTTAATGTTTCATATATATATATATATATATATATATATATATATATATCATTCAAGTTCATAATCAAACACTGTTGTTATATAAAACATTGGTATATACAATAAATACATTCAACATACCAATCAAAGATCACTTAGATAAAGACGTAAGATGATATTTTAATTTAAGTAAAAATAGTTTTGCTAAGCGATAGTATGATATGAAACATTCAATAAAGTGATTTAAACATCTACCTTAATTGAGACGAGGTATCAAATGACATTCTATCTTCAACAATTCAAATAAAATCTTATGTACTGACACCTAAAAAATTGAGTGTAATTATCTTATTTTATTTTTTAAATATACTCATATCCCATCATCACTAAACTTTTCAAAACTTAGAGTTAATTACTTCATACATATCAAAGACTTGATGAAAATTCATATTTAGACAAATGAAAATAAATCCTATATATTCTTTTGATTCAATACAACCAAATAAACTTTAAAAAATAAAATAGAAAAGTACTCTAATATGAATCATACCAATGCATGTTTAATAAATATAAGGTTTCATTTATACAATGTGCCGTAGTAATGCATGATTCATTATTTTACTCTTCACTAAAAATAATAAATAATTCATATTAAGATTAAGAATAATTTACTGGATTAAAAATTAATTTTTAATTAAAACCATATATATATATATATATATATATATTTCACTTATTTAAACAAGTAAAGATAATTATCTCTATTTTTTTTTCTTTTTATTTATAGTGATGTAATAAAATACATTTTTACTAAATTTACTTTCTATTTATTTCTTATCCATTTTAATCAAAACAAAATACTAACATTTCAACTAGTAGATTTCGTTTGTTCTTTTTAACATCTTTCATGTGAGAGGGTTAATAAGTATCACTCGTTTAATTTGTCAAAATCAAAATCCTCTATGACAGAGAAAATAAGTATGAAATTTTTGGTCCAACAAAAACCGGGATCGGCTGGGCTCTAAATGGGCTGGACCCAAGGCAGCTGCAACAGAAGCCCAATGCGAGATAGTTCCCTGGTGGAAGTGTTTTAAGGCAAGTTCTTCCTCACTATATCAATTTCAACATTTACTCTATCCTTTTAAATTTTCCACAATTACTCTTTATTATGGATTTCAAAATCTGGAATTCAAAAAATATAATTTAGAAGTTAAAATTTTATTTTGGAAAAGAAAATTCAAAATTTAAAAAATATATTCTAAAAATGAAAATTCAAAACACAAAATTTAAAAATGCATTTTGAGAAAAAAATTTCAGAATTTAAAAATGTTTTTCATAAATGTATTCCAGAACAAAAAAATCTAGAATACAAAATCTAAAATGCATTATAGAAAGAAATTCCAAAATTCAAAAATATGTTTTGAAAGTTCAAATCCAAAAATGTTAAAAAAAAGAGTTTCAGAAATATTTGTATTTTAATGTATTTCGTTAATTCTACATATATGATTTGAAGAGAGTTTTCTCATAAATGAAGAAAAAAAACACTACTATGTTATAAAAATGTTTTTTTTTTTTCAGAATTTAAAATTGATATATGTTTCCTTCACTGAAGCAGCATAATCTAAACACAAATAACCATGAAATTGGAACACAAGTAACATGTTTTTTCTTTGGTATTAATGCATACCTGCCATACAAAACTAAGTTAAGTTAGTATAATTATAGAGAAGGACCATAAACTAAAATATACTTCACGATTAAACAAAGATATTTTATAACTTTATAATATTTTATTAAAGAATAAATGTATTTATATTTATTGTTGTATCTACTCTATCTTGATATAAAATATATCTTAACATATTATATTTATTGTTTTATTTATTTTATCCTGGTACATAAAATATATCTTAATTATTAACAAATTGGTATGGGATAATAAATTAACTAAGGATATAAATACATTTTACTCAGATAAGTATCATGTTATAATACTAATAAGGTAGACATATAAGTAGTTAATTGACGTGAAAAATAAAAAAAAATATATTATTTTTAAATTTTACAAGTAATTTTTAATAAACTTATAAACGAGTAAATTTAATGAACAAATTTCCTAAATAAATTATATATTGATAACAAATTTAAAAATAATATTTATGTTTTTCTTTTTTTAAATTATTTTTACTAAAATATTATTTTAGTATAACTTTTACCGTTGTTTTTATTTAATAATTTAATAAAAGTAGATTTATTTAATAGATAAATTAAATATGAAGAATGATACAATTTTAATATTAAACAAAAATAATTGAAGTCATATATAAAAGTCACACGATCTTAATATTAAATTAAAATAATTGAGATTTTATGTAAGTCACATAAATTTAATACTACATAAAAATAAAAAATAATTGAAATTGTGTTTTCATGATTTATTTAATACCATTATTTTATTTTAATAATATGAAATCAAATTTCACTATTTTGGTGAAAAATAGTTGGAGTGAGTGTAATTTTGCATACTGACGTGAAAAAGTTTTGTAATTTAAAGACTTTTATTTTTCTTTTGAAGAAAAAAAAGAGTATGAAGTAAGTTACGATTCAGCAAACATGCATATGAAGAAGTTGAATAAATTACTGTATTTGCCTTCTGTGTGTGATTCTCATATATCACTTCTACTGCCAGAGGTTGTTATCTTTGTGCACTCCAAAACAAACCTCACTCTGCTTAATATCTTCTACTTCCTAATATCTCTCACAATCATCTCAAATCAAATCTTAAACAATAACGCCTGAATTAATTACTACTATTATCATATTAGTGATGGATGGTTATGGAAGCTAGGAGGGTGGGTATGGAATGGTGATTCTGGAGGTGGTTCGTATCTGTTTAAGCAATATATATGTACTTGGAGGAAGAAAACAAATTATCCCCATGACCAGCTATCTTTTTTCTTCTCCATTCTCTGTTTCAGAGCATTAGCATATGCCTATATGGTTTCAGATTTTGCTATGTGGTTTTAGCAGATCCAATTATGCAGCATTGCATACAAGCAGACACACTTACAAGGTATATACAATGCTTCAAATAAGAGTATTATAATCAAAATAATTAGTACAAAATCTTACAAGTATCAATGATGCAGCAACTATGGAGCTGCCAGCCAGGGAGTTTCAATAAGCAAGCTAATGTTGCTTCACTTCCTACTGCTGCTTCACTTCCGTTGCACAGTGAATTACTTTATCAGAGTTTTTCAGCATTGCATGTTTTTCAGCCTCAAGACCAAAAGGGGTGTTCATGGTTACCACACGTGCGCTGCACGCAGAAGAGGTCGCCCTGCCAGAAATGCCCACCCGGGAAGGGCAAGCGTGGAAGGAAGTACCCGCCGTCACTGCACGGGAACCAAGTGAAGAACGGTCGTCAGGTCAAAGATCGCCCGAGAAAGGAGACCTGAGCCAGCTGGCGATGTAGGGGATAGAGAGATTGGAGGAAGGGTCTTCAAGCTTGGTAAAGCCTTCGACCAAGCGGCACAGGATCAAATTGCCGAGGTCATAGGATGACACTTAGACGCTTTCGCATGGTCCGCCTCAGACATGCTCGACATAGACCCTGACTTCCTGTGCCACCACCTGACCATGGACCCCAAGGTGCGACCTATGCGCTAGAGACGAAGGAAGTTTAATGAGAAGAAGCGTCAGGTCATCAGGGATGAAACGCAGAAGCTGTTAAGTGTTGGCCACATCAGAGAGATCCAATACCTTGAGTGGTTGGCCAACGGGGTCTCGGTGAAGAAGGTCAACGGCAAGTGGAGGATGTGTGTCGACTTCACGAACCTAAACAAGGCGTGCCCCAAGAACTCCTATCTTCTACCAAGTATCGACGCCTTGGTGGACAACGCTTCGGGGTGTAAGATGCTTAGTTTCCTAGACGCTTTTTTCTGGGTACAACCAGATTAAGATGCACCCCAGGGATGAGTGCAAGACAATGTTCATGACTGAGCTATCTTGCAACTGTTACACAGTAATGCGCTTCGGGCTGAAGAACACGGGGGCCACCTACCAGAGGTTGATGGACAGAGTGTCCGTGCCCATGTTAGGGCGGAATGTGCAGGCCTATGTGGATGACATGGTGGTGACCTCGCAGGCGGAAGAGCAGCACGTCGTCGACTTGGAAGAGCTATTTACCACAATAGCCATGTACATGCTGAAATTGAACCCTGAGAAATGTGCGTTCGGGGTAGAAACAAGGAAGTTTCTGGGTTTCATACTCACCGAGCGAGGAATAGAAGCGAACCCAAAAAAGTGCGCCGCAATCGTGGCAATAAGGAGCCTTGCCTCAGTGAAGGAAGTGCAGCAGCTGACAGGGCGGATGGCCGCTTTGTCCAGATTCATATCTCCTAGAGGAGACAAGGGTCACCCCTACTTCCAGTGCCTGAGGCAGAACAACAGGTTTGTATGGACCCCCGAGTATGAAGAGGCGTTCATCAAGCTGAAGGAGTACCTGGCCAGTCCCCCAGTGTTGTGCAAGCCACAGGTAGGTACTCCGCTTCGCCTATATTTTGCAGTAACGGAACGGGCGATTAATGCAGTCCTAGTGCAGGAGCAGAACCAAACGCAGAGGCCCATATACTTTGTAAGTGAAGTATTGCAAAGGCCTGAAGTAAGATATCAGGCACTGGAGAAGGCGGCCCTAGCAGTGGTGCTTGCGGTGAGAAGGCTTCGTCATTTTCGAGTGTGGGAAAGGTAGGTTCGTAGAGAACACCTCCCCCCTCGAGTGAGAGCGTTAAGGTAGAACAAAGTAGTCGCCAGTCAAATCCTCCTCGTCCTTGGGCGATGTCGAGGTCAGTTATGAACTTGTTCCCTTGCGTTAGAGGTCTCGAGTGTGGGAGAGCGTTAAGGTAGAACAAAGTAGTTCGCTAGTCAAATCCTCCTCGTCCTTGGGTGATGTCAAGGTCAGTTATGAACTTGTTCCCTTGCGTTAGAGGTCTCGAGCGCGAGAAAGGTAGGTTCATAGAGAACACCTCCCTCCTCAAGTGAAAGCATTAAGGTAGAACGAAGCATTTCACCAGACAAATCTAAGGAGCGTGCTACTTAAAGTATAAGGGGATCGTTAGCGTTGTAGCAAAAGTCAGTGCGTATCGCGATAGTTGTTTATCAAACGGCGAAAAACACAAATTAGAAGAATGACATTCAAACAGTTCAAGATCAGTGAAGCGATAGCAGTTTATACATGAAGCAAAATTGTTCATTAAGGTGCCAAGTACAACTTATGAGGGAGGAGATCGGGGCACGATCTGCCCTTCCACAACCTGCTTCGACGTCGAAAAGAGTGAAAGGTCTATCTCAGGATGTGCACAGGCAACCTATTAAAGCGTCCTCAAACCCCGAAGCAAATGCGTCAGCTGCGTACTCGGTCAGTTAAGCCTCAATTTCTTTGAACTTCGCGGCTTGCTCGGTGAGTTCAGCCTCCCGACGACCCAGTTGCACCTCCCGGTCGATGGCCCTCTCTTCTAGCCTCGCCATCCTGGCCTTCATCGCCTCAACTTCTTCTTCCAGTTTGATCTTCTCCATGCGCAAGGGCAGGATCTTGGCTTGCAGCTCGACAACCTCTTAACCCTTGTTGTGAAGCCGTTTGGAGAGGTTCGTTTTGGCCTGGCGTAGGCTAGCCAACTTCTGGTTCAGGGCGGTCTCATGGGTGGCGAATGTCTCAGCCAGCAAGGTCATCTCTTCTTTCTTTTTCTCCTCAGTGAGGGCCATTTCCTCCTTAACTCTGGCCTCCAGCAGTGCCACCTACTCCTAGACCCTCAGTGCCACCTACTCTTGGACCCTCGCCTCAGTGATTATGAGGGCGTTAGATTGGGCAAGGAGAGTGCCAAAGTTGAAGCCCAGCCTCTCCCTAGAAATGACCTCGTCCAGATCCTCCACCACCGCTGATTGGAAGACCTTGAGGGCGTGTTGGAGGATAGCAGGCAGTTCAGGGGCAGGGGGAGTTGCGGGGGCGTTCTTGCTATCGCCTTCAAGCGCGAGATGGCCAGGGGGCGAGGAAGCGCTTGGAGGGTGGTCTCGGAGAGATGCGGGGGTACCCTCGGTGGATGAATGGGAGGTCGCTGTCACCATTGCCCTACGTCTTTTGAAGGCGGGACCCTTCTCAGTATCCTCATCAGATTCAATGTCTACCACCCCCTTGCCTTTCTTCAGGGAAGACGGAGCAGGGTTTGTTTGAGCGGAGGCAAGGGGAACCACAACAATGGGGACCGAGGGAGTGGGAGAAGGAGTGGCAGTGGCAGTGATGGCGACGAAAGGGGCAGAGGCGCCAGCGGCCTTAGGCACCCTCTGGCGACGGGCGAGGGCGTTAGCCAGCTTTGCTTTCTTCTCTTTGCTCAACACCATATCTACAGCAAACACGAAGGCACGATAAGTGCAATAATCAGAATACAAGGAGGTAGCAAAGCAATATAAGACAAGCATGAAGAAAGGGAGCATGAGTTTTGCGCAGTTTAAGAGCGTGAGAAAAAACAAGTAAAGGTTAAGAAAAGACTGAAGACTTAAGGTTTTTCGAGTTGAACTCGTGTTTGATTAGTTGAGTGATGTTGAACACCATCCCCAGGCCTGAGAGGAGGTGGTAGATTTCTTGGTCAGGGGGAATTAAGTCTTTGAGACCCCTTTTTTATTTTTAGTTTCCCCACCTAATAAAGGGGAAACCCATATAAGAGAGTAGGGTCGAGAGCAGTGCAACATAATCCTGAAGAACTTCCCCTTGAAGCCTTTATAGGATTGCTGGAACAGGGTCAGGAGAGCTCTCCACGCCACACCGTTTAAGCTTACCCAAAGCTTCTTCCCCGGACTTTTAGCCTCAAAGAAGTAGAGGAAGATGTCCACGGAAGGGGCGAATCCTAGGTGATTGCACAAGATGGCGAATGCTTTTTCAAATGTCCATCCGTTGGGGTGCAGTTGAGCAGGGGTCACGTTGATCTCTGTTAAGAGCACCCGTTCGAATCCTGTGAGGGGCAAACGGAGTTTTATCCGCTTGAAGATGGTGGTGTAGAGGAAGAAGTTTGGTTGCCCGTAGTTGATGCGATCATTGACACACACAGGCTCGTCCTCCGTGCGGGGGCGAACGGAAACGTGAGCATCGCTCTATGCCCCAAACACTTGAGTCATGTGTGCAGCTTCACCCTCTCGGTGCTTGGTTATATCCTCATCAGAGGTGAGCTTAGAGGTCTCAGCAAGAAGGTCCTCAGAGGCCCAGGGGTAGAGGGCCCTGTAATCTACTTGGGGAGGAGGGTTTGAAGTTGTTTTGGTTATAGCCATCTGAAAGGGAGTCAAAGAGGGAGAAGAAAAGAAGGAAGAAGCGAAGGATTAGCGAAAGTTAGAAAAAAGAAACCCAAAAAAACCCTAGGGCATGGATGCAACGAAAATGGGGGAAACATAAAGCCCTAAACGCAATAACGTAAACAGTCTCAGGCAGTTATTGAGCATCAAAATCAATAAACAAGGGCGATTAGTGGGTAAAGTTCGTACCTTTAGGTCAAGAGGGTTTGAAAGTTCTGAACTTGGCGGAAGGAATGCAAAGGCACTTGAGCAAGAAGGTGAAGCAATTAGAGAGTCTTCCAGAGAAGTGATGGAATAGTAGTGAGGCTGGTCTAACACCACTTGGTGGATTGACAACATTTTGAAAGCTAATGGTTGCGATTATAGTAGCAACCATGCACAGATTACCTCTCATCTCAGTTAGCCATTTATCCTTCATTGTCATCCAGCAGCTGACAGGGCGGATGGCCGCTTTGTCCAAATTCATATCCGCTGGAGGAGACAATGGTCACCCCTACTTCCAGTGCCTGAGACGGAACAACAGGTTTGTATGGACCCCCGAGTATGAAGAGGCGTTCATCAAGTTGAAGGAGTACCTGACCAGTCCCCAGTGTTGTGCAAGTCACAGGTAGGTACTCCACTTTGCTTGTATTTTGCAGTAACGGAACGGGTGATTAGTGCAGTCCTAGTGAAGGAGCAGGACCAAACGCAGAGGCCCATATACTTTGTAAGCAAAGTATTGCAAGGACCTGAGGTAAGATACCAGGCATTGGAGAAGGCGGTCCTAGCAGTGGTGCTTGCAGCAAGAAGGCTTCGTCATTATTTCCATAGCTTCATTGTGGTAGTGATGACAAATCTACCGATCCACAAGCTCCTGCAGAAGCCGGACATGGCAGGTAGAATGGTGCGCTGGGCGGTGGAGCTATCCGAGTTTGATATCCAATATGAACCCAGAGGCCCCATCAAAGGCCAAGTTTATGCAAACTTTGTGGTAGAGCTCTCCTCGATAGACGCGCACCAAGAGGGATCTAGTTCCCAGTAGGTGCTTTCTGTAGATGGGTCCTCTAACTAACAAGGCAGTGGAGCAAGCGTCATCCTGGAGGGACCAAACGGGTTGTTGATTGAGCAGGCCCTACGGTTCGCCTTCAAAACGAGTAACAATCAGGCGGAGTACGAGGCCCTAATTGCAGGCATGTTGCTGGCGAAGGAGATGGGTGCACAAAATTTGTTGGCGAAGAGTGACTTTTTGCTAGTTACAGGTCAAGTAACAGGAGAATACCAAGCCAAGGACCCTCAGATGGTCGCGTACTTAGAGTTCGTCCAAACTTTGAGGGGGTCCTTCGTGATGTTTGAATTAGTGCACGTCCCTAGAGATCAGAATGCTAGAGCTGACCTGCTAGCCAAGCTCGCCAGCTCAGGTAAGGGGGGCAGACAGAGGTCCGTCATACAAGAGACCCTCAAAACACCGCGAACCTTTACAGCGGATAATATGGTGGGGGTTCATTAGGTAAGCACGTCGAGAGAAATGCCAAGAAGTCATAAGTCACTGACTCATGAAACGCCGAGGACACCCCGAGTGGCTGTATACCCAGTTCTGAGGGAAGAAGGCGCAATGCAGGTCTGCCAGGTTAAGCAAGGAGAAACTTGGATGACGCCTTGCAAGCGCTACCTGGCTGATGGGATACTCCCTCCGGAACCCGCAGAAGCTAGAAAAGTGAAGAAAAACGTTGTCAAGTATACTCTCATTGACGGGGAGTTGTTCAGACATGGCTTCACCCACCCGATCTTGGTATGCGTAAGCGGAGATCAATGCATGCGCATAATGGCAGAGCTCCACAAAGGGATATGTGGGAGTCACATCGATGGACGATCTCTGGCGTCAAAGGTCATTCGTGCGGGATACTATTGGCCCACAATAAGGGAAGATTGCACGAGGTACGCCCAACAGTGCAAGCAGTGTCAGCATCATGCTGACTGGCACAAGGCACTACCAGAAGAGCTCAGGTCGATCCACAGCCCTTAGCCTTTCCATACTTGGGGGATTGACATCCTAGAGCCATTTCCTTTGGCAATACGGCAAATGAAGTATCTCGTGGTCGCCATAGAGTACTTCACAAAGTGGAATGAAGCTGAGCCCGTGGCCTAGATCACGACTCACGATATTACTCACTTCGTGTGGAAAAACATAGTGTGCCATTTCAGGGTACCGAAACGTTTGGTGTCTGACAACGGCACCCAGTTTGCGAGCCAACAGTTGGGCAAGCTATGTATAGAGCTCGGGATAAAGCAGGTGTTCACCTCAGTCAAGCACCCCTAGACGAACGGGCAAGGAGAGTCCGCCAACCGAGTCCTGCTCAGAGGCTTGAAGAGAAGGCTCGAGAAAGCCAAAGGGACCTGAGCAGAGGAGGTCCCCAGAATTGTGTGGGTTTACCACACCTGATATGATTCCAATAACAAGATATAGATGATTCTTTGACAATTTATGAAATCAACTTGAGTTGGAGAATGAAGAGGCACTTTTATAGAAATGGATCAATGTTCTATGTTTCAAGAACTCACCAAAACTTGTGCCAAACACCAAAGCTCACATGGAAGTTCCATTTCTTGTCAATTGAACCGATTAAAAGGTGCAAGAATGCAAATGAACCGATTAAATTGCTTAAGACATGAAATGAACCGAACAAATCAATGGAAAATGAAGAAGAACCGATTAAATCCAGCAAAGGAGAAGATGAACCGAACAAAACAAGATTTAACACCAAAACACCGAATAGAAATGCAAGAAAGGAACCTAAGACATGTTTAGGAGTTCATATAAGCACGAAAATGGAAGGAGAATATGGAAAAGAAAGAAGACTTATGTGGTTGTAGTTCTTGGTTGATGAACACGCCACTTGAAGTGTGAAAGCTCCAAGATAAGTGTGATTTGCCGCCACTTGAGGGAACCAAGGCTCTCAAGATGAGACTAGGAAGAGGAGAAGAAAAGTTCTCACTACACTCAATCACCAATTTGGGAGAGTTTTGATACTACAAATTTCAATTCTCCATTTCAAAGGACCCAAGCCCTCCTTTTATAGGAGCAAGGGCCGGTCATGATGCTACAAAGCTTGTACCACAAGCTACCCATAAGTCTCCTAAGCTAACGCCTATAGTGACTCATGAAGAGTCACCTTCTAGAAAATTCTAAACTAAAGCCTAAAGATGCTTTACAAAAGAGGTTTCTTTAGGTTTCCCTCTTAGCACCTACCTAAACACTATTATATATTATTTACAAATTTATACAAAAGAAACTATAAAGAGAGACATTAATTGAAGCCTATTCTTGAAGGCTTGTAGACTTCTTTGGCTTTAGGCTTGGCCCTCTCTTTATTTTATGTCTTCTTTGAATTTTGATAAGACTAGAAGGAAGAAATTCAAATGTGTGGGTGAATAACCTCTTCCTTTATTAATAAAAGCCTCTCCTATGTGATCTCTATCATACCTCTCGAGTTGGAGAGAATTCGACCACGAATTCTAAATCCCTGCATATAACAAAGTCAATTTATTTTTACAATTAAAAGTGGAAGAAAAAGGCAAACATGACTTAGCTTTAGTAAATAGTGGGAGTTCGGAAAATGAGGTTCTATAAACAAACCAAGTTGGAAAAATTTGTTTGGGAATGATGATATGTTTTGGAAAAAGACCTCTTAAATGGTGAAACCCATTAGGAGGTATGAAAAAATCATCCCTAACATTTTTTAACCAAAGTGGTGTTGAAATAGGAACCTTGGGTAATGAAAAAGATAAAGAAGAAGAAGACCTTGGAGGTTCCATGTGAGGCATAGCACGAGTCAACATGATGGATTTAGTGGATAAAGTGGTGTGACTCAGTTTAGTACTTACTTCTTTTTCTTTCTCATTTTCTCTTTTAGTTTTCATTTTTATTTGGTCCTCATGAACCTCTTTAGTGGAGAGAGGTTTTAAGATAACCTTGCACCCTTGGAAGGAAAAAGACATTGTATTGGATAGGCCATCATGTAAAACATGTTTATCAAATTGCCAAGGCCTTCCTTAAAAGAAAATGAGTTGCTTCCATGGGTACAACATCACATAAAACCTCATCTTTATACTTTCCTATTGCAAAGTTAATGAGGACTTGTTTGTTCACCATTATTTCACCTTCGTTACTTAACCATTGCAACTTATAAGGCTTGGTATGAGAGATAGTGGGTAAGGCTAACTTCTCCACAACTCTTGTACTAGCCACATTAGTGCAACTACCCTCATCAATAATCAAGGAACACAACTTGTTATTAATAAGACAGCGGGTGTGAAAAATATTTTCTCTTTGAGTATCATCCAAAGATTTTGGAATTGTTCCCAACATTTGTCTTATCATCAATAAGTCACCTCCACAAGGACTTTCACTCTCAATCTCACTTGATGGCTTAGAAGGTGAAGAATGCCTAGATGAATTGGAATCATGCTCACTAACTACTACCCCATTATGCACAAACATATTCCTTTTAGAAGGGCAATTAGAAGCTATGTGACCATATTCCAAACATTTAAAACATTTTTTACTAGATGATTTTATGGGTGATATATGAGTAGAAGTAGAAGGCTTAGACTCTTTAGGTGTGAAAGAAGAATCCTTAGAAGGAAGGTTTGAAAAAGACTTTTTATTTTTCCAAGAGTTGTTGTAGTAACCATAATTGGGAGAGCTTTTAAAAGCATTTTTCTTAGCAATTTGAGCTTCAACCTTCATTGCAAGGTGAACCAAAGATCCCAAAGATGAATACTCTTGAAGTTCAACAACATCTTGAATATCCCTTCTTAGGCCACTTACAAACCTAGCTATCATAGCTTCCTCACTTTCTTCCAAATTAACTTTAAGTAAAATCGTTTCTAACTCCTTAAAATAAGCATACACACTTAGCGTGCCTTGTTGAAACCGTTGGAGCTTCAACATGAGGTCTTTCCTAAAGTCTGGTGGCACAAATCTAAGGCACATACACTCTTTCAAATCGTCCCAAGAGACCACGGGAGGTCTCTTGCTATAGATAATGTCCTTTACAACACTATGCCACCATTTCATGGCATAATCAATGAATTCTAAAGAGGCCATCTTAACCTTTTGGTCTTCTTTGACCTCATGGACATCAAAAATTTGTTCACATTTAGCCTCCCAATCTAGGTACACATTAGGATCACTATCACCACTAAAACTAGGGACTTTTATAAAAGAAATTTTAGCCTTGGCCTCCTGGTGATATCCATCTTCACGGTAATGTCTATCTCCATGAGCGTGAGGTCTATATCCATGAAAATGGTGATGATGTCTCCTTCTTCTATGTTCCTCTTCACGGCCATGGTCATTGGAAGAACCTCTAGATGAAGGTCTATGAGAATGACGCTCTTCATTGATAGAATTAGAGGACCTAGGTTGCTTCATGTCAACTCTTTGTAATCTTTCCTCCAACCTTCTTATAGCTTCATCTTTGAGAGTAATGGTTCGTTTTGCTTTTTTTAATTCATCAAGAACAAAAGCTTTTCTAGGAGAATGCTCTTTGGAAGAATCACTGCTGGAATATGAAGCCATTTATGAAAGAAAACAGCAAACAAAATAGCACACAAATGTTAAGAAACAATGTTAGCAAACACAAATTGTAGACAAATGCCGAAGTGAAGTGTCACTTAAAACACTCCAAAGAAAGAATACTCCCCTTTACCAAGCTTATCTTGAGGCCTTTAGTAACCTCAAATGAAAGATGTCAAAGCAATAGCACACAATCTCAAAGCAAATCACCACAAAACCAATGAACAAAGAAAGACAATCAAGAAAAGGTATAAACAAGAAAAGGCTATAACAAAAGGAATACAAGATTTATGACAAACTCAAAGATTAGTGAAGAAAAGACAAGCAAGAAAAATAAGGTACTCAATGAAAAAGAAGGCACACAAAAGAGACCTAGAGAAAAGTACTAGAGTAGATGAAGAAAACAAAAACAGAACTACTGGAAAATATTTTTTTGCAAACTATCCGAAACTTCACTGATTTATCTGGAATGATTTAAAGCGACCTGGATTATGAAATTGTAACCACAGAAAGTTCAAGATCTTATCTCAATAATGGCACTGGAATTACTGAAAAACAGTAAGCCAATTAATTGCAATAAATTTTGCAAAATCACTGCTAGATTACCGTATTTTTTTCGGCAGAATTACACACTGTTCGTATTTTATTTATCATTTTTTTTGTACTTTGAATTTTGAAGTACTTCTTTTTTCTACTTATTTATAACACTTTGAAGAACTTAAATCCAGAATTTCAGAAATTTTCAGTAAGTAAATCAGTTGCAATAAGGAAAAACAGTCAGCACGTTTTCAAGAAACAGAGAAATCCTAACAGGAATGAAAAACAGAATTAAGAACTTCAAAAGACATAATAGAAGTGATGTTTAAGAACTTGCATAGATCTAATACACAAGTATGAACTCAAAACTAAAAAGAAAAAGCACTAAAGGATCAAGAAACAAACTCAGAAAACTGCACAACACAAAATCAAGAAACAAAAATTACAATAAAAGTACCACAAAGAATTGATAACATTGTTGGAAGAAACATGACTTGACAAAACTTTAGAAGGATTCACAAATCAAAAGACACAAAAACAAAGTAATATCAAAAAGAAAACACAAGAAAACTCAAATTATAAACCTAAAACAGAATGGAAACAACAAGAATATAAGTTCTTGAATTAAAGAGCCTAAAAACAACTCAAAACACAAACAAGAATAAACCTAAACTCTAGATACCACATGATATGATTCCAATAACAAGATATAGATGATTCTTTGACATTTTATGGAATCAACTTGAGTTGGAGAATGAAGAGGCACTTTTATAGAAATGGATCAATGTTCTATGTTTCAAGAACTCACCAAAACTTGCGCCAAACACCAAAGCTCACATGGAAATTCCATTTCTTGTCAATTGAACCGATTAAAAGGTGCAAGAATGCAAATGAACCGATTAAATTGCTTAAGACATGAAATGAACCGAACAAATCAATGGAAAATGAAGAAGAACCGATTAAATCCAGCAAAGGAGAAGATGAACCGAACAAAACAAGATTTAACATCAAAGCACCGAATAGAAATGCAAGAAAGGAACCTAAGACATGTTTAGGAGTTCATATAAGCACGAAAATGGAAGGAGAAGATGGAGAAGAAAGAAGACTTATGTGGTTGTAATTCTTGGTTGATGAACACGCCACTTGAAGTGTGAAAGCTCCAAGATAAGTGTGATTTGCCGCCACTTGAGGGAACCAAGGCTCTCAAGATGAGACTAGGAAGAGGAGAAGAAAAGTTCTCACTACACTCAATCACCAATTTGGGAGAGTTTTGATACTACAAATTCCAATCTCCATTTCAAAGGACCCAAGCCCTCCTTTTATAGGAGCAAGGGCCAGTCATGATGCTACAAAGCTTGTACCACAAGCTACCTAAAAGTCTCCTAAGCTAACGCCTATAGTGACTCATGAAGAGTCACCTTCTAGAAAATTCTAAACTAAAGCCTAAAGATGCTTTACAAAAGAGCTTTCTTTAGGTTTCCCTCTTAGCACCTACCTAAACACTATTCTATATTATTTACAAATTTATACAAAAGAAACTATAAAGAGAGACATTAATTGAAGCCTATTCTTGAAGGCTTGTAGACTTCTTTGGCTTTAGGTTTGGTCCTCTCTTTATTTTATGTCTTCTTTGAATTTTGAGAAGACTAGAAGGAAGAATTTCAAATGTGTGGGTGAATAATCTCTTCCTTTATTAATAAAAGCCTCTCCTATGTGATCTCTATCATACACACCACTCCCCAGTCCACCACCAGAGAGACACCTTTCACTTTGGTGTATTGGTTTAGGGGAGCTCACCATGTTTCCAAAACTTTGTCGTTGAAGAATCCAACGAAGAGAGAAGGGTGAACCTAGACCTACCGATCGAAACCAATCCATGTATTGTTAAACGCAGGCACCAGAATAAGGTGTTACATCCATATCCTGTATGACATAATCATTGAAATGTAACCATCGTCGGTCCACTTCATTTGTATTGAGATCGCCATCTTTAACTACAGATGGGTGTCGAGGGATGATTTGCACATATTCATATTGACGGATAGCACGTTCCGGCAAGTGCAATTGTCTCCGATTTCAAAACCTCAAATAACCAGAGAATGATGATATCCACTCAAATGGATGTTCTTCCCTATGCTTGTTGTATGGGGAAAACCGAATGCAAGTTGGTGTCAATGTATCTAGCTGCAATCAGACAACAACAATTGAAGTAACTTTCCCTAGTTCATATATCCTACATCGGGGTTCCTCTTCAGAATATTGGGATTGCACATGTCTCATCCCTATAGATGGGAAATGCTCATAAATCCAACCCTGCAATAATGTTGCATAACCAACTAGTTGCCTAGTCTTTGCGTAGCTACAATCTCCTAACTGCTCATACATATGGGTTAATGCATCTGCCACCCAAGCATATCACCCAGTCAGCCTTATATCGAAAAAAAACTCAAGATATATCGCACTCTTCGAAGTAGCACTCTTGTCGGTGAAGACAATGTAACCAACAAGGTGAAGTAAGTAAGCTCTAGCAGCTACAGTCCATTGCCTCCTTGAGCGTGCATCCTCGTACACATCTCTCAACCAACTGAGGCACACATGAGTTCCTCAAAAGTATCTTGTCTCTTCATATGCAACTCCACGATCAACATGTAGGGATTTTATGAACAAATCATTCGCTGCATTTGCATCTAAGGTCTGATGCGTGTAAAATTGGCCGACAATGGGCATATGCAACAAATTTAACACATCATCAAGAGTGATGGTCATTTCCCCAATAGGTGAATGAAATGTATTTGTCTCTGCATGCCACCTCTCTACAAATGCATAAAGCAATCATCGGTCTAAATTCTCATAACTAACATGAACATACCACCTAAGCTAGACATGTCTACTGCAGCCTCTATGCGCTCATGAGGTTCTCCTAACTTATTTATTTTTCTCCCATGAAAAGCGACCTTCAGCTCACCATGATCCTACAATAATCAAGATATACCATCAATAAATATATACATACATAAGACACTCAATTAATGTTTATTACTTACCAAATCATCCCATAACTGTCTGACCACATGATCTTCATAATTAATCAGTAATGACTTATCCACTGACCCTCCTAGATATCCTTCATCATTAATTTCAACTCTTCTTGTTCAATATAATCTTCAAAGTTCTCATTTGGAATTGAAGTACTAGGACCACCACACATACTTCTCACAGATGCAGTTGGTCACACACGGTCTACATTAGAATATCCTCATCCTCTAGTCCTCACCATGTTCCTAATCATAAAATACTATCAAATCAAAAACAAACAAAAAACGCATATACACTGACTTCTATATTTCCACATCTGGAACCACTCGAAAACACTATCTTCCAAATTTTCTCATCCAGAACCCTTACGGATATCCATATCCAGTATCAATAAATCAAAAATAACCTTCCAGACATAACCATCCAAAATTGCTCTGGATATACACTTTCGGGACACAATAAAACACTTCTGGATATACATATCAAGAAGTCAAAAAAATTATGAAATTTTACCGTTCTGTACTGCGTATCCTTCTCCATGCCTTCTCAGGTGCACACTGCTTCTACTCCGTCGACGACACCTCCTTCTCGCTACGCTACCACTCTTTACTGTCGTTGTGCCTCAAGGAACGCTCGCTGTGTGTAGGAATTCTGGATATGTTGAATTATGTCCCAGCCTTAATGATCCATAAGAATAAATGCTAGTGGTAGTATTGGATGTTGGATGAAACTTAAATTTAACTTAATTTCTACTTCATTAAGAGTATAACAATCATTTCACATTAACCCGTTATGGTGTAAGAAGAATTTGCCTCTTTTAATTTTAGGTATTTTTAGTTTGTAGTCAAATTTTCGTCGCTAAGAAAATATGTTTTTAATTATTAGTGTGTTGACTTTTGAATTGATGTCACCAATTATTAAGATTTAATTTAAAATTAATAATATATATATATTACTATTTTATTTTATTTTAAACTGTCAGCCAATCAGATTCGTTTGAGAGAGAAAAAATATTGATTTTTACAATATCTCTGTTTAGAAGTCGTATATTAGACTGGTTTTTAATTTATATACATACATATACACTGAATATTTTTAAAATGAATATTTATCAGGAATTCACTTTATATCCAAAGGAATCTTCTTACGGTAAAAGTTAATGTATAGATAAACTATTTAAAATATATATATATATATATATATGATATTGGTACATTTTTTTATTCCTGAAACTAAAAAATAATATTATTAGAGACTTTGAATTCACACCATATGAATAAATTTTTCAATATAATTTATTTAATATTATCATCATGAACATGAACTACTTAATTAAACTTTTAATACAAGTAATTCAATTACGTGTTCATTACAAATTTGACTAAATAAAAATAGTTAAAAATTTAAACCTCGTATTAGAATTTATAATGATTACAAGTTTGAGACTGTGTCAGGTTAACTGTACGGTACATACGGCATTGGAGAGTTGTTGCGCCGGTAGCCGGTGACCTGAGCGTGTTGTGCTGAAAGAAAAAGTGGGGAACGAGGTTTTGTCGAGGGACACGTGGCATGTGGGAAGTGGAAGGAGCACCGTACGAAAGTATAATAATTAAGCTTTATGCAGTTGATCTTTCATGTGGAACCTCCATTATTATATTCTAATCTAATCTTCACTATTTTTTCAACCTTTTGATGTGATTGTATCAAGTGCAAAAGTTGTATTCATTTCATATTTTACACTGTGTTAGGTAAAGAAGAAATAATTAAAAGAGGAAATAAAAAATAAATGACAAACACATAAAAATAAACTTTATTTTATTCAAAAATAAAATTTAAGTTTGTTTATTATTTAACATAGAAAATTAAGAAACATCGTTATATTACTATTAATTTTATTAAATTAATATTATTTATTCTTGCAACGGCACTTTCTTTAAAAAAAAAAAAAAAGAACCTTCTTCTGCAAGTCTTTTTTTTCTTTCCTCTTTTATCTCTCTTTTTTCTCTCTCCATATTCTATTCTCTCCCTTCTCTCTTAATTTCTCACTCCATACATCATCTATTTTAGAATCTGACCGATCGGATCACGTTGTAGCAAAGGAGTTAAGGAACATTTCTACCCGATCAGATTTTTAAACAGAGTAAGTTCATTTTTGCTCTAAAGATCCTTTCTTCTCTGTTTTTCCTTAGGATTTAGTCATCAATCTTGGTGGGGTCAGTTGAGAAGATTAATCCTCTCAACTTATTCTGTTATATACTGAATTTTTGTTCTGTTTGGATAACTTGCATTAGGCCCGTAAATCTTGAAGCTTATCCAGACGGTGAGGAATAAAATTCTAGAAGTTGCTTGGAAAGCAATTAAGGTAAGGGAAGCTAAATTTAATTTTTAATAACACTCTAGGATAGAAGATCTGAATTGGAAGGGACGTGGACTCAATATTCAATTTCTCTTGTAGGGATGTTGTTTGTTTATATATTGTGTGTTTGTTTATATATTATTTAAACTTTATAAATATTATATTTTGATAGTTTGAAAGTTAAATATTGTTTTGATGTTGGAAAAGTCCTTGAATGGTATAAATTTTTAAAATGTTCCAATTGAATGATATGTATTATGAATGATGAAAATTGTATGAAATTGATGTCATACATTTAGGATAATGTATGAGTTGTTGTTTGATGGTACGTTAAGTATGAAAAGCCTATGTTTAACGGAGATCCTCTGGCTTCACTAATGATTTAAGTCATGTAGACTAATATATTAGGTGGTGAGAAGCTGAGAGGGAGTTCATACACACCGGATCCCACTGTAGACACTCGGTATTGGACGTTTGAACTTATCTTGATCCTTTCTATTGGATTCGCTGGTAATCTTTGGATCAGGTGTTAGTCTCTGGTAGGGGCATACTTAATGAGTCTTCCGGAAGATGAAGTGGGATTGAAATGAAATCCAATGATTATGATTGAAAATAGATCCATGTGTGGTCTATATGAATGATGAAATTGATATTGAAATTTTACATGACAACATTTAAAGAAATTTTAATAAATGATTTGTTTGGTTGGTTCTTTTTGCAAGAATTAGATATGATATGCAATTTCTTTTCATTAGCTTACCGTTGCTTTTCTTGCTGTGTTTGAACTACGATGACTGTACTACGTACACGAGATGATATTACAGGTGTCGGAGGGTCTGAAGAGCTTTAGGTTGTTGACTTTGAAACTTATATTGTAAATATTTATATTTCTATATGTCCTAATCATGTATTAGGAATGTTTTGAAAAACTCTAATTTTGTATAGAAATACGTAGAGCGTTTTAAATAGTTAGATGTATTTTCGGGGTGTTACATTTAATGGTATTAGAGCAGTTCATCCTTAGGATAACCTGAGGGTGGGTTTATTGTGTTTCTCCTGTGTGTAGATTTTTGTTTAAGTTTAGCTTTAAGACTTAGCTAAAAGTTTCTAATTGGATGTTTAACAAAGTTGTTTTCTTGAAATTTGTTTGTGCTTGAGTCAAATTAGTTGTTATGAATAAAGATAAAAGTATTAAGAATGAAAAGAATCTTGATAGAGTGGTGAGGGTGCACACTCATGACTGGATCAAGATTATTTTCGATCTTAATTCTAAGTAGCTAAAATACATTTTAGAGATAAGTTTTGATTAGTTTTTACCTGTTTCGTATGATTAATTCCTTAAAGTTAATTTGTCTTAAAGATGTAGTTGGAAATTTTTAGTAATTTCTAATCCAATTATTTATGTGCTTAGAAGATGGCACATAGACCACCTACTCCTCCTTCACCAGTAGATATGCCCAACTTAACTCGGGCAATAGAGATGATGGCAACAGCCTTGCAACAACAGAGTGCTACTATGGCACAACAACATCAGGCCGCCCTTCATCAATTAGAAACAGCTAGATTAGCAACAGAAGCATCTCAGCTTCATCAACAACCCCATACCTTTAGTCTGGAGGATTTTCTGAGACACACTCCACCCAAATTTAATGGCAAGGTAAATCCAAATGGAGCAGACCAGTGGGTGAGAGACATAGAAAGAATCTTTGAAGCTACTCAATGCCCTGAAGAGAGAAAGTTATCTTATGCCATCTATATGCTTATTGAAGAAGTTGAGTTTTGGTGGATAAGCATGAAGCAAATGATGGAAGACAAAGGAGAAGAGGCCACTTGGGAGAACTTCAAAGTAAGATTCTTGGAGGAGTATTTTCCTGATAGTGTTAGGTATGCAAAAGAAATTGAATTCATGCAGCTGGAACAAGAAAATCTTTTAGTCACTGAATATGCTACTAGGTTCAAACACCTAGCTAGATTCTATACCCAAACCTGACTAAGGCTTGGAGATGTAGAAAATTTGAGTTTGGGTTGAAGCAAGAGCTTAAAGAAGTGGTAATTCCTATGTCTATTAGAGATTTCCCTGCTCTAGTGGAGAAAGCAAAAGTAGTGGAGAGTTTGAAAAGTAGTAGCAAACTTGCTAAGCCTCAAGTGGGAGGACCTTCTAGAAGCACACCCAAATATGAAGATAAAATGAAGCCTTATTCCAGACCTCAATCTTTCAGGAATGGAGGGCCTACTTCTCAGTTGCTACCAAATGTCAAATGTGTTTAGATGTGGTGGGGAACACATAGTTAAATTTTGTCCTCATTCAGTGCCAAACGTTACATGTGATAGATGTCATAGATATGGTCATGCTACGAAGGATTGTTGTGCCAGACTTCCAGTCCCAAATATTACTGGAGTGCAGCAGAATAATAATCAAAAATCCAAAGCTTCTGGTAGAGTTTTTGCCATTAGTGGAGCTAAAGCTTCGCAGCCCGATAGCCTTATTAGAGGTATTTGTTCTATCCTTGGAACACAGTTATCTGTATTGTTTGATTCTGGGGCAACCCATTCTTTTACATCTTTTGATTGTGCTAAGAAGCTTAAGTTGCCAGTCCGAGAGTTAGAATTTGAGTTGGTGGTATCCACACCAACAGAAGGTATTATAGTAACTTCTTCCATGTGTGCTGAGTGTCCAGTAATTATAGATGGGCAGAGATACAAGATCAACATGATTTGTATACCTCTAAAAGATTTGGAGGTTATATTGGGAATGGATTGGTTGTCTGCTAATTATATCCTTATAGATTGTGGTCGGAAGAAGATAATTTTCCCTAAATTAGAAGGAATGCAGGTTATCTCAGCTCATCAGTTTGAGAGAGAGATACAAGAAGGTGTAGAATGTTTTATGCTCTTGGCTTATTCTATAGCTACTGATAAAGTACAAAAAGATATTTTTGTAGTTCAAGAGTTTATGGATGTATTTCTTGATGAGATTCCTGGACTTCCACCTAAAAGAGAGATAGAGTTTGCAATAGACTTGATTCCTGGAGGAGACCCTGTGTCAATTTCTCCATACCGAATGGCACCGGCAGAGTTAACTGAATTGAAGAAACAACTAGAAGATTTATTGGAGAAGCAATTCATTTGACCTAGTGTTTCTCCATGGGGAGCTCCAGTGCTATTGGTGAAGAAGAAGGATGGTTTGTCACGTCTATGCATAGATTATAGACAATTAAACAAGTTAACAATAAAAAATAAATATCCTCTTACTAGAATTGACGATCTTATGGATCAGTTGCATGGAGCAGTTGTCTTTTCTAAATTAGATCTGCGCTCAGGTTATCACCAAATTTTAGTGAAAGCGGAAGATGTTTAGAAGACTGCTTTTAGATCAAGGTATTGTCACTATGAATTTCTGGTTATGCCATTTGGTGTGACTAATGCTCCATCTATCTTCATGGATTATATGAATCGGATATTCAAACCTTTTCTTGATAAGTTTGTAGTAGTGTTCATAGATGATATCTTGATCTATTCTCGTACAAGGGAAGAACATGCAGAACATCTTAGAACTGTCCTGAACATTTTGAGAGAAAAACAGTTATATGCTAAACTTTCAAAATGTGACTTCTGGATGTCAGAAATATAATTTTTGGGACATGTTATCTCTGCACAGGGAATCTCAGTAGATCCTTCTAAAGTGAAGGTTGTACTTCAGTGGGAACGTCCTAAAACAGTTACAGAAATTAGAAGCTTTGTCGGGTTAGCAGGATATTACAGGAGATTTATATAAGGTTTTTCTAAAATAGTGGCTCCTTTGACCCAATTGACTAGAAAGGATCATCCTTTTGCATGGACTGAACAATGTGAGAGAAGCTTTGAAGAGTTGAAAAAAAGGTTGATTAATGCTCCTGTATTGACAATCCCTGATACCAATCAGTCTTTTGAAGTTTTCTGTGATGCTTCCTATCAAGGATTGGGTTGTGTTCTGATGCAGAATAAGAAAGTTGTTGCCTACGCTTCACGTCAGTTAAAGGTGCATGAAAGAAATTATCCAACTCATGATCTACAATTGGTAGCAGTTGTCTTTACTTTGAAAATATGGAGACATTTTCTTTATGGAGTTAGTTTTAATGTGTTCAGTGATCATAAAAGCTTGAAGTATTTGTTTGATCAAAAGGAGCTTAATATGAGGCAAAGGAGGTGGATTGAATTTTTAAAGGACTATGATTTCCAGCTAATATTCCATCCTGGGAAGGCAAATGTTGTTGCAGATGCGTTGAGTCGTAAAAAGATACAAATGTCTTCGCTTATGATTAGAGAGCTAGCATTGATTGAAGATTTCAGGAGTATGAATTTGGAGGTTTCCATGTCTTCAAATTGCATTAGTTGTAATACACTTGTTATAACTAATGAATTTCTAGAGAAGGTGAAGGAGAAGCAGTTGGAAGATTCAAAATTAAAGAACATCATGGGCTTATTAAATACTGACAAAGCTAAAGACTTCTCTTTAGGAGTGGATGGTATTTTGAGATTCAAAAATAGAATATGCATACCAGAGGATAATGAAATAAAGCAAACAGTATTATCAGAAGGTCATAAAAGCAAACTCAGTTTACATCCAGGAATGACCAAGATGTATCAAGATCTCAAGAAGTCTTATTGGTGGCATGGCATGAAGAATGATGTAGCTAAGTTTGTAGCTGCTTGCTTGACTTGTCAGAAATCAAAGATTGAGCATCAACGACCTAAATGCATATTAACTCAGTTAGACATTCCAGTGTGGAAGTGGGACAGTATCTCAATGGATTTTTTTACCCACTTACCACGTACTTTGCGGAAGCATGACTCTGTTTGGGTCATAAAGAACAGGTTGACAAAGACGGCATACTTCCTACCTATAGACTTGAGAATCTCTATGCGGAAGTTGGCCCAGATTTACATAGATGAAATAGTTAGATTGCATGGTGTACTCTCCAGCATAGTTTCAGATAGAGATCCCAGATTCACCTCCAGATTCTGGCAAACACTTCAAGAAGCTTTGGAGACTAAACTCGGACTTAGTTCAACATACCATCCTCAAACTGATGGACAATCAGAGAGAACTATCTAGTCCTTAGAGGATTTGCTTAGGACTTGTGTGTTAGATCATTTGGGCAGTTAGGATGAAATTCTACCTTTGATGGAGTTTACTTACAATAACAGCTACCAAGCAAGCATAGGAATGGCTCCTTTTGAGGCATTGTACGGAAGAAAGTGCATGACACCTTTGTGCTGGTTTCGGGATGGTGAGAGTGTGTTAATTGGACCAGAATTAATACAACAAACCAATGAGAAAGTCAAAATAATTCAGGAAAGATTGAAAACATCTCTCAGCAGGCAAAAATCTTATGCAAATCAAAGAAGAAGACCTTTAGAGTTCTCTGTGGGTGAGCACGTTTTTTTGAGAGTTACACCGTTCACTGGTGTAGGAAGAGCACTCAAATCCAAGAAATTGACTCCTAAGTTCATAGGACCTTATCAAATTCTTAGGAGAATAGGCCCTGTGGCTTATGAAATTGCTTTGCCTCCTCCTTTAGCTAATATTCACAATATTTTTCATGTATCTCAGCTAAGAAAGTACGTACCTGATCTCAACCACATTCTAGAGTCTGATTCAATCCAGGTGAAAGAAAATCTGTCATTTGAAGTGAAGCCAATCAGAATTTTAGATTCACAAGTGAAACAACTTCGTGGAAGAAGTATTCCCATGGTGAAAGTATTGTGGGATCTCATCTTTGGAGATTCCACTTGGGAAATTGAAAAGGAGATACGAGCATCATACCCTAATCTCTTTCTTGGTAAGTTCATTTTCGAGGACGAAAATTTTTGTAGTTGGAGATAATGTAACGATACTTTCTTTAAAAAAAAAAAGAAACAGAACCCTCCCCTGCACGTTTTTTTTCTTTCTTCCTTCCTTATCTCCCTTTTCTCTCTCTCTCTCTCCATATTCTATTCTCTCCCTTCTCTCTTAATTTCTCACTCCATACGTCATCTATTTTAGAATCTGATCGGACCACGTTGTAGCAAAGGAGTTAAGGAACATTTCTACCCGATCAGATTTTTAAACAGAGTAAGTTCATTTTTGCTCTAAAGATCCTTTGTTCTCTGTTTTTCCTTAGGATTTAGTCATCAATCTTGGTGGGGTTAGTTGAGAAGATTAATCCTCTCAACTTATTCTGCTATATACTGAATTTTTGTTCTGTTTGGATAACTTGCATTAGGCCTGTAAATTTTGAAGCTTATCTAGACGGTGAGGAATAAAATTCTAGAAGTTGCTTGGAAAGCAAGCAATTAAGGTAAGGAAAGCTAAATTTAATTTTTAATAACACCCTAGGATAGAAGATCTAAATTGGAAGGGACGTGGACCCAATATTCAATTTCTCTTGTAGGGATGTTGTTTGTTTATATATTGTGTATTTGTTTATATATTATTTAAACTTTATAAATATTATATTTTGATAGTTTGAAAGTTAAATATTGTTTTGATGTTGGAAAAGTCCTTGAATGGTATAATTTTTTAAAATGTTCCAATTGAATGATATGTATTATGAATGATGAAAATTGTATGAAATTGATGTCATACATTTAGGATAATGTATGAGTTGTTGTTTGATGGTACGTTAAGTATGAAAAGCCTATGTTTAACGGAGATCCTCTGGCTTCACTAATGATCTAAGTCATGTAGATTAAGATATTAGGTGGTGAGAAGCTGAGAAGGAGTTCATACACACTGGGTTTCACTGTAGACACTCGGTATTGGATGTTTGAACTTACCCTAATCTTTTCTATTGGATTCGCTGGTAATCTTTGGATCAGGTGTTAGTCTCTGGTAGGGGCATACTTAATGAGTCTTCCGGAAGATAAAGTGGGATTGAAATGAAATCCAATGATTGTGATTGAAAATAGATCCATGTGTGGTCTATATGAATGATGAAATTGATATTGAAATTTTACATGACAACATTTAAAGAAATGTTTATAAATGATTTGTTTGGTTGGTTGGTTCTTTTTGCAAGAATTAAATATGATATGCAATTTCTTTCACTAGCTTACCGTTGCTTTTCTTGCTGTGTTTGAACTACGATGACTGTACTACGTACATGAGATGATATTACAGGTGTCGGAGGGTCTGAAGAGCTTTAGGGTGTTGACTTTGAAACTTATATTGTAAATATTTATATTTCTATATGTCCTAATCATGTATTAGGAATGTTTTGAAAAACTCTAATTTTGTATAGAAATACGTAGAGCGTTTTAAATAGTTAGATGTATTTTCGGGGTGTTACAATTCTTAATATTATTTTTTTTAACTATATTTTAATTTAATGAATAATTTTTTTTCATTATATTTGAGGTAAGTTTGGAGTTCTGTCACGATTTTATATTTTATCTTTAGAAGGTGTTTCAGCATATTAAGAGAGAAGAAAATTGTCATTGACCTCGACTCTTAAATTATATAAGACTATTGAGCGTATCAGAACAAACTCTTTTAAAAAAAAATGAATATTCGCCTTTCAAATCTCGTTGTGTTTCCATAAACCATTTCAATAATAAATTGACTTATCAATAATATCTTAACAGACTTAAAATTAAAACAAATTTTAATTTTTTTTTTCTGTGTATTATGTTTTTGTTGCTTCATCTTTTAAGGTAGTTAAGATGAATCTTTAAGTTTAGCTAAGATGTGGTAGAGTTATAAAAAAATATTATCACTTTAGTTGAATATTTTGTATCCTAACTTTTTTATAATAACCTTTAAAGAGAACAATTTTAAAGAGTGAGATTTTTAAGTCTACCAAAATAAAATTTTAAAAGAACTATCTCAAACATTTTATTTATTTATTTCCACATGTAATATTAATGTTTCGATATTATGTATGATAAGATTATCACATATAAATATATTATCAATTTAATGTCAATTTACTATACCATATATTATCAAAAAAGTTGTTTCACTAAATTATGAGAGGATAATGTTTATAAATTACCTTTGATTTTAATATTTAGTAAAAGGGTTTAAATAATTCGATCACGTAGACAATGTTTTTCATAAAGTACAAACAAATGCAAGGATAAAAAAATTACTATACAATAATCACTTTATATTTTGCAATAAAATAAGTGTATACTTGATGGTAGTTTTATCCATATTTAATTGTTAAACTTAATTATTTTGAATTTAATTAATCATTAGGCATGTCGAGTCTAAGATCTGGTATACACTGAGATGCAACTCTTTTTATTTTTAATTTATTATAAAGTAATCACTTTATATTTTACACTAAAAACTAAAATGATTGTATATGTTTGTTGGTAGCTTTTATCTACTTTTAATTGCTAAACGTAATTATTTAAAATTGAGATAATAAGATGCAACTTTATTTATCTTTTTTTATTTTAGTGAATAGATTTAGTGGTTGTTATTCTCATATTTTTTTTACTATATGGGTTTTTATTTATGAGACTTTTAATTTATAATTTTCCCATTTAAAGCACAACATTATGTGTAGAAAAACATTTCTCATATTCTACTCTTTATTTCTTTCATGTCAACAATAATTTAGGAATTAAACTTTTTTTTCAGCAGAAATAGTGAGTGAAAAATCATTTATGCAACTAATAATTTATAGTTCTAATGGTTAATGTGACCATCTATATATATTAGAAGGAAATTTTTCTTAGATCAGCAAATAATTAAAAATATATGCTTAAAAGTATTGTGGTGAAAGATAAACAAAGGGAAATAGAGAGATAATATTTATTTAAAGTAATTGATTAATCTAATAATTGAAATCATTATCAAAATAAACACGTGGCAGATATTTGAAACCTGTTTGAAATAAAGGATTACAATAATGTTAGTGTTGAAATTACATGTGACAAAAAACCATGTAAAGATCCTGATGAAAAGAAAAATGAAACACATTATAAATGAACTAAGATGCAATTTGCTTTATTTATTTTGACTCTATATTATACCTGGTTAATTATTGTCATGTTTTGGAGTGTACACATCTTATATTTTAGGATATTTTTAGTTTGTAATTTGTCAAGGCCAAAACATTACCAATAGCACAAGAAAAAATTGATTTCGTATTTTCTGTAAATGGACAAAATTATTATTTTTTATTTTGGAATTGGGCAAAACATATAATAGAGAGTACTAATCGATTTGAAAGAAATCACAATTTATATTTAAAAAATCGTATATGGTGAAACAAGTTTTTTGTAAATTTTATGCGTAAATTATTATTTTTTTAAAAAATTATTTGAGAAATATGATTTTAATTAGTAGATAATCATGTTAGAATTTTACATGTGAAAAACAATTTTTACAAAAATGTTGTATAATTGAATTTGTACTTGTCATCAGTTATATCCGAGTTGTACTCAACTCTAGAGTTCAGTGATTTTTATTTTTATTTTTGAAAAAAAAACTTGCTATTTTTTAAAATTATGGAATAATTTAAAAAAGATTTTTTTTTTGTGTTATTTTGATTGAAAAGATTGTTTGAAAATTAATAAAGATGATAAAACTTTAATTTTGAGATGCTAAAAATAAACTAGAAAACTTAATCGAAAAATCTTTTACTTTAATAGATTTTTGGATTTATGTTTAGAGGTTTATGCTTTGCAGTTAAGGACTACGGTTACATGTGTCTCTATGAGTTAGATTTCTTTGATTTCAAGGTTTACGTTATCAATTTTATCACTACTATGAATTTTCATATATTCTTTTCAATCAAAATAACAGAATTAAATCTTTCTTAATTTATGTTGTCATGATAAATACGAGTTCGGAACAATATGATATAACTGAAGTTGTATATAATACGAAAGAGTTCAATTATACAATATTTTTTCAAAAATTATTTTTCACATGTACTATTTTAACATAATTATCCACTAATTAAAATCATACTTGTCAAATACAAATATAATTTCTTTAAAAATAATTTACCCATAAAATCTACATATAACTCGTATTTCCCACATACAATTTTCTTGAAAATTTTAAAAATCCTTAATGTAAGTGATGATTTCTTTCAAATTGATTTGTACTCTCTATAAACGAATTGTTCAATTTTAAAATAAATAAAAAATATTTTGTTTATCGAGAATACAAATTCAAATTACTTGAAGAAGAAAAAAAACATTTATCCATGTATAATAATACTAAGTATATAATGTTACAAATAATAATGAAAAGACATGAGCTAATAATTTATAGTAATAACTTATTTTTCAAAAGAAATTGAACTTTTTTACATTAGTTTTACTGCCCATATAGGAAAAAATTTAATAATTTACATGTAAAAAACCAAACATAAAATAATCACACAACAAATTTAATTTGGATATTTTTTTCAAAATCACAATTTTTTTTCTGAGTTAAATAAATTATTATGGACAATTAAATTTTTAAATATTATATACATATTTAAAATTTAATTTTAATATTAAGAATAACTTTGTATAATTATTTTATAATTACTTATTTAACAATTTGTCTTATAATATACTTTATGAATTTCAGTAGAAAAAAAATCAACACATAGGAATAAAGTGGTTTGGTTGAAATGTTAATAAAGTTTTATTTAATTTAATGACATGATTTGTTATCACAAAATTATAACTTAAAGTTTTTCTCTTTGAATAAACTCTTATTCAACTCACCCTCTCAGTATAACAATGCTTAGAAACTCAACTCAAATGCCACTGTAGACACTTCAATTTCAGTTAACACTACAAGAACTAAACATACTATTAAAATATATTTTTTTATAGTTTTTACGAGACAAATGTTAGATAATTTTTTAAAAAATCTGATGAAAAGCAATATTTATAACATAAAAATAGTTAAAATTAAAAAGATCGAATCACAACACAAAAGTTAGATAAAAAAAAATGGTGAGAGCTAAAAATGCAAAGAATGAATGAGAACAGAGAACATGGCAGCATGGTGGTGGTCACACTCATCAGCTCTAGAATAATCAACATGGCAAGCAAGTTCTAGTTCAACAGTTCCACGCACTTTTTTATTTTAATTTTTCTTTTCGAAATTCCACAAACGACAAAACAAAAATTAATTCAATAAAATCTACTACACTTTTCTTCTCTCTCTCCTTTCTTCCCACCTCCACTTATTCCTCTCCATTTTCCTCTGTCTGTTCCTCATTTTCTCTCCAAAAAACAGAAAAAAAAAACATTTTTTTGGCTTTCACTGATACCCCTTTTTTGTTTCTCCTTGAATTTTGCATCAAGGGACTTGGCTCTAAGCATGGTTTCACTTGGGGCTGTACATAGTGTGGTCTATGTGCTCCTGCTTTCGGTCACTTTGGTTTTGGGTGGGGACATAGTTCACCATGATGATGTTGCCCCCATAAGGCCTGGTTGTGACAACAACTTTGTTTTGGTACCAATTTTTCTCCTTTGTGTGTTCTTCTCATGAATTGTAAAATTGGTTGTGGAATGTGATACTCGTTGGTTTTCAACGTTTGTTCTTGGTCTTGATGCTTGCTTAGTGGGAAAGTTATAGAGAAGGATTTGGAAACATGGGAAAATCCCTTTGTTTTTAGGGAAATGAAAATTGGAGAGTTGGGTGGGATTTGTTTAAAAAATTCAGAAGTGTATGTACGTTTGGTATTTGATTTGAGTTTTCATTGTGGAAAGATGATCTGTTCCTTCAATGGTGCTTTGGTGTTTGCTCAATGCTTGCTTAAGTTTTAGAGGTTGCGTGCTGAGTTGTTTTGAGTTTCCTTTTTTAGATTCCATGCCATAGTGCTTAGTTGGGTACTGTAGTAATTATTTTTTTGCCTCGTAAACATCCATAGATGGTGGGTTTCTAGCTTTTCCTTAGAGATCTAAGTTTATTATGTGGTGAGAGATTGAGAGTTGCTAATTGAGTAATACACTAGCATCTTTTATTTGATACGTATGATTTTTTTATCGTTTTTTTTTTCTGCTTAATAATTTTTGTCATGCAAACTTGCATCTTCACACATGAAATTGATGCAGGTGTTGTTTATTAGATAATACTGAAAGAACTGAATTTGTCTCTGTTCTTCTCCAAAAGCTTTTATCCTGTAAAATTTCTGCAATTCAGTGCCCTTTTTTACTTACCTTCTTTGGTGGTTAGCTTAACGGTGAAGATAGGGATTTTTTATTTGAGTGTACCCAAAATTTAAATAAGAAAATTTTTTGACGGTAGCCAGCAGATTGGGAGCTATATTTTAATATTTGACTAAGAACGAACTGATTCTGAAAAATCTTTTAGCTTTACGATTCTAGCAACTGCTATCCAACCTATTTCTATTTTCTTGAATTTGGTACTGCCTTATATACATATATATGCATTCTTTCAACAGCTTTGATTAATTGCTTCTTTTTTGTCTAGGTAAAAGTCCCCACTTGGATTGATGGTGTGGAAAAAAGTGAGTATGTTGGTGTTGGTGCAAGATTTGGCCCTACATTGGAATCAAAAGAAAAACGTGCCAATCTTACCAGAGTTGTCATGGCTGATCCTCCTGATTGTTGTACAAAGCCTAAGAATAAAGTATTGGAATTCATTATTAAGTTGTTTATCCTGCCAAATGCAACTTTACTTGCATTTGAAATATAACTGCTCAGATTGAAAGCTCTATTTATACATTTACTGATTAGTATTTTGTATTACTTTCCACCATTAGCTCACCAGCGAGATAATTTTGGTGCACCGAGGAAAATGCAGTTTCACTACAAAGGCAAATATTGCTGATGAAGCTGGTGCTTCAGCCATCCTCATTATAAACTACCGTACAGGTGTTTGCATTTTCTTTTCAATGCTTTTTGAGATCATATAGCGTATTTTGTTCATTACTTGTCCATTAAAGTATAAAAGCAAGTTGCAATGAGCAGTTTAAGTCAATATTTCTTTCATAAATATAAAAGTATTATTTTGTGCTTGTTTTGATAAACTGTTGTCTTTTCTTGCTGTACAGAACTTTTCAAGATGGTTTGTGAAGAAAATGAAACTGATGTTGATATAGGAATACCTGCTGTCATGCTTCCCCAAGATGCTGGATTGACTTTGGAAAGGCATATTAAAAATAACTCCAATGGTATGATTGACTTTCTTTGAGCTGTTTCTTATTATGTAACTAGTGATTGCTTTTCTTTTGGCACAGGACAACAACTTTTAAAATGATGACTTTATATTTTATACCTGATCTGGTGATGTGTCTTATTTGATGCCATTTGCACTGCTGCATGTACAATTCCTGCTCTTTAGTGTCCATACAGTTATACTCTCCATTGCGTCCATTGGTTGATGTTGCGGAAGTGTTTTTGTGGCTTATGGCTGTTGGTACCATTTTATGTGCTTCATATTGGTCTGCCTGGAGTGCTAGAGAAGCAGCTATTGAGCAAGAGAAGCTTTTAAAGGTTACCTAGTTCCATTTTGTGTCAACTTTACTATGTCTCTATAGTGAAAAAAACAGGAATACTAAGATGTGGAGGATAAGATTCTACTAAGCCAAATAGAGCCAAACAAAAAAGTGCAGAAAAGACAAACATTAAAACAATAAAGCTTTTGCTTTATTTGCTACCTGTCAAGGAGGCTATATAAAACAGGACTTTATTCTCTTTTAATGTCAGCATGTTTTTCCTCCTTTATAACAAATTATTTTCCCGCATATTTGAAAATTCATTGATCTAGTTCCTAATATATGCTTAAACTTATATACTTGCAGGATGCTTCAGATGACTATATTAATACCGAAAATGTTGGTTCCAGTGGTTATGTGGAAATTAGTACCACAGCAGCAATTTTATTCGTCGTGATTGCTTCATGTTTCTTGGTTATGCTGTATAAATTAATGTCATTCTGGTTTGTTGAAGTTCTGGTGGTTCTGTTTTGCATTGGCGGGGTTGAGGTGAGTTGTTCTTGTTCCAGGCTTAGTTTTTGTTTATCTAAGTATTCTTTCCTCTGATCTAGATTATAATCACTATACTCATCGACCATATTTCCATACTTTTCTTATCATTATTTTGCATCTTCTTTAAGGCAGCTGCAATGTCTTAAATTTTAAGTGGGGGGGATCACTTGTGCTGAACTTTTAGTGACAAATTTCTTTCTATCGGAAAAGCAAGTGGTAGAATGCTCTTTGTATAATGGAAAATATATTTAGTAAGCTACTTTATGAGCATTGGTTGAGCATTTTCTACCCTATGCTTAAGGCTCATATTTTAACTGAACAAGATATAACAGATCATACTGAACTCATTTGCTCTTTAGCTCAACTTATTAATCCAAACAAGTGAGTTCAGCTGTAGAGGCATATTTCATTGCAATCATGTTCTTCCTGCCAGGGACCTGTTAATGTATAGGTCTGAAAGTTACTGAGCTTGAATGTCAATGCTTCAATCATTCTATTTGCTCCTTTAAGCTAATATGGGAAAAGTGGGTTTGATTATTTCATGTCCTTGAATTTATTTTGGTATGACTGGACAATTTACTTCTAGCTTCTTTCTCCAATTGTGTGGACGATGTCCTTTCGGAATTCAATATCCTAACATTCACTTCTAGCTTTGTGTGCTTGAATTCAAGCTTTCAAACTTCTCATCAATGGATGCAAATGAATTGCGGCTTGAAAATATGGAAGGGGATGAAAATAGTTGTTTAACTTCTAATGGCCCACCTTCACAATCCTAATTTCTACGGTTTCTATGATTTCTACGGTTGTGGTTATATCGAGTCCTAAATAAGTCATATAACATTTTCAATAACAAAATATGATATACAATTAATTATGAATTCCCTTTGATTGGTGGACATTATTATTTTTGTTATGTAGATTAGAACTTCAATATTTTTTCAGTCGTGAATTTTTAGTAATTTTTGCTTTAGTTATTACTTGGAGTTATAGTGGTACTGCAATAACAGCATGATTTACCTGTCAAACAAGCTAAATCTTTATATTCTTCATGTGCTTTCAGGGACTGCAAACTTGTTTGGTGGCCCTGCTATCATGGTAAGTCTTTTTTACACAAATGAAGGTGGTTGGACGAGAGTAGGACAGGATAACTAATCTGCCGAGTTTTCTTTTGTTATGAATTTTAGACTTCAGTAATCAATATTTTTAACGTAACTGAAAGAGGATATAACTACAGATGTTTATGGCCGAAAGATCATATTGTGGAGCATACTGTATTTGTGTTGTTAAATTGTGATTAATTGGTTTGATTATTGTTTATATAAATGGTGGCAAATAAGAGTAATAGATTGACTTAGTCAGTAATTCTTTTTCCATATACCTATTTCCTCTAAAGTATGAGCCATGAAGTGGTAAGGAATTGAATTTCATAACCAAATGTAGCAAGACAGACATATATACCTCTGACTGAACATTGCTCAAAGATGTATTTTATGTAATTTTTGCATCGGCAAGGATTTTCTGCTTTCTTTTAGTATTAAAATTTCATAAATCAATATTGCCTGAAAAAGAAATTAGTTCAGCTTGAAGCTTGTGGCTGTAGAGTACATGGTTCATTTTCATTGTATTACATTCTTTAGTTATGGTATGGAATTGACGGTAAAATGCTTATAGTTTTAGATGGTTTCGTCAACCTGCCCAGACATTTGTGAAGATACCCTTCTTTGGAGCTGTCTCATATCTGACACTTGCCATTACTCCATTCTGCATAGTGTTTGCCGTGGTTTGGGCAGTTTATCGCCGTGCATCATGGGCTTGGATTGGTCAGGATATTCTCGTAAGAATAGTTTTATCACTTTTGCTAATAAAAAAAACTACTTACTTTCACTTCGCCTCCTGGTTAATTTTTTTCTTTACATTTTCTAGTGTTTTGGACTGAACTGGTTGGCATTTCTGATTCATGGTTAAAATAAAGAAAATTATCATACAATCATAAAAAATTCACTTGCCGCTGACTTAGACATTGCTTTCTAACATTGGAACATTACTAGTATAAAACTGAAAATGTTAGCATTGAATCCGATAGTCTTCCTTTGGCTGCAGCTGTGACTAAAACAATGACTGTAGGATACCACATTTGTGTCTTGAAATGTATTGTTTTTGTTTATATATGATATAGATCCAAAAATAATTATTTATTTCATTAACACTATGTGCTGGTATGGAGTCATGAACTAAGTATCAAGAAGTGCATTCTTTTGCTATTGGTCAATGAAAAAGATATGAAGAACAGTATCAGTTTCCTAATCTCTGCTTTTTATATATGAAATTTGGCTGTCACTAGTCATTAAAATGCAACATGGTCAGAGATTATTCTTTGTCCATCCATTAATAGAGGAAAAACGAATAAAAAATAGGATGTTGAACTGATATTTGCTTAATTTCTTTCTGGATCCTATAGCACAAAATATTAATAGTAAATATGTTTTTCAAACTTGTTCCCACTCAAATGTAGTTTTGGATAGAAATTTAAGTTCTGCCATTCAGAATTATAAGCATTTATAAATCAAGAGGCTGATTGATATTTATTTAGCGTGTTTACTTATCTCTGTCTACCACCTATCATTCAGGGTATCACGTTGATAATTACAGTTCTTCAGATTGTTCGCATACCAAATCTAAAGGTATTCATTGTTGCTGTTTTCTTCCCACTACTTTTGGTTTTTAAAAGGCTTGGAAGGTATTATCTCCTTATTTACTTGTTTGTGATGCTTAGTTTAAGAATAGGAGTCATAAATGGGGCATTTCGAAGAGATAGCTTTGCAAGATCTTACTGAAGTTTTACTATGAACAAAAACACCTTCATACCTTTTTTCTGTATCAGGTTGGAACTGTTCTTCTCAGCTGTGCATTCCTATATGACATCTTTTGGGTGTTTGTCTCTAAATGGTGGTTCCATGAGAGTGTTATGATAGTGGTAAGTGTTTTAACGAAAGCTTTCTCTCTCTACCATTCTTTGCAAAGCTTGATTTTGGCTTCATTCGTGATTCTGTTTTCCCCTTCAAATTAATACAACTTTTCTCTACACAGGTAGCTCGTGGTGATAAGAGTGGAGAAGATGGCATTCCCATGCTTCTCAAGATACCTCGTCTATTTGACCCTTGGGGTGGTTACAGTATCATTGGATTTGGGGACATAATCTTACCAGGACTTTTAGTGGCATTTTCACTAAGGTTGAATTGGAATTCTTACGTTGATCATACTATACATACCTCTCCTACTCATCTTGTTTTACAGAATTCTTTTTTTTATAGCATCCACATTGTTCCCTTGCAAAAATGATTTAGATAGATGGAAAGGAGAGTGGTCTTTTATTATGTAACAATTTCAGAAACTTAATTATTCTATTGATAACTAATGTTACAGGTATGATTGGTTGGCAAAGAAGAACCTTCGTGCTGGATACTTCTTGTGGGCAATGACTGCTTATGGTTTAGGTATAGAATGTTTTATCTGGGAATAATAATAAAATGTGAAAATATTTAGACCTGTTAACTGTTATGCAAGATTCCGCAAATATTATTGTACACTTGGCTAATCTTTGATAGTATTATATTAATTTAACTCCGGAAAATTCTAGGCAACTGGTTAAAATTGCTTAACATTCTAAGTGCATCAACTTAACAAAAGAGTTCATATGAAAATTTAATGGTGACACTTACAAAACTTTTGACTTTCTCTCCGTTGAAATAGATGACATGTTGCTAACATGTGAGTTAGACATGGCTATGGAATTTGGTTTATAGAATAATCGAAAAAAGGGTTTAAAGAAGAGGTTTATCTCTACTTAATTCATTATAATGCATTTACTAGGCCTGTGCATGCACTGCTTCAATCTAAAATGTTTTTAATTTACTAATTAGAAGTAATAAAGAGCAATGATACGACCCTTTAGCAACATTAAGAGTTCTTCTACAAATCTGTTTGCTTGCTTCTTCTGTATATTCTTATCTTCAAAAATGAAAAATCACTGTTCGCTTTGTTCATCATACCTTCAATTTTGATCTGCAGGTCTTCTCATCACATATGTGGCTTTGAACTTGATGGATGGGCATGGTCAGCCAGCTTTGCTTTATATAGTTCCATTTACACTTGGTAAGTACAATCATCAGATTCATTTAAATCTAAAGTACAAGATCCAATGATTGCATGTTGGTATGTAATCTTTTACATTTTATACTTCCCTCAACATCCCCAAAAATGCTCCTTGGTGTTACATTTCAACCTATTCTATTAGCTTTTGAAGTTTTTTTGCTTAAATCATGATAATTAGTATCATTTTATTTTTTGAGTCCCAAACCAAGTGAAAATGGAATTATGTTTTAATTTGAGTTTTATGTTGACTGCTAAAGGCCTATCACAAGGTCTTTAACCAAGCTGAATGACATCCTGTCTTCCATGTAGTCAACCTCACCTAGCTTGGTTGTTGATCTATTTTAGAGCAAAATTTCATATATGGATTGGACAAAGAAGTAAAATGATTTTACTGAGAATTGAATTGTGACAGACTGCAATAACATCAATTGTTACTTAATGATAAAATCTGGTCCTTTTTCTGTAACCTTATTCTGGAATCACAAATGCAGGCACCTTTTTGTCATTGGGAAAAAAGAGAGGTGAGCTCAAGATATTATGGACAAGAGGGAAACCAGAAAGGCCTTGCTGTCATATCCAAGAGGATAATCAATCAATTAACAGCCACCATTGAACAGCAGCAGGCTTGTATCCTACTTGGTATATTAATCTATAGGAGAGTGATTTGGAACTCCAAGGACATTGTGTAACATCTGTAACTTTGTTGTAACTATTTCAGCCAAATGGTATGATAGCATGCACTTAAATCCTGAGAGAGATATCACCCAATTGTTCTGATATTGAAGAGGACCATGAATCTGTGTACTGTAACCTTATTTTTTGTGAGATAGCATAGAGGAATCCATGAGGGCCTGATCAAAACAATGCCTTTTCCAAGAAAATGTCAAGAAGCAAAGATACATGCATAGAAAATTCCGATCCAAGAGGGAAGGACTGTTGGAAAGGCTGCTAACACTGAGAAGCTGCTGTTTACTATAAGCATAAATTATGTTGTATTATTATCATCATTGCTATTGTTAATGTTGTATTGTATGGGATTTGAACTTGAAGTTAGCTAAATTTTAATTTCTGTAAGATTCTTCACGTTACCTATTTCCTTAAATCTTTCGAGATGAAGAGGAAAAACATTGATCTGTCTAGTCTTTGGTGTTTTGTATATTCTAGTTCTTGCATGAAAAGCTGGTTAGACTCCCAATAAAGACGTGCCAGTTATGAAAGTTGAATTAGTTCAATTTGAAGCAAAGTTTAAGACATGTTACATAATACTTTAAAAATTACATTTTCAGAATAATAGTTAAAATTCAGCTTCTGAGTTGAATTGAGTTAAGTTAAATTCAGACCATAAAAAATCTCATCACCAAATATTTGTAATGTCTAATCCTTTTATTTATCAACTTCACCAGTCATGGATTAAGACAGGTTTAGTTTATTCAAGATTTATTTGAATTTAAATCCTATTTCCAGTTAGATCCCATAATATATAAGCGAATGGATTTATTGACATAATATATTAAATTTTAACATTGTATGTAATTAAGTTATATAAATAAAGAAGCTATGAGTGTATAATAAACTAAAGATATGAATAAAATGTAGTTATAAAAAGTTTTATTTATTAAATTAAATTAAATAATGAAATTGTTACAAAATGTTGGAAGTAAAAATATATTTTTAGAAAAACATATTAATATGCTTTCAGAAGAGTATATTATTAGTTGTGTAATAAGTATTTCCATAGTAGAAAAATAAAATAAGATTATCACAAGTTAATTTTATAGACAACTTATCGTTTGTCTAAAATTTGATTTTAAACTTTGCATAAGTTGATTTTAGTAGAGAAAAAAAAACTAATTTTATTTTGTATATTTGTTCTTCTAAAATTACTTATAAAAAAAGTGTATAAACACCAAAGTGAGCTCTCACAAATCAACAAATAACTTGATTCCACTCACAAAATATATTGAATCTAATTTCCAAAAGTCAAATATATTAAAATTAACTTCAAAACTGTGGTGTTAGAGAAAAATAGTGGATCATACACACATCATACGCAAAATTCTTCTTCCTTCATCTTAGTTTCTTCTAGCACCGCATATTTTAGAAAATACCAAGATATGAAAGAATATTTTCTGTTTTATTCAATATGTCTTTCATCTATAGCAATGATACATATATATAACCATAGCATTAGAACCGTACAGATTCTTTTTCTAACATAACATCTGTAATTAAGACTAATTATAGACCCATTAATAGTGATTATATTCCTATAATTAAGTCTAATTATAGACTCATTAATAGTGATTATATTCCTGTAATTAAGTCTAATAATAATTACAGGAATATAATGATTTTGTCCGGTAATACGGAGGCCATATAGAGACTTTTGAAGCTTGCACACTGCCCCTGGTTGAGATTCTTGGAAGCCAGGAGGGAGTTTCATATAAACCTCATCATCAAGATCACCATGGAGAAACGCATTGTGAACGTCCATCTGATGAAGCTCCCAATCTTTTGCGGCTGCTACTGCTAGAGTTGTGCGAATGGTTACCGTCTTTACGACAGGAGAAAACGTCTCGTTGTAATCCAAACCCTCCACTTGATGATTGCCAAGAATTACCAATCGAGCCTTGAATCTTTCAATTGTTCCATCCGAGTTGTATTTGATTTTGTAGATCCATTTACACCCAAGTGCCTTCTTTCCAGGAGGGAGAGCGGTGAGTTTCCAGGTGTCATTGAGTTCGAGAGCATGAATCTCCTGTGCCATAGCATCACGCCACCGGGGTTCTCGAACCGCTTGAGAAAAGAACAGGGGTTCCTGCTCGGTATGTAAAGAGGCAAGAAAACTTTGATGATGTTTAGAAAAGGAATCACAATTCACAAAATCATGTATAGGATACGAAACACCTGAGGATTCTGTTGAAGAAGGTGACGGAACAGAGGGGCTTGACGGTATCGTGGTGGCTGCGAAAAAATCGCGTAACCGTACGGAAGGCAGCTTCGCGCGATGCCATCGCCCAAGGGGAACCGCGGCCGTCAGCGGTGGTGAAGAAACCGACGGCGCCGTCTCCGTCGAACGCGGCGGTGGATCCGCGGGTAGCGTCGAGGCTTCTATACACAGATCGGAGTCGTTGATAGTGTGGTCGAAGTCATCTATGAGGGTAGCATCCTCCTTGGCTGGGATGGGAGATGCAATGGGTTGGTTGACGATGCATTCATCTAGGTTTGAGGAGGCAACTTCATGAAGAAAATGTGGGTCCGTTCCAGTTTCTAAAGAGTTGGCAATAATTGGGTTTTGCAATGGTGGTGCAGTGTCCATCTTTTTGGCTTCAAAATATGGAAATTTATTTTTGAAAAAATGTACATCACGAGAGACAAAGAAAGTTTCTGTTTCCAAATCAAATAATTTCCATCCTTTTTGGCCATATGGATACCCGACAAACACACATTTTCGGCTACGACTATCAAATTTATCCCGCTGCCTATGTTGATTATGAGCATAACATAATGAACCAAATACTCGTAAGTGCACGTAACTGGGTACACATCCATGGATCACTTCATAAGGGGGTTTTCCTTTTAGAATGGAGGATGGTGTGAGATTGATTAAGTAGCCTGCAGTCAAAACGCATTCCCCTCAAAATTTAATGGGAAGATTGCCTTGAAACCGTAATGACCGAGCAACATTCAGAATATGCCGATGCTTGCGTTCGACGCGTCCATTTTGTTGCGGGGTCCCGACACAGGAAGTTTGGTGAAAGATACCTTGTTGAATGAAATATTGTTTTAGACACATGAATTCGGTTCCATTGTCAGAGCGAACCATTTTAACACATTTGTTGTATTGCCTCTCAACGAGTGTGAAATTTTTTTTCAAAATCACTGATACCTCTGTTTTTTCTTTTAACAAATAGATCCAAACTGCCCGTGAACAATCATCCACAATTGTCAAAAAATATGAAGCACCACAAGATGAAGGAGTTTTATAAGGACCCCATAAGTCACAATGAATTAAATCAAAAATATTCAAAGCTTGATGCGCACTTAAGAAAAACTTATCTCTCATTTGTTTCGATTTTTCACAAACTTTATTCAACTCATCACGAGTACATTTCCCACTTATATCAGGAAGCATTTGCACAATCTTAAATGACGGATGTCCTAATCTTTGGTGCCAAAGTGCTAGTTGATTTTCCATCTTGACATGACATGCTTGAGTCTTCCGTACCCCACGATACCAATAAAACCCATCTTTCCGTTCACCTGCTCCAATCAGCGTCCTCGAAGTGCGATCATGTATAATACACAATTTATCAGTGAATGTTACAACACAATTTTCTTCATCCGTCAATTGAGGTACTAAAAGTAAATTGCATTTTAATTTGGGAACATAAAGGACATTTTTCAATTCAAGTCCTTCTTCAAGAGTCACTGTTCCCTGTTCGCAAGCTAGAACACGTTCACCATCGGGTAACCCTACGGGGCACCCTTGTATAGTTTCCTTTTCACTCAAATTTTCCAGTGACCCGGTCATATGGTTTGATGCCCCACTGTCAATAATCCACAAACCCCAAATGCTCTTACCAGTCATTTTCTCTGATTCATTTGATTTTTGTTTGCTGATCATATCAACCAGTACCTTCCATTGTTCATTGGTTAGACCTGCCATCTCAAGTTTCTTGTCGTCATTGTTGGCTTGATTGTTGCTTCCACTAGCGTGTGCCACATTTGCACGTGTCGGGTTACCTTTGTTTCGCATCCCTTGACGTCCCCTGCCGTTCCATTTGTCTTCACTTTTTGGTCTGTCACCCCACCATTCGGGATATCCGATCAATTGGAAGCATCCCTTCATGTCGTGACCATTTTTACCGCAATGACTGCACGTCATTAATTTTTCTACCATATCTCCACGCCCTTTTTCTTTGTAGTTGGCCTGCATCGCGAGACCCACGACCAACCCCTTTCTTCCGTTGATTTGGCCATCATTCTCACTCTTTCTTCTTGTACCAACATAGCATATACGCGGTTCAAAGACGACAATGGGTCTGAGGCCAGAATGTTTGATCTTACTGTCCCGTAGCTTGCGTCATCCAACCCCATAAGGAGTTGATGAACCTTCTCCTCCTCCCTTCGTTTTTTCAACTGAGCACCAATCCCACACTTGCATCCACCACACGTACAAGATGGAATTTTGTCACTGTTAGCAAGCTCATCCCAAAGGACCTTCAATTTTCCAAAGTAAGTTGCCACCACCATTCCCTCCTGCTTGCATCTTGACAAGTCCGACCTTAGTTGTTGAATTCTAGGTCCATTCACGACCGAGAATCTTTCTTTAATGTCTTCCCACAAGTTATGTGCAGTCTCAGCATATGGTTCAATGGTGTTTAGAATCCAAGAGACAATCATGGACTGCACGGTCCACCAATCTTCAAGGTCGGGTGCCTCATCCTCTGGTTGGATATGTGTTCCATCAATGAAGCCCCATTTTCTCCGGGCACGAAGCGAGATCTTTACTGCTCTTGCCCATTCGTCGTAATTTTATCCGCGCAATTGGACTTGCGTGATTATGTTTTCGGGATTGTCACTCGCGTTGAGATCATAAGCACCTCCTCCTTCGTGCTCTGCTTTGTTGGCATTCTTTTCTGGTGCATCTGTCATGGTTGTGCACCGTTGCCTTTGCTTTGTGTTTGTCGGGTATCAGAGTTTTGTGCTCTGATACATGAAAGAATATTTTCTGTTTTATTCAATCTGTCTTTCATCTATAGCAATGATATATATATATATATATATATATATATATATATATATATATATATATAACCATAGCATTAGAACGTACAGAACTGTACAGATTCTTTTTCTAACATAACATCTGTAATTAAGACTAATTATAGACCCATTAATAGTGATTATATTCCTATAATTAAGTCTAATTATAGACTCATTAATAGTGATTATATTCCTGTAATTAAGTCTAATAATAATTACAGGAATATAATGATTTTGTCCGATAATATTCCTTCATCTCTTAGTTTCTTCTGGCACCGCATATTTTAGAAAATACCCAAATTATCCATTTTGAATTCTATACTTCAGGAAATTTTACGTTTTAAATTGTAGAATTTAAAATATAAAATTTGTATTTTAATTTGTTCAATCTAAAATACAAATTTATATTTCAAATTATACAATTTAGAATATAAATTCTGATGTGTATTCCAAATTCAAAATACAAGATATTTCAGATTATATAATATATTTCAGATTATACAATTATGAATTTTCAAATTCTAGAATTCAAAATACAAATATAAGGGAAAGATGAATGCTGATGAAGAGCCTAAAATTATCTTTATCGATGGAGGTGTAGGAAGAATTTCCCCACATCATAACTTCATTTTGTTCATAGTTCACCCTAGAGCTTTTTCTTCCTGCGCCCTTAGAATTACTAACTACAGTCTCACATTTAGAGAAAATATATATTTTTCTGATATAAATCATAACTTAAAATATTACCTAGATAACACTCTTTTAACTTTATTTAACAAAATGAACCTAATTATTGTATACTTATAAAATTTGTCTTCTCATGAATTAATTTTCTACCTGTTAACATTTTCGTTTGTAACATCCATCCTTCTGAAAATCGGTCCCTCCCTTATAAGCCAATTTCCGGGCAAGTTTTTTTTTATATATATATTTAGTAAATTTAATAAAAATATAGAAATAAAATTATAAAATTAATAATAATAATTTTATAAATATTTAATAATATATTGAAAAAGTAAAATTACTTAAATTAAATATGAAAAAAAAGAATGTTATAAAATCAATTATAAAATTTTCAAATGATTAAACATTTCTATATAAAGGTAAAATTAAAATTTAAAAAATATATAATTATTTATAGTTTTTATCTAATAATTATTTAATATAATATTTATTTTAAATATTTATTGAAGTATAATAATACATTTATGACAAAATATTTGGATAACTAATTTAAATGATACATGTACCATTTGTATTTGATTAAAAAAATTAAATATTTTGTGAACATTAATTGAAATTAAATTTATTTTACATTGTGCATGGAGAGAAAGCACATGAAATTGACACATAAAAAATATAATCTAAATCAAACACATTATGTCACGGATCATCTTCTTAGGTGTTCCCTGACTAAATCTTTGGTTTAGATAATCCAGAATAATATTCTTAATTAAGTAATGTAAAATAAGGTAATTTTTAATCTTAAATTACATAATTTAGAATGAGTTATCTAAAATATATTGTATAATACGAAAATGTAGTTAATCATGTATTCTGAAATTTAGTTTTAAAATGTGATAACAGGATTAGGGGTGGTCATTTCTTATTATGGGATGGAAGAAGAAATTATGAAATTAAAGGAGAAAAAACTTATTTTGATATAGGGTACCCTAAAAATCCGCAGATTAAACCATTTAATGGGACCTAGAATAAAAAAACTCATACTAAAAAATGCAACCATGCATTTCACAGCCAAAATAATTCAAATTTAAATTCAAATTTTGAATTGTACTTTTCCAATTCCTAAACTTTATATTGTAATTCAGATTGTATCTTTTTAGAAAGTGTAGGGATTTTAAGGTTATTGTAAAGTAGACACTTTTAAATTTCCAAAAATATTCTTCATTCTGTTATAGAAAAGCATAAGAGATTATTGTGATCCGAAAATAAAACTCAGAATAAAGTTCAAAAATCAAAATTCCATTACTAAAAATTGTTCCAGAAAAAAAATCCGGAATGTATTTTTTTCTGCAGCCCCATTTTACTTAAAAGTAATTGCCTTTTATATTTTGGATTGTCTTTTCAAAATAGACATTCTTGGAAAGAAGCTTTCCAAACAGTCCATTCCAAAAATCTTCTGAAAACACCATTTCAGAGAATCTGTGAACATATTCCATATTGAAACTAAAAAACTAACCAAAATAGAGATACATAACACTCTTCCAATGAAACACAGTGGCCAGTAAAACTTTGCTTATCATCTGATGAGAAGGATGTTGGAGATGAAGGAAGAAGTCAAACTGGAAAAGGGTTTTCTGATCTTGGAGATGAGGATGCAGGCTGAGGAATCAACTGCCATTTGTATGTCATGAACAAAAAATAAAGGATTTGGTTACTTTAAAATTTCTTGCTCAATCTACAAGAATGCATAAAAGAGTATCTCCACAAATAAAACTGGTGGACAAGTAAACATTTTACTTTTGGCAGGTTAATTCTTACCTTCTGTATTCCTTTTTCCCTCTGTAAACACATTCTTACTTCTGATTGTAGGTTTTTAATGGAAAACAGACACAGTGGTGGCCAAATAATTCTATTATGTCAAGTATCAACAAATTCACTGCCTTATTTCAACTAAGCAATGTGTTCAATGTAACAACAAATAGAAAGGAAAATGGATAGCACATACATAAACTACACAACCAAGAGAGTAAACCCAGATTCAGTGTTTGAGATGAGAGATTGAGAATGAGTAATCTAATTATCTTCCAAGTTTCTCTACTTTTTACTGTCCCAAACATTGCATTATTTGCAGGGTAGTTAAAACAATAGTTATAAATCATATTTCAATATTTTCTCACTAACTGGATAAAAAGTATTAAATGTTTTTTCATTTAATTCTTTCTAAAGATTAACAAGATAACATTATTTGCAAATTACAATGAACATTTAAAAATCACATGGTTTAAGTTGCTAAACCGAGTTTCATGTAAGTGAATTTTACTCACAATGAAGTTAAGATTAATTCTTATCCCACACCAAATATCTTGACAGAAAATCAATGTATTCATACAAATGAAAGTGCAAAACTGCGAAGGCACAAAAATAAAGATATACTATTCCATACAAACTAAGAGATTGTTTTTATTTGACCTTAAAGTACAAGAGAGTCCCCAGAATAAAATTACCACCAAAAATGAACTGCAAAGAATAGAATAAAACAAAGGAAATGCAAAAAAGAAAAACAACTGACATGCAAAACTTTTCTTGCGCTTGCCAGCATCTCTCAAAATTGTTGAAGCCTCTGGTAAGGATTCATTTCCATAATTCCATTCTAAGTTCAGTCCTGAAGAGAGAAAGAGAGATTCAGTGAGTTGTGAATAATACTACAAGAGTTGAAAAATGAATGAATTTGGAGTAAATTTTCTTTTTCTTTTACGAAAAGAAATAAACTAGCTTAACAAGTGGATTTTTTTAAATAAATTACAGCATTTAATGTATCACTTAGGAATGCATCCCCGCCATGAATTCTAACAAAAGCTTTTGTTTATTGATTTCTTAATCATTAGCAAAACCCATCACAAACATTGAATGAATTCAAGCACAATTCATATAAAAACAAAACATACAAAACTACTAAACTATCTAAAGTTGAGATCAATATTAATTGTTAGGATATGGCACCTACAATTGACACCCTGCCCATTGATTAGCTAACAGACAAACAAGCATCACCAAGTATATAGAACAAGAAAATAAATATTGGAAAACAGTAAAACTAAAATCATGTCATCACACTAATAAAAAATGATGAAGATGTAAAAAAGAAACAAGAGTGAGATTCAAAATCAAAGGGAAATAGTGAACTGAAGACCCAAAATATATATAAATGACCTAACTTTCCAAGCAATACTAAATAAAAGTGGACAAAGGAAAATAAAAGAAAATGTTTTAGCACAAATTATTTTTGAAGTTCAGCTTGAAAACTATAGTGGATGAGAGAAAATACTGCAACAAAGGGTGAAAACATACAAGCATGTCGCCTTAAAAACCCATCTGTAGTGAAAAGCATCGTCTTCCGTTCTTGCCCTGAAGATAAAAGTTCTTGCATTCTTTCTGGCCAGTCAGAATTTAATCTTCGGGCAAAATCTTCCACTTCCCTGCATCAGATGATACGATGCAGATAAAATTTTAGTGTGCATCATGTCATCATCTTAAAAGAAATCTAGTGTAACAACCACACAAACATATCTTTATATTAAAGAGATATCTTAGGTTACTAAAATGGAATGTTAAAAAATACGGAAGGTAAATAAAGAGTGTCATAAACATTGCCAAATAGGACTAAAGTGTTCAGATATCATAGGTTTCACTCTGTTATGATAATTTCTAACAGGGGGAGGTATGATTTGTATTCAAAAAGCAAAGAAGAAAAATCCAGGAGCAAAACTCCCCGAAGTCACAGAAGATCTTTGGACTCCAATTTATCATATTTGCCCCCTGTAACAGAATTCTCTCTTCTCTAACTATCTCTCCAAAAAATAGGTAATTCTAAATAGACAAAATTGTCATTTTGGGCCTGAGTATAGACCTTAAAAGACTTCTCCAAATTGTGCTGATTCCTATAAATACCACCTTCTCTAAAATCCGCCTTGTTCTCAAGGCAGAAAGTGGGAAATTTATTTTGAATGCAAGTAGCAAGCTACCTTGATGCTTCTTCCACTGGCAGGGACGACCAAAAGATCAGCCATTCCACCACTGTGGAACCGTGGCGTCGAATCTCTCTAGTTGCTAAGAATAAGATAGCCTTTTGTGTGGAAGGTTCCACTTCACCAATCTCTACCCATTTGGGGAAAAAAAAGTCTGCAAAACCACTCTTCAAGGAATTTTGAGCTGAGAAAATGGAAAATGGTATGAATTCGAGCTGTGATGGTGATGACTGTAACTTATAGGCCACATTTCCAATGCAGAACACCATCTGGAAGGGGCCAGATTAGTGTGGAATAGCTTGGGACAGATATGGCAAACAAAAGATTGTTGCCTTTGGGGTCTGACTTTGCATACTTAATAGTTTGCTTGCTAGGAGAATGCTGCAAATGAAATTTCAATTGACTAAGAGCTTCGTCTCAGTAAAGCAACACCACACTTGTAGATTCCTATTTTGCCCTCTTGTTACTGTATCATGAAATTTAGTTAACACTGAAATAAAAAAAGTAGGAAGACAACGTGAGATGCCTGTTAAAAACAATCAACCCTCACAATAAACATAACTCGGCATGGAAGTTGGATAGGGCTGTATCTCATTAAAGATGTATCTCAACCTAGGATGTTCTATACCTCATCCCGTAGTTTCGGAAATGGACGCAATACAGACTAATGGAAATGGTATTAAGCGATAGAGGATAAGCTACTTTATTTTCTAGCCCTGGTTTATAACCTAGAGTTGGAAGTCTATTAGTTTGGGTAACCAACTATGAAGCACAAACACAAACACAACATGGCAACACTATTGATCTCCCAAATGCAGGACACGACAACACAGGTATACATGTACATATACATGCATACATAGTGGCAGATCTTCAGTAAATATTTTGCTGGTGCCAAAATAGATGTACAAAATTTTTGGAGTGCCAAATATATAAAAATACTAAAACTAAAAATATATTTTTATTCATATATTAATTTATATATGAGCAAAAAAAATTGGGAGGCCGAGGCCCACCTCACTCCCAACAAAGCTCCACCACTACACACACACACTCATATATATATTGATCATCATCGTGAATTATTTAATACATTCAAAATCATCTAAAAAATACCTAGTCAAATATAACAAATTGTTGCCTAAAACAAAAAGGATATAATTCATTCATCTAACATGCAAAAAAGTGAGAAGAGGATCTAATTCATTTAAGACATTTCACCCTTTTGTCATCTCTAAAAAAAACACCCTCTAGATTAGGTTCATCTAAAGACAAGTTAACCAAAATCATCTCCACCTACATCCACACTTTTGTCTCCTCTTCATGATATTGTGAAGTATTCCTTGAAAGAAGTTAAAGATTGTCACAAACAACTACCAAATCTTCCACTCTATGTGGTGCCATCTTGTTTCTCTTGAGAAAATGGATAAATGAATAAGTACTCTAATTTCTTTCATAGCGTGAAGATGAACAAGGTTGTTCAAGTAACTAAAGGGCAACCTTTTCAAGTATTGGAGCACTAATACCATGAACAAGACACCATGTTTTCGGATTCATGTTATGCCTATATCACTCAATGAATCAAGATCATCTAAACATTCTCTTCCATATGATAAGTTAGCAAACTCTATATTCACTCGTCTCCTGCATTCATATCAAGAAATAATCTCCTAAAGCATTTAGCAAGTTCAATGTCTCGATGTGGAGGAACTCAATTACAATCTTAACTAAGCCACAGACGACTATAATACATATAATTAAAAAAAAAACAAATATATATATAGCATAGCCTTATCCTCCATTACGTAATCCTAAAAAATATATAAATAAAAGTTAATCACCTTGGATTTAAAGAATAAGCTAAACAATGAAGAGGCATGTCACTCTTAGACTAACAAATATGGAATTAACCACTTCATAAAAGATTGAACCTTCACTTTCTTCCTCTTTCACAATCATATATGGCCTTCTTCACCTTTCCATTCATTGAAACTCACATTTCATACACTAGGTGAAGAGAAGATGCTTCCTTATCAGTTCGGCGAAGAACATCATAGATTGGTGTAATAAAAAAAACGTCTGTAATCCACCTTATCCCACCAATTATCATCTTGGTAAACAACATTTTCTTTTTAATTCTTAGTTGCACATATGTTCCTCAAAGTAAGATTTAGTATATGAACAACACATGGAATCCAATAAATAGATTGAAATTTGGCTTCAATCTGCTACTTTACAAACAACAACAATATTTGTCGCCACTTGCACGGCATTTGATGATCCAAAATCCATAGTTTTCTCTGTTTGTATGCTTGGCAATGAATCCCTTGTGTTTACCTAATTTGGACAATCTATAACTTTTAGAAACATGTGTCCGTTCTCCATGATAGCCATGAAATTAATGAGGGATCTTCTTTGAGGATAACTCCATCCATCACAAGCAATGCTCACACCCTTTTGGCTCCATGAATTTTTAATTGGCTGTAACAATTTCTCTACAAGATTCATCTCATTTTGAAGTAATATTGTCCTCCATTTATTATAATGGGAAGGTTGGTAACCACTAAGATAATTGTTGGCAAAGAATAGTAAATGCTTTCCTTATAGCAAGGATTTCTTGCTAAATGAAATGGCAAGCCTAAGAAGACTAAAATGTTCTAGAAATTTCATAGTCAAGGTGTTCTCTACCTTGCATATTAAATGCAACATTTATAGTCTTACTCTTACCGAGATAAACCACCATTTATAGGCAAATTATATAAGGCCCTCTAAATTCCGCATTAATCTTCAGTAAGTAACCTTTAATTCCCACTAATGTTGTCTTTATATCCCACAAAATGCATCATTATTACAAGATTGACCTTCTTGTAGTGTTTTTTTATCTTTCCATGTGACCATTCAACCACCCCTTAATTAAAAACATAATAAAAATTACAAAGAAAACCCAAAATTATACTGACCCCCTAAATATCATATCATTCCCTCCTTCAAGGACATTTGTCATCAAATGCCATAAGTATACTTCCTCCAAGAGAAACATAATCCCAGGATCAAAGATCATCCTTTTATTAGTTTTTCACTCCATAACTGGAATCCTTGCAAACATTATTGATTGATTGATAGCAAATGATGTGTTGTTGAGACATCTCATGAAAAATTCTTCTTCACATTGTTGAATGGACAAAACAATATTTGCATGATCATAAAAAGTATATTTATTACTATTTTTCCCCTTTTGTTGGCAATTTCTTTTTTGTTTCTTTCTCCTTTTCTCTTTTCTTCTATATTTTTTTCTTGAATTTCTTTTTCAACTTTTTTTCTTTTATTTCTTTTTCTCTCAACTCCTTCTCTTTAATTTATTTTTCTCTCAACTCCTCTTTTATTTATTTTTCTCTCAACTCCTTGTCTACTATTTCTTTTTTCTCTCAACTCCTCTTTTATTTCTTTTCCTTCACTAATTTTCTTTCTTACCAACTCTCTCCTTTTCTTTTTCTCCATCTCTCTCTCATCAAAATTACAACATGTCTTTTCCAATACTTACCAAACATTTTCTCTTTATCTCTATATCTTTGCTTTTTCTTTTTTGTCCTTGTCTCCTCAAAGTTCTCTGTCAATTTTCTCTCCATTTGTGAAACAAAAATTATCAACAAACAATTTGTGATATGCATTGAGTTGAGAAGAAACTTTAGCACTAGGACCTGTCATAAGTCCCAAAAATAATGAAAAGTAAAATAAAATCTCACTAAATATTGAGATCCACGAAGAACGGAGATTATAAACGACGACACACCACCACGGTCGAAACAGAGACGAGAACAATCAGAGCAGAGACGCAAGAGGCGACCATGAAAGAGAGAAAGCGACCACTAATGCCACCATGATCGAAACAGAGATGCACCACCACGAAGAACAACAAACCCTAATGTGAGAAAGGTGAGTTTGTTTGATTTTGGGTTCAGAAACGGGTCACTTTGGGTTTAAAGAAAAAACCCTTTGAACTCGCCAACTCAATTGGAGACTCGCGAGTTCAACCAAGTTTAGTGTGAATTTACTGAGTTTACTCCACAAACGAGTTTGCTTCCAAGTTAACTCGTCTAGGGCAAGTGGGAATGTAAAGTAAAACAAGTTAACAAGTTAACTTGCGAGTTTGATAACCATGTGTATATGCAATAGTTCATATTAGACATTCAGCAATGTGGCTGACTAGGCAGAATAAAAGTTATTGACTTGCAAGAGCAAGAACAAATATGCCAAGGACAATAATACCAACCATAAAAATACAATAGATTTTAAAAATAATACAGTAGTATAAAACATTCCGTCAGAAAATAATGCCACCTGTCAATCTTTTCTTTTAAAGCAGGATCAATCTCATCATCCATATCACCATCATCAAACTCAGGCTTAGAAGTAAAAGCATCATCCTCTGCATCATGTAAATGGGAGGTCTCACTTATTCTCTCAGCTTCAGAACTTTGGTGTCTGATATCATGACCATTTGCCTCCTATTGTATGAAAAAATTAAGGCAATAAACACTTCAACATTTGGTTGAGCAGACCATAACCTTGTTTGTTCAAAAATTGATCTAGTGCTAAATAATTCAATGATGTATACGTTATACAGCAGAACATTTAAAACAACCTTCTTGTTCAGTTCAGATGCCTCCTTCAAAGAAGAGTTCTTCTGTTGCTCTTTTTTCCTCCGGTTCTTTTTTTTATTCTTTGAAGTTTTAACTCCCTTTGGATCTGTGACAAAATTCTTCACCTCCAGTAAGAAATTCAAAAGGGGACAGAAGAAAAATATAAAAGGGCTATAGCTCTCAAACAAATACTCCCTAAAAGCATCTCAAAAAATAATTTCAAAAAGTAATTAGTAACTAACTACAACACAAATACCAAAAATCATAAAAAAATCTCGTCCTAAATGATGTGACAAAATAGTGCACTTTCACAACATTAACGAAATGTGGCACTAAGAAAATAAAAAAATACACCTATAAAGACAAAAGGAAATTCTATCTGTAGATAACTTTACTTATTTGTTTTTCTGATTAAAATGATTTAAAAACAATATTCACAGCAATTCCATAAACTTAAGAAGTCAAAGTTTGAATCCATGTTTAAGTATTTCTTATATCAATTTACATGAAATTTAGTTGAAGGGTAAAAGAAGCTAGTCAAGCTCATACAGAGAAGGAGACAGATGTAGTAGTCTTCTTGTCAATACTACTTCAGTTTGGCTAACACTACTTCAGTTTGGCTGTCATAAACTTTGTTGGAGTAGCAAGAATTTATCATCTAAAAATGCTGCCCAGATATTCTCAAATATAGAGTGTCATCATATTTACCTACACCACAGACCACCATACTTAACATCTGTGCATCCTAGCATTCAGAATTACATTGTCAATATGAAGAAACATATGCCCAATTGGATAATGGCCCAAACCAATCCATAAGCTCATCTAATGGTTCACAAGGGCCTTCTTATGACCAATGAGGTGCAAACCAATTAGGAATGAGATAAGTATACATTTAATCAATCAATAGACAAAAAAAATGAAGTGAAAACAAAAGATAAGGAGGATTAATATGTTTAATTTACCTCCATCCTTTCCATTGATAAAAGACAATAGGTCGTCAACTGAACGATCATCCACATGTTCTTCTTCAACTTCAACATTCTGAAACATGAAAACAGATTATTTAAATCAAGCTTATCTACAATTTAGGAATAAAAATTAAGCAAGAACACAAGCACCAGTGTTGTCAAAGGTTGGTGGTGCATCTTTGAAATAGAAGAAACAAATAACACGTTATCTTTCATAGCTTTAGTAGAGGCAAAAAATTTGTCACACTATGCAACCTATGCTCACTTCTATGGATTTGTTTGGAGAGAAACAACAATATTTTTAAATTTTAATCTATTATGGCACAACACTAGGTATAGGGCAAGATAAGGCAAGTGGTGTGGTTTGAGCATCGCAGCAGATTTTCCTTTTTCTTCCTTTTTTTTCATTTTTAGCTGATGATGATTGTTTATTGTCCTTTCTCTTTACAACTTTGGGTTTAAATACAACTTTAATCCCTATAACTTACTTCAGTTTTGGTTTAAGTCCCTATACTTCGAAAGTGTAGTTTTAGGTCTATAGTTTCAAAATTTAGGTTACAAATACAGTTCATACTAATAGCAATACGCCAAAACACCTGCCCTACAAGATGCACCATTTCAATCAATGTTTGTTATATTAGATGAAGTAACACCTAAAGATAAAGTCATAGGAACCAAAACCTAAACTAGTAAAACTATAAGGATCAAAAACCAAACTTTTAAACTATAAGGATCATACCCAAATCAAGGTAAAGTATAAGAACCAAAAATGTTTTAAAACATAAATTTTCTCTTCACATTTATGAAACTCTTTCAACAAAATAAATTTACATTTCTCCAACATTGCTAGCTTTGTTTCAAAAATGATACAATGCAATCTCATAAAACTATGCAAGCTAATGCAATAAAATAAACCACTAGCAACGCTGATCAGCACAGTTCTGAAATAGAAGTTCAAACACATCTACCTAATTAAAAATTATGGTTAAACAAGTTTTTAGTGCTTCCAAAACTTTTTTTTATGCCTTACATTCAATAAATATGTTAATTAGGTCCCGAGATCAGTTTTGTTACTTTTAAATTAACACTAATGGCATGTAATCACCCAATCAATCATTTGCAGGTATGTTGACATATGACATTGCCAAAATTAACATATTAACACCATTAATTTGAAAGTAACACAGTAACTGTTCGGACCAAACTAAAATATTCACTAAATGTTGGGTCTCGAAAACACTGCAAATTTTGGAGCACTACTCTCAATAGGGGCCAATTTTGGAGGTACCAAAAACTTATTTAACCCTAAGGAACAAGGGCTACAAGTGACATTGACAGAATGGCATAAAATTTGTCAAAGATAAAGAAACAATTTGGAGGCACCTTTAACCTTTCGCGCTCTCTTAGTTCTTTTCTCTTTTTGGCATACAAACGATTCAAAAGCCTGATCCTTGGATCAGCAGTTATATTTCTCAATGGCTCCAACTTTTCTTCCTGGGTCAAAAGAATGAGTGAGAAATGAAAATAGAAAATCCAAGATAATATAATTGGCATACAGAGTTCTCACAAGCACCAGACACCTCTGTAAGATCATCAGGCAAATGAAATATATCACGTATCTCCTCTGGCGTCTTCCCTTCAATTATTCGAGCAAGTGCACGGCTGGTTAGATCAACCAACGGTTTTAACTGAAGGCTGTCTGCAGCAGATGTCAATTCACAAAGCCTCTCTGTGTCTATCCTAACAAACTTCTCGTCATAAGATTTACGTTCCTATATAAAAGAACAATCCCTAAGTCAAACACTTCACACATTTATAGTTCAGACTGGGAATTGTCTTGTCAGGTATAAAGATAGTAACTAAGTAAGAGCATTGAAAAAAAAAGAAGTCAAACCTTGTTTGACCGGCCTGGTACTTGATGAAAACGACAATAATCAAGAATTAAGCTCAACATGGAAGGACTGACTTGTTGAGGAAGACATATTGCACAATTCTTGGAAGATCCCATGCCTTTTTGTATTATTTCTTGACATATAAGTGGGCAAAACATTGCAATTTCTTGTTCCACTTGTTGGATTGAATCGTCTGAAGTCTGAAGCCAGACATAAGGCTTCATCATCTGAAAATACAAAAAAGCATCAGAATAGTTTCAGTCTCAACTTAAGAAAGTAACCAATGCCAGGTTTTGATTCTCTGGTAGGGAAGTTTAACTGGAGTAAATTAAAGAATAACATTTTTTATTCTCCAGAAAAAATAGAAAAATTGGAATACAAAAGCTATTAAAGAGACTATCTGTCTAAGCTAAATGAATTCAGTGATTCAAGGAGAAGATCATGCACAGAATTTAATGAGCCACATGCAAGACTAATGCTTTCAAAGAATATCTAATGGTTTAAAAGAATATCTAGAAAGAGAGATTCACCCCTGAAACTCCCTGGTATTTAATTGATGGGTGATGCATGCACACACTGTTCAATTTTGAATCCGCAACCCCTTCCCAACAATCTCCATTGTCAGAGATTGAGGAGAAAACTACACCAGAGAGTCATTTCAATGCTAAAACAACTCATTAAAACTGAAAACTCAAAGGCAGCTTCTATTCACATAATCAAAATTTCACATCAAATAAACACAGTTTCAAATGCAATATTTGAGAGGGTGCTGGGATTCAGCAATGTACAGAAAAAAATGGCAGTTAACTTATAAAAAGGACATGTATGTTTTGCACACACAAAAAAACTTAAAAGGGAAAAGAACCTCCGTATTGATTATTTTGAAAGAGTTACGAGCTTCTCTTTACAGCATCCATATATAGACTACAGAAAATCAGTTACTAAAACCTATCGAAATTATTGAACATAGAGTAATTCCAATAATGTATTGAATATTACAGGAAAATTAGAAATGGATTAACAGATGGTATAGAAGATAGCTGGTAAATAAAGGTCAAAGCAATAGGTTAACAATTCAACCAAAAGCAAACAGGCAACAGCACAACTCAAATGAAACATTGGGCCATAACTTAAATGGTTGAAGAAAAAATAAATATTCCTTTATACAAAAGGTAGCATACCTCAGGTTTAATAACTGCCAAGTCAGTTTCTGACATCTGACAACAATTTGAAAAGAAAACAGGGACACTTGAAGTTTATTAATGGTGCAAGGGATTCCTGATTTTAAAAATAAACTTCAAACCCAAACAAGCACTTAATATTTCCACCGGTCAAAGGAATTCTTCAATCAGGATGTTGTTACTCGAGCTACATGATTCAAATGCACAAGATCCATGGGAGAATTTGCAGTGTTACACAGATCTCTATCACAAAATTTCAACCAGTATGTAAAATAGGTGTGAACTTTCCAAATAGCACAACGCGGATTGATTTGGTATGTCTCAAATTCAAAATGAGAGCTGCAAAGTTAAGGATAAGAAATCAATAACTGCAGCAGATGACAAAATAGACATGAAGGGCAAACAAATATATACTATTCCAATATTAAGCATGGCCAAAATACAAGCATTAGCATATTGTATATGTTAAGACTACATAAATTGAAGGAAATGATAGACTTTCTACAACTTTCTACTTAAAATTTTGTGATCGAAGTAAGTCAACACCATAGCTTTGTGTAGATACACCAAATGCATACATAATACAATTGTTTAATTTCATAAACTTGTAATAGTGTAGAATTGTTTAATTCTTCCTAAGAAGTGCTTTCTAAGTTACTTGTTTCACTCAAGCTCTATTATTAATATCTACGGACAATTGAACATTAAGAATTAGTGAACCATCATCACAGAAACGTCCTATATTTAAAGTTTATAGTAAAAACTAGCGTATGATGCCCACCCACCCTTTTATTTTCAGACAACCAAACAAATATTAAATAGCTATTTACACCTATCTTCGCCTGAATTGTTGTAGGAAGATTTACAGGATTATGCTAAAAAACTCATACTTGAAACTTCGACACCAGACATCACTATCAAACCTATAGTTAACATACATTAGCTAGGCTCAAGCAGCATCTTGAACCAATATCAAAGAATCAGCCTCTCAAGTAAGGTTTTCACTTCTCAGAACACCTCTAGCAAACTACTTAAAACTAAATGGCTAGTTCTTACTTTAAAGAATTCAACAAATGTTAGATTAAAATTAAAAGTTTTTCTTTACCTTGCCTATAAACCCACTTCACTGATGACACTCAGTACCAAACCAGCTCTAATGCATACTTTCATGGCCTTATCCAACAAATATTCTTTTAAATTCACAACCAAGAAGAGAAAGGAAGTTAAGAAAATCAGCAGATAAATCATCTGTAACTCTATTACAATTTTTCAAAACAGAACTTACTAACCTAAAAATTGAGTGTTTTTATCAATATTTTTCAGAGCAAATCAGAAAACAAAAATATATCCTTTGGGGGAAGAAGGACATCCCAGCACACCACAGTACCACAACAAGACATGCGCATTCCCAAGCTCATCTTGAGGTGAGAAAGAACTTAACGTTATCATTTCAGAAACCTCCCAATCATCACACAAACTTCACAGCTAAGCAGAACAAATTAAAGGGATAAGAAAAAAACAACATAAGAGTGTGAAAGCATGCTTTTTTATTGAGAAAGAACACATTTTCAAGAAAACCCACAATTCTCTAAAACGAACTTAGGGGAATGAAACGCTCAAATCAAATGCAAGAAAGAAACCGTGTGTACCTGGGAAATGGATTTGCAGAGTGACAAAACGAAGGGAAAAAGAGACAAGGAGAAAAGAGAGGTAAGAAATTTTGTGACTGAGAAATTTTTCACTTTAGTGGTCTGTAGTTGGAATCGTTGTCAGTGTCAAAGGCAAAGTGAATCCGAACGATAGGGGCAAGCAAACGACACCGTTCGCAACTGAACCCGATTAGGTTTGGTTTTGGTATGTCAGGTTAAGGCCCCTTTCTAACAAGAAGTAGCTTCTTTCTTCCTGCACCCCGATGATTTTCCTATGCACCCTCTTTTGTTTTTAAAGAACACATAGTGCCCCTCTTTGTTTTATACTAATTAGAGCTTCTTCCTTCCTTCTCCATTTCTTGTGGCTTGTTTGAAGCATTGGTGGCATGAGTATTCGTGGAGTCAAAATTCACTATGGATTACATATCTATGTGTAGGTAAGTGTTTTTTTTATATATTTCAAAAAAAAAATGGAGAATTATAAAAGGTTAGTTTGAATAAGTACATTCATAATGTATTTTTTATTTATAAACTATATGATATAAAATAGAAAATTATGGTTTCAATTGTATAATTTGTAATTATATGTAAGATATTTTTTAAATTATATGATTAGATAGAAGCGTTCATTATTATAATTATGAATCACACAATTCAAAAATTATAATTAAACAATTCAAAAATTATAATTAATCAATTCTATAACACGTGATCAAATGTTATGATTAGCAATAAAATGATGAGTAGCAATTGTGGAACACATATAATTTTAAAGTGTTAAATTTAAATTTATTTTTTATGAATTTCAAAAATATTCTTTAGTAGTTATGGATGACATGTTCCAATATATATTGTAAATTACAGTTTGTATTTCAAATTTTGTTAGGGGAGGATGCATAATTGTCTTGATATTAACGTGTTATAATTTGTATGACAAAGTTGCAAATGAATGGGAGTTCTCAAATAAATTATTTGACGAAGTTGGTATATTTTATGATGTTGAGGGAATGACTAATTGTCAATTGTGATTCAATTATTGAAATAATTAAAAGGGATTGCATTCATGCATTTACAACATGAGGTAATACACATTTTTTCTATATTTATTTTCAAAATGAGAAAAAGTTATAGATAGTTATATTTAAATGTATTTGTGTAACTTTTTACTACACATGATGACTTACTGGAATACGTCAAATGGGTTACCTTTAAGTTTGAGTTTGTCATTGTCATAATGAGATCATATATAAAAAATGGTCAACCAGAAATAAAAACACGTGTTGTTAGGTTGTGAAAGAGCTGAACAAATATATACAATACAAACAGGATTTACAAATAGTTGTTATTGGATTAAGATAATGTGATTGTCCCTTAGAATTTGAGGAAAACTAGGGAACGACAATGGAGGATAGAGTGTGAAGTTATTTTATGGATGTCATGATCACGACTTGAAAGATATGTTAGTAGGTCATCCATATATGGACATGTTAACAACTAATGAGAAATTCATGCATGTGGAATGACGAAAAATTTGTTATAGCCTACAAGTATTATTTTGACATTGAAAGAGCACAATGAACAAAGTGTGACCACCATAAAGTTAGTATACAATACAATGTATGCATATCGAAGAAAAAAAATGGTCATAGTATCAAAATGGAACATCTAGTGAAGTTACTTGAGCATGACATGTATATTCATATTATAGGTCAATTGAAGGTTCGGGACATATCTGGATTTAATTTAATTACTCAATGCATTTAACATAGTATTGTTGATAGATAATACATACAAAACTAACACATATAGGTTGTCTTTACTTAAGATTATTGGTGTGACATCCATTATGATGACTTTTTTCACCGTGCTTTGTGTTATTGGGATGTGAATGTGAAAATAGTTTTACATAGGCTCTTGAAGGACTTAGAGGTGTATTTTTAAAAGTCAATTCACTCTCATATGTTTTGGTAACTAATAGGGGTCTAGTTTAATGAATTTAATTACAATTGTGTTTCCTGAAGCGTGCAATATTCTACCTTGATTTTACACAAACAAGAATGTTAAAGTAAAATATAAAATGATTAAAAACTCATGGTATTGTGTTATAGATTGTCCTATATGTGATGTATTTGAAGATCGTGTTATTACTATTAGAGTTGTTTGTTCATTGTGACTTGTATTTGTTAAATATGTGAGTGATAGATGGGTAATCCTACACAAAGAAATGTGTTAACGCATAAATTGATAAGGTGATGCATTAGGGAACATAACAAGTAACAAATATGTTAGTTTACATATTTCAATTAATTTTGTTCGTTGAAGTTTGTGGTATTCCAAAATGAAAGCCTCTTATTTCTTTAATATGTAAAGTTGATGTTTTCCAATAGAACCTTAAGAGGTTGTTTCAAAATAGTTTGTGAGACTTGTATAATTGTTGGGATGCAATGAATAGCCTGATAACATTGTAACATTATGGAAAAAAAAAACATGTTGGGTATCATACCTATAACATCACCTTGTACAAAAGATTGTTGGTTTTTTGTCAAATATATTGAAGTTGGCACTTAATGTTATGGTTGCACACTTAAATGTGTTAATGGTCTTTTATGTGATTGTGAATAAGCTAAATATGGCCTTGGTAACATACCACTAAACTAAGTACATGTAATATGAACAAGACTTAGCTTTTATAATATCTCATTAGATGTCCTACCCACAAGGTTTTATATTCAATAATAATTTAATCTAATTTTAAATTGTTTCAAGAAAGTTGACATTGTGGGTAATCTAAAAATGTTCCATTGTCTATTGTCTCATAGTTGGAATGTAAAGTGGTAACAATCCACATTATTTGACTGCAACCTCTATGTGGTACATGGGGCCCATAACTCATTCGTTCTAAGTCCATACAATACTAACTTTAACTTTGAAGAATCCTAAAAATAAAAAGGAAATGATAATAATAATAATAAATCATCTTAATAAGTTATTTTATTCCATTATTATGATTTTTTTTTAATTTTATCACACTATTTTAAAAATTATTAATTTAATTTTTAGATGATAAATTAATGCAATACAAATATAACATTGACCTGACTCGTTTTGACCTTTATGAGTGGATATTATTCTTTTTTTACAACTCAATTAAAAGACACATGAGTACTTTCGAAAATCCATGAGATCATTATTGTCATCTTCTTGCATGCTTTATCTTCCTCATATGCCCCATGCCTGAACAATTTTGCAATACATTTCTTCGCTATGCAAAGATGGTTGAATGTGTAAATTCATTCTCCCACTTGCACCTTCAAATCCTTACCCAACTAAAAAAAACTTTTTTTCTCTCAACACAAGTTTGTCAAATCCAAACTAATCATTATCTATGCTAAAACATGCACCACATCTAATGTTGCAATGCACCTCTTTAGCAATTCACAATGCTAAAACAATTTTTTTTCTGAATCTCCATTATTAATTTGTACATGTGAACAAGATATTGTGAAAAAAGCTTTTGGATTATATAGAAATGCAAAATTGTGGGTTCTTACCAAAATTAGGGATGACAACGAGTTGGAATGGTGTGAGTTTGACTATGTTCATTTTTGTTCTTAAAGTAAAAACTCATCATGTATTTTGTCTCTAATATTCGACGGGTGTAAAACTTGTGTCTCGCTTTCACTTCCATCGAATAATGATTGTATTGCATCTAATATTTGTATTGCATTGGTATCCTCCTAAATATTGACTGGATAATTATTTAAAAATCAAAGGAAATGAAAGATAATATTATCAATAATTGAATCCAAAAGGATGCATGGAGAATTCATGGTTGCATACAAAATTTGAAATAGAGTACCAAGTAAACTAAAGGTATTTTAGTAATTCAAAATAGGGACGAATGTAGGAATCTGAAAGCGGCGGATTTGATACTCATCATCATACTAGTTTAAAGAGTTGGGTATTACCCATGCTTATATTTACATTCAGTCAATCCATATATCCTTATTAACACTAGGAGGAGTTTGGACAATACTCGAGAGTACAAGTTTATTTCTCATCCCTACTAACAACTTTGTTCTCCCCAATTATTTGAAGGCTTGCAAGTTTCTTCATTATGTTGGATTTAGTAAAGGGGTTCACGCATCCCTCCTTTACAATCCATCTAGATAAATATGACAAAGTTCTCTTTCTCTTTTGTCATGACTTCCAATCTTTAAGCCGTTTAGAAAAGGGGTAAGGATAACACGGGATAGATGGGGTATGAGATTGACTATACATGTCCATTTTTTGAAGTAAAAATTTATACTCATCATCATCGGGTATAAAATTAATGTCTCATCTTTATCCCCATTTGGCAGCGAATATACTCATACCCGCTTTTGTAGTGTCCTAAATATTAATTAAATAGTTTTTTCACGCACAAAAATAAAAGCAAAAAATGGTATTATAAAAAATTTAATGTCAAAATGACACATTTTCTTTTCTTCAATATAAAGTTTCAAGGAAAAAATTACAATTGCACAAATATTAAAATAGAGTATAAAACAACAATTTCATAAATATCAAATAATTATTAAAAAGTAATTAATCACATGTAATTGAAATTTCATAACAAATACAACATATAGTATATTTTATTTTCAGATGTTGACATGGAAAGTATCTCAGGGATTTAAATGAACACAATGAATATTGAATGAGTTAAACAATTGAGAGAAAGAGGATGAAAAATTGTGTAGAAAAAAAGAGTTTATCAAATGAAGTGAATCTAAGAACCAAAGGAAAAAGAATAAGATAAATTTTGTAGGCTACTTGATAAACTAAAAGGGGTTTACACAATTTGATACTCAAAATTAATATTCATACATTCTCACATGACAAAGAATAAAAAACAAATAAATATATTAAAAATAAGCATGCATGATCAAGGGTGTGCCCTAAAACTAATTTAATTCGATAAAATTAAAATTTATATCTTTTGAAATGCATTACATCCTCTAAAGGAAATCGTACAAAAGAAAAAAAAATGTGTATTTTAAGTTATGATGAAAGGAAAAGTACATTGTGGATCTTAGTGAACTTGGTGAATAACGAATAAGTCGAGTAATTGAGAGAGAAAATGAAAAATTGTTTACCAAAAAGAATGGTTTTTTAAGTGAAAAGAAATAAATGATCAAATAGAATGAAAATAATGTTTATAGGTTACTTAATAAACTGAATGTGTTTTAATAGTTTAAAATAAGGATATGTATCATAATAGGGATGAGACAATATATATATATATATATACTCATCTCACCCTCATGTCGAAATTAAAAAATCGGTATGCCAGTCAATTTGGGATTCCCCATCAAAATTATAACAAATTCAAACAATATTCACAATTGCTAATTTATCTGTCATCCCTAACAAGGGGTGATCGGTGATTATGAAAATGAAAAATAAATAGTAAAATAGGGTTAAGGGTTGGTTTGGGTGAGAGATAAGGTAATGATGGTACCAATATCAAGGACAAAATAAATAAAATAATTCATTAAATTAAGATAATGTTTACATATAAGAGAGGACTAAATATAATAGCAATATAGTAACAACCTTGAAGAGTAAAAAAATAAAATAATTGATAATATATCATGTTTATAATATCTAGGAAACAAAATAACTAATAATATAAAATATCTAATTATATTTGATTTTAATATCCCTCAAATTGGAGAATATATATTTATGATTCCCAACTTGTTAATGAAACTATTAAAGCAATAGTAAGAAGAGTCATTTTGAATATATTAGTTATTTGATTCTCAATTTTGACATGAATAAAAGTGAATAGTTGTTTTAGAACAAGCTTACGAGTAAAAAGGACATTCAATATTTATATGTTTGGATCTCTTATAATGGGAGGAATTATAAGCAAGGTGCATGAAAAAATGTTATAACAAAATAGCATAATTGTGTCAATTGAAACATCAAAATGTTTGAGTAATTATTGAATTCAAACCACTTCACTAGCCATTAATAATAAGGCATAATATTCTTATTTTGCCGAAGATTTGGGCAGAGTACTTTGTTTGGCTTACTTTCGAGAAATCACATAATCATTAAGGAAAATACAACACAAAAACCAATGGTTGATTTTTTGGCGTTTAAACAATTGTTCCAGTTTGCATCAACATAGGTTGAAAGGTGAAATTTGTTGTTGGTCAGGAAAAAGAGACACTGACCTAAAGTAAGCTTCAAGTGTTGTAACAAATGATGGACTTTGGTAAAATGTGTAGTCAATGGATTTTTCACTATTGACTTAGTTTGTGAAATACAAATAATGTTTGGTCTGAAAATGGTTAAGTACATAAGTCTTTCAATGAAATTTTTTATATGTAGTGTAATTGGTTTGCTAACTAAGAAACCAATATCATCAAGCAAATATAAGTATGTTCTTTTCGACTCAGGGAAATACCCTTGTTGGATGGCAATTTCCAAGCCTGAAAAGTATTGGAGAGAACCAAAGATCTTTAGGTTGAGCAAGAAATTCAATAGCAATTGTAAATTGTTAACACAATAAAATTTAGGGCATGCTAATATAATGTCATCCACGTAAACAAGCAAAATGACCAATGAAAAACAAGAACTAATCATAAGTGAATAAAAAATATTTTAGATTGTAAAACCATGTTGCAGTAATGTTGAGGAGTGAACTAACAGGACCATTATTTAGAGGTTTGTCCATATATAAATTTATTTAACTAGCAAATTAATCCTTTTGTTTTTGTTTTGTAGTCTTAGGAAATATATATGTATACTGTTGATTTTGGCTTAATCTCAAGTCTCACATCGGTGGGTTCATTGTTTGGGAAGGAGGTTTGAGGGCTATAAATTAAACTCTCCTCTTTCACTGTTATATATCCCAATTTGTAATATCTTATCCCATAATAATAAAAGTGAGCTGTTTTTGTTGTGCTCGGAGATTAGGCTAAATTGGCCGAACTCTGTTAACAATTTTCTGGTGTGTTTTTTCCTCTTTATCTCTTTTATTATTCCGCTCTGTTTATTCAATATTATTTGTCGGGTAGCTATGTTAGGGTTTTGTTTTAGTGGGGAAATTACCCGTTTTTTCCAACAAGTGGTATCAAGAGCCGAAGGTTTGCCTTGGGTTGTTTAAATTATTTGTAATATTGAATACTATATTTTGATTTTGTAATGGCAAATCAAGAAGAAGAAGCGAAGGATGTATCCAGAGTGTCGAGCTCCTCGTCATCATGGTCGAGGTTCCCGGTGTCCACTTTGAAATTGGCGGTGGAAATATTTGATGGCACTGGACATTTTGGTATGTGGCAAGGAGAGGTCTTGGACTCTCTTTTTCAGCAGGGTCTTGATATTGCTATTGAAGGAGAGAAACCAGAAGAGGTAGAGGAGAAAGACTGGAGCATCATCAACCGGTTGGCATGCGAAACTATTCGATCCTGTCTGTCCAGAGAGCAGAAGTATGCTGTAAAAAACGAGACTTCTGCACACAAACTGTGGAAGGCATTGGAGGACAAGTTTCTGAAGAAGAGTGGTCAGAACAAGCTCCTGATGAAGAAAAGGTTGTTCCGATTTGACTACCAACAAGGTACTACTATGAATGCACACATCACTATGTTTAATCAATTAATAGCAGACCTGTTGAATTTAGATGTGAAGTTTGAGGATGAGGATTTGGCTTTGATGTTGTTATCATCTCTTCCTAATGAATTTGAACATTTGGAGACTACGCTCCTTCACGAGAAGGAGAATGTGTCGTTAGATGCTGTTTGTTCTGCTTTATATAGTCATGAATTGAGAAAGCAGGATAAGATGAAAACCAAATCAACGACATCAGAAGAAGCATTGGTAGCAAGAGGTCGTCAGCAAAGTCAGACAAAGGGGAGAAGAGGGAGGTCTAAGTCTAAAGGTCGAGCCGTTGCCAAAGATGAGTGTGCTTTCTGTCATGAGAAAGGACACTGGAAGAAAGACTGTCCAAAACTGCAGAAGAAAAGGAAGGCTCTGCAAGATGCAAATGTTGCAGAATGCAAAAATGATGTGGAAGCAGATATCTCTTTAATTGTCTCGCTTTCAGCATCATCGTATTTAGATGAGTGGATATTGGATTCAGGTTGTACCTATCATATGTGTCCCATTCGGGAATGGTTCTTTGAATTTCAAGAACTTGATGGCGGGGTTGTTTACATGGGTAATGATAATCCATGTAAGACAACTGGGATAGGTTCAATCAAGTTGCAGAATCATGATGGATCCACCAGAATTTTGCGGGAAGTACGGTACGTGCCAAAGTTGAAGAAGAATCACATCTCATTGGGGGCTTTAGAATCTAAAGGCCTAGTTGTGACGATGCAAGATGGAATTCTTAAAGCAACTTCAGGAGCACTGGTGATGTTGAAAGGCGTGAGAAAGAACAATCTGTATTACTATCAAGGTAGTACAATAGTGGGGATAGTAGCGACATCAACTTCTAGCACTAAGAAAGATGACGAGGCAACGAAGTTGTGGCATATGAGGTTGGGACATGCTGGAGAGAAATCCTTGCAAATTCTTACCAAACAGGGATTGTTGAAAGGTACAAAGGCTTGCAAACTTGAATTTTGTGAGCATTGTGTTCTGGGAAAACAACGAAGAGTGAAGTTTGGCATTGCAATTCACAATACCAAGGGTATTCTGGATTATGTGCATTCAGATGTGTGGGGACCTGCCAAGACTCCGTCAATCGGAGGTAGGCATTATTTTGTCACTTTTGTGGATGATTTTTCCAGGAGAGTTTGGGTGTTTACTATGAAGAACAAAAATGATGTGCTTGAAATTTTCCTTAAGTGGAAAGCTCAAGTTGAAAACCAGACAGGAAGGAAGATTAAGGTTCTGCGAACAGACAATGGAGAAGAATACAAGAGTGATCCGTTCCTGAAGGTATGTCAAGATTGTGGCATAGTTCAGCACTTCACTGTTAGAAAAACACCACAACAGAATGGGGTGTCGGAGTGTATGAACAAGACACTTGTTGAGAAAGTTCGTTGTATGCTGTCTAATGCTGAGTTAGGTAGAGAGTTTTGGGTTGAGGCTGTGACATGCGCTCAACATCTCGTCAATCGTTTGGCATCATCTGCTATAGATGGCAAAACCCCGTTAGAGGTATGGTCTGGAAAACCTGCAACTAATTATGATTCTTTGCATGTTTTTGGTTCTATTGCATATTATCATGTGATTGAATCAAAGTTGGATCCACGGGCAAAGAAGGCTCTTTTCATGGGCTTTAGTCCTAGAGTGAAGGGATACCGTTTGTGGTGTCTAAAGGAAAAGAAGACGATTATCAGCAGGGATGTTACCTTTGATGAATCTTCCATGTTAAAGAAGGTAAATCTAGAAGGAGCTAATAATACTCCACAACAGGTGGAGTGTGCTCGGAAGTAGGTGGAGTTTGAGCCGACAGTGGTGATCCCAACACGAAATACCACAAGTGACTCTCCTATGGTAGAAGAAGAGTCAGATGAGGAAGAGGTTCCTACCCAAGAATCTCAACAACAATCAGCGCCAATTGCAGTTAGAAGACAGAGACGAGATATTCAAAAGCCTGCTCGTTTCATGGATATGGTTGCCTATGCACTTCCAGTTGTTGATGACATTCCATCCACTTACCCAGAAGCCATTCTGAGTTCAGAGAGTGGTAATTGGGCAGGTGTAATGAAAGAGAAGATGCAGTCTTTGAAGAAGAACAAGACGTGGAAGCTGACACAATTACCAAAAGGTAAGAAGGCAATTGGGTGCAAATGGGTATTTGCAAAGAAAGAAGGATTTCCTAATAAAGAAGATGTTCGCTACAAGGCAAGGTTGGTTGCTAAAGGCTTTGCTAAGAGGGAGGGAATTGATTATAATGAGGTATTTTCTCCAATTGTTAAACATTCCTCCATTCGAATTTTGTTGGCCTTGGTAGCACAGTTGAATTTGGAGCTTGCTCAACTTGATGTAAAGACCGCGTTCCTACACGGTGATTTGAAGGAGGAAATCTATATGACTCAACCAGAAGGATACAAGGTTGATAGTAAAGAAGATTGGGTTTGTAAACTTAGCAAATCGTTGTACGGACTGAAACAATCTCCGAGACAGTGGTACAAACGATTTGATAAGTTCATGAAGGATCAGAAGTACAAGAGAAGCAAATATGATCACTGTGTGTATTTGCGCAGACTTGAAGATGGTTCCTACATTTACTTACTCTTATATGTTGATGATATGTTGATTGCAGCAAAAAGCCAAGTTGAGATTGACAGGTTAAAGGCTCAGTTGAGTAAAGAGTTCGAGATGAAGGATTTAGGGGAAGCCAAGAAGATTCTCAGCATGGAGATAAACAGGGACAGGGAGAGGGGAAAACTTTGGCTGTCACAGAAGCAGTATTTGCAGAAGGTACTACAACGTTTTGGTATACACAAAGATACAAAACCTGTAAGTACCCCACTTGCTCCTCATTTGAAATTGAGTAGCCGTTTATCTCCGACGACTGATGAAGAACGAGAATACATGGCGAAAGTCCCATATGCAAATGCAGTTGGAAGCTTGATGTATGCAATGGTGTGTACAAGACCAGATATTTCACAGGCTGTGAGTGTTGTTAGCAGGTACATGCATAATCCGGGTAAGGGACATTGGCAAGCTGTGAGATGGATTCTACAGTACCTCCAAAATACCTTAGATGTTGGATTGACATTTGAGCAAGATGAATCACTTGGTCAATGCATAGTTGGATATTGTGATTCTAATTATGCAGGTGATTTGGATAAGCGACGGTCTACAACTGGCTATTTGTTCACTTTAGCAAAAGCGCCAATTAGTTGGAAGTCTACCTTGCAGTCTACGGTGGCTTTGTCTACAACAGAGGCAGAGTATATGACGATTACAGAGGCTGTGAAGGAAGCAATTTGGCTTCATGGGTTGCTTAAAGACTTGGGAGTTGGTCAGAAACAACTTGAGTTATATTCTGACAGTTAGAGTGCTATTCATTTAGCAAAGAATCAAGTCTTTCATGCACGGACGAAGCACATTGATGTTCGTTATCACTTTGTACGTGAGATTCTCGAAGAAGAGGAGATTGTTCTCCTTAAGATTCACACTACGGAGAATCCTGCAGATATGCTCACCAAGGTGATTACAAGGGCCAAGTTTGAACATTGTTTAGACTTGGTTAATATCTTGCACATTTGAAGTTGGCGCCCGGAGGCGCAAATTTGAAGCACTGCAAAGTTTGTTTTTGTTATGTTTTGAGAAGATTTGTATTAGGTAGAACTTGAAATTAAGCTAAGGTGGAGATTTGTTGATTTTGGCTTAATCCCAAGTCCCACATCGGTGGGTTCATTGTTTGGGAAGGAGGTTTGAGGGTTATAAATTAAACTCTCCTCCTTCATTGTTATATATCCCAATTTGTAATATCTTCTCCCATAATAATAAAAGTGAGCTGTTTTTGCTGTGCTCGGAGATTAGGCTAAATTGGCCGAACTCCGTTAACAATTTTCTGGTGTGTTTTTTCCTCTTTATCTCTTTTATTATTCTGCTCTGTTTATTCAATATTATTTGTCGGGTAGCTCTGTTAGGGTTATGTTTTAGTGGGGAAATTACCCGTTTTTCCGAACATATACTTCCTAAAAAAACTTATCATTTAATAATGGATTGTTGATATGTAGGTGTTCTAGGTTCCATTTTTCTGTAACAACAATAACTAATAAAACCCTTACAAAAAAGTAAGTTTGACCACTGGTGAAAAAGTGGTATAAGAAATCAATCCTAACATGTTGCGTGTAGCCTTTGTCAATTGAAGAATCAAAATTTTGTATTTCAATTTGAAAACTAATATGTTCCTATGACATATTTACCTTCAGGTAAAGGAGCTAAATCTCAGTATTATTAACTTCCAAATCCTTGATCTATTGAGTCATACTATCTTTCCATTTAAGGTAAGGTACTGTATTGTTCGAACGTGCTCGGATCCTCAACCCAAACACTTAAGTGTAGTAAGCTCGGTTAGACAGGTTATGTGAGAAATACCCAGCTCGGCTTGGGGATGGTATGGACCCAATGACACGTTATGAGGTCAACCCAGATGTTTGGTAGTCTATATGGAAAGAAAAATTAAAGTAAAAACAACAGAAGGAATAACTGAATTAGTTAAAGTGTATATATATTTTAAATGCAAATAAAAGTTGTTAGGGATGATGTGGCATTGTACCAAAAAATAAAAGGTACACGTTAACAGAATGTACTTACCGTGAAATTATATTATTATTATTGAGATTATATTCCTGTTGTTGAAATAATATTCTGGTTGATGAAAATCGTTGAAGGAATGTTTATAAAAGGGGTTTAAGACCCTGGGTAAAGGTAAGTTTTTCTAAACCCTATATTGATACAAATTGATAGCTTGAATACTCTTAAGACTTGATCGTCGAGGTGTGATCAACAGTTGGAGCCCCCTTTGTCACAAAGCGTCTTCTGCTCAGTTCAACACCCCAAGCAAAGTTGCTTCAGCTTGGAGTCACTTCCAAGTCCGACCGATGTTAACAGGCAATAACAGGTACTACATAATGATAGAATTGAGACTCGTAAGTAGTGGAGTATGATTGATAAAGGTTTTGTATTTTGGACTAAGTTTGTCCAAAAAATGAAAATTTTGAATGGGACAAGTATGTGAGGTGTTAAAGCACTCATAGTTAGAAAAATAAGAGAGTTTCTTAAACACTCTCGATGATAAGCAAAGGCTTCAAATTCATCAATTAAGGAGCAAGAATAATTAGAAGAAGCCCTTCCTTGAAAGTAAAAATTGCTTCATGAAAAAACATACCTTTTAAGTAAGGAATTGTTTAGTCTCTAGATTGTATAATTTGTATCCTTTATAGTCTTTAGGATAGCCGACAAAGATGGATGGAGTGGCATGATGAGTAAATTTGTTTTTATAGAAGGAAAAATTCCTCCATAAGTCAAACACTTTAAAGTTATTAAAGAGTGATAGTCTAAGTTTGGATCCATACAAAACCTAGTAAAGTAATTTATGTTATAGTACTAAAGAGGCAACCTTGTTAATTAGAAAGGTAGTGGTGAAAACACACTCCCCTCGGAATTGGATTAGAAACTTGAATTAAAAAATAAAAATTGAGTTACATTCAATAGATGTTGATGTTTTTTCTCAACTATTGAGTTTTGTTGAGGTCTCTCCGCATAAGAAAATTGGTGTTGAGTGCCTTGTTATGTTGGGAAATTAGCAAGAGCAAACTTTTTTGCATTGTCAAACCTAAAATACTTAACCTTGACCCCAAACTGAGTTTTAACCATTTGAAAATAATGTTTTATAATATTAGCAATTTCAAATTTGTGTGTGAGAAAAAAATCCAAATAAAGCAACTACAATAATCATTCAAAGTTAAGAAACAAATGTTTGTCATCATAAGTAGGTTTATCATAACACTCTCAAACGTTGCAATATAATATATCAAATAATGACTGAGACACCTTGCTTAGTGAAGTGAAATATAATATTCTAAACTTAGCAAGAGGACAAATTTAAAGATTGAAAGTAGAAAAATCATATGAAATCTAAAAAGTAATTTCATTACTCAAAAGTTTAATGTCTTTATCATATATATGTTCAAATTTATAATGTCAAACATAAACATTCTTACAATGATCAATATTGTGGAAAGAAAAAATAGTATTCGTACTAGTATTAAAGGAAATAAGATTATAATCATTTTGTGAAAAAGTTGAAGGAGACAACACTACAATCTTTCAATAAGATTACCACTGACAATCTTCTTGGATGGAAGCATCTCCTGGGGATTTTTAACAAAGGTGATGGACAAACTATTATCAAATAATAAAACACTAACAAACAACAAATTAAAATTGAATTAAGGTAGAAAAGAACATTATAAAGCACTAGTATATAAGAAATTTAAATAGTGTCAAAAATTATTGTAAGAATAATATATTGGGTAATATAAGAGTTTTATCATTGATATATATGTAAGATTGAAAATATGAGAGAGAATGACTAAGACGAGTATTGACACATGAATAATAATTCATTTACTTTTAAACAAATGATTAATAGTAAAAGCAAAAAATAACTAAACAATTTAAAAAAAAAAGATTAACATCTATGATAGACATAATCATACTATTAGGAGCAATCAAATGCGATACATTAGAGTTTTCATCCATGACATCCATGGGAGAAGTAAATTATTAGAATGAATGTGAAAAAATCACTTATGATATTATTGACTTTAAGTCTAACTTAATTAAACCCTACAAAATTGACTTGTAAAGTTATGCTTGCATTTATATATGATAATTTTATCTCAACTTCAGTCAATATAAAATCTTCAACATACTCTCTCACATCATGAACTCAACGTCTGAGAGAGCATGCAACTAAATATGAATGGTAAGTAACACAATAAATCAACAAACCTATTAGACTTTAAATCATATTAAAATGAAAAAAAAAATCATTAAGTCAATATGATGTTTACATGTGAGATAATATTATATATAGTAGCAATATACTAACAAAGCAAATAATAAGATAGAGAAAAAATGATAATATATAATATGTATAGTGTATAGAAAATAAAGTAATTAATAATATATAATATCAAACTATATCTGACTCTAATAATTAAGTCACCTCAATGCATTATGTTACTTCTATTACTTAAGGACGTTGGCAAAAAATACTACATCCACTCATGTTAAAAAAGTTGACCAAATTAAAATCTTTCAAAATAATAAAATAAAATTGAAAAATTCAAGTAATATTAACACACCATAATATGTTAAGTTTAACAAATAAAATATATTACCTTAAAAGTCATTTTCAATCTTTTCCAACTCACCAAAAAAAAGTCCACTCTAATGTTCTTCTGGTTTTACTTTTTCCCTTTTTTTTCTTATAATCTGAATAAAGCATGAATATGTCATTAATTTTTTATCCTTTTATTCGGCCATTAATTATTCGGCTACTATGCCATCAATGAATATGTCTCATTACATGTTTTTTTCCCAATAGCATTAAATATATCTCACGTCAAGGGATAATTTATATTATATTACCCTTTTTTCTTATATATATGTAAGTTTCATTCAAATATTTTCTTAATAAAGCTGATTTAGTTTATAAATAGTACTAGATATCAAGAATTTAATAAATTTAACTCGATTAACAATAATTTTGGCTAAGAAAATGTTTATATTATAGCAATACATTAATAAAAAACAACTTTATATATATATATATATATATATATATATTACTACTAGTACTATTTTTTTAATATTTATATACTAAAATAAATCATTAAATAAAAAATAATTTTAAAAATAAAAATAATTAGTTATTATACTAAAATTTTAAAGACTCAAAATTAAATTAGTATTTAATTAATTACCAATATTTTAGCTACCAATTATTTTAGATTTAAAAATTAGTAACTAATTATATATTAATTAATTAATTATATAATAATTTAAAAATTAGTTTAGATATTAACAATTTTTTAATTTTAAAATAATATTTAATTTAATCAATCTAATATTTTATTTTTAAAATTGATTTCTATTTAATATATTGAATTAATGTTTTTTAGTTTTTTTTTTACCAATCCATGTTTAAATGTATATGATGGTTGGATATATTATTATAATATGAATATAAGAAAGGGACATTATAGCTAGGGTTGAACTTCATTTTCTTTGCATTCAAAGTTAGATAGGGCATTTAAGATTGAACTTAATTATTCCAAACACTTTACCTTTCTGGTTGGTAGATAGATGCACCACCCAAAACAACCCATTCCTGCTCTCAAATTTTTTCAACTTCTTCAACAACCAATGCGTATTCAAGAAAGAGTATAAGAATAATATTTTAATAATCTAACTTTTTTATATCTTTTTCAGGCACAATAACTTTGGTTTTGTTTAATTTAATTTTCTTAATATTTATTGCCCAAAGTGTGCATGAAAAGTATTTATTCATAATTGTTCCAACTATTTTTTAATTGTATTTTTTTTTACGGTAAAAAATTTGGACATGTAGGTGGAAAAAAACATATGTTAATTATAGCAGTTATTATACTGTTGTTAGACCACAAAATTAAATTATACAACAAACTCATAATCCAACTATCTTTTAAAGGAATTTATTCACTTTATTTTTTGTTGAACTTGAGTTAGACTATAATACATTTTTAAACTAAATTCATATTAGAGTATCTTAAATTTAGTTAGATTAAAATAATTTTCTGTTAATTAGAGTCCTTAACACTGCAAGAAAATAATTAAATAAAAAATATTTTTAAAAAATAAAAATAATTAATTAATATAATAATTATTTATTTTTTATCTTTAAAATTTAACGATTTTATTGTATTAATACATTGATAAGTGATGAAAAATCTTGAAAAGGTGTCAAATAAAAGTTATTTAATGTTTTGCATTGCACAAGATTATCTTGACAGGTTCATGAAGGCTTTCAACTACTCCAACTAACAAATTTCAATTCTATCTTACCATTCTCCAAAACCATATCCTAATAGTTGACCCTCTAATATTTAATAAATGTATCTATCTGTGGTTTAATTGGTTTGTGTTTTTATTTAAAATGTTTATTATAATTTGTACCCAAAAAATATTTAATGTAACTGAATGTTTATACAAGTTAGATATAATTTATAATATAGGAACACGTTTGGTTTAAATATTTTTTGGATTTTTGTATTTATATTAATGGAAATACATACTGTCTTATACATATATACCGAATAAATTAAATATTTTGGTTGAATAAATTGTGTTAGATGTATTCATTTTGCCATAGACGTATCAGCGTAATTAAAACGTAGATGATAAATCATTTGTATTCTCTACAATAAAAAGCAAGTTGAAGGATTAAAAACATATTAAAAAGTATTTTAGAGATAAATCAAAAGAAACAACGTAATATTAAAGAAAAAATATACAAATAAATATTTTTCAGAAACTTAAACTATAATTTCATAATTCATTATTTACTGTAATCTATATTTTTTTCTTTTGCGTATTTATTTAATTTCATAGGTTAATCTTTATATCTTATAATATATTTTTATATTAAGTTATTTTCCCTCACCAGAAATACGTCTATGTATATTATTTATATAGATAATATAGTCTATATATATTATATAGGATATTGCAAAACATAGGAACTATAAAGTTTCTAAAGGAATATATGTACAAAATTTGCATTTAACTAAAAACACTTATAGTTATCTGATCATATTCTAACTATAAAATATAATTACAAATAATATAAAATTTATTATTTATAAAAGATTTAAATATTTTTTTTACAATAAATTAATTTTTATTTTTAGTTTAAATTTTAAATTTATTGTGTAAAATGATTATTGAAATGAACCATTATAAATTTTATTATAATATTATAATATTTACGTCGAAGAATTATAAGTATACATTAATAATCCTTCAATAATTTTATTATTATAAATATTCAGATATATTATTAAACTTTAAGTTAAAAACAAAAATTAATTTCATATTAAAATAATAAAGAAAACATATTTAATCCTCAATAAATCATATCCACAAAACTCATTTGATAGAAGGATAGTATAACAGTCATGTACTTGAACTACTACTAATTAATATTTTATATCATAATTTTGTAACTTTACATATATCAGTTTTATTTTAATATGCTTTTAAAAGAATGAGGTAAAATACTATTTTCCATTCATTATGATTGTTATTTATTGGTCTTTTTCTCTTGTGGCATGAAATTTGAAGATTTGGTATTGGAGAAAATAGAACAAGCATTTGCAGCTGAAAGTAATAAAGATTTGGGTGGTGAACCAACAGGAACCAATTTATCTACTTTATTACTTTTGTTGCCTACTTCAACCACATTTCATAAATTAAAATATTTCGTTTAAATCATTTCATTTTTTAAAATAATTATTCTTCTAAATTTAATAAAATATTATTTTTTAAAAAAAGAAACGTGTTAAATTTGTTCGAAAATTGTTATTTTTAAAACTTTAAAAATAAAATTTAGATCCAATTCAGTGTTAAATAAATAATTTTAAAATTAATTTTTCACCTATTTATTTACTATAATTTGATTATCTTTGATGAAATGTGAAATTTACAGCACATTTATTCATTTTGAGGAATCAACATATTATACATGCCATTTAAGGAGGATCTATGAGTATTACAATAAACTCAACTAACTTAACTTTAATAAACTTAAATTTATATTTACTTATATATTATAATTTTACCATATTTATAATCAAGATAAAATATTTAACAAAATTAAATATATATTTTTTTTTAAATAATTAATGATTTTAAATTATTGAAAAAAGTTTATATAAATTTAAAAAATAAGAAAATAATTATTTATTTTACAAGGTATACATTCAATAAATTTACCTTAAACATAAATACGCTATACAGTAAATATTTCAGAAGTGATAGAATGAGACTTAAAAAATAAATTAAAAATGAATTATTATTTATATTTAATAAATGAACTTTTTATTTACTTATTAAGTTAAGAAATACTGAAACGTTTAAAATTTATGTCATGTCAATGATAAAAATTTATAAGATCTCGATATTAAATTTATAATTTAAAGATGTGCAAATACATATATTTGATATATTTTAAACAAATTATTATTTTTATTATAATATATAATAAGTGAAATTATATTTTAAAGGAAAAAATGTAAACACATTTAATATGTTTTTTCACCTGTAACAAGTGACAACCAATTAAATGAGAAAGATAAAAATCGTAGTTAATGTAAGAAATAGTGAAGGATAATTTCGTAATTCAACTCCGCAGAATCAACATTTAAAACTCAGCTTTACCCACTCTTCGTCATCGTTCTCTCTGCAACTGCAATATTCATTCACAGCTGTCACGCGTGAGGAAAATGGCGACAGCGAGACGAAACTTCCCGTCGATAACAGAATGCAACAGGACCAAGTCGTCGCCGCCGGATTCCGTTGCCGCTGACCTCGACGGCACGCTCCTCATCTCCAGCAGTTCATTCCCGTACTTCATGATGGTCGCCGTCGAAGCCGGCAGCCTTCTCCGCGGCTTCATCCTCCTCCTCGCCGTTCCGCTCATCATCTTCGCGTACCTCTTCATATCCGAATCCCTCGGCATCCAGATCCTCATCTTCATCTCCTACTCCGGCCTTAAGATCCGTGACATCGAACTCGTCTCACGTGCGGTGCTCCCTAGGTAACAGACTGACTCACACATTTGCTCGCATTCTCACATGCGTTCCATTCTGTTGTGTTCTGACGTTTGTGCATGCGTGCAGGTTTTATGCTGCGGACGTGAGAAAGGAGAGCTTCGAGATGTTCGACCGGTGCAAGAGAAAGGTCGTGGTGACGGCGAATCCAACAGTGATGGTGGAGCCGTTCGTGAAGGACTTTCTTGGTGGAGACAAGGTGCTAGGAACGGAGATCGAGGTGAATCCGAAGACGAAGAAGGCTACCGGATTCGTGAAGAAGCCTGGCGTGCTCGTGGGAAAGTTGAAGCGTCTTGCGGTTTCAAAAGAGTTCGGCGAGGATTCCCCGGATATTGGACTCGGAGATCGTAAAACTGACTTCGATTTCATGTCTATTTGCAAGGTTTGTTTTCTACTTATTATTATTACCTTTTTTTTTTCTTTTACACAGTAAAATTTGTTTGTTTCTGATTATTTACTTAGTAGTGTTTACATAAGTAGAAACTCTGACAATGTTAATTTTATTGCATCAAACCTAATAGTCTACAAGAATACAAATTATACGTTGTGAAAATTAATTAAAATTTTGGATAATTTGTATGAGGTTATAGAATTAAATTGTTGAACTCATAAATAGTTGTGAAATATTGAAGTCACATGCACATATTTTTTTTTAATATTTGAACCGTGCTTGTAAATGATGAATATGTTTAATGTATTAAAACATAAAATATTAAATGTCTTGAAGATTAATAAAATAGTACAAGAGAATAAAGCATAAAACCATTCATTTTAATATGACCAACTCCATTTTGTTTTGTTAAAAATATTGAATATAATTCTAAATGTTTAGTATATTAAACTATATGTATATAGTTATTTTTACATAAAATATTTAAAACTAAGAGTGATAATATGTGAGACGCTTCTTCTTAAATAAAATATTTATTTCTTTATTTTCAAAACCACCAAACGAATTTATTATTAATATATCTTAATAGATATTTTATTATTAAAAGCAATTATCAAAGTAGATGTCTGTGAAAAATATATTTGTCCTATATAAATCTTCTTTCAATTTCCAATATACAAACTTTACGGGACAAGAATAAAACATAGAACAAAGAGATAAAGAGGAAAAAAAACAAAGAAGAAACAACTCAAAAAAGTTAATGTTTATCGCTCAAAGTAAAAACTAAAAATAGGAGAACCAAAAGAACAGTAAACATTTTTATATTAAACGAGTAGAAAGAAGAAAGTGAAAAAAATGAGAAAATTGTATGGAAGAAATTTGATGATAATAATAGTAAGTAGATGGAGATGGAGTGATCCATCATTGAATAATGATGTGAATAGGGTCATTACTTAAAAAGCCTCTGTTTCCTTTACCTTTATTTATGCCTCACGCGAATTATATATTAATTACGTGCTTGTTAGGTAAAGGATAGCATAGTTGCACAAGTTAACAACGTGACCTCATGTGGTCATGTATTGTAAACACAGATCATGTAATGCATATTACTACCATTAGCCCATTAGTTTGGTTTCCTTCTAATAAAACGTAGATCAATTGATTTACAGATTAGGTTACCTAAGAAGATTAAGCAGGTTCTTTCTTCTTTTGTGCATAATCTATATTTAATGGGTTAACTATGGAGGTGGTCAACCGTGTAGGCAATGACAAATTGGGTAGGTCTTTTTACGGTTGAGTGTAAATGCATGCCATTTTATTCCGGTTCCTGACCCCGTGGGACCCACCGTATTAACTATTAACCATTCCCAAACAACCACCAATAATGCCTTTTGTGGTCCATTGACTCCATTCACACTCACAAAGCATGATGCTTTTTACGACAGTCATGATCCATTCATACTGTTTCCCTCTTAACTACCACGGAGGCTACTACCTAAAATTTTCTTCTCAATTAATACAGTCATTCACCGGCCCACCGCCACTCTGTTCCCTTATAGTATCGCTAGTAATAGAGGGTCCTTCATTTAAATTTAAGATTTAGGTTTTATAAAAACAATTTTAACATACTCATATAGAATTATATGAGTATCTTAAAAAGAAGTATGTAATACATTTAAGAAATGAAAAATATCTAACTATAAATTAAATCAAATTTTTAAGTTGTCAGAAATTAAAATATAACTAAAAAAAGGACAAAAGTGCGTTATGCACTCGCACAATTCAAATCACGTGACTTACACAGTAACTTTTGGTTTGGTTCATCATTTAGTTACCTCTTGACACAATTTCTTTATCTTCCCTCAGTGAAAGGAGTAGTGTCTGTGTGTTGATCAAAATTAATTATAAAACTAGTGTGCTCTTGATATCATATTATATAGTATCAGAATTGCTCATGTAATTATTCACATATTGTTTTTTATGTCATTATTCTTTATCATATTAATAATACTATCTTGCACCTTTCGTTATCTCAATTCTCTTTTCTGTTATTTTCCTATCTCACTCTTAATGTTTTTAAAAAAATGTACAAATAAATAATCTAGCAATATAGTAGAAAAAGGATACTGAATTTATATTTGAGAAACCAGCAAGATGTGAATGATTATAGGTTGTTTGTAGCCCTTATTGGGAGATTGATTTCATACTAGTAGGTAGTTATTGTACATTGAATCATTTGTGGATAGACAGACAGTGAAATGTCGCTATGCAATTAAGGTGGTGAGATTGAAAAGAAAAATATGAAGTAGTGGCAAATAAGGTTATGATGGATGGCTTAATTAGTAGTGTGGGTACAATTTCTCTTCTGTTTAAAAAAAAAAGGCCCAAATACAGTGATCTAACAACAGTCAACAAATGATGAATAACAGGAGGGTTACATGGTGCCTCCGAGCAAATCAGCAAAACCAGTACCACAGGAGCGTCTGAAGAGCAGGCTCATCTTCCACGATGGTCGTTTTGTGCAGAAGCCAGACCCACTGAACGCTCTCATCACCTTCCTGTGGCTACCCTTTGGTTTTATCCTCTCCATTATAAGGGTCTACTTCAACCTTCCCCTCCCCGAACGCATCGTGCGCTACACCTACGAAATGCTGGGCATCAAGCTCGTCATCCGCGGCCACCGTCCTCCCCCACCGTCTCCTGGCACTCCCGGCAACCTCTATGTCTGCAACCACCGCACCGCCCTTGACCCCATCGTCATCGCTATCGCCCTCGGCCGCAAGGTCTCCTGCGTCACCTACAGCGTCAGCAAGCTCTCCCGATTCCTTTCGCCGATCCCCGCCGTCGCCCTCACTCGCGATCGCGCTGCCGACGCCGCCCGCATCACCGAGATCCTGCAGAAGGGTGACCTGGTCGTGTGCCCCGAGGGCACCACGTGTCGCGAGCCCTTTTTGCTTCGCTTCAGCGCCCTCTTCGCCGAGCTGAGCGACAGAATCGTTCCCGTGGCTGTTGACTGCAAGCAGAACATGTTCTTTGGGACGACTGTTCGCGGTATCAAATTCTGGGACCCTTACTTCTTCTTCATGAACCCTAGGCCAGTTTACGAGGTTACCTTCCTTGACCCCTTGCCGGAGGAGATGTCATGCAAGGCAGGGGGGAAGAGCTCGATTGAGGTGGCGAATCATGTGCAGAAGGTGCTGGGGGATGTGTTGGGGTTCGAGTGCACGGGGTTGACTAGGAAGGATAAGTATTTGTTGTTGGGTGGGAATGATGGGAAGGTGGAGTCTCTGTATGGTTCCAAGAAGTGAGAGATGAAGAACATGAGATTAGGAGTTACTGGTTTGATGATTGTTGAGCGAAGTGCAGATTGATATAGAAAAAGGTTAGCTATAGCCATTGCTACTTTATTATTTTTGCTGATCCTTCCACTTGGGATTTTGTCACGGTGTTTTCACTCTTTTTCAAACTTTCTCCATGTCCCTTCTTTTCTATATTAATGATTTCTTTCAATCATGAATAAGGAAAACAAGTTATAAGATAAAGAAAAATTAAAAAACTTATCTTGTTTTCAAGAAATATATTCTATGTTATTAATTAGTTTTTTTTTACGGTGTTTCGTTGACGACTTTGTTGGTAAGAAGCAAGACAATTTCAACTTTAATTAGATGAAACATTAAATTCATGTCATGGTATGATAACTTTGATTTAAATTTTTTACAAAGAAAATCTTGTTTAGTAGGCACGATTTTAGTTAAAACTTTGATTAGGATTTAATTGAATTCGTATATATGGGTGGTATGACTTTGAAGTTAAATGAAAAATAAATAAAATTATGCTCGTAGTTATTTTTGTTTAATATAGTGTCAACCATGCATGACTTCTTTAATGTTTAATTTTTTTATAAGACAATATCTATTTGAATTTTTTATTGTGTAATGAAAATACTTAAAATATGGTGTCATATTTATTAAGGATTTAGGCGATGTATCTTAAAATATTGAATTGTATTAATAAAATATTTGACAAATTAGTGACTTTGAAATTTGGTAGGATTGATTTGGAATGAAATTTGGAATTAATTTATTTTATGTGTGTTACATGAATAGACAATTTAATGGACCTAAATTATATGTACAAAATATGTTGTTGAAAAAAAAGGCTTAAAAGTAAAAGAAATAAAGATGTTAGGTTAAGTAATGATATTAAAATAAAGTGAGTACAAATTTAGTTATGGATATATGTAATTATTGATGTTTAAGATTTCTTACTTCTCATGTGGAGGTTATGAATGAAATTTGATATAAATTAAGCAGACTTATAATATAAAATGGACGATAAGCGTCATTATTAATTAGTTGCAAATATCAATATATCTAGTAAATACATTAAAACATATTTTATTGACATCAAACATCTAACTATTTCATGTCAACTATAGAGAGTTGTATATCCTTCAAGATTATGTGACTAATCATTGTTATAGTCAATTCATTATTATAGTCAAAGTGTCGTACATTTACTTATCATAAGATTTAACATGAGAGAATCAGTTGCATTATGAAGATATTTTCCGAGGATAATTATGTAGGTTTAAGTCTCTACCAAAATCTTAGTTCACACATTGGTAGAAGTTGATTAATTTTTTGTTTGATGATAAAGATTAATGACATATAAAGCTCTTCCATGATTTAGAAAACATATGACAAATTGCGATGTTTGACTCTGAGTTATATAGTCTTGAGAAGAATATACAAAATGGATCACACATCTAGTATTGTTAAAACTAAATGGTCATTGACTAGTGTTATAACAACATTGTCGTCTAATAGTCAGTATGTTTGGAAAACGCATGAATCTAATTTACTGACCTAGTACGTCTATCATTAAAGCATACTTTGTTTAAACCCTTAAACAATGTATAATGTTTATTGCTTTAAATGATTATCCATTACACTTGAGTTTTATATAAAAAGCCCTATTTAACACATGTGAGCTCATTGTATTTGATATGTACTATTAAATTGAAGCAATTTTTTTTTCTTTTATTGTTTAGAACCCAACAATCTCAATCCACAACTTGTTTGATTAACATTTCTCTAAAGAAGAGAGAATCAATACAACTCTCTCACAATACTTTCACAATATAGATAATTAATTAACATATTCCTATTCTAAACTTTTAGAAAAACGTTGAGTGTCCAAACTATAAAAATATAGAAAATTACTTGTTGAATGTTGAGTTTCTTAGTTTAAATGACTACCAACATTCAAATAATAAATTTTTACTACAAAGTTAAATATCACTAATTACATTTTACTTAAATAACCATCTTATTGATTGACCAATCACATTGTTGCTGGCAAAAAAAAAATATAAATACCATTTGGGCAGGCAAGTCAAATTTTCATCAACAACAAAATTTATTTTCCTAATACGAAATTAGACATTAATTATACTAATTCACACATCAAAATTAAAGTAATTCATTTACTCATTATATAAATAAAATGTTTCAAGGAGGTCTCGATGACACACAAGAAAAATAAAAATTTAAAATTATTTAACAAAAAAATATAAAAAAATATATTTGTAAAAATTAATAATTTATTCAAGAAATGACCTTCTCATTGAATGAAGGTTGTTGTTCAATATTATCAACATATGATGCATATCATGATTTTTTTTTTAAATAACAAATTAATTTTAATATATTTCCAACAAAATATTTTTTTGAGCAATCATATATGTGTTTTTTTTTAGTTTTTTAAGAAATATAAAATTATAATGATTTATGAATTTTTGTTCTAAATATAAAAAACAACTATAAATAGTAGTGACCACATGTTAAATTGAAAGAAGTTTACTTCAATTGCTTCATGCAAAGATTTTTCTATATTTGTTGATTCACAAAATCGATGGTTGGTAAATGTGATATTTAAGTTTGATGAGGAAAAATTAGGTTAATAATTCGAAACTGCACCTTTTAAAAAATACACAATTCAAAACTATGGAAGAATATTAATTGTTTTATTTTTTTTATTAAGTTATATCTATTCAACATTTTACGTTTGTCTCATTTACTAAATTGCTGATAAATTAATATCAATCACAAAAATAAATTACACTTAAATATGTAATTAAATTAAATTCTTAAAAAGTATATAAAACACTAAATGAAGAGTATTACAAAAGATCAAAATTCACAAGAAACAAAAACATTGACAAGTACCCCCCTTTCACTCCAAAAGATAATGACAAGTGCCAGTGAGGGGCAGAATATTCTAAGCATGACTTGAAAATACCATCATTTTCTAAACACACTCATAAAAAAAATATAAATATAAATATATATATATATATATATATATATATATATATTATATGTGTATTTTTTATATCACTAGTGGAAATATATTATGTTAATATTTTCAATTTATATCACTAGTGGCACTACAAGAAAATAATGAAATAGAAACCAATTTTTAGAGACTAAAATAATTAGTTGCAATAGTAACTAAATTAGAGACCATTTTAGAAACTAAATAAAAAATTGAAATTGGTTTCTAAATTAGTTTCTATTATTGTTAAATAGTTTCTAAATTGGTATCTAATTAGCAACTAAGGTTTTAACTACCAATTATTTAGTTTCTAAATTTGGTCTCTAAAACCTTGGTTGCTAATTAGATACCAATTTAGAAACTATTTAACTATAATAGAAACTAATTTAGAAACCAATTTTTTTTTTAGTTTCTAAAATGGTATCTAATTTAGTTACTATTGCAACTAATTATATTGGTTTCTAAAAATTGGTTTCTATTTTATGATTTTCTTGTAGTGCGGAAATATATATGTATTATGTGTATTTTTTATAATAATAAAAATATATTTGTAATTATAAAATTAACTAATATAATAATTATCAAAATGAAAAAGAATGTATATGAAAAATATTTTTTTTAATGTTGTAATTAAAAAACAAGATTATTTAATCTATAACTATAAAATTAATAAAAAGGATTGTACACGTATTCTTACTAATTTATTCTTTGACTAACTATTTTTTTAAACTAAAATTATTATTTGTGTATTGTCGGATAGTCGAAAAGGTCGAGATGACCGAATGGTCGAAAAGATTGAATAATTCACCTAATCTAAACAAAACTTATAAATTCACAATTAATTGTGATTAAGCCAGCTTATCTTTAAAACTGATTAAGGTACGATTGAGTCCTCTTTTGGACCTATGAGCGGACTCATGACAATTGAGATCCGTCTAAAAGGTATAAATATCATAGGAAGTCACTCGTCTGAGGTATACTTTTTTTTCTCGATTCACCTGCAAATTATGTTTAGACTAACTTGATCGTCAAGTGCCTTTGCAGGTTTCCCTAATTCGACAAAAAAGAAGAACCAATCGGAGACCATCCTAAAGGCCTAAGATTGAAGCAGAAGATAAAAATAGTCATTATATGAGGAACCATGTCACAACAAATTGTATAAAATAATTACCTACAAAATGAAAAAATTGTCTAAAAACTATAAAAATTAGTTATATATTTTTTACTTTGACAATTTTATCTTTTAATAAAAAAATAACTTAGCTTTTCTTTTTTAAAATAAAGACTATATATTATTTTTATAAAATTATATATATATATATTAAATTATTTTTTTAATTAATTATTTATATATTTTTTAATCTAATAAAAATGTAATACATTTTTTACAATACATCTGTTTTTTGCTAGTTTTTTTATTAAAGTAGTTACTATTTATAATTTCTTATTTATGATTAAATTAATAAAATTAGTAAGTAGTTTCTTATTTACTATTAAATTAATAATTAGTTTTGTTTAGTGCAAAAGAATTGTACATTAAATAATTTTTTTAAGAAAAATTGTTAGAGATAAAGACAAAAGCAAAAACTGAAAACATTTCCAACCCTACAACACCATGTCCAGAGGGTATCTTAGTAGTTTTCGCCAATTAATATTTTCTTGACGCCGATGACACGCCATGTGTAACGCTCTCAACCCTTAGTCTTTTTTATTTTTTTATTTTATTATTATTATTATTATTATTATTATTATATTACTTTTTTTTATAAAAAATGATTACACACAGGATTTCAGTTTTCACGTCTTTTACACTAGGTTAATTTTTTTATACATTCTTATTATTACATTTTTAAATTTTTCACACATACGTACAAACATTTCGAAATAAAACGATGGTATTTCTAAAAATATGTCAAATTAGTTAAATAAAAAAATATATTTAGTATAATCTCAAAATATTATTATTTTAAAATTAAATAAAAAAATAAAAAATACGAGAAACAATTATGTTTTATTTGGATCAGAGAGTGAATTTGAGATGGTTTGAAAGAAAAGTATAAAGAAAGTGATGTTGTTTGAAATGAAGTGAATAAAGTAAGAACAATAGAAAAAATTTATGAATGATTTGATAGATATAATTAAAATTATATTTTTAATTGATAAATTAAACTTATATTTAAAAATTGTTAAAAAACTAATTTAATTGATTTATATCTAAATTATAATTATTTTTAATTAAATAATTATTTTTAGTGATTAAAATACTATTTTTGATAATATATTAGAACTATTTGATAAAAATACAAAATGATATAAAATTTAATATATTTTTTAAATATTTATAACTATAAATATTTGATAAAATTTATTTTTATATTAAATAACATTATTATTTTTATCTTTATTTTTTTATAATTAATATAATTATTACATAATTTTATTTTCTTATTATAAAAAAAATATTTATTATTATTAATAAATATAAATTATAATAATTATTAATTATTATATATTTTTCTGACATAAATTTATTTAAAATTTAAAATTTTATTTTTTAAATATTATTGTATTATATTTAATTGCGTAATTTTATTTTTAAATTAAAATAAATAACAATTTAAGTTTAAAATAAAAATAATAAAATAAATTATAAACAATTAATTAATTACATATATATAACTTTTTCGCATGAGAAGAAAGTTTCAAAAGAAAAAACTGTTTTTTATTTACGTGTTATTTTTATTATATTTTTAAATTTGTTGTGTTTTACCCGGACAAAGTAATTACTTGTCTTTCTCTCGTCTGGAACAAAGAGGTCCTAGTATTTAAAAATAATAAATTATTATTATAAATGTAGCGATAAAATGTATAATTTAATAAAATAAAATAAAATAAACGTGAAGATAGTTGACAGTTGCAAAGAGGAGGAGAGGCAAGTTCTGCGCCGTTGCCTTTGCCTTTGCTTATCCTCTCCGAGGAAGCAGTACAGAACAACACAACAGAGTTTATTCCTCTCTACTTAATACGACGTCGTTCTGCTTCGCTTCGAACTTTCATCTCTCCTATCTCTCATGCTTTCACAGTAACACCAACCTTATCTCTCTACGAAAATGTCTATGAGTGGCCTAATTTCAAGTCGCAATTTCGGTTCCTTTGTGCCATCAGGTTCACGCTCCCTTCATTTTTCGTTTTTCAGTTTTTCGCCGCATTTTCTCAATTGCTTACCATTTCCTTCGATTTCTTGCTAATTCTGGATTCGTAGTACGGTTCACTGTCTGAATGAGCGCATTTTAGTGGAAACTGGAGTTTCATGCATTAAATAAAAAGAGGTTTAGCTCATACATTTGGTAATAATTATCATTTTCCATGGACTAATATTCTTGTTTTCGCTATTTATTCCTTTTTTTGTATTATTTTTAGCTTGTGCACACTGATAAATCTTGTTTTTGATAATATACATGTGTTGTATGTAATGAATTTAATTTGAAATGCAGTGATATTGGCAACGGTTTTAATACTATATGTAATCACAGATGATAACCATGATAATTCTGTTGATTTTGTAATAATCATCTTGAAAGTAATTTTAATGATACTGGAGATATTTTACGCATGAAAATCAAACTGGTGTATTTTTAGTTTATTTCGATGTATGTTTGGTTTTCTTGGAGCCTCTAAGCTTGGATTATGTTGAGAAAGTTTTAGCTATTGTCTGATATTTGCAGGAAATGTATATAGATCGGGGAAGGATATATCCGTTCAAACAGGGGGTGGATCTGTTGCACAGGATCCCTTTTCAAGATGGCAGCATAAGATGTATTTGCCGGTGGAAGATAGAATTTGGAAGCCAATGCGCAAGTCTCATAACAAAGGGGAGCATTGTTCTCTTGTATCAAGGCAGTCCAGTCTGTGCTTAAACTTTAAACTACAGGCTAGCGGAAGAAATGGTTGTTCCTTCGTTTCGTCTGCTCCTTGTAGCAGTAACAATGTTGAACAAAGGGAGGTGTATGGTCTTGGTTTGAACAGAAGAAAGCATGCACAACCGGAGGTTGCCAAAGCAAATAAATTCCGTGTTAGTTACAAGTCTGAGGGATATAACATTTCAGAAACGAAGATCGATCCACTGCAATCAACTGAAGGGACCGGGGAAGCCATTCTTCTGGAAGGAAATCTTCAGCAAGCATCACCTTGGTGGCAGCAGTTTCCCAAGCGCTGGGTTATTGTATTGCTGTGTTTTTCAGCTTTTTTGCTGTGTAACATGGATCGTGTGAGTAACTTTTCGTGGTATTTATACTATAAATTATGATCTAGTTTATATATTCATGTTTTCCATGTCTCATTCCAATTTGTATATTCGTTCTGCCATATTCAATTGATTTTCGATGAAGGGTTTTGCTAGAATAAATAAAAATATCTTAATTTATCCTCTAGGATTAGTTTTCCTATTTTCTCTTGATCTCTTAAGATTGGTTACCATATTTCCATACGTCATCATGATTGGATTCCACTATAAGTTAAGATTGTGACTAGTATAAATAAGGGCTAGTGCTCTAGGTTTTATGAACATGTCAGACAATTCAGCAGTGTCTAACACTTAGCTCATTACTAATCCTAGTAGTAGTACCTTAGTTTGTTTCTTTTTACTTTCAATAAACGAAAAATAGAAAATATCATATGATATTTTGTAGCCGCAGATGTTGTCAGCTTTAAAAAATTGTTCGTAGAATTTGAGTTGCTGTTTTCAAAACTCCATCGTTGTTTTGCAGGATTTATTTATTTAATTTGATAAACTGCTTTCTGGAAATTACTATTAAGCCTTTTCCTCCAATGATGTCAATTATTTACCTTAAATTTGATTTCCATATTCTTTCTAACAAAATGATACTGATGTTCCTTAATTATTATATACATTACGTTTTCATTATATTTTATAGGTAAATATGAGCATAGCAATACTACCGATGTCTCAAGAATTCAACTGGAACAGTGCAACAGTTGGCCTAATTCAGTCATCTTTTTTCTGGGGTTATCTGCTTACTCAGGTGTGACTGATATATGCAAAACATGTTAGCATAACAAGAAATTGCTTCATATTAATCTTCAAGTACGCATTTAAACACCACTTCTGGTTGAACATGCCATAACATATACTGTTCTAAATAGTGTATGTTAGCAATCTAAGACGTTCTGCTCTCCAAACTGTCTCTTCATTACATCCAGTGTGCATAAAAGATTCCAGTTACATTCCTTTCATATTGACTGAATTCTTTTTTTGTTTTAGATTGTTGGTGGAATATGGGCAGACAAAATTGGTGGGAAGCTAGTACTAGGTTTTGGAGTTATCTGGTGGTCAATTGCAACAGTTTTAACACCTATTGCTGCAAAACTTGGGTTGCCATTTCTTCTTATTATGCGTGCGTTTATGGGAATTGGCGAGGTTGGTCTATTCTATAGTCATACTATTATTTCATCATCTATTTGGTGTCTTTATCATATGGTCAATTGTAACACAAAATAAACTGCCAGTTTTTACCAGGAATTTCTAGTAATCAAGTATTAAAAATGCTTCTATTATCCTATCCAGTAAGCAAGAAGAAAAGCCTGAAAAATAATCTGACATCATAGTTAGTTCCATACCTCTCCCCTCCCACGTGTCACCCCAACCAGACTCCAAAAGTGATGTAGAAAGATGCATATTTGAGATTAAGATATTTCCCCTTCATTATATTTGCTTTGATCAATGATACAATCAAATGAAATATATTTTCTCGTTGGAGCGGTCAAGTCCTTGCCTAGAATAGAGATGATTTTACCTTCTCCAATTCCAACAAATTGTGTTGATTTTTATTTTCAGGGTGTTGCGATGCCCGCAATGAATAATATACTTTCGAAATGGATTCCAGTATCAGAGAGAAGCAGATCACTTGCGCTAGTATATAGTGGAATGTACCTTGGTTCTGTCACAGGCTTGGCATTTTCACCTGTGCTAATCCAGAAATTTGGGTGGCCATCAGTGTTTTACTCATTTGGATCCCTTGGGAGTATCTGGTTTGTTTTATGGTTGAGTAAAGTAAGCCATCTTTTGCATAAATTCAGTTAAATCCTTTTTATATATCTGTTCCTGATTGTAAAAATATTGAGAGGAGGCCTTTCTACTTTTCCAACTAGGTGAGGATGTTTTCCTGTTTTGGGCTCATTTTTTAACGGACTGTTGTCTCATGAAGTGTTGCATAACTTGATTTCATTGTTATGATTCTGCAAGAAATAATCAATTAATGTTGCATTGACTTGATATATGAATAATTTAGTTTCCTTGCACAATATCTTGAGATTTTATCTTGTAGCAACACCTTAGCTTTGACCATCACAATTATAAATTATAAATGTGAAAGGGAACTTTGTAATTCCTCATAGAAACTAGATTCTCATATATTTTCCCTTCTTCTGTTGGACTCCTTTCCAGGCATACAGCTCACCAAACGATGACCCAGATCTTGGGGCAGAAGAGAAGAAGCTCATATTTGGAGGCAACGTATCAAAAGAACCTGTATCAGTTATTCCCTGGAAATTAATTTTATCAAAGGCACCTGTATGGGCTTTAATAATCTCTCACTTCTGCCACAATTGGGGGACATTTATTCTATTAACCTGGATGCCTACGTACTACAATCAGGTGCTTACTGCTATTATAAGTTTTTCTTTTTCAGAATTCATAATTGCCTTCCGGCATTTTAGAATTCACATGTCCTTGATAAATACTGTATAATATTCCAAATCTTTGTGAGCAAGAGTGGGATCACAGTGCTTATACCCATATTTACAAATTGGAGTTTTTTAATTTGTAGATCTATTACATCATATAATTTTTTCACAAATGGATGTGGGGGATAGCCATCAAAACTGTCCACATAATGCTGGTCTTGTTTGCATAAAACTTTTAGGATTTGTACGTCACATTGTCCCATAGTGTTATCAAGTTGTTCTTTAATAACTGGCTTCTTGATTGTGTTTAAAGATAAAAAATGTTTGTAATTTGGAACTTCTTGATGTTAAAGTACGTTTTAATATTTACACGCAATCAAGTTAAACTCAAGTCCTGTGCAGACAACTAATTTTATTTCTTGGTAATTACTATAAAGACAAATTTTTAAATTTTGTTTCACTCTTACTGCTGATATTATCAGATTACATCTAAAATGTGATTGTCGTCCTGATCTATAGCTTGAATGTTAGGTGATATAATGAAAACATTGCATGCAATATTTGATCCATTGACTGAATTTACTAACAGTTCATTTTCTCAGGTTCTGAAGTTCAACCTCACTGAATCTGGGCTATTTTGTGTCCTGCCATGGTTAACCATGGCTATTTTTGCGAATATAGGAGGCTGGATTGCTGATACACTTGTGAGCAAAGGCTTTTCCATAACAACCGTTCGAAAGGTAAACAAGTCAGGGGCCCTTAATAAAGCTAATCTTGATTAATTAAATAAATTGCTCTTGATGAAATTTTTAAATCAAATAACAGTACAGGAGCATTCACTACAGTCCCCAGTATAAACAAAATTTTATTGTGAAAATTTTCAAGTACTTGTCCAGGATAATAAATAATACTCTGATAAACATTAAGTAAAGAAATTTAGACTTGGACTGTTTCATTTTCCTTTTTTAACCTTTAAAATGATTTCGCCTTTTAAAAATTTCCTCTTTTGACAGATTATGCAATCAATCGGGTTTCTAGGTCCTGCATTTTTTCTTACACAGCTAAGCCATGTGAGAACACCCGCCATGGCGGTACTTTGCATGGCTTGCAGTCAGGTTTGAGCTAGATTGATATATATCTTCCCGAATTTTAGATCCTTCTATTTTTCAATTAATGTTTATGCTCTGATTAAGTTTCATTTCTGATTATAAACCATATGTGCCTATACAACATGTCTCTTTCAGTTTTGAATGTATGCAAAGTTGCCTAATATAAAAATAATTTGCTATTTCTTTTACAGGGATCTGATGCATTCTCACAGTCTGGCCTATATTCCAATCATCAAGACATTGGACCACGCTATGCTGTGAGTTACCACTATTTTAGTTTTTATGTACCAAGATCAACAAACTGTTAAATATGGCTTAATAGTGTTTGGACTTTTCATACTTTTTTTATATAATAAAAGAGATCAGCAAGCCAGCAAAAAACTGGTTGATCATCATTACAGACCAAAGGCTGATAACTGTCTTCGTTGCTTGAGTTGTATTTGGTGATACATGTTGTGAGCTGAAGCTCAGAAATTTTTGGATTCTAATTAACAGAACTGATGCTAAAACTGTTCTACTTTAAGTACCAGGAAAAAAGTTCAAATCACTTCAACAATCTGTGACAGCTCTAAATTTTGTTTTCACCACTAAGAAGTCATTCATGAATACTGTTAAGTTACTGATAGTCAGTACCCTATACAAGTACCTTGTCAATATATTTATATTCATTTGATATGCTTTCTGTTATACTGGTGTCTACTCGTCTAGATGTTTCATATAATATGCTTCCATAAGAATGCTAACTATTTTAAATTTCAGGGAGTATTACTGGGACTGTCAAATACTGCAGGAGTGCTAGCTGGTGTCTTTGGTACAGCTGCAACTGGCTACATACTCCAAAGAGGTAAGAATATTACACTTGCATTCTGAAGTCTAAGCCATATTTTTTTATGATTATTCACTTATATGCGACTGTTGACTGTTGTGCAGGTTCTTGGGATGATGTGTTTAAGGTTGCTGTTGTATTGTACATAATTGGTACATTGGTCTGGAATATCTTTTCAACTGGAGAGAAAATTCTTGACTGAAGGATGTAATGATGTCAATGAAGGAGTAGGCTATATAAGCCATCGAGTTTAAAAGAAAAAGAAAACATGGAGCAAAATTAAAGACTAAATTTGTCAAGCACTTGGAAGCGTAAAAGAAGCCTGCAGAAATGAAAGAGAGCCACAATCACAATTTTCGATCAAATAGAGGGACTTCTATATTTTCTCTTCCCAAATCTTGGATTACCTTGGCACCTTTTGCAAATTCCATGTACCGATCTAAATGTTTTCTGTATAGAAGATAGTGGATAATTTCAACTTCTATAATTTAAACATACTTATATTTAAAAATATGATCAACTCTGCTTCATCATACTAGACTGAGAAGATTGGTCATAATATTCTTTCTGATTCAATGTCCTTAACAAAATTATCAAGAATCTCCTTTTATTGTCGATTCAATTTATACATTTCAACTTCTATCATTGTCAAGCAAGAATCTTAGAAACAGAATCTAAAATTACAGATGAAAATACTCATACACAAAAAATACAGATGGATTATAGAGTTGAATTTTTAACAGTTTTAAGCTTGTCACTCAAGCATCACCCAGAATACATTATAGGCATACAACCAAGAGCAACACAACAGGCAGGGCAGAAAAACCCCAATCATTTATACTTTCATAAAACTTAAGGCATTCTTTTATGAACATCAACATTGAACATTGTAAAATGTGAGTTTAGATCTCACTACCAGTAAAATCAAATAGAAACATCAAAACCAGCAAGAAATAAAGAATACGATGAATATTTGCAAGGATTCTACAAGGAAGATGGGCTGAGAAAGCAATCATCCATCCCACAACCCTAGAAAAAGAATCCATTCACAATTACCATATGAATGATAAATACCCTGAATATACCCTTTTTTCAAAAGGAGATTCTGTTCTCTTCCTCTATAAGCTAAAGCCCCAGTGTCTGAATTTTCCTCCTCTGAACTTGACTCCACATGCCAAAGCTTCCAACATACTCTGCTCCACCAAGTGAAACTGTTACAGGACTAACTTTCATTACTTCTAAAACCAGCATCTCCCTCTTTTTCTTTTTGTATACTTATAACGACCCCTCTCAAGTCCCTCTCATGCACATTGACCTTGAGTCCATTTTTCATGAACAAAGTGAGTGACATCTTTTGCTCCACCTGGTGGCCAGGCACCAGCACAAGGCGGTGCCGGAGCAGCACCGCGGCAGCAATCGACTTCATCTGAAGGTAAGCCAAATCCTTCCCCAAACATATCCTTGGACCAGCATTGAATGCCACAAACTTGAAAGAATCATGCATAACGAACTTCGTCCCATCCAATGACAACCACCTCTCAGGTCTAAACTCCATGCAATCCTCACCCCACGTGGACTTCATCCTCCCCGCTGAATAAATGGAATACGTCACGGACGACCCCGCCGGCACAAACGTGCCGTCCGGCAGCAGGTCATCGGCCACCACATGCTTTGAGTCCTCCGGCACAGAAGGGTACAACCTCAGTGTCTCAGACAATGCAGCCTTTAGATAAACCAAACGGTCAACCTCCTCAAAGGCCAATGGCTCATCCAACCACTTTGCAATGTCATCGCCACGCGTCTCCATCAAGACTGTACAAATTTCACGTAGAATTTTCTCCTCCACTTTGGGATTCTGCATCACCAACCAGAAAAACCAGCACAGAGCCACCGATGACGTGTCACGCCCAGCTAGGATAAAGTTCAGAGCCACCTGCTGTAGAAACTTGTCTGTGTATGATTCTTTCTTCTTCATAAACCTAGTCAACAAGTCATCGTGAAGAGTCCCATCTTTCTGCAGATTCAGCAACTCCACCTTGCGTTTCTCAATTACATTTGACAAATGGTCGTCCACATGGACAAGGCTTCTGCTCAAGCTCACTTCCATTCCAAGCCTCAGCCATTTCTTCACCTTCCACAACACCTCAGGCAAAATGAACCTTTGAAGTGAGGCTTCGGTGGCTCTGTCAAAAGCCATTGCAAAACGGTTATCCGGCAAGCCTGACACACAGGTTTGTGGGTCTCTTCCAAAAGCTAACCCACAAATATTGTCAAAAGTGAGGCGAAGCATTAGGTCTTGCAGATCAATGGGCTGAGCTTCTTCTTCAGCTTTCTTTAGGATCAAGCAGAGGCGGCTGATAGCTCGGCTCACCCATCGAGCCATGGCTTGACGCAATGTCCTAGTGGTGAATTCCAGGGCTGCTGTCTTGCGCTGGAAAAGCCATGTGTCACCGTCAGAATTGAAGATCCCATCACCCAGAAGATCATGAAAGACAGCATGCCACGTGGGGCCTTTGGGGTAGTTGTCGAAGCGGGTCTTCAGTATGTGCTCCAAGTTCCTCGGGTCGCAGGTCACAGTCACCAGACCTTGCTTTTTGGCGAGGAAGGGGATTGCACAGATGCAAGTCTGGTACGTGCCGCCACACGCGCGTAGGTTGTCGCAGATCCAGTCATGCATGCGGTCACAGTTGTCTATGAGGCCCGGGAGACTGCCCAACAAGGCCCAGACACGTGGACCCTTCAGCGACCGTGAGATGAACGTGAACCATATCAAGTAAGCTGTGATCGCCGTTAAAAACAATAGAGCCGTGGAAGTTTCCATATTGCAGAAACCAGACAACCCAAGCTAGAGTAATCAAAATGCTCAAAAGCTACAGAGAAAAAAGAAGAATCTTGGCGTTTTCTAGAGGATGGGGTGGGGAAAAATGAGTAAAAAAAGTACCTTTCAGAAGAGGGTATGAAGAATTATGAGCATTTTGATGCACAGACTTGAGTATGAGGTCGCTGCAAGAGAGTGGGTGGGAGAGGAAAATGGAGGAAAATGGATGTTAGCTTTAGAAAGAAAGTGAAAGTAGTTGTGTTTATGTAAGGGGAAGAGAATGAGTGTAGTAGAATGAGGGTAGAGTATGTAATGGAGGAGAGAGATTTATAGGTGAAGTAGTTTAGTGAAGAGTTATTATGGCCAGACTGGTTTTTTGACATTGCACCACCCTCTTCTCTCTCTTACTAAACAAATGAGATGCACCATTATAAATGCTCTCTCAGGGGTTGTTGAAACTTTTAAAGGTGGAGACACCCACCTGTCCCTCTCTCACTCTAGAACAAGAAACCACACACACTAGAGCTTCTTCTCTCCATGCTCTCTCTATCTCTCTCTTACAACAGGTTGTTCAAGTCAGGCAGGCAATAAAGGAAGAGAAATAAATGAGGGTGGTTGAGGAACATGGATAGAAGAAGGGGGAGCCAGGGAAAATCATCAAACACAGAAGGAAAAGTGTTTTTGGTTCACAACTCACTCACCTTTTTCAGTAAATGATGCTGTTTTCTACAAACCAAGGGCTAGCTAGCTCATCAACTATATACTAGCATCAGAATTATGCACTACTTGTTGTAAGGGGAAAACGAGTGTTGCCAAGTGGGGTTTGGTTATGGTTTTGGTGAACAACCTACCAACAAATTATAACATTTATGTTGGGTGAACTGTCTTCTTATCCCTGATCATCCAATTCCCTGCAAAACAATTCAGTAAAAAAAATACTATATGAATGAAAGCTAACAATGCATGCAAAACAACAATAACAACATCTTGGACAATTCTAGGATTCATCACAGCAGCAGAGTTGACCTACCTCCTCATTTATGGTCGAATTTGAACAATAATAATTATTATTATGCACATGACTGAGCTTCTTTGAAATAAAAGTCAAACTCTACCTTGGCAGAATATTGAATAACACAAAACCGCTTCAGTTGAGAGCTCCAACGTCTTCTTCACTGTGCACTGGTTTTTTCTTTTGCTTTATCTCCACACTCAGAAATGGATCATACTCACACTCCTTCACAAACGTGAGAGCACCAGAAAGAAAACAAGGGTAGCCCAACTTTAGATTCTACATGATCTAGTACTATAATCTATAGAGTATAAGATTTGTAAGCAAAGTTTGTTTACCACTATTATTACCATTTATTGTTGTTAATTTGAGAAATCTTATTGGAGCATGCAAAATATTAACATTATTGATTGTATCTGTCAGATCAATTATTATATCTTGTCTTAATCCGAGCATATAAACTTTAGAATAATGAAAAATGGTAGAATCGACTGCAAAATGTGCGCTGAGTACTAACTGCAGAATTAGTCTCAAACTCCACTCTATGAGCAATCACACGAGTTACTCAGAGTTGAATCTCTATATTATAATGAAATAACAAAGGTTTTTCTAGTACCATATTTAATCAGAAATGAACTTGTACCCTAGTTATATATATAGAAAAAGTTTCCATTAAAATTCATATAAATTATTCAGTTGATGAGATCTTAAAGCATCTGCAAGTTTTGTTCATAACACATGACTTTGGCTTCAGGAGTGCATAGTTAATCCATATTTTGCTATGACATGGATATACATAGCTCATAATATATATTGTGGTGAAGTTTAACTTAAAAATGGGAAATTGTGAAAGTATAATTTTTGTTTATGAAACGCGGAAAGAAGGGTACAGAAATTGATGGATTGAGTAAAACTGAAAAGGTTTGAAGTTTGAAGAGATATGCTGACCTCAGGAATCAAAGAAAGTCAATGGAGTAATAAGGGAAATGACAGAGACAACTCTGCTAAGAAATTAATACATTTGAGGAAGTGACGGTGAAGATGCTTACCAAATTAGACTTTTTTTTTAATTTTTCCAAAGAAAAAAAATTATGAAGTCATATATATATATATATATATATATATATATATATACTCTTTTTTGAAAAAACAAGAAAAAAAACCTCACCCTAAAGTGCATTAGCAATAGCTTTTAATGGAAGTTTACTCTTAGTTAAACCACTTTATACTTTTATTTTAGATGATTGATCGATTGATTTTATATATGCAACGTGTTATGTATTTTAACATAGTTTATTTTGGCTTCTTCTTTATTCTATTTTGAGGAGGTAATTAATGATGTTATATGGTAGGACCTTAATTATACCTCTTTAGAACATTACAGTATAAGCTAATAATATATTATCAATGAGAAAATCATCCATAAACTACATAAAAGTATAACTTTAAATACATTTATATGCTATATTTTTATAAATGTTAAAAGTATAGATTTTATGATATAATTTAGGATTTCTTTTATGATTTTTATTCATTTCCTGAAAATGAAAATGACATAGCATTCTAATTTCAAATACGTTTATTTACAATGTAAAACCCATTAAAATTGTTGTAAAATAAAATAAGATCTTATTGAGTAAGATTTGCATGTTTTTTTTTTAAGTTCATCATATAGCATGTGATTGAGTTCAAATTGTAGTATTTTTCAACCAAAAATAAGTTAAATATATATTTAGAGAGAGAGAGAGATTTTTTATTAAAATTTATTCATTCACTTTCCAAAATTGGTCTATTTTTACATATGCAGAAATTTGTAATTAAGTCATCATGCCAACATCATTTCTTCATCTTCTTTCTTCTTTTTATTTTTTTGTCATATTTCTCTTTGTCTATTGCATCCACAACTTAGTGACACTATTTCTCACTAATAATTTATTGTCACAATATTCTCTCAAACAAAATCCACCACTAATATGATCTTTAAAAAGGTGGTTTTGAAAGGCGTATATAGAATGAATATGTGACTTTATTCACATCAATTGGTTGTGAAATGCAATGTTTTATTGGTTGTTAGAATATTGATAGCCATTTTGAAGATTTATTGTTATGCTTTAGGAAGTATATGTTAACAAGTTGATTGGTGATGTAATTACTATAAGGGAAAAAATCAATTGAAATACTTAAAGTGGTTTGGTACATATATAAAGTAGTTTGATAATGCATGAGGAAAAAGTTAGTGATGTCTAGTTATATAAACTCCTTATATATTAGTATGTATGAAGTAAATAAATAGATGTAAGGAAATTCTTTTAGATATATAGAGAAGACAAAAAATTGAATATTTGATAGACTTATAGGAAGAGTAAGAGAGAGTTTTAAAGTTGGGTAGGTTAGTAGGTGAAAACTTGATGAATAGTTGGGGAGTTGTTATTTCTCTTAATAATTTTTCTTAACCATAGAACCAAAACCTTTTTTTTAGACAATTATGTTCATCACTTTACCACCTTCATATGCACCATTTCTCACCCATACATACACATATATATATATAACAAAATTGTGGAGGTGAAGGTAGAGGTGAAAAGATTCACATCAATTATTAAAAAAATCATTAGAGATTAATTATTAAATTTTAAAATTAATAGTTAAAATGTAACTAATTAGATACCATTTAAAAATTATTTATTAATAATAAAAATTAATTTAAATATCAATAATTTTTTAAAATTTTTAAAATAGTATTTAATTAGTCGATATAATAATTAATTATTTTTTATTTATAAAATTAACTTTTATTTAATAATTTTCTTACAATAATTATTTAAAAAAAATCACATTTTAGTCTCTTAAATAAATTTATTGGTTAAGGACTAGAAATAGTTATAAAAAAGGCATTTTAATTTGTCAAATTTACTAGTTAAAAACTAATAAAATGTGTTATTTTAAATATAAAGTTTTTTTTTAAAAAAAAATAGAGCACCCAAATCAAATTGATTGTAAAGAAACTAAAAGTATAATTAATTTGTTTAACTTCAAATTGATTTTATATCTAACACTTAGTGTTGATTTGAGTAGATTAACAAAAATAAAATAAAAACAACAATAAAGAACATATCTTAACACTTAAAAATGAATTAATTTGAAAGCATATTGATCATATTTATTGTGCATGGAAGAAAGAAAGTATTGATTAGATGTGACAAGGCACATGATTATAATTATGATTGTGTTGATGTGATTCAATCTCAATCTATGAGTCCAATTAATTAATATTAATATTGAAATGGATATGATATGGGGTCATTTTTGGTCAACAATCACACACCTATATTAATATTCTTATTTTTCTATGCATTTATGTCAACTGCGGGGTTAACATATTCACAAGACATTTCATGTATGTATTCTGTGAAGTACCTTCTTTTCTCACCCTCACACCACCAACCCTAAAACCCCGTGACATATACTATTCTAAATTAATTCTAATTTCTAGGGTTTCTCACACAAAATTAATTCATTTGGTTAAATTTATTTTTCAAAAAACAACACAAGAAAATCATAAATAGAAACCAATTTTAGAGATAAAAAATAATTAGTTGTTATAGTGATTAAATTAGAGATCATTTTAGAAACTAAAAAAAACTTTTGGTTTCTAAATTAGTTTATATTATTGTTAAATGATTTCTAAATTGGTATCTAAATTGGTAGTTAAAACCTTGATAGCTTAATAAATATCAATTTAAAAACTATTTAACACTAATAGAAACTAATTTAGAAAACATTTTTTTTAGTTTCTAAAATATCTCTAATTTAATCTTTATAACAACTAATTATTTTTAGTCTCTAAAGTTCGTTTCTATTTCATGATTTTCTTGTTGTTACAATATACTTAATTCATGTCGTATGTTAAAACTAAACTATTATTATTTTGTAAATTTTACTATTTAAGTTTTTTTATATTTTATAATTAAAATTTTCAACTTTTAGATATTTTATTGATTCAATAAATTTTTAACAAAATAATGATAGGTTGCCAACAAATTTTTAAAATGTCGTTTTTATCATACTTTTTTTTTTCGAAATATTGTTGGCTTGACTTTGTTTTTTTTTTCGTTTTTTTTTTTCATAATACACCTTTCATCAAAGTTTTAATGGGTCGATAATGTGTAGAAATTGAAATAATTAATAATGAAATATATAAAAAAAATTAAAAATAAATTTGACAAAATAATAGGGATAGTTGAACAATAAAATGTATTGAAGTGTTTTACACCATATGATTAGCTTTAATGTGCATAAGAAAAGGGTGGTGGGGAATTTCGTAAGTATCGTGAAAAACAAAGAAACCATTTTTGTCCCTTATGTCGTCCCATCAAAAACCACAAAGCATAGTTTCAATATATGAATAATTTTTTGCATGACTACAACATAAAAAAATAAATAAGTCTATTATTAAATAAAACTCATTACAAGACTCACATTCATGAAATTATCAGTGGGAGCAGAATTTTTGATAAATTTTTCTGATAATTTTGGTTTTGAAACTCAAGAGTATGTAGTGTTTTTTTTCTTGTAACTTTGATTGAATGTCATCTTTATTAGACATTTTTTTTTAATAGTGTTGAAACATTCTTAAATATTTTATATTATTTTATTTATTATTTGTTGATAGAAAAAATTAACCCACATTCATATCTTAAACCCTAATCTCTACAACAATTAACATTTTCTTAAGAAAAATGTATACACAGATAAAAGAATACAGGAAGTTTTCATCATCTAGAATTCTTTCATTAATTATCAAACATGATGAATTATCAAAATAAAGTGCATACCAATTGCTGATAAAAAAAAAGTTCATGAACAGTTTCTCATTCTCACACTCACCACACACAACACTACAACAATTTGTGTCGATTTTTTGTTTATCTTCAATCCATGAATTAGACCTATTATTAAATCTAAATACAATACTATTATTACAATTTTTGTACATATACAAATGATTGAATGAATATACAAGGATTCATATACTATTTTTATAATAGTTTATAGAGTTTTGAAATATTATTACAAAAAAAATTATATTCTATTAACTTTTTTTTATACAAATTTTATAAAAATTTACTAAAAATGAGTTTTATTCATTTTTAAAGTTTCACGAAATATTTCGAAAATAAGTTACACCAAATATATATAAAATTCTTGTTTAAGATAATATGTGGATTTAGAATATGTGAAGATTATAGTTATAATGTTTAAAATCATCTATATACACCTTCTAAGACATTAAATAGGAAAAAAAAATCTAATATAATTTTGGAGATAACAGAGTTATAGTTGAACATAATTTTCCAAAAATATTGTATATCATAGTAATTATAGACGTTAAAATGTTAGATTTCTTTTTTATAATAACAATGTATAAAAATTTACATTCTAAAAAAGAGACACTATATAAAATAAATATATTAATAATTAGTAAATAATTCAAGTGCATGTATACTTTTATTCATTAATTATCTGTTTGTTTAGTCATAAGAAAATAGTAAGTGTATTGAGTTTATGCTTAAATGTCTTTTATTATTACTGTAAACTAACATGACTCATAGATGATTTTATTATATCTTGAATATTTAGGGAGACATTCAAATTTTAGAGAGAGTTTACGGAAATTATATATTAAAAAATATCAACCCATTAAATAAATCTCAGTATTACATTGATTAGTCATTGACTCTATTTGAACCATGTTGACTAAAAGAATATGTTTGCATATTCTGGTGTTTTGTGAATAAAATGAAAATACTATCAAGATTAAGATATTATTTCATTTTATTTTTGCTAATAAAAAATTAATATTTATTTATAACCAATATTTTAAGGGTAATGCAGTTAAGGTGTCAAAATATACACAGAAAGGAAAAAAAGGTGTTGAATAATAAAATAGTTTAAAGTATCAAACGACTATGCGATTCCAATGTTTTCTACATATTGAAATATTACCACATAAGAGTGGAATATTATTATCAAAGATAGAAAGCAACTTCAAATTATTTTTTTACCGGTATGGGCGAGGCCGACCCTTGGCCTTCCTGCCCGAAACCTGGTCAACCTGACCAAAACTAAAGGAAAGTCGACTGAGACCTGAGAGACTTAACCGAGATGATGAGGTCGACTGCCTACTTGGTCGAGACCTTGAAAGACTTGGCTGAGACGACCGACACCACTAGAATTTGGCCGATGGCCGACCCATACCATAGGAACTTGGCCGCCGGCCAACTCCTACTACAGTTAACACGCTCAAACCAAGATCAGTGAAGTTAATCCATCATTAAGAATTAGGTAATGCAACCTTAACCGGTATCCACCTCGATAAACGGGTCCAATAAGGTAGGCCCATTAGAATAATATAAATAGCACGCATTTCAAGGAATAAGGTATTGTCATTTATTACTATTCACCTACCTGAGAGCTGACCACCCGCTTTATTGACTTGAGCGTCAGAGTGCCTTCGCAGGTACCCCACCATCCGGTGTTCAGCCGAGGCCGAGTGCCGAAGGAGAAGCAGGAGGACGAGAAGAACCCCAACTCACCACCCAGTCACCTGACCGACCGAAGGAAGGAGAAGAAGACTTCAATAATTCTCTAGGTCTCATCTCCCTAGCAGGAACAATTTTAACTCAATCAAGAGAAATCTTCTTCATATATTCATATATAAAGTTTAGACACATGAATGAAATATATTTTCCATAATTAGATACATATACCCTATGTTGGAAATTTTATCAAGATGGTGAATTTTTTTTTTACATAAATAGATAAATCTAAAAAAATTATAAAAATGGACATTTTTTTGTCAAAGTTGTCAATGGTGCAGACAACATTAATTAAATTCATTAATCCAATTGTAATTGTCTTTTTTAACTAAAGTTGTCAACCAGATTGACAACTTCAGTTTAAATAAAATTGGATACTAGATTGATAATTTCAGTATATTTTATCTTAATTAAAGTTGTCAATTCAGTTGATAAGTTAAGTTGATTTTTTTTTTAAAAATGATAATTAATATTTTTTCAAAATAAAAATATATAGTTAAAAAAATTATTTTATAAATAATACCAAAATTTAATTTTGTTTTATTCAAGAAAATGATATATAAAGTTGAAGAATTAAAATGATTTTTTTACAATAATTTTAAATAAATTGGGTTAAAAAGGATTTGTTTGAAAAATTAAAAATATTTAGTATTTTTTAAATATTGTTAAATTTAAAAATACACTTATAAAAAATGTGATATGATTTATGTATAAATTTTTAGATATATAATGTATGAAAGTATAAATTATATAATATGTAAAAAGTAATAATATACATATATTTATGTAAAATAAATGTATTAAAAAATAAATTAAATTATTGAATATAAGTCATTAAAAGAAGATGATATTAAATATTTGATGAGAACAACATTATAAAGGATTACTTTACTGTCTAAATGGACAATTTTCTTTGTTGTGACCTTCATTCTGACAGTAAGAACAATTTTTTGGCTCGTTCTAAATTGGTTGATCAATTTCATTATGCAAACGAGTTGTAATTGGTCGTCCCAAGTTTTTACGTCGCATGTCAGGTATGAAATTTGGCCCGGTATAAGTAGACCAATAATCCTCGTTTCGAACAAGATGGAATTCAACTTGATATGCATTTCTAATCATGTAGAGGTTGTAAATTGGATCAATGAACGTCATTATTTGTAAATGACAAAAGGAACAAACGATAATAATGTGGCCACAATCACATCACCAATCATTTGATCTAACTATACATGACTGAGGTCGTCGACCATGTTGGGGGTGACTAATTCTTGGACATCAAATTCAGAATTTTCGTCATTAAACCTTTCCACAAAACACATAGCCGAATCTTGTTGATTTTTTTTTTCTAAGTAAGGTTGTGATATCTTCTTAATAATAATGACCTACACGTAACATGGTGTCTATTTTGAAGGCTCTTCCAACCAACCATGTTTTTTTCTTCTTCGAAAGTTGCCTTAACTAAAGCGGAAACCGACAAGGAACGAGCTCTCTTAAGCACGAAGTTAATGCATTTCACTAGATATGTGGTCATATGACCATACCTCTGTCCCCCATTGTATGCTTGAGTCCATTTCTCAAACGGTATGCGATCTATCCAGGAAAATGTTTGCTTGAACACAGATAGCATAACTTATACCATTCCTTGTAGTGTGAGTTGTTTCATCTCATAAGATGTCATAAAGAACTAAATGAAATTAGTTAAATGATAAAATGTTGTAATTCACCTCTCCAAGCTTGAGTCTCTGCTATTGTACGTTATTGCACGTAATTAATTTAATAATAATAGAATCTCATGATTAGTGGATCCTTACATAATTACACACAAGAACAATGATGAAAGGCTGAAGGACATGAGAAGGAGTCACAACCTGTTCCCAGAGACAACCGACAAGAACAGTTACAATGGACGAAAACTTATAAGCTACAATGGAGGAAAATGTGTCAGTTACAATGGAGGAAAATGTGTCAGTTACAATGGAGGAAGACATGACAATTACAATTGAGAAAAATTTGACCGAAGAGAAGAAATGGTGGAAAGAAGCTATAGAAAAAATGATAATTTGGATGAAAGGCTCACTGCGATGAGAGGGAATCTGAGCATGGTTGCTACCATAATCGCAACCATCAGCTTTCAAAATGTTATCAATCCACCAGGTGGTATTAGACCAGCAGCAGAGAGTGGATATGTGAAATGTTCACAAATATTAAACGGTCATTTATGTCCTGTTTAATCTGTCTTAACTGTAATTTTTCCCGATGAGTATGTCATGTTCCTTAAATAAAACATTATATGTTTAGTTTCATCCTTAGCTGTGCTGCTCTTGCTTGTTAATGTACAGAAAAGTTAGATGATAGTCCATGCCCTGGTGAATCTGTCATATTGTACGCAATTATACATAATTAATTTAATAATGATAGAATTCATGATTAGTGGATTCTTACATAATTATCTTGTAATTTGGAGAGCAAAGTCTCTATATATTTCATATACATGGAGTGATGTAAATACACACAAGATAATAAAAAATCTTTATTTTTCTTACATCTTCTCATGTACCATCTTCTTATAATAGGAACTTATGAAATTAGCATAAGAGGTTTTCATATTATATATTTTATATAATTTGAAAAACTAAAGTAAAGGAGAAGGAATAATTCTATCTTAGAAGTAGAATTGATCCTGCGATCTTACTTTTATCAATATAAATCTTTTTAAGAAAAAAATATATTATTTATTGTTTATTTAGGTTTCAAGAGATACAAACTACAGTGGAGGAAAACATAGTAGAGAAAAACATGAGAGAGGAAAACGTGACAGTTACAGTGGAAGAAAAAAACTTGACACTTACATAGGAAAACTTGCCAGAACGGAATAAATGGTTGAAAAAAGTTATGGAAAAATTGCTAAATTGGATAACAATAAAAAACAATGATGAATGGCTAGCTGATATGAGAGGAAATTTGAGTTTGGTGGCTACTCTAATCGCAACCATCCGCTTTCAAAATGCTATCAATACACCAGGTGGTGTTAGATTAACACCAGAGAGTGGAAAGGTGCAATGTCCAAAAATATTAGATGGTAATCCATGTTCTGGTCAATCTATTCTAGCTTTAATTTAGCTACATGATTATGTCACATTTATTATATTAAACACTATATGTTTAGTTTCATCATTAAGGGTCTGCCTTGTAAGTGGCTTTCCTTTAAATAGTAGATTTTTCACATGATTTTTATCAATAGTCATGTGTATCATACGAGGATGAAACTAAGTCGAAGCCACATTAAGTGTCTGAAGGACACCGGCTGTGAACGCATCAAAAGAAAGGGACACACATTAATTACGTATAATTGCGTATCATAACGTATAATAATTGCATACAATAATTGCGCATAATTTGATAATTATTATTTCTTAAAACACAGTGATACATGAACATTTTAAAATACTCCAAAAACACAACACAATAAAGTGACTTTACACTACAAGAAAACCATGAAATAGAAACCAATTTGTAGAAACCAAAATAATTAGTTGCAATAGTAACTAAATTAGAGACCATTTTAGAAACTAAAAAGAAATTTGGTTTCTAAATTAGTTTCTATTATTTTTTATTATTGTTAATTAGTTTCTAAAATGGTCTCTATTTTAGTTCCTATTGTAACTCATTATTTTGGTCTTTAAAAATTGGTTTCTATTTCATGATTTTCTTGTAGTGTTATATATTGTTTGATAAAAATGAATGTGATTTTTTTGATCCTTTTGTGACTGACTGTTTTTGAGAAAGTCTCCATACACTTGATTACGTGCATCTTTTAGTAAAATCCGAAGTCAATGGGAGATAAAGAAAATCGATGCACAACATAGTTGTTTGTCAACAAATCTTTTGGCAGACCATGTTAATTTGGACTCAACCCATATTGCGTCCATGGTGCTGACTTCAGTAAAAGCAAATCCTTCCGTCCCAATTAAAAGCTTAATTCCAGAAATAAAAAATCGACATGGTTATACTATCACATATAGAAAAGCTTGGTTGAGAAAATAGAAAGTTCTTGTTTTTCCTTTTGGCGATTGGAAACAGTCCTACAATGACTTTCCTAGATGGTTGGAAGCAGTAAAAGAAAGCAATCCAGGGACAATTGTGCAGTATATTGCTTCTCCTTGTATGGTTGATGGTGTTCAAGACAATTCTTGTTACACGTTGGATCGCGTGTTTTGGTCTTTTTGTATCAATGGTTTCAATTTTTGCAAGCCCATTGTACAAGTTGATGAGACATTTCTAACCGGAAGATACCATGGAACATTGTTGACTGCGATCGCTCAAGATGGGAATCGAAACATATTTCCATTGGCGTTTGCGATTGTTGAAGGCGAGACTCATGAGGCTTTTATATGGTTCTTCCAATTATTGTGACAATATGTGACACCTCAACCGAATTTGTGCATGATTGCTAATAGAGGAACTAGTATAATTTCAACATTACAATCCGAAGAAGTTGGATGCAAAAGAGACGACCTCGTTTCTGTGTATTGCATAAGCCATATCGCATCAAATTTCAACAAAAAATTAAAAAATGTTGAGTTCAAACGACAATTGATTAACATGGATAATGACATTCCTTACCTTCTCTCATAGATAATTACGACATTTTACCATTTAACTAATTTCATTTAGTTCTTTATGACACCTTATGAGATGAAACAACCCACACTACAAGCAATGCTATCACTTATGCAATCTGAGTTCAAGCAAGCATTTTCCTAGATATATCGCATACAAATGGACTCAAGCATACGATGGGGGAAAGTGGTAAGGTCATATGACCATAAATCTAGTGGAATGATTAACTTCGTGCTTAAGGGAGCTTGTTTCTTGTCGATTTCCATTTTGGTTAAGGCAACTGTCGAAAAAAAACAAAAACATGGTTTGTTGAAAGAGCCTTCAAAATAGATACCATGTTACGCGCAGGTCATTATTATCCAGAAGATATCACAACCTTAATTAGAAAAAAATCAACAAGATTCGGCTATGTGTTTTGTGGAAAGGTTTAATGCAGAAAATTCTAAATTTGATGTCCAAGAATTAGCCACCCTCCAACATAGTCGACGACCTCAGTCATATACAGTTAGATTAAATTATTGGTGGTGTGATTGTGGTCACTTCCAAGCTCTTCGACTTCCCTGTCGTCACATTATTATCTTTTGTTCCTCTTGTCATTTACAAATGATGACATTCATTGATCTAGTTTACAACCTCCACACAATTAGAAAGACATATCAAGTTGAATTCCATCAAGTTCGAAACGAGGATTATTGGTCTACTTATACCAGACCAAATTTCATACCTGACCCCCACATGCAACGTAAAAACTCGAGACAACCAATTACAATTCATTTGCATAATGAAATAGATCAATCAATTCAGAACAAGCCAAAAAAATGTTATTATTGTCGCAATGAAGGTCACAATAGAGAAAATTGTCCCTTTAGACAGTAGAGTAATCTTTTGTAATGTTGTTCTCATCAAATATTGTAATGTCATCTTCTTTTAATGACTTATATTCAATAATTTAATTTATTTTTTAATACATTTATTTTACATAAATACATGTATATTATTACTTTTTACATATTATATAATTTATACTTTCATATATTATATAATCTAAAAATTTATACATAAATCACATCAATTTTTTATAAGTGTATTTTTAACTTTAACAATATTTAAAAAATACTAAATATTTTAAATTTATCAAACAAATCATTTTTAACCCAATTTATTTAAAATTATTGTAAAAAAATTCATTTTAATTCTTCAACTTTATACATATTTTTTTAAATAAAACAAAATTAAATTTTGGTATTATTTATAAAATCATTTTTTTAACTATATATTTTTAGTTTAAAAAATATTAATTATCATTTATTTAAAAAAATAAAATCAACTTAACCTATAGCAACTTTATTAAGATAAAATATACTGAAGTTATCAATCGGATTGACAATTTAATTAAAAACACAATTATAATTAATTAATGAATTTAATTGATGTTACTTAACATCGACAACTTAACCAAAAAAAAATTTATTTCTGTAATTTTTTTATTTTTTTAAGATTGGCCTATTTACGTAAATCTCAAAAAATTACACCATTTGGGAAAATTTTCCCTATGTGTATGTGTAGGTATGGTGCCCGATTTGGTACTAAGTATATACTTGAAAATTCAATCACTGATATGTGCTGATAATTAAAATGAACACATGCATGGCTATAAAAGGGTGCATGAGAGTGCATGTTGAATATCATCATCACTGTACCATTTTTAATTATCTGTCAAACAAAACCAACATGAATCTTGCACTGATAGAAAATTTCAGTGTATATAGCATCAATTTTCCAATTTCATACTCCAAGAATGACTTGAAGAAAACACTGTGTCTGTGACTGCATGACCTGATGACAAGGGCTAAAATCATTGCTTCTTTCTCTGCTGCTGCTCAGAGACTATCAGAAACTCCACCATAGGATATGATTTCCTGCAACCAACTTACCATTTGTCTTCATATTTCTGTGTTTTCTGTTTTCCATTAATATTGCTAAAGTGCTTTTATTGTGATCAGCTCAACCCTCTAGTTTTCATTTACTGATTAGTAGAACTCATTGAGAATATTTAGAGAATATCCCTGAAAAGGGTCATTTCAACAACATCATTAAGATATCTGAATTTTGTTCATTGGTAATTTGTCAATATTTCTTCGAATACTCTTTAGGTTTGGAAAACCCAATAATATTTTTCATTATGATTTAAAATACAGTTAAAAAAACGAGAAGATGCAGCTATATAATGTAATAACTAATTTTGTTGTTGTTTTTGGTTATGTAATTTAAACTTTTACACTTTAAAAAATATTAAAAGTTTTCAAATTTTATTATAGTCTCTTCACATTCAATTTCTGAAGTATTTGACTTATTGGAATTCATACATCTCAATACAAAAAGCCAACACTAGTTTGCAATGAACAAAAAAAAATATTTGGAAGGTTTATGCTAAGTAGTGTTTAGTTTAAATGAAACAAAAAAAAGGTACATGCACTTATCATCAATATTGGCATTGATGTCTACATGCAGCTACTATTATCTTTATTTCTAAAATTGACTATAATAGTTTTTTTTAGATAATAATACTTAAAATTAATCTTATATTAAAATTTTAATTACTTGTTGTATATTAAATTGCATTTTATATATTAAAAACATTTACTATTATGAAATTTATTTATAATATAATTTATACATTTTAAAATATTTATTTATTTAAAATTTTATTTGCATGAAGATACATTTTTTTCTTCTCATTACACTAAAAAAACACTACTTTTTATTTTTATGTTTTTAGTTTTATATTAATATAGATTATCTGTTAAGTTTGGTTATGATTAATATTTATTGCAAATTTGATTTATTAGGTTACTTCTCCGATATATATATCAAACTCAGCCTATATTATTGTTTTAAAGGGTTTGAACATTTGTAATTTGTCCTTATTTAATTTTATAGTTTTATTATTCTTTCATAAATGCACTTAACATATATAATATGCCTAGTTCTAATTATTTCTAGCTTATTATTAATGAAATGCTACCAAGTTATCTTCAATATATTTTTCTCTTTACCATAACAATGTGTATTTTATGAAAGGATAGGACCACCTAAATATTTGAGATCCTTTCAGTTTCAATTTGACCAATATTCCAATTTGTTATTAAAATATTTCTTCTCTTAAATTCTGGAAATCAGATTTCAAAGGTAATTTTTGTCTACAAAATTTACAATTTTGTATATTCATTATAGAAGGAGAGTATTGATGAACAATAAATAATAATGCAGACTTATATTATAAGATGTAAAAAAGTTGGGTTCCACATTCATTTTACTCTAAGTTTTGGACTTTTCCTTATCTAGACTCATCATAAATTAAAATCAATTCATGTGGACCCATTTTTTATTGTCAAAGTTATATTAATCTTACCAAACTTTCAGATAAAACTATTATTTATCTCTGATAATCAATTGTGTATGTTACACTTATCTTACTCTTACATCCAGGGCTATAAAATACACTGCACTTAGCTTAAATATATCAAAATTTTATAAAAAAAAAATTAAATGTGGTGATGAAATCACTAAAAAAAATTATTAAATAAAATTAATTTTAAATATCAAAATAATTAGTTATTATTTAACTGAATTAGAAATAATTTTATAAATTAAAAAATTATTAGTATTTAAAGTAATTTTTATTATTAATAAAAATTTATAAAATAGTTTTTAAATTGGTATATATCAAGATTTTAATTATTTACTAATTTAAAATCTAAACTATTATAAATTAAAATCTTAGTAACTAATTTAGATACTAATTTAAAAATTATTTTATAAATTTTTATTAATAATAAAATATTAATAATTTTTTAGTCTTTAAATAATATATAATTTAATTAATATAATAGTTAATTATTTTTTATCTTAAAATTCTGTTGCTATTTAACAATTTTTTTAGTGAATGTAGCATTCCCTTAATTCATTTCTTGATAGGTATATGCAATTTAACTTTTGTCTCATAAGTCTTAAAAGTTGTCTATGTTTGAACATGATTAACAAGAGAACAAAAGAGGCACGAAGTGATTATAATGATTAATTTGTCAATATCTTCATTCTTACATAGAATGATTAAGAAGATTTGTTTCAAGAAAATAAATATGTAATATATTGATTTTCTCAAGTTGATGTCCACTTACTCTCTGTATTCATTCATAACTTTTTCTATGGGTAATGAGTACAAAAGAATAACTACAAAAATAGCAATGAGTACAAAATATATACTGAATCATAACAATAACTGGTAAAATAAATAATTATAATTTAGTACGGATTATGAAGTTTATCATGAGATAGCAATGATGAAAATAATGAATAACTGCTCAGTTTATCATAAAATAGACATGAAATAAATCAATTAATTACCATTTCATAATGTCAAGATCAACATAAATTAACATGTATATAGTTTCTATATATATATATATAAATTAAGTTATCACCTATTTTCTAATGTAAAATATTGGTGAATTGGTTTGATAAAAATAATACATAAAAGATTTTTGTTATTAATTTGAATATTCTTTAAGAGGTAAAGATATATGATAACTTAGAATGGAAAGAAAAGATCACTAACACTGTAACACTGTAATATGAGAAAGATTTGTGTGTATTTGTGAAGATTTTGGGTAATTTATATAAATTGTTTAGGATTTAAAGAGAAAGTTGAAGTGAAGAAATTATGTGTAAGATGAAGAGAAAGTAGAGGACTTGTGAGTATATATAAATAATTTTATTTCATTTACTTATTTAGTTTTTTTAAAAATTATTAATAAATATTTTTTAAAATAATTCGTCTTTTATTTTCTCAACTGACCTTTCTTAAAAAAAATTAAAAATATATATCAAAGGTAATTTGACTTTTACACAAAAAAAACAACCTTTAATGGTTCTAAATAAACTAATTTAGTATTTTTCAAATTTTAGAGTAACCTTCACGTGAATAAGAAAATATATATGAAATAAATATAAAAACTTTTATATTTAATAGTTTCAATCTATTAAAATCATTTCGGTTGATTGAAAAAATAAACTTAAAATTAAGCTCATACGATTTTAATATGTTAAAATCATCTTTAAGTGATTTTAATAAACTAAATAAATATTTTAATAAATTAAATAAAAAGATCAACAATAACTTAAAAAATGTAAGTAATTTTAATTAATTAAAAACACATTTTAATCAAAATAGAGCTAAATGTACAATCTTAATTTTAAGTGACTTTAATTTACTAAATTATTATTTTCATCCATTAAAATGTTTTTTTTCAATAAATTTGATTATTATAACATATTAAAACATATTTTTATCTATTAAAATTAAACTAAAATTCACAAGATTTTAAAATATTTTAAATGTTTTTCAACTTAACAAATGATCAAATCAACCTAGCAAATGATCAAATCATAGTAAAAAAAAGTTTACAACATGATTAAAATCACAAACTTCAACCCTAATCTAAAATTGAATAGAAGATCAACATTTTCAATACTTATATCATCATCAACATAACACATTATATGGTTATATCAACATAATATATATCCTTATAATTACTTAAAAATATTTTCTAATATCTGAAGGATATTTTTTTTCTTAATATACTTTTTTAGAATAATTTTTTTGTTTTTTATATTAGTTTTACAATATTCATGGTAAGTTAATTACAATTTTTTTTAATATATTAATGAATTTTGCTGAATTCAACAATAGAATATTATTTTTAAAAAAATTATTTCGCATATTGACAATGACAATATTTCTAACAACAATTTTGGTAAAAACAAATGTGATTTCTCTAATGACCCATCATGATATGTCATACCTTTAAGTCCGATATAACAAAGATTTTGATGAAGATGATAGTGATAATGATAATGATAGTGACACTTTCAATGACGATGAAAGTGAGTTCTCTGAAGAACTTCTCATGAGTCACCACCATCGTCATAGAAAACCTCAAGGATGATTATAACAAATGCTTGAATTTTCTAGTGGTTCTTCTTATGTCTCTTGAAAAATAAGAAAAACATATAATTATTTCTAGATCATTTATAGAAGTTGAGTATAAATCTATGACCAATATGATATGTGACTTAAAATAGTTAAAATAACTTCTTTTTGGGCGCAACATGTGTGTCTCATGCAATTGTTTTATGATAATCAAGTTATTTTTTATATAAAGCCTAATCCAATTTTTTATGAATGAACGATTTTTACCTCACATATTCAAACTAGTGCACCCTTCACAAATATTTTGACCAAATTATTAGTAAATCATATTTTTCCTATAATTCTTCACAAGTTTGGGCATTTGAAATATCTATGCTTCAACTTGAGTGGTAATATTAGTGGAATATGTTTGTAATTACTCTCAAAATATTTTCTAAGCTATAATATTATTTCAAGATGATTTGTTTCTTTTATATAATAAACACATTTTTATTCATACTTAACACTTTTAGTCTTATGCCTATTAAATTGTATGCCTGCATAATTAAATTCACTATTTTAATTAAATTTCATTTAATTGAATTTTAATTGTAATTGTTGTTTAATTTCATATTGTAAGCCTATTAACCTATCAATGTTGTTTTGTTAATATTTGAAGTTGTAGGTCGATGATTTTAGTCGGTCTAATAACATTGAAAAACTAAGATCTAGTGGTAATAAATACAAAATTAATATAATTTAATAAATAAATGGTTTATATATAGTATGGATACTATGAAATTATAAAATGATATTTAATATATATATATATATATATATATATATATTTTGCACAAAGTGACTCAATGATATTCTTTTATGTTTGTTCTCTAATCTAAGAATGCTTGTGATATATGTTCAAATATATATTTAGAATGATATTTAGAATGGGATGTGAACTTTGATTGTATTTAGAATGGGAACAAACAATTTTACATATAATAACACAAAAATGAAACAAAGTTAAAACCACTCTTATTCTACTAGTATCTTTTTAATATATATTGTGTATTGGTTTTAGAATCTATGGTTCTAGGATATTTTTATATAAACATTTTGTATATACTTTTGTTTCTTCAGGTCATATAGTTAGAAGATTTTGGGATTAAAAAATTTGCTTATTCTAAATATAACAATTTTATTATCATTTCTTAATTAAAATGTTTTTTTTAAAAAAAAAATTAATCACTCATTTTTTTATTATTATTTTAGTTATAACTTCGATATTTTGTGTTTTGGAGGGTTATGTAATGCATTATGATTAGTACTCACTTGTTCAAATAAAATTTTCATTAGTAATTTTTTTTATAAAGTTTTCATGTTAGGTATCACTATGCAACTTGACATCTCAGTTAGGCTGACACTCCAAGTAACAACAATTATTTGTCATCACATACAAAAATATTATTAAAATAAAAATACAAAATACAAAAAATGGGAGGTTTATACCAAAATTCATATGTTAACAAAAATGATATGTAGGTAAACTATACCTATTCATAAAAAACTCTAAGAATAGACTAGATGGAAGTCTATTATACCAATGAAATGAATCTCTATGAATGAATCCTAAGTTAGTCAGCTTATCCGCACACGCGTTTCATTCACAAAAAATACGAGTAACCCTAAATCTTATTTTTCCACAGTAATTAAGACAAGTGTTCTATAGATTACGAAACATCCACGTAACCTTAGTCATATCACTAAATGCACCACTAACCAAGACACAATCACATTCAAGTCATACATTAGTAAGACTCATCTTTTGAGCTTCCACCATAACATATATAACTCCATAAAACTCAGAAACCAAAGCAGTCTGAATGTTAATAAATACAGAAAAACCATCAATAAACTTTTCCATACTCCCACGAAAAATACATCAACAGGTAGCAAGACCAAAGACCAGAATAATCCCTAGCCGCACTATCAGTGTTAATTTTAACTTAGCCTAGTGAATCACTTTTCATTGAAACTTTAGACGAATTTCCCGCTTTTCATTGGTAATTTATGATCTAATTTCACAATGATTTTCTTTTGAACACATGTTTTTTTTCCTCTAATAAAAAAATCATGACTATTTCAATAAAAACTTTACAAATTACATAAAATTCAATAAATTTTTTTCTAATATTTTACTTATTCATATTTTTTTAAATTATTTTTATTAGAAGTTAGGTCAAATATATACTTTTTACATGCTCTAGTAAATAATATGTAGTCCGCATATAAACAATATAGTCTAAATAATATTATTTTTTTGAATTTTTTTCTTTTTTAATATTTATGGGGAAAGTCTTTTATGGATAAATCAAATCAAAATGATAAATCAAAGACAATCCAAAGACTTATTCTAAATATAAAATCACGAAAAAGAAAACGTAAATTCACGAAACCCAAACCCTAAATTGAAGATTTGGGGGTTTTAGGGTTTCCTAGCGGCAGCGGAATTGGAGGTGCAGCGGTGCTACAGTGGGAGACACGGTGGTTCGCTGGTGGTGCGAGAGTTGTAGAAGACGACGTGGTGCGGTGCAAGAGCCCTGTGCGGCAGCGTGTGCTTTCGCGTTTGCGCGAGGCGCCTGTTCGACGGAGTGCGGTGGTTGTTGGGTTGGTGTGAGGCGTCTACAGGTCCGGTGCGGCCGACGGTGATGACTGCAGAGGTGGTGGCTCTCGCGACAACGGAGTTGTTGGCTCGTGTGGTGGTGTGGTGCGGTGCGGTTGCTATTCCGTGTGTCTTGCGGAAGTTCTTGGCGGCAACTTGTTAGCCTTTTAAAATGGCGGAGGGCTCTGCGGGTTTCCTCATTCCATGGACTTGTTTGATGGATTAAAAAGTATGTCATGATAATAAAGTATATTTTATGTTCGGTCAAAGGAAGACTTTTGCTCAGGCTTTGGGAAATACATGTGACATTCCTTTGTCCCAGCTACCTACCCCTTGTATTAAGGGTGACATGATTGCTGCCCGGATTGATGAGGCAGATTACTTGGCTGGTCTTGAGGATTGCAAAACCCATCTCCATGGTCGGATTATTCTATCTAAGGGGGATAAACCTCTCACACACCTGGATTTAACTAAAAAGTTGCAGCCGGTGTGGAAAGCTCTTGGACCATGGAAAGCAATTGCTCTTGGAAAGGGTTTCTATGAGTTTGAGTTCGCTTCTATAGAAGACATGCGATGAGCCCTCGGGATGGGTTCCCTGAAGTTATCTCCTGGTTTATTGAGACTGTTTGCTTGGACAAAAGACTTTGTCCCAGCTACCATGAGGAGTACCAAAGCTCAGACCTGGGTTAGAATTTACCATTTGTCTTTGGAGTATTGGAAACCAAGGACAATATTTTCCATCGTCAGAGGCCTTGGTACTCCTTTGTCTTTGGATGAGCATACTATCAGAAAGAATAGGAGTATGTTTGCTAGAGTGCTGGTGGATATTGATATGTTGTCCCCTCTTCCTGATCACCTCTTGGTTGAACGTCCAGACTTTGCTTTTGTAGCTGGTGTGGAATATGAATGGCTCCCTCCATTTTGCTCTCATTGTAAGATGATTGGGCACGAGCTTGCTCAGTGTCGGGTGATCCATGACTAGGGCCGTGTTCTTGGGCCTCAACATAAACCTTCTCAGAAGACACCTTCTGATGAACAGGAACAAGGGAGGACCACGATTCCAAACCAACGTAAAGAATATCGGAAAAAAGATCTGCAGACGAAGCTCTTACAAGGTCCCATTGATAATTTGAAAGTTGATGCTACTGGTGGGGTTAATGTAGGGTCACCCTTGGGTCACCTTGCTGATAAAACAGATGGACGGGAGGATGATTTTGCAGATATGTCTCCTCTTGAGGATGCTTCAGATCATGATAGGTCCTCACCCAAGCAGGGGTTGTTCACTCCCACTTTGGACTCACTTGTTGTTATGCAAGCTAAGGACTGAGAGTCACATTTAACGACTCTTATTGATGATCATCATGTGGAGGCCTCTGCTCCTGTGATTGTACCATCTCCGTTGTGTACTACCTCTCCTCGGAAGGCTAAATCACATGCAGATACTAATCCTAATGTGGAGGTCTCTGCTATTGTGATTGTACCATCTCAGTCGCCTCATACCTCCCCTCGGAAGGCTAAATATATTGGGGATGTTAAAGCAATATCGTTGGTCCTTCAAAATCACTTTTCCTCTCTTGATGGTTTGGAAACTACAAATGTGGGAGGTGATTCTCATATTGGAGCGTCAACTATTCCGCCTACCATTGTTGGAATTAATTCTGATGATATTGAAAATCAGGTTGTTTCAAAATTTTGGGCTGACTCTAATGACATGGAGGGAGACCACCTAAGGGGACTGGTAAATCTAGGAAAATTGCTAAGGCAGTTCTCTCTACAATGTCGCAATGAAGGTCTCTTCATTTTGTTGGAATGTTAGAGGATTGGGAAACCACAAAACTGTGGAGATGTTGCTTAGTTTACTTAATCTACATAAACCTCTCATGGTTTTTCTTGCTGAACCTATGATGTCGTACACTAATGCTTTCGATGTCCTTTTCAAATATGTTAATATGCATTTGGTGGCTACGTCTCTTATTGTTAATAAAGTTGCTAAGCTTTGGTGTTTGTCGGTTCCTAATCTTGTCCAAAATTTCTTGGTTAATGATCAATTTATCTCTGTAACTTGTCTTCCACAGGATAAAAGTTTTAGCTTTGCAGGTGTTTATGGTGCTAACGCATACTTGTCTAGACGATTTTTGTGGAGGGATCTTAGTTTCTTCACAGGACCTTGGTGTATTCTGAGAGATTTTAATGTTGTGCTCTCGGCGGATGACTGTAAAGGGGGGTTGTTCCTATTCAGGTTTCTTGTAATGAATTCCTGGACTGGATTAATACTAATGATCTTTCTTGTATGCCTTTTACTGGATCTTGTTATACTTGGTGTAACGGAAGGAGAGGGTTGCATAGAATTCACAGAAGACTGGATAGGGCTTTATGTAATGGAGTGTGTCTGGATGAATGAGATTCTTGTACTTATCAGGTTCTTGTTAAAAATTGTTCTGATCATTCCCCTATTCTTGCTAGTCTTGCTAGTAATTCTTTGCGGAAGGTTAGCAATTTTCGTTTCTTCTCTATGTGGCTTCAAGACACTTCGTGTATGAATCTTATTCATGATTCTTGGGCTAATAAGGTTGTTGGTTGTCCTATGTTTATCTTGCAACATAAGTTAAAAAGGTTGAAACTTGAGCTCCGAGACTGGAATAAAAATTCTTTTGGTAATGTTCACAATGCAGTTCTTCTTAAGCAGGGTATCCTCCTTAGTATTCAGAAAAACTTAGAGACTGCTAGTTTGTCTGATAGTGATGGGCTTCTTTGTCAAGACAAGATTGCTAAGGAGGAGCTTGATCATGCTCTTCACTGTCAATATTTGTTTTGGAAAGAAAGGGCTAAGATGTTATGGTTCAAGGATGGAGATCAAAATACCGCTTTTTTCCATGCTGTGGTCTAAAGGAGAAATAATTCTAGTGGGATTCATCGTTTACGGATTGATAATGAGGTTACAGAGGATCCTAAAATCATTGAGGATCATATTTTGGACTTTTATAAAAATCTTTATGCTGAGTCTATTTCTAATGTTCTGGATACTGATAATATGGAATATTTTATTGGTACTTATATTCCTGGGATGGTTTCCTCTGAGGAGAATATGATGTTGATTAAATGTCCTGATTTTTCTGAAATCAAGAATGTTGTTTTTAATCTTAACCGTAATAATGCTCCTGGTCCTGATGGTTTTGGTGGTGTTTTCTATCATTCTTGCTAGGAAATTATTGGGATAGACGTTTGTAATGTTGTTCAACAGTTCTTTAAACAAAATTGGGTTCTCCCTGGAATGAACAGTAATGTGGTATCTCTTATTCCTAAGGGTGCTGATTCCATTAAAGATTACAGGCCAATTGCTGTTGCTAATTTCAAATTTAAAATTATTTCCAAGATACTGGCTGATAGGCTTGCTCTTGTGGCTACTAGAATCATTTCTCCTAATCAATATGGGTTTGTGTAGGGTAGACAGATTCAAGATTGCATTGGTATTGCTTCTGAAGCTATTAACATGCTTTCTAAAAAGGTTAGAGGAGGTAATGTGGCTTACAAAGTTGATATTCATAAAGCTTTTGACACTCTGAGTTGGAAGTTCTTATTATTAGTTTTGAAACGCTTTGGTTTTCACCCCTCGTTTGTCAGTTGGATTAGTACAATTCTTCGTTCAGTTATGCTTTATATCAGAATAAGTGGTAGTTTGGTGGGTTTTTTTCCCTGTAGTCGAGGTGTAAGACAAGGTGATCCATTGTCTCCTTTACTTTTCTGTCTTGCAGAGGAAGTTCTTAGTAGAGGTATCTCTAAACTTGTGAATGATAAGAAGATTTTAAATATGGCTAGTCCGAAAGGTTATCTCACTCCCTCTCATATTTTTTATGCTGATGACATTTTTATTTTTTGTAGGGGGATATTAAGTCTCTTTGAAATTTGAGTACTTTTCTTAAAACATATGGTGATTTTTCTGGTCAATATACTAATAACTCTAAAAATAGTTTCTTCACCATGGATAATTCTCCAAGATTTGTCACCAAAATTCAAAATATTATTTCTTGTAGTCATGGTTGTTTGTCTTTCAATTATTTAGGAGTGCCTATCTTTGTTGGTGCTCCAAAGTGTCGATTTCTTCAACCTTTGGCTGATAAAGTCAAATTGAAGCTAGCATCTTGGAAAGGTCAATCTCTTAGCATGATGGGTCAGATCCAGCTGGTCAATACAGTGATTACTGGATTTCTAGCTTATAGTTTTAATATGTATAAATGGCCTGTTTCACTTATTAAGCAAGTTGAGCAGTGGTCTCGGAATTTTATTTGGACTGGTGATATTATGAAAAAAGGTATCGCTACCGTTAATTGGGTGAAAATTTGTTCACCTCTTGAGGATGGAGGCTTGAATATTATTAATCTTCATCATGAAAATAATGCATATCTTCTTAAGCTTGCTTGAAACTTTTCTTATAGCAACAAACCTTAGTCTTTACTCTTAAAAGTCAGAGTTCTTAAATCAAAATACGAGTTTAGAATGGTTTATAGATCCTCCTCTCTTTGGCTTGGAATTAAGCAATTTTATTCTATCATACTTGATTATACTTCTTGGATTGTTGGTACAGGTTCTTTTATTAATTTTTGGAATGATAAATGGTGCTCTACTACTTCTTTAGCAAATATTGCAGGGTTATCTGATGGGGCTAGCATTCCGGATACAGTCTCTCAATTTTGGTCAGGTTATGATTGGAATATTTCCTTATCTTTACAGCAGATGCCGCATATCATATCATGGTTAGAGAGAAACAAGATATTCCTAATTGGACTCTAGATGAGTCTGGTCGTTTCATTCTTAAATCGGCTAGGACTTTTTTCTTGGAACTAGGAGTTCCATGTGATTGGGGTAAGTTCATTTGGTCTTCATCTATTCCGCCTTCCAAAACTCTAGTACTCTAAAAAAATTTTCATGGGCGACTTCCTACAGATCAACATATTCAGAATAAGGGTTTGCATATATGTTCTATGTGTACGCTTTGTGAAAAGCATGAAGAATCTATTCAACATCTATTTTTTGAATGTTCTAATGCATTACATATTTGGAGTTGGGTTCGACAGATTTTTCTTACTTCTCATTTCTCTAATAAGGATGATATTCTTTCTTTTATTAAGAGTGATGGTAGTCCTTTGGTTAAATTGATTAAGCTTGTTGTGACAACCTTTTCTATATGGATGATATGGCGTATGAGGAATTATGCTAGATTTCAGGATAAGATTGAGGTTTTTAAGGCAATTTCGGTAATTAAAGATTTAACTTGTCTAGTGGGAAATTCGTCCAAAGCTTCAATGAAGAATGATATGTTGGATTTCAACGTGATTAAGTTTTTTAGTATTAAGACTCGTAGTGGGAAAATTCTTCGTCTTCTTCCTGTTAGATGAGAATTTTCTTCACCTGGTTGGGTTAAAATTAACATGGATGGGGCTGCTAGGGGGTATCCTGGTCTTGCTACTTATGGAGGTATTTTTCGTGGGAGTATGGAAGAATTTATTGGTGCTTTTTCAGGGTTTCTTGAAGTTCAGACTGCTTTAGTTGCTGAGTTTTATGGAGTTATACATGCTATGGAGAAAACTCAAAAGATGAGACTTACTAATGTTTGGCTTGAATGTGATTCGGTTTGTGCTGTGTTTACCTCTAGGACTAATGTTCCGTGGATGCTTCGTAATCGATGGAATACTTGTCTTAATTACTGTGGGACAATCAAGTTTAGGGTTACTCATATTTTTCGTGAGGGGAATGCATGTGCTGATAAGTTGGCTAATTTAGGGTCCATTCATAGATAATCATTTCATTGGTATAATAGACTTCCATATAGTCTGTTCTTAGAATTCTTTATGAATAGGTATAGTCTACCTATTTATCGTTTTTGTTAACATGTGGGTTTTGGTCTAGTCTTTCCATATTTTTGTATTTTCTTTCTTTTTCTTTTTTTAATAATATTTTTTTCATGTGATGACAGATGATTGTTGTTACTTGAGGTGTCAGTCTCGCTGAGATGTCAAGTTGCATAGTGATGCCTAACATGAAAACTTTTATAAAAGAAAATAAAATAAAAAAATAAAATAAAATCACGAAGAAAACCATACTTCACGTCAATTCACTTACAAAGTTAGAAATATCTTACTAATTAAAGATGGATAAAGAAATTAAATTATCTTAACATGGAAACAAATTAATAAAATGTATTTAATGTGTTTTAATATATATTCGTAACATTCTATGTTCTTGAAAATGACACTCTTTAATGATCTATCATAACATCTTTTAACTACTATTTTTTTAATATTTATATATAAACACTTATAATCATGAAAAACATATAATAGAAAATTATCTAAATCTTTGTGTGATATTTAAGCATTTTAAAATTGTCTTTTGTTTAGTGTTTTGACTACCTAAACTTCTATTTTATACTTGTTTATTTTAAATATTTTGGATCATAATTTTTTTAGTATTTCTTAAGAGTTTTATAAAGTTTAAAAAGACTATTGTCGTAAGAATAGTTAGAGTTAGATTGCTTGGATAAGATTTTTTTTATAGATTTGTTGGCAAAAATAAATATAATAAATATTCGGTGTAAAAATTGTTTGCACCAAAACATCAATTTTTTCAAAAACTCAATGATTAAGATCATTTAGTACAAAAGCATCTTAATTTTTCTATTGGAAATAAAAGTTTGTCTATTAAAACATATTTCAAGTAAAAGAAAAGCTTTAAGTGTGATTTTTTTTAAAAACATAAATTATTCCGCTAGCACTTTTTCAATTACTCTTGCAAAACATACATTTTAATAACACTCATATATATATATATATATATATATATATATATATATATATATATATATATATATATATATATATATATACCCCTTTGAAAATACACATCATTAATTTGGTTAAAAAATTACTTAACTGTACTTACTTAATAATCTCCTTAAAAAAAGATACTTAATAATCTCCTTAAAAAAAGAGAATAATAAAAAAAATTAATTGGAATGCAAAAGTAAATTTTAGGTAGATATGAAAACATAAAAAAAATTAATTAAATAAAAATTAGTTTTAAAGATAAAAAATAATTAATTATTATATTGACTAAATTAGATATTATTTTAGAAACTAAAAAATTATAAATATTTAAATTAATTTATATTATTGATAAATAATTTCTAAGTGATATTTAATTACTTATAAAAATTTTCAATAATAATTTTACAATTTAAATATTAAATAGTTAAAATATTAATAATTAATTAAATATCAATTTAAAAACTATTTATCAATTAGTAAAAATTAATTTAGATACCAATAATTATTTTATCTAAAATAATATCTAATTTAGTCCATATAAACACTAATTATTATTATTTTTAAATGATTTTTTTAATAATATTGTATTACTAAAAATTAAGTTTTATAAATTTCAGAAGCCAATTATTCTCAAGAACATGTTCTAAATTGGTTTTAAAGTCATCTTAAAATTTGAACTGCTTCTGAATCAGATTTTAAATGGTTCATCATGCTCTTTTTTAACAAAGATAAATCTGCAACAGTTCTCGTTACGGTATTAAAAAATAATAGATGATACTATGTTTAATATTTTTATGTGAAATTTAACGTAATGATATATCACTAACCCAGTTAAACACACTTTACAATTTAGTAGGTTATTATTTTTTTAATCTTGTATCCAAACTAAGCATAGTGGCTGTGTTGTAGTTTTGAGAAAAAGTGAGGGGCAATCCCAATGGATACCTTCCGTAAAAGAGTGACCGCAGGGACACGACCCTACACAACACACCCTTGCCTTTTACTTCCTGCACCCCACCTTCGGATGAAATGATCGAATTGTCATGCTTCTTTTTGCATGATTATTGCTGGAAAAATATTAAAGCTTCATAGAGTTCTTTTTATTTCATATATTTTGGAAAAATTGTTATAGAAAAATAATTTGGAAAAGCATATTTTAAAAGATATATATATATATATATTTTAAAACAATGTATTTCGTGTTTTGAAAATTTTATTTTAGAAATTTGTCCGAAAATCTTATTCGGAATGTACTTTATTTATTCTGTAAAATGTGTTTTTGGAAAAATGTCTCGAAGAGATAATTTGAAAGTCACTCTAGAGAAAATTATGCGGGGTGCAGATTCAAAAAATGGGGGATGTAGTAAGTAAAACGCTACACCCTTCTCTCACTGTCAACTACAAAACCTAAGCCACAAAAAATAAAAAATAAAACACACACCCAATACACTTTTTTTTTTTATGAAAAAAAGGGGAAAAATGGTTAGGGTTTGACCCAAAATCGCACAATCGCGTGCGACCCACACTGTGGAATCCCACACACCGATTCGGACAACAATAGCAGTATCATCATCATCGACTTCTTCGTTTCTCTCCTCTTCCTCTCCGGGTTTTTCCGATCCACGCTTGCAATTTTCTAGAGAGAGAAAATTGACGCTACTTAGAGAGAGAAAACAATGGTGGAGGGACGCTGAGGCGTTTTCACGCTGAGAGAAAACAGAAAGATTCTCTTATTCTCTCTGTTGCTTGAAATTTGGAGGGATTTGGGGTTTTCTTTTTTCCTTTTGTGGGGTCTCCTTTTTTTTCTCTTTCTTTTTTTTTTCCCAAAAATTGAATTGGGTTTATTTTATTCTGGGAGTTTATAGTGAGAGTGATCTGATTTGGGGGGTTTTTTCGCTGGCACGTGTGTCATTGAAGTTGTGAGATAGTTCGCATGCAATCCGGCGGTGGGTCCGGCCGGAACCCCGGAGTGGGGCGGGCGGTGACGTCGTCGGCCGCGGCGTCGCCGACTTCTTCGTCTTCGGCGTCGCAGTTGGGGTTGGACTCTATGCAGCAGCAGCAGCAGCAGCAGATGGGTTCTAGGCAGGTGTGGATTTTGGGTTTTAGCGAATTTCGTTGAATATTGTGGAGAACATGTTACTGTGACGAGTGATGTTGGTGCCTAGTGTTGTGTGTGTGAAAAGGTGATGTTAGTTTTGTGGGTTCTATTTGAACTTTGTTGACTTGAAATAGCCGGTGTGGGGTTTTGGGAATTGGGAGTGCCGTGCATGTTGGAAATTGTGTTGTAGTGAGATTTTGTTGTTATGACAACCTCGTACTTGTCTGACCTGGTTTGTCGGGTTTGTGGTTGTTTATTTTTTTGAGGTGTACAGGAGGAGTCAAACTAGGCATGTTTTAATTTAGGAGAATGTGCTGAAAAGAACAGTGAACTTGGGTGCCAATGAGTGTTACTGACTTTGTCACTTTTTTCAGTCTAGTTTCCTTTCTATCGCAGCAATGTCTGAACCTTGCCGTGTTGTTTGGATTTTTTAACTAATTGTTTTTATTTTGCATTTATTTTATGTCCTCGTGTGACGCTTAATTATTGGCAAACTTAACTATATTCTGTGGATTCCAAGATTTTCCTTTTAAAACGAGGGTTATGAAACAACTGGGTAGAACCCCCCCTCTCAGGTGCGACATTGTTGTAGTTGTTGCTTAAAGGTCGTTGATGTAGATTACAACCAGGCAGGCTCAAGTTGCAATTGTTAAAAGTGTTGTGTTGTCAGCTTCTGCACTGTTAATCTTAGCCTTAATTGTTTCTGCTCCTATCACTAACGGTTGTGTGTAGTGAAACCTTAGTAATGTCATAAATTTCAAATTGTCTGTTTCTTGTGGCTCTTAGTTTTGTATCTATTGAGAAATTTGTCATTATAATGATTTATTTCTCAAAATGTCGTGAATCATGATCATTAATATATGTCTGATTTTCTGCATGTTTTGTGATAATGGTGGTTAGGGATTTGTCAGAAGTCATAGTCATGGTCTTGTTTCTGCTTCATGTTTGTGGTTATGTTTGGTTTTTTCTTAATGTATTGTAAATAGCTTATTTAAAATTCCATTATTTTTTCTTTCCGACCTTTGTTTTTAGAAATTATAGTCTGTGAATATTGTGAATCCTGGAACCAAATGACCTTGTTATACTTAAGAATTTCTTTATATTCTTGTCTGTTTTGATATCAATGAACCTTGCATTATGATTTTGTGTTTGTTATTTTTAGTGCAACCTTTCACCTAATGATTGGTGTTACACAATCATGACTTTTACATAACTGTGTACATTTTCAGTCATTTCAACAGCAACTGCTTAGAAAACCTGAAGGAAATGAAGCGTTTTTAGCTTATCAAGCAGGGCTTCAAGGGGTATTTGGGAGTAACAGTTTCTCATCTCCTAGTGCCATGCAACTGCCTCAGCAGTCTCGAAAATTGCATCTTGGTTCCAACCAAGAAACCCAGCTAAGGGGTCAAGGTATTGAGCAGCAGATGCTAAATCCTGTCCATCAAGCATACCTTCAATATGCAATCCAGGCTGCACAACAAAAGTCTACTTTGGGAATTCAGTCACAGCAGCAAACTAAAATGGGAATGTTGAACTCTGCATCTCTCAAGGAACAGGAGATGCGTATGGGAAATTTGAAAATGCAGGAAATTATGTCTATGCAGGCAGCGAATCAATCTCAAGGATCATCCTCTAGGAATTCATCTGAGCTTGTTGCTCGTGGGGACAAGCAAATGGAGCAAGGACAACAAATAGCACCTGATCAGAAGAGTGAAGGAAAGCCTTCAACCCAGGGACCAACTATTGGGCATTTAATTCCTGGGAATATGATAAGACCCCCAATGCAAGCACCAGAAACACAGCAGGGCATCCAAAATGTTGTAAACACCCAGATTGCGGTATCTGCACAATTGCAGGCGATGCAGGCATGGGCACGTGAGCGTAATATTGATTTATCACATCCTGCAAATGCGCACTTAATGGCACAGCTCATTCCACTGATGCAGTCAAGGATGGTCTCACAATCAAAGGTCAATGAGAGCAACATTGGTACTCAGTCATCACCTGTCCCTGTTTCAAAGCAGCAGGTTACTTCTCCAGCAGTTGCAAGTGAGAGTTCAGCACATGCCAATTCTTCGAGTGACATGTCTGGACAGTCAGGTTCTTCAAAAGCCAGGCAGACAGTTCCACCCAGCCATCTTGGCTCAACAACAACTGCTGGTATAGCTGGTAACTCCAGTGAAATGGCAACACAACAATTCAGTGTTCACGGTAGAGAATCTCAAACCCCTCTAAGGGCACTTGGAAATCGAATGCCCTCTATGCATCAGCAGTCTTCTGCCAACACGAGCCTAGGTGCAGACCATCCATTAAATGGAAAAAATTCATCATCTGGTCCAGAACCTCCTCAAATGCAGTACATGAGGCAGTTAAACCAATCTGCTTCTCAGGCTGGAGGTCCATCGAATGAAGGGGGTTCAGGAAATCTATCCAAATCTCAAGGACCCCCAGCTCAGATGCCTCAGCAACGAACCGGTTTTACAAAACAACAGCTACATGTGCTAAAAGCACAGATACTGGCATTTAGGCGGCTGAAGGTTGAATCTTTTTTCTTTTCTTATTCTGCCTTGTCTGTGCATCTTTCTGCCTTATGTCTGTGTATACTATTTATGTGGTCCTTGAAAAGATGTGCTGTGCATAATCAATTTCCTTTTTCTGTTGGTTTGTAGAAAGGGGAAGGTACTCTGCCTCAAGAACTTCTTAGGGCTATTGTTCCACCATCTCTTGAGACACAGGCACAACAGCCTAATCATTCTGTAGGTGGACAGAACCAAGACAAATCTACTGGAAATATTGTGGCAGAACAAGCAAGCCACATTGAATCCAATGCCAAGGAGTCACAATCTGTCCCTGCTATTAATGGTCAAAGTTCTTTAAAGCAGGAATCATTTGTCAGAGATGAGAAATCCATTATACCCCCAGTCCATGCTCAAGCTGTTTCACCACCTGTGTCAAAGGAATCTGCTCCAACATTATCTGCTGGAAAGGAAGAGCAGAAATCAGTTGGATCCTCGGTTAAGTTGAACCAGGACAGTGAACGTGGAAACAACACTACTCCTGTTAGAAACGAGTTAGCATTAGATAGGGGAAAGGCTATTGTGTCACAGGCTCCTGTATCTGACGCAATGCAAATTAAGAAACCTGCACAAGCTAGCACTGTTTCCCAGCCAAAGGATGTGGGATCGACTAGAAAATATCATGGACCTTTATTTGATTTTCCATTCTTTACTAGGAAACATGATTCTTTTGGTTCATCAATGATGCTAAATAACAACAATTTGTCACTGGCATATGATGTCAAGGATCTTCTTTTTGAGGAAGGAATGGAAGTACTTAACAAAAAAAGGACAGAAAATTTAAAGAAGATCGAAGGTTTATTGACAGTAAACTTAGAGAGGAAAAGAATTAGGCCAGATCTTGTTTTGAGGCTGCAAATTGAAGAGAAAAAGCTTCGCCTTGTAGATCTTCAGGCACGGTTAAGGAATGAGATTGATCAACAGCAACAAGAGATAATGGCAATGCCAGATAGGCCATATCGAAAGTTTGTTAGGCTGTGTGAACGTCAGCGCATGGAGCTTGCTAGACAAGTGCAGGCATCTCAGAGAGCAGTTAGGGAGAAGCAACTCAAATCAATATTTCAGTGGCGCAAGAAGCTGCTTGAGGCTCACTGGACCATCCGTGATGCCCGTACTGCCCGCAACAGGGGGGTTGCAAAATATCATGAGAAGATGTTGCGGGAGTTCTCAAAACGGAAAGATGATGACAGAAACAAAAGGCTGGAAGCCTTAAAAAACAATGATGTTGACAGATATAGGGAGATGTTGCTGGAGCAGCAAACTAGCATCCCTGGTGATGCTGCAGAGAGATACGCTGTTCTTTCAACTTTCTTAAGCCAGACTGAAGAGTATCTACACAAGTTAGGAAGTAAGATAACGGCTGCTAAAAATCAACAGGAAGTGGAGGAAGCAGCAAAAGCTGCTGCAGCTGCTGCACGATTGCAGGCATGCTTCTTTAAGTTACTTTCTCCTCTACTTCTGATGTTGTATGAAAAGTCTTCATTTTTGTTTACCTGCTTTTTCTATAAAATTAGTTTGAAGGGTGTTTGAACACATTCTTTTAGAGTTTTTACATGCCTCTGATCCACATTTTGTTTTTGACTAAAGGGTCTTTCTGAAGAAGAAGTCAGAGCAGCTGCAGCTTGTGCTGGAGAGGAAGTGATGATTAGAAATCGCTTTCTGGAGATGAATGCCCCTAGAGACAGTTCGTCTGTCAACAAGTGCGTTTTTGTTAGTCTATTTTTAGTGTCCGTCTTGATTTCTTTTTTGCAAATTATTGAGGGCAGGTGTACTTTGGTGAGACTTGTTTGCTTGAAAGGTTTTTGCGATCTTTTATGTATCTTAAATGTCTTGAAAAGGTTTTCTGTAACTATTATTTTTTAAAACTTTTTTTTATTGGTTTGTATAATCATGCATATGTTGTTTGAATGGTAACCACTTTGGCTACTTTTCAGATATTACAACCTTGCTCATGCTGTGAGTGAAACAGTCATAAGGCAACCATCAATGTTACGAGCTGGAACATTGAGAGACTATCAGCTTGTAGGTTGCTACATTATATGAAGCAATTACTCTTATAATTGATTTCTCTATAATGTCTTCCTGAGAAAGTTTCCAAGACTTTGATACATTATTCTTTTCAAGGTTGGTTTGCAATGGATGCTTTCGTTGTATAACAACAAGTTAAATGGAATTTTGGCAGATGAGATGGGTCTTGGCAAAACTGTGCAGGTTAGTATTATATATTTTTTTTCTTCTCTTGCTTAGATTGGGAAGAACGTTTTATCATTATTTTTATGTTTTTTGCAAAGTGATTTCATAGTTTATTGTTTGGTTTGTTATGTCAATACAATGGATAGATTAGATGTTTATTTGTATTTGTAAGGGTAATATTGATTATTTACTGTAGTACTTGTGCCCTCCTTCAATAACTCGTATTTTTTTTTTCTCACCAGGTTATGGCATTGATTGCTTACTTGATGGAATTTAAAGGAAACTATGGCCCACATCTTATAATAGTACCGAATGCTGTTCTGGTTAACTGGAAGGTGAACTTTCAATTTATTCATTTAATGGAATTTTTTTTTCTGTGATTGTATATTTTAACATAGAAAATTATGTTCATTATGCAGAGTGAGCTTTATACTTGGTTACCATCTGTTTCTTGCATTTTTTATGTTGGAAGCAAGGATCACCGGTCAAAATTATTTTCCCAAGTTAGTGTGCCTTAACTTAATTACTTAAAATGTTCAGAGTATTCTGTTATTCATTGATGAATTTTCTTTTAGGAGGTTTGTGCTATGAAATTTAATGTCCTCGTGACTACTTACGAGTTCATCATGTATGACCGGTCAAAACTATCAAAAATCGACTGGAAGTATATCATAATTGATGAAGCACAGAGAATGAAGGATAGAGATTCTGTTTTAGCTCGTGACCTTGATAGATATCGTTGCCAAAGACGTCTGCTTTTGACAGGAACACCATTACAGGTCAGCTTTGCTTTAACACCATATGCCTTATAGTAAAGGGTAATGTCTGTGAATGTATGTATTCATTCATTTCTAATTTTTATTGTTTCCCAGTTAGACCAAACACTACCAGCTCAATCATCAAGTCTGCAGTTTATTTTTCTTGTTCAGCTTGTGCTTCCTTTTATAAGAAAAGTTCCTTTAAATTTTCCAAATACACTCACATGAGTAATTGCTGTTTTACTTGCTGAACTAGTAGTTAGAATTAACCTGCATTGGAACCTGTACAATTTAGACTCTTATTTAGATATCCTCAAGATATGTGTTTACATCATTCCATATATGAGGAGATTATGTTCTGCAGCTTCCTTTCTGGGTGATGAGGACAGGTAAGGCATTAGGGGAAAAATTATACAGAACCATGTAAAAAACCAATGTTAAGAATATTTTGATCCCATTAACATGGCAGCAATGTTTGATTTTATTGTTATCCAAGAAAAAACAATAATTCAGTTCCAGTGTGTACAACTGTTTTCCATTTCGTTTTCAGTCTGCTGAATTTATTACATTTAGGGAGGGTTTATGTTTAACAATTAAAAAGAGTGTCCCATATTACATATGGACCAACAATATTTTTTCTTTTATCCCTATTAATGACCGTTATATTCAATTCAGTGTGCATCTGCATCTTTTGCTGTAGCTTCATACCAATCTCACTGTTGTTAAGACATGAAATTGAAATTTGAAATTGAGGGTTAGAAATAGGGACCAAACATATATTTAAGCCAAAAATTCAAATATGCTCCAGTAAGTGTTTGTTGCTAATTAGGAATAGAGCACTTGATGACAAGGCTAGATTTAGTTTTAACAAAGCTAGTAGTCTGAGTGTTGTCTTGGGTTGTGCATACCTGATAAATGAGGCTAAGCATGGTACTAGGCCCATTAATTGTTGTATTTTGTTCATGTAGTTCTTTTTTGTCCCAAGCTAGTTAACATTTCAGATACTATTATGGTATATGTTTGTATTTTAATTTTAATTACATTCAAAAGTGTGAATAAGTTCTCCTGTCAATTTTATTTCTGATTATGTTAGTTGTGCTTCTTTAGCCAGTAACTGGTATTGCAGTCAAAGTTCAGAGCATTTAGGTGTATGTTCTACATGACTATATACTGTCAAGATAATGCCAATGCACAAATCATATAGATACATGATACACTGTAAATTTTGTTTGATCGAATCGTAAATAGTGTGTTTTATGTCTCTGCAGAATGATTTGAAAGAACTCTGGTCTCTCTTAAATTTACTTCTTCCTGAAGTTTTCGATAATAGGAAAGCCTTTCATGATTGGTTCTCTAAACCATTTCAAAAGGAAGGTCCCACTCAAAATGTAGAGGATGATTGGCTTGAGACAGAGAAAAAAGTTATTATTATCCATCGACTTCATCAGATTTTGGAGCCTTTCATGCTCAGGCGTCGTGTTGAAGATGTTGAAGGCTCCCTTCCACCAAAGGTGTGATTATAGCCCCCAAACTTATGTACTTGCTCATAATCTGTTTTCTCAATGCTAATAATGATGCTTCATTGCAGGTTTCCATAGTTTTAAAATGTAAAATGTCAGCTGTCCAAAGTGCCGTTTATGACTGGGTCAAATCGACTGGTACCCTTCGTCTTGATCCTGAGGATGAGAAACGCAAGCTTCATAGGAATCCATCATATCAGGTGAAGCAATATAAAACTTTAAACAACAGATGCATGGAGCTGCGTAAGACTTGCAATCATCCATTGCTTAATTACCCATTCTTCAGTGACCTATCCAAGGAATTCATTGTAAGATCTTGTGGAAAATTGTGGATCCTGGATAGGATTCTCATAAAACTTCAGAGAACTGGGCATCGAGTTCTACTTTTCAGTACCATGACAAAACTTCTAGATATCTTGGAAGAATATCTACAGTGGCGAAGACTTGTTTACAGAAGAATTGATGGGACAACAAGTTTGGAAGACCGTGAATCAGCTATAGTGGACTTCAATAGCCCTGATTCAGACTGTTTCATCTTTCTGCTTAGTATTCGAGCTGCTGGACGAGGGCTTAACCTTCAGTCTGCTGACACGGTTGTCATCTATGATCCTGATCCTAACCCTAAAAATGAGGAGCAGGCTGTGGCCAGAGCACATCGTATTGGACAGACAAGAGAAGTCAAAGTTATATATATGGAAGCTGTCGTTGACAAAATCTCTAGTCATCTAAAGGAGGATGAGCTGAGAAGTGGAGGCACTGTTGATATGGAGGATGAACTTGCAGGTAAGGACCGCTACATTGGGTCCATTGAGAGCCTCATTAGGAACAATATTCAACAATATAAGATAGATATGGCTGATGAGGTTATTAATGCTGGACGGTTTGATCAAAGAACAACACATGAAGAGAGGCGATTGACATTGGAGACATTATTACATGATGAAGAAAGGTATCAAGAAACTGTCCACGATGTTCCCTCACTACAGGAGGTAAATCGCATGATTGCCAGAAGTAAAGAGGAAATTGAACTGTTTGATCAAATGGATGATGAATTTGATTGGATTGAAGAGATGACACGATATGATAATGTGCCTAAGTGGCTTCGAGCCAATACAAGAGAAGTAAATACTGCTATTGCTGCTCTATCAAAAAGACCATCAAAGAACACTTTATTGGGTGGTAATATTGCCATGGAATCAAGTGAATTTGGTTCTGAAAGAAAAAGAGGACGACCAAAGGGAAAAAAACATCCTAATTATAAAGAGTTGGATGATGAAATTTTGGAATACTCTGAAGTAAGCTCTGATGAAAGAAATGGATATGCACATGAAGAAGGGGAAATAGGAGAATTTGATGATGACGGATATAGTGTAGCTGATGGAGCTCAGACTATTGATAAAGATCATTTGGAAGATGGTTTGCTTGGTGATGCTAGATTTGAATTTCCTCAATCCTTAGATAGTGCTAGAAATACTCAGATGGTTGAAGAAGCTGGTTCCTCGGGGTCATCCTCGGACAGTCAAAGATTGACACAGGTGGTATCACCATCAGTCTCCTCTCAGAAATTTGGTTCCCTCTCTGCATTAGATGCCCGGCCAGGTTCCATTTCAAAAAGGATGGTATGTGGCTAATGGCTATACATGGGATGCTGATACTATTTTATTTTCACTGATTCTTTTGTTCTATCTCATTATTATTAAATTTTATGACGATTTTTGCCACAGACAGATGAGTTAGAGGAAGGGGAAATTGCTGTATCTGGTGATTCTCACATGGACCATCAACAGTCTGGAAGTTGGATTCATGATCGTGAGGAAGGTGAGGATGAGCAAGTTCTGCAGAAACCAAAGATTAAACGCAAACGCAGTCTTCGTGTTCGACCCCGACATCCCACTGAAAGACCTGAAGAAAAATCTGGTAGTGAAATGACATCTCATTTGGCAGTCCAAGCAGACCACAAATATCAAGCGCAACTTAGGACTGACCCAGAATCCAAAGCTCTTGGTGACTCAAATGCCAGCAGGCATGAACAAAACACACCATCATTAAAAAATAAACGAACTTTTCCTTCAAGGAGAATAGCCAATACATCCAAATTGCAGGGATCACCGAAGTCTAGTCGGTTGAATTGCATGTCTTTACCTTCACAAGATGGTGGTGAACACTCCAGAGAAAGCTTGGAAGGGAAACCTATTAGTGTTAGTGGATCTTCAGCTCATGGCACTAAGATGACTGAAATTATCCAGAGAAGGGTATGCATCTTGAGTTGATTAATCTCGTGTCTTTTTCGATAGTGGTCATGTTTGCTTATGAAGTGAATCTTACTGCTTCCATACAATGAGAACAAGCAGAAATCTATTAGTTTTTCTTTATCTACAGTAGTAATATAATAATAATAAACATAATGTATGGTTGCCAATAAGGGTTTGTCCACTCTGCTGAATTAACAAGGTTGTCTGGGGTTCAGTTCTTACTCGTATTCCTACATTTCTAAGTACTAGTCTGAGTCCTTGTTGAGGCGTATGGCATGCCCTAACTTAGTAATGGGGAAGCTTCCCCTTCCCCCATAAAACTAAATTGCTGAGGTATCTTTACTGGTTACAATATGAAAAACATTTGACTTTCATTACCATTTTTTGACTAGACTTATCTCAATTTTCATGTTGTCTCATCTACTAAAAAGTATTTAAACTCATTTCATTTCTGTTATGGCAGTGCAAAAATGTAATTAGCAAGCTCCAAAGGAGAATAGACAAGGAAGGCCATGAGATTGTACCATTGTTAACAGATTTGTGGAAGAGGATTGAAAATTCTGGAAACAGCCTGTTAGATCTACGAAAAATTGATCAACGAATTGATAAATTTGAGTATAATGGAGCAACAGAGCTTGTATTTGATGTGCAGTTCATGTTGAAGAGTGCAATGCATTTTTATGGTTTTTCACATGAGGTTAGGTTTCTCACCCGTATCTGTACTTTTTTGGCTTTTGATGGAAGCTGTTGCACTAACTTGCCCTCTCGGGATGGGAATCAATCAGTTCTCAAAAACTAAGCATATTTGGTTCAATGTTTTAAATCCCGGATAGTGAAGCCTAGCAGCTGGGTTAAAAAGCACGATTGCGAGATAGCCACTATTTTTCAAATTTTTTATAGTTTATATAATGTATATTATATGCATATAAATTTTAAAAAATGATATAAGTTATTCAAAATTGATATCATTCATAATTAATAATAAAAAGTCATAGGTGTCTTAAACAAAATATACAAGTAAACCAACAAAAGTGAAATACAAGTTTCCTAGATTGGAATTATCAGTCATCATCTTTTAATTTCAAGTCTTTATCATTTTCAATATTTTTACATCCCAAAAAATAACCCTCCAGAAAAGACCTAATGTCTCTGTTCTAAGGTATTATTTTTGGATTCAACACATAATGCTGCTACAGCGCCCTTTATGGCCGGCATTTGGTCTACTTCAACTGCTACACTAAACTTTTTGCTGCAGCAGACCCTGTAGCGGGCCAGGGCCGTTCCACACTGCCATAGTGCTCTATTTAAAACCGTGATTTCGTTTTTGTTTGAGGAAATCTAAATGTATGATCTTGAGTTACTTTGGTACAAGCCAGAGCATAAACTTAGTGGACATAAAACATTTTTTGAAGCCTCATCTTCAAGTATGCATTGTATTCTATTATAGTGTTGGAAAGCCTTAATTGTGATGGCCCGCCTTAGTTGTGGCCTTTATGGACATCCTTAATTATAATGTTGAAGGCGATGTGTTTAGTTTTGACATCAACTAAAGATATGCCATAAATAGAGCTAAAAAATCTTGGACAATTTTCACTTTACAAATTAGTGTTGTATGTTTAAGTTATGCCCTAGCTCAAATTCTAAGAATCACTAATTGCATCTTAACTGGTTTTTTCCCTTTTGTTTCCATGAACTTGGTGAAACACGGAACCACCTCTCAAAAACTGGTTGGAAAATTTCCTAAAGATTTATTGTAGCTACCCTATTCTGCTAGTTGAGCCAAAGTTCGGAACAAAAGTCTAAAACATTAATACGAAGTCCAAAGATTAATTGGTCACTCTTATCTTCCGCTTACAACTTTTGTCCTATCTTGGCTTTAAGATCAAGCTTTTGTGTCTGTGCTGTTCAATGGTAGTTGTCCAAACAATTTCACCACCCTGATTATGTTTGTTATGGATATACATGTCTTTAGCTTTAACCAATTCAATCGTGTATGTTCTGATGCTCAATATGTTCAAGATTACTGTTGTAGATAACATGATTAAGATTATATGATCTCTGCTGATTCCCTGTAGAATTTATACAAAATATTTGGTGAATGTTAACAGTATTGCTTTTTGCAGGTAAGAACTGAAGCAAGGAAGGTTCATGATCTCTTTTTTGATATCTTGAAAATTGCCTTCCCTGATACGGACTTTCGAGATGCAAGAAGTGCACTTTCTTTCTCCGGTCAAGCTGCTACTGGTACAGTAGCATCCCCAAGGCAGGCGTCTGTTAGCCAAAGCAAGAGGCACAGGCTAATAAATGAAATGGAAACTGAGTCATACCCTTCACAGAAGTCACTGCAACGTGGATCAGCTTCTAGTGGTGAAAACAACAGGATTAAAGTCCATTTGCCACCGAGGGAATCAAGAACTGGAAGCGGTGGGGGCAGCAGCACCAGGGAGCAACCTCAGCAGGAGGATTCTTCTCTGCTCGCTCATCCAGGTGAACTGGTTGTATGCAAGAAGAGAAGAAATGACAGGGAGAAATCTCTGGCGAAATCCAAGACTGGTCCTGTTTCACCATCTAGCATGAGAAGTCCAGGGTCATTGAAGGATGCTAGATTAACTCAACAGGCTTCCCATGCACAAGGGTGGGCTGGGCAGCCATCTCAACAGCCGAATGGATCTGGTGGCTCAGTTGGCTGGGCAAACCCTGTAAAGAGGCTAAGAACAGATTCTGGGAAGAGAAGACCAAGCCATACATAGGGTTTCTCAGGGATATAAGGATGGTAAATAATGGACATATTGCTACTAGTTTCGGGAAGATCTTAGTGGCCCTTCATAGATTTTACCTACCTCCATACTGTTAATATAGATTAGGCCTTAAAAAAGTGTATTTTACGGCTACGTAAATGGTTAAAATGTAAGTTCTCCAATTTTTTTTTTTTTGGATATCTGCATCTTGCAGCTATGAAAGCTTTCCTTAGATGGTAGCTGAAACTATTGTATAGTAAGTCCATAAAATGCATCTGTGGTAGGTCCTGTTTCCCGATGTGGCTATTCCTTCCAGAATCATGTTTACATAAAAGAAGCTACGATCCTTTAATTTGTGTCAAAAGAACAAAAAAAAATTACGAATGAAAATAACTCAAAATAATATTTAAGAAAGCTACAACATTACTCTGAATGTATCAAATGCCCCGAGTTCTGCAATGTTATTTTGAAAGTATGTCACAATCAGGCAATGAAATGATACTCCATATTATTCTCATTTTGATATGTATTAGGTTAGGTTGACTTTTCTTAATTTTTATAAGGAGAAAACTTGGAATATCTTACCTATGATACTGCACAATATATTGTGTTGTTTTTTTAATTATATTTAAAATTGTACTTTGATAATGTGTAATTAAGATGAAACATAATTGTGATTGGATAATAATAACCTCTACAGTGTTTTTGTCTTTTATTTAAGCGTATAAGAAGTCAACTATACTGATGAGAAATGTTTAAGATGATATTTCGTTGTTTTATTTATTTATTTATACATCTTATATATATATATATATATTATAGAGATATCAGTTTTTATTTATTTATCTTATTGATTTTAGTTTTTTAATATAAAGAAATCACTCTTGTTGTATGAGAAACACGTAATTTTATCTCAACGTTATTATGGTATCATAATTATTTATGTTGTGTTTGGATTTGGCCAGTCTGTGATTGTTTGGATCCTTGACTCTGTAGATGAGTATGAGGACCAAATATTGAGAGAGGTAAGTTTTCGATTCTTCTTTCATGAGCAGAGCAAAGTTATGTACATCCTATATGTTTTACTAAAATACCCTTTGCTACATTCACCGTTTTAGTTAAAAATCGTTTTTCAAGCATTACAGAATATTAAATTAATTTTAAATATATTAACTTCTTTATAATAATAATATTATTATTATATAAAATATAATCCACTATGTAATATAATAACAATAAATAATATTAAAGGAATAATAATAAAAATATTAAATAATACTTGAATTTATTTTTTAAAAATATTTAATATTATTATTAATAAAAATAAATAGTAATAAGTAATAATAATAAAAAAATTATAATATGAAAAAACAAATATAGATAGTTTTTTATAATACACAAATTATATAATAATAATTATTATAAATAATATCATTATTTAAATCAACTATAAAAATTACTTTCTAATTATATTTAAAATAAAAATTTATTTTTAATTGAAAAATAATTATTTGCTGATAATTTGTGACCAGATTACGTATATTTTCAAAGTCAGTTCGTACACCGAAAATAATGTTTTAATTACAGATAACTAAAATACATAAACAAAATAATATTTTCTAAAATTAATTTAAATATAAATATAAATTTGTATATGTCTAAATAACATTATTTTTTAAATTTGATGACTGCTAGACAACATATTTTCGTCCTCAAAACTTATGAGCAGATTTAGTGAACAGTCGTATGCTTTTATGAGAGGAAAAGATGTAATAAAAAAAAATGAAGATGTTATTATCTATATGTGAATCTATCTCTGTTGGAGAAAAAAATCATGTAGCTTGTAATATTACTTTTCTTCATTTCAGACACCTTTTCTAAAATACATTTGATAAAACTAACAAAAGAGAAAAGAGGTGGATATGCACAACACTCATCTTGCCATAGAAATGAAAGACAGTGCACCCTTTGCAAATTGCAATCCGAGTACAATGTAAAGTGCATTTGCATTGTTCTTGTTGACATGAAAAACACTCTACTTTGAATGAAGAAATTAGTTCATAAGAAATATTAGGAATAAATTTTTTAACACATCTTTTTGAATAAATATATTTTTTGTTTGAAATTGATTGGAACACATAAAAATGTGAAACTAATATTATTTAATGACTCTCCTATAATTATATGGTTTATTCTTTAATAAATGTGGAGAGATGGGTGCATATTCCACATTAACCATATAGAATACCAATATATAACTGAGAATCAATTAGATATAAATTTACTTCTTAATATGGTATCAAAATTGATTCTAATGAGATATTTTTGAACTTATTGTACCACTTACTATTTGAACATGTGAAATCATCCATAAATATTTAGTTTCACACTCGATATGTACATGTCTCATTATGAAGGGAGATGTTGGAGATCCCACATTAATTAAGATCAAGTCAATTTTATAAGGATGGTTATGTAATGTCTGCACATTCATATTTGAGTGCCCTTATGTTACTCTATATATACATATGTTACTCATTTTAGCGTTTAGTATGGAAAACATAGTTTGTATCTTTCCTTCCTCTACAAATACATGCACAGTTTCTCTCCACTCTTATATATCCTTACATGGTATCTAGAGCCAAATGTTTTCTCCGTCTTTCTCTTATCTCGCTATGTCTTTGTCATCTTTTGCAGCTTTGCTTCAAGATTCACTTTTTCTTTCTTTTACTCAATTGCATACCTTCTCTACTCCACTCCCTTTAAAGCTTGATGACGATAACTATCTTATATGGCAACAACAAAATCTTGAACAAGTTCGTAGTTACAAACTTCTTCCGTTTCTAGACGAATCAACCACTCTTATGTGGTTCCTTACACTTGATGATGTTGTTTATGTGGGTTATGACTCACATTTTCCATTTTCTTGGCATAATTGAGAGGTTACTTACCACAATTAATTGTAATCAAAGGGAGCACAATTAATTATTATCAAAGGGAGGTTACTTACCATTAATTGTTTTTATTGTTGTTGTCTCCTGGAACCAATATATATATAGTGGCTTCCTTCAAGCACTGTAACACAACAAATAGCAACATACACTTGCTTCCTCTCTCTTCTCATATACTCTCTATTTCTTCTCTTGGTTGTAAGTGTTTAACCCAGAGAGAATTTGTTTTTGGAGCTATTTATCTATTAGCCTGAGAGGAATTCATTGTACTCCCGGTACCATTATAGTGGAAGTTTTGGCTCTCTCGCCGGTGGTTTTTTACCTCTATTTAAAGGGGTTTTCCACCTAAAAATTTTTGGTATCATTCTCATTTTCCTTGTTACTTTAATTTCTCATAATCTTTGGTTGAAATTATCATGCTTCCACACACGATATCCCTACAGTTTCCAACACTATAAGTATTGTGTTTATTTTCCATAAGCAATAGGATCAAATTCTTGTTTCTTGACTTTTAGCCTCCATGACCACATATATTTTAACAAAAATGGTTGGTCTTCAATCTGTTTTTTAAATATGGAAAAATATACACATTTATTATGCTTTCCAAGCTTATGCAAAAGGGAAGAAACTTAAACATCAATTGAATACTCCCAAGCATGATCTTCCATTTCGACATATCTTCTTGATATCAAGAAGATTATAGATACTCTTTCTACCATAGGTTCACTGATCTCTGCATAGGATCATCTTTAAGCAATTCTTGATGGTTTATCAGATGAATATGACTCTTTTTATAACTTTTGTTACTTCACACATCAACCCTTACACTGTTGAAGACATTGAGACCTTGTTGTTAGCTCAAGGAAAGCGTTTTGAGAAGCATATATCTAATGAACAACACCTGCTTCAAGCGAATATCACTTTTTCTCCGTAGAACTCTAATAATCAACCAAAGCTTCACCCACTGGTTATCAAACTCGAGGAGGACGTGTTAATATAAAAAACAATTTTTCCAATAAACGACAATTTGGTTTTCGTAACAACATCAAGAATCTCTAGAAATTTTCTTCTTCTATGATTTCTTCACATAATAATAGAGTTCAATACCAATTTTGCAACAAAATTGGTCACATTTCCATAGACTGTTGACACAGGTATGACAATGCTACTTCTACAAACATTACTGTTATAGCGATATTGAGGTGTCATTATTGGGAACTTCTTTCACCATTAACAACCTTTTATGGTACCCAAATAGCGGTGCAACCCATCACATAACTCATGAGAACAATGTTTTCTCTAAAAAGGCTTTATACAATGGCAGTGATATTGTTCAACTTGGTTATGGGTAAGGTATGAATGTCAAACACGTTGGCTCAACTGTGTATACTAACTCTTACACGCATAAATATTTTCACTTACACAATCTTCTACATGTCTCTTTCATAAATAAGAATCTTACGAGTGTTTCATAGTTTGCCAAGGATAATAATATATATTTTGAGTTTTATCCTAACCATTGTCTTGTTAAAACTCAGGATACTAAGGAGATAATCCTCTGAGGAAAAATTAATGATAACTTATATGTTTTTCCATCATTACAGCCTATTATGAAACCATCTATTTTTCATATGACTTGCAATCCTGTGGTGACTCCTTTTCAATTATGGCATTCTCGGTTTAACCATGCATCTTCTAAGAATGTTCATCTTGTTATTCAACTATATAATGTTACTCATAGAAAACATACTTCTTTTTATCAAACTTGTGATTGCGCTAAGTCTCATCAGTTTCTATTTTTGGATTCTAAAATTGTGTACACCAAACCTTTTGAATTGGTTTTTGTTGATATATGGGGACCATCACCAGTTGCTACACCAAATGGTTCCAAGTATTATATTGTTTTTCTTTATTCCTTTTACCATTACACATGGTTGTATCTTCTTCATTCTAGATCTTAAGTTATGTTTGTCTGTTTATAATTCAAACTATATGCTGAAAAACAAACAAAAAATGTTTCAAAATCTCTTTAATCTGATAATGCTAAGGATTTTTTTTTCTCTAACACCTTATCTCAGTGCTAATGGAATAAATTACCACTTGATTTGTCCTCATAGACATGAACAAAACAATTCTATTAAGCGCAAACACATACACATTATTGATACTGATTTATCTCTTTTGGTTGGATCTTCTTTATCTGTCAACTTCTAGGGTGAGGCTTTCTCCGTTGTCGTTCATATTATCAATAACTTACTCGTGTTTTAAACAATCTTAATCCCTATTAAACTTTGTGTTCTATGAAGTCAAATTACAAGTTTTTAAAGATTTTTGGGTAACAAGCACACCCATTATATCTATGTATATATAGTGTCCACTTTTTGTTTCAAAAATCCCTAAAAATCTTTAAAAACTCACGCATAAGTTTAAAGGGAAATGTTACATAATATACTTAATGGAGGCACATACATGTATGAGTACATCTTTGTATGTATAGGTTACTCATTCTAACATTTAGATATGAAAAACACAATTTGTATCTTTCCTTTCTTTTTAAATGCATGCATAGTTTCACTCCACTGTTAGACATCCTTATACAAGATGAATTAGAATTAAACTTGATCCATATTAAAAATTATAATAAATAAAAAATGTCCAAAAGTATAAGTTGACAGATGTAACTAACAGTCCTAGGCTTAATTTTGGATGATTCTTCACATTTCATTATTAGATTTACATTTACCCACATAGCTCAAGATCCCATTTGTGAAATCATAGTTTAGTGAAAAAGAAAAGCTTTTCTCATCTAGGCCCACAAAGCATAACCTCTTTTCATTTGTCCTTTTCCTCAATAATATTTGGCACAAAAGCACTACTAAGCAGCATTAGTTTTTGGTTTAGAAATCACATCAATAAATTATCTTGTTTATATCATCGTGACTCCATTATCCTCAACTAATAGAGTTTCTTTGTCATGGCTATGCTTTTTCAGGGAAGAATCGTTTTCTTTGCCGAATTTAAAGGATTTAGATTCTGTCAAATCTATTTTCATTGCAAGGACAGACCAAGATGAACTGCATTTTTTAATTTGTAATATGTAAGTAATTATTCTTAAACTCTACACCAACAACACAAGTTAATTATTGTATCCATTGATTAATATTCATACTTATTTGTTTTATTTATCTTCAATAGTAACACAATATGGTATTATTCAATAATAATAGGATCATGTTTCAACCAAGATCTAGCACCACATATTGATCCCTCATTATCAATTCAATAAGGCTAGGGACATGATCAAATTTTGTAACCTTTATCAAATTTTGTGTTCCTATGTCAATATATAGGAAACCATAAACATCTCATAAATAATATGATTTAGAGTGACAATATTAGAAAAAAAAACCTAAACTTCTATTTCATTTACAAAATGAAAATCTTAATTTTTTTAAAAGGATGAATATATAATGGCTGACCCACTAACAAATTTTGATCAAGCGTCTATGGATTTGATTTTTTTTTTTTAAATAAGATTTGATACATGAAAAAGATATAATTGAGAATTGTTGCAATATAAGTTTGATCCACTCAAAACCTGCTCTCAATATAAAAACTATGTTTATACTGTTAAAAATCACCCCTTCTAATACATCTTTCTTCTTATTTCTTTATCTACTACCCTACAAAAGAAAAAAAAGTCATTAAATAGAAATTAATTTTAGAGACAAAATCATTACTTGTTATATTAACTAAATTAGATACTATTTTATAGACTAAAAAAATGATTGATATCTAAATTAGTTTCTATTAGTGATAAATAACTTTTAAATTGGTATATAATTAGCTACCAAAGTTTTAGCTACCAACTTTAGAATCTAAATAATTGGTAGCTAAAACCTTGGTAGTTGTTCTTACAGGGCCTAGAAACAATTAACTCATTCTCCTTTTGTCTTCTCAACTTCTCGGTCTCTTGATATTGACTTGGGCTTTCGGCTACAAGGTCCATAGACTTGAACTTGGACTAATTCTTGGGTGTGGGATATGGGCTATCACTTGTCGGGCTTGGTCAGATTCAACTTTCGGCTTCTGGGCTTATGGTCAACTCTCTTATGGTCAACTCTCAGGCAAGTGTGTACCTGCAAGGGGCTCCGATGATAAAGTCAGAATTGATTTTGCTTAATTATCAATAAATGGGGGAGGAGGTTCGGGTTCGTGAGTTTCTTCGGTATGAGTAATGCTGGGCGCCTTGAGAGGGAGTTGGATTAGGTGTATATAGGGAGCAAGAAGTTGTATGTGAATGTCCCTAAATACAAGCTCGTTGCGCCTAAACATAGGAGGACGGAAAGTAAGGAACAGAGGTTGTTAAGCATGGAGAAGCAACCGGTACATAAAACGCGTAACCAGAAGGACTATAAGCCCATAAGGAAGCAGAGCTGTAAGGACATGTGGGTAGAGAAGAAAGGGAAGAGGTCCTATGCTGAAGTGGTTACAGGGGAAGTTCAGGAACAGTGGAAGGGTCTCAGTATTGAAGCACAATACTCTATCATGCCATGGATGGAATGTAGTGCGATTGGGAAACTTAGAGAGGATGTAGATGAGGCTCGCCTAGAGGAAGAAATCGTGAAAGGAGGTATGGACATGTTCAGGGTCAGACCTTTGGGGGATAATACGGTAATGCTAACCCCAAGGGAAGGGGAAAGTATAGAGGTGGTTATCAAGCAAAACGGTGCATGGTTCGACAGTGTTTTCGCGAGTTTGAAGCCTTGGTCGGCCACTACCGTATCCAGTCATAGACTTGTCTGGGTTAGATGTTATGGCCTTCCCATATCGTTATGGAATAAAGAGTGCTTCTCTAAAATCGTTGGCCTGGTGGCACCGTCGGCTGCGTTGGTGTCCATTGATAGCCTGACGGAAACGTGGGCGACTCTGGAATACGCAAGACTCCAAGTTCGTATGTTGAAACTAGACACTGCCAGATTAGCTAAGTGTGTGCAAGTTAATGAGCAGTTATGCAATATACTCGTGGAGGAGGAGGTGCCTGTGTCCATTGATGAAAGCTACAAGATCAACTACGCTTCCTCTGAATCTTTTGGCAGTGTATTCTCTACGGAAACTTATGTAGAAGAAACAAAGTTCTCAGATAATATTGGAGTGGCGGAGGACCGGATGTGGGAAGGGGAGGAGCGGTGGTTGACTGGGGAGAAAGCTGATCAAGCGGCTGAGGGAGGAGTTCAACAGTCCCTGAAAACGACAAAATGGTCCAAAGAAGGTTGCGTCTCGTACAACCTAATCGGGCCAGGGAAACGTACAGAAGCAAACACGAATGAAGAAATGAAAGTGCAGAAGGCGTCAGAAGGGGTTGACTTGCTCCCCTCTGACATTGCGAGCGGCACAGCTTTACACATTGTACCTCCTCTAGATGAGATGGCAAAACTGGTGATGGATATTGAAAATGTCAACAACTTGCACGGTTCGGATGTGGGCTTCGGTGTAATGGAGGCCCAATCAACTCCAGCCCAATTAAATCTGGAGCAAAATGGGAGGTGTGTTGAAGAGATGATTGGGCTTAGGGGCACTACGGGTTCCTCTAGCAAGACGAATGTAAACCAATCTGAAGGCTCAATAATGAGTCAATCTATCTCTTCTCATAAGCTGCATTACGAAGACTCGAATTATGGAGGTTGTGGGGCAGAAAGAGGGTCGTCTCTAAAGAGCTTGAAGGAGGGGAAAGAGGGGAAGATTGGGCACGGTGCCAGGAAGGGAGTTCAATCTTTCCATTGGCTAGAAGATAGAGGCATTAAAGGGAGAAGCGTGTCTAGTTCTCCACCACGAAGAAGGAAGAAGAAAATGCTTGCTGATTTAGGGGAGTCCTCGTCCCACCCGAGACGGTCTGCAAGGATAAGTGCGAGACTATCCAAGATGGATGCATATGTACCTTTAGCTTGTAGACAAGGTACGCCCCCTGTCTCACTATCTAATAAGGATATTAGTAATTGCAACACCCGGTTGTGTACCTCTCCTGCCATGGCCGAATCACCTTCGTTGTGGGAAATTGGGAAAAAAGCTGGTTTGAGGTGCCGGAAGGATGAAGCTGTGGTTATCCTTGAATATGATTCTATGGAAGTAAGGGATGCAGAGGTTTTAAATAATCCTAAGGAGGGGAGCAAGCACGGTGGGTTATGATAATTGTAGACTTCAATATAAGAGGTATGGGAGGAAATACCAAAGCAGGGTATTTAAGTCATCTTATAGGGAGGGAAGGAGTGGATTTTGTGTGTATTCAAGAAACAAAGGCTAAACGATTCTCTGATGCTAAATGCTTCTCGTTGTGGGGGAATAATAACAGTGGATGGTTACACTACGAAGGTGATAATGGTAGTGGTAGCTTACTTTCGATGTGGAATAAGGAGACTTTTGTTTATCAGAGTCACTTGATGAGTAAGGGTTTCATCGCCGTTTTTGGGTCTCACTCCAAAGCTAATATTAGATGTGTAATGGTGAATGTCTATGCATCATGCAATTTGAAAGAGAAGAAGATTCTATGCAGCATGTATATTATGGACACCAACACCTATTAGACGCCTTAGAGCAAACTCTTTTTTGTGTTTAAATTGAAAAGCAAACCAAGTAAACTCCCAGGAAAGAGAGGTGAGTCACAAGTGGACAAACTTAGAAACCAAGTATTTCCTAGCCAGAGTCTTTCCTGAATTGCTTTCAATATTAAAAAATCAAAGAGTAGCAATTGAAGTGTCTACCCTAAATGCAAGATCCTATAAAAAAAAACTAATGCAAATGCTACACTTAATGCTTAAAAAAAAGTTAGAGAAAAAAAATTATGTTAAAATAAATAAAATATAGAAAATAAAAATAGTAAACAAAAAAAAATAAAAATAAATAAAGATGACAAAACAAAAAATAAAGATAAAAGATATAAAGAAAGAAAATAAAACAAATCAAAACAAAATAAAGCTAAAAGATATATAGAAAGAAAATAAAAACAAATCAAAATAAAATAAAGGTAAGAGATATCCTAAATATTAGATTTTTTTTTATTTTTTTATTTTTTTATTATTTTATTTTATTTTTCGTTTTTTTTTATTGCTATAATAAATAAATAAAAACTAAAAGGAAGAAAACAAAGGTTAAATATGCAAAAAAAAAAAAATTAGAAAAAAAAAATTATGCAGATAAGAAAGAAAAACCTGATAACCAAAATCAAATTGGATTCCCCGGCAACGGCGCCAAATTTGATAGCTGTCGTTTTGCTGTCAAATTAATATGATTCTAGCGTAGACTTGTCTAACACTAGAGAGATGATAGTATAATTGTGGACAAATGTCCTCAAGTCGTCTCCCAACGAATCCAATAGTAAAATCAGTTGATCAGGGTTTAAAATCTATCTGCAAACAATAAAAGTTAGCAATAACAATAAAGATAAAAATGGGGTTTGAGATAGTTGTGCAGAAAATATAAAAGAGATTAAAATAGCAAATAAAAAGCGGTTGATCCCAAGTTCTTCTACCATTGAATTCTTCACAGGTTCTCTAAAGATTAATCTTTTCTCAATCCTCCAACAGAGTTAAACCAAATTGAACATGCACCAATCTAATTCAACTGAAACTCACCAGTAAAACATGCGTCTACTTGTTTAATCAATACCCACTTTGTTCCATGCGTATACTCCATGGGAATGCTTACCTCCTCTCCCTTGAATCATGCGCCCAAGAAGTTAATTAGAACAATGCAAACTAACTAAGAAACCAAAGTTTAAGATAAGGAAGACTCTCAATCATGCGTTCAAGTACAACCTCTCACAAAAACTAGTTTTCCAGAAGATTAGACAATAAAAACAACTGCTATAGAGAATTAAAAATCGAAATTTTTATTGAACAAAACCTCAGAACTCAATGGGGAATTACAAAAGAATCAACCAAAAAGGTTTAGCCTTCCATGCGGAGCCAAAACAAAAGAATTACTAAGAAGAAAATAAACTAAGAAAACCCTATGAAGCTCTCCCTTTTCTCCTTGATGCTTGTGTCCTTTTATAGGCTTTTCTGCTCCAAGGATCTTGAGAGAATATTGTAGTTTATATTTTGTTAACCGTTTCCAAGTTTCTATCTTTTCATAATTCTTGTATTTTGCAGAAGATTTGCTTCCAATTCTGTGTCTGAGATATTGTAGATTTTATTTTCTCTTTCTTCTCCTCAGAATTTGTTTCCTGTTTTGGTTCAAGAAGTAACTTGGACTTTTGCATATTTGGCCCATTCACAAAGGTAGATGCTTCCTCTGGATAATTTACTCTAAAAACACAAAATTAACAATAATAATAGTTAAGGCCCAAATAAACCCAATTATAAGAATATTAATTAAAACAATGAATTTATTTATTATTATAGTCCAATAATCTATGAATAAGGCTAGTGAGTGTGAATAAATATATGCTCATCAAAGGTAGTGGTCTCTTCAGGCTTAAGGAGAAGCTTAAGAGGCTAAAGAGTGATTTAAAAGTCTGGAATAGGGATGTGTTTGGTAACATTCACACTAGGAAGAAGAATTTTTTGGAGGCTATCAAGGATCTAGACGACCAAGACTGTGCTGGTAGCCTTTCGGATTGCGATAGGGTGAAGAGATATGAGTTGATCTGTGATCTGCGGGAAATTGACAAGAAACTCGACTCTCTTATGTGTCAGAAAGCTAGAATTAAATGGCTTAAGTATGGGGATTCATGTACTAAGTTTTATCATTCGACCCTGAGATGGAGAAGGCTGAGGAACGAAGTAAAAGGGGTGGAGGTTGGGGGTCGATGGTGTGAGGAGCCTGGTACAGTTCGGTTAGAAGCAAAGAACCTTTTTGAAAAAAGGTTCAAAGCGACAAGGGATTATGGAGTCAGACTTGATGGGGTGGAATTCAAATCTCTCTCTGATGAAGAAAATTTGAGTCTAATTGTTGTCTTCTCTGAGGAAGAAATAAGGAATGCGGTGTGGCAGTGTGAAGGCACGAAGAGCCCAGGTCCTGATGGCTTTAATTTTAACTTCCTAAAGAGTTGTTGGGAAACCTTTAAGGTTGACATAGTGGAAGCAGTGTTTCTCTTCCAGGAAACGGGGTATATTCCAGAAGGGTGTAATGCCTCCTTCATAGCCTTGGTACCAAAAGTAAGGGATCCGACATATCTAGAGCAATATAGACCTATCTCCCTCGTGTGTGCCATGTACAAAATCATAGCAAAGGTGTTGGCGGAAAGGATCAAAAAAGTGTTATCGTCTTGTTATAGATGAAAGTCAGTCGGCTTTCCTTAGAGGTAGAGGTATTTTAGATAGTGTGCTCACGGCTAATGAGATGGTGGAGGACCTAAGGAGGGAAGGGAGAAGAGGTTTGTGCCTAAAAGTAGACTTTGAAAAGGCATACGATTCTGTAAGATGGGATTTCCTCTATTATATGTTGCAAAGGCTGGGGTTTCATAGTAGGTGGATTAAGTGGGTCAAAGGATGCCTTGAAAGTGTTACAGTCTCAGTGTTAGTTAATGGGAGTCCTACGGATGAGTTTATTCCGTCTAGGGGACTGAGGCAGGGTGACCCTCTGGCACCGTTTCTCTTTTTAGTAGTAGCTGAAGGTCTGGCGGGGCTAGTAAGGCAATCAGTGAAAGCCCATCTGTTAAGTGGACTAAAAATAGGAAGGAAGGAGGTCGAGGTGAGCCTTCTCCAGTTTGCCGATGATACCCTGTTCCTGTGCGAGGATTCCTATGCCAATGTGGTTACTCTGAAGGCTATCCTCAAGGGCTTTGAGCTGGCATCGGGTTTGAAGATTAACTTCAATAAGTCAAAGTTAGCTGGTATTAATGTCCTTAGCAGAAATATCGAGTGCTACACAAAGACTTTGAATTGTGCACAGATGGATATTCCGTTCCTGTACTTGGGTATAGAAGTGGGGGCAATCCAAGGAAGAAAAAGTTTTGGGAACCTGTCATAAACAAGCTGAAATCCAGGCTTAGTATGTGGAAAGGAAGATTCCTGTCTATGGCAGGCAGAATATGTCTAATAAAATCTGTTATATCAACGCTGCCTCTCTACTACCTATCCCTGTTTAAAGTGCCAAATTCGGTCTGTAAAATTATCATCAGTGTCCAAAGGAGATTTTTGTGGGGCTGGGGCAAGGAGACAAGACCAATATCTTGGGTTAGGTACTTATGTAAACCAAAGGAAGAGGGAGGTCTAGGCATAAGAGACATCCGCAAGTTCAATGTAGCTCTCCTGGCTAAGTGGAAATGGCGGTGCATATCAAGTGAGAAAGGGAAATGGAAGGAGTGCCTGGATTCAAAGTACGGAACGGAGCAAGACGCTGTACAAATACCCCTGAAGTATCAATCATGGTGGTGGAGAGATTTAAGGAAAGTATGTGGGGAGGAAGGTGGAGTTGGGTGGTTTCAGGACGCAGTTGTTTGGAAAGTAGGGGCTGGGGACAAAGCTAGGTTCTGGGAGGATACATGGGTTGGTCGAGCCAACCTCAAATCTCTGTTTCCTAGACTGTATTCCTTATCTCTAAACCAAGGCCAGAAGGTACAAGAGCTTGGAGTATGGGATGATCTGGAGTGGAGGTGGTCCCTAAGGTGGAGGCGAGGTAGATTTGAGTGGGAAATCCCTTTAGAACTTGAGCTCGGAGGGCTTTTGGCTAGTGCTCATGTTGTCAAGGAAGTCAATGATGCCCAGGTATGGACGGGTGATGTATCAGGAAGTTACTCTGTGAGATCAGCTTATGATCTCATAGACAAACCTGATAGGGGCCCTCAGTGTCAAGCTTTTAAGAATCTCTGGAAGGCTAAGGCTTTTCCCAATGTGATGATTACAGCCTGAAGGGTACTTTTAGGTAGAATTTCTACTAGAGTGAGCTTAAATAGGAGAGGGGTGGTGATGCAGAACACTCTATGTGCCTTGTGTCAAACAATGGAAGAATCATGCCAGCATCTATTCATGGAGTGTGATCATGCCATACGAGTGTGGAATCTGTGCCACAGATGGATTGGGATTCTATCTGTTCAACATAATGAGATTATGACTCACTTTGAAAGCTTCTACTTGGCTCAAGGCGGCAACAAACATAATCTGATTTGGAGAGGAGTGTGGGCAGCTGTAGTTCGGTGCATTTGGGAACAAAGGAACTTGATCGTGTTTGATAACGGAGTGGCAGACGCGGAAGAAATCTTCCACAAGGCACAGCTCAAATCTTGGCTATGGCTTAAACATAAAGAACAGGTTGGTGCTCGCTGTTTTGCGGACTGGATGATGAATCCAAGGTTGTGTATGAGTAGCTGTAATGAGAGAAGGAAGGAGGGCCAAAACTGATGGCAACTGGATGAAAATCCCAGCAGAGGGTGTTGTAGTATGAAGAGCGTAGGCATGGTAGATAGCAGAAAGATAGTGGATATGGCCTTGGCCGCCTTGCTGAAACGGCGATCTCCACGCGGGCGTAGTCGGTGGTCGTCGAAGGGTTGCAAAGGTCAACATGACCGCCGGTCGATGAAACGGCCATCTCCATGAGTGCGTAATCGGTGGTCGTCGATTTGAAATGGCGATCTCCATGTGTGCGTAGTCGGTGGTCGCCGAAGGTACGCAAAGGTCATCATGATCGCCGGTTATTGAAGCGGCGTTCTGCCAACATGAACGCCGGCCGACGAAGCGGCGTTTCCCATATGTATGGAGTCGGAGGTTGCTAAAGTTATACAAGGTCAACATGATCGTCGGTTGATGATACGACGATCTCCTTGTGCGTAATCGGTGGTCGCTGTAGGTCATTATGATCGCCGGTTTAAGAAACGGCGATCTCCATGTGCGTAGTCGGTGGTCGCTGTAAGTATGCAAAGATCAACATGATTGCCGGTATGAGTCGACGTTCTCCATAGGTCAATATGATCGCCGGTTTAAGAAACGACGATCACCATGTGCGTAGTCGGTGGTCGCCGTAGGTATGCAAAGATCAATATGATCGCGGATCGATGAAGCGGCGTTCACCATTGTGTAATCGGTGGTCGCCGATGTTGGGTTTTTTGGTTTTTTTCTCTCGGGTAGGGTTTTCTCACTTTAAGGTTGTTCTGCTCCAACCATAAAGAAGAGTTTCGCTTGTGGTTTTTTTAGGAAGTCCACTTCTGGGCACTGTATATGGGTTGGGATACCCCTGAAGTATCCCCTTTAATTTTATTTATTCATTGTTGATAAAAAAAAAAATCAGATAAAATTCACTCTACTTACCTCTAAAGCATATCACCTATTTATAACACTCACTTATTGGGTTTTTGAGTTAATTGGGGTTTTACTCTTTTCACCCTTGCAATTACTAGATATATTGTAGTTGTTTTGGACCCATCTATTGGGCTTTGGTAAAGTGTTTCCTGATCTTTATATTTGTTTATTTTAATTTAGCCTTTCATTATGCTAATGACTTCTCGTCCTTTCGGTCTGTCCAATACAGTAGCTAGATATTGTAATGAGTTACCCGTCGAACTATCCTTTAAATCATGTTTTTTGTCATTAGTTTCATTTTGATCCATTTGCTAAGCTAATCAATGACCACATAAGTATAATAAACTAAGACCGACATCAAATCACTTAAAATAAAGTTTATTCTTCTCTTTCTTACTCCTTGAAAATCATTCCTTGTAATACATGTTCTCATTTTATTTATATATGTTAATGGTTATGATGTATCCCTAAAATCTCGAATTAGGGATGCATTAAACATGTTTTATGTGATTATCTCAAATTTAAAAATTATTCCTTTAATCGATCGACATTCGTTATTTTTGGGAGGGTACAAAAATGAACACTTCATAAAAAGTGACTATTTAGGTTTTCGAATGTTTAATCACTAGTAGAGTTGATAAATACTCCATGTAATGAAAACTTGGTTGAAAATTTCTTAAAAAGAGAGAATTTTTTACTTAAGCTTCAAAACAAAGACAAGTTAAGCTTCTAAAACTTAGTTTCATGATTTGGATCTTGATGTTTTTGGTTAGGATTTGGTGTGATTGATTTAAGGAAGGCTAAGGGCAGATTTTTAAGCAATCTTAGGAAGTTCTTGAAGGTTTAGAAGAAAATCTTAAGTTTCTTATGGTAGGGATAATGAAAGCTTAATTAGGTAAGCAAAAATAAGTTTCTTAGTTGGTATTTCTTGGAGTTTTGATGTTATAACAACGGAGTTAGGTTTCATATAAGACTAGGTTTAAGAAGACTTGTTTTGAACGATAAAACCTTCCTTAAAGGTTTCTTGGGTGATGGACGAATGATATGTGAGGCTCGGTGAAGGATTTTCAGTAGTTAGGTGTAGTGAAGGGAGTTTGGCTGAATATGGTTCTTGAATTTTAGGTTGTTCTTGACAACTTTTGATTGATGAAAAAACAAGAGATGCACATAAAAGATGCAAAAATGAAATTGAAATAGACAATAGAAGATAGTAAAAAATTACAAAGTAAATGAAATAAGGGTAAGATACTATGGTGGATATCATACTAGATGTACATAACCAAGAAGGTGGGCTATAACCACTAAAGGTCCTTAATATACTCTCTAGTATGTTCTGAAAAAGATAAGAGAGTTATTGGTTATTGAGAAAAACTCAATTAATTATACAAAAGACTATTCTAAAAGTTTCTAAAGACTATTCCAAAAATTTCTATTGAGTATTCATCATATCTAATCTATTCTACATGAATATATGGAATTCTAGTTTTCATATAAGCATCAATCTAACCTAAGTTATCTTTTATCCAAAAACTATGCTATCATATATCTCTCTCCAAGCCACTTTAATTTGATAGAGGAGGTTTTTTCCTTTTTCTCTTTTTGTATGTAAGATCCCTATCTATTATTTGTAAAATTGGAATGATTTCTAATTGACTTTTGAAACTTTAGCCTTTTACTTAAAAAAAAACTCTTACCCTTATTCATTTAAGAAAAGTTTACCTTTTTAACATTTAAATTACATGCTTTTTGGGTGTGGTTTATATGTTATGCTGTCTAAACTTACCTTTGTATAAAATTAACATATTATAGGTTGAAGTATGCCCTATAGATTCATTAATTTTCATGTAGGCTCCACAATGATACCGTATTTAAAGATTAATTTGCCATACAAAAAATTTAAGTAACATAAAAATTCTTCATATTTAGTTAACTCTTTTGAAAATATTCCTAATTATATAAAATAGCATTATTAACCAAGGAAATAAGAGAAAGTGTGTGCATGAAAAGATAGGAAGAGAGGTAGTGTTTTAAGAGAAACATAGTAATGTTATATTGAATAAGATTTGACCAACTAAAATTTATCCCACAAATAGTTTTAATAAATGAAATTAAATTGTAAAAAAAAACATATTCGTTAAAATAAATAAAAAAGTGTCCACCATCATGAAAAATTGACCATTCATTTCAAAGTAGAAGGAATTGATTTCATTTTAGATTGTAATCTTAATTACTATTATGAGATTTAAGTAGCATCTTCTTCACTTTCCATTCTCTCTCATATCTGAAAAGGACTTTTCATCCTTGCCTTAATTCTAGGAACATAGTGAACAATGGAATATCCATCACATTAGTGATTGCACCAAATGTCAGAAGATTAATAGCTCCATCCTCTTCCATTCTTTTTTCTTCCAAAACTCAATCCAACCAAACAATTACACATAATTTTTTTTGGGAAAGTTCCCAATTGCTGTTAATGATCTTCACAATAGTTTTCATATGCATGAATTACTTGTTTATCCTAATTATAATGAAGCCAAGTTGATCAAGAATAAAAGACAAATTTAATAAAATTATATTAACATTTGTAAACTTTCTTTTTACCATGTCATTGAGTAAATAATTTTTCATACTTGTAGGTGTCTTTAATTCTTTTTTGAAAAATTAAGAAATATAATAAATTCTCCAAAACTTTTAAAAATATTTATTAAAATTATATTTTACACTTTTTATTCCTTTATAAACTAATTAAAAGTAATAAAGGTATAAATAAATAGTTAATATTGTCTAAAAAATTTAAAAATCACACATATATAGAAACAAAAATATTTCAAAAATAAAACTTTGAAAACTTTTAATGATAATCTCTTTTTAAGTTATTCCTACAGTGACTTTTCATTGATTCTCAATATAAAAATTTACACTAACAATACATAAAAAATAAAAGTTAAAAAAGGAAAAATATCATTTACCCGAGTCTCTTTCCAATTTATTAAAATATTATGTTAAGATTCCCCAGTTTCAAAATTAAGTATATCCAATTTTAATAGAATTAAATTTGAATCATTAAAAAATAACTGGAGGGTATTCCCAAACTAGTCTTAACCATATATATATATATATATATATATATATATATATATATATATATATATATATAACATTGGAAGGTATCCATGGTAGAGGAAACTGATTTTGATGTGTAGCCAAAGAAGCACTTAATCCATTCAAGTAAAGGAGTAAGAATAAATAAGATTGCATGAGGAAATCAATGGTACATTATTTACAGTGAAAGTGTTGAAGAGTAAGAACTAATAGAAAGGAGAATTTTCCACTATCACAACCAAGTGCATTACATTTGATGAAGTGAATTAACATGACTAGAACATCATGTACAAGTAAGATAGAATGAGAAGAGCAGATCATACATGCAAGACTAGGGATCTGCCTTACCAGCAACCTGTTCATCACTAGAATCATATTCATCTTCACTTAGCTCCTCATCACTGGATTGTTCTTCTGTTGCAGCTCCTATGTCCTCAGGTTTAGCATACTTCTCACAGTATTCTGAAATTTGAAGTAAAACACACACAAATGTTACATTCAGAAACCAATGCTCCTGAAAATCATATAGAAATTGTTTTTGGCAACAATTCAAGCCCAGATAACAAATCAAACTCAAGAGGGATACTTTCTACAAGTCAGTGCTCATAAAAGTCAGCAAAAAGACAAAGTGATTCTAAATTTCCTTATGAATGATATACATATCATTGCCCGTGTGGAAACTTCACATGGTTCAACTGATTGACAATGAAGAAAGGTATGAACTTTAGTGGTGGTAAATGTGGATAATGGCCATTGAGTTTTCAACCAGACCCACATATTGACACAAGTAACATTGGCACAACGAAATGATGCAGGGGTAACGTGATGGCATCTCATAATTAAAAAGCTAATTATCAAATTATCTCCATCTACTAACTCAATGAAAGGTTTATTTCTTTACTTTTCTGTTTAGGATTAGGAGGAAGTGTCAAAGCAGTGGTAAATGGAGGTAAATCAACTCTTTTGGCAGATGATTATTATAGATAGTAAAGTTTATGATGCAGTCAATGGAAGAAAGAGAAGCAAAAGATTGTGTTAGCAATTGGATAACAAAAGGGGACTGTGAATTATCAGTAAATTGTTAAAACTGTTTGTGAGATTGTGTAGGTCAATGCACAATCTTGTCAATGTGAGTGAACATTAAAAAATACAGACATGTATATTAAATGAAATTTCAACATCAATGAGCACCTTTAACCCTTTGTTCATAACTGGTTCGATCACGCATCAGTAAAGCTGCAGCTTCTCCATTCAAGGGGTCTGACGGATTGGGATACAGAAGAAGTTGTGGTAAAAACACCTCAAACACATTGACAAGATCTGAAGGAATGCATATACTTTAGACATATAACAATAAACCAAGAAATTTCTTAATAGGAAACCAAATATTTTCTCCAAGAGTTGGGTTTAAAGAAAGAACATTACCAAACATGGGACTCCAGGTTTGATTGATAACATCAAGACAAACTGATCCTGACCTGAAGTTATCATTATCCAATGTGATCAATCACTTAACTGTTCCTAAAATTAACACAAGGTAAATTACTCAAGGTATATAGTTTCATAGCAATAGTACAAGGTTCTTACATCTCATCAACATTTGGGTGATAGATCTTATTGATAAAGCCTATGGAAGGAGATTTATAAGGATAAGCATCTGGCAGCTCAACTCTTACTTTCCACACACCTCCATGATAAGGACCTGCAAGGAACCATCACAAGTATGAAAAGGATTAAAAAAGATCAGAGGTCCATAACTCAGTAACAACAACTTTCGAAAACAAACATTCGATCTCAGCTCAATATCTAGAACCAAGGACAGAACAATAAACAAAAGTAAAAAACAGCAACCATCATGCCCATAAATTCCTAGTAACCAAAAACCAATCCGTAAAAAAAACCATCCCCATCTTTTCCGGTAAAAAATTATTTTCCTATTAAGACTTAGAGAGCCACAATATGAAGAAGGAGAAATCAATAAGAAGACAAATAGAAATTGCTTTGTGCAATAACTCTGCAGAATGCACACGGAGCAATCAACACATGAAATAAAAACAAGAATTAAAAGGAGACAAGATTATGAGTTCCATACAAGAATCTTGATGTTGCCAACCAAATCTAAATCTAGAACCACAAAAGTCAATATAGGGTTAATCACCACATACCACAAATAGCAACCCATCCTTTTTCATCCAAAAAAGTTCACAAAAATCACCAAAACTAGTGACAAAGATAAAACAAAGGAGAATTTACTCTCATTGGGTCCATGGAAATGCACATAGAACTCTTGCATTCCATCGTTAATCATCTCCACCTTGTAGTCACTCATCATCCTAACAATTGAAGAGAAAAAAAGCCCAAAATCAAGAGAAGAATCCAGAGTCAAACTCAGACACCCAATTAGAAAAAGATTGTAACTTGAATGAAAACAAAAAAACAAAAATGAAAAAAAAGAGGTGGGTATTAACAGTTTCATCAAGTCCATCTCTCGCCGCTTGCTTGGAGAAGACATGGTATTTGATTTTCCTTTGAGTGTCTGTGATGTTTTCTTTTCCTTAGTTACTTGCTTTTCAGGAATTAAGAGAGAGAATGAGAGAGATGTTTGGGAAGAAGAGAAAGAAGAGGTTTGTGGGAGACCTTTGCTTGTGCAACTGGTAGAAGAAAATTGGTTCAGACAGCAATCACCAAAACTGGGGACTTACATAGTAACAATAATCAAAAAAATAAAAATATTTTTTATCAATGAAAATACATTGTTTACATAAGCAGAGTGTAACAAAAACTAAATTTGCTAAAAAAGGATCCATAGCTTTGGCTTTTGTTTGATAATCAAGAACAAAATTAAAAAGCTAAAAAAATTAGAAAAGAAAATAACCCTGAAAATAGACATTGAAGTAATAGCCTACCCTTTTACATGCCTTGCAAGATTCCTTCAAACCTAATTCCCATTTCCCATGTTGCACCTTTTCACCGTCTAAGTTAAAATATTCCACCTTTAATATTTTGGTAAATTAAATAATAGAAGATTTGGTCATTTACGTTTCATTTTGTTCCCCACGTCATAAACCCTTACCTAGAGTCACATGTCAAATGTAACATTAAAATCCATTTCAATGCCTGAACTAATTGTATATAACTATTCCACTTCAGTATCTGATATGTTAAAAAAAAAATTGTTCATATATTTTAAATCAGATAATTTAGAGCTTAGTTTACACTGTTCTTATCCTTTTAAAGACAAAACGTGTGGGAACATCATCCATATCTAGATGATTCTCCAGTGGGACAAGTAAATACATTAAAATCACAAAGCAAAACAAAAAACTCTGTCGCATGTTTTTTTTACTGCAAGATTCTTTATTGCATGAATCCCACTTAAACATATTTGGTTGGTTTTTTTATTAGCTGATAATTCTAAAATGATGAAGTTATGACACATAGTTTCTACAGCAGTTAATTCCATAGCTTATCCTAATTACAGTGTGTGAGTGTTGTGATGCATACACAACAGCATGAGTCCATTATGTTGATGATGATTCATTGTTTTAACTTTGTTGGACGGTGGTGAAGCTTTTTGTTTAGGTATGGTAGGACAAAGGCGTGTAAAAGTGAAATTCAGATGCATTTCACTTCGGTCTTGGAGAGTGGATAGATACAAAATTTGAATCAGAAACAGAAAAGAAAACAAGTGGGTGTGATTATTTGAGGTACAGAGCAGCATTATTTATTATTATTATTATTTGTTATTTGCTTTCCGACATTGGAAAACCAGAATAAAGTAATGGTGATGAGTCATGGAATGGATGACTCATCTACAGGAGAGAGAGAGAGAGAGAGATAGGGAATTTGGTTCTCTAATGTTACCCATTTCACACATCTTCTTTTACCACAAAGTCAAATGGAACCATTTTGCAGGCTTAATTAGGTGTTATTATCATTAGAGAATTTTTATTTTGGACCCAAAAGATCTATAACGCTTCAAATATGTTCTATATTTACTTGTTATATTGGATGGTTGAATGGTGATAGTAATTTTAATTTCTTTTTCTTTCTAATTTTGAGAAAACAGATTGATAACTAGAATCAAGAAATCAAATAGTTGAAGAGATTGTGTTGTTGAAGAAATTTTATATCTTGAGTGATTATGGGAATGTGGTTCATCTTTATGGGTATATGGGTGGACATGATTGAGAGGTCAAAGGTCTTAGTCAAGCTTTTGTCTTCCTATCCAACACTTAATTTCTTTTGATTTGGTAATAAGTCGATATTGATAGAAGTAGTCGAAACATCGAATGTAGTTTTTGGTCTTTGTAATGTTCTCGTTTGATATCCTCATATTTGGTTATAACATGAATACAGTATTCTGTGTTAATGTCGAAAACATTGCCACTTATCCTTTTATACAGGGAAGGAAAGAAAAATCAGAGGACGAACACGAGAGAAAATATAAGTGAAGTTGAAGACTGGAGTGGTAACTTAGTAAAAAATAATGAATCTCAACTAGGACTTTAGTTTAATCTAGAAACACATGTATTTTTAGCTGACCTTATCTTCTATTTTTTAAAAATTTATGAATTTTTTGTTATGCTCTACGAGTTTCTTTTTCCCTTGGTATCCAATTTTACTTTTAGTCTTTCTTAAATTATCTATTGAAGGTAAATTTTTGTTATTTAAACTATTTTAATATGAGGAGAAAATATTGAGATTGTTATATTTAATACTTATTTTTTGTTAAGATTTTTTCTAGATCGGTTTTTATCCTATTTAGATAAGTTTTTAACTAATTGGATATGATCTATGACACCACATAGTCTTTCAGTCTCATATATGAATCTTAGAGGTTTATTAATCGAAACTGACCCTATGACACTACACAATCCTTCCAAGTATGAGTAAATACTTATTTTAATTAAGTCGGTATTCTACCTTTTAATATTTTGAACTTAGCTTTATGTTTCCTAAACTGAACTTTTATACTAAATACATCTTATTTTATCTTTCAATCTCCTTTACTTTATAATACTCCAACCAAAATAATCTTAAAAACATGCCTCGAGAAAAAGACAATCATCAAAATGTATGACTTGGTGATGATTTTGATTGGATTGAGCATTGGGCTCTATATCATCCAAATTCTTGACTTGAAATTATTTTTATTTGATTGGATCGAGTATTGGACTCGACACCATCCAAATTCTTGACTTGAAATTATTTTTATTTGATTGAACAAAGCATTGGGTTCGGCACCATCCCAAGTTCCTAACTTGAAATGATTTTTATTTGATTAGACCGAACAATGGGCTTGACACCATCCCAAATTATTGACTTGAAATGATTTTCATTTTATTGGACCGAACATTTGGCTCGACATTATCCAAGTTCTTGACTTGAAATAAATTTTATTTAATTGGACCGAACATTAGGCTCGACACCATCCAAGTTCTTGACTTGAAATAAATTTTATCTGATTAGACCGAGTATTGGACATGACATCATCCAAGTTCTAAACTTGGGAATGGTTTTTATTCTCTTCATTGAAAACATCAATTGAACATATAATAATTATTCTTGTTAAAAACCTTATAGGAAAAATCAATAATATAAAGACCCATAAGTAAAAGAGAGTACATGATCAACTAAAATAGAAACGAAGATTAATCACATTTCATGTTCTTAGTATAAGGTCCCTGTCCAATGATTTCAAATGATATGTTCCCCTTACAATTACTTCACGAACGCGATATAATTCCAATAATCAATTAAAATAAAAACTAAGACTAATCACATTCCATATTTTTTTGTATAAGGCCACTGTCCAGTGATTCCAAACGATATGTTCTCCTTCCTATTCTTTCACGAACGCGATATGGTTTTACTAAAAATATCAATCAAACATATGATAAACACAAGACAATTATCTTCATTACGCCTCATTAAAAATCTTATAGAAAAAACAAAATGTAAAAGACCTATAAGAAAAAAAGTACATAACTTAAACACAAAAATTCGCGACATCTCATGTTTAAGATCATCTCTCCTTCCTATTGTGTCATTTTCCTTCTTTTCACTTGAATTTATGAAAATGAAGCAAGATTGATTTATCTGCTCCCACAGTGGATGCCAAAATATTCTAGTAAAAACTGATAAATCTTAACTAGATCATTGAATTTAAATAAGAAACATAGGAATCTTTGTATTGTAACTAAACTTATGTTCTACCTTCTTTCAATCTTACGCATCACTCCTTTTATTTAACGAAGGGATGAAGGTTTTCATTTAATACATATAAAAGCATGAAACCGGTTTTCATTTAATACATATAAAAGCATGAAACCTAATTACTTATTTAATGAGGAAATGAATGTTTAGATTTGATTTAATGTAGAAATTAAGAATATCAAAATGAGTAATATTAATTTTAAGCTTAATGTTAGAATGTTAGAATTATTTTTTCTAACATATTACTATCAATGATTTTTTACAGTGTCATTCTGAAGTAATTATAGACATGTCAAAATTAGATTCAACCTTTAACTACTCTTGCAGATGATGACTAAAGAAAATAATAGTTTTAGCCTTATCTAAGTAAGATGCTTTATTTATTTATTTTCTTTCAAGACTCAAATGTAGTTCAACATTTAATATCCAAAGATAATTAAATCTTTCTTTCCCATAATATCACGTCTTACACATTCAAATTTTATAAGATTTAAAATATTTATAACTAGAAGAAATTAGAATATTGATAATAATCACAATGTAAAATAATTATTAAACTAATAAAATAAAAAGTGTTGGAATAGCAAAAAAAGAGGAAGAGAGGATAGAAAATAAATTGTCTGTATTAATTTACTAAAGAATATTTTATCTATAGGTACAACATATACAATTAAAAAATACAACTCAAGAGTTAATGTTTAAGTCATAGATTACAAATATAAGTTCATATAAATATTAATAACTATGTGCAATGTAGAAAATCAATGGAGAAATATTTCATAACAATATTCGAAAGTTATAATATAATTAAATATAAAATCTATTCATCATGATCTAGCAAAATTTTCTTTATTATGTAATGGAAGATTAATCATAATTATAATTTCTTGTATGATTTTGTAAGATATAGACATCCAACATAATTCACAAATTTAATTTAAACATGGAAAATATCTATATATATTTTTGTTTTTTTAAGAAAATAAACGATCAACGTTAAGGTGGTTAGAGACTTAAAAATTGGCTCATAGTTCCTGTCCTATTCTTAGCAATAGGTTAATTAATACTGTATTTATTTTTTCTATATATTTTCTTTAAAACTGTTTTAAATTTAATTGTATTAATGTGCAAATTAATTCAACAGTTAAAACTGTACTTAAAAAAAAGTTAATATTGTATTATTTGTATATAATTTATTTTAAATTATATGTATGTATATGAAAATAATTTATTTTCATTTTATTTTACTCAAATCTTAAATATTTTTATCATTATATATATAGTAAAATTATTTTAAAATTTGACTAAATTATATTGTAACAGGCGTGAAAAACAGAAAACTCACACACCCCTCCCCACATAGGCACAGATTTTTTTTTCTCTCTCAATCTCTCCCTCTTCTATTCCTTCTCTCCTAATTTTCATTATTTTAAAATTTGATCGCATCACGTTGTATATGAGGAATTAAGAAACATTTCTACTTGATCATATTTTCAAATAGAATAAGTTCTTTTTATTCTAAAAATCCATTATTCTCTATTTTTCTCTTATGTCATCAATCTTAGTGGGATCAGTTAAAAAGAGTAATCCTCTCAACTTATTCTATTATATATATACTGAATTTTTATTCTGTTTGGATAACTTGCATTAGACCCTTAAATCTTGAAGTTTATACAGACTGAGAGAATAAAATTCTAGAGGTTGCTTGTAAAACAAGCAATTAAGGTACGGGAAGCTAACTTTACCTTTTTAAATAGCACCCTAGGCTAGAATATCTAAATGTGGAAGGGACGTGGTCTCATATTCAATTTCTCTTGCAGGGATGTTGTGTGTTTATATATTGTGTTATTTGTTTATATATTATTTAAACTTGTAGAAATATTAGATTTTGATGATTTAGTATTTAAGTGTTGTTTTTTTTATGTTAAATAGACTTTTGAATATTGTGGATTGCATTTTGAATGATATTGTATGATGAGAATGGTATGGAATTGAATTCATATATTTGGAATAATGTATGGACCGATGTTTGTTTGTGTATTAAGTATTGATGTCTATGTGGTAACAGAGATCTCTGAGTTTTACTGATGATCTAAGTCGCATAGACTAAGATAACAGGTGGTGAGAAGTTGATGGAGGAGTTCATGCACACCGTGACAATATGAGATGCACGGCTTGAGTTGTATTGAACTTACCTTGATCATTTTTCTTGGATTCACTGGTAATCTTTGGATCAGTTGTTAGACTCTGGTAGGACTTACTTAGTATGGATCTTTTGGAAGGCGTTTATTGTTATTATGTTTGTTGAATATCTTAGATGTGTAGATCCATGTGAGATCTGATTATTTTATGTTGGAATTTGAAGAAGATTGAATAATTGAGAAATTGATTCATGTAATTTGGTTTTTTCTTTTGATTTGATTGTGTATATTATAAAATTTTATTTTCACTAGCTGACCCTACTTTTCTTGTTGTGTTGTGAACTGCGATGACTGTACTATGTATACGAGCAAATAATTATATAGGTTTTTAAGGTTCTGAAGGGCATTAGAATGTTCTTTTGAACCTTATACTTCATGTATTGTAATAGTTATATATATTTTTGAGATGTTACATAACTTATCTTTTGTAAATGAATTTAGTTGTTATAGCATGAGTTTTTGAATTTTATCTACTAGTTTTTTAAAACATTGTTGAACATACAACTTTTAAGTTTTTTTAGTTGAAATCAGTCAATTATCATAAAAGTATATTATAAATATAATTATTTCAAAAGATGTATAGGTTCAGTTTCAATTGAAATTTGATTTTAAATTTTAGATTATTATTATTATTATTATTATTATTATTATGACAATTACGACTTTTTTTATATTTAAAATAATTGATTATCGTAAAATAAATTATAAATATACATAAATATGATTTTTAAAATTTAAAATGATAATATTTATGATCCTAATACATTATCCATTTTTTATAAAAAAAATTATCTGCAAAAACATTGTTAGATTACTACATTATGTTTTTAATGAGTAACTTCTTACATTAAAAAATAAAGAAGGATAATTAACATATTACGAATACAAAGTTCTTTTATCTATAATATGTTCAAAATACATTTAGATGTTTAAATTGAAATTTTTAAAATGTTAGCAATTATTTTTTATTATCTTACCAAAGTAACTTTTTAAAATATTTTAAATGTTGAAAGTGGGCATAATTAAAATATAGGATTCAAAAAGTAGATGTAATTTAGATTATTAGATTGTACACTTTAAAATTAGATGGTTTTCTTTAGCGGTCCAGGGATAAAATATATTAGTGGTTTGAATTTAAATATTAAAATCAAATTATATTCTATTAAAATATATTTATGGCATTAATATAAAGATTAAAGATTAGCATAGGAAAAAGAAAATGTGATATCTTTTGTCACTTATTTTTAGGAGAGTGGAATTTAATTATATTTTAATCTCACAAAATTTATATATAGTAAGATGAACTTTGTATCATCTATATCTATATATATATATATATATTATTTAATTATATCTTTAGTTATGTAGGATATTTAATATGTATTTTTATCTTGAGGATTCAACATCATAAATGGGAATTAAGATTTAGTAAGACTCATTTTAATATAATTTTAACTTTAATTTAATTTCACATAACTATTTTAGTAAAATGTTGTTTGGACTCATCATATTTTGATCATATGATTTTAGTAAAGTGTAAGGTGAAATGTGTAATTAGCTATGTACTATTTTCGATATATACTTAGTCGATGTGAAATTTTTAACCATTATAAATAAATAAATAAATAAAATTTTAAAAAATAATTATTAAAATGTAAAATAATAAAATATTGTCAATGTGTATTGTATAAGAAAAAAAATTAATAAAAATAAGAATGAGATGACAAAACTATTCGAAAGGTACAACCGATAAAAAAATATAAAATATCAAAATCTGTTTATGAAGCTCAGACACTTCTTTTAAATGACGTGTCGGTCTCGAATATTCATATCGGACACCGACACTCGTATAACACTTGTAGGACACGTATCTGAAAAGTGTCCAATTCAAAAAGTATTTTTTGGATTTATGATAATTCTAGTACGGTTCTAACACAAATTTTAAAAAAATACATTAATTTTCTAAAAACTCAAACTTATTGTATAAATTTTTATTATGATTTAAAAATAAGAAACAAATCCTTTTGAACCAGTCATGAAAAACATTTGTCTGCTCCAAAAAATAATCTAAAACATACTTTTACACATAAATTTTTTATTGTCAATTTATATAATTTATAATTATATAATATATAAATCTGTATCTGTGTTTTACATTTTAAATATTATACGTATTTATGTGTTAATGTTTGTATTGTATCAGTATCCGTGCTAAAAAAAATTGTTATTCACTTTAGTATGCTTAACTTTTGTCTCCTGCAAACATTTTACAGCTGTAAAGGAATTGAAAGGAATCTGAAGGCTTGTAAAATATTATTCTCAACACATGTACTCAATCTTGTATATATAAACTTCATTATATGTGTGCCTGTAGTTTTTAAATATGTTTGAAAATTTGTTGTGTTTTTTTTATAAATACTGTATTATAAATAATAATCATTATAATTTTATTAAATTAATACATGAGATAAATTTTTAAATATTATTACAAATTTTATTATATATATTTATTCATATCTTAAAAACGAAAACACTAATTTAAAGTTTGATAATCTTATAATCTTAAAATAATAAATTACGTGATAAAAAATAAATATAAAATGTCGTTTGATAATCTTATAATATTAAAATAATAAATTACATGATAAAAAAGAAAATATAAAGTATGATAATTTTATAATTTTGTAATAATAAATTTTTTCTTAAGGGGACCAAAAATTAATTTTCACAGATCTATTTGAATTTACCTAAGATTTATAAAAAGTAATTTTTTTGTTAAATAATTTATTTATTAAATTATAACAACAGTCTACTCTTTCTTTAAAGAAAAAATTATATATATTAAAGAATAAATTATTATATATATAAGTAATCATTATTTCTAAAAAATATTTAATTATTTTGAAATAGAAGTAAATTATTTGATTATTTATTTCATTAAATAAATAAATAAATTATTTTCTAAATATAGTAAATTTTTTTGACAAAATTTTCTATTATTATAATAACTATTAAAATAATATACTATTAAATTATAAAAATAAATATTTTTTTGTAATTTTTTTATTATGTATTTGTTTTTTTATTAAGACGAATTATTTGAATTTTAAAAAATTTATTTAAAGGATAAAATTTTAATGAATTGAATTATTTTTGTTTTTTTTTTCAAATTCAATTTTTTATAAATTAATTTAATATTTAAAATAAATAACTGTCAAATTTATAATATTTTAATATTATAAATAAATAAATTGGACAACTACATGTGAACACAAAAAAAAAATCATTTGTATTATTATAGATGCTATAGATGACAATTAATAAATTATACTTAATTTACTTGATATCATTCATTTAATGTCTGAATTTAACTTTCAACTCTGATAGTTAATTAAGCATTTCTTTTCAGTTTTAGTCCAATAATAAAATGTGAATTAATAGTTATAATTATCTTTCTTAGAATATTTTAGTGAAATCAATTAATTACTTTTTTAAGTTAAATTAATTATTCTGCCCTTTTTCTCCCTACAATAAAGGTATTGAAATCCAGAAAACCATGTATCTTACATTTTATTAACATTAAAAAGTTATCATCATATTCATTAGAGAAACAAAAAGGTTAAAATAATTGTTTTGCACTCTTAATTTTTTAAGAGTTCAGTTTCAAAACCAGTTACAAATCTAAAAAAAATCTATTGGCAAACAAAACATTGACTGCAATCACTCAAGCGCAAATATGCATAGCTATAATTGAACTTTAAAAGATGGGTCTTCAAGACAATATTATTCAAAAACTAACAAAAAAACAGAGCTTGTGAACATAAATTTTATCCATAATAGTGTGGGATACAAAATTAAAATAAAAACAGTAACATTTAAACATGGAAAAATAAATTTACATGATTAAGAATACTATGCAGTGGTACAAGTAAGAGTTCAACCTGATACATCTACACAGCCAACCAAAATTAAGTAACATTCAAAAAGAATTCATGAGTAACTGTTGAATACGACAGATATACCAAAAAACAATTGAATACGACAAAGTAAATAAATCCATACAATACAATCATTTAAAAAAATGCAGTAACAAAGTACAAACTCTGGAATGTGGAGATGATGTTTGGTATAGTATGAATAGATCAGACAAGTGCTTAGCATAATAAGAACATTGATAGGCACCAAACCTTAGCCAAAACAAATTCTATACCACTTTGAAGGAAAGAAGCATGAAATCAAAATATGAAGTCGCATCAAATGGAAGCTACAATTTGAATTGCACTTTGGCGTATTTGTTCATGACCCTCTACAATAAAATGTGAACCTATATTCCCTAAGACCTCTGTTTCAAGTAACCCCTTGCAGTCAAAACCAACTTTTTTTAAGAAAAAAAATGTGCAATAGCTATATATCATCTCTGTGGACAGACATAAGAAGATGCATCTCAAAATGGGAAGCATGTGATTAGTAATCAACTTCTAAGCTTGTCCAAAATTTTCCCACTTCCACCACCAAACACACCATCTCTTTTAAACTGACCCCCCCACAACCTATATTTAAGGTCCAAAATTCTACTCCTCAACCAATGATTTACCTTCCAACAAGGAGAGAAAGATCCCTAGACGCTGAATGCCGGTGTAGATGCACAAATTTGTAAGAATTCACATCCTTGACAAGGCTCCTATTATTTTGACAAACATCCACCAGCTATTTTCCCTTCTTATGTGACTTTTTGGGGGTTAATAAGATGGAGCCTCGAGAACTCTGCATCTGATGTCCAGAATTCTTTATCTGATGTCCAAAAACATTCCTCAGTGGTCCAGCTTCTTCGTCATTGTCATCACTATCAATGTCATCGGGAGTATGCCTATTCTGATATCCTCTTCGTTGCAACATAAAGACATTGAAGTAGTAGCTAACTAAATCTTCCCTGCTTTTATCAGGAAAAGCCCTAAAGATATAGTCCCAGAAATATTTCTCAGGTGATGGAGGGTTTGATCGTACCACATCCTCAAATTTTCTCTCTTCTTCTTTCGTCCACATTAGTCTAACTTCTTCACCAACCCGATCAAAATTCCAATCATAAAATGCTTTACCCAATTCCAGCTGAACTTTAGCCCTTTTCTCTGAAATGTGGAATCTTACACACTCAACAGAACCTTCTTCTGAGCAGCCACATGAACCTTGTCTCCCCTTTCCTATGGGGTCCCTTTCAATAAGTCTGGTATTTACTGCTTCCTGTGGCCATATTCGAGTCCCTAACCACTTAGAGTCACTTTCAAAAGTCACACCAGTCCATTTTGGTATTTCAGCTTGATGATTTGCCCCCAAAGGAATACGCACTGTTCCCCATTTGTCAAGACCTGAATGTGCATCGGAGGAATCAAACAACTCAGATTGACCTTCAGTACGAGGACTCGGTGTCCTGTTCTCAGTTTCCAGAGATGAATCAGAAGAGCTTCGCACAGATGTATATTTCCCAAATAAAAGCTTCTTGTCACATTTCAACCTGTCTCTGAGATTGTAGTTTGTCCCAACTTGATCTTCATACAAGCAAGGGTGCATCTTCTGATTCTATAAAATGATATTAGGCTTGAGTATAATATCAAAAGAATATTTGAAATTTGTTTACTCGAATATATAAAATGGCAGCATTAGGACAAAAATTCAAGAATCTACAGAACCAGCTAATAAAAAGAAAAAATACATTTATTATCCAAAAAGCATTCAACTAACCAAGAACTTGTCTATAGATGGTAATTATATACTTCACAATTATTAGATAAACTAATGACAACTGAGCTCTGCTTTTATGGTTTAATTTTTAATATGCAATTTGGGGTATATCCACCTAAACTGGAGGCACAAATACACAAGTTACCCATTCTTAAGTGATCAAAGTAGCCCCCAAGAACTTTACTAATCCACAAACACATTTAGTTTCAAGATTAATAGTACACAAACAAAGTTTTTCTTCCTTGTTTCACATTTAGTTTCAAGATTAATAGTACACAAACAAAGTTTTTCTTCCTTGTTTATTGAGCTCTGTTTTCATCTATATAGAAGAAAGAGCATTCAATGTCAATAGATTTGCTTTCCATGCGAAAATGAAACAATGATCAGAGAATTTAAAATATGGAGGATATGAAGACAGAATTTAAGCACACCATAATTTGCAGATGCTTTTGTAAAAGTCGATAAGTACTACACTCAACTTCTAAAGTTGACTCGGAAACTCCTAATAGTTTAGGGTAATAGAAAAAATAATATAAAAAAATCTATTACTGACATCTAAGCTTAACAAAATACTAATAACACAATAATTATTTAACATTTAAACTTCATAATAAAGCAAAATAGAAAATCACAAAAAGAAGTGTATTAGCATATTAGTAATAAATAATATTAAATTATATAAACAACCAAATTATTTATAAATTCATAAAAACATAAGCTATTAAAGTGAACTTTTAAAAAAGGAGCTTCAAATCATTATACTCACCATAAAACATTGTCATTTGGGGTAAACGGGATAAACTTACTTTTGATTTCAAACAAGTTGTATCCCGTCTGATTCAAGAGTTAATGTAATTTTATACTAATTTGACAAGTTTACCCAAAAATCAGTTTGAAAGAATGCTGACATTCTGTCTATCTTATCTAGAATTGTAAAATCATCAGAGAAGAGTTAACATGAGTTTGACATCCACGGATGCATACAGTAGCTCAAAATAAATAGATCAATAATATGAATACACAGTTTCAGCACAAACCAATGTCATGCAGTCCAACATTATAGTTCATACTTCATTGGTGTTCTGCATGGCAACCAAAAATATATATTTCCCTCAAATAAACAGGACAAGGAGCTGACATTAAAAGTAGGGATCAAAGGGTTAAGGAAGTTCAAAGTAACAAGTGCACACAAAGATCATTACACATTCATGAACAAATACACTTGAGGAAAGGAAAAAGTCATAGGCGGTTAATTAGTGCACAAATAAGTTTGACAGCACACAAGAATGTAAAATAAACAGAGTGAAAAATATGTACAATTATAGAATTTTTTTTATCAGACATACTCATTTTGAGTTTATTAATGTTTAAGCATGTAATAGAAGCAATTTAAGGTAAGCTAACTTTATAATTTCAAGTTACCTGCCAATTACGTTGTTCAGTGCTTGGCTCAGCACCTCTTCTGTAAAACACGGCCTCCCGGAAAAACAGCACCTGCTTCCACACTTCCTGACTACTATAAGACTTCCACTTTGACTTTTCAGGTATGGAACCAACTTCAGGATCACTAGGATTCTTTGCAACACCAGTAACCCAGCTCAGCATTTCCATTGCAGGCTCTCGCATCCTCTTACGACTAGGACTATCACTATCATCACTAGATGAATCCAACACAGACCCCTCTCTCTTCCTCTTGTGACCAGAACTATCACCATCACTATTACCACCAGATGCATCCAACACTAAGCCCTTATCATCACTGTCGCCACCCTTCGTACCTCCACTCACCAATCCAGCCCCACTGTTGTTAGCCCCATCCATTACATCCACAGCCTGCTCTTCAGACATTTTCCCTCCGTGAAACCCTCCCTGCCATCCCATTGCATCATTTCCCTTACCCGAGTTTCCAAGAACCGCCTCATTCATGTCATGGTCCGGCAGCTCCGAATCAGAACATTCTCTATGTTCACCTCCTTCATCACCGTTACCTTTCACCCCATTAGCACCGCAGAACTCCCTCCCATCAAATTTGTGATCATCTTCTCCAGCCACAACCACCCCATCCTCGGCACAACCGGACAACAACCCTTCCACCTCAGCCTGCAACTCCATCAACCGCCTCCCAAACTTATCCCTATTATCCACCACACCAAACTCGGGAGACACCTTACTCTCAGCAATTTTCTTCATCCATGAATCTAAAGCACTCAAGTACCTACTGTAAAGCAACTCAACAGAGGACCCAACACTCACTCCCATCCCAGACTCCTCCCCAACCGAATCCCACAACTTCCCATTGCAAACGGCATCGTATCCACCCTTCCCTCTCACCACCAAAAACAACCTATACAAATCCACGTCCTGCCCATCAGCCAGCATCAGCATTGGAGGATAATGCAAAACGCAATTAAACACACAGATCTCACTAAAGAACTCTGCAAACAACCTCTCGAAACGGCACAAAGAATTGTCGTTCGAGCCTCCAACAATGCCACCACTATCTTCTTCGCGAACACCGCCGTCGAACAGCAACCACCCTGCCATGGACATCGAATTCAAACCCTAGAAACAGATATCCACACTCCCAGTGACCCATTTTTTTCAAATTTTTAAAACAGGTATATTTTTTTTAGATTTTCTTTTTCTCCGATAAATCGACTGAAAATTTTCAAGGGTTCTGAAATTGGCACCGATTGAGAATCCGGGTCGGGGTCAATAGTGGATTTTGGCGGGAAAATGGAAAAGGGTAAGGATCCGGTAGGGTCTAGGGCTTGTTTGCTCTACCACCTTTGTGTTCGAGGAAGAAATATTTTCATTATCCCGCGCTTTCTTTCTCTCACTACAGTGATGTTAATTGCAGAGAGAGAAAGTGTGTGAGTGGGAGAAAGAGAGAGAAATGTGCTAGGGGCTAAAATTCAAGTTTTCAACAGACGCAGACCCTCTTCTTCAATATCTGAATTTTCATTGGAAGTAAAAAAGAAAAAAGAGAGAGACGTACCAGTTATTAGAGCAAAGGGTTTCAATGGACCCTATGATGAGTCTTTGTGTTCTGACTTCCTTGACCTTTGCCTAAACTATCTCTATGTACCTATTAATTTTCCATTTTCCCCCTTTTCTATTTTTCTCCCCTCAATTTCTTTTGGGAGAATTTACAAGTTCCATTTTCATAAATCTGAAAAAAAAAAGGGATTTATTAGGGTTTTCTGATGAGGGGGAACTTTGCTTGCATCCACACCATCAACCTCTTGCTATATAGGAGCCTTTGAGGGAACCACTAACCTTGGTTAGTATTTAACTACATCATGGTTGGGTTTGGATTATTATAATAATAATAATTATTATTATTATTGGTGGACTTGAATTATTTCTTTAACTAGGTGAGGAAAAATAATTAATTAAAAAAAAGGGGCTTTTATGGGAAGGGGTATATGAAGAGGCATGAGATAAGTTGTTGTCATCAACACATGGTGCCCTTGTCAATGGTTCTCTAAGATTTCAACATTTATCATCTTCTTACCCCTTTTTGCCCAAAACATACCAAATTCATTTCACACATTCAATGTTATTTTTTTTATTTTTTTATAATTGTAAAAGTTGGGGATTTTGTTTCCTAATATTAATTTTTATCTATTTTTATTCATATATAAGTTTAAATCTATCACTATAATTAAAATCAAACAAATGCTTTCCTTCTCAGGGTTGTTGGATTTTTTTAATAACATGATTGTGATTCACCAAAAACTTATCATACACACCAATCCAGCTATTATTATATGTTTATTAATATATTGTATTTTTATTTATGTATGAATGTTATTATATGTTTCAAATTTTATTTTAATAAAAAATTTCTCTCTCTCTTTAACTATTGTATGCATTATTATACTATAACAATTATTATTTATCGGTTTTCTTTTCATGGTATTAATTAAATATTAGATGTTATTATTATAGTATTTATTTATTTAAAATAAAATAAAAGTGAACTGGTTAGAACCGGACAAGATCTAGAAGTTTCGTATTCAGTTGTGATCGGTTGATATATTTAAAATTTAAAATGCATTAAAATTAGAAGGAGATCATTAATGAGTCTAAACAATAAACATTAGGTAATATATTTTTAATCATAATTCAAATGTTAATCCGGTCCAATAATAATAGTTCATAATAATTATATAAATAGTCACAAGTTTAAAAAAAAATCATTATCACACATTAATTGCAACGACGAACACTGAATACTTATTTAATCATCAAAATATCCTTTGTAAAAAATATTAAGTGAGCTACGAGGACAGATGAAAGTGGTGTAGAAGTTCACTTAATCTTATCTCATTCAAGAACAAAAAGTTAAATATCATAAAATAATAAATATCAAATATTTATTTCAAAGACTAATTATTTGTGAATAATAGCACATTATTATTAGTATTATTATTAAAATTATAGTTACTATTGTAACATATAATAGCATTTAATAAGAGTTGAATCAAAATAATTATAAAATAAAGTATATTGATATTTATACTAATAAATTATCATTTATTATTATTTTATAATATAATAATATAAAATTACAAATAATTAATATTAATTATCAACAATTATTTTTCCGTTAAATATAATAAAGAAAATTAAATTAAATTCAAATCTATTTAACAGTTTCGATAACCATTTTTATAAAATTGAAATTTTGATTAACCATGCTAATATATTCAATTTAGCTCTTTTGTATTTTTGTGGAGTTGTTGCAACGTTTAAAATGGCATACTATAACTAGTGGTTAATATAAATTCTAAATTAAAACTTTCCCCCTCTATATTCTTTACATAGATTATCAAATATATTATCCTGTCACACGTTTGAATAACATTATTATCATTTGCACAATGATACTTGTTTTCATGCTCTAACATTTTCTAAAAAACACCATCTACTATGATTCCATCTCAATACTTTAATGACCATGATTTTGCTTTAGCATTAAGTGTTTAAATATAAAAGAAAATTAAAATAAATACTTATAAAAAATATAACAAAAGCTAAACATATTTAACTTATGTTTGAATTTTATATTTATCCTTATTAAAAAATACCACTTCTAATTCTGATAATAATAATATTTGTTTATCTTTACTAAAAAAATACAACTTTTATGTTAAATTTGAAATGAAAAGATAACGTCATTGTTAGTCAAAGTAATAAATGAATATGCATTTTCCAATTCAAAATATGTACAAAGTAATAAATGAATGTGCATTTCCCAATTCAAAATATGTACACTCTTCACTCTTTTTTTTTAAAAATTTTTTCTCACTGCAACCCTTCATTTTCTTCGTTCTCTTTCTCCTTTTTGTGTTTTATGTCTTTCTTTCCACTACAATCCTTCGTCATCTTTTTCGTTCTCATTTTCTCTGTGTAGCACAGACACTGACACCGACATAGATACGTAAAATTTCTAAAATGTAGGACTCGGATCTATATATTATATAAATTGACAATAAAGAGTTATGTACACAAGTATGTTCCAGATCATTTTTTAGAGCAAACAAATGTTTTTCATAACTGGTTCACAAGGATTTGTTTCTTATTTTTATAACCATAATAACAATTTTTGAATTTTGAAAAAATTAATGTATTTTTCTTTTTTAAAATTGTGTTAGAACCGTCCTAAAATTGTTAGAAATTTAACAAATACTTTTTGAATTTGACACTTCACGGATACGTGTCCTACCGATGTCATACGAGTGTCGGTATCCGATACGAGTATCAGACACCGACACGCCATTTAAGAAGAGTGTCTGAGCTTTTCCCTTTTACATTCTCCGTCTTCTTTTTCAATGCAACACTTACTTAAAAGTGTCATACGACGTGTCCATAAATTGGGTTGTATCCGGTCCAACTAAATGCATCTGACACCATGTCCTCCTCGTGTTTGTCGCGTGTCCGTGTTCGACACACATCCGAAGTACAAAAGCAAAAATCATGAAGTGTGTCTGAAATTCATAGATGAACTATATAAAGCTTAATGACATAATTCTAACATTAATTTGTGTGTATTAAAAATGAAACAATGAAAACAAATAACGTAAATACTTATATCTATATATAAAAAGAATTTCTCCACATACCCATAAATACATATATTTATCTATATACCTTCTATATATAAAGAGAATTTCTTCACATAAAAATTATTTATTTATATTATGTAGTGTTTACATTTATGCAAATTCTCTCATTCACTATATCCAAATTTTTTGTTACACTTTTTATTATTATTATTATATATTATTTATCATTCTATTTTTTTTATATATTTTTTCGTCTTCATTTTATAGGCAGATTTGTTATTCCATCTCTTGGTGCACTTTGTTTACTCTCTCTTTATTCTCCCTATCTTCTGCAGCATATTCCTTTCTTCACTTTATCCAAATTTTCTGGTATACTTTTTAATTATTATAGATTATTTATCATTCTATTTTTTGTCTATTTTTTTTTTGTCTCTCTTTTCTCCGCAAATTTCTTCTTCTGTATCCTTTATGTTATGTTTTGTAATTCTTTTAAGAAAAGCAGTTAAATCAGAATGTGTAAGGCTTTATAGAGCACTCTTCAAGTATTTTATTAAATTCTTTATTTACTCTTATAAAAATTTAAGATAAAAGTGACATGCCTAACTATATACTAAAAATTAGTTTATATTATTTTTAAGAAATATTAGATATACATTAATATACGAGATGTTAACTGAATTTATGTTTAAAAGTGATTTTAAATAAAATATAATTATTTAATTCAAAATTAATTTGTTAGAAAAATATTTGTTAGGAATTATTATATTTCATAAAACATATTTAGAGGAATAAAATTTAAATTAATATAATTTTAAAATTATTTAAACTTTTATGGGTGCATGTAGGTTTTTTCTTCTATATAAATTATTTGAAGGGCAAATTGTTCTTGCTAGGGAGATGAGACCTCGAGAACTATTGAAGGGTTTTGTCTTCTTCCTTCTTTCGGGCAAGTTGTTGGAGCTTCACGGTGATCCTTCTGACCTCGATGTTGCCCTTTCGAATCTCGGTCTCTCAGTCTCGGGTGAATGCCAAATGGGGAATGTACTTGCAGAAGGCACTCTGACGTTCAAGTTAGCAAAAAGAGTACTCAACACTCAGGGGTATACAGTGATAATGACGTACCCTGTTCTTGGAATGTGCGCTATTTATATTATTTTTAATGGATTTATCTTATTGGGTCTGATTAGTAGAATATATCACACTCAGGAGCGTATTACCTAGTTCTTAATGACAATTTAGTTTTACTGACCTTGATTTGAGTGTTAATGGATAAAGTGGGTCGGTCGACATGCACGATCGTACAGGTCTCGATCAGCTTGATCAAGGAGACCGAGTCATGGTAATCCATACCAGTACAGATCATATTATTATTATGCTCATAAAAAAAAACATATCATATTATTAAAAAAGTATTTCTCGTTTGTATATTTAGTTTTAATCGAATAAATTTTGTTTACTTATATTAATTAAATAAAAAAATTTCAAATAATTTATATTATAAGAAAAAAATACGGACAATCATGACTCACAGATTATTACTCTCTAATAATAATGACTTTTTTTAAACTTACAAAACGTTGTCATTTTGTTCCCATTTTTTGTTAGTTTTATTATATACCTCACTTAGTTAAATATTTAGTAAATTATTAAAAATGTGTGGAAAATAAAAAATTTGATTTTAAAATGCGCGAAAAATTTTGAATGGTAAAAATCATGACATCTTGAAAAATTTAGGGAAGAAATGTACACTAATCCTAATTTATTTATTTCACATTCAATTTTTGTTTAATTTTAATAAAATTAATATGGTATAAACATCAAATTTTAACTGAGAAATGAAACATATACAAGAAAAGAAAAATAAAATAAATCTTAAAATTAGTTAATTTAATGATTATTTTTAGAATTTTAACTTTTTTCAAAGTTGTTATTTATTAAATAATTATGACAACTCAGTCTCTCCTTTTCTCCGATTAGAAATTATAAATTGTCAATTTTATAAGTCTGCACATCAAATGATTCTAATAGATAATGATATTTGAAATAAACAATTATAATTATTATATCAATTTTTTTTATCACAATAAATCAATCAATATTATAAATTAAGATTTTAAATATATCTAATCATGATTAACTTATTATCATATATAATTACTAGGTTGGTTATTTTTCGATCACAATATATGATTAGGTGCAGTCAACAAATTGTGCTTTATATTCTAATTTATATATTCGCATTTATTAAAATAAATTATAAATTTATATTGACAATGTAAGTGTGTGAATAATGACATGTTTTCATTTATTCGATTTTTAATATTAAACATGTACCGGTATGGGTGAGACCGAGATTCGGTCTCCCTGACCGAGATCAAGAAAACCTGGCCGATACGAGGGAAACCACCACAAACGGCTCGACCGACCAACAAATATATCCATTAACGCTCAAACCAAAGTCAGTGAAGCTAATATGTCATTAAGGATTAGGTAATACAGTCATAACTGTGATCAATTCCACTAATCAGGCCCAATAAGGTAAGCTCATTACAATAATATAAATAACGTGATTTCCAAGGAGAAAAGTACACCATTTATTACTGTGCACCTACCCGAGTGCCGATCACCCGCTTTACTGACTTGAGCGTCGGAGTGTCTTCTACAGGTACCTCCCCCATTTGGCATTCACCTGAGACTGAGAGCCGTAGGAGAGACACGAAGGCGAGAAGGATCCCAGCAGAGCCCTAACAATCTGCCCGACCGAAGGAGGTAGACGAAAACTTCAATAGTTCTCTGGGTCCCATCTCCCTAACAGGAACAAAATATAATTAAATATAAATAATAAAAATAAAAAATACAGATACATGGACGTGAGAACGTATATTTTTCCACTAATATATATAATTCAAATATAACTACAAATTAACAATTTCTAATATATAAATATAAATCGATATTATTATCTATTAGTGAAAATGTATATCCATAACTTTTAAATATTTTAAAAATTATGTTATATTTTCTATTATAAATATTATATTATAATTTTATAATAATTATAATTTTATTGAATTAATATATGACATGGATTTACAAATATCATTATAAATTTAATTATATATATATTTGAAAACGCTAATTTAGACTTTGATGAGTTTGCTCAGTGTTGGGTGATTCATGATCAGTGTCGTGTTCCTGAGCCTCAACATAAACCTTATCAGTAGATAATTTATGATGAACGGAATCAGGGGAGGACTGGAGCTCCTAAACAATGTAAAGAGTATCGAAAGAAACATCCACAACCAAAGTTTGTGGTAGGCCCCACATTGAACATTGATGTTCCTGGTGGGGCTAATGCAGGGTCCCCCTTGGACCACCTTGCTTCTGATAAACTAGGTGGAGTGGAGGACGATTTTGCTGATATGCCTCCTCTTGAGGATGCCTCGAATCATGAATCCAGGCAGGGGTTGTCCCCACACTTCGGATTTCCCAAAATAGGGGATGTTCCCTGATATTATGCAAGAGAAGGGCTTAAATTCTCATGTGCCTATTGAGGATCATCAAGTGGAGGTCTGGGCTCCTGTGGCAGTACCATCTCCATTGCATCCCACCTCTCCTCGGAGGGCTAAATCACCTGCAGATTCAACACCAATCAATACTCCAATTGATGGTCATCACGTGGAGATCTCTACAATTGTGAGTGTACCATCCCACCGTTGGTCCTGCAAAATCATTTATCCTCTCTCTCGGGTTTGGAACCTACAGATGTGGGAGGTGATCCTTATATTGTTACGACTCCTATTAATGATCAGCACGTGGAGGTCTCTGCTCCGGTGGTTGTATCGTTGTGTCCTACCTCTCCTCGGAGGGCTAAATCACCTGCAAGTTCTAACATACCAACTAAAAATCTAATTGATGGTCATCATGTGGAGGTCTCTGCTAATGTAACTACATCATCTTCGTTGCCTCATACCTCCCCTCGGAAGGCTAAACCTCTTGGGGATGTGAAAGCACTATTGTTGGTCTTGCAAAATCACTTTTCCTCTCTTGATGGTTTGGAAACTACAAATGTTGTTTCAAAATTTTGGGTTGATCCTAATGAGATGGAGGAAAATGCCAGTGATATTGGAGAGGAAATAGTTTGCACTAAAAGAAAACCAGAGAGACCACCTAAGGGGATTGGTCAATTCAAAAAAAAATTGTTAAGACAGTTATCTCCACAACGTCACAATGAAGGTCTTTTCATTTTTCTGAAATGTTAGAGGAATGAGAAACCAAAAAACTGTGGAGATGTTGACTAGTTTACTTAAACTACATAAACCCCTTCTGGTTTTTCTTGTTGAACCTATGGTGTCGTACACTGATGCTTTTGAAGTCCTTTTCAAATTTGTTAATATGCATTTGGTGGCTACGTCTCCTATTGTTAATAAAATTCCTAAGCTTTGGTGTTTGTCGGTTCCTAATCTAGTCCAAAATTTCTCGGTAAATGAACAATTTATTTCTGTAACTTTTCATTTGCATGATAAATGTTTTATCTTTGCAGGTGGTTATGGTGTTAACACATATGCGACTATACGGTTTTTGTGGAGGGATCTTAGTTCCTTCATATGGCCTTGGTGTATTATGGGAGATTTTAATGTTGTGCTCTCGGTAGATGACTATAAAGAGGAGTGGCTTCTATTCAGGTTTCTTGTAAAGAATTCCTTGATTGGATTAATTCTAATGATCTTTCTTGTATGCCTTTTACTGGAACTTGTTATACTTGGTTAATGGAAGCAGAGGATTGCATAAAATTCATAGAAGACTGGATAGAGTGTTATGTATCGGAGTGTGTCTGAATGAATGAGATTCTTGTACTTATCAAGTTCTTGTTAAGAATTAATCTGATCATTTCCCTATACTTGCTAGTCTTGCTAGTAATTCTTTTAGGAAGGTTAGCGGTTTTCATTTCTTTTCTATGTGGCTTCAGGACAAATCATGTTTGAAGCTTATTCATGATTCTTGGGATAATAAGGTTGTTGGGTGTCCTATGTTTATTTTGCAACATAAGTTAAAAAGGTTGAAAATTGAGATCTATGACTGGAATAAAATTTTTTTTGGTAATGTTCACAATGCAGTTCTTCTTAAACAAGATCTCCTCCTTGGGATTCAACAAACCTTAGAGACTGCTAGTATATCTGATATTGATGGGCTTCTTTGTCAAGAAAAGATCGCTAAGGAGGAGTTTGATCAGGCTTTTTCACTGTCAATATTTGTTTTGGAAAGAAAGGACTAAGATGCTTTGGTTTAAAGATGGGGATAGAAATACTGTTTTTTTCATGCTGTGGTCAAGAGGAGAAATAATTCTAGTGGGATTCATCGTCTACAGATTGATAATGTGGTTATTGAGGATCCTAAACTCATTGAGGAACATATTTTGGACTTTTATAAAACTCTTTATGTTGATGTTCAGGATACAAGCAATATGGAAGATTTTATTGGTACTTATATTCCTGAGTTGGTTTCCTCTGAGGAGAATATGATGTTGATTAAATGTCTTGATTTTTTGAAAATCAAGAATGCTATTTTTAACCTTAATGGTAATAATGCTCCTGGTCCTTATGGTTTTGGTGGTGTTTTCTATCATTCTTGTTGGAAAATTATTGTGACAGATGTTTGCAATGTTGTCAAACAGTTTTTTAAACAAAAATGGGTTCTCCCTGGAATGAACACTAATGTGATATCTCTTATTCCTAAGATTCAGGGTGCTGAATTCATTAAACATCACAGGCCAATTGTGGTTGCCAATTTTAAATTTAAGATTATTTTCAATATTTTGGCCGATCAGCTTGCTTTTGTGGCTGCCAAAATTATCTCTCCTAATCAGTATGAGTTTGTGCAGAGCAGAAAGATTCAGGATTGTACTGGTATTGCTTCTGAAGCTATTAAATTGCTTTCTAAAAAGGTCCACGAAGGTAATGTGGCTTACAAAGTTGATATTCACAAAGCCTTTGACACTCTGAGTTGGAAGTTTTTACTATTAGTTTTGTTCTCTTTAGTTTTCACCCCTTGTTTGTCAGTTGGACTAGTACTATTTTTCGATCAGTTATGCTTTCTATCAGAATAAATGATAGTTTGGTGGGTTTTTTTCCTTGTTGTAGAGGTGTTAGACAATGTGATTCTTTATCTCCTCTACCTTTTTGTCTTGCAGAGGAAGTTCTTAGTAGAGGTCTCTCAAAACTTATGAATGATAAGAAGATACTACATATGACAAGTCCACAAGGTTTTCTCACTCCCTCTCATATTTTATATGCAGATGACATTTATGTTTCTATCAGGCAGATAATAAGTCTTTTAGAAATTTGAGTATTTTTCTTAAAACATATGGTGATTTCTTGGGTCAATATGTTAATAACTCTAAGAGTAGTTTTTTCACCATGGATAATTCTGCAAGATTTGTCACCAAAATTCAGCGTATTCTTTCTTGTAGTCATGGTTGTTTGCCTTTCACTTATTTAGGAGTGCATATCTTTGTTGGTGCTCAAATGGTTCGTTTTCTTCAACCTTTGGCTGATAAAGTCAAATTGAAGCTTGCTTCTTGGAAAGGTAAATCTCTTAGCATGATGGGTCGAGTTCAGTTGGTCAATACGGTGATTACGGGTCTTCTAGCTTATAGTTTTAATTTATATAAATGACATGTTTCTCTTCTTAAGCAAGTTGAGCAGTGATGTCAAAATTTTATCTAGACTGGTGATATTATGAAAAAAGGTATAACTAGTGTTAATTGGGTTACTATTTGCTCTCGCATTGAGAATGGAGGTTTGAAGATTATTAAGCTTCAACATGAAAATAATGCATATCTTCTTAAGCTTCCTTGGAACTTTGCTTATAGCAATAGGCGTTGGTCTTTACTCTTGAAAGCCAGGGTTCTTAAATCAAAATACGAGTTTCGAATGGTTTATAGATCCTCATCTCTTTGGCTTGGAATTAAGCAGTTTTATTCTACTATACTTGATTATACTTCTTGGACTGTTGGTACATATTCTTTTATTAATTTTTGGAATGATAAATGGTGTAGTACTACTTCTTTAGAAAATATTGTAGGATTATCTGATGGTGCTAGCATTCCGGATACAGTCTCTCAGTTTTGGAAAGGTGGTGATTGGAATATTCCATTGTTTTTACAACAGATGCCTCATCTTTTTAGTCATATCATGGTTAGGGTGGAACAGAATATTCCTAATTGGATTCTAGATGAGTCTGGTCGTTTCATTCTTAAATCAGCTAGGACTTTTTTCTTGGATCCAGGAGTTTCCTATGGTTGTGGTAAATTTATTTGGTCTTCATATCTTCCGCCTTCCAAAGCTTTTGTCCTTTGGAAAGTTTTTCATGGACGGTTTCCTACAGATCATCATATTCAAAATAAAGGTCTGCATATTTTTTCTATGTGTACGCTTTGTGAAAAGCACGAGGAATCTATTCAGCATTTATTTTTTTAATGTTCTAATGCTTTGCGTATTTGGAGTTAGGTTCAAAATATTTTTCCTATTTCTCATTTCTCTAATAAGAATGATGTTCTCTCTTTTATTAAGAGTGATGGTAGTCCTTGGGTTAAATTGATTAAGCTTGTTGTGATAACTTTTTCTATTTGGATGTTATGGCGTATGAGGAATTATGCTCGTTTTCAGGATAAGATTGAGGTTTTTATGGTTATTTTGGTTATTAAAGATTTAACTCGTCTAGTGGGTAATTCATCTAAAGCTTCAATGAAGAATAATATGTTGGATTTCAACGTGATCAAGTTTTTTGGTATAAATACTTGTACTGGTAAAGTTTTTCGTCCTTTTCCTGTTAGATGAGAGTTTCCTTCACCAGGTTGGGTTAAAATTAACATTGATGGGGCTGCTAGGGATATCCTGGTCTTGCTACTTGTGGATGTATTTTTCGTGGGAGTATGGAGGAATTTATTGAGCTTTCTATGCGTTTCTTGAAGTTCTAGTCTGGTTGCTGAGTTTTATGGGGTTATACATGCTACGGAGGAAGCTCAAAAGATGGGGCTTACTAATGTTTGACTGGAATGTGATTCTGCTTTGGTTTGTGTTGTGTTTACTGTTAGGACAAATGTTCCTTGGATACTTCGTAATCGATGAAATACTTGTCTTAATTACTATGGGAAAATCAGGTTTAAGGTTACTCATATTTTTTGTGAAGGGAATGCGTGTGCTGGTAAGTTGGCTAATTTAGGATTTATTCATAGAGAATCTTTTCATTGGTATAATAGGCTATCATCTAGTCTGTTCTTAGAATTCTTTATGAATATGTATAGTTTACCTATGTATCGTTTTTGTTAACATATGAGTTTTGGTCTCATCCCCATATTTTTGTATTTTTTTTTCTTTTTTTCTTTTTAATAATACTTTTTTTCATGTGATGACAAATGATTGTTGTTACTTGAGGTATCAACATAGTTAAGATGTCAAGTTGCATATTGATGCTTAACATAAAAAAATTTATTTAAAAAAATCTTGTAATAATAAATTTATCCTTAAAGTGGAGACCAAACAAAAGTAGTGTTTATATGTTTATTTGAGCTTATCTACACTCTTTTCTTTTGATAAAAAATATTATTAGTATAATAATTATCGAAGTGAAAATATATTATTAAATTACAAAAATATTTTTCTAAAAAATAATTATAAAAAAATATTTTTTTATTTTATTTATTTATTGTGTATGTGATTTTTAATTTAATTGAGAAGAATTATTTGAATTTTTAAAAAAGAGTAGTTTTTTAAAGGGTAAAATTGTAAGAATTTGGGTTGTTTTTTAAAAATTCAAATTTCTTTAAATTTTAAAATTCAAATTTTCAATTTAAAATAAATAATTTTAAATTTATGACATTTTAATATTATAAAAGATAAATTGGAAAATAAAATGTGTACACCAGTAAATAAATAAATAAATTATTTTTTTATTAAGATATGAATAACGAAATTACGATATACTTCTTTTTTACAAAAAAATTAATATCATTATAACAACTATTGAAATAAATTATTTTTTTTAAATTTTGTTGTATGTAACTTTTTTGCATTGTGTAAGGGGTTTTTAATTGGAAAGAATTATTTGAATTTTAAAAAAGTAATTATTTAAAGTTTTTAAAATTGTAAGAAATTGGATATTTTTTTTGTTTGTTTTTTCAAATTTATATTTCTATAAATGTTTAAAATTCAAATTTTCAATTTAAAATAACCAATTATTAAATTTATTATATTTTAATATTATAAAGGATAAAATTTAAAAACAGTCCACCATAACAAGGAATGCCTTTATATATTGTTATAAATGCAAATAATATTTCCTTTTAATCAAAGTATGGTTACTCTTATTAACTGTTCCATAAAAAAAGAATGAGAGGAATTCCACATAATAGTATCGGAAATATATATTTACTCTAATAAAAACTTCTATGGACTATTTTAATATAGAAGATATATTTTGTTTAAATTTCTTTTAGAATTCTAGATACATACACTTTTTGTAGAAAGAATTTAAATAAAAAAAATTATATGAAGATAAATTTTTCAATGAAATAAAAAATGATTTTTTATAACATTTTTATAGATTTATCGTTATTTATTTTAAAATTATATATCTAAAAAAACAGAACTTACAATTGGACAGATGATATCTTTTAGTAAAAGGTGAACTAATATTTTATATTTTATATTTAACAATATATAAAATAATTTATTTACCCAAATTAAAATATTTATTAATGAGTTATGTTTAAAGTTTTTCTGATTAATAATTAGTATTTATAATTATTTTTTAAAACTATTATCATTCCCAAATGAATATTATTTTTAAAATTTAATATTTTTAGTAATAAATTTGAGAATAATTTAAACAGAAAATATAAATTTAACCATTTATTATTGACTAAATTAACCTAAGCATTTATAACTTGTTTCTAAAGCTTAAAATTTCAATTTCATTTATATCATTATATGTAACTGTTTTCAGTATCATCTTTAACTAGACAATTTTTTTTTATCAAATTAAAATAATTTCATTAGTTGATATGAAATACTTAACTGTACCTCTTTAAAAAATAATTGCATAACTCCTTGAATAAAAAATAATTAATACAATTCTTTAACTCTTATTTTTATAAATTATTTTATATTTTTAAAATTATATTTTTCAGCTTATAGAAATACGGTCAAATAAGCTTCATTTCAATAATAACTTTTAAAACATTAATAAATTTGAGTTTAATTGATTAATGACAACTATTCATTGTTTCAATATTTGTAACGTTTTCTAAAAGCTTAACAGTAACTTGTAATCAATTGAAATTGAAATTTATTTTTACTTATACAATCTCAACATACTAAAGTTTCAAGGAGGCATTTATAAGGTTTCAAAAAAGTAAAAAAAAAAAAAACACCTGCAGTATTTTTTTTTCTTTCAATAATGAAAATAGTAAATTAACCGAAAAGGAATTTATGATTTTCTTTTTCCAAATGTTTAAATTTCAATAAAATAATTACAATAATTTTAAATACTTAATATTGATACATTTGGTTTTAATTATTTGATATAAATTATTCATCATTCAATAAAGCTTTTAAATAATTGAATGTCAAACTATTCACAATTTCAATAACATATTTGTACTAAATTTTGAATTAAACATATAAAATTAAAAATAATTCAAATTTTAATTTAACTATTTTATTTCAACAATTAACAAATTCAATAAAGCATTTTCAATTTTGGTCAGAAATTAAAAATTTTAAAAAAAACTATTAAGTACAATTTTAAAATTATAAAAACTAGTGAAGTTGACATTTTTTAAAGTTTAAATTTTTCAAAACAAATGTGTATAAGAATTTATTTTTCTCAGTTTTGAAAATGCGTTTTTTAACGTTTAAATTTTTAATAAAATATATTTTAACAATTTTTCAATATTTAAGACTAGCATCTTTAAATTAATTATTTGTTCCTTTTTTAATATTAAAAAATATTTGAAATGATTTCTAAGTGATGTTTTTTTAAAAAAAAAATCTTTCCAATAGTTTTTTTACACTCAAAGTTTTGAAATTTGAAATAACTCATGTAATCCTAATTAAGAATAGTCATCTCCTAAAAAAACATGTTTAACATGTACAACGTTTCATTAAACTTCTGCTTATGATGTCTCGTTTTCTAACCATACAAGATTATTTTATTTGATCAATCACATGTTGACAGTGGTTTAGCAAATTTGATCAAAATCTATTTTAATAATTTATGTCAGTTTATTAGTGCTGTATTCTGATTAAAATTTATATACATAGGAGGATATGTATAGGAAAAAAATCATTAAATAAATTTATTCTTATTAATATGATGTTATGATTGAGTTTTATTCTAAAAATTTTTCTAATGATCAATACAATGTAATTTAAACTTCAAATGATAATTAATATTTCTAAAAAAAAATCTCATTTGTATATACATGTGCTGAAGTAAAATTATGAGATAAAACTATATGGAGTCTGTAAGGATCTTTTTAACATAAGTGTGACATAATTAAATTTAAGGTATTTTAATTTTTAATTATGTATTTAAGATATTCATATGGGTCTATTAATTCTAAATTTAAATGTGGAATAATTGTGTTTAAGTTGAATGGGTGAAAATAGTAAATTCTGAATGTTTTGGTTTAATGGGCTAAGAGCGAAGGCATGCAATTAGAAATCCAAAAATTTATATTTCTACCACAAAAAGAATAATTTTCTTCAATTTTTTTCATTCCATTTTTCTTCCTCCTCTCTAAAATTTAAAGTTATCTTTTCTCCTCCATTATGATTCTCAATCTACAAGCTATCTATAAAGAAGACCTATAAAAAAAATGTGAAACCTTACTTTTAAGTTTTCTTAAGGTAAACTCCTTTTCCTTTATCTTTTCTTTAACTTCCATTTATTCTTTTAGGAAGTGCATACATGACTTTTGGCTTTTGTTGGGTGTTAAATTTTTTTAATTGAGCTTAATTATGAAGTTTTTTATGGTTAGGATAGGATCCTTGAGGTGATCAAGGAATCTTTTTAGTGTTTTTAATTTTTCCTTTACTTCAAATGCTACCTTCCTTATGATATAGAAAAAAGTCAAGCTAAAGAAAACTAGTTCAGTTTACATCTCAATTTTAGTTATAATTGATAATTTAATGTTGTGTTGAGTTTTAGATCCTTTCATATAAATTAAATGAGAATCAAATTGGTGTTTTGTTAAATTGTTTGTTGTTAAGAAAAAATTGTTAGCAAATGATGCACTAAGGCCTAATTTTGATGATGTAGTAGATTTTGCTGTTAAATTGTGTTAATGAGATACAAATATCAATATGCTTAGATTTTAGACTTAAATGATAGGATAAATTTAGATTTGTACTTTGCAAATTAATATTTATAAGTTGAAATTTGGTTTTGCCTTGATTTATAAGGTAATGTCTTAAATTTGTGAAAATTTATATCCTTGTTTAGAGTTTTTTCTTTTATTCTTTTAGATTTGAGATGTGATAGTGTAGTTGGTTGGTTGGTGTATGAAAAAATTATTCACTTTTAAGATATTGTTGTAAATTTGAGTATGAGTAGAGGTATGTGAGATAATTGGAATTAGGAAGTCTCGATCTCATCAAATTATAAGTTTTAGGTTGTTAATATTTGTATCTCTCTCTTAAGTGATGTTTAGGCAAAGTACTACTAAATAATATCACTCAAGCAAATTAGTCTTATTTAAACGAGGATTAATCTGATGAAAAATTTACTCTAAGTTTTGGAATCTTGATTAAGTTATGAATGAAAATTGCTAAGTAAGAAAATTCTCATTCAAGTTAGACTATGACAAAGAATTTTCATTATTTATATAAAAGAATATTGCTCAAGATGGGAATCTTGCTCAAGCGATATTTCCCTATTTATAAGGAAATGTTTCCTAATATTTAAATTAACTCGAAAGGATTTGAAGGTGCATTTTACAAGTGTACTTCCTTATTTGACTTTATATGATTATAAATTAAAAGTTTAGCTTTTTAATGTTGCTAAATAGATGTGTTGAGAGTTATGTGTAATTCAATCATTGATGCAATAGGGTGAAAAGTGGTTACCAAAGATAATCTAACCCTGTATAGGTATAATGTGTGCATTGAGTTATGCAATATGCTCATGGGATATATCGACTTCACTGATAACCTAAATCATGACAATTTATTAGTCTTGTATTTCGTGGATTGTCTAAAAGGTGTTTTTATTAAAACCATGCTTAACAAACCTAATTTTCTTAAGGTTTTGATTTTTGTGAATAATGATTATTTTTAATCTTAAGACAACATCAATCACATAGTCTACACATCATGCAACCACATAGATGTAAGAAATTACATCATCATATAGATTTATCGTTTAATATAAATTTTGCATCAATATGCTAAGAACATGTTGCTTATGATAAGTGTTAAAACTTATAAAATTTATTATTTGTTATTAGACACATCATTTGTTTGTGGTGTTGCACTTATTTCACAAATAACAAGTTAATGCATTGTCTCTTGGAAGTTTAAAAATCACTTAAAGTGAGAGAACATAAAAATGTGAGCAAACATCAAAGGTGAGTTTTGAAGAAAATCGACCAATTATTACACATGTTTCTCCTATGTACATGTTTTTGTTATATGACAAACTTACAACACTTGAATAAGGCCTAGATGAAGATAAACAATATGGACTATCACAAAAGGAGTCACATTGATAAAGTGTATTTAATATAACATTAAATGTTTTATGTCCAATATTTAATGGTCTCCAACATTCATTACACACCCACACCCACACCCACACACCATGTGCGTGTGTGTATATATATATACACACACATGGGTGTTTGTGTGTTATACTTAGATGAATGATACATTTTTTTAAACTAGTGAAGAATTCATTGCCGAAAGAACTTAGGAATCAACCTATTCTTTTATATTTTCAATCGTCTACTTTACTTTCATGTGACACATCTTTAAACGCATTCCAAAAGTCTATAATACGACGTAAAGGGTGAAGAACACAATCAACAAAACAAATGGAAATGATATATCAAGTGTACAAAAAAAGTTGTGTAAAGTTGTGTTTAGAATTATGCTTAAAATTTCATATTTGTTAATTGAGAGCAACCTGTGAGATTGGATTTTAAGTGAACCATTGTAAATCTTTCACCATTGTGAAATATACCAAGTGAGCTTTCACCGTTCTCTCTAAATGAGAATTTTTCTCATTGTATTGAGAGGTCATTAATCTCAGGGGGAGATTAGGACATTGTACTTGGAGAGATTAGTGTACTTAGAGAGATTAGAGTACTTGGTGTACCTGGAGAGATTGAGAATACTATGTGTACCTGAAGAGGAAGAAAATACTTAGAGAACTTGAAGAAGTTGAGAATATTTGTAACCTGCAAAGAGTTAGAATATTGGTGACCTGAAGAGATGCAGAATACTTAATAGTGAAAGACTATTGAGTGAGTTATTTAAGGAGACTCGACGTAGCATGGGTGAACCAATATAAATCATCGCTTATTTCTCTCTACACTCCTTGTTTGATTATTGTTTTAATTTATAATATTACACAAATTGAGCTTGAACTTCATTCAACCCCCTTCTAGAGCTAATTGAACCTTTATATAAATATAATTTTATGCATGAAGTATTCAATTGCATTCTTACTCACTTAACACTTATTAAATATTTCTCTAGCTCTTAATAACTAACTTGAGTATCGAAAAATACTTTATGTGAACCTCCACTCGATGATTAATTAACAAAACTTGACTATCATTCTAAAGAGGATTCAACTCGACCAAAACTCAATTTCTTCAAAATCTCTCTCAATCCAAAAATCTCTCTCAATCCACTAAACTCAACTCCGATAAGAACACAATGGTTTATTTATATATATTTTTTAACTTGACATGTTAATTTAGATGGAAGTAATTTTTTAAATTGCAATATACTTGTTGTACTTTTAAATGTTTTAATATTAATTTTTTTAACAAGTATTCTTAAAGCATTCATTAACAAAACCCTTAATTCTCCCTTTCCCGTATGTCATTTTTTGGCATTAGTTGTCATCTTTGTTTTTTATGCTTTTATGAAGTAAGAGTCAAAACCTCATCTTCCTCGTAATTACCTAAAGATGATCCACAAACAAAGTAATTATAATTTATAATTACTTTTAAGGTAAAAAAAAAAAATTTATAAAATATTTAACTGAGTCATTTGCCTTAGTGATACTACTAGACTCAGTCTCCTTAACTAAAATATTGTATTTTAGTTTTATGAATAAAAAAATATAATTAGAAGAGAAAGTATCAGCCAAATATTTTGATGAAATTAAATTATGAACTGTTTATAAATATTCTGCACTAATAAGATTTTATTAAAAAAATATAATTTTTGGCATGAATTAACCAGTTATTTAGGAAAATGTGATTATAAAACGAATTAACAAATTATTGGCTGCTTGCTAAATTGTACTAACATCAAAGGAACAAAATAATAATTCAGTAGTCTGGTAAACAACTTTAGAAATATTTTATTTCATATTTCAGCTGTCACCAACTATTATACATTGACTTCAAAGCCACAAGACTTATGGATTCATTGGAAGGAGCTTTTAGAATGTTTATTAAGGAAAAAATGGTTTTAATAAAATTGTATATTACAACATCTTCCAAGAGTATTAATTTTTACGATCACTTGGAGATTCTGCTTAAGATAACCTCACATTATAGTATAATGAAATCATAGTACATAAATGATAAGACTCTATAATTTATATATAACTATTACAATAAAAGTTCTACCAGTTTTTATATAAACTTGGAGTTTTTCAAAACATTCCTAATACATAATTAGAATTTATAAAAATACAAATATTTACGTATTCACAGTTCAAAATAAAACTCTGAAACCTCTAAGGCTCTCCTGCACCTGTATGGTCATCTGCTCGTGTACATAGTACAATCATTGCAGTTCAAACATAACAAGAAAAGCAAGGGTAAGCTAGTGAAAATAGAATTTTATAATATACACAATTAAATCCAAAGAGAAAACCAAATTACATGATCAATTCCTCAAATTATTCAATTTTCTTCAAATCTCAACAATAAAACAATCACATAGATCTCACATGGATCTACACATCCAGAATATTCAACAAACAACGTCTTCCGGAAGACCCGTGTTAAGTAAGTCCTACCAGATACTAACACCTGATCCAAAGATTACCAGCGAATCTAACATAAAGGATCAGGGTAAGTTCAATATAACCCAAGTCGTGCATCTCATATGTCACGATGTGCATAAACTTCCCCATCAACTTCTCACCACCTGATATCTTAGTCTATGTGACTTAGATCATCAGTGAAGCTCGGAGATCTCTGTTACCACATAGGCATCAATACTTAATACACAACAAACATCAGTCCATACATTATCCCAAATGTATGAATTCAATTCCATACCATTCCGTCATACAGTATCATTCAAAAAGTGATCCACAATATTCAAAAGTCTATTTGACATAAAAAAAAAATAACACTTTAATACTAAATTATCAAAATATAATATTTTTAAATTTAAATAATATACAAACAAACAACCCAATATATAAAAACACAACATCCTGCAAGAAAAATTGAATATTGGGACAACGTCCCTTTCGCATTCAGATCTTCTATCCTAGGGTGCTATTAAAAATTAAATTTAGCTTCTCTTACATCAATTGCTTGCTTTCCAAGCAACTTCTAGAATTTTATTTCCCAACAATTTGGATAAGCTTCAAGATTTACGGGCCTAAAACAAGTTATCCAAATAGAACAAAAATTCAGTATATAGTAGAATAAGTTGAGAGGGTTAAACTTCTCAACTGACCCCACCAATATTGATGACTAAATCCTAACGAAAAACAGAGAACAAAAGATATTTAGAGTAAAAATGAACTTACTCTGTTTAAAAATCTAATCGAGTAGAAATGTTCCTTAACTCGCTAGCTACAAAATTATAAAATAGATGAAGATTGGGAGAGAAAATTAAGAAAGAGGGAGAGAAAAGAATATGGAGAGGGAGAAATGGAGATAAGGAAAAAAAAACATGCATGCAGGGGCTTCTGTTTCTATTTTTAAAAGAGTGCTGTTACAAATAAATGGAAGTTTTTATTGATTAATTTTGTAATATTGAATAAATTTAAATTTTATTTTTTAGATGGTATTATAATTAGTCTTAAAAAATTTATTGATTTATCATTTCTTTATCTATCAAATTATTTATAAATATGTAGTCTAAATTTCACTTTACAAAGTTAATTTAAATTTAAAATTCATTTTTAAAATAATCACTATTTTTTTTTCTTTTTCATTCTTAACCAATAAAAAAAAGTTATGATGATTATTTGTTGGCAGATTCTTCATCCACCTCCGAACATTTTCTTTACACCTATATATTGATTATGAAAAGTCAATTTTAATCTTTTTAAAAAAAGTTAATAACCTTAAATTAAGGATAACCTTAATTTTTTAAATAACTTGAGTTGCATCCCGCACTCTTATACACTTCTTTCAGTCTCATACCTTTTTTTCTGTCACAACACTTTTATTTTTCTCTAGTTACAACATTTGAGATAAGGTGTGTATGAGATGATTGATGAGAATATTCGTTGTATTCTCTAATGCGAAGATATTTTGTTTTTGAGTTTGCAGTTTACTTTTACATCTTGTTAATAAAAATACCACAAAACTATCTCAAACACTAGTTACCATGAGTTACCACAAACAATCATCATCACTTAAAAAATAAGGAAACATTACACTCTCCACCATAATCATCAAAACTAAACCATAATCATCAAAACTAAAGTATTATTGAAATTAAAAAGAAAAAATATGAATGTGGGAGGAGAATTTGTCTGGTTGTTTCTCTGTGGGCTCTATAATGACAGCAACTGCTAAGGTGCCCTTCATTCCTATTTTTATTAAAATTGATATCAGTGAATAAAATAAATAAATAATAAAACTAAAAATAATAATTAAATAATATATTTTAATTTATTTTAAATAACGTAATTTCATTTTGCTCCATATAAAATTTTACGAACACTTACTATCTGGTAACAGTATAACTATTGTTGTTAACTTTGATGTGAAAAAATTTGTGAACGCATGTAATCCTGAAAAAAATTGTAATTTTTTTTTTCATTTAGATTCTGAAATTGCTTTGGTTCCAATATTTCCAAGACTAAACCAATAAAATCACAATTTAATAAAAAGACTAAAAAAATCAATTTAACGGCAAAAACAACATTGCTATTGGAGAAAAATATAGAACTTAAAAGTACTAGTAAAATTTCATAAAGATAAATGAAATACATGTTATTTTATGGGAAACAAAAAAAAAACATATTAAAGCATTTCCAATTTTCAGTTTTCTTCTACTCTTTCATTTGTTTCGAAATTTACTTTTAAAATGTAAAAATTAAAAACGCAATCAATCACTCCCTAATACTTGTTACTTCAATTATGGATCATTATGCATTGCAAAGGGGTTCAGTGTTTACAACAAAAGATAGGATCCCCAACATCCAACACAATATATGCATTGAAAAAGTGCTAAAATGTAAAGCAGATTTATTTACAACTTACAAGACCAGTATGCATTTTTCTCTCACAGAAAAATTTGACAGGAACTGTTGGAGTTCACACCAAAAAAAACACAAATCAAAATACTCTTTTCATTATATAGTTAAGAAAGAATTAATGCAGAAAGTCAAATCTGATCACATATAGCACATAAGTCACTTCTTTCCAACCACACAAGAATTTAAGACAAGTGAAAGAGGTGTTCAAATTTTGTCAGAGTCTAGGATTCTCAACATCATATTCTGCATTAAAACTAAAAACAAAATACATCAAAGAATAGTTTCCAGAGATGATCAGAAGGCCTAGATACCTCAACTGAAACAAGGAAAATCTGACATTATTGAAGTTTAAAAGATGATCTTACCATGAAGACAAATTGGACAGTTGTCCTCTTCTTCGGTATTAATGCATGAAATTCTTTTGACTTGGTTAGTTCTGCCTTTCTTGGAGATATGGTGTTGAATTAGCTTTAATTTTACAGTGAGATTCTTCAAGATCTTCACATGTAACTAATGTTTCAAAGCTACTAGCACTACCTGTTTCTCTTCCTGGTTCAGAATCTGTTGATGCTGGACTTCCTAGGACCATATCAGGTGAGGAAGTTTCCAGGTTCAAGCTTACCAGCAATCTGGTAGAGAGTGAAGTAGTTATACTATCATTAGATGTTAGACTCACGCTCTTCTAAAATTTGTGGAGAGCAAATTTTAGTTGTTATACCATATGTGCATGAAAAATATGCCATCGCCAAAAACACTGAACTACGAAACGTTATTTTTCATGAAGCACTGAAAACATTCAAGTTAAACTACAAGTCAGCCACAATCTCAAATGCTCCATTATTTCCTCATCTTCTCCTTGGAGAGAAAAAAAAGGAGAGAAGGGGTACCAAGTTACAATTGTACAATGTGGACAATGTCAGAACTTTGTTATCGCACACTGACATTGACATTCACATCTAATGGAGAAAAAACATTCCCTGTATATGATTCAGTATCAGCAGTTGACACTTCCAAGTTGCCATCAGATAAGCTTCCACCAGTAGACACACCATTGCCTGAATTTGCCTTCACCCCATGAAAGGAATCTCCAGTAACCAGAGCTTGAAGCAACTGGGGAGGTGGAGGAACACTCACATCCACCAACCCCTCCAACATCTTCACCACCATACCCATAGTAGGTCTCATTGCCTCATCATCTTGAATGCACCAAACTGCCACCAAAGCAACCCTCCTAGCCTCCTCAACGTTATACACATCACCAAGTCTCTTATCAATCACTTCACCCACATTTCCATCTACTATCTGCTGCGCCGCCCAAGGTGGGAAGAACCACTTCCCCCCACTTTCAGTACCACCCTCTCCACCACCGCTGGCAGACGGCAGTGTCTCCACGTTCCTCCGACCGCCAATCAGCTCCAGCATTGTCATTCCATAGCTGTAAACATCTGCCTTGGTTGTAATTGCCACACCAGAAATCCACTCCGGTGCAACATACCCCCACGTTCCCCTCATAGTCGCCAACACCCTACTGAAGTCCCTCCCAATGAGCTTTGCTAACCCAAAATCAGAAACCTTGGCAGTGAAATCAGCATCCAAAAGAATGTTCTCTGGCTTGATATCGCAATGAATGATGCAACACCTACACTCCTCGTGTAAATAAGCAATCCCCTTAGCAGTGCCAACAGCCACCCTAAACCTAACATCCCAACTCAGACTAGGCCCTTCCTTCCTCAAATAAACACTAAGAGCACCATTCTGCATATACTCATAAACCAAAAGCCTATGAGAATTCTCAGAGCAAAACCCTCTTAGCCTCACAAGATTCACGTGTTGAATATTCCCAATTGTGGAGACCTCAGCCCTGAACTCCTTCTCCCCACTCCCTGGCCTCTCCAACCTCTTCACAGCCACAATTGAAGCATCACTCAACTCCCCCTGAAACACAGTCCCAAACCCTCCATGCCCGATCTTCTCCGAGAACCCCCGAGTCGCCAACTGAAGTTCCTTGTAAGAAAACACCCGCAAATTCAACACAGGCACAAACCCATCCTCCTCCTCCAACCCCTTTCTTCCACCCCTCCTCTTCACCATCACCAACAATGTCACCACCACCACCCCCAAAACCGCCACCGACCCAATAACAACCCCACTTAAAACCTTCCAATCAAACCCCTTCTTCCCAGATCCCCCTCCCGGAACCCTAACATACAAAAACCCACTCTCACCATCGGCGGTTAAATTCTGAAAATCCGAAAGCGACCCATAAAAAATCTTGCACAACCCACTCTGCTCGTCGAAACTCAACCCAACGCACCCACAATCACCCAAACACTCGCGCTCGCAAGAGCTTCTAGATTTCCCCTTAACCAGACTCACATTCCCAAATCCAAACTTCACAGCACCAAGATCTTTAAACCCATCACCCGTATCACACCCCGCCTCCACACGGTGACAACCTTGAGAGTATTCACCAGAACCCCACCCATGATTATCCAATGGCTTAAACCCACTCACACACTCACACAATTTGGATGTTTCCCCAATGCAAACCCCGAACCCGCCGCAGAGTCCCCGAACCTGGCACGGACTCTCCGGCTTGGACCAAAAGTGCTCCCAGGACCCCGACTGGCTGTTCCACGAGTACTGCTTGACCTGCCCGAAGGGCTCCACGCGGAACATCGTCGGCGCCCCGAAGCCCGTTGCGATGACGCGTTCGGAGAAGCCGAAGGTCGCGGCGGGGGAGAACGGCGCGGCGAAGTGGAAGGCGTAGATGTAAGGGACGGTCATCTCGGGGACGTTGGCAAATATTCCATTGCTCCAGTTCCCGGTGGACCAGTACGAAACGGTGTCGTTGAAGACGAGCTCGAACTCGCCGTAGAAGGACGGCTTCAACCGCAGGGAGTAAAGCCCCGGGGAAGGGTCCGTATCCGTGCGCCAAGAGACGAGGGAGTTGAAGCGCGTGAGGTTCATGCCGGGGAGCCACGTGTCAGAGGGGGAATCGAAACTTTGCCATGAAACGCCGCCGTCAGAAGTGAGGAGGACGAGGTTTCCGGATTCAAGAAGCCTGAGGGTGAGGTTGGTGGTGGTGGCGGCGGCGGCGGTCCAGAGAGTGGTGTTGAAGTGGGTTAGGAGTAACTGACCGGTTGCGGTTAGTTTAAGGGATGAAGCGGTTTGAGAGGCGGAGGGGTGGAGGCGGTTGGCCACCCAGACGGTGTTGGGGTAGGGTAAAGAAGTGCGGCGGATGGCGAGGTAGAATTTGGGCGGGCCCGGGCCCGGGCCTGGGAAGAAATTGAAGAAGCCAAGTTGGAAAGTGTTGTTGGGGCTTTGCAGAGTGTTGTTGCCTTGGAGAATGATGGTGGCGGAGGAGGAAGTGTTGAGAATGAGAATGAAGAAAAGAAAGGAGAGGAACATTGTCTTTGATTTGTTATGTTAAGGAAGTGGAATTGCATGGAGAAGAGAAGATGAAGAAAAAGAAGAAGAAAGAATTTTCGGAGATACACTGTGTTTATGTCTGTGTTCGTGTTCTGCCATGACACTTTGCTTCTTCTGTTTTCTAAATTCTCCACCTTTTCTCGCTGCTTTGTTTTTAAATGTTCAAATTATTCTCTTTTTTTTTCACTCTTTCTCTCTCTCTCTCTCTCTCTATGCTCTGTATCAATTATTTCTAGATTTTATGCCTCCTTATGTGATGTCATCAACCCTCCCTTCAAACCTCCCACCTACTAACTAATCAATAAAATATGTAAAAATAAGAAAACTATGCTAATAAAATGTGAAAATATAAATAAAAAAATAGTAAATAATACTAATTAAGTAACAAAATGAAAAATATGCTTTTGAAAATAGATACAAACATTTCCCATATCGAAAAGGAGAAGAATATTCAAATTCATCTCATAAATGCAAGGAATGAAAACAACATCATGTCTATAAAAAAACAATAATGTCATCATGATTCAAAGGAATATTAAATCTATTCCTTTTGGCTCCAATTGATAACTCATAATTTTTTATTAACAATTTAGCTGTTTTTTTACAACCAATACTTTAGTGTAACACTTTACCCTATTCGGATGGTTTAGTAATAATTATTATCTTGATATGATATGATATCTGTTTTAGTTTAATATATAATAATTATGTTTTCTTATTTTTTTTAAAGCCAAACATATAACTGATTGACCAAGAAATAATTTGAAATGATATAAACTAAGAGAATTTTACCTCTAAAATATTTGATGACGCAGAATTAAGAGTTTCAATCATCGCTAACATAGGTACCAAGGTTTTATTGCTCAGTACATATTCTCAAAAGGGTATTTTTTTATATAAATAAGGATATTTTCTATCAGTGGAAGATTAAATTTAAAGGATTTGATTAATTATAAGTCGTCTCGAACATACTATTGAGTAATAATTCGCTAGTTAAATTATGATTTTGTGAATTTTAATTTTTTTTTTGTGCTTTGTCGATTTATTAAATGTGTAATGATGTTAACATTTCATTAAAAAAAAGTTAATTCGTGTTAACATTGTTTTGCTTTTTTTTAATGACGTATGGGCATGTTAGAAATTCAATGGAGAGGTCAAATATGTTAATTTAAAATGTAACGGTAAAAATATATGAAAAGTTAGGTTACAAAATTTATAAAATAATAATAATAATCAGGTGATAAAAAATACAGTTTAGATACTTTATTATGAAATGCTTCATTTCAAAGTTAATTTGTTAAATTCAAGAAAGTTACATCTAATATTTGGTTTAAATAGTCTAGAATTTGAAAAGTTATATTATGCATTATATTTATTTATTTATTGATTATAACATTAATCTAGATGAATAAAACTTAATTATATATATATATATATGTATATTTATATATAAAAAGTGAAAGTGAAAGATAAAGGGTAATTTGGTAGAAGACAAAATGGAGAGTGATGGCAGACAAATGCTCTGAAGTCCACTCATCAATTTATCTGTTTTCAAGTAAGGAAATGGGAAATTAATTAGAAAAAAAGGATTTTTCTTTAAAAAGTGAAATATCTTGTAGCATTTATTTATAGGTAAAGAAAGAATAAAAATAAAAATAGGAGGCAGAGATAAAGGGGACCACTAAAATATGGGAACAGAACAGTGAAGAAATTGAGAAGCATGTTAGACCCAACTAAACCAAAAAGTTCTTATTCTTACACACAAACGCGTAAATCACTCTGCTGTGTAACTTTCAGAAAAGAACCACATTTTATTTTAAACTATTTGTCACACACTACACTACTATAAATTATATAAATTAATTGAATATTTTTATTCCATTTTTGTTTAGATAATATCTTCACTCCAACAAAATCTAATTAAAAATAATTAATTACTATAAAAACTAAATTAAAAACATTTTAAATATTAAAATTTTGATTTATAAATTAGTTTATATGGTATCTTGGTTGTTAAAATTTTGATAAATAAGTAAATATTAATTTAAAAATTATTTAACAATAATAAAAACTAATTTAGAAATCAATTTTTTTTTTAGTTTTTAAAATGGTTTTCTAATTTAGTTACTATAGCAACTAATTATTTTTTGTTTTTATAATTAATTTTTATTTCATAATTCTTTTTAGTGTTTGAGATATTTATTATTTTAAAGTTTTTTAAAAAATATCTTTAATAAAGAGTTAAAAAAATTATATATATAAATTATTATTAATCTTAAAAAATTAAGATTATATTAAATTTATCGAAACTAATATCAAAATAACAATCTAACCATACATAACTAACCATTTTTACTCGTAAATGTGAAGTTTGTATTATGTAAAAGAAGTTAAACTTGTAAAAATCCACATAAATTCCAAACCCCACAAACGTAATTAATTTGTGTAGAATATGACAGTGCAGGAATGAACCCCACAAAGTGATGTTGTAGCTTCTGGAATTTTTCAAAATATGAAATATTCTTGGTACAAAATATTACATTGCACTATTCTTCAATTTTTAGTTTAGAAAATCAAATATTTTTGTTTGAGTTAAAGTTTTATGTGCTTTAAGTCTAACTCAATCCATAAAGATAAAATTTGCACTCAGTTATATACCATAAAAAGACTAATTTAACTATGGGTTTTTACATTTGGACTGTTTCAATTATTACGAAAAGACTAATTTAACTATGGCTTTTTACATTTGGACTGTTTCAATTTTCATCAGTTCTTGTAATTTTGTTTTGACATTATAGTAATTTATATGTGGATTAAACCGTTCTTAAAAATAAAGAGTACAAAAGATAATTATAATATTTTGTTCTAACACTAATTTTGTTTGCAATTTCCATAAGGTATAAGTTTTAGCCAGCAAAGTCCAACTCCACCAACCACTCCAGGAGCCCCATTCACACAGATTGTAGGTTTTTTTGTAAAGAAATCGATCAATTCAGGTTTTGACTTATGACTCTATTTGTGTTTGTTAGCCCCACATCACCTACGAAGTCAGTGAAAGGTTTTTATTACGAAACCACTTTGAATTTTAATTTTATTTTTCTTTTCTTAATTAAGTTTCAAGTTATTGAGTATTTTCAACTGTGTTATCATTAATAAGTACATTCAATGTTAAAAATATATATATTTTTATTTGGCTTTTTATATAGTTGGATCACATGATTTATATCTTCTGTCTATCGTCTTTTTGTTTACTTGTTTTTATGTATTAAAAGAATATAATATTTTATAATTAATAAAACGATATTACCATAAATAGAAAATGATAAATAACTTTTATTAAAAGTTAGCAGCTATTAATTTTGTGCATCTGATTTTTTTTTATTGTTTATATATATAGTTATGTTTAATATTAAAAATTAAGTAAAAGATGTCAATCAAAATAGTGTAGATGTATTTGTATTTTTTTATTTTTATCATTTATATATAATTATATTTAATATTAAAAATTAAATAAAAGATGTCAACTAAATCAAATAATAAGAAAAAATAAAAATTATAATTTTCAAGAGAGATGGAGATAGAGATATTAAAAAAAAATTGCTTTAAACGTTCTCAAGTCTAATAAACTCTTTAACTTTTACTAAATTGTTTCGTTTTGACAAATTACTCCACATTTAAAATTTGTTTTTTTACAAAATGACAGTATATTAGCTTTTAAAAAAAATCTTTTTTCAATTAATTATAAGAATAATTAGTTATTTAGTAAATATTTAAAAAATAGAAAATAATTAAAATATTAAAAAAATTCCCTCCACCTCTTTTTTAATTCAAAACAGTCTCTCCATACATACCAAATAATTTTAGAAAAATAATAAAAGACGCAATGTCCATGATAATAAATGATAATACAATAAAATAAAATATTAATATAAGGATAAAATAAAATAAAAATAGAAAACATTTAAAGAGAAGATTTATATATAGATGTAGATAAATTAGATAATAAGGGATTGTTATAAAAAACATTGGAAACAACAATCAAGAATTTATTAATTATTCTGTAGATAAAATACGGAAAAATATAATGAACTCTTTATCCAATACATTTTCAATAAAACCAATAAAAATTGAAAAAATTAAATTGCAAGAACTCTATTAAAAAATATAAATTTTCTGAATATTTATTAGAAAAAAGAGTCAATTGAAAATAGTCAAATTTTTTTATGAACTTAAAACTAAATTAAACATTTTTTCAATAATTATTATTTTTTTCAATATTTTTATTAAGGAAAAATGGTTTTAATGATAATATGCTCCTGAAAGAAGAAGAATTGCTGTTCTTTTTTTTATTTATTTTTTTTATCAGCAAAAGAAGAAGAATTGCTGTTATTGGGCATGCTTATCAATCAATCAAAATAATTCTATGATGAGAACATCATCATGAGGTTTATTTTTGACAATCACTGCTTTTTTCTGTCTTTTCCGTTTTCATTCTTGACGAATCAAAACAAGTTATGATACCCCATGGCTGGTTTTGTTTTTTTTTAACAAGAGTACTACTTTTTTTAATAAAATTTTCAATTTTCAAATTTAAAAATGTACAAAATGTAAAAAAATGTAAATCTTACTATATTTAACTAAACCAAGCACCCTAACATTTATTACTTCAATGATGGATCATGTAGTACTGCCATTATCCATTACACTTCGGTTCAGAACAATTTTCTTGTATCATATGTTATGATTGCCAATAAATGTAGAAAGAGTAGGAAAGTTCAGAGTACTAAACAAACAATCCATGGAAGAAAAAGTCTATCAACAATCAATTCATGTCAAGGAAGTTAAGAGGGAGGCTTTAAAGGGAAAAGTTGTATGACTTTGATTTGGTAGAATCAGTATTTGAGTTGGGAAAGTAGGGTAGGGAGACATTAATGGTGCCATTGACATGTTGAACAGATTGTGCTGTTCGTGCAGTTTTCACTTCCAGCAAAGGCAAAACAACAAATTGAGATCACTATCAAACAGAAAGCTAGCAGAATCAACATTTGTTAACAATGTTCATAATTACTCCTTTTTCTGCCACCCAGCAGAAGAGTTTTCAATTTAAAACAAAAGGGTTCAGTGTATACAACAAAAGATGTGGATTCCCAACATCCACCACAATATATACATTGAAAAAGTGCTAAAATGTAAAGCAGACTTTATTTACAAGACTAATAGGCATTTTTTTTCTCTCACGAAGAAAATAACATGGAAAAACAGATAAATATTGAGAAACTTGTACAAGAATTTGGAGAGAATGGAGCAAAGTAACATGGAGGGAGGGGGGAAATCCATTCTGTGGACATGAATTTCTTGATCTTGAGAAAAGCCTTCATCTGCTCAGTGATAATAGGTAAATTCCAACATGAGGAGGAATTGCACTTAAAAGAGACTTGGAATGTGGTGTAGCATTCTGTAAAAACCTTTTCATTTTTCTTGTCACAGACTGTTGTACACCCAATGAATGAGCCCACTAAAACAACGACCATTTAAATGCTCTAGGAATTGAAAATGAATTTGTATTATCTTCTAACCAGCTATCAAACAATGAGTTTTGATCTGTCTTTGAAGGCATTTATAAAAGCTCTTTTTTTTAAGCAGCAGGACTAGTTCAGTGTCTGGTCAAATATCATCTCCTGTAGCATAGAGGGAAAAATATTTTACTATAGCTCAGCATAATAGATAAACAAGATAAAAAAGGCTCAGAAAGAGGGTACTTATTGTCAACAATAACCAATAATAAACATTTGAAAGGAACTGTCGGAGTTCATTTGCCAAAAAAGCACACACAAAAAATCATCTTTTCATTACATAGTTAAGTAGGAATTATGCAGAAAGCCAAACCTGATCACATATAGGACAGAAGTCACTTCTTTCCATCCAGTCAAGAATGCAAGACAAGTGAAAGTGGTGTTCACATTTTGTCAGAGTTTTTGGATTCTCAACATCATATTCTGCATTAAAATTAAAAATAATTACATCAAACAATAGTTTCCGGAGATAATCAGAAGGACTGGATACCTCAACTGAACCATGGAAAATCTGACATTTTTGAAGTTTAAAAGATGATCTTACTGACCATCAAGACAAATTGGACAGTCGTCCTCTTCTTCTGTCACTGATGCATGAAATTCTTTTGATTTTGACAGTTCTGCCTTGCTTGGAGATATAGGTGTTGAAATAGATTTAGCTTTACAGTCAGATTCTTCAAGATCTTCAGATGTAATTAATGTCTCAAAGCTAGTAGCACTAACTGTTTCTCTGCCTGATTCAGATTTTGTTGATGCTGGACCTCCCAGGACCATATCATATGGTAGAGGTGCAGGAGGGGGCTGGTATGTATCAGGGGAAGAAGTTTCCAGGTTCAAGCCTAGCAGCAATCCAGCAGTGAGTGAAGTAGTGGCACCATCATTAGATGTTAAAGACTCACGCTCTTCTAAAGTTGGTGGGCACTGAAAGCAAGGGTATTTTAGTTATCACTTCATGTGAGCATGAAAAAATGTCATCACTAAAAACACTGGAGTAGGAAACTTTATTTTTCATGAAGCACTTAGTATTGGAGAAAACACTGAAAACATTTTTCACTTTATTGCTGTTAATCTTTGTAAGAAATAAAATAAAAATACAACTGGTACAAAGTTCATAGATTATCTGGAATTAACTTGATGCATGTCTACATTTAAAGAAGTCATAATCATAACTCTTACAAGCCCCTTGATGTAAAAAGAGAACCGAAGTAGAATACAAAATATAGATGAGATGAGAAGGATCACTTAGAATCAACACATGCACTGTTTTCCATCATGAATCTATTTAATACAGAATGGTTAAAGGTTCAGAGAATGTACTAATAGTGAGATTATTACATTGATGAATATATAAACAACCATATATGCTACATGAATCACAAATAGGTAAGAGAGGTTAGAAGATTACTGACATAGTAATACACTGGTGTCCCATGCAGGTGAGTTTTCCTAGCAGAACAACAGCAACCTCCCATTTTTCAGCTGTCATTTTCTGTCAAACAATCAAACCCACCACCAACTGACACTCTCATTCTCTTCTGTTATTTTTGGGGATTGAAAAAGGATCAAAGGCCACTACACTTTATGCATCCATTCTGCTACCACAAGTAAAAAAGTGTACATGCAAACATATATCACATTAGAAACAAACTTAAATCGCATGAAATCAATGTCAACTTAAAATATGCAAAGACCACTGAGTGAAACAATCAATTACACAGCTGCAACAGCAAGTCCTTCATTTTGAGCAATAAATAACAATATCAAGTTGCTTGTAGTCTCCGTACGGATTATGTCATTACAGTACTGCTGCAAAAAGTTAAAAATGACTCACCCTAATTCATGATCACCCCAATTACATATTCCTAAATCAGCACTCAAACTTCAACAAGAGACAATCAGCACTCATTCATGAAACCAATCCACTCAATCAACTAGAACATGGCAGCAAACAAACATCAAAGTCAGATTCATCCGCCGCCACAACAAAACAGACCAAACACCCTGACCCAGAACAATACCACAAAAACCAAGAAAAGGGTTGAACAGGAAGATCCATTTGAATCAGAATCCATGGCATAAACCCTAAAGTTTGAGGTGGAAAAAGGAAGTAGCTTTCTAGTTTATAGTTTGATGGAATAAAGAAAAGTACCTTGATTGGAAGGGAGGGTGGGAAATTGGTTCCATGAAAAGTGATAGAGAGGGAGTTGGGAAATTGAGAAGTTGGATTATTGTTATGTGTGCATTCTTAGATAGGCATGGCATTAGCATCAGCATAGGTTGGTTGTTAGTACTAGTTTTGATTTGATGTTACCGTGTTGTGTTGGTGGGGTTGTCTCTCCACAGAGGACGCGCTCCACTCGTTTGTGTGTCATAAGGAGCTTTGTCGTTTGATGGGTTTGGATTTGCAAGTGTACAACTGCATCACAAAAGTCAACTCCATTACTTCATCAACAAATTTATTGCATATTAATGTGACACTCCCTTCTAAGACTCTCAGGCATGTAATACCATGTAATTTGTCCCACAGAGGTTGTAGTATTTCAAAATACTAAATGTGTATCTGTATATATACATTCATCCATAAAATTTAACTACATTTATTATATCTCTGTTACTCACTTCGAGATTCAACTTCGTGACTTGCATCCCTGTTTATCTATTTACCTAATATACAATCATGATGATTTTCAAAAGTAACAAACAAACAAAATCAACTATTATAAGTAGAAATAAGTAACAATACAATTGTTCAAGGTAACAATACAATTGTTCAAGTAAAAAAGGAAGTCTTCCATATCATTCAGTTTATCTAAAAAAGTGGTTTTTAGCCAAATTGTTATGTCTTTTTCGATAATATGTTCTTTTTATATTTTATCCGTCCTTCTTACTCTTTTATCCGATCCTGATTTTAGTTTTTTTCAATATTAAATGTTAATTTCTTATTAAGGTCAATCTTCAATATTTCAACTATTATAATAATGTAAGGAAAAAATAATGAGATTATTCTATTGAATGTTTATTATTATTTAAGATTATTTCCATGTCAACTGTATTCCTATTCGCAAAAGTCTAAAAACTACTCGGACCTGCCTATGATACCACAAGCTCCCAGTCTCAGGCCGAGGCCTTAAAGGCTAACTAATTGGAAATTTATAATACCACAAGCCCCCAACCTCAAATTGAGACTTTAAAGGCTAACTAATCAAAACAACCCATGACATTACAAGCCCCTAGTCTCAGGGCGAGACCTTAGAAGTTAACTAATCATAATTTTGTTAGTAGTAATGGATCTAGTTTGGGTTCGACATCATGTCAAGTTGAGACTTGTATGTAACCTTCAATAAACTGGATCGAGTAATGACTTGACACCATGTCAAGTTAAGACTTGTACATGGTTTTTTTTCATGTCAAGTTAAGACTTGTACGTGACCATCAATAAATTGGACTGAGTGATAGTTCGACACTACATCAAGTTAAAACTTGTGCATGATTTCTCTTCACGTCAAGTTAAGACTTGTGCGTCACCTTCAATAAACTAGACCAAGTAATAGCTCGACACCACATCAAGTTAAGACTTGTATGTGGTTTTTCTTTATGTCAAGTTAAGATTTGTACGTGCCCTTCAATAAACTGGACCAAGTAATAACACGACACCATATCAAGTTAAGACTTGTACATGATTTTTTCTCATGTCAAATTAAGACTTGTACGTGGCCTTCAATAAAATGGATCGAGTAATAGTTCGGCATCACATCAAGTTAAGGCTTGTACATGGTTTTTCCTCACGTCATGTTAAGACCTGTACATGGTCTTCAATAAACTAGACCGAGTGATAGTTTGACACCACATCAAGTTAAGACTTGTACATGATTTTTCTTCACATCAAGTTAAGACCTGTACGTGACTTTCAATAAACTGGATCGAGTAATAGCTCGACACCACATCAAGTTAAGATTTGTATATGTTTTTTCTTCACGTCAAGTTAAGACCTATGGCCTTCAATAAACTGGATCGGGTGATAGCTTGACACCACATCAAGTTAAAACGTGTACATGATTTTTATTCACGTCAAGTTAAGTCTTATATGTGGCATTTAATAAATTGGACCAAGTGATAACTCGAAACCACATGAAATTAAGACTTGTACATGGTTTTTAACACATGTTCTACCTTTCCTGAATTTGTACTAAATTCAAACATCATAACAAACTTTATTCATTTCGTAAAAACATGCCCAACTTGTAAAAACAAATAACAACATGCCCATCTCAAAAAAAACTTTATTTGATATTTACAAAAACAACAATTATTAACTAGAATAAAAGTGGAGATTAGCCTATGTAAGAAGACTAATTAAAGTTACAAGAAAAAAATAAGATTAATATAAGATAATTTAATGTATAAAGATAAAAAAAAATGTGAAATCAACCTATTTGACCAGCTCACACCTTAACATCAAGGAATATAGGAATATTTGATTGATTCGAAGTTAAAAACAATTAAACCCTAAACATATATAATATTAATTTTAATATATCCTATCAAATAAACTTAAACTACATGTAGATAAATATATCTTAACAAGAAACATAAACATCCTAATTTAAGAAAATTTCAACTCAGATTAATTAAAAAAAAATTGGGTGATTCATAAGTATGCTAATCTAAGAAAATTTAAATTAATTAAAACTTTTTGGTTGATTTGGAAATTTCTGGTTGTCAATCACTCCCAATTGGATAATGCTTTAAAACATGAGGGGTTGTTATTAAAATAGTAAAGAAAACATAAAAGAAACAATGAAACACAACGAAGAAAATAGTGCATAATAAACTAAAATTGAAACAGAGATTAGTCAAATTTTCTATATTTAGTATATGGTTAAACAATATGTTTCCCTTCCTACTACTCACAAACGGGATATGATTTTACTGAAAATGTCAATTGCACATATGATAAACACATGATAGTTATTTTCATTATGTTTCATTACAAGCCTTACAAAAACAAGATGTTAAAAATCTATAAGAAAAAGAGTACATGACTTAAACACGAAGGTTTGCGATACTTCACATCCAAGATTTGATATATTGTCTCTCCTTTTTTTTTGTCATCGTCCTTCCTATCACTTGCATTTCTAAAAATGGCACAAGATTGATTTACCTGCCCCACGATGAACGCAAAAAAGGATGTCTCCAACTAGAACATTCAGTTTAGCTAGAAACATTGGTTTCCAACGGAGTTGTTCTGCCTTTTTCCAACATATGTGTCATTTTTATGTTTTACTTGTTCTCTCTAAATGTTAATTTCCAGTTTAAGGTCAAATTTCGTTATTTCAGCTGTTATTAATAGTATGAGGAGAAAATAATGGAATTGTTATATTGAATATTTATTATTATTTAAGATTATTTACATATCGTCTTTATTCCTATTTGCAAAAGTCTAAAAAAATACTCAAACCTTACTTATGATACCACAAGTCCTCCAACCTCAAGTCAAGATCTTAGAGACTAACTAATCAGAACTAACATAGGATACCACAACAACATTTTACACAAACAACTCAGTACATTTTAACTTATTTTAATACTTATATCAATATCCATCAAATTTATATTCTACCATTTTCATGCATCATAGATCTACATTACATTATATACAAAGAAAATAGACATAATTTAAAACTTTAATTTACAATAGAATTGTAAAATTAAATATCAAGATAAGTTTATTAGAACTTATGTCTATAATCTTACATATGTTTTGTTATAAAAAAAATTGCTTCAATTTTTTATAGTATAATATTAATCTACTTTGTTTAGACTGTTAATAAAAAATGAGAAAATACATGTTAAATGTAGGAATTTACATTTAGTACCCAATCATAAATTAGTTAACAAATCATCTTAAGTATATAATTTTCCTTTAATTCATATCACATGCATATATCTATTATAATCATTCCAAGTAACACAAAGTAAAAATTCTATTATAACATCATATTATTATCACATTAAATATTTGAAATACCAATAGCCTAGACATCTAAAAATACAATTTAAAAATACAATTTACTTCGATAACTTGCAAAAGGAAATATTAATGTATCATTAGAACCTCGTTACTGAAGTTGTTCATTGTTCATTGTTGTTTGAGTAAGAGTTGATATAACTTGAGCACATTGCCAATGCTTAAGCAATAAATTTAGAGAAAACACACACAAAAATATTGGGTTCCTTCTTCCCCAACCTAAAACATGTAAAATCTTAGAAAAACAAGACCCAAGACTCATCCAAAACCCTTAAGTGATTAGTTATCATTTGAATTATAAGCTTCCATAGAGAAGGAGATAATCACTACCTTTCTTTTGCTCAAGTTGTTGTTAGTCTTACCTTGATTGATGAAAGTTGTTACTCAAACAATAGTCCTATGTACTTAAGGTTTAAGCTCTCGATTGAATGTCATTTGAGTGACAACTTGATCCTCAATCACATTTATGTATAAAGCCTAAACTCACCCATATGATTTGATCACCTTCATGTTCAAATTATTTACCACTTTAGTTTTCTCCACTAAAGCATAAAAGTCCCAAATAGCTATTAAGATCACTACTTCCTTAATTTCATCTTTCAACTCATTCTCAAATTTCCAACCTCTATTATTGATGGGAAAAAACACACGCGGAAGCAACACATACAATCACGAATCAATTGCAAAAAATAAACAATACGAGATTTAATGTGGTTCGGTCGCCAATCTGCAACTTACGTCCACGGGCAACTAATTAGGTTTTCATTCTGTTTGTTACAATTTTATTACAAGCACAAAAATCTCTTAAATAGAGATTATAGAGGGGACACAATAATTAAGTTCATTACTAAAACATGGTGTCTAGTCAGCTCAATCCAATTGGTCCTGGCTTCACACTCAACAATCTCTCACTTGAAGCCACGGAACAATGTCCACTTGCGCTTCAACTATGTACATGTACTTCTGTAATTTGTCAACGGAACTCAATGTTCCACCTCTAGTTGTCATCAGCCTTCTTAATCATTTTGAAGGCTTCGTTGACACTCCCCTGAGTTTCAACATGTTCTTCATGACTGAAACTGCCACTGACCCGTTCTCTGTTCCTACCGGCTTCCACTTACACGAATTTTCGGATCCTGGAATAGCCTGAGAACAAACATACTCCATACCCAACAAGAAATTTTCTGGAGATGTTTCAACAGCTGGAATACTGGTTCTCCTAATCCACTATCATCTAGGAACCTTAGCTGAAGCACGACCCATGCTCCCACTACCATAAGTACCTCTGACTAGTCTACCTAAACCTTTCCATGCTCGTTCATCCTGAATCTGACATGTGGCTCTGAGTTTCTCTCTTGTAAAGACAACCCTCTTCTACACACGAGATTCCGTGAACCGGACTTTGTTTATCTTCCGAACTGGGACAATCACTCCCTTAGACGGTAATCTGACCATATACAGCGAATCTCTCTTTCTTCTGAGGGCCATGACAAGATTTCACTTGACAACCTTCCATTGCTGATTTCCGAACTTCATATCATGTCCCTGTTCGTCCAACTGCCTAACATAAATCAAACTTTTCGTTAAGCTTGGAACAACTCTGACATCCTTCAAAGTCCAAAAATCGACTGACGACTTCAACAATATGTCACCCATGCCCGTAACATCAAGAGTTTTGTTGTACGCTAGTCTTACCTTTCCAAAGTCCCCAATAACTAGATTCTGCAATGCTTCACTGTTGTGGGTAGTATGAAATGAAGCACCAGAATCCATGACCCAGGAATCCACACTACTATCCGCACAACAAACTAAAAGGTCCTCGTCCGCAAAGTCTTCTGCAATGTTGACTTGTTTATCATTTGGGCATTGATTCCTGAAATGTCTCACCTCCTTGCAGTTCCAACATGTTACACTTGAGCAAATCTTGAGTGTTTGACTGACTCCTTCTTCTGATCTTGTTCCCACTACCTCTGATATTTCTCTAACCTCTGATGACATTTAGCAATTCACTAGATAATTCCCCATAACTCCTTCTTCTGACGTTCTTGCCAATAATGAGATCACGAATCTTCTCAAAAGTAAATTCATCGGGTCCCGCTAAACTGGTAAGTGTTGTAACCATTCCGAACCAACTGTCAGGTAATGTCGATATCAGTAGTAAAGCCTGAACTTCATCATCGAACTTAATGCCCACTAACGTAAATCTGGCTAAGATCGAATTCATTTTATTGATGTGCTCAGTAACTGAACTAGCAAATCCTCAATTTGCATTTTCCACCAACTGAAATTTGTACCATCGAATTTTTCAATTCGGAACTTTCCGTCTTCTGCCATCTCAAACGACTAGTCGAGATACTTGGTACAACTAGTTTAAGATCTTGACAATTTTTATTTTTTTTTAAATCAAGAACACAAAAATTGCACCACCCAAAATCACTCACCAACAGACCTGGTCGCAATCTCCACTGCACCGGCACTCCGCCGCACTAGATCGCAATTGTCAGGACGTTCACCGTACTGGCGCGCTCCGCACCACCACTGTCGTCGCACTGCACTTCGTGCTGTCTCAAACCAGCACACTTGCAGAACGCACACACAACCCTAAATTTGGAACGCCGTTGCCACCCCTACAAAACCCTAGCTTTGGGACGCCGTTGCCGCCCCTGCAAAACCCTAGCTTTGACATGTCATTGTCTTCCCTGCAAAACCCTAGCATTGGGACGTTGTTGTCGCCCCTGCGAAACCCTAACTTTGGGATGCTACTGTAGCCGTAATTTTCATGTCTTGTTGATTAATTTTTGTTGATCGGATATCTAATGTGTAAACGAACCAAGCTCTGATGCCACTTGATGGGAAAAAACGCACGTGGAAGTAACACACACAATCATGAATCAACTGCAAAAAATAAACAACACAGGATTTAACGTGGTTCGGTCGCCAATCTACAACCTACGTCCACGAGCAACTAATTAGGTTTTCATTCTATTTGTTACAATTTGTTACCAGCACCAAGATCTCTTAAATAGAGATTATAGAAGGGACACAATAATTAAGTCCACTCACTAAAACATGGTGTCTAGTAAGCCCAGTCCAATTGGTCTTACCTTCACACTCAACAATTATCATGAATATAAAATATGATTATATATCTAAATCTGAGTTGCACATTCCAAAACAAATAGGTTGTACTTTGGTTTTTGTATGAAGATGGGATAATTTTTCCTCTTTATTACATAAATGGAGTCGATTTCAAAAAAATTACGAGTATTAGGAAGTTGTGTCAGACACAACTTTAGTTTTGGATATGAAGTTTGATTATATTTTTTTTTTTAGTTAAGTAAACTGGTGTCACTTTAATACGACTTCTTTTAAATTTTATTCTTCATACATGTATTGAAAAATATTTTATGTATTAGTAATATTTAATTAATTATTTCAATATAGTTTTAAATTTATTAATATAAACATATAATATTAGTTTATGTAAATAGTAGTAATATTTAATTAAAACTAAAATTAATATATTAATATTTTTTAACAAATATACAAATAGAAAAATTTTACTTATCAAATAACCACATCAAAATATTATATTACTTACGATATTTGTAATCAATTTTTAATTAAATTCGTGTCACCTTGACACAATTTTATACTAAACAAATTCATATTCAAAGTCGTGGTAGATTGACACGACTTCCTTTTCAAAACTAAAGTCATGCCTAAGTGACATGACTCCACTTTGACATGGGTATAAATCGTGTCACATTGAAGTCGTGCTAACATGATACGACTTTTTATTTTCTTGTAAATTTTTCAAAATCGATCCCATTTTGATAATAAAAGGAAAAATTTGTCCATCTTCGTACAAAAGCCGTTTACTTTACACTTACAAAAACCTCTAATTAACTATCAAGATTATATATACTAATTTAGAAACTATTTATTAATAATAGAAATTATTTTAGATGCAAAAAAATTTGTTAGTCTATAAAATAATATATAATTTAGTCAATATAATAACTAATTAATTTTTATTTGATAATTTTCTTGTAGTGTAAATTGTTGAATTTTTATTTATAAAGATCTTTAATTTTTGTATTGCTGTATTTTAATTTTTAATTAAACTTTAGTTAGTATTCTATTTTTAAATAAGATTAAAAAAAATTAGTGATATTTACATACTATTTTATTATGATTAAAATCGTATAAATTTAATTTTTTTATAAATTTGTCTAGATTATTATTTACTACAATATAACAATTAATAAATAGATACACTTTTGTAAGGGCTCATGTATACATATTTTTATGGTTTTACTCTTAAAATCTATAAGAATTAATAAAGATAATACACTTCCCTAATTGGGTAAATTCCCTATCTAGTACCATTTACATTTTTATTTCCCCATCTAGCACCCTTTTGTTTTTATTTCCCTATCTAACACCCTTTTGTTTTTATTTCCCTATCTAGCACCTTTTTATTTTTTATTTCCCTATCTAGCACCTTTTTATTTTTTATTTCCCTATCTAGCACTATTTCAAAAATAAATTAAAAAATAAAAATTAATTTTTTTTGATAATTTTAATTTTGAATGCATTAAAAAATAAATATTTTTAATATTTAAAATAGTTAGAAATGTAATTAATGAATAAAGAAATGAGTTTTTACAAAATAAAAATAAAAAGTAATAAATTTAAAATGTTTAGCTTAAAATTATTTTTTTAAGAATAAAGAAAATAAAAAGTTAAACCCTACAATAACATAAAAGTCGAATCTATAAATATAAATTAATATTTAATTTTATTATTATTGATGATGTAATCATGTTAATTTCAAGTAAAAAAATACAGGACATAGTTATAAAAAAATCAAAGTCAATTAGTATTAATTAATAGTGGACACACAAATAATATTGAAGTGTCTACCTTAAATGCAAAATCCTAAAAAATAACTAATGCAAATGTTACACTTAATGCTTAAAAATGAGAAGAAAAAAATGCAAAAATAAATAAGTCTAAAAAATAAAAACAGCAACAATAAAATTAAAAACAAAAAACAGAAAATAAAATTATAACTAAAAACATAAAAGATATAAAATAAAGGCAAAACAAAATAAGATAAAGATAAAATATATAAAAAAAATCCAAATAAGATAAATATAAGAGATATAAGACGATATTAAATAAGTATATGTTGATCATAAAAAGGAAAATAAATGAAAGATGATCATTCATTTAATATTTTCTTCAATGATACAATAAATAGTTTGTGCGAAATGAAACATAACTAATGACGAGAAGTGCACAATTCAGTAATGTTGGGACACGTTCTTTACGTGTGTCCTGATGTTTGACAATATGAACATTTTTTTTGTTCAATCATGTTGTTCTCTTATGTCCATGTCAGTCTTTATTCAACTTGGTTTTTTTATAATTATGTCCTATATTTTTTACTTGAAATTAACATGATTACATCATCAATAATAATAAAAATAAATACTAATTTATATTTATAGATTCAACTTTTATGTTGTTGTAGAGTTTAATTTTTTATTTTCTTTATTCTTAAAAAAATAATTTTTAAACTAAACATTTTATATTTATTACTTTTTTATTTTTATTTTGTAAAAACTCATTTCTTTATTCATTAATTATATTTCTAACTAATTTAAACATTAACAATATTTATTTTTTAATGCATTCAAAATTAAAATTATCAATTTTTTAAAAATTTATTATTTATTTATTTATTTTTTGAAATGGTGCTAGATAGGAAAATAAAAAATAAAAGGGTGTTAGATAGAGAAATAAAAATAAAAGGGTGCTAGATAGGAAAATAAAAACAAAAGAGTGATAGATGGAGAAATAAAAATATAAATGGTGCTAGATAGAGAATTTACCCTCCCTAATTACTTTATTTTGTGCATATAGATTTTTTTTTCTATTTTATCTTTAAAACTGTGATAATTGTTTGTACTTATTAAAATATAAAAAAATAACAATAATGATTATTAATAATAATTTAACGGTTTTTACAAATAATTAATAAAATTAAACTCTCATTTTATTTAGCAATATGTATACATATTTGTTTAAAAAAATAAAAATTAGACAAAAAAAGATAAATAGTTATTATATATTATTATAATTTTTACTTTTTATACTTTAGTAATTATTTTTTATTGCAATAATAGTTATATAATTTTTTAATTATGTTTAATGTATTTTATGATCATAAAAATGTGTGCATATACACGTTTTCCTATGTAACGGTTGAACGCATCTTTATCTCACCAGCAATCACTTTGAAAGAAAGACTAAAAATGTTGTAAGAGTATTTCTGTCATGTTTGACTCCAAACTCCAAATTTGGATAAAATGAAACAAAATCATGAGCCAAATCTCTGACATGACAATTCTTAGTGCAACTGTGTTTAGCCTCTCATCTCATGCTTTGCAAATTCCATTTCAAAAAGCAGCTTTGTTTCCCACCAACTGTTTATTCATTTGCCACTCAATGCACCCATTCATGGACACGCAGAGCTTCTATTCCATTTCCTGATAAAACCAACTTCTGGGACCCTCGCACTGCTCATTTATTTTGTGCCAATGCCCTCAAAGTCTCCGCCAAATGGGCCCTTTTTCCTGAAGGAAAACAGTTGCATGCCCATTTGATAAAGTTTGGATTTTGCCATGTTCTGTCCCTGCAAAATCAGATTTTGAGTGTTTATCTTAAGTGTAAGGAAACTAAAGATGCACAGAAACTGTTTGAGGAATTGCCTGTGAGAAATGTGGTCTCGTGGAACATTCTAATTCGGGGCTTCCTTGGATGTGGCAGTGCAATTGAAAATGAATCGAATTTACAGCTCTGTTTTTCTTATTTTAAAAGGATGCTGTTGGAAATGGTGGTTCCGGACGGTACAACTTTGAATGGTCTCATTGGTGTTTGTGCAAAGTTTCATGATATTGACGTGGGTTTCCAGTTGCATTGTTTTGCAGTGAAACTGAGACTTGATTTGGATTGTTTTGTTGGAAGTGTTCTTGTTGATTTATATGCTAAATGTGGCATGGTTAAGAATGCAAAGATGGTTTTTCATGTTGTTCCTCAAAGAGATTTGGTTATGTGGAATGTGATGATTTCTTGCTATGCCTTGAATCGTTCACCGGAAGAGGCTCTGAGAATGTTCAACTTGATGCGATCAGATGGTGCAAATGGAGACGAGTTCACTTTCAGCAGTTTGCTTAGTGTGTGTGATACTTTGGACTATTATGATTTTGGAAGGAAGCTTCATAGTCATATTCTGAAACAGTCATTTGATTCAGATGTGTTAGTAGCTAGTGCATTGATTAACATGTATGCGAAAAATGAAAATATAAGTGACGCACACAAACTGTTTGATAGGATGGTGATTAGAAATGTTGTGGCTTGGAACACCATTATCGTTGGGTCTGGGAATTGTGGAGAAGGGAATGAGGTTATGAAGCTTCTCAGAGAGATGCTTCACGAAGGGTTCCCCCCTGATGACCTAACTATTTCCAGCACTATTAGTTCATGTGGCTATGCTTGTGCCATTACTGAAACAATGATAGTTCATGCTTTTGCAGTTAAATCATCATTTCAAGAATTTGTATCTGTTGCTAATTCTCTGATTAGTGCGTACTCCAAGTGTGGTAGCATAACTAATGCATGTAAATGCTTCAGATTAACTTCAGAACCTGATATTATTACGTGGACTTCATTGATAAACGCATTTGCGTTCTATGGTCTTGCCAAAGAAGCAACTGAAACATTTGAGAAGATGGTATCTTGTGGAGTAATTCCAGATCGAATTTCTTTTCTTGGTGTTCTCTCAGCTTGTTCCCATTCTGGGCTTGTGGCTAAGGGACTTCACTACTTTAACTTGATGACCAGTATGTATCAGATTGTTCCTGAATCAGGGCATTATACCTGCCTTGTTGACCTTCTTGGAAGATATGGTCTTATAAATGAGGCTTTTGAATTCTTAAGGTCACTGCCAATGGAAGCTGAATCAAATACATTAGGAGCATTTATTGGATCCTGCAATGTTCATGGAAATATAGAACTGGCTAAATGGGCTGCAGAAAAGCTCTTCATCATAGAACCAGAGAAGAGTGTAAACTATGCAGTCATGTCTAACATTTATGCTTCCCATAGACATTGGTGTGATGTAGAAAGAGTTCGTGGAATGATGGGGAACAAGGGTGATGCAAGAGTCCCTGGTTGCAGCTGGATAGAAATTGGTAATCAAGTTCATTCGTTTGTATCCAATGACAAGACACACCCTAAAGCTTTAGAAATGTATGCTACATTGAAAATGCTACTTTGGCCAATGAAGGAAAAATATGGTATGAATTTGTGAAGGATACATCAGTCTATGATCTACATAATGTGTACTTGGATTGTGATCTAATTGATGACGTTTTAATTTACAAAAATATAAGTCTAATATGATAACTTATGACAATTTGAACTTACCATTTCAAGTTCTAACATTCTGTAATAACTTGAAACTTAGTGTTCGTCAGGTTTGAATGCGTTATCGAATAAAATAATGATGCAGTCAACCACCAATATCTGCATAAAGTTTATATCTTTTGAAATTTCTTCATTCTGCTTGAAAAGAAAAATCTTCTGTCAAATTTTTATCATTTTAAAGTTTTCCTTACATTTGAAATCTAAGCATTTTGCATCAAAATCACTTTCTTCTCCCTGTAGTTTCCTATTAATGTCTTTGTAAAATTCAAATTTGCTTGCCATTGACTGTTTTTTAACACAAAGTCGCTTATAAAATTTAATTCTTAAGAAAAATATGAATTTAGGAGAAAAATTTAATACTATTTTGAATAAAATATAACTATTGACGTATATTCTTTTCAATATAATAAAAAAATATTTTAATACAAAAGTTTTATTTAGGTTAATATTTTTCTACTTTATTAAAGATTCAATTAATGTAACGTGAAAAGACTTTACTAAATTCCATTATAATGAAAATTAATCTTAATTGTCAAAATCAAACAGTCAATATACAAAACAAATGAATAAAGTAGTAAGTGTGTTACTAATAGAGAAAGAATAAAAATCCTCTTTAACCAAAACACTTTTAAGATTACTGATAAAAAAACATTTTTAACATTTGTATCTATTTTGTATTCATCTTAAAGAGTGTATTTGTATTTTATTTGTGTGTAATCTAGTTCAAGTGAACATTCAAAAGAGAGTTTTCATCAACAATGGATATCTATTTTTCTTCAACTTAAAAAATGACAAAATTAAAAAAAAAAAATAACTAGATTATAATAATAACATGATGTACAAATCAATTTTGAAAGAAAGATTTTTCTTGATCCTAACGTACTTCTTTTAGTCAAATCTTTAAGAAAAAAATATCAAAAACTTGGTTTAAATTTCAAAGATTATGATTCAACCTTTTTTTAGTTTCTCTATGATCCTCTTCAATATGTTTTGGAATTTTATTTTAAAGTATAAATTATAATGTTACTTTTTCTAAACTTTTTAAAGTATTGATTTTTATTTTGTTATAAACCATAATGTAACATTTTAGGAACTTCTATATGTATTGTTCTTGTTTTTGTTTTTTAAATGGTCTTTACTTTGTTATTTTTTTAGCACAATAACTTATAAATTATCAACATATTACGTCAAAAAGGTATAATTCATATATACTTTTCTAATGAACTCCATTAAATACGAAATTATCAATTATAAAACGTTGATATTTAAATTCATGAACATTCCTTTTAAAAAAATAGAATGCTGTGGTGAAAATATTTTTTCTCTATAAGCATTATATTCATCGCATGTACAGATAAAATAAAAATCAATTCATTGAATGCTTATTGTGATGTGATGAACAATTATTTTCCAAAACAGGAAAAGAACTTGTGGGCCTCTACGTTTAATTCATGGCCCATAAAGAACTAAGTTAGGTCCAAAAAGGACGTTTCTTCATCCAATTTCATAGTTTTTCTGTCATTGAAAAAATCATTTAATTTAAAAACAATAATTCAAATTATAAAATTTGGAGGATATTTTAAAATTTAAAAAATCCTTTCAAATTCTATAACTCGGTATTTTATTAAGAAATATATCTTGAATTGTAGACTTTATAGATTATATTTTCTAAATCCAAAAATATCTTCTAAACTCTATAATACCACATATACTTCTTAAAGAAATACATTTTTTGTAAAATTTAAAATTTATTTTAAAAAAAAAATATATTTCAAATTATAAAATTTAAAAGGTATTTTAGATTTTATATTCTAAAACGATTTTTTTTTTCACCGAAAGGAAAGGGATGTAAAGTTACTTTATTTTTTTTTTCATTATGGATATAATGGTTATAATGATAGTTAAATTTAATTAATCTGACTGAAACATAAAATAATATAGATTAGGTTATTCTAAATTGACAACTTAAGTCTAATAACATGCTTTGAAAATGGATTGAGTTGAAGTTTGTAACCACGACAAAATTGTAATCACATTCGAAATTAATTTGAAATTGGAATGTCTACATTGTCAGAAGTCAACAACCAACACCGACCAAGAAAATTAGATGTTAACCACCTTCAATGAAATTATAGTAATTTGTTTATTGTTTTCGAAATTTAATGGACCATTTCATTGATATTTAGTAATCAAAATTAATTAAACTATTTTTCATAATAAAAACTTAAATTTATTTTAAAAAGTTTTACTTTTTGTCAACTCGACTCAGTTAAGAATGTTATTAAAAAAGCCTTTAATTTAGATATCATTAACTTGATTTTAGTTAAGATATTTTTTATCTAAACGTGATTTGTTTGGTCTTAAACTAAAATATATTTAATCTGATATTCCTCTACTCGTTTTAACTCAGTTAAAACATTTTTTATGGAATGAAGTGTAAATTGAGTGTATTGTTAACTCAATATTACCTTATACTTAGTTTACTTAGTTTTTTGTTTTACTGATATATCACTGACCCAACTTTAATTATTATTATGACATTAGTTAGGACATTATAACACATTCTTAATTAAAAAATCTTTTAGTTAATCTCAATCTAAATATTTAAAGTTAGACTTCTATAAAAGAATTTTTTACTCAATTCTAGTTTGACTTTTTTTTTACCTCAATCTTAATTAAGACATTTTTATAACCTCAGATCAACCATCTTTCAACTTGTTTTGAATGGGATATTTTTTCCTTAGACTCAATTAAACAACTTTTTTAATAACTTTAATAAGAATATTTTAAAATTAACTTACATAACAATATCGTCACTTTGTGGGTGAATCGGTAATTTATTAAAAAGAAAATTATCAGTAGATAGATTCTTATTAAGGGATCAAGATGGAGTTTTTGAAATAAATTCAAATACATTAAATAAACTGTTTTTTTTATCAAACAAAGCTGTGTGAGAGAGAGAGTGTTTGTGATATAGCCTCATGTATTTCGATTGAATTTTATTTGGAAGATTAAATCTAAAAATATAACCAATAAATAATATTTCAATAATAATCAAAATATATGTTATTCTTATTGAGATGAGATGTGTAGATATATGATAAGAATTTTTGAGTTGTTCTAAAGAGTGATAGTTCATTCAGAAAAGATTCTTCAATAATGTTAAAATAAGTAAGAATACAAATCAATAATGTTAAAGTAAGTGTTATGAAAGAGTGGACTTAAAGTAAGTAAGAATACAAATCAGATTTTGTGTATAAATTAATAGACAATAAGATATGTCTACTTTTCAAGATGATTGAAATATTTATAAATTTATGAATTTAAGTAAATGCTCAAATAAAATAGCAACTTTATCGAACACAATGTAATATGGATAATATTATCGAATTATAAAATAAATTGACCTAACTATTTTAGCAGTTTTAATTCATTAGTTTCATCTCCAACTTTTAAATATTTATGAAGAAAAGGAAATAATAGTTTTTGGTGCGAATTCTTAATAATAATATCCAAAAGATTATACCAATTTTTTTTGTTTATGAAGATTTGTGAATTTTAATAGAAGGCAATTGTTAGGAAATTGTGCATGCTCACTTTTCAATTCTTAACTAACACATTATTTTATTTTAAATTGCGTGTAGTTCAGTACCAGTTACGTACAACGTTGTAACTAATAATAATAAATAATCAACGCCCATGTAATGATATAACTATAAAACCCCATATTCCGCATTGACCAATGCAACACGCCATAAAATCCCTTTTCCTCGACGGCATCGTTTAATTGGATACAATTTATTTTTAAAGATGACCTAATAACGCTATAAAAAATTAATTATAATTTACGAAGTACAATAAGTTACTTACTTATTCTTATACGGAATACCGGATTTTTTCTATCGAAACTTCAGGTTTCAGTCTTCTCAATTCTTCGATTTCTCAGTTTTTTTTCTCTCGGTATTTTAAAGTTAGATATGTAAAAACACTCATTTTTAAGTTAACAATAAATGGATGTAGATTATTAATATTATAGTTATAAAATTATCTTTTAATATGATTCATTGGATCAATAATTAGTATGTCAAAAAGACTATTCTTAGATAATTGAAACATAAGAACAATAATCAAATAGCTGGAATATGTTTATTTCAAGTTCATATTGTGTAATGGAATATTCAAACATCACAATAAAATTAAAATAAAAAAATGAGTAATTCTTATTTTATGCAGTCATATGCATGATAATTATCATGTGTGAGGAAACTTAACAATTCAGAAACAAAGGGAAAAACAAGGACAGAAAAAAAACCAGAAGGAAGAATGAGACTCACGGTTTGCCTGCCTTCAAACAATTCATTCAATAATTCATCGACTATGGGCATAGGAAACGAATCCTTGATGGTGACTGCATTAAGGGCTCGATAATCCGTACAAAAGCGCCATGTATCATCTTTCTTTTTCACTAGTAAGTAGCATTGGCAAAGAGAAGGGACTAGAGCTAGGTCGAATGATACCTTCGACCAACATCTCACTGACTAATCGTTCAATCTTTGTCTTCTGACTATGAGGATAACGATAGGGGTGCACTCTCATTGGTATCGTATTTGGTAGTAAAAGAATGCTATGATCGTGTGTACTAGAAGGAGGTAATCCATGAGGTTGCTGGAAAATGTCCTTGTATTTATGCAACAACACCTTGATGTCAGGGTCTAATGTGGAAGGTAAATTGCACAAAGATGAATCTGAGTCCTCAAGAGAACTAAGTTGTAACGTGAATAGTTCTGCAATTGCATTAGTAACCTGTAAGCATTTGAATTAATGAATTGAGCTAGACTAGCTTGGATGCTAGTGTCTCCTTGTAATGTAATTACAACGCCATTCATATAAAATGTAATGAAGATTATAGTTAACCAAGTGTGTGTTTAAAGTAGCTGGTCATTGAGTGTCCAAAACCAATTCTGCAAACGCAATTAGAAGTAAATTGGCTAAAACTTGTAAACAATTACATTGAATATGAATGAGAATGTTATGAACTTGACCTTCACATGCAAACTATTCCTATTCCCAACTACCACTTTAAATGGAGGTGTTGTATGAACCTGTAACTTGAGAAATTTTACAAGTCTAGGTTGGATGAAATTATCAGAGCTCTCCCCATCCAAAAGAATTTGGGTTTCTCTCCCATTAATAGACCCTGTAAGATGGATTGTGCATTTGGTTGATGTGCCCTTCAAAGCATGGTACAATAGATGATGATCAAAGCTTTCATCTGGTGGAGTGACTGGGGCTAATTAATGGTGGTCTAAATAAGCAATAAGGTCGTCCACCTCTTCCGTCATTTGCATTATGAAATAGTGTTTATTGGGGCACTTATGAGTTGGGGAATATTTTTCATCACAAGTAAAACACAAGTCCTTTTCTCTATGAAATTGTATATCAGCTGGTGATAATTTCTTAAGGTGAATGGGTTTCAGCGGTTAGGCAAAAGAGGAGTAGAGGGAGGTATGAACAATTTCTCTTGACTTTGGGCTTGTGGGGATATAAGGTGATGGGATGATTTCGGGGGCAAGTATAGGTAACGTGGGCGAGATGATGGAAAAATTGGAACAATTTTTTCCTCAAACAATTTAGGGATTGAGGTATTTGTGTAATAACTTCTTTTCGCAGTTGCGAAATTAAGCCTCCCACAAAACAATCCATGAGCACTGAATCATCCATATCAACAACTTGATTAGTAAGCTCAATGAAAGTATCATAGTATACACTCACAAAATTATTTTGAGTAAATTTAAGTAAATCAACTCGTGGGTTGTCAAACTGTGAGGGGTCAAATTGAATGCGAATCGCAGAGGCTAATAAAAACCAGTTTGGAATCTGATTGGACCGTTCCAACATTTGAAACCATGCAAGCTCCTTACCATCAAATTATAATAGAGACATTTTGATCGTCGGGAATGGAATATACTCGAAAGAAACACTCAACCTTGTATAACCATTGCATTGCATGAACGGTGGAAAATTTAGGAATATCTACGGTCATGTGTGGGTGGGGTTGCAACACCGAAAATATCTAACGAGAAGCAGCGGTGGTTTGTGAGTTCGACCCATCGGGACAGATTGAATGAGAAGTGGTTGCCTCGTCTCGTTGATGTAACAGGGATAAAATAGAGTTCAATATTTTTTTCACAAATCTATCATTGTGGTCCTGAAGAAGCATTTGCATTACCTCAAAAGTTTGATCAACTTTGAGAAACTGCGTAGTATGGCTAGTGAAATCCTCTACATGCTTAACATCTGCTTGGATGTCCTTTATTTGTGTGTTTTTCGCCATGATGGGTCGATGAAACAGTTCAAAACAATAATCAAATAGCCGGAATGTGTTTATTTCAATAAACTACAAGTCCACACTGTGTAATGGAATATTCAAACGTCACAACAGAATTAAAGAAAAAAATGAGTAATTCCTATTCTACGCAGCCACATGCATGATGGTTTCCAGTGGCTCAATCTCTTGTGAGGAAACTTAACAATTCAGAACCAGAGAATGGAAAAACAAGGGCAGAAAAATAACCAGAAGGAAGAATGAGACTCACGTTTTGTCTGCCTTCTCTCTTACCCTCCACGCCTCATATTTACGTAATCCCTTTTTCATTTGGACTTTAACCGTTTCTTTATGATTCTCCTCAATTCATCCACACTTTAAAAATTTGTTACGTCCTCTTGGTCCACGTGTCCCTGATGACGTGTATTGTCTCTTTAAAATATTCTGGCATTGTCTCACTAGTACATTATTTATTTTTATTATAATAACTTTAAAAGTTATGTTAATTATAACTTTTAATTAATTAATAGTATAGATTTTTTTTGTTAATAGTATAGCAAACTAAATTCAAAAACCAATACTTAAAATATAATCAAGGAGTTTTCAAGAAAATCTATTTTTTGTGCGTGACATGAATGATAAAGTGTTTTCATTTTTATTTGTTTGAATGAAGATTAGAAGTTTCATTATATATATAATTTTGTTTGTAATGAAAACGTACGAGTTGCGTAGAAAGTTTTCTAGAAGATATTTTCCTACTTATTAGCTTTCTCAATTGTAAAATTAATAATAATTTATAGAATAAAGATGACGTCAACAATTTTAAAGGAGCTATTTTTTCTTCTTATTAAAAGTTTTTTAATGGATAATTACCTCCAACCATTATATAAAAAAACAATTTTTTAAAACTATTATTAAAATAAGTTATTATTTTCTCTAATTTAACATGTTATTTCTTTTTCAATGTCTTATCCAAAAAGTGTGATAAAAAGTTGGCTGATATACCCTGTTTGGAAAGTACCTCATTAGAACCTTGTGATAAAGTTATTACCTTTCTAAGTCAATGCAAAAAAAAAAAAAGTGTTTCTTTCTGCCAGCCACTTGTTTAAACGCCTCAAACATTCTTATCCTCTTCAGGTTACAATCATTGAGGACTTTTCAAAATTACTTTCAGAATCACTTCCACATTCAAATTTTCTGTCATTCAATATTCACACTACTGTACCATGAAAACGCACTTGTCCTTAGAAGACCAACAATTTAACTATATCATAATTGGTACATTATATGATGCCCTAATTATTATAAGCTATGTTATTTTATATTTTTCATAAATAAAAATATATATAATTATTTTTTTATGTAATTTATTTTTATACAAAAATAAAATAATTAAATATATTATTTCATTGTACATTATATTTAAGTTACGGGTTAATAAAAAACTTAAGTTTGATTATTGAATCAAACATTTGATATTAATAGCTTAGTTATATCTAAAATATATGATATTTGAAGAGTGATTTTGTTGGTTGTTATAAATTGTGAATGAATTTCATCTTCAAAGTGTGGTAGTAAAATAACATTTTTAAGAGAATGTTTATAAGTTGAAAATTCTGCACTAGATTACAAAAAAAAGATAAATAATTTTTGAAATTATTTTATATCATATTATAATTATAAACTAATCTCTTTGTTTTACTATAATATATACAGTATATATATTTTAAAATTAATTTATTTCAGTAAAAAATATTTCTCTATTTATATAATTATAATTTAGGACATGATTCTGATAAAAAACCCACCGAAAAGGAAGACTTAGCTTAGGTAGCTTGGTTTTCCCGGCGCATAATAGCATCACCCACTCTTTAGAATCACCAGACAAATTTGCAAAGTCTTCGTTTTTCTTACTTCACTTCGGTTGACTCTCTCTCTCTCTCTCTCTTACCAGCCCGCCATTTTTTTCTCTCTCTCCAAAGCTTAAATGACTTCTCCATATACACCTCGCCGGCGATCCAGCTCCGACCCTAGCAGAACGCCGGGAAGAGTGCCCCCTTCTCCGGGATACGCCTCCTCCGAGCTCAGCACCTCCACAGTCTCAGCGCGCCAGAACCCCGTCTCCGCCGCCGCAAGGTTCTTCACCGGAATGTTCGCCGCGTGCATATCGCCGCCGGAATCCGACAATTCCAAGAGCATCGGGGATTCCGAGGAGTTTAAGTCTTCTTCCAGTACTAGTTCCATTTTCCCTACTTTAGGAGAAAACTTTGATACAATATCTCAAGTTTCTAGTTTTGTTTTCCTGTTAAAGTTAGAGTTTTACTTCGATTTATTTTTACCTTAAATGTCAGCAGCAAAGGTTTTTAAGGTGAAACTTCAATTCTAAATTAACTACAGCATCATGTGAGTTTGGTCTTTCGCTTTTCGGGGACGTGTGTGCGTGTGTGCACGCGCCTTCTTCTATGTTGTTTTGGATCTCGGAGTTTGAACTCGTGTCTCAAGAAGTTTGTATTTTTAAGCTGCTGAGAAGAAGGGTAGAGAGGTGTCAAGAGAATTTGAGATTTTGGTCTGAATCGTGATATATTGATCCGGGATTGGATTTTGAATTTTGATCATGGGTTGAGAATTTGGTCAAGTCCCAGTTTCGATAATCATGGCTTTCTATTTTTGGAATAAATAATTTAGTAAATCTGCATTTTTGTTTGTTTGTCTGTGTGCCGGTAACTTTTGAACTAATAATGCACTTTTGATTTTTTTCATTAATGTATTGCATTTAGGACATGATTTGCATGGTTTTATGGTGTAAAAGGTTGTACGTGTAACCAAAAAATATGAAGAATACGATTAGCATCTATACATGTATCGGAAACACTACAGGTTTTGAAGTTCTGTGGCTAAACGTTTGAGTTAAGGAGTTTCTTAATTCCTCATCAATGCATTGCATTCAGATCACTAGTTTGCATAGTTTTTCTTTAGTGTTTTAGCATTATTGATTTTGAAGTGCTGCTATATAGAGTCAGATTTATCTTTCATGCTTATAAGTGGAGTGGCGAAATTAAAATGAATTATTGTGTTTGTTTCATAGCTGCATCGAATGGTTCAAGAGCTGGTAGTAGGAGAGGGCGTGCCTCAAATGGAAGTATGAGCATCAGTTCATACAACATAGTACCAAAGAAAGAACCTGGCATTGTGAAGTTCACCATGGAGGAAATCTACCAAGTCACAAGAAATTTCTCCCCTTCTTTCAAGATTGGGCAAGGTGGTTTTGGTGCTGTGTACAAGGCAAAACTCCTGGATGGGTCTGTTGTTGCAGTAAAGCGTGCTAAGAAGGTTTTTTAAGTTATTTCTAGCCTATTACGGTGCTCGAATGTGTCACCATTTGCATGGAATGAGAATGTTAATGATAACAATTAACGAACACCCAAAAGCTATTTGGTTAATTGCTTTTGCTTTGCAGAGTCTATATGAGAAACATTTGGGGGTGGAGTTCCAGAGCGAGATCCAAACACTATCCCGGGTGGAACATTTGAACTTGGTCAAGTTTTATGGATATTTGGAGCAAGGGGATGAAAGGCTCATTGTCGTTGAGTATGTTCCAAATGGAACCCTCAGAGAACATTTAGATTGTGAGTTTCTCTAGTCTTTTAGCTATTGTCTGTTTATAAATTGGCCTTGCGTCCAGCATTCTCCTTTTGTTCCTACTACAGCTTCATCAATGGACTGTTACAGGCATTCATGGAAGCGTTCTGGACCTTTCTGCACGTCTGGAAGTAGCAATTGATGTTTCTCATGCTATCACCTATCTTCATATGTATATAGGTACAATACAACTCTCTGCTCATCACGCAATTTTGTCATGGCAAAGTGTTTAGTTGTTTGTCCCTAAGAAAGTAAACCATCAATTTTGTCCTCAAAGTATTGTCCTCTCTACTCAATTGTCCTTAAAGTGAAAATTATGTCTAAGTAATTTCCAAAGTATTAGAAATCATGTAAGTAATCCTTCAAGTAATTGGAAAACTAATCAAATTGGTTGTTGAACATTATAGTTATGTAACCAAATTGATGCTTTATTATTGATACATAGAATGATGAAAAAGAATCTGACGTTGTTGTATATTGTGTTTGCTTTGTAGATCATCCTATCATTCATAGAGACATAAAATCTTCGAACATTCTTCTCACTGAACATTTTCGAGCTAAAGTAGCAGACTTTGGTTTTGCTAGACAAGCCCCAGACAGTGACTCTGGCATGACTCATGTTTCCACCCAAGTCAAAGGAACAGCTGGCTACTTGGATCCTGAATACCTGAAAACTTATCAACTAACTGAAAAGAGTGATGTGTATTCATTTGGAGTTTTGCTTGTTGAACTTGTCACCGGCAGACGCCCCATTGAACCAAAATTTGAACTCAAGGAGCGAATAACGGCAAAGTGGGTGAGTACTGTGCACCATTTGCCTTCATGTTGTTCTTGTTTGCCATATAGTAGTTTTTCATGATTGCATGAAAAACAATATCTTCTTATGATACCCCATTTTGCTTAATAGTTTAGCACCTTCTCTTCATGATTACTCCTTCTCAATCCACGTTGCCCAACTCTGATTGTTGAGGATGATTGAGAGGGCATTTGAAAGAGCTTACAATAATGCTCACAAATGTGACATTTCTATAAGCTCTTTCAAGACTCAATGCAAATCTTTTTATGTTGTGAATCAATCAGTCAACAAACTCATCATATATGATGGTTTATGATTAGATAACAGTATAAAAGACTTTTATAACTTCAATCATGTATCATTAATTCTTTACTCTGACACACCAAAACTCTTCAATGAAACTTGTTCGGTACAAGTGCAGGCTATGAAGAGGTTCATGGATGAAGATGCTATCTCGGTCTTGGACCCAAGACTGGGTCAGACTTCTGCAAACACTTTGGCACTGCAAAAGATTCTGGAGCTAGCTTTACAGTGCTTGGCTCCACGTAGACAAAACAGGCCTACTATGAAAAGATGTGCCGAGATCCTTTGGGCCATCCGCAAGGATTTCAGAGAGGAGTTATCAGCTTCAAACTTTCACTCATTTTCCACTACTTCCCAAAGGAGCACCTCACTGAGAGAGTGACATGGCTAGTTGCAACATTGCATAAAAAAAAAAGAAGCTAGAAACTCTCTCAGATGTTCTCCTTTGAACACATTCTTTTTTATTGGTTGAAATTAATGAATCTTTCTCCTGGTTATTAGTTTTCAATAGATTTCAATCAATAGAAAAGGGTGTGAGTATGCTAGAGGATAGGTTTCCAACATTCCTGGTGAGGACAAACAATGGCATTGGGAGAAAAACCATTCTTCTATACTATGATAGGAAACTTTGGCACTTGGGATGTTTGGAATTAGACTAGGGTGGCATGTTGAAGTTCATATTTTGTTGAAATTGTACATGAGAGTCTTGGCTTGTGTATAGGAATGAGAGAACATACTTTCACTAAAGATGAATGCATTACTTTCCTTAGTTGTGCATTTTTTTTCTTGTTCTTCCCAAGGAGGAAAACTTGTATTCTATTGATTGAAAACTTGATTGGTGTATTCTATTTGGGTATAATATTCCATTTTGCAGTTGAGTATTTGCTATTGCTTCAGTTTTTGTTGGACCCTTTTGGTACACTAATCATTAATGTGGTAGGTGAGTTTCATCTTAATCATCTTTATATTAGTGAGAAACAAAGTGGCCACGTTATTATATTAAACCAGGTTTGGTAGTGCAACAAGTGGTGGTTGGTTGGACCACTGCAAGTGCAAGTGTGACACTTCTCTCACAACTAAATTAAATATGAATGCAACAATCATATGTTTATATGTTAACAAACTCTTGCCAAATATTTAAATGAAATTTTTATTTTAAAAAATTATCATCAAGAATCTCTCTCTGATTTTTAATATATATTGGACACGACTTTTAATAAATACTTTCAATTATTAATTATTTCTAGTACTATAAAATCTAATTGAGATAAGAGATTCTACTAAGAATGGTTAACTATGTTTCAAATGTTACTCAATAAAAAAGTATTAATTATTTTTTATGTTATCTTTTTTTCTTCTTCTCAATTTTATATTTATTATTTCTAGTACTAATTAGTAATTACTAAAATTCTTCTTTTAACAGAATAAAAATGAGATGGTAGATGATTTCACTATAGAAGTTTGAACATTATGCTGTAACAAAAATAATAGGTAAGATCATTGGATTAAAACTTATGATTGGGATAATAAAACAGGTATACCAATAAAAAATAGAATTAAACAAGTTGTTAATATATTCAAAATTGTCTCCTAATTTTTTTTAGTATGTTCAATAATCCTCTCATTAGGTTTGATACTTTTTATACTCCTAGAAGTATTGTGTAGTCCACATAAATTATATAGTCAAATATTTCCACACATATATATATATATATTGACTTATAACATAATTAACTAAAAAATAATATAACAGCTACCAAGACTAAATTAATATATTTATTAAAGGTTGAATGTTAAAAAATATTTTGAAAATACTAATCACAACAAAAGTCATTTTTTGAGATAAAAAATTTATTTAACTCTAAAAAAATTTATAGACATGAAAAAGATATATGCATATAAATGTCAAAGTTGTATAATGAAATACAACTTTCTTATGAAAGCAGTGTTTTATCCTCATTTATAAATTTCAATAATTTTGAAAAGAAATTAGTCTTGAATGTTTAAAAAGCGTTCATCAAGACGTGATTACCGGTGCGATAGAAAACTACCTGCGTTTTGTTTTATTATTGAGAAACAGAAGATGAAAATAAGTAATGTGTTTTGGTATGATTGATTTAGAATTTTTTTTTGAAAATATTAACACTTACTAATTTTATTATGTTATTTTTTAAATATATAAATATATATTAAATGAATTTTCAATATAGTGTAACATGTATTAATATATACGTAGATTTTTATATTAATGAATATATAATAATCTATAATAGAGAATGTAATTCTCTCTATAAGAGACAATAATAATAATGATAGGGGTATAAAGTTTCATTGATAGAGGAAAAAAATAACAAAAATAAATAAATAATAAACATAAAATCACGGAAATTCTGGTTCTCTCAATGTTTGGGGTGGTTAATTGGGGTGTTTTTAACCAGAAAGCTCTAAGGGACCATTTTTCTACTTCTCTTGCTTGTGATTGGGGAGTTAGTATGATCTAATTTCATTCATCTTGCTAAATTCTTAGTTATTTGAGAAATGGTGCATAATAGACTTCTTACTATAAAAAAAAAACGTGTCTTATCATTTGTTCTTTGATTGTTCTTTTGTTAACTTTTTTTTATCCGAATTCAAAAACTCTTTTCTAATTTTAGTGATATCTTTTGTTTTTTTTTTTATCTTTTCTCTTTAAGGATGATTTGGAGGATGAGGAATCATGTTAGATTCTAGCATAACATCAATATTATTTTTGCCATTCACATGGTTTAGAATTACATTCGGATGTCAAGTAATGATTGTAATAAGTGTATGTCTAATGATATTGTTGACTTTTCTGCCTTGAAGTTTTTTAGTATTAGTACTAAATCTAGAAAGGTCTCTACTCCAATTCAAGTGGTTCAACTTTTTTTCAAAGGTGAGTTAGATCAAAGTTAATACTGATGGTGTTGCTTAAGACTTTTTTGATTTTGTTACGTGTGTTAGTATTAGAGATGATAAATGAACCTGCCTCGTAGGTATTATCCAAACTCATTCTGATGTTGATGGAGAATCCCCACATTGACTAAGTACGAGTATAAGTATGAGTAATATTCAATTTTTTAAATTAGGTATGAGGACGAGGATGAGTATGCACATATCCGCCCATCTCGATTCACATACCTGTCCCAATACTCATTCTCATCCTCATAGTTTTAAATTACTAAACACCTCTTTAACTTATTAGGTAACCTAAAAAACTTGTATTAAATTTTCTTTGATCCTTAGTTTCATTACTTAATTTTAGGTTGATCATTTTTACTTTTTTATTCTAGAATATTTTACCTTTATTCAATTATTATTTGATACTTTCATTTGATATTTATATAATTATATTTATTTCTTAATATTTAGCATTGGAGAAAATAAAACGTGTATCATTTTAACATTGAATACTTGATAATATAAACTTTTTCTTGAATGTGATTTATATTTTTCATACAAATATTATTTAATTAATAATTGGAACAGTAAAAGGCGACTACGGGCGTGAGTTTGAATATACACATTCTTTGTTGGGGATGAGTGTGAGACAAAATTCCATACCCGTTGAATATGAGGCTAAGGATGAGAATAAATTTTTACTTCAAAGATAAGGATGAGATAGACAAATCCATACTCATCGTGTCTCACAGTCATCCCTAACTAATATTTTTAGAGGGAGGTACATTAATAACTTTTCAACTTTTTTGAATAAAAAATTATAGATGTCATTATTACTATTCATGTATATTGATTATAGGAGATTTTGGTTAAAGAATTACTCTACTTTTACTTTGTCAAGCTAGCTTTAGTTCTTTTATCTCTTAGTGGAGGACGGAGAATTGAAGATATGAAGGCATAGAATTCAATATTTCTCATATTTTTTTTGGGGAAGGAAATCATTTGCATAGCCTTGGATTAACAATAAGTTAGAGTTTATTTGGTATCCTCTTTTGTCTCATTCTATTGGTTTTGATTTTTTCCATTATAGGTTTCAGTTCCTCCATGTTCTGTTTTTAGTTGAAAGTATCTTCTTTATCTCGTGTGAATTTGGGTGTTGACAAATGATTAAATAACGATATCACAACTCTATTTATTCCAGTTTGTACAAAGAATAAAACAAGTTTAAATTTAAAATAAAATAACTATTTTTGAATAACTATCGTTATTTAAATATTATTAAATAATAGATGATAATATAAGAGTAAGAATAAAAAATTTAATACATTTTTAAATTTATAATAATTATACTATTCATTTTGTAACATATATATATATATATATGTTATAAAATAATTTAAAAAATAGGATCTTATATTTAAAAATAATTATATATATTTAAAAATAATTTTAAAAATAGGATCTTATTTGTTTTTTCGTCTAGATTCGTAAAACCTGTGCCGATTGCTAAGTAGATAGCATTGAAACTGATAATTTGAAATTTATTTTTGAGCAATGCATTTTTACCTTTTGTCTTAGAAAAATGTATTATACTTCGTACTTATGTGTATATGTAGTCACGTAAATGTATTATGATCCTATCATCAACCTATCTGATATAGCCACGTCAAGCAAAATAAATAAATAAATGTTGTCGCAGAAAACTCCAAGTTATAACATAAAAATTCTTATTTTTTTTTTATATTTTTCTTTCTTCAATTTATCAACTATGGAAGGGACATGTATCAAGAGAGAGAAACTTTCATTCGGTCATGTTACTAATGTTTTTTAAATAAATGCATAAATTAGTGTTGAAATATGATTGATGGATAAATTTCTCATTAAAATTTAGTTAGTAATCGATGGTATGATTACTTAGATATGCAAATGGTATTCTTCTTAAAGTAATAAGAATGTAGAAATGGACGTGTACACCTATATTCGTGGAAAAAATGTGAAGTGTAATTTATTAGTATGAAGATGATTATCAATAAAATTGATCTTATGGAATAATTTTATCATAATAGAAGTTTTAAATTCAATTAATATTTATGTGTGAATTTTCTCTCCGATGAGCAATGGTAGCATACTGTTTAATCTAAATTCGAATAGTAAGTTATGATTACAAATATTACTCAAATGGATTAAGTAATTAATGGGGGTAAAGTGAGCCGAGTTTGGTGAGTGGCCCGCCAACCCATTTTTATTTGGTAAAACAAATTAACTTTTTGAGACTGTTACTTCCTGCACCTCCATATATTCTTCTGGCACATTTATACCAAACATGAAAATACATTTTTTATCCTTCTTGTGTTACCATATTTCGGATTACATAATCCAGAATGGTATTCCGGATTATATAATCTAGAAGTCTGGATTTGATAGTAGCTTCTGGATTAAGTAATCCGGACACTCATTTGAAAAAATGCTTCCAGATTACATAATCCGAAAGTTAGAAAAGACTTCCAATCCAAAAGCTAATCATGCATATGAAAAAAGACTTTCGGATTATGTAATTTAGAAGCTAATTACGAATATGAAAAATGACTTCTGGATTTCATAATCCAAAATATTATAAAAGGATATTTTTGAAAATACGAAAATTTATGGAAGTGAGAGAATAACATGTGGAAGTGCAGGGAGAAACATACACTTTTTGAATCCGTCCGGGTCACAAATGTAGCAGGAAAGGTCAGTCCGTCTTTCTTTACTGTGAGTGTCAAACTTACTTGAATTGCTAGCTAACCTAAATTACATTTAAAAACAACAAATAGCTAAATTAAAAAACAAGACCCACCAAGCAATGTTGAACTGCTTTTACCCCAGGAACTATCCATATACAATACAATTCACAAGCTACCAATATTAATATTCTAATTTGTTATAATTACATAACCAAAGCCAGAATCCATTTATCCTATGATGACTAGATAGTGGTGTTGAATACATACTCTAAAATGAATGTAAAAATGCAAACCTTGTGAAGAAGGAATTTACAAGAGACTGCTTTGTTGATCCTTGTTAACATCTTAGGCCTCATAATTCACTCTTAGGTTGGTTGATTTCTAGTTCTACTCAGCAGCCATATCATTCACCTACTCAATACTGGTAACCTAACATTCTTGTGTAACATTAATGCAAAACTAAACTCCAAAATACCCACCACTTTCCTTTTTGCAACCACCAATCCCATGTGTATGTTCTTCTAATTACCTCTTGAAAATGAATCCTGACGAGTCAGTGCATAGTTTCCACTTGAAGGTGGTAAAACTTCATCATCAACAATGTTTGCTTTTGAGCAAAGGAAGAAGAAAGAAGATGTGTATATTGTAACATGCCAAAAGCTGTAACCATTTTGAAAGAGCAAAACATGAGACTAGAGAAGACAGAGAAGAGACAGTGGAGAGGATAATAGTAATACAATACCTGTGCCAAAACCAGTAGTTTGCACTGGTTTCAAGCGTCCAGCTTAATCCTGCCATGGCCAATGCAATGAAACCAACCACCATAAAACCCCACCGAAACCGTCTCAAAAGTGTCTTTACCAAATTACAGAACCATTGCTTCATAGTTTGCATGCTGCAGTGGAAAGTCATCTCTAAGAACATCTAAATTTAAAGTAAAATATAAAACTGCAGTTTGGATTTATTTAAGACGTGGCATAAGATAGCTTAGGATTTGTTCATCCTCAAGCATGTCTAAGTTTAAAGTGAAAGATTTAAGGTATTTGTTGAAGGAGCTGAATATGGTTCATCCTGAATTCCCACCATCATGTTACAAAAATGAACAAAACAACAAAATATTTAAAGGTTGAATTGACTACTTTTTTATCTTTTCAGCTTCAATGTGTATGACAAAAATCCCTACTCCAATACAAAATCAGGGACTGCATGCATAACCAGACTATCAATTCAACGAACAAGAAATGGTATTGTGTCAGATTGGCAATTTACAAAAGGGTTTCATGAATACATGTTTAACAGTAACTTACAGCCAGATCATGATTCTATCAGCCATAAAAAAGTGCACAAATTGACCATCTATAACTATTCTATTCTCTGGAAAATGCCATGCTAAAAAAAATCTACTAAGCACAGAGACCTTACCTTTGAAGGAAGCTTAGTGATAATGCAAACGAAAAGGAGAGTGACCTGTATCTTTTTGAGATTTCTATCAACCATGCAATAAGAAGACCAAGAGCCCCAATCACAATGACAAGAACAATATTGGAAGACCTGCAGAATTCAGTGTAGATACATGTGTAACAACTTAAACATCTTTGGCAGCATATATACAAAGCTGTTGTCCACTAGTTCAATTTACCTAGTTGCCTTGGTTGCAGCCAAGAGGGCAGTGAGGATAGCAACAGCTGTGTGGATTGCCCTCTTATATACTTCATCAATGCTTGCTAGGTATACAAAAGTGCTAACCACAGCCATGAAAGAGAGCCAGAAATCCATGAACTGAAATGTTGAAATATCAAGTTACTACAAAAGCCCAGATAAACAATTATAGTCGTTGTTGAGTTGTATTATAGAGCCCAACAACATGCTACTATGGTTGACACTCAAGGCCTGGGAATTCACAGCATAAATCATCCAATTAAGAATGAGAATCTTATTTAGAAATCAGGTTACAGAAGATTGTTGAAGGTTGTCATAGGTATGGAAGTGATAACATCTTTCTCTATCCCATCTCGGACTGTCAATAACATCTTCAGTTTCCAAACTTCTTATTTTATTTATTTTTTTATTTTATTTTAAGATACAGTAAGAGAGACAGTAAAGGCAGAGCAGCAACCTGTAAAACATTAAAGTTCAATGCACACCAGGTGCCAACATCACATGCGTGATATAGCCCACTAGCAATTCCACTGGATGTGAATAAAACCCATTCTGCAAATGCCTGCAAATACAAAATTACATGTTCATTGTTAACATTAACAAGTCAAATTAATTTGTTAGAAATGTATATATCATTTACTTCTTGGGAATTCAAAACATTTGTCTCCTTCTCATTGAGTTAACTTAAATATCTAGAATTTTTTATCCTCTTCATTAAATTAATATATAAATCTAAATAGTTCCATCAATTTCCATATGCAGGTAGATGAATCATGATACAACAAAATAATTTAGAGGAAAAATAGATGACAAAGGAACAAGAATTGCCTTTTCCCTAAGGGACCGATAGGCAGGAAGTATGGCTGCAGCATTTGATCCTATGAGAAAAATTGATTGCAGTATATGCCCTACAACAAATTTTCAACAACCAGATTAAAGAACAAAAACCAACACGTCCAAAAGATCAACACAACAGCAAATCCATATATTCAACAAACCATAGAGAAAAACAGGAGTATAGCATACTTTATTTCTATCCTTTTATATGTAAACTGAAATTGCTGCACTAAACTCAACTCAAACTCACTATGTCTATCCACTTTACTCGGTATATTGCTAATAAAAAAATACATACATTGATATTGGTTGCAACAAATCATTGTATATAGCATCATAAATGGAAAAATAAAAAATAAACCAAAAGGAAAGTTAACGAGAATATGCATATATATATACACACACACACACACACACACACACACACGTATGTAAATGTATATGTAAAGCATTTAGTAAGAGTTCTCGCTGAATGCTGACAGTTAGAACTATTTTTGAGTAAAGTGATACCTATGAAATCAGATAATAACACAATAAAAGAGGGGGACGTAGGTCATATGATATGGATTGAGTTGAACCATGATACATGTAACAGAACAACAAATTATCAATTTCTAAAATTAACACTCACCTTTATGTGATACAATTTCAATGCTACAGTCAAAGCCACCATGGTTTCGATCACAGGAGCAGAAGCTGAGGCAAAAAGGTAAACAATAAAAATGGTAATTTTCTTTAGAAAGTTTACAAATAAAGTAATCTGGAAGTCTGTTACTTAGTATCTGACAATTTTACAAAAACAGCTCAGTCAATACCAAATATCTGTATGGTTCCTTTCTAATAATTTAAAAGAAAACAACTAAAATGTAAAGAAAATTGATAAATTTAAAACATGCATAGGGCTTAATATAAACCTGAATGATGTCAATCCACTGGCATCAAAAGAATATTTACAGTCTCCATGAAAGGAACATTGTTTTGGGCATCCTTCAAGTGAAATAGACATGACTGTTTGCGCTTTCAAAGAATCACTGCTGGTATAAAGATGCCTTAGACCTAAACCCCAAGTTCCTTCTCTAGCATAAATAATGTAAAAATCAATTTTGTCATCACTTGAATCATATAGCATGAAAAACATGGACTGATCACTCTTCCTTGTCCTGTTAGCATAGTAATAGTCCCAGCTATCAAGAGAAGGCAATCCACCAAATCTAGCATACACTTCATAACTGATCTTGACATCTGCCGATAATCGTATGTGAATATTCCGTCCAGCTGCACCACGGGGAATGTCAAAAGTAAAATAAGTCCAAATGTCATCAGTTTTTCCTTTATTTGATGACTTGTTTAAAAGTGGCTCAAGAGGAAAATTGGCAGAAGATGCTCCTTCACCAACGGCCACTGGTAAAAAATATGATTCAAAGGGAACTGGACCTCCTCTCCTTAGAACTGTCTGCAGACAACCATTCTTATTTTGTCAATAACATATTCCATGGAGGAAATATCTTTAAGTAACAAGATATAGAACTGATTCTACCAGGATGTCGTATGACTCAAAATCCTGGGATATTCTTCAACATTCCTATTGGATATAGTATTTAGTGAAAAACTCCAATATTTCTCATACTAGGAAACTTAACTTCTTGACAAGTCTTCAATCCATATATTACATTATTGCAAATAAAATAGTTCTGTACTGAAAACAAATTCAATCTACCATAGGAAAGAAATCAAGTCCTCTAAGAGAAAAGCACAAAGCATTTGCTGACTATAAGCACGTTTCTAGTTCTGCAAATTATAAACATCTGATTGGATTTTGAACTGCACAGTTCAGATGTGTTAGCTTAATCTTTTGTTTGCTACTGGAAGGCTTATGTTTGTATATAATTTATTTTATTCTATTCTCTCTACTTGTTATAGCTAATGTTTTTCTTAACCATCAAGATAAGTCTACATTACATGTGATCATATCCCCATTCTATCTAGGTTATAACCCAAGGCACAAGTTTGCTCTCCTATAAATATCACACTAACATAATTTAGAGTGGACCTTTGTATTCAAGAAAGAGCACCAGCTAAAAAGAATATAGAGACAGAGATGCATCCAGCAATCCATACTACCTGAAGTGTGTAGCTGTCCATTGTGCAATTTGGTCCCGCTTTTCCAAATGCACACTGAAGTACTTGTGATTCAATGGAGTAACAAACTTTTGAATTGCCATCCGAAGTCCCTCCAAACATTTTTGAAACATTAACTGGTAGTATACTAATGTACAAACGTCCAATCAGTGGATAACGGATAATCAAAGGGGCCTTATTCAAATCACTGGAATAATCATGCAAAGTTTCTGAAGGAATTGCACCATGGCGAACAAAACCCATTAAACTGACATCATTTGCACTAGAAGTGTTATTTGAAGCTGTAGTATTTAATTTAACATTTGCTACCAAAATGGTCAATTCTTCTGCCATATTTGTTACATCCAGGGAGTAAAGTTCTGGTACACCTTCCTGTGCACAAATTGTATCTAGGTTACTTTTACAGCTCATCACATTTTCCATCATTGGCTTAGTCACTGTATCCTTCATGGAATTATAGACATCAGATACTGTGCATGAAAGTGGATAGACTGTACTGTTACATAACTCCCCTTTCATCATTGAATTTGAGCATGCTTCCACACTTATATTGGCACTGAAGGAGTATGATGAGCCACGGATAATCTGTAGAGGTAGAGAAGTAACTATTATTCTTCCATGTCTGTTATTGCATAAGGAACTTGGCTCAGAGATAAAAATGAGCCAAAGGGAAATAAGGAATTTTTGCTTTGAAACGATTTAAAAAATAAATGCAGAAATCAGTACAAGGTTGTGTACAATCCAACATTCTGGATAGAGAATTTATTAGATATACATGTTGTACAAGACCATAACTATCAGTAGAAATCTACTCCCTTGGCTTTAGAACCAAAAGGTACATTGAAGTTTAATTTCTTTCACTAGCTATACAAGAAATAAAGGGGGTACCGTACATTTTTTTTGGTGTAACTATTACATCATACTTAAGAGCAGTAGTTAGCACATAATCATTGTATAAGAATTTCAATAGATATAAAAATTTAACATTACAATTTAGAATAAAGAGAAATAATAACTACAAATTCCACAATGCACAATCAAAATCGGGACTAAAGAACTCTATGCACTGTGATTCTTAAAGGTAGTAACTGCATCAACATATTAGCAGCCCTTAATAGCCTTAAAATATGTGAATGACAGCACTGAAAGGATAACAAATGGTTGCAACACATGCCGAAAAATAGTAGAAATATTCAGTTTTCTTTGTGATAAAAGTAATATTTGGGCAATAAACCATACCATCTTCGATTGTGTTCTTGCAGCTCCAATTCCGTTGAAAAGACCAATATACCATGCACCTGGAGATATCTGAAATAATTCTTATGTTTATTGGCTATGATATTATGACAATAAGAAAAATTGCTTGTGATCTAATCCTTCCCTATTATTAATGTGCGAATTTTAATACTAAGGCAGATACAACCATGTCTTCATAGATCTCAAAGTAAAGGACACATTGTGCTCAAAGAAGCAATAAAGATATTGCAAAGAGTAAAAAGAAGACTTATCATAATACCTGTTCGTTTGTCAATTTCATAGTGATGTTTTTCTCCATAGGGAAGCACTGCTCGTTGTCAAGACCATTTATTCCTGATGAAAAAAGGGGAAACAAAAAGTCATTATACAATGGTAATACACATGACAGTTTAAAATATGTAGTCCTCTTCTTCACTAAGGAGTCAGAGAAGAAGAGGAAGAAAGAATAAGTGATCAATTCCTGTCATGGTGATTCAAAACAAAGTGAAACACTAAGAAATGAACAAACATTACTCGTCCATGAGTTTGGCATTCATCCATTACACCATAACCAAGAGAAATCATCATTGCAGGGTATGTAAAATTATGGGTAGAAATCTAAGCATATACTAATGAATCAGAAGAATATTCTATAGGATAGAACCTATAACGCTTGTTTGATAAATGGTGGGAATTTAGTAAGGCTCCAAGGTTCTATCTTAAAAAAGGTTTCAACAAGTCTGCAATAATCATAAAACAAAGTTCAAGATATAATCTATGTGCTTAGATATTCAAAAAAACAATTCCATTAATTAGAGTTTAATATATTTTGGTGGGGCTTCTACCTATGACAGCTGAATCCTTCAGAGATATGTTTAAAGCATCTGGCAGAGGAGGGCTGCCATCTCTAAAGCATATGATGGGCAGTGAGCTTTTTGGAATCCTTTCAACTCTTGAAACATCCTAAAAACAAAGTAATTATGAACCAATGAGGAGCCAAAATAAGTCAAAGCTCTCAAATCTTTCTCCGTGAAATTTCTTTAACAAAACAAAAAACGAAGCAATTTAAATACATAATAATTTGAATAAATAAACAGGGGGATAAAATTAAGAAGACATATAATAAGCAATATGGGGTTTTTATCAAGCACTATATTGTTAATATTACCTCATGCACAACGAGGCATTACAAAAAAAATAATATCAACGTAGAAAAACATGAAAGAAATTTAATCTGAAGGAACCAAATTTTCCCAGAGAAAAGACATCAATGTAGATGCTATTCTAAAAAGTGCCCCTATTAAGAAGGTATTATAGACATTACTTACAAGGTCTACATCTGAGTTCAATGCTATGGACAGTGCAGAAAACCATGGTGGTATATCAACTGAAACATGAGAAAACATCAAGGTACAAAATCAGAACAATTACCTAAAATTCTTTAAACCAGTAAAAATTTGAAAACTAGGGATAATTGACTAAGTTAATCAGCAATAAAAAAAAAAACATGAAAGAGAAAAAGAGAGAAAAGAGAATTTGTTGTCATGCCAATTCACCTATACCCTTCAAAATTCAGTTCCGACACATTGAACACCAGACGGTGAAATGCATCACGAGCAACAAAAGACAGAAGAATTGAAGCAAACAAAGAAAAGGGTCGCCATTACCAACCTCTGATGTAGCGCAAATCAAAGGGTCCGAGAGTAGTCTGAGGATAGCTGAAGCTGGAAACAGTGAAGACATCATCAGTGGCTCCAACAAATTCATCGGTTGCGGAGCTGAGGTCAAGAGAACAACTAAAAAGAAACAACACACTGAGAAGAATCGAGTTGAGTTGACACCACAGAATCGAATTCAAAGGCATTTTTTTTGTTTTTGTTTTTTTTTTGGTAAATTCAAGGTTGTTCTAAGACCATGAAGAGGCAGGGCAGTGACGAAGAATGAATGAATAATGTATTAGTTAGTCTAATTCAATTAATAACAAAAATAATGACAATGTAAAATAGGTCCACGTAAGATTGTGGGTCAATTTGAAAATAAATAAGTTATTAATTATCAATTAATCTCTTATAACTTTTTTTCTCAGACTTTTAAGATATTTAAGAAATATTAAACAACGAAATAAATTTTCTTCAGATATGACGCTACCTATTTTTTTTTTTTATTTCTATATCATAATATATATATATATATATATTAAAAATTAGGTAAAAGGTAAATATGTATTTAATAAAAATAACTAATTTTGTCGTAAATTTTGAAAATAAAAAATATTTTTCAAAAAATCCAAAAATTAAAAAGAATGCGCGAGGGATACAACTATTTTATTTATTTATTTATAAAATATATAATTATACAAGAAAGATACTAATATATAGTTCTTCAAAGAAAGATAGTAATAAATGGTAAGGTAGTCGTAAACTAAGTAATAGATAGGTTATTGGTAATGAAATTATTAATTTAATATCTATTATTTATGTAAAAGTTATATTAATAATGATTTTATTAACATTAAATTGTTTTGCATCACTAATCCATGAGCATTAAATTTATTAAAAACATTGAAGATAGTTAAATCATTTTGGGTAATTAAATCATTTTATAGAACACATTTAATGGAATTAAAGGTGGTTAGAAATTTAGAGGATAGTTCACACTTGTAAAGAGAGATTCATTGCAAAGATGTAAGATATGTGAATATATCAATTATAGAATCAATGATAGAAAATGAAATCATGATGCTTAGGTCTAATAATTAAATATAAAATAATTATCAATTTATAAGGTATCTATAAATTGAACCAAAATTCATTAATTTTTCTACTTTTTTTTCTCTAATAAATTTCAACTTTGAACTACCATAGCAGACCCAGGAATATCGTTTGGAGGGTCAGAGTTTAAAACAAGTTTTATATGGTCACAATATTCATATTAAAGTTTGTTTCTTTTTCTTTTTATTATTTTATCAAATACAATAATCATAAAGTCTTTGAGTTGACTTCTAAACCATTATAAATATAATATAAATAAACAAATCAATATAGGAAGACCAGTTAAAACAAAAACATCTAGCATGTATAAATAATTTTTAAATTTTTAAATTTAGTTCAAATGTAAATTATAAAGTATTATGAAATATCCTTATTTCGAATGATAATATATAATAGAAATATGTTGATCATCAAGAATTAAAGTTTTGTTTCATTAGGTAAGAATAAGTTAAAGATTATACTTTTAAAATTAAAGGATAAATTAAGAAAACCACGTGAATAAACTTTTAATTTATAGTGTGCCAAAAATCTAAATTTACGAAACAAAATTTTAAAAGTATAAAATTAAAATTGGCAATAGCTATAATCTAAGTATGTAATACATTATAATATATTAGATATAAGTTGCGTGATTTATTATATTAAAGAGTAAATTGTAATTCTAGTTCCCCCTTCAATTTTGTATCTACAATTTTTTTAAAAGAAATATAAATTTAATTCAATATTTAATTATTATATATTTAAATGTTTGTTCTTAAAACTACAAAATTAACATTTATACATAATTTTGTAGATTTCACATTATAATTATTTACAAATTAAAAGAAAAAAGCATGAAGAAAAGTTTGAACGCACTACCAAGTCATGTATGAAATCTGAGTAGGTCAGAAATGGCACTTGTATTTGAATAGAAAAAATGTTGGAACATAGAAATAAAGTTGGCAAGTTTTGAAAAAGAAAGAATAAAGCTACACCAAAGAAAATTATATAAACCTATTATTTTAAAGTTTTCTGTGGGTCATCGTCTTACGTCAATGAAGCAGAAAGAAGCAACTTTCTTTTAACCAATGCATCTTTTGCTTCAAAATTAAAGATATTTTTTTTTTCAATTATTGAGATCTATTTAAGATATTGATTTTAGTGGATATTCTTTCTATATGCAAACTAAAAATTGAATCTCTAATTGTGTATTCAAAAGATAAACTTTACCAATAGTATCAACTTTAGTGCAAATATGAATTGTCAAAATTGACAACAACAAAAATGGTGGTTGCTTTTTAAATTATTAAAGTAGATTGTTTAAAAAAGAAATATCTATATGGAGTATGAGTTTGGTATTGGTAAAAAAAAATATCTGGGGTTCAAGAATTTTATTTTTTTTATCTTTAATTAATAAATAGAATCATTTAAGGAATGTTTCAACTCTTGTACTGATTTATAAATTAGAACGCATCTTTTCAGACACTTAATCCCAATCCAAAACCAATCCAAAAGAGAGAAAACCAAAATTAGAAAACCAAAATCAATCTGTAATTTGTAAATGGCAAGAAAATTTTGCAGCAATTTTTCATTTATTACTGTTTTGGATAGCTATTTGCTGTTGAAGAAGCAAAAATGAAGAAATTTGAAGATTTAGGAAAAGTTAACTATTAGGGAATTAAAAGTATGTTATTTTAAGGAGTTAAAATTAAAAGAATGTTCCATAAACAACATAGTATCGTGTTAGAATTGAATTCAAATGGTTTTGCATTTAAATGGATGAGAACTTGGTGTCTAAAAAGAAATTTAGATGGTACTAGTTTTAATTAAAAATCTAAAATAATATATATAAATAGAAAATAATATTTATTATATTTTTAATTATTTATCGTCCAAAGGCAATATCTTCCGGGACAACTACTTTACTATTAGTAATTAGTGAAATATTACTTTTTAGTCAATTTTACAGAAAAATGTTTTGAAATGATATGCTTCATCTAAGACTAACTATAATGAATTATTTTTCATAGATGTTTTATTTTTAGTATTTAAAATTGTACTCTTTCTGTAGGCTTTTTACTTGTAAAAAATACATCGGCTTCTTTTAAATATTTTATTGGATTGATATATAATAAATAAAACAAAAAATAAGTGTATTTATCCACTGAAAAATATTCATATATTTAATTATAGTCTTTTTAATAACTTATCATTAATAATATATCATAATCTTTTACAAAAATTATATTAAACATATTTTTGTATTCTATTCTATATTTAACTTATTTATCAAAAACGTAAAAATCTATAAAAACAAGAACATATCATAAGTATTAACTCATTATTTAATATTTTAATGTTTTTTATTATCTCCCAGAGCTCTTACTCACTTATGTAATAAGTGATTAGAAATTTTTTTTATAGGTGGATCTTTCTTCTATCTTCAGCAAACAGCTTGATTTTCAAAATGGAAAAAACTTAACTCAAAACTCTAAAGGTATCATTCTTCCCATCTTAGTGAATACCCTCAAAATATATATGAAAAATCTTTTTTAAGAAAATAAAGAAACTATTCAATATATGATAGTCAATATGCAACAACAACTAGCGAAGGAAAATAAGAAGAACCAAGAATAACTTCAAGAGCGATTACAAGATGAAGTTTGATAAAAATTTGTAACTCATCCACAACTAGTACCAAATCGAGTTGTAGACCTGCATAATCGACTTATTGTCCCCATTTAGGATTGACAAACACAAAATTTTAAGGACGACCGACAAAATAAAGCTCCTTGGTATATAAAATGGGTCACCGAATCTTGGCCCTCACAGGAAACCTCTTGGACAATAAAAATATTCCAAAGATGATAAACGACAAACTAAAGAATCAAGTATCTACAAATAAATCATATTCAAAGTTACTCATGCCAGAAATTCACTAACATACATACATAAACATTTGACACTACTCCTAAAAAACTTGTGCATTGTTTTAGATTCAGAGATCTGCACCTGTCACACTACTTCCGATGTGATATCTCTCCACACAACTACATATACACATGAATCAAGTCACCTTATACAATAGTGTTAATTCATATGACCTGTCAAACCAATCATTTTTCAAACTGCAGACTTAGTCACATGAACCTCATTCGATTCTCAGGACCTGATAATCTTCATCTATATGATTTCAATATACCAATAAAGTCGATATTTCATTCTAGATGAATTCAAAATCAATGCACATTCTAACTATATCAACACGATATTTTCTTTCTCAAAAATACTATGTCTCGATCACATTTTCACATGATTCATAGTTCATATTACCCATCAATATACCATCCAATTGCACAAAAATTTATACTTTTAAAACAATTCGAAAAATATCAAAATAAATCACATAAACACATAAAATCATTGTTTCAAATACATGTGTAGTTAAAATTTTCATATAATTTAATTAAAGCAATAAGCAACCATCAAACAACCTTTTAAAAGAAATTTAGTTGGAGCAAAAATTGTTTCGCTTGAATAAAAATAGGGTTGAGACTAAGTTCAGTTGCAATACAACTTTTGCTTGAACAAAAATTCCCTCGCTTGAGTGAAAATTGGGCCAAGACTGAGCTTAGTTATAGTATTATTTTAGCTTGAGCGAAATAAGGCCAAGACTAAACTTAAAATTTTTGTTCTATTTTCGGTTAAGCGAAATCTTTGGCTTGAGTGAAAATATAAAAAAATTAAGTCTCATTTAACTAACCCAACTGAATCCAAAAACCATTTCAAAGTTTTTACCCAACATCAATATAAAATTTTACAACTTTTAGACAATCAAAGGACTTTTATGGTTTTAAAATGCTCAAATTTGTATTCACATTGAAATCACAAGTCAATAAATAACCCCAAAACTTTCAAACTTCAAAATACATCTCACAATCAACCGCTTTTCAAATTGTTTAAACTTGAAACAACTTTTATCAATCAACATCTATTTGACTCAACAAACAAATCTTGTAAGAGAAATTTGAAATTTGTGATTACATTACCTTTACATCAAGATCTTGTAATCTAAGTGTGGTAAATAAACTACATCTAGATCTTCTAAACTAAATGTGGTAAATAAACTTAAAAGTTTAGTTGAATACAAATGAGTATTAAACAGTTTGGATAAATTATTCTTTCAACTTTGATAATGAAAGATTTTGTGAATATAGAAGAGGTGAACAAAATACAAGGCATGGTGAAAAAATGGGAAATGAAAAGATGAAAGGATATTCAAATAACGAATTGTTCTTCTTTGAAGATCAGACAGGTATTCCCTGAAATAATGATTCTCAAAGAATTATTTTTTTTAAATCCTGTTTTACATACTGTCACAAACCCCAAAATAAATCTGCAGCTTCATGGGCAAACTTACACTACAAAAAAATCATGAAATAGAAATCAATTTTTAGAGACCAAAATAATTAGTTGCAATAATAACTAAATTAGAGACCATTTTAGAAAATAAAAAAATTAGTTTCTAAATTAGTTTTTATTATTATTAAATAATTTCTAAATTGGTATCTAATTAGCAACTAAGGTTTTAATTACCAATTATTTAGTTTTTAAATTTGGTAGAAAAACCTTGGTTGCTAATTAGATACCAATTTAGAAACTATTTAACAATAATAGAAACTAATTTAGAAATCAATTTTTTTTTAGTTTATAAAATGATTTTTAATTTAATTACTATTGTAACTAATTATTTTGGTCTTTAAAAATTAGTTTTTATTTCGTGATATGATTTTTTTTTTGTGTACTTCATGTAATAAATTCTGAGAGAAAAATCCTCATAATAGATGACACTTGACTCAACCAAATAGTCATTGCCTTTGGAATTTGGTTGTAACGACACCTTTTTTTAAAGAAACAGAAACAGCGTGCCACATTCTTCTTCACACCACAGTACCATCTTTTCTTCTTTCTCTCTCTCTCCAATTCTCTTCTCTCCCTCTCTCTTAATTTCTCTCTCAATCTTCATCTATTTTAGAATCTGATCATACCACGTTGTAGCAGAGGAGTTAAGGAACATTTCTACCCGATCAGATTTTCAAACAGAGTAAGTTCATTTTTACTCTAAATATCCTTTGTTTTCTGTTTTCCCTAGGATTTAATTATCAATCTTGGTGGGGTCAGTTGAGAAGTTTAATCTTCTCAACTTATTCTATTATATACTGAAATTTTGTTCTGTTTGGATAATTTGCATTAGGCCCGTAAATCTTGAAGCTTATCCAAACGGTGGGGAATAAAATTCTAAAAGTTGCTTGAAAAGCAAGCAATTGAGGTAAGGGAAGCTAAATTTAATTTTTAATAGCACCCTAGGATAGAATATTTGAATGCGGAAGGGACATGGTCCCAATATTGAATTTCTCTTGCATGGGTGTTATTTGTTTATATATTGTGTGTTTTGTTTATATATTATTTAAATTTGTGGAAATATTGGGTTTTGATGATTTAGTATTAAAGTGTATTTTTTTTATGTCAAATAAACTTTTGAATATTGTGGATAACTTTTTGAATGATATTGTATGACGAAATGGTATGAAATTGAATTCATACATTTGGGATAATGTATGGACTGATGTTTGTTGTGTATTAAGTATTGATGTCGGGATAATGTATGGACTGATGTTTGCTGTGTATTAAGTATTGATGCCTATGTGGTAACAGAGATCTCCGAGCTTCACTGATGATCTAAGTCACATAGACTAAGATATCAGGTGGTGAGAAGCTTATGGGGGAGTTCATGCACACCGTGACATATGAGATGCACAGCTTGGGTTGTATTGAACTTACCCTGATCCTTTCTGTTGGATTCGCTGGTAATCTTTGGATCAGGTGTTAGTCTCTGGTAGGACTTACTTAATACGGGTCTTCCGGAAGACGTTGTTTGTTGAATATTCTGGATGTGTAGATCCATGTGAGATCTATGTGATTGTTTTAATGTTGGGAATTGAAGAAGATTGTGTAATTTGAGAAATTGATCATGTAACTTGGTTTTCTCTTTGGACTTAAGTGTGTATATTATAAAATTCTATTTTCAGTAGCTTACCCTTGCTTTTCTTGCTGTGTTTGAACTGCGATGACTGTACTATGTACATGAGCAGATGACCATACAGGTGCAGGAGAGCCTTAGAGGTTACAGAGTTTTATTTTGAGCTGTGGATATGTAAATATTTGTATTTCTATAAATCCTAATCATGTATTAGGAATGTTTTGAAAAACTCCAAGTTTGTATAGAAACTGGTAGAACTTTTATTGTAATAGTTATATGTAAATTATGGGGTGTTACATTGGTGCTTCTGAAATGTGTAATTTCTTTTCAGAAACAAAGACTTATGTGGCCTCTGCTGTTTACTTTTGCTTAGTACAATTTATAGGTCATGTATAGACCTGAAAGATATATGACCTCTTCATCTTTGTTTGTTTGTGGATGATAATTTATATGAAATTGAATTTTTATGAGTTTGAGGAAGCCAAAGAATCTTCAATATCACCTTTTATTATCATAAAGTGAGAACTTAAAGAAATACTAAACCTTACTGCAGAAGAATTAATTAGATGACATGAAAAATGGGTACCTGTTACTGTAATCCTTGAGGATCTAAACAAGTTCTCACCAAAACAGAACTTTTATCACTGCATATTGAGCTGAGAAATAATGAATCAGTACTTTGTCTGTAGAAAGGCATCGAAATTAATATTTGGGATATTAACAACCTCACTAAGATCTAGAATTCCAAACCTAAGAGTCATTACTTCAGTCCTACTTTTCATCTTTGTTATGTTGTTAACTTATCTTCCTCCAGTTTATCTTATACTGGTGCACAGTATTTTCAGTGCTTGATTTTACAATTTCTTTTAACCTGTGGAGCCACCTAAGGATAGACAACCTTGGTATATTTACACCCACTTGGTTCACATCTGCCACATTTCTTATGAAAGATGACCATAGAAAATTTGTTGCTGGCACCAACAGTCATCAAGTAAAATTAATTAGTGGATTTGTCTCAAATTCCAAAATAAATGAAGAAATTTATTTTCTATATAATATAATCTAATAATGCAAAATTGGTTGTCTGGAAAATGCTGTATAGACTTGTGGTTGTCAAATGGTGCAACTGCATTAACTTAGCTTCACTTTGTTACCAACTTTGTTTTATTTTGCTTCTGTTGTGTTGGGATAGCACCTATTGTAGAAAAGTGGCAGAAACTTGCCTTGGTGATCTGGCATCTGTGTAAAAACCTGTATAATAAGCCTTGTTAAGGAGAGTAGATTTGATGGAGGGTAGCCTAATTGCTAGAGGCAATAGGAGACTGTGAAAATCTACTGGTTAAATAATTAATAAGGATTTAGAGGTCAATATTTTATCCACAGACATGTTTTATTGTATAGAACTGACCTTAATTACTCAGAAAAAGCATCCTGTTATTGTTGTCGTTTTTGTTGACTGTGTTTTTATTCAGTGTTATTTGAATTGTTTTCGCAAATAATTTTATTGCAGGAAAAATGCTCTTGAAGCATCAGATCCATAGTCAGGCACCCAGAGCTACCTATTATAGCTTCATGTGGCAAGAGCTACTCCGTACTTTTCCTTAATGTTACAATTTTTTTAAGGATTATATTTTGACACTTCGCTATACTTTACACTCACATAATTTTTTTTAATAAAAATATAATTAAAATGTAAAATATTAAAATAATTTTTGAAATTAAAAATTTTAAATAATTAAAATTTAATATTTATTAAAATGTAGGATGGAGTATTAATAAAAATATAATTAAAATGTAAAATATTAAAATAATTTTTAAAATTAAAAAAATTAAATAATTAAAATTTTAATATTTATTGGGACTTAGGGTGGAGTAAAAAAAGATATTTTTGTTCTTTTAATTATGAGGAATCTTCCCTAAAATTTGTTTACTTGTGAAGAAACCCAGTTTTTTATGACTTTGACATGGTAAACGTGTCTACACTAAAACTAGGATCCTCAATGGTTGTTAGAATTCTGTGTACTTATTTTCTTCTTATAGTTTGTTGTTTTTTAGGTAGTTCTTTATTCATGTAGTTATAACAATTTATATAATTTCTTATCGGTTGAAGGTTTTCCTGAACCAACATATATGCACGTTATTTTTTACTCCAAATTTGATGTTAAAGGTAAAAAACTCCAAATTTGATGTTAAAGGTTAGTTTTTTTTCTTGTTTTTCAATAGTGTTAGAAGATCTTCATTGAAAAACAATACAATATACACATAAAAAAAAACACACACACATAAATTATCAAACATCTGCTTCAAGTTTCTAAATCAATACAAATTATTTCGTGATATATTTATTGTCAACAACTTTATAGATAGACAAAAAGAAAGTACATGCACGCAAGAATTTGAAATGGTAAAAAAATTTGAAAATATTACTTCTTTAATAATAAGGAGTGTTACACAATTATTACCAAATAATTAGAAAACTACCCTCACTAATAAGATAAATTTTATCAAAACAATACTCTAATGGTCCTAAATACATTTATTGAACATGAACACTTATATTTTGATGCAGTGCGTCACTGTCCTGGTTGTGAGGAATGTTTATTCTTTTTGGCGTAATATACGTGAATGCAGAGAAATACGGAGGCAGGAATAAAGATAAAAATCACAACAAAGAGGGAACAATAAATAATAATTTTAATTATGTTAATTCCTTGGAAATCTTCCTTAGAGACATCACCATTTTGAAGAAGTCTACGGTGGTGCCCATCAACTAGGTCAGTGGCCGCCAAAACTACCGTTGAAAACAAAAAAAGAATGCACATGCTCTTGTTGAGTGACTTTGTCCACATCATTCTGTATGAAGAAGATTTGGTTGGAAGAGTTAACTCTGAAGACCTTAGAAAAAATGTGAATTAAAGAGTTAGTTGTGATGAGAGATAGTTGCATATTCAGTTGATTTATATATTAGTTTTACAGAAGAGAGGTGAAGAGGAAATCAGTATAATGCATTCATGCAGTTTAGTGATCATTGTGAGAGGAAAAGTTATTATAGTTACATCCTTAATTTTGTCCAAAATTACATGATAATCATTTTAAATGAGAAATGATTTAGCACCTTTATTTAGTATATTTAGTTTATTTGTATATTAGTTTCATAGAAAAGATGTGAGGAGAAAATCAATGTAGTATATGCATGCAATTTAGTAATGAATGAGAGAAAATTATTACTGTTACATGCTTGATTTTGTTTCAAATTACATGACAATCATTTTAAATGAAAAATGATTTAAAAAAACATGTGTGATTATTTATTGTACTCTGAATCCTCACTCCATTGTCTCATTTTTTTTATAATTAATATAAAAAAACAGAAAGTATAAAAACATTCCATTTTTTAACGATTTTTATTTGTAATCAACGACATCTGTTACATTATTATAGTAAAAAAAAATACCTCATAAGCAAATAATCAATCACTATTTTTTTTCTTTGAAATGTGATGAACTTGTTTATTTAACTTTTTTTTCATAAAGACACAATTATCAAAACTAACTGGATTGATTAAATCATTATTTTATATAATTTTTAATTTAAATTGTACAGAAATTAATTTCTTAAAAATTGTTTCTATTTTCTTTATAATAATCATAATCAATTACTACATCAATAAAATAATGTATTTATTTATGATATATTTAGTTATTTTAAACATTTTAATTGATAGCGCAATCATATACTTTTTAATTGGAAAGTTAGTATATTTTGATATATTTTATTCAAATTTTTATAAAATTTAAATTAAAAAATTTGTAAGATTTATTTTTATTTTATATATATATATATATATATATATATATATATATATATATATATATATATATTAAGAATATTTTACCACATAATAACACCTTAATTTAATATGTTCTTACATGAAGTTGAATTTATTTTGTTACTTTAATTTTTAAATATGCATAATTATATATTGATTACCGTTAATGATGTGTATATTTTGATTTGAATTGATTTAAATGAATTAATAGAATTAATATATACTACATATTATTCATATAATTTCATATCATATTAAAATTAATATTATTTTAAGTTAAACATTTTTGGTTGATTCATTTGTAATTTCCCATTGAGTTATGATGTTTTGATCAATAAAAGTTTCATTTTTCAATTTTTTATAACAATTATTTTTATTGTCTAATCTCTTGTTAAACTAGTTTTTGTAAGAGGTTGTACTTGAACACATGATTGAGAGTCTTCCTTATCTTAAACTTTGATTTATTAGTTAGTTCGCATTGTTCTAATTAATTTCTTTGGCGCATGATTCAAGAGAGAGGAGATAAACATTCTCATGAAGTATACGCATGGAACAAAGTGAGTATTAATTAAACCAGTAGACGCATGTTTTACGGGTGACTCATGCTTTCCGGGTGAGCTTCAGTTGAATCAGATTAATGCATGTTCAATCTTGTTTAGCTCTGTTTGAGGATTGAGAAAGAATAATCTTTAGAGAACCTGTGAGGAATTCATTGGTGGAAGAACTTGGGAGTCAATCTGCATTCTTTACTGATTTTAATCATCATTTAACGATCACAACCCCTTTTGCTCTACTGTTATTGCTAATTTTTATTGCTTGCAGAAAGATTTTGAATTTTGTTCATTGTAATCACTATTGGATTTGTTGGGAGACGACTTGGGATCATCTGACCACTTTTATATTATCATCTCTCTAATGTTAAATAAGTATATGCTGGAATCATCTTAATTTGATAGCAAAACAACGACTATCAAATCATCAACAAAAAATTAAAATTAAATTAATTTGTGACTTATAAATAGGTGGAGCAGGAGAGAAGGTGAAGTAATGGTAGGTGAAGCTACGAGAGAAAAAAAAAAGGAGAGAGAAAGGAGATTTGGAATAAGGAGGTTTTAAATCTTCATACTTATATAACTCTATTTTTATTATATCTTTCCAACTAAAGATAAGGAAACTGAGGTTAAACTTTTTTTTATATTAATTTTAATAAATTTATGTGTAGTTTATTAACTTTTTATTTATTTTAAACTTTATTTTATTATTTCTAATAATTTTTACTTAATCAGTGGTTTTTTATTTTATTTTCAGTTACGTAGTCCTATTTATTTATTTATTTTGTCATTTTAGTTATGTACTAATCTTATTTATTTATTTTATTAATCTCCACTTCCTAGTCATCTTATTTATCTCCAGTTACGTATTAGTTCTAATTATTTATATTTATTTTCACTTACGCACTAGTTTCATTTATTTTGTTTATCTCCAATTACACATTAGTTTTATCTATTTATTTTTAGTTATGCATTGGTCCTATTTATTTTATTTATCTCCAATTACAATTTGATATCAATTCAAATAGAACTGACAGTAAAATTGAGAATTTAGGATTACGGAACCGAATAAATTCAAAATAGTAACAATAAAAACTTGGATAAAGGAAGGTGCCACAAACAAAGTTTGATAAGTCTAAGGATGACCGCGACAAGAATTGGTGGATTCTTAATAAGATCACAAGATGCACAAAAAAACTCTTTAGCAGAGAAATATTCTTTCTTTAATTTTTCAAAATATTCATCCTCATTCTGGTTTCCAAAAGTGTATAAATACAAATTTAGTTATAGATCTTGACTAGTTTGTAAGTAAATAAAATAAAAATACAAACCTACATTTCAAGAAGTGATCATTTGTCCTAGTGATTAGGTTTTTTTTTTTTGATAGGCAATAATAAATTAATAAATGCGAGCCACTTCAGGGGTGGTTCAACCCTTATACAAAGGAAACAAAAGATACTAAACCAACTACTAGCTAAAATTTCCAAACTAACAAACACAAACACTAACCGGACATAGCTTTAAACTACAACAAACAACCATTCTCATACACTCCAAAGGTACCATACACCAACTAGAAAAGGGAAACGAAGCGGATCGAGATCTAGCATTAATCCAAGACCAAACCTTTGCTTGCACCCGTGCACACACTTCAGACACATCAGTCACTCCCCTGTTGAAGATAATAAAATTCCTGTGGGTCCAAATTTCACCCACCACCCCAACCCAAATTGTGCGCCACACTTCATTAACCGACTTTGAAGAATGGCTCATCCTAAACTGTGCAAAGTTTAACACCGGATCAATATGGGACACAAACGCCACCCCCAACCACTCAAGGCAAAGGCACCAAACCCGCCAAGCAAATCTGCAATCGAAAAACAAATGGCGTTAAGACTCTTCCTCCTTCCCACACACACAACACAAAGGACTACCAACCAGCACACCTAGCCTTTCCAAATTGGCCCTAGTAGCGATCTTATTCTCCAACACCCTCCAGACAGTAACTAAAGCAGAAGGTACGGCTTTACAACTCCATAACTTACTGTATGTCGGGGAGAAAACAACCTCACCATCCCTCCTAAGAAGAGAATAAGCAGAGGTTGATACCTTGTAGTTGGTCCTGAGTTCAAATACTAACTCCAAGTGGGTACGCACTAATTTCTTTTTTCACTAGTGTTAATTGGAAAGTTAATATATTTTGATATATTTATTCTAAATTTACGGTATATATATATATATATTTACCACATAATAACACCTTAATTTAGTATATTCCTACAACAATTAAGTTGAATTTATTGTTACTTTAATTTATAAATGTGTATAATTATATATTGATTTGAATTGATTTAAATGAATTAATAGAATTAATATATACTACATATTATTTATATAATTTCTTACATCATATTAAAATAAATATTGTTTTAAATTAAATAATTAGCTAGATTATTATTATTAAGCTTATCATCATCAATTGAAAACATTAGTATTAAATGTTTTTTATTTATGTCATTTTATTAAGTTTAGATTTATTTTATCTTATTACTTACTCCATCTTTTCGTTTTATATATTTTGTTTAGTGTTATTGATTTCTTTTTATAGTTTCATCTTTATATGTTTTTTTTTAAAATATACTCTTATTTTAAAAATATTTTTAACATTTTTATCTTTATATATTTCGTTAATTCTACATATATGATTAAAAGAAAGTTTTCCCATAAATGAAAAAGAAAAACACTACTATATATGATTAAAAGAAAGTTTTCCCATAAATGAAAAAGAAAAACACTACTATGTTATAAAAATACGTTTTTTTTTCAGAATTTAAAATTTATATATGTTTGCTTTCATAATGTTGTTTCTCTTACTATTTTCGTGTGAAATATATATTACCATAATCTTCATCTTTTACTATTTTTCGTTTTCATTTTTTTTAAATAATCTACAATATTTATTTTCTTCGATGCCTTAAAGAAAGATCTATTATTTAGTATATAATTAAACTCTATATTTGTAAAGTAATATCTTTTCTTCTATTTTCTTTATAATTACCATAAACAATTACCATATTAATAAAATAATGTGTTTTTGTGTGATATATTTAGTTATCCATTAGCGCAATTATATGTTTTTTATTTATAAAATTTGTATATTTTAGTAAAAAATTTTTTTTTTTAAGATTTTACTAGAAGAAAACAATAAATTAAAGTCGGTCAAAAAATGTTGTCAATAGGCAAAAGCGGATGTTTATGTACGGGCAACCTGTCGACCTTTCAATAAACACTAAAAATGTGAGAGGAAATATTGAATTTAGTGTTGGAGTGTGAAACTGGGGCATATAGCAGGGTCCTAACCCATGCTAACCCAATTTATCATTTTTTCTAATTTTTTTCACCATTTCTTCTCTTCAGTCAAGTTTTCCTTTATTGTCAAGTTTTCCTTCATTGTTAATGTCAAGTTTTTCTCCATTAAATTATCATTTAACGATCACAACCTCTTTTACTCTACTTTCATTGTTGATGTCAAGTTTTTTTCCATTAAATCATCATTTAACGATCACAACCTCTTTTACTCGACTGTTATTGATTTTGAATTTTGTTATGATTGTCATCTATTAAGAAAAAAATAAAAATCCTTTTAATAGATATAAGTGCAATTGTATATTTTGTAGAAACATTAACTTTAACTAAATAAAAAATTATTAGAAATTTTTGTTATAGTTGCGAAAATATTAGATAGTGTTTAAGAAGCAGCATGTGGTGTCTAACATTTTTATGCCTTTTTTTTCTTTATTTTTATAATATTATTGAAACATCACTAAAAATATTTTTAGTCGGTTGTGGATACAAAACATCAAATTACATAAACAAGAAGCAAAGAGATTATTATAAATATATAGTTTAAAAATACAATTACATGTAAATTCAAAATAAAAAGTAAAAGAAACCGGTTCAAACTATTATGACAGCAAAATCAACCTACGAAAAGCACCCCTAAAAATACTTACATTGTTGGACGTCTATGTTTCTCAAAGAATTTAGTGGCAATCCAAACTCATAGAAACAAAGAAAAACCAAGTATCACGAGTTCTAAGAGTGCAAACCAAATGTAAATGACATTACTAAACATGATTTTGGTTGTATGCCAAATGGGATAAGATGTGACCATACTTACACCAATCATGTGGGTCAAAGTAAGAGTGGTTAATGTGATGCACATGCCTAGTGACAAAAGTCATGTGAAAAATTTATTATTCGGAGAGAAGTAGGCACACAGCTAAGCATGAAACTAAGTAGTATATAGTGTTTGAGATAAGGAATATGACACATTCATCTGGGTAAATTATAGCTAAAACAGATTGACCAAGGGATGGATTACCAAGCTAAGATTTTTTATTAACTTGTGTGTATTTACATCACTCTCCATGTATACAAAATTTAGAAAATATATACAAGTGTATTACAAGATAATTATGTAACGAACCACTAATCAAGGATTCTATCATTATTAAATTAATTACGTATAATTTTGCACGTACAATATTGTACAATATGACAAATTTTCCAGGACATGGACTATCATCTAACTATTCTGAACATTTCACATATCCACTCTTTGTTGTTGTCTAACACCACACAAAAGGCATGTGAAAAATCTATTATGCAAAGTGAAAGCACTCACAAGCAAGAGCAGCATAGCTAATGATGAAACTAAAATATAGTGTTTAATTTAAGGAACATGACATACTCGGACATAGATGACCGTTTAATATTTGTGAACATTTCAGATATCCATCCTCTGATGTTGATCTAACACCACCACCTGGTAGATTGATAGCATTTTGAAAGCTGATAGTTGCAATTATGGTAGCAACCATGCTCAAATTTTCATCCATTGTAACTGTCACGTCTTCCTCCATCCTCCATATCCTCCATAGTAACTGTTATTGTCGGTTGTCTCTGAAAACAGGTTGTGACTCCATCTCGTTATTGTCGGTTGTCTCTGAAAACAGGTTGTGACTCCATCTCATGTCCTTCAGCATTTCATCTTGTGTGTAATTATGTAGAGATCCACTAATCATGGGATTCTATCATTATTAAATTAATTACGTATAATTCCGTACAATAACGTACAATAATTATATACAATAATTGCGCATAATTTTCTAATTATTATTTCTAATTGCGCATACTTATCTTTTTTACTATATTTAATGATGCAAATTAACTAATATTTGTCATATTGTACGATATTGTACGCAATTATAATTTAAGAATGATAGAATCCATGATTGGGGTATCCTTACATGAATTATCTTGTAATTTGGAGAGAAAAAGTCTTCATACACTTGTATATATTTCTATACATGGAATCATGTAAATACACACATGATAATAAGTGAAAAATAAATATAATTTCTTTTGTTTTAAGTGTTTTTAATTTTTATTTTAGATGTTATAATATTTTTCTTTATTCTTACCTAGTCTACCTTTTTAATCATCTTTTGAAATGTCAACATATTATCTATACATAAATGTTCACTTTCGTCTCTTCCATCTTGATTGACATTAAATTTTTTTTAATAAAATCTTTAAAAAAAATAATTAAAATTTTCTAAAAATTTGAATAAAACATATTACAATTATACAAATTTTCCAAATAAAAATAATATAATTACGCTATCAATTAGAAGGTTCAAAATAACTAAATACATCATTAAAAAATTATTTTATTAATATGATAATTATAAAGAAAATATAAGTGAAAATATTGCTTTATAAATATAGAGTTTAATTATATACTAAATAAAAAAAATTTTAAAGCATTCGAAGAAAATAAATATTGAAGATTTTTTTTAAAAAAAATGAAAACGAAAAATAGAAATATGGTATAGACACCAAAAATGGTAAAATGGTAAGAGAAACAACATTCTAAAAAGAATGAGAAACAAACATATATAAATTTTAAATTCTGAAAAAAAAAATACCTTTTTATAACATAGTAGTGTTTTTTTCTTCATTTACATATATATATATATATATATTTTGACAAGAAATCTTGCAATTTTTTTTTAATTTAAACATATATATATATATATATATTTTGAGAAGAAATCTTGCATTTTTTTTTAATTTAAACCTACTATAAATTTAAATAATTTGGAGAGAGCCTCCATACACTTGTATATATTATTATTTGTACATGAGACAATTCTATTGTATATACGGATTTTTAATAACTTTAAATTATTAATTATATATAGAACTATTTATATATTAATAATTATATTTATAAATATTAAAAATTTAGAATGGCGTATTTTAAATATTATAAAAATTAAATAATTCTATCGTGAGAAATCTCATTCCTTTCTATCAAAAGATATACAATATATTAATGGAACTTTATTGTTGTAGTAACATACTAAAAAGGTGTTATTATGTGGTAAAATATTTTTATAAAATATATATATATATATATATTAACTTTTCAATTAAAAATTATATTATTACGATATCAATTAGAATGTTAAAACCATGTTGACTTGGCACTTTCCAATTAAAAATTATATAATTACGATATCAATTAGAATGTTAAAAGCATGTTGTGATAAGAATTCTCCACGGCCTACTATAAGATTAGCAACAGCAAATCGTATAGGGTGGTTTGAAATTGTAAGTAAAAACTTATTTTGTCATTTGTAAGTAAAAGCTAAGGGTTCCTATTACTGTAGCAACCATGCTCAGATTACCTCTCATCTCAATGAGCCATTTATCTTTCGCTGTCATCCTACTTATAATTTTGTCTTTAGATTCTTTCCACCATTTCTTCTCGGTTACATTTTGCTCAACTGGAACCGTGACTTCTTCCTCCATGGTAACCGTGACTTCTTCCTCCGTTGTAGCTGATAACAATGTCTCCTCCATTGTTGGTGGTGTGGTGAGAGGATTGTTAGACGTAACACTGGTGTGGATGAAGATTTGCTGAATCGAGAAGAAAGGAAGAAGATGAAAAAAGGATTGAAACTACAGGAGTAACCAAGGGTGTGTTGGCTGCACATATGTTTTTAACCGACTGTCCAAAGGTTTATATAAAATTTCAGAGATGTTTCTTCTGCCCAAAGTTTCCCCACTGCTCATTCTGCCATGTTTAATTCCCATTTCGGAACCGATACCATTCTAACTGCCAAATGTTTGCCTTTTTTTTTGGTTAAAATTGTAAGTAAAAACTTATCTTTTCACTTTATATTTAATGATGCAAATTAACTAATAATTTTCATATTATACGATATTGTACGCAATTATATGTAATTAATTTAAGAATGATAGAATCATGATTAGGGTTCCTTACATATGTAAAAAGATAAACGCCAATTATAAATATAATGTTTAAAAGTATCATTACATATCCATAAATTCAACCCTTACAAATAATTACATTCTTAGATGTCAATGTTTCATAAATATATTGACAACCCAATCAACTACACGCATAAAAAAATTAAGTACTAGTAATCCTATGACTGCAATCCAAACGTAAAGGATTCTATAAAATATGGTTTTGGTTGAATCCCAAATATAATGAGGTGTGACCTTACTTAGAACAACAAAGTAACAGTAAGCACTCTTAGAAATGGACACCCACAATACAAAAACAGAAAAATGGAAACATATTAAACTGTTGTTTTATAACTTGCATTATCTTTATTCACCATTGAACCTATCTCTAAAAAGACTAGCGTGAATCTAGTTCTAGGAGTAACCTACAGTTAATATTTTCCTTGTTGATGTCGGTAGATCTTGCAATAACCTACACCGTCTATATTTGGCTTGTTGTTTTTAAGTGAAATGCACGGCAAACCTTAGATCCTGAAAAAGAGAGGGGGCTTAACATCACGTACAGGCCTAATGACAAAATGCTTGATAAAAATATATTAGTCAAGGATAAGCCACTCATAGGAAATAAAACAGCACAGTTAGGGATGAAATTAAACATAGACGGTTTATTAATTTAAGGAATAAGACATACTCATCCGGAAAAATTTTGGTTAAAACAGATTGATCTGGTCTAATACCATCTGGTGCATTGTCAACATTTTTAAAGCTAATGGTTTATATAAAATTTTAGAGAGGTTTCTTCTGCCCAAATGTTCACATTCTCTCATGTTTTCACTACACATTCTGCCATGTTTAATTCCCACTTTGGAACCGATACCATTCTAATGGTCTTTTTTTTTTGTTAAAATGGTAAGTAAAAACTTATCTTTCTTACTATATTTAATGATGCAAATTAACTAATATTTGTCATATTGTACGATATTGTACGCAATTATAATTTAAGAATGATAGAATCCATGATTGGTGGATCCTTACATGAATTATCTTGTAATTTGGAGAGAAAAAGTCTTCATACACTTGTATATATTTCTATACATGGAATCATGTAAATACACACATGATAATAAGTGAAAAATAAATATAATTTCTTTTGTTTTAAGTGTTTTTAATTTTTATTTTAGATGTTATAATATTTTTCTTTATTCTTACCTAGTCTACCTTTTTAATCATCTTTTGAAATGTCAACATATTATCTATACATAAATGTTCACTTTCGTCTCTTCCATCTTGATTGACATTAAATTTTTTTTAATAAAATCTTTAAAAAAAATAATTAAAATTTTCTAAAAATTTGAATAAAACATATTACAATTATACAAATTTTCCAAATAAAAATAATATAATTACGCTATCAATTAGAAGGTTAAAAATAACTAAATACATCATTAAAAAAATTATTTTATTAATATGATAATTATAAAGAAAATAGAATAAAAAATATTACTTTATAAATATAGAGTTTAATTATATACTAAATAATAAATTTTTTTTAAAGCATTCGAAGAAAATAAATATTGAAGATTTAAAAAAAAAAATGAAAGTAATATGGTATAGACACCAAAATGGTAAAATGGTAAGAGAAACAACATTCTAAAAAGAATGAGAAACAAACATATATATATAAATTTTAAATTCTGAAAAAAGAAATACCTTTTTATAACATAGTAGTGTTTTTTTCTTCATTTACAAATATATATATATATATATATATATATATATTTTGAGAAGAAATCTTGCAATTTTTTTTTAATTTAAACCTATATATATATATATATATATATATATATATATTGAGAAGAAATCTTGCAATTTTTTTTATAATTTAAATCTATTATAAATTTGAATAATTTGGAGAGAGTTTCCATAAATATATTATTTGTACATGAAACCATTCTATTATATATACGGATTTTTAATAACTTTAAATTATTAATTATATATAGAACTATTTATATATTGATAATTATATTTATAAATATTAAAAATTTAGAATGGCGTATTTTAAATATTATAAAAATTAAATAATTCTATCGTGGAAAATCTCATTATTATGTGATAAAATATTTTTATAAAATATATATATATATATTAACTTTCCAATTAAAAATTATATTATTACGATATCAATTAGAATGTTAAAACTATGTTGGCTTGGCACTTTCCAATTAAAAATTATATTATTACGATTCAACCTTGCATATTTGTGTAAACCATTCACTTTCCGCAAAGTCACCCAACAATTGTGTTATATATACGGATTTTGAATAACTCTAAATTATTAATATTTATAAAACTATTTATATATTGATAATTATATTTATAAATATTAAAAATTTAGAATGACATATTTTAAATATTATAAATAGTTACCGCAAAGTCACCCAACAATTGTGTTATATATACGGATTTTGAATAACTCTAAATTATTAATATTTATAAAACTATTTATATATTGATAATTATATTTATAAATATTAAAAATTTAGAATGACATATTTTAAATATTATAAATAGTTTTGTATATCTCTTTCATTAATAACTACTAGTGGAATCATAACCAATTTTTGGTTGTTACTAACATAAAACTAAAAAAGAGAAATATAATAATGAAAAGAAAAAAATAATAATAAGATAAGAAACTCTGTAACCAACCTTAAAAAAATATTTATTTTCCAATCTTTTTCCTCCTCTCCGCAAGAATGTTCATAACGCATTCATCCTTATCATGCTCACATCAACAATGATATCGTTAACTTTGTACCTTAAAGAAATTAATGTCATATTAACAATTAAACAACCAAAAAAAGAAAACTCACTTATAGAGACTAACTTATAGAGACTAACATGGGATGCGTGCTCTTCTTCTTACTCTTATCGAAAAATGAATCTTTTTATCTGATAACTGTTTTAATATTTACAAAATAACTAAAAATAAAATTAACTTTTTTATACATACTAAAGCGCCTGGGCATCCACATTTTTTTACTATTATTATTATATATATTTTTTTATTATTACTATATTGTATATTATTATATGTATTCATATCTTTTAAATATCAAGTATTACTAAGCAAAAATAAGATAGAAACATTTTCTCTCATCATTTATGAGTTTCAACCTACTATTTTAATAATTAAGCTGCAGTAAAAAAAATATATTAAACAAATTTAAATTTATAACACAATAAATTTAACCAATCTTGATTTGCTGTTATTAACATAAAACTAAAAAAGATAAATATAATAATGAAAAGAAAGAAAAAGAATAATAAGATAAGAAACTCGGTAACAAACCTTAAAAAAATATTTATTTTTCAATCATTTTCCTCTTCTCCGCAAGAATGTTCAGAACGCATTCATCTTCCCCATGCCCACATCAACAATGATGTCAAGTTAACTTTGTACCTTAAAGAAATTAAGTCATCATTAGTGTGAATCACTAATTTTGATTTGTTGTTACTAACATAAAACTAAAAAAGAGAATGTCATATAAAGAACGCATTCATCATCCCCGTCATGCCCATATCAACAATGGTGTGTCAAGATAACTGTACCTGTGCAGTATTCCGCCAGTATTCCGCCTTCGGTGTACGAAAATGAAAAGAGTAAAAAAAATAAAAATGAGTAACTAACAATTAAACAACCAAGAAAAGAAAACTCACATACCGATACTAACGTGGGATGCATGCTCTTCTTCTCACTTTTATCTTGAAGAATGAATCTTTTTATCTAATGGAAGTGATATAAATTGAAAAATGATTTTTTTTTATCAGCAAAGAATGGAATTAAATTAAAAGGGATACAAAGGGGTATCCCAACCCATATACACTAACCAAACTACAATAAACAAGACAAGAAACATAGGGATCACCCACTAAAGAGATATCTCCCAGGAACTAAGCTATAAAAGACTAAGCCTAACACAGACTTGAGCACCTCTAGGCAAAAACGCAACCCCAAACAGACATGATCTCCAAACTTCCTCAAGGACTGAAAAACCTCCATCCTCTTCTTATAGTGCAATGTCTACATCCGGATGCTCCACGTTGAGCTTTGGGTGCGCCCTGTAATTTCTTTCAGCCATTCTTTACAACCTAACAAAGTTAATGGCCTCAAACATAATAAAAATTTCAAATATAAATTCAAATTGAAAAGAAACTGTGAGTGAAAACGGAAGAAATAAAGATATATTTCAAAAAACTAAATTCAAAACTGTTTTACGTTTAAAAACTCCATTCTGATAACTATTTTAATATTTACAAAATTACAAAATAACTAAAAATAAAATTAACTTTTTATATAAAAAACACTTTTATTTATATATATATATATATAACAGTTATGGAAGTATAGATATATATCAAAAACAGTTATTGGGGGAATCCCCATTATATATAGGTATAGATAAAAAAAACAGTTATATATATAAAAAACAGTTATGAAGATATAAATATATATCAAAAAACAGTTATGAGGGAATCCATTATATATAGGTGTAGATATTATAAATATAAATATTTATATGTACTATTAATATAATTATTTATACAGGAATTAATTTCTTAAACTTTATATATTTATAACTAATTATTTTGAAAATGTAATTTGTTTTTAAAATAATCTTTTACTCTGCTGTTGCCATTAGGTTTATATGAACATCAATAATAGTAATAATAATAATAATATTAATATCATTAATATTTAAAACTTGTTTGGAAATTGATTTTTTTTGAAAACTTGTACTCTTGCTAAACCTGATCTACTCTTCCCTTTCTCTTCACTCTCTCTTCCCTCTCTTTTCCCTCTTGCTAATCAAACCCTAACTTTGCTCAAATTAACGAAATCCAACGTGGCCTCCTATGAAACCCTCAGACGGTCTTCACGAAACTCTTCTCTGACCTTCACGAAATACTCACTCTTCCTTTCACTGTCCGTCATCGCCACCTTTGTGTAAGGTTTGTGTTTGCGCGCCCTAAATTTCTGTCTTCGAAATGTATTCCTCTAAACAGTGTGCAATCTATTGTGGTTATTAATTGAAACAAATATTGTGTATGTGTGATAAATTTAATTTGGAGTTTGTGATCTAATGCTATTGCCTGATATGCTTGAGTGTTGCTGCTATTCATTTTTTCCAGTACATCTATTATTCTTTTCCTTTTAACTTATCTTTTAGGTTCCTCTTTATTACTATCTTGCATCTTGCAGTTTATGGTTGGGTTTAGAGACATTAGGATCCTTTTGCAGTTGTTTATGTTATAAATTACAAGTTTGAAGTTTTTTGTTTTAGAGTGAACCGAATTTTCAAGTTTACTCATACATATATTGGCTCAAATTCAAGGCCTACACATTATTACCTATAGGTTTCCGGATTCTACTCCCTTAATTTGTTTGTATGCTATTTCTATTTTTTTTTTCTTTAGTAAGTATTTCTAGTGAAATTATAGGGATTGTGATTAGATATATCTATTTATTGGGAAGCAAATTTTGCTAGACTCAGTTTTATGCTCACAAAGATTCCGGGTTGCAGATTCCATTTCGTGAAGGTCAGAGGAGGGTTTCGTGAAGGTCAGAGGAGGGTTTCGTGAAGGTCAGAGGAGGGTTTCGTGAAGGTCAGAGGAGGGTATCGTGGGAGGCAACTTTGGATTTCGTTGATCTTAGCAAAGTTAGGGTTTGATTAGCAGATTGAGGGAAAAGAGAGGGAAGAGTAGATCACATTTAGCAAGAGTGCAATTTAAAAAAAAAAAAATCAGTTTCCAACAAGTTTAAAAAAAAAATCAATTTCCAACAAGTTTTCGAAAAACAAAATCAGTTTTAAAAATAAAAATAAAAATAAAATAATGAGTAATGTTGCACGGAAAGAAAGAGAACACGCAAGATTTGTATTCTGAAGGACTAGTGGGTGACGCTTTTGTGTCTGTATATCCGTATTTTTTATTTTTGTTATTAATGAGTATCTTTATTTATTGTTATTATTATTACTAGTGGACGAGCCTCTGTCGTATTAAAATGTGTGATTGTGTCTTATTAAAAATAATTCTTTTATCAAATAATTCTATTCTTTTGTAAATTTATATTCTCCTCTTTTATTTTTAATCATAATTTTATATTCTTATAATTTAAGAGAGGCACCTCACCTACCACTTTTGCAAAACAATCTTTATTCTATAGTGATGTGGGAAGAACGTGCATCTTACCCATATTTTGTGGCCAACTAGATACTCTTCAGACCATGCATTGATGACTTCAAGCAAACAAGCCCAACCTTTTTGTCTGCAACAATTATGTTAGGAACCAGACTTTATAGAGCAGAGTAGAGTGTGTAGGTGATTAATGCATAACAATTCTGTCCTTTTTTTTTCATTGTCTTCTTTCTTGGAATATTCATGGACCTAACTTTAGCCCAACCACATCTCCTGCTTCCCCAACAAAACAACCTTATCTCAATGTAGAATATTGTAATTCTACATACAAATTCTTTATTGTTTCATTACAAATCCACTTCCAATTCTATTCTTTATTGTTTCCTAGGTTTTACCATTCTATTTTTCCACGCTGCTTTTTCATTGCTTTGGTTTGGGATATAAAACTCATTCCACTCAATTAAATGCAACCTTTCTTCATGTCTTTCCTTTACTTTTTTAATTACAATCATGCATTTCTAAATATGTTAATATATTTAGTTGTTGACCACATGTAGAAAGAATTGCAGTTGTTGAATGTAATAGGACCATCTACGTTTTTATGTGTGGTCCAAAGGCTACTGTGTCTTTGGGAAAGTGTAACACCCTAGAACTAATGGATTTTCATCTGCTTATATTAATGTGAGATATGAAGATTTTGTGGAATTTAAATGGCAACTTATATTAATATACGTCTGTGACACTACTCCACTTTCCCAAAGGCATTAAAAGGTATTTTTATCCCATAAATTATTATTTATTTTTAAAATTAATATTAAAATAAATAAATAATTCATCAGATAATAAGTTATTATATTAAGAAATTGTTTCTGTAGTCACAGCACGAGATAAAATATTGGATTTATATGTTGTACAATATCAAAAACCAAGTTGTAAATATGGACTTTTAAATCAGTTTTCTTTCAATCACCAAACATTCTCCCCAAGATTTCAACCTTGCAAAGGGGTACCAAGGCTTATAATATATTTTAACCAGAAAGAAGAAAGGATAGTAAGATTTTAATTGGTTAAATTTTATTAAATAATTGCCTGATAGGGTTGTGAGGGGATAAAAGGCAAATTTTTTTAAGTGTTATGCGATTTTTTTTTATGTCTTTTCTTCTTTATTTTTATAATAAGATTGAAATATCGTTAAAAATGTTTTCATTCAATCATTCTTTATTATAAAAAACATCTCCAAAGTTATAGTCGGTTGTGATCAAAATTATTATAACATAAACACAAAACAAAGAGTTCATTATAAATACATAATTTAAAAATACCATAACATATAAATTCAACCCATAGACAAATATAAATAAAAAGTAAAAATAAAAGAAACCGTAAATAAAGGATTTAAACTATTCTGATCGAAAACCAACCTATAAAAGACCTCTAAAAAACCAACCTATAAAAGATCTCTAAAAATACTTATATTGTTGGGGTCATCTTTCACGTTTCTCAATTAATTTAGTAACAATCCAAACACATAGATAAAATACAAGTGAATACTGTCAAATGTAAATGAGATTATTAAACATGGTAGGAGTGACTATATCCGTAGCATAAAAATATACATATATCATAAAAAAATAAATATAGAGTTTAATTATATACTAAATAATAGATATTTCTTTAAAGCATTAAAAGAAAATAAATATTGAAGATTTAAAAAAAATGAAAACAAAAAATTGTAAAAGATGAAGATTATGGTAATATATATACAAAATAGTAAGAGAAACAACATTCTCAATTCTCAAAGAATGAGAAGCAAACCACTACAAGAAAATGTCCAATTACCCATTTTTTGAAGTAGGTAAATTTACTAAATCCATTGAAATTTTCGTAAGTAACGTTATTATGGACTCGTAGAAAGGTAAGCCCAACAACTATGTGGGTCATAAACATTTACCCACGGGTGAAGGGTGGTGGGAAAATAATAATCATGGGTAAAAGATTTGAATCAATGGGTAAAACTAAAAAAATTAAATCAAAATTCTCAACTTTTCCAAATAAGTTTGGTGCTTCTGGAATCTCGAATACATCTCTCTGTAGTTCCCAAACACAAAGCATATGCAAGAGAAACCCTAACATTTTACCCAAATCTCAGTTCTTAGAATCCAATCTCGATTTCGCACCTACTGCTGTTGTTTCTTCTGCCTTTGCTCCACCACCGAACCAGTTCCTCTGCAAGCCGCGTTTCGTTCGCGCAGGGTTTTAGAAGATGGCTGATGTCGAGGACATTCAATCTCTTGTTGTTGATAATGGAACATGAATGGTCAAGGCTGGCTTTGCAGGTGATGATGCTCCTAGAGCTGAGTTCCCCAGTATTATTGGGCATCACTAAGTACCTTCCAACAGGTTTGTACCCAACGGACCCCTTCCCCTTTACGTCATATTACCAATAAAATGGATTAGTTATGTAAGTATCGTGTGTTTACTTTATTCTCTTATTATGTATGCAGATGTGGATCTCTAAGGGTGAATATGATGAATCTGGGCCAGCTATAATTCATTGGAAATGCTTCTAAGTTGGCTTAAGTTGATCTGGATGGTTATCAAGCTCTTAATGCTCCCAATCCTGTGCCATATTTTCGTCAAGCTTGATTGACTTGTTGGATATTTGATGCTTTGGTTTTTTAATAGGTATATCTAGTTAATGAATGGATTTGTAAGTTAAGTTTGTTATATGTTTCCCCGTTAGGTTGTTGGAACAGACTTTTTATGCAGTTGGCGATGGCATTTGAACTTAGTAGGTTATAATGGACAACAAAACTTTCTTTATTCTACCAGCCAACACTTTAGATAGAACTTTGTAGATGACACCATTGGAGAAATGGGTCTATATTGTTCAAGCTTGACAGGTTATGTTTGGTTTGATTTTCCTTTTATTCTTTTTTATGATGTGGCGAAAAATTAGGTGCCTCGAGTTAGGAGGACAATAAGTTTAAGCATCCTTTTTCCTGGATGGATTTTTGATTTATTTTCTGTTGATATTAATTGTATGCTTAATTGGTTATGTTTTGCGGTACAAAAAAAATATTTTATTTATTTATTTACATCCTTTCTCTTGTATTATGGTGAACAGATTTGACAGGATCATTTAGAAGGAAATACCTTCTAGTGTGGTTTATGAGGATGATAAGGTATTTTCTGATGCTTACCTATCTTTTGTTATTGTATTTTTCTCATTTCCCAATGTTTAGGGATGCAACTAGTTATAAATAGAGGGTATATCATATAAAATGATGTTTCAAATGACACACCTACTAGTGATGATAACAGAGAAGTTTGATATCTAAAGGAAAAAGTAATTTGCTATACAAATCCACATTTATACACGTGTTGAATTTCATATGTTGTCTTATGAATGATTGTTTTCTTTTTGTTTTCTAGTTTCAGTGAAACTTCTGACTCTTATTGTTTATGAATCTTGTTAACATTTAATTATTCTTTAGAGTCTACACTTGTTGATCAGATAAACAAGTATAATGGTTCAACTAGTGTTCCATAAGTGTCCATTTTATATCGATAATTAGAATTTGTAAGACTTTGCATTATTTTAGTTTAAGGCACCAATGATGAACCTAAATATAGTGGCAACCTATCTTTACACTTACGAAAATGAAACCATAGGTTCTAAGGCCATGTTTAGTGTTCCCATTAAGTTTTCCAATGTCTTATGAAAATGAATAACTTTGAGTGGATTCCGTTTTGCTGATATTTGGTTGAGGTGGGCTCTGACAAATCTGTGTGCCCAATGGTTTAGTACACCATCTCTTCGGGAGCAATTAAAGGTTCTGTTTTGGTTCAATATCCCAATTAAAGAAGGGTGGGTAATTCCAATTGTTAATAGTAACAGTTGTTGGGAATTTGAGTCAATACTAACAATCCTCTGCTTAATAAGTGCTTCTCTCAATTAGTTTAATGTCTCAGATAAAGGTTATGTTTCGGTTCAATAGCTCAATTAAAGAAGGGGGGTCTTCCAATTGTTAATAGTAAGAGATGTTGGAAATTTGAGTCAATATTGTCAATCCTTCCTCTGCAGTAATAAGTGCTTCTCTTATTTAGTTTATTGTCTTAGATATCTTCACTTTATAACTTTAGGAATTGTCTTACAAATATAAGATCACAATTATAAAAATATTCTCCACACTCAAAGTTCCTAGCTCTCTGTGATGATACCATTCGCAAGCTCCAACTCTAAACTCAATCCCATTAGAGCTAATTAATTAATTAGCCATAACAGTATGGGCAATATGAATTTTCTTTCTGGAATTTGCTATGCTACACTTATGTCTATTCAAATTGGCATTATTTAGATTATGAATATGAAATGTTTGGCAAATGGTCTATCAAAGGCTGGTGATACTTTTGTTGATGGAGTAGTCATAACTACAACACGAACATTGCCAAGTTAATCAGAAAGGGTTATGAATTAAACCCTAATTGAATTGAGGATATAAACAAGGTTAGTGAATTTAAAAGGTTTTTAGCATAGGGTTTTCAAAGTGGGAGATCGCATTGATGTAAAGCTTATAGAGGTATGTCATGTTATGGTTGATTTTTATGTATATAGTCCATATCTACATAATTGAGTTGATTGATGTTGTTAGTTGTTGAAATGGAAAAAGAAAATGGTAACCGTCTTTATATATAAAGAGGTCCACAAATCAATTTGGTTTTGGTGCTGTTCTTATTGAGTAAGCAAATATGAGGCCTACCTACGCCTAAATAGGCACAGCCATATTGAATGAATTGAATTTAAAACTAAATTTATTATTTTCTTGATCTTATTAAAATAATTATGATAAAAGTCTTTTATATTAAGAATGGTATAAAAATTATTATAATTTTATTTTTCATTTGAAAATTTTGTATGACTATGGTTTAAAACTAATAATATCATTCAATTGCAGTGTCTTTGGATAAAAATAATTACTGTTTACACAAAAAAATGAATCATTTTGAGTTTATATCTATTAAAATATTAATTAATTTTACCACAAACTCTTAATCTATTTCTATTAATTTTCTATTCTAATTTCGTAATTTAAGACATTCTTACTCGTGTGGAAAAGAGAATAGCTAGAGAAAAGAAAAGGCAGGAAGAGGTATTTTAATATGGAAAAACATACATTGTATAGATATTTTAATGGAGGTTGACTAGGCAAAAGGCTCAACCTTGTGTAATGGGGAAAATGAAAAAGAATTTTTAGAAACCAAATCGGGGCAAAATGAAAACGAATACTAAATAAAAGCTTCGATTGAGATGATGGAGCTTCGATTGAGAGATGAAGATTAGAATATATGGAGACGAAGAGCAAACGACTACGGTGTGTATAAAAACCATGAAACCCTATAAGTCTGTGAAAAACTACGGAAAGTATGTAAGAATATGAGAGTGTGAAAATATATTATGGGATATAAGACACTTTGGCGCAATTTAAAAAAAAAATCGTTTAGACTTCTTAGGGGTTCAAATAACTCCTCGTTAGTGCTTCTCTTTCAAGAGGTTATTATAACCCCTCTTAAAAAAAAACCCTTGTTATAATTTATTTATTTTTTGTAGTGACCATGTTCTTAAAATTTTATGTTGTTTTAAAACACTTTTGTCTGTGTCTGGACACGTGTTGTCACATGTCAAATTTAATTATTAACTAGAGTTTGATGAAAAAAGGAAAATTTATATTTTATATATATATAAACTATAGATATATATAAAAACTATACAATACATGTGGAACTTGCACCAGGTGCTTCTACTTGGTCCCAAATTCATGTCACACTTTGGGGGGGAACTTCAGCTTGTCAGCCACGTCTGGGATGGCGATCAATTCCTTGTGATTCATTTTAAACTTGTGTCAACAGGACAAGTCTCCTTTCGCTTGCGCCCTATCTGATGCTTTTCGGCTTGTAGGGTGCATGTCTGACTATGAACTGCTCCCTGAACAATGCAGAAAACTGATCGAATGAGGTTGTGTCCATCAAGGAGACCAATGAATCATTCTAGTGTCGTGCCTTCGAACGTCCCCATGAACAACTTGCAGTGCATTGTGTCTGTCCCTTCGAAGATCATCATTTGAGTATGGAAAGCCGTGATGTGGGTTTCCAGGTTTTCGGTATATGTGAAAGTGATTATGGGTGTAATGAAATTGGTTGGTATCACGACATCCATGATCGTCTGGGAGAACTGCATGGGGCGAGCCCTAACTGGAATAGGCAGGCTTTGCTCCCCTATTGTGCGTTCCCCCAAACGCTTTAGATCTCTCCGCAACTCCTCATTGGCCTTGCGTAACTCTTCGTTGTCTGTCCGCGACACATCCAACTCGACCTTGAATTGGTCTTAGCAGAATAGATTTGTCTGCATTAACCATATTATTAGCAAGAAAAAAATATTGTAGACATTATTAGTATCTATGGGACAACTTTTTAAGAGTTCAAAGCATATTCATCGCACACAAAGCATACTTATTTGTGAGGGTTATGAATTTGATGAAAGGAAATTATTCAAATCTTGATTCACTTTCCACATTTATTCTTCTTTGGTGCAGAGGATTTGGCAGAAAATGAAGGTAGGAATATGTGTATTCATACAAATGGAAATTAGATTTTGAGAACCAAAGTTGTAGGGTGGCCAGGAGGTCGGAGGAGAAGATATGTGGCATGCAAGAGACAAACTTAATCCAGGCAATTGCTTCCTGCACCCACACTTTTGAACCTGCACCCAACACAATTTCAAAAATTCCAAAAATACCTTTTATTCTGGAAATAAAAATTTGGAATAAAAAGTAATGTATTTTGGTAGATCCGGAAGAGATTATTGTGTTCTGGATATAAAAATCTGGAAAAAAAATCAAAATCTCATTCCAAATAAAAAAAATTAGAACTGAAAATAATACATTTTGAAAAATTTTATCCAGAAGAGATTATTGTGTTCGGAAAAAAGGGTCCAGAATGTAATTTTATAATGTAATTTTATATGTACCCATTTTTTTAAGGGTATTTTTGTTTTTTCCCTTCTAATTGGGTGCAGTGATATGGTGCAGGAATCAATTATCCTTTGTCATGTCAGCAATTTGCACAATAATGAGACCCTTATACTAGACTTATCCACGTTGGGGTGGAGAAAGTAATTGTGAGGCGGGTCCTGTTGGTGTGGATGCGAGAAGCCTGATGGTAGGGAATGAAGGAATCGCCGTGGGAATTATTGACTTTAGCATGTGAAATTAGCAATACTAATATTTAATTAGTTAAATGGAATTATAGTTATTATATAGGTTGATATGAGATTTTGTGGTTGTTACAGTAAAAATGTAAAAAAAAAATACAATAAATGTGGTATGAAAATCATATTTGATCCAATATTTTTTCAAATTCTTATATTTTCTTACCTTTTTCTTTCACTTTTATATTTTTTTAATTTTAATAATATTCTTTTGCGATGTTACATTTTTCTTTATTTTCAAATGGTGATGGTTATTTGTGGTGGTTGATAGTGAACCTTACTAATTAAATTAAGTTTTGAGTATTTTTTTTTACTGGTGATGGTTGTGTTTTTGTTTGTTTATTTTTTTTAAGTCATAAAACTCAAAAAGAAACCAACTAGGTGTAAAAACGGGATAAAGAATCTTCTCATCAACTCTCTCACCAATTTTGTTTACCGGAGTGTGATATGAAAAGGAAATGTCAGTTTTTTCTTGGAACCCTACAATGTTATGCAGAGACAAATATATCTCTAGTATTTTCTAAAAAACCTAAAATGCACTTAAGATCCACATTCAACTCTTCTTCCTTTGCCCACAAACTGCATACACAAACTCCATTTCTCTTTAAACAGTGGCGACACTGCTCCATCCCTTGGCACAAGAAGGTATCTTCATCTTATTTTTTAGGACAAAATTTTTTGTAGTTTGTGATAATGTAAGAACGTAAAAATATTAAACACCACATACCCCTCGTCCCACGCACGAAACTTTTCTTTCTTTCTCTCTCCGTCTCTCCCAACTCATATTCTCTTCCTTCTCTCTTAATTTCCTCTCCCAATCTTCATCTATTGTAGAATCTGATCGCACCACATTGTAGCTGAGGAGTTAAGGAACATTTCTACCCGATCAGATTTTCAATCAAAGTAAATTCATTTTTGTTCTAAAGATCCTTTATTCTATATTTCTCCTTAGGATTTAGTCATCAATCTTGGTGAGGTTAGTTGAGAAGAGTAATCCTCTTAACTTATTCTACTATATACTGAATTTTTATTTTGTTTGGATAACTTGCATTAGGCCCTTAAATCTTACCGCTTATCCGGATTGAGAGGATAAAGTTCTAGAAGTTGCTTGGAAAACAAGCATTAAGGTAAGGGAAACTAACTTTAATTTTCAATAGTACCCTAGAATATCTGAATATGGAGGGGATGTGGTCTCAATATTCAATTTCTTTTGCAAGGATGTTGTTTATTTATATATTGTGTTTTTGTTTTTATATTTTTTAAACTTGTAAAAATATTAGATTTTGATAGTTTGGAAGTTAAATATTGTTTTTGACGTTGGAAAGGTTCTTGAATGTTATGAATTTTAAAATGTTATGTGATTGAGTGATATGTATTATATATGAATGATGAAAATTATATGAAATTGTGTCATATATTTGGAATAATGTATGAGTTGTTATTTCATGACATTCAGTATGAAAAATCTATGTTTAGTAGCGATCATCTAGCTTCACTGATAATCTAAGTCATATAGATTAAGATATCAGGTGGTAAGAAGTTGAGAGAGAGTTCATACACATCGGGTCCCGTTGTAGACATTCGGTATTGGATGTTTGAACTTACCCTGATCCTTTCACTTAGATTCGTTGGTAACCTTTGGATTAGGTGTTAATCTTTGGTATGGGCATACTTAATGAGTCTTTCGGAAGACGATGAATTCATGTGTAGTCAGTGGGATTGAAATGAAATCTAATGTCTGTGATTGAAAATACATTCATGTGTGGTCTATATTAATGGTGAAATTGGTATTGCAATTTTATATGACAACATTTAAAGAAATGTTTATAAATTATTAGTTTGATTGGTTGTTTTTGTATGAATTAGATATGTTATGAAATTTCTTGTCATTAACTTACCCTTGCTTTTTCTTGTTGTGTTTGAACTTCGATGACTCTACACGAGCAGATGATCATACATGTGTCGGAGGATCTGAAGAGCTTTAGGGTGTTGTTTTGAAACTTATATTGTAAATATTTGTATTTCTATAAGCTCTAATAATATATTATGAATGTTTTGAAAAACTTTAAATTTGTATAGAAATATGTATGACTTGTATTGTAATACTTTTGGGATGCCACACTTTTAAATTTATTGTTTATAGAAATTCTTTAATATTTGTATTTCAAAATTTAACTTCTCATTTTTATAATTTTTGTTTAAATTTTAATTTATTTGATATTTTTAAATAAAATAAGAAGTTGTTCCCCTTTACATAAAAGAACGAAGATGTGATTGTTATTTACTGAAAACATAAAAAATAAAAAATATATATATTTAAACATTAGAGGAAAAAATGAATATTACTTTATAAAAAATATAAAGAATAAAATGACTATATTTTAAAACTAGAACACGTAGTGTCATCATCAATAAATAGGTTGAAGTGAAGAATACCCATAATTAAATCTGAAGCTATTTTATGTTATTAAATATATTGATAATAATATCTTGTTTATGGATTTAATATTTATATAATATTGAAATGTAAATTTGTTTAAGATTATACGAAAAGGTTTTATATATTTCATTATTCCTTTTAGTATAAATATATTGTTAGTTGAAATATTTATTTTCAAAATGTACATCTGTTAATTTTAGTATACTTATGACATAATATCAAATAATATAATTAGACATTCTTAATATAAACCCTTTGAAATATTTAGCCTAAAATACTACTTTTTAAATATTTATTACAATTAATATTTTTTGTGATCAACTATTATTTCTAGAAGAAGAAAAAAAAATACATAAAACTGACAGTTACTGTATTTTATTCTCAAGTACCCAATATTTATTTATTTATTTTAAAATATTACAATGTCATTTCTTTTATATATATATATATATATATATTACGTTTTGAAAATATAAATATATATCAAATCCCTTAAGACAGCATTGTTATTTTAATAATTATATTTAAAATATTATTTACTTTGGAATTTGATATAAAGACATTCAGTTTTAGATAACAATGTATCTTTAACAAATTTATAATGATAAAATAAATTAAAGAATACAATTGTGATTTAAGAGGATATAAAATTACGGGTGAAAATATGGATTGGCTCGTCTCAAATTTAACCTGTAAAATGTTGGTCGGGTTGGTCCTTCCTGCACAAAAAGTGCAAGCTCATTTTACTGGTATGCCCTGTATAAGAGGTAACCTGGAGCGGACCAACCTGCGTAAAGAAAATATTTAAAAAAAAATTAATTATAAAAAAATATTTTTGCTACTGAAAAATTAAAATTTTAATATTGTTTTAATGCATTCAATTAAGATTAAAGACATTCAAGTATGAAGATTGTTAGAAGGTTTGATTAAAAATAATTAAAGTTTTGTTTTGCATATTTTCCTTCTATATGTAATTGTTCAAGAGTATTTTATCAAAGTTTTGCTACAAAATATTGTAATGAAATCTCTTCTTTATATTATTTTTTATTAACAAATTTTAAATGTAAAACTTTACATAAAACTAAATTCACTTTTATTTTTAACATTAACCTTTTCAGATGATTAAAATAATATATATATATTTTGTACATTAAATTTATTTTATTTTTTAAATAAAATAAAATAAAGATCACATTGCAAGAATAATATGTGAGTGAGATATGATTTTTTTAATTAGAAAAAAATAAAATAGTTATATTTTTATTTATGTGGGCCAGTAGGCTAATCCGTCCCACTATTAGTTCGCACGTGTTGCGAGTTATACGGGACGAACTTAAACGAGTCAGTGGACTAGATTAGTAAATTAGGAACGAACCTAAACGGATCACAGAATAGATTAATGAATTCGTTCCACAACTTTTAATAACAAACCATTAATCGATTTACATAGTCCTCCACACCTTATTATCTCCTGGTATAAAACAATATTATTGTTCTATTCTCAAAATCCTCAACCCACAAGGAAATGTCAAGTACCATTTTTTTTCCATCATAAATGATTAGGTGGTGTAAAATTATAGTAATCCCAACTAATCTTGTCATTTCTTGTGATCAAGGGTCATTATATCACATTTAATCAAGTTTAATTAATCATGTGACGTATAAATAAGTATTATTAATTAAAAAAACTCCATGTCGATCCATAGAAACCATAAATACTTTGTACAGGTTTTTATATGAACTTCTTTATCAATAACCATAAGATAAAAAAAATCATAATAGTTATTTCCAATTCACTTCTTTAAATTTTTATTTTTTTTGTAAAAAAGTTAATTTTACTTTTTTTTCCTTTATAAAAGTACTTTCTATTTGTTTTATCCGGAAAGACCTTAGATGTTCTATTTTATAAAAATAGAAATTATAAAATATTTTTTAAATAAACAACAACAATGAACATAAACCACATAAAACTAAAAAAGACCAACAAGAACATGAGACATGATTAAATGTAAAAGATCTAATTTAACAAATGAGTTTTGCCTCTAAGTATCTCAACACCTAAGTAATCAACTGAACCCTGAACTGAAACTTAAGGCTTTCCAATCTTCACTCGAATAGCAGATATTTGTTTGTGATCTGTGAGAGTCTCATCGCTGCAATTTTTTGAGCTACTGATTCCATAAGATTTTGAGGTGACCCTTCAACAATTTCCTTAGCTATACTGCATCACCAATCATATATACACAGGCCTGTTAATAGCATTACACTTATATGAGAAGAAGTTTCTGCAATGATTCAAATGATGACACTCACTCAGATATGTAGTAGTATCTGATAAGTTATCAGATTTGGCAGCTTCTTTGAGATCCTTCCATGCATCAATATCTTCTACCAAGGAGATGAGACCTAGAGAACTATTGAAGTCTTCTTCTCCTTCCTTCGGCCGGTCAGGTGACTGGGTGATGAACTGGAGTTCCTCTCGTCTTCGTGCTTCTTCCTCGACACTCGGTCTCGAGTGAACACCGGATGGTGGGGTACCTGCGAAGGCATTCCGACGTTCAAGTCAGTAAAGCAGGTGATGGTGTTCTGCTAGGTGAACAGTAATAAATCACATACCTTACTCCTTGGGATGCGTGCTATTTATATTATTCTAATGGACCTACCTTATTGGACCCGTTTATCGAGGTGGATACAACTTAGTGTTGTATTACCTAATTCTTAATGGTAAATTAACTTCACTGACCTTGGTTTGAGTGTTAGTGATAATTAGGGTTGGCCGTCGGCCGAGTTTCCCTGGTATGCGTCGGCCATCGACCAGATTTATCTGGTCTTGGTCGTTTCGGCCACATCTTCTAAGGTCTCGGCCATATAGGTCGTTGGTCTCGTCGTTCGGTCAAGTCTCTCAGATCTCGACCGGCAATTATTCCTTTGATCTCGGTCAGGTTGACCCGGTCTCGAACAGGCAGGTGGATCTCGAACAGGGAGATCAGGGGTCGGCCTCGCCCATATTGGTTCAATATCTACCAAGAATTTTTTACTTAACTTCCTCTCTTCAGCCAATGCTCCATGAAAACCATGGAATGATAATCTCCTCAGGAAGAGTTTGTCTCCCCATATCAGTGCCTCAGATTCCATTATGTCTGCTGAAATTAATGGCATGTAAAAGTGCAGAGACACTTTTTATTTATAAAGAAATGTAACCATGACTCGTGTTCTTTGTCTAATGTAATAAACTTCAAACAAAAATTTAAAAATAAAATGATGCATCCACAGAGGAACATCTTGGTTTTTTAAATCATGTCATATCCGAAGAAGATTGCTTGTTGAATTTTATAATACCGCGCGCACGTTCTAATCAGCCAACCTATATGCTCGCTATGATGATAAGTAAAAATTTAATTTTTACAAGAATTATGATATAGGTTAAAATCCAATACAAATTTCTTCATATTATAACGGTTAAAAGTAGAAAAAAAAATATTTTAATAAAATATGGGTGTATATATATATATACATGAAGAAATGGAGAAATTTTAAAAGTTTGTAAACTGGTATTTTTGATATTTTTCTTTAATTTGTGTATGAAAGAGTATTTAAATGTTGTGTTTTTAAATATATTTTAGTACTTCAAAAAATGACTCTTTCACTTCGATGTATTGTGATAGGAATAGGGGTAGGGCATTTTTTATGTATCAAACAAAATAATTAAGTTTTATTATTTTTTTAGTCTTTATAATTTATTTATTTTTTAGTTTATACATGTAACCCTTAGGCCACATTGCATAACATATGGTGGGGTGTTTTTTATTCACTACCAAGCAGTTTACATAATAAACCATTACGTGTATGCTTCATTGTTATTGAATGCGGTTGGGGCCATAGAATTATTGAAATTATTCTTCTCCTTTCTTGGTTGATCAGTCGGATTGTACTTCAATTTCTCTCCATACAAGCTCTTCCCTCTACACTACTCATTCCACCTCTCAATCTTCTCGTAACCGAGACTCAGATGGTATCTGCAGAAGATACTTTGATGCTCAAGTCAGATTTAGTATTTGACACTCGGTATGCTCAATATTGTATATTGACATACCTAATTCTTGAAATTTGTGCTATTTATATTATTTTAGTAGACCTTTCTTATTAGACCAGATTAAAGAGTTTGTGTCGTGTTTAGAAGTGTATTATTTAGCTCTTGATTGTTGATTAGTCACACTAACTCTGCTTAAGCGTAATTGGATTTGTGGTGTCGGTCGACGCAATGACAAAGACCGAAACATGGTATCGCTCGTGCGGACCTCACAAGTATATTAGTATTTAATAAATAATATCTAGTAAATATCTATTTTTTAAGTACTAGGTTTGTACAATTATTATTAATAATAAATTATTCATACATTTAAATATAAAATATATTTAATTCATGCACAACAAATTTTTAACACAATTTTTTTTTATCATTTTATGCTAAAAAAAATAAATAAAAAATTCTAAACCCTAAGTTTTAAAAAACTACTCATATATCGTTATAGTCATCTACAACTTCCGTGTATTTTTTTTATGCTTAATTCATCATTTTCCTGACAAATTATATTTAAAATAAAATTTTAACAATGTTTGATTCTTAAATAAAGTCGTTCTTAGGTAGCATCATTTAAAAAAAAAAAAAAAACCAAAATCGTGAGTTCACATAACGATTTTAGTGTAAGTTGTCATCTAAAATAAAAGAGTGAAGTCGTATCCTTAAAATACAATTGATCAATTTTTGTAATATTTTTAAAATTTTCCTATTCTCATATACTTAAGGTCTTATAATTACTTTATTATACTTTTATAGAGAGATCACTTTGTTTATGGGTTAGAATAGCTTGTGTATTAATTAGATGACTTATATGTAGAAGTTGAGGTTTGCATATGAAATACTTGCCTACCTAAAGATTTTATATATTGTTTAAAGGACCAACATATAAGGGTAAAATGTTTTAATGTTCCAAGATTAAGATGTGAGAAAAAATCTGCTTTAACATAGACTTTAATGCTTTAAACAAGAAAACTATTTAGAAGTGTGTTGGAATCAATGAAATGATCAATTAAATTATATTTTAATATATTAAAAATAATAATTAATCTTTTAAAATGTTCTTACTTTTATATTAAATAAATGTTAATTTATTAATATATTTTAATAGATTAAAATATGTTCTAATTTATTCAAATTATCAACTTCATAAATATACTATACTTTTAAAACTTAATAAAATCGGTCCATTTGTTTTATGAAAATAAAAACATAAAAGTATTTTTTATAATTGTTTGGTTAACTTAGAAATTGTTTACGGACAACAAAGAAATAAATCTGTTATTACAAATTCATTTACAGATATTAAGAATAGAATAAAACATTATATCTAAACAAATATGGAAAATAATACAATAACACAACTTAAGATAGAGAGACTCATTTATCATATTTCAAACATTGGACAGGACATAACATTCAATCTGATAGGGAGAACAAAACAGAAGATGATCCACTTTTCATACTCGTTCACGCCTTCAATTATGTCATATGGAAGATTTCCTTTGTCTACCTACCTTGTTTAAACACCACCTTATTCCTAAGGTCCCAAATGGTCCATATACACACAATCCACAAACCCTTCCATACCTTGTTTTGCTTAGGGTCAGGGTGTTAAATAAGCTTGATACCCACCCAACTACAACAAAGGTTCCAAACAACATGAGCAATTTTGCATGTAAAGAAAAGGTGTTGGACCGTTTCCTCCCCCCTTTGTACATAACGACCATTCAGTTGAGTTTAGATTAATTCCTCTCCTCACCAAATTATCCCTTGTTTGGACCTTACCTAACATGACTCCACATGAAAATGTTTGGGTATTTGGAGGTGCCTTAACAACCCACAGAAATTTCAGGATGGGACATTCCTCAAAGCTTCTACTATTGTGCAACATTACATATGCAGATTTAACAGAATATTGATCATCCTCTTCACCTTTCCATTTCCAACCATCATGATAATTCTTGTGTAATTGAACCAAACTGATTTTATTAATCAACTAGTTAAGAAGTACCTTTTTCCCACTCAAACCTTTCCATCCTCCATTCCACTCTCCACTCCCACCCAATGGTGTTCCACTCACCTATATGTTGTATTCGTTTATCTTTATCATTCGAAATAGAATATAATCTTTCAAACCTTTCATTACGGGGTGCCTCTCCTACCCATTTATCCTCCAAAAATTTAATCCTATTCCCCAAACCCAACCTCTATACCATCTACATCTCAAACAAATTATTAGTGTCCACATCCCCATACACTCTGCATAGGTCCCTCCACCACCAAGACTGCTTATTAGATCTCCTTTGATGAATTTGGTTGTTTGAACTCTAGTTTTTTTACATCAAAATTTCTCTTCATTGTCTTGTCGATTCAACCTTAAATCTCCACTTCCATTTTGCTAGCAGAGCATTATTGAAAGTGATAATATTCTTGATCCCTAACCCTCCATCATATTTAGGCCTACAGAGGTTTCCCCAGTTGATCCAAGCTATATTTTTTCTTTCACTCTCCCATCCTCACAGAAAATTCCTTTGGATCCTAATAAGAGTAAGGTACACTGATCTAGGTACTTTGAAGAAAGACAAATAAAAGAGAGGAATGGAGGTGAACACATACTTAATTAAACAAATTCTACCGACAAAAGATAAGAACTTACCTTTCCATTTTGCAAGTTTATTTCTCAATTTTCCAATATTTTAGTTTTTACAATCTTTAAGTATATTGAAATTTTTTATTATTTCTCTTTTATAAGTTTTGGCTTATTTTTTGTCTTTTTTTTTCAATAAATTTTGTGTTAACAGTAACGAGTAATGAGTCTGATAGAAACCTTGTACAAGGTTTTACCGCTAGGCAAATTCAGCAATTGACAAAGGCTATTTACTCGCTCAACAATAACGGTAAAAGAGACACGTTTGTTAGCGCTGCAGGTCTGCTTGCCCATAACTCGTCTATTAATTCTGCTTTTACAAAACCATGGATTTTGGATAGCGGAGCAACCAATCATTTTGCATCTAATTCACACACACTTGCATCTGTTCTCCACATGGTTGCGTTTTGCAGGACTTGGATACGGGGAGGATGATTGGCTCGGGTAAACAACACGTAGGCTTATACTACATGTACCCTCACTAATAAGATAAATCTTATTAAAACAATACTCTAATGGTCCTAAATATTTTATTGAGCATGAACACTTATATTTTGATGCAATGCATCATTGTTCTGGTTGTAAGGATTGTTCATACTTTTGGAACAATATCTATGAAGGAAGAGATACACAAAGCAAGAAAGAATGACCAAAAACACAATAGGAAGGGAAGCGTAGATAATAATGATAATTTTTTTAAATCTTTGGAATATATCAGATATATGAAAATGATGATCTTCCTCACAAACATCATCTTGAAAAAGTCTACGGTGGTGTCCATCAACAATGTAATGCATACATGCAATTTAATGATCATTATGAGAGAAACAATTAGTATTTTTACATCCTTGATTATTTTCCAAATTACATGATAATCATTTTAAATGAGAAATGATTTAGCACCTTTATTTAATATATTTAGTTTATTTATATATTTGTTTCACAAAAGATATGTGAAGAGAAAATCAATGTAGTGTATGCATTCAATTAAATGATTAATGAGAAGAAAATTATTATTGTTGCATGCTTGATTTTATTTCAAATTACATGATAATCATTTTAAATGAGAAATATTTCAAAAGAGCATGTGTAATTATTTGTTGTACTCAGAATCCTCACTCCATCATCTCATTGTTTTTATAATTAATAATTAATAATAAAAATACATAAAGGTATAATAATATTACATTTTTCTAAAGATTTTTATTTGTAATTAGTAATAACTATACATATGTTACATTAATATTATAGTAGCGAAAAATGGTCACAGCCAAATTATCAATCAAATATACTTTATTGACTTATTTTCTTTGAAATGTGATGAACTTGTTTATTTAACTTTTTTTTTCATAAAGATATATAATTATTAAAATTATCTGGATTGATTAAATCATTATTTTATATATAATTTTTATTTTAAATTGTACAGCAATTAATTTATTAAAATTTGTTTTTTATTTTTTTATAATTATCATAATCAATTACCACATAATATATTTATTTATGATATATTTAGTGATTTTTGAACATTCTAATTAATAGCGCAATCATATACTTTTTAATTGGAAAGTATTATATATTTTATACAAATTTACAGTAGATTTGGCAAGATTTATTCTCATATTATATATATATATATATATATAAATAATATATACTGTAATGAAGCTGAATTTATTTGTTACTTTAATTTATAAATATGCATAATTATATATTGATTACCTAGTTATGGATGTGTATATTTTGATTTGAATTGATTTAAATGAATTAATAGAATTAATATATACTACATATTATTCGTATAATTTGATATTATATTAGTATTATTTTAAATTAAATAATTAGCTAGATTTTGAACAACAAATAATTCAATGTAAAATAATTGTAATGTTTTTTCATCAAATTTTCTACATTAATTGTGTTTTTTTATATATAATAAAGGTAAAAGTGGTAAACATAAAATACTTTAAAATTTAGAATCGTATCATTTTTAAATTCATCCAAATGAATCCTACATTTATTTGTTTAAATCACAATTTACAAAATCAGTTGTGTAAAAGTAAAAGAACCTCTAAGTACACAATACAATATACATGTTAAAAAATTAAAAAAAAAACATACACACACAAATTATCAAACATAAGATTCAAGTTTCCAAATCAATACAAAATCATTTTATGATAAATTTCTTGTCAACAACTTTATAGATAGAGAAAAGGAGAGTATATGAATGCAAGAGTTTGGAATGATAAAAAAGAATTGAAAATATTATTTCTTTAGTAACAAGCAGTGTTACACAATCATGACCAAATAATTAGAAAACTACCCTCACCAATAAGATAAATCTTATCAAAACAATACCCTGATGATCCTAATATATTTATTGAACATGAGCACTTATATTTTGATGCAGTGCATCACTGTTTTGGTTGTGAGGAATGTTCTTCCTTTTTGCCGTAATATACGTGAAGGCAGTAAAACACGCTAGCGGGAATAATTAATAAAAACAAAACAAAGAGGGAAGTGTAGATAATGATTGAAATTATGTTCTCTTTGTTAGAGACATCACCGTTCTGAAGAAGTCTACGGTGGTGCCCATCAACTAGGTTGGTGGCTGCCAAAACTACTGTTGAAAACAAAAAAGGAATGCAAAATCTCTTCATGAGTGACTTTGTCCACATCATTTTGTATGAAGAAGATTTTGTTGGAAGAGTTAACTCTAAAGACCTTAGAAAAATGTGAATTAAAGAGTTAATTGAGATGAAAGATGGTTGCATATTCAGTTAATTTATATATTAGTTTCACTTAAGAGAGGTGAAGAGGAAATCAATATAATGCATGCATGCAGTTTAGTGATCATTGTGAGAGAAAAAATAGTATTGTTACATCCTTGATTTTGTCCCAAATTACATGATAATCATTTTAAGTGAGAAATGATTCAGCATCTTTGTTTAATATATTTAATTTATTTATATATTAATTTCATAGCCTAGATGTGAAGATGAAAACAATGTAATGTATGAAATTCAGTAATCAATGAAAGAGAAAATTATTATTGTTCAATGCTTGATTTTGTTTCAAATTAGATGATAATCATTTTAAATGAAAAATAATTCAAAAAAACATGTATAATTATTTGTTGTAGTCAAAATCCCTACTTCATCTATTTTTATTTTATAATTAATGCTAGAAAAACATAAAAATATAATAATATTACATTTTTTTTAAAAAAATATTTGTAATTAGTAATCAACTACATATGGTACATTATTATAGTAACAAAAAATTGGCACATAAGCAAATTATCAATCAAAAAATATACTTTACTGATTTTTTTCTTTGAAATGTGATGAAGTAATTTATTTAATTTTTTTTTTCATAAAGACAAATAATTATCAAAATTAACTGGATTGATTAAATCATTATTTTATATATAATTTTTATTTTAAATTGTACAGCAATTAATTTATTAAAAATTGTTTCTATTTTTTATAATTACCTTAATCAATTACCACATTAATAAAATAAAGTTTTTTTTATGATATATTTAGTTATTTTTAACATTATACCGCAATCATATAATTTTTAATTGGAAAGTTAGTATATTTTTATATATATTATTCAAATAAATAGTTGGTTTAAATTAAAAAAATTACTCATTTTATATATATATATATATATATAATGAGTTTAGGGTTTATATATATATATAATGAGTTGATTTATTTTTTTTATTTTAATTTATAAATATGCATAATTATATATTGATTACCTGGTTATTGATGTGTATATTTTGATTTGAATTGATTTAAGTGAATTAATAGAATTAATATACACTACATATTATTCATATAATTTTATATCATATTAAAATTAATATTATTTTAAATTAAATAATTAGCTAAATTTTGAACAACAAATAATTCACAGTAAAATATTAATAATAATAATAATAATTATTATTATTAATATTATTATTATTAGTTGAAAACATTTGTATTCAATTGTTTTTTGTTATGTGATTTTATTAAGTGTAGATTTTTTTTTTATTACTTACTCCATCTTTTCTTTTCGTTTTATATATTTTGTTTAGTGTTGTTGATTTCTTTTTATAGTTTCATCTTTATCTTTTTTTTTTAAAAGAATCTACTCTCTTATTTGAGAAATATTTTTAACATTTTTTTATCTTAATGTATTTTGTTAATTCTACCTATATGATTAAAAGAGATTTGTTCCATAAATGAAAAAAAAAACACTACTATGTTATAAAAATATGTTTCTTTTTTTTTCAGAATTTAAAATTTATATATGTTTGCTTCTCATTTTTTTAGGATGTTGTTTCTGTTACTATTTTCATGTGTATATATTACCATAATCTTCATCTTTTACTATTTTTCCTTTTCATATTTTTTAAATAATCTTCAATATTTATTTTTTTAGAATGCTTTAAAGAAAGATCTATTATTTAGTATATAATTAAACTCTATATTTGTAAATCAGTGTCTTCTATTTTATTTTCTTAATAATGTACTTTTTTACAATATCTTTAGTTATTTTTAACATTCTTATAGCGCAATTATATACTTTTTATTTGGATTATTTGTATAATTATGATATATTTTATTCAAATTTTTAACAAATTTTAATAATTTTTTTTCAAGATTGCCATATAAGAAAATAATAAATTAAGATAAAAATTAATCACTATTTTATATATAATTTTAATTTTAAATTGTACAGCAATTAATTTATTAAAATTTGGTTTTTATTTTTTTATAATTACCATAATCAATTACCACATCAATAAAAATAATGTATTTATTTATGATATATTTAGTGATTTTTGAACATTCTAATTAGCGCAATCATATAGTTTTTAATTGGAAAGTAGTATATTTTTTATATATTTTATTTAAATTTATAGTAGTTTTTGTTAGATTTATTCTCATTATATATATAAATAATAATATATACTGCAATGAAGCTGAATTTATTTTGTTACTTTAATTTATAAATATGCATAATTATATATATTGATTACCTAGTTATTGATGTGTATATTTTGATTTGAATTGATTTAAATGAATTAATAGAATTAATATATACTACATATTATTCATATAATTTCATATCACATTAATATTATTTTAAATTAAATAATTAGCTAGATTTTGAAAAACAAATAAAAAATAATTCAATGTAAAATATTAATAATATTAATAATTATTATTATTATTATCATTATTATCAATTGAAAATATTAGTATTAATTTTTTTTACTTATATCGTTTTATTAAATTTAGATTTTTTTTTTCATATTACTTACTCCATCTTTTCATTTTATATATTTTGTTTAGTGTTATTGATTTTTTTTATAGTTTCATCTTTATCTTTTAAAAATTTTCTACTCACTTATTTTAAAAATATTTTTAACATTTTTATCTTAATGTATTTCGCTAATTCTACATATATGATTAAATAAAAGAGAGTTTTCCCATAAATGAAGAAAAAAAAAACACTACTATGTTATAAAAATATGTTTTTTTTTTCAGAATTTTAAAATATATATATGTTTGAATGATTTTAAATCATAATTTTAAACATAAGAAGATTTTTTTATTATTATTTCTTGAGTAAAGAGAAAACAAATAATTATGCTAAAATAAACTAATAAGAAGAAGAAGAATAGTAAACATGCTTTTGATTTAGTTATTTAATGCTGCTTTCATTCTAGTGATTTACGTCCTATATCTTTTATATTTATTAAGCATTCAATTTGGGGAAAATGATAGACTTCAAACTTATTAAATCCTAAACCTTAAAAACCACCACCATTAAATGAAATAGCAAATTATCCCTTCACCATATTAATATATTTATGGATTTCAACTTTCAAAACACTTTTTGAAATTTGGAATTTTTTTCTATAATGCATTTTAGATTTTGTATTCTAGATTTTTTTTTCTCGGAATACATTTCCGAAACACATTTTAAATTCTGATTATTTTTTTCAAAATGCATTTTCAGATTTTGTGTTTTGGATTTTCTTTTTCAGAATATACTTTTTGCATTTCGATTTTTTTTTTTTTTTAAATTGACTTCTAAATTATATTTTTTGAATTCCAGATTTTCAAATCCATAATTACTCTACAAATCCATAATAAAGAGTAATTGTGGAAAATTTAAAAGGATAGAGTATATGTTGAAATTGATATAGTGAGGAAGAACTTGCCTTAAAACACTTTCACCAGGGAACTATTTGGCATTGGGCTTCTGTTGCAGCTGCCTTGGGTCAAGCCCATTTAGAGCCCAGCCGATCCCAGTTTTTGTTGGACCAAAAATTTGATATTTATTTTCTCTGTCATTGAGGATTCTGATTCTGACAAATTAAATGAGTGATAGTTATTAACCCTCTCACATGAAGATGTTAATTAGGTCAAACTCTTTCAAAGAAGGTGACTAAAATTCGAACTACTTTCACATCGTATCTCGAAATACTTTGCTAATCAATGACTAAATAGCAAAAAAATTAACTTTTTTTAAAAATCATACGAAAATATATTAAAGATCATATAAATATGTATTTACACACAAAAATATAAATATATGTATTTACACAGTTCATTGAAAAAAAATTATTTTTAACTTAAAGAATAGTTATTATTCATTATTTTAATTATAAAACATTATAAAAGAAATATTAAAAAAATCTAAGAAATATGTCATTTTAAATCTATTGGAAATTATGTCATAATTTTGTTATTATTTCATCGTATAGTTTAAGCAAATATGAGAATAATAACTTGTGGGCAGCAACGATGTGTGCTCTTTTTTTGTTAAAATTGTGACACTTGGCCACCCTCCACTGCTACAATTTTAACATTACAACAAAAAAATAATAAGAACTTATCTTTCCACTTTATAATTTTGTTTTCCACTTTATATTTTAGTTTTAATATGCCGAATTTTAAAAAAATTATGTCATATATACTATGTTAAGGTATATTTAAAGATTAAAATGAAAATATTTTAATAGTCCAAATCACAATAAATGTACTATAACTCAACTTCCCCGCATCACATTTCACAATAGAAGAGTATTAATGAAAAAAAATGAATCATAACATTTATTCATAAACCACACTACTTAGGTAGAAAATATGTGAAGTTAATTATTGAAAATAGTTTACAAGTCCAAGAAAAAGATAATATTATCATATTATATATATTATTTATATATATTGGCATGATAAATATAAGATAATTTAGGTGGTCTTTGGTCCTAAATCAATTAACGTCTCAACAAATTTTCATTTTTTAAAATACTTATTATTAATTTATATGATATATTATATATTACTATTTTGATTAGTAATGATTGTAGTTTTAAAATTGTATTAGTTAAACAATTAGAAAAAAGATAGATTAGATTAATATTTAGTGTATTATACTATTAGATATATCTTTATATTTTGTACATTATTTTAATGAAATTAATTTTGGTTGTGAATTAAAAATTGGACACTAATTAACCTGAACTATATGGTGGATACATATACATTTTATATTACTCTTTTTCTTTCTTTATATTTTGTATTTATCAAATTATTAAACAGGAATTAAATTGTGAAATGTTCTCTCCAAAAAATAAATAATTATGTTATCATCCTAGTCTTGTATATAATGGTACATTAACCTTCAATTGCATATTTATTTTTAAAATCATTCTATACAAAATATTTTGATTGCAATTATTAATAAGAATAATTTCTATATGTTGTTGCTGTAACACCCCATAATTTACATATAACTATTACAATAAAAGTTCTACCAGTTTCTATACAAACTTGGAGGTTTTTCAAAAACATTTCTAATACACAACTCAAAATAAGACTCTAAACCCTCTAAGGCTCTCCTGCACCTGTATGGTCATCTGCTCGTGTACATAGTACAATCATTGCAGTTCAAACACAACAAGAAAAGCAAGGGTAAGCTAGTGAAAATAGAATTTTATAATATACACAATTAAATCAAAAGAGAAAACCAAATTACATGATCAATTTCTCAAATTATTCAACTTTCTTCAAATCTCAACATTAAAACAATCACATAGATCTCACATGGATCTACACATCCAAGATATTCAACAAACAACGTCTTCCGGAATACCCGTATTAAGTAAGTCCTACCAGAGACTAACACCTGATCCAAAGATTACCAGCGAATCCAACAGAAAGAATCAGGGTAAGTTCAATACAACCCAAGCCGTGCATCTCATATGTCACGGTGTGCATGAACTCCCCCATCAGCTTCTCACCACCTGATATCTTAGTCTATGTGACTTAGATCATCAGCGAAGCTCGGAGATCTCTGTTACCACATAGGCATCAATACTTAATACACAGCAAACATCAGTCCATACATTATCCTAACATCAATACTTAATACACAGCGAACATCAGTCCATACATTATCCCAAATGTATGAATTCAATTCCAGATTATTCATCATACAATATCATTCCAAACAAGATCCACAACATTCAAAAGCGTAATTAACATAAGAAAACAACACCTTAAATATTAAACCATCAAAATCTAATATTTTTACAAATTTAAATAATATATAAACAAACAACATCCCTGCAAGAGAATTGAATATTGGGACCACGTCTCTTCCGCATTCAGATCTTCTATCCTAGGGTGCTATTAAAAATTAAATTAAGCTTCCCTTACCTCAATTGCTTGCTTTCCAAGCAACTTTTAGAATTTTATTCCCCACCGTTTGGATAAGCTTCAAGATTTACGGGCCTAATGCAAATTATCCAAACAGAACAAAATTTCAGTATATAATATAATAAGTTGAGAGGATTAAACTTTTCAACTGACTCCACCAAGATTGATGACTAAATCCTAAGGAAAAACAGAGAACAAAGGATATTTAGAGTAAAAATGAATTTGAAAATCTGATCGGGTAGAAATGTTCCTTAACTCCTCTCCTCTGCTACAGCGTGGTATGATCAGATTCTAATGCAAATTATCCAAACAGAACAAAAAATTTCAGTATATAATATAATAAGTTGAGAGGATTAAACTTCTCAACTGACTCCACCAAGATTGATGACTAAATCCTAAGGAAAAACAGAGAACAAAGGATATTTAGAGTAAAAATGAACTTACTCTGTTTGAAAATCTGATCGGGTAGAAATGTTCCTTAACTCCTCTGCTACAGCGTGGTATGATCAGATTCTAAAATAGATGAAGATTGGGAGAGAAATTAAGAGAGAGAAGAGAATTGGAGAGAGAGAAAAGAGAAAATGGCATGGGGGAGGGGGTCTGTAGCTTTTTCTAAAAAAAGCGTCGTTACAGTTGCAGTCTAGGTTACAAACGAATACGGTATATTATATTTTTTTAACGTAAATAATAATAAGTTTACTTACTGTAAATAATTTAAAACAATCAATAAATAAATTTTGATATAATATATTATTCCCTACTCAATAACACTAACCAAATTATAACGTGATTGTGTATAAGATATTGGTATGGTGGCAAGTATCACAATTTTACCTTAAAAAAATGCACACATTGGGCACTGAGAATGGATGACAGGTATCCGTTCCAGAGTGGGAATTAAACATGGATAGAATGTGCTGTGGGGAAACATTTAATCTGAAGTTTCAATTCTTTCTTCATCTTCTTCCTTTCTTCTTCTTGTTCTCGGTTCAGCAATTCTTCTGGTTCTCGCTTCAGCAAATCCTCATCCACATTAGTGTTATGTTCAACAATTTTCTCACCACACTTTAGTGAAGTTTATTTTTTTAATTTTTATATGTTTATAGAATGTATTTTTCATATTATAAATCTTTTTAATTAAAAAATATATTATTTGTTGTTTATTTAGGTTTTAAGATATACCAATGGAGGACACCTTACTAGCTACAGTGGAGGAAATTATCCGCTACCATGGAGGAACTTATCCGCTACCATGGAGGAAATCTTACCAGCTATAATGGAGGAAGACGTGACTGTTACAATGGTGGAAAATGTGATCGAAAAGAAGAAATGGTGGAAAGAAGCTAAATACAAAATGATAAGTTGGATGACAGGATAAATGGCTCATTGACATAAGAGGTAATCGGAGCATGGTTGCTACTATAATCACAACCATTAGCTTTAAATATGTCTTGTTCCTCAAATTAAACACTCTATCATTAATTTCATCCGATGGCTTTGCATAATAGATTTTTAACATGCCTTTTGTCAATAGGCATGTGCTTGATATTAAACACCTTTTTTTTGACCTACATTATTGCTGTAAGTATGGTCACTCCTGATCACATTTGAGATTCAACCAAAACCGTATTTTATAGAATCATTTACATTTGGACTAGGATTAATGGAACTTAGTTTTTTTACGCGTCTATTTGGTTGGATTGGTTAGATTCTCTATAAATTCTTAAAGAAACATTCACATTTAAGAATGTAATTATTTATAAGGGTTGAACTTATAGGTTGAATTTATCTGTAATGGTATTTTTAAACATTATATTTATAATTATATTTATAATTCGTGTTTATGTGTTTATGTTATAATTGGTGTTTATCTTATTGGTTATTTGATGTGTTTTAAAATTTAGTACTACGGTTTTACTGTACATTTATGTTTATTAAAGGAAGATTAGCGTGAGAAATGAAATGTGTGTTGAATAATTGAGATATGGTTGGTGTTCGAGCAGAAAGTTAGATTAGCTTTATTGAAACCTTTTACTGCGAATATTTCTAAGGAAGGGAAAGAAAAGAAAAGAGAGGTGTGTTGCAGATAGTAATGCTAATATGGAAAGTGTATGATGAGTGGTGGATGTAGGAAATGAAAGGCGTGAAATGCGCTATAGGAGTTATCATTAACTCACACCATCATGTAACTTACACGAACAAATAAGTTTTACCTTAAAAAAAATGGCGTTTACATACTTATCTCGTTTTGTATTTTTAATAAAAGTAAAACTTATTTTCTTTATTTTAACTGAAGAGTAAAATTGCGTTATATTAATAAAAAAATTATACCGTTAAACAATTATAATTTATTATATAATTAAACATTTTAAATTTATAATAGTTATTTTAAGATCATATGTCGGTTGATAATTTCAAATAAATGAAGATGTATTTTGAATAACAATATATCAAAGTTTGAATTTAAATAAATGATAATTAAATGATTAAATATTTTTGTTGTCATCGGTGTCACTTTATTATAATTAAATTATTTAATTAATTATAATTAAATAAAAAAAAGGAAATATGAGTGTTAATTTATTAAAAAAGGTAATACAACAAACTAAATCGTAACCAACTTCATACTTTTTTTTTTGGTCTTCAAAAGAAAAAGAAAAGGTTTTAAATTACAAACTTGTGTTCACGTCACCATGCAAAATTACACTCACTCCAACGGTTTTTCACAAAAATAGTGAAATTTGATTTTGAAATTATAAAAAAAAAACAAAAAGGTAAAAAAAATATTATGATATTGAATAAATCATGGGAACACAACTTCAATTATTTCTATTTAACATTAAAGTCATGTTACTTACGTACAATTTCAATTATTTTTATTTAATGATAATTGATTTCAGTTATTTTTATTTAATATTAGAATTATACCATTCATACTCCATTTGAGAGAAAAACTCAATTCATCTATTAAATAAATATATTTTTATTAAATTATTACATAAAAACAACGGTAAAAGATATACTAAAATAAGATTTTAGTATAAATAATTTAAACAAAAGGTAAAGAACAAATATCATTTTTAAATTTTTTTTATGAATAAATAATTTATTTAAAAAATTTTGTTCAATAAATTTACTCGTTTTATATGTTTTTTTTTAAAAAATTACATGTAAAATGTAAAAACAATCAATTTTTTTATTTGTCAAATCAATTAACTACTCACATGTCTACCTTATTAGTATTATAACATTTTTTTTATTGACAATAAAAAAATCAATAAATGTGAAATACTTTAAGGGTGGTTTAACCGACAAAAATCAAGCCAACTCACTTAACTGGACTTTGAAATCCAACCTAAAAGAACAAACCCCTGGAAAAAAACATCAACAAATCATCATCATACAGACTAGAGGGTCAAGACACCAGTCAGTCACGCCTCTATTAAAGATTACATTGTTCCTATGCTTCCACAACTCGCTTACCACTACAATCCAAACCGCTCTCCATACATTGCCAGAATCATTTCTGAGTCTGAACTGGGAAAAGTTCAGCAAAGGAACATTGTGAGACACAAACTAGACTTCCAAATCAAGTTATCAAACATATGATTCAAGTTTCCAAATCAATACGAAATCATTTCATGATAAATTTATTGTCAACAACTTTATAGATAGACAAAAAGAGAATGTATGCATGCAAGAGTTTGGAATGGTAAAAAAAAATTGAAAAATTATTTATTTAGTAACAAGGAGTGTTACAGAATTATGACCAAGTAATTAGAAAACTACCCTCACTAATAAGATAAATCTTATCAAATAATTATTCTAAATATATTTATTGAACATGAGCACTTATATTTTGATGCAGTGCATCACTGTTTTGGTTGTGAGGAAAGTTTTTCCTTTATGGCATAATATACGTGAAGGCAGTAAAACACGCAGGCGAGAATAATTATAAAAAACACCACAAAAGTGTAGATAATTATTACAATTATGTTATGATAACAATGAACACGTTAGAGACATCACCATTCTGAAGAAGTCTACGGTGGTGCCCATCAACTAGGTTGGTGGCGGCCAAAACTACTGTTGAAAACAAAAAAAGAATGCACAATCTCTTTGAGTGACTTTGTCCACATCATTTTCTATGAAGAAGATTTTGTTGGAAGAGTTAACTCTGAAGACCTTAGAAAAATGTGAATTAAAGAGTTAGTTGAGATGAATGATAGTTGCAAATTCAATTGATTTATATATTATTGAGAGGAAATCAATGTATTGTATGTATGCAATTCAGTGATAATGAAAGAGAAAATTATTATTGTTCCATACTTGATTTTGTTTCAAATTAAATCATTTTAAACAAAAAATAATAATTTAAAAGAGCATATGTGATTATTTGTTGTACTCAAAATCTCTACTCCATCATCTATTTTTATTTTATAATTAATGCTAGAAAAACATAAAAATATAATAATATTATATTTCTTAAAAAATTTATTTGTAATCAACTACATATGGTACATTATTATAGTAACAAAAAATTGGCACATTAGCAAATTATCAACCAAATAATAAGCAAATTATCAATAAATAAACTTTACTGATATTTTTTTCTTTGAAATGTGATGAAGTTATTTATTTAACTTTTTTTTCCATAAAGACATATAATTATCAAAATTAATTAGATTGATTAAATCATTATTTATATATAATTTTTATTTTAAATTGTAAAGCAATTAATTTATTAAAAATTGTTTCTATTTTTTTATAATTATCATAATCAATTACCACATCAATAAAATAAAGTATTTATTTATGATATATTTAGTTATTTTTAACATTCTAATTATACCGCAATCATATAATTTTTAATTGGAAAGTTAGTATATTTTTATATATATTATTCAAATTTATAGTAGGTTTAAATTAAAAAAGTTGCAATATTTATTCTCATTATATATATTTTTTATACTTCATTTATAAATATGTATAATTATATATTGATTACCTAGTTATTGATGTGTATATTTTGATTTGAATTGATTTAAGTGAATTAATAGAATTAATATATACTACATATTATTCATATAATTTCATATCATATTAAAATTAATATTATTTTAAATTAAATAGTTAGTTAGATTTTGAACAACAAATAATTCATAGTAAAATATTAATATTAATAATAATAATTATCATTATTATCACTTGAAAACATTAGTATTAAATTGTTTTTAGTTATATCATTTTATTAAGTTTATATTTTGTTTCGTATTACTTACTCCATCTTTTCGTTTTATATATTTTGTTTAGTGTTATTGATTTCTTTTTATAGTTTCATCTCTATCTTTTTTAAAAAAAATTCTACTCTCTTATTTGAAAATTTTTTTTAGCATATTTTATCTTAATGTATTTGTTAATTCTATGTATATAATTAAAAGAGATTTTTCCCATAAATGAAAAAAAAAACACTACTATGTTATAAAAATATATTTACTTTTTTTCAGAATTTAAAATTTATATATGTTGCTTCTCATTCTTTTGAGAATGTTGTTTCTGTTACTATATTTTTTTTCGTGTGTGTTTATATTACCATAATCTTCATCTTTTACTATTTTTCGTTTTCATATTTTTTAAATAATCTTAAATATTTATTTTCTTAGAATGCTTTAAAGAAAGTAATTTATCTTAAATATTTATTTTGTATATAATTAAACTCTATATTTGTAAAGCAATATCTTCTATTTTATTTTCTTTATAATGTAATTTTTTTTTACAATATTTTTAGTTATTTTTAACATTGCAATTGATAGTGCAATTATATACTCTTTTTTTTATTTGGATTATTTGTATAATTATGATATATTTTATTCAAAATTTTAAAAAATTTTAATATTTTTTTTTTAAGATTGCACTATAAGAAAATAATAAATTAAGATAAAAATTGATGTAAAGAGGCGAAAGCGGACATTTATGTATGAGCAATGTGTCTACCTTTCCACAAATACGAAAAAGGTGGAAGGAAATATTGATACTAGAAGAAAAAATTTCTAAATTTTTTTTTATTAGCAATAAATAATTAATAAATAGAATCATTTCAGTGGTGATTCAACCTTTATACATACCTATAAATTAGAGCACATATTCTCAGACATCCCACTCCAACATAGGGAGAGAACCAAAACCAATCTAACACTATAGACCCAGTAGAAACACACTTCAAACATACCAAGGAACGTCAGAGCAACAAACCTTAACCACCTATACCAACAACCAACCTACCATCCCTCAAAACCAACATCCAACAAAATAAGGATACCTGCCAACCTAAACAAAAACATACAACTTATATCGAATTCAAACAAGATAAAAGGGTGAGACACCAATCAGAGAAGAAGAAACAAGCAGAGGGAATTTTAGAAGTTACCCAGAACCAAACCTTCAATTGATCCAAAGTGAATATTTCATAATGATCCACCACGCCACCTTTAAATATGACCTTGTTCCTATGACACCAAATCTCACTAACCACCGAGATCCACACACTTCCCATAACAGAGTTGATAGACTTACATGCCTTACAAAACTGCATGAAATGAGTAAAAGGATCAATGGGAACAACCGACGACACTCCTAACCACGAGAAACACTGAACCCATACAAGCCAAACAATTCTACAGTCAAAAAATAAATCACTAGTAGACTCCTCTTTCAACCCACAAAAAGAACAAACAATACTATCAGCCACCACCCCGCGTCGTGCCAAGTTAACTTTAGTAGAAATCTTATTTTCCAGCACCCTACACGCCAAAACCTGGGTCGCATGCAAAGGCTTAATGCTAATTTTTTTTTTAAAAACTCGACAAAACCCCATCGCTTTCTCCCCTTAATACACCATACACAGATTTAACCTAGAATTCAGAAGACGCACCATCTTTTCAATACAACATGTCAAAAATATCTGAAACAAGACTCAACCCTTGAATCTCGTCAAAAAGTTGGCATATATGAGATTTCTCCCACTCAAACAAATTTCTTCTCCACCCCAACTTCCAACTCCATACTCCTTCTTCCCAAGTCCCATAGTGCTCCAATAACAAATCTTTATCCCCACACAGAGAGAACAACCTCGAGAATTTATTTTTCAAGACTAAGTTACCCACTCAACTGTATTCCCAAAACATAATTCCTTCCCATTTAATACGGTCTTCGAAATTTTCACCCCACTCCTTCATCAACCAAATCACCATTAGCTCCCGCCACCAAAGAGACTCATTCTTGTTTGAAATGGGCACTTTCAAATTTCTCCAACCCCCATACTTGGAAGCTAACACCTCCTTCCACAGACCGCCTTTGGAATAACTCATCCTCCAAATCCATTTTCCCAATAAGGCAATATTGAAAGGTTTAATGTTAATAACCCCAAGACCACCGGCTTCATGTGGCTCACACACCTTCTCCCAAGAAGTCCACACAATCTTTCGCTCACCAGACCCCCAACCCCACAGGAAGTTCCTCTGGATTTTCACAATCTTCTTCACAACAACCGCGGGAATTTTAAACAAAGACATATAAAACAAAGGAATAGCCGAAAGAACGGACTTAATCAAATAAATCCTCCCAGCGATCGAAATAAGTCTACCTTTCCACCTTCCCAATCTCGTGTTTATCCTCTCAACCACCTCGTCCAAAATGCTTCTTTCTTGTGCACCCCCCAACAGGCATCCCGAGATATTTGAAAGGAGTTTTCATCACATCAAAATTAAGAATTTTTGCAAAGCACCTGATCGTATAAGCATCAACCCCCACCCCTCCAATACTACTCTTCAAGAAATTCACCTTTAGATCTGAAGCCAACTCAAAACAGTTCAATATAGCTTTTAAGCTGAAAACACTTTTGGTAGACGCTTTGCAAAAGAACAAAGTATCATCTACATACTAAACATATTAACTTTAACCTTATTCGTCCCAACCTCCACACTCTTCACCAGATCAGACACAACAACATTCCTTATCACTCCTGCTAGACCTTCAACCACAATAAGAAACATAAACGGGGCTAAGGGTCACCTTGTCTCAATCCCTTTGAAGGAACGAATTCCTTAGTTGGGCTACCATTAACCAACACAGACACAGTCGCAGACTCCAAACAAGATTTAATCTAAGCAATCCATTGTTCACAAAAACCTAATCTTCCAAGCATGTAACTGATAAACTACCACCTCACCAAATCATAAGCCTTCTCAAGATCCACTTTGAAAAACATGCAGCTTTTCTTCTTCCTTTTTGCCTCCTCTAATACCTCATTGGCCACCAGCACACTATCCAAGATTCCCCTACCGGCGAGAAACGCAGATTGTCTTGAGTCAATGATTTTACTCATCACCTTTTTAAGCCTTAAAGAAAGTTACTTCGATATGATTTTATACAAACACCCAACCAAAGAAATAGGTATGAAATTGCATAGATTTTGTGGATTCTCCGACTTAGGGACCAAGCACACAAACGACACATTCGTCCCCCTGGGCCATTTTCCAAATCTAGCAAAATCATTTACGGCCAAAAGAATATCATCCCTAAAAAACTCTCAACAGAACTTAATGAGCCCAAAGTTAAAACCATCTGGTCTAGAGTTAAAGGACACATTATCCAGCCTGGCTTGAGGCCCAACTGCACCTTCAAACCTAACCTTAAAAAATCTTTGACCTTATCTTTAACCACCTCCTTATCTTCACACCAATGGCCATCAACGAACAAACCATTAATCTCGTTTCTCACCCTCCTCCATTTAATGAGCGAATGGAATTTTTTTGAATTAAGGTCACCATTTTTTAACCACTTAAGACGAGCTTTCTGATGGATAACCGCTTCTTGTCTAAAAGCATTTTCGTTTTGTTCTGCTAACAAGGACCTCCTCTAAATCTACCTTCCTCATCTAAGTCTCCAACATAATCAAATTTAGAGACAAAAAATAATTAGTCACTATATTGACTAAATTAGATATTAATTTAGAGTAAAAAATTATTAGTATCTAATGTGATTTCTATTATTAATAAAATATTATAAGATTGTTTCTAAATTGGTATCTAACTATTAGTTACAAAGGTTTTAGCTATTAACTACTTATGTTCTAAATTTGTCTCTATAATATATTGACTAAATTAGAGACAATTTTATAAACTAAATAATTAATGGTATTTAAAGTAGTTTCTATTGCTAAAAAAAATTATAAAGTAGTTTCTAAAATTTTCTTGTAGTGTGAAGTTAGTGTTGGAGTGCGAAACTGTCGCACATAACGAGGTCCTAACTCACGCTAAGCGTATATTAAATATTATAATATTTTGTTTATGAAGTTGGTATGGACGACACAAGAATAATTATCCTATAACTTAACGTGAAAAATCATGCGTGGATTTGATCGACACAAACTAAAACTTAATAAGTTAATTATAATAAGCCGACGCTTAAGGCATAAGTTTTAAATCTAAAAAGTTTTCTCAAATTATCATAAAAAATATCTTGATTTGTTTAAATTTTTCCATATAGATATCAAGTTTGTTAAGTAATACTAAGAAGAAAAATCAAAGGAGTTGTTATTGAAGTCATTTCTGGCTATTTATGGGTGGAAACCAATGGCACTAGAAATTTTATTTGTTGACAAGTATAAAAGGGAGCAACGTTCAAAGGAATGACTCCTTTTTGCGTGAATGAAAATGGATAATCTTACAACATTTTTGCATGTTGGTGGTGAGTGGAGCAACACTGATTAATTACTCTTAAAAATGATAACATTATGAAAAATTGGGGTATATACATGCATCATAAAATTTACAAAACATGATGGAACCATATACAGTGATATTTATAAAATTTAAGAAAATATGTGCACAATTGTATTATGATGAATGAAGGGTACCTAAGTATTGGACAATGAATGAAAATTGACCACTATGGTTTATTTTTATACCATTTTTACAAGAACGAACAAGTTTAAAAAATATTACAAGAGTTGATAAGTCGTGATCTAAAAACATTATTTTACTCTTCTAAAGTCATCATCCTTTAATTCATTTCAAATTAAAACTTACATCAAAGTCATTATGAAACCTCACAATTTTGGTTCAAAAGAATTTATGATGCAAAAGTCGTACTTGCACAACTTTAATTAAACATTATCTACAACAAAAATCAATAAAAAGAAATATATATATATATATATATATATATATTATCATTAACACTTTGTTACGACAGAAAGTCAAATCCAGTTCCACAAGCATACATAGAATCTTAACCAGTATATACAATTTTTTTTATCTAATTATGATTATTATTAAATTTATAATGATTATTATTATTAACAATAATATTAATAATATTATCATTATTGATACAAGAGAAAACATAGGTGTTGTTGCACCTGTATATTAATATTTTTTATTTTTATCATTTACATATAGTTATGTATAATATTAAAAATTAAATAAACAATATTATTATTCGCCAACTTGAATGTATAAATTTGCATTGTTATATTATTTAATAAAAATGCAAATATATAAACTAACACACATCGTCTGTATCTTGTAGCAAAATATAATTAAAGTTTATATGAATCTCACCATGTTAATGAAATAATAAACATTATTTCAATTAAAAAAAAAAATCATATTCACAAATATATATTTAAATATATATATGTATATATATAGTATTAAGACGATTTTGGCCTTGTTAAATTAGATGAATATCAATCATCAATTCAAATATTGTATTTATTTATTAATAATATTTAAAACATACAGATACACATAAATTTTGGATAAAATTAAAAAATCTAGTGTATAGTGGTAATATAATTTTTTTCTATAATTGAGTTAATTTAAATTTTATATTATTAAAAAATATAGTTATTAAACTTTATTTTTTATTTAAGTTTATGATAAAATTAAATAATAATTATAATAATATTTAAAAAATGCAAATACACATAAGTTTATAATGAAATTAAAACTAAATGTACATAAGTTTATAATAAATTAGACTATTGCAATATAAGTTTATAATAATATATTCAAAAAGTATGAATACACATAAAATTATTATAAAAATAAAAAATACATTTTTACATGTATATGCTGCCTAATATATATTTTAAAAAATACATATACACATAATTTTTGTATCCAATTATTTAATTTTGTCATAAATTTATGTGTATATGTTAGTTATTATATATTTAAAAAAGAATTGGAAATATTATTTCTTTAGTAACAAGGAGTGTTACACACTCATCTGAACAAATAATTAGAAAATTATCCCCACTAATAAGATAAATCTTATCAAAACAATACTCTAATGGTCCTAAATATATTTATTGAACATGAACACTTATATTTTGATGCAGTTCATGATTGTTTTGGTTGTAAGGATTGTTTGTACTCTTGGAACAATATCTATGAAGGAAGAGATACACAAAGCAGAGAAGAATGATCAGAAATACAACAGAAAGGGAAGTCTACGGTGGTTCCCATCAACTAGGTCAGTGGCTGCCAAAACTATGGTTGAGAACAAAAAAGAGGATGCACATGCTCTTGTTGGGTGACTTTGTCCACATCATTTTGAAAGAAGAAGATTTGGTTGGAAGAGTTAACTCTCTGAAAACCTTAGAAAAATAATAATTAAAGAGTTAGTTGTGATGAAAGGTAGTTGCATATTCAGTTTATTTATATATTCGTTTCACATAAGAGATGTGATGAGGAATCAATGTAATGCATACATGCAATTTAATGATCATTATGAGATAAACGGTTAGTATTTTTACATCCTTGATTTTTTTCCAAATTACATGATAATCATTTTAAATGAGAAATGATTTAGCACCTTTATTTAATATATTTAGTTTATTTATATATTTGTTTCACAAAAGATATGTGAAGAGAAAATCAATGTAGTGTATGCATTCAATTAAATGATTAATGAGAGAGAAAATTATTATTGTTACATGCTTGATTTTATTTCAAATTACATAATAATCATTTTAAATGAAAAATATTTTAACAGAGCATGTGTAATTATTTGTTGTACTCAGACTCCTCACTCCATCATCTCATTGTTTTTATAATTAATAATAAAAAAACATAAAGGTATAATAATATTACATTTTTCTAAAGATTTTTATTTGTAATTAGTAATCAACTATACATATATTACATTAATATTATAGTTGCCAAAAATGGTCACATAACCAAATTATGAATCAAATATACTTTATTGACATATTTTCTTTGAAATGTGATGAACTTGTTTATTTAACTTTTTTTTTCTCATAAAGATATATAATTATCAAAATTAACTAAATTGATTAAATCATTATTTTATATATAATTTTAATTTTAAATTGTACAGCAATTAATTTATTAAAATTTGCTTTTTATTTTTTATAATTACCATAATCAATTACCACATAATAAAATAATGTATTTATTTATGATATAATTAGTGATTCTTTAATATTGTAATTAATAGTGCAATCATATAGTTTTTAATTGGAAAGTAGTATATTTTTATATTTTATTCAAATTTATAGTAGATTTTAAAAGATTTATTTTCATTATATATAAATAATAATATATACTGCAATGAAGCTGAATTTATTTTATTACTTTAATTTTTAAATAGCATATTTATATATTGATTACCTAGTTATTGATGTGTATATTTTGATTTGAATTGATTTAAATGAATTAATAGAATTAATATATACTACATATTATTCATATAATTTGATATTATATTAGTATTATTTTAAATTAAATAATTAGCTAGATTTTCAACAACAAATAATTCAATGTAAAATAATTGTAATTTTTTTTCAATAAATTGTATTATTCATTTTTCATCAAATTTTCTACATTAATTGTATTTTTGATATATATAATAAAGGTAAAAGTAGTAAACATAAAATAAATACTTTAAAATTTAAAATCGAATCATTTTTAAATTCATCCAAATCAATCCTACATTTATATGTTTAAATCACAATATACATAATCAGTTGCGTAAAAGTAAAAGAACCTCTAAGTAAACAATACAATATACATGTTAAAATTTTTTAAAAAAAAACACACACAAATTATCAAACATTTGATTCAAGTTTCCAAATCAATACGAAATCATTTCATGATAAATTTCTTATCAACAACTTTATAGATAGAGAAAAATAGAGTATATGCATGCAAGAGTTTGGAATGATAAAAAAGAATTGAAAATATTATTTCTTTAGTAACAAGGAGTGTTACACAATCATGACCAAATAATTAGAAAACTACCCTCACTAATAAGATAAATCTTATCAAAACAATACTCTAATGATCCTAATATATTTATTGAACATGAACACTTATATTTTGATGCAGTGCATCACTGTTTTGGTTCTGAGGAATGTTCTTCCTTTTTGGCGTAATATACGTGATGGCAGTAAAACACGCTAGCGGGAATAATGATAAAAAACAAAACAAAGAGGGAAGTGTAGATAATGATTGAAATTATGTTATCTTTGTTAGAGACATCACCATTCTGAAGAAGTCTACGGTGGTGTCCATCAACTAGGTCGGTGGCTGCCAAAACTACTGTTGAAAACAAAAAAAGAATGCACAATCTCATCATGAGTGGCTTTGTCCACATCATTTTGTATGAAGAAGATTTTGTTGGAAGAGTTAACTCTAAAGACCTTAGAAAAATGTGAATTAAAGAGTTAGTTGAGATGAAAGATAGTTGCAAATTCAATTGATTTATATATTAGTTTCACATAAGAGAGGTGAAGAGGAAATCAATATAATGCATGCATGCAGTTTAGTGATCATTGTGAGAGAAAAAAATAGTATTGTTACATCCTTGATTTTGTCCCAAATTACATGATAATCATTTTAAATGAGAAATTATTCAACATCTTTGTTTAATATATTTAATTTATTTATATATTAATTTCATAGGCTAGATGTGAAGATGAAAACAATGTAATGTATGCATGCAATTTAGTGATCAATGAAAGAGAAAATTATTATTGTTCAATGCTTGATTTTGTTTCAAATTACATATAATCATTTTAAATAAAAATAATTCAAAACAGCATGTGTTTTGTTGTAGTCAAAATCCCTACTTCATCTATTTTTATTTTATAATTAATGCTAGAAAAACATAAAAATATAATAATATTACATTTTTAACAAAATATTTGTAATTATTAATCAACTACATATGGTACATTATTATAGTAACAAAAAATTGGCACATAAGCAAATTATCAATCAAATAATAAGTAAATTATAAATCAAATATTCTTTACTGATTTTTTTTCTTTGAAATGTGATGAAGTAATTTTTTTTTTCATAAAGACAAATAATTATCAAAATTAACTGGATTGATTAAATCATTATTTTATATATAATTTTTATTTTAAATTGTACAGTAATTAATTTATTAAAAATTGTTTCTATTTTTTTATAATTATACCTTAATGAATTACCACATTAATAAAATAAAGTATTTATTTATGATATATTTAGTTATTTTTAACATTATACCGCAATCATATAATTTTTAATTGGAAAGTTAGTATATTTTTATATATATTATTCAAATAAATAGTTGGTTTAAATTAAAAAAATTGCAAAATTTATTCTCAATATATATATATATATATATATATATATATATATATTACCGCATAATAACACCTTTTTTAGTATGTTTCTACATCAATGAAGTTGATTTTTTTGGTTACTTTAATTTATAAATATGCATAATTATATATTGATTACCTAGTTATTATTGATGTGTATATTTTGATTTGAATTGATTTAAATGAATTAATAGAATTAATATATACTACATATTATTCATATAATTTCATATCACATTAATATTATTTTAAATTAAATAATTAGCTAGATTTTGAAAAACAAATAACAAATAATTCAATGTAAAATATTAATAATATTAATAATAATAATTATTATTATCATTATTATCAATTGAAAATATTAGTATTAATTTTTTTTACTTATATCATTTTATTAAATTTAGATTTTTTTTTCATATTACTTACTCCATCTTTTCGTTTTATATATTTTGTTTAGTGTTATTGATTTCTTTTTGTAGTTTCATCTTTATCTTTTAAAAAATTTCTACTCACTTATTTTAAAAATATTTTTAACATTTTTATCTTAATGTATTTCGCTAATTCTACATATGATTAAATAAAAGAGAGTTTTTCCATAAATGAAGAAAAAAAAAACACTACTATGTTATAAAAATGTTTTTTTTTTCAGAATTTTAAAATTTATATATGTTTGCTTCTCATTCTTTTGAGGATGTTGTTTCTCTTACTATTTTCGTGTGTGTTTATATATTACATAATCTTCATCTTTTATTATTTTTTGTATTCATTTTTTTTAAATCTTTAATATTTATTTTCTTCGAATGCTTTAAAGAAAGATATATTATTTAGTATATAATTAAACTCTATATTTGTAAAGCAATATCTTCTCTTCTATGTTCGGTATAATTACCATATTAAAAAATTAATGTATTTTTTTATGATGTATTTAGTTATTTTGAACACTCTAATTAATAGCGTAATTATATGCTTTTTATTTGAAAAATTTGTATAATTCTGATATTGAGGATTTTGATTCTGACAAATTAAATGAGTGATATTTATTAACCATCTCATGAAAGATGTTAATTAGGTCAAATTCTTTTAAAGAAGGTGACTAGAATTCGAACTACTTTCACATCATATCTCAAAATCCTAAATTCATTTTATTTGTTTTATTGAATTCTCGCATCAGAGTGATGACTATAATCCAGCACTTGCAATTGTTTGTGGGTTTTTGATAACTTAAACCTTTTTTCCTTTTCCAATGTTTTACACAGGTTGAACCTGTCTAATCTTGAATGAGCATCTTGTAGACATAATCAATCAAAAGCTAAAGATAATTTTATCATAACTTGAGTACAAATCTAAGGCTTTTGATTGATTGTGCCTTTGAACATTGTTATTCTCATACAATAATTACTCGTTTGGTGTGAGTATATATTGTGTTGTTGACCATTTTTTTAAAATTACCAGGAGATTTGAGCTAAAACTCAAAATGGCCCAGAAGATAATGAGTCCTTCTTTAGAAACTCTACTTATAATCAATAGTTTTTGTTTAAATTTTAGTATATAAAGAATATTTAAGAAACCACGCTGTGGCTTATGATTTATCGTTTCCTGTAATATAGTTCAAGACTGGATTTAACTTGGTTTATTTGGTTATTTTTATAGTGGGTGCAAAATTTCCTGCAAGTGCGCTGAGAGAGCAGGAAGTTCAAGATTATCATGAGAGGGAAAGGCAAAACATTCAGAAGACTATGGATGCCTATCTTTATATCTGTCAAAAAATGGGGGTAATTTTTTCTAGTAAACCTTGTTTTCAAAACTTTTCTTTTTCTAATAATTATTCTTTTTGAGTACTAATGAGACTTTTTTTTTTTCTGAACTGGAACAATTATAAAGTTGTATTGTGACACATCTTGTAAATTGATGTTTTTTACTCTGAAGTTTAATATTTTTCCTTTCTGAAGTTGCTAAAGTAATATTTTTCATTTCTGAAGTTGTTAAAAGTAACATTTTTCATTTCTGAAGTTGTTAAAAGTAACATTGTTCACTTCTGATGTAGGTGCGGGCAGGGAAACTACACATTGAAATGGATAGTGTAGAAAAAGGGTTTGTAGAACTCATCCACCAGTATGGCATACAGAGGCTTGTAATGGGAACAGCATCTGATAAGTACCATTCTAGGTAAGTAGCCAGCTAAAATCCCTCAGGAAGCTAATACACATTATTGTAAACAAATTATCTGTTTTTGGAGCTTAGTTATACTTTCACGCTTTTGAATTACTATTTCTCAACATTCTTAGTTTTGGAGCTTAGTCTTCACCTCTGCCTGTTTGATTTTATTCCCCTCTCGAAGGCTTTGCTTCATAGAAAATTTTATGGCCCTTCTGAAATTTATATTCTTATTATTTTTAACGAGCTTCCATTTGCATGATATTGCAGGAGAATGATATCCCTCAAATCTAAGAAAGCTATATATGTATGTGAACAAGCTCCAGCTTCATGTCATATACAGTTTATCTGCAACGGGTACCTCATACACACAAGGTATGTTGTCTTACGAATACTTCCAACATGGTGAGTACTGAATTCCAAGGAATAGTGTCACAAGGAGATAAGAGTAGTTCTAGAGAAAGCTTCATAGGAATTTAATAGTTTCAGAAAGCTTGTGTTTTGATTGTTGTTTGAACTTTGATTTTCTGTACTATCCCAATAGTTTTTATCATATTATACTTGGTACTGATAGAAGAACTGTATGAACTAGGGGATTGCAGATTGGATAGAGGGAACGTAGAGGTCGTATCTCCTTCTGTGCAGCTAATAGCAAACTCTGAAGTTGGGCATTCACCTAACATGGGATCGCCATCCACAGTGCAAGGGCAAAATCGTTGGATAAAACTAAGTAATCCCGGAAAAGAGTTATTTCGTAGAGTTAGGACTATCAGTGATGGAGATGGGAGGAGCATTGGATCTGTTTCTTCTTTAGAAGGGTTCTTAACTCCTCAGAGAAAGTTCGGTAAAGAAGCAAGTTGTGATGAGGTAGGTGGGCAGTCACGGCGGAGTCCTTCAGTATCCTCAATGTGCTGTGAGAGTTGTTCGGTTGATCCATATTTTATTAACAATGGCAGTGAGAATGTAGAATTGTCATTGAATGACTTTTCTATGAATAACAAGGATCTTCATCATTCACCATCTCCAAGTGTACTGGCATGCACACTTTTTCCTCTTTCAGAATTTCTATGTCTGCTGTGGGGCATGTCATGTTTCTTTTCTTTTTGACTTTTTTGTGATGGATGAAGAGCCATTCCTGCTTCCTAAATTTTCATTGATGGATGGTTATACTGTTGACCTGAGCTTTATGATAATGTTTTAAAGTTGTGATTGAACACTAGCAGGATGGAGGAATGGATGATGCTCTCTATGCTCAACTTGAACAGGCAATGGCTGAGGTTGCGAATGCTAAGCATGATGCATATCAAGAAACTTTTAAGCGTGTTAAAGCAAAAGGAGATTCCATTGATGCTATACGCAACGTAATTTTCTTATGCTGAGTTCTTATTATTTTTCAATGTGTATGAGATGATCATGCTTGTAAATCATCACACTCACTAAGTTAATTCTAGGTGTTTGTATCCAGTTTTTTTGTTTTTCAAATTATTCTAAGTGGTAAGATTTTATCAGATATAAAGAATAAGATTGTATCAGCTAACCTTAAACAAACCTTAACTGATTCTAGGATCATTTGAATCGACAAACATCTTTTTAAGGTTGTCCTTTTATGTTCTGAATTTGCTATAATCTTTCTGAACCTCCCATTTGACAGGCTAAAGCCATTGAAAATTTGTATCAAGAAGAACTAAAACTAAGAAAATAACAAGAGGAAGAAGTACAGAAAGCAAATGAAGAACTTGAGGATATGAAGAGGCAGATAAACAAAGTTAATGAGGAACTCCAAGTCGCCTTAGATCAGAAAATATCTCTAGAGAATCGAATTGCATCAACTGAACTTATTATAAAGGAGTTGGAGAAGAAGAATATATCTGCTGCTGAGCTGTCTCAAAAGTACAAGAATGAAGTAGATGATTTGCAAATGCAGCGTGATAATGCATTGGGAGAGGCCGAGGAGTTAAGGAGAACACAAGGGGAAGCCTCAAGCACGCACGGGCTTCAACCCTTCTCAGAATTCTCCTTTTCAGAGATTAAAGAAGCAACAAGAAACTTCAATCCATCCCTCAAGATTGGACAAGGAGGATATGGAAGTATATTTAGAGGTATCTTACGTCACACTGAGGTGGCTATAAAAATGTTGAGTCCTGATAGCACCCAAGGTCCAGTGGAGTTTCAACAAGAGGTAGGATGGTTTCGTTTCAGTTTTACTTTATATTTTGTACATCATCCTATTTTGGTCAGCAACAATCTTTTTGTGTGGTTGATTTTGTAAAATAAAATATCTTAAAAGTTGGCTTTATATGAGTAGCATATTAGTAACTGGATTTTGAACCTAACTCCATGTTAGTCGTTTGTATTCACTGAAATGTCTTTATTTCCAGCCGATCTCCATTACAGGTGAACTGAACTTTAAGTTTAACTCAACCTTAAAATAACTCATAAATTGAAGTTTGCACGTATACTTGTATATGAAATGTTTTTATCTATGTACTTATCTCTAGTTAATTAAAATGAATTTGAGGAGTTTTATAATGAAACAAATATTGTTGAGTTTCCTTATATAACATTTTGAACAAAATCTTATTGTGTTTCTATCACATAATTGATTACATCTCATATTTCTCCCAATTATACAAATTGTTCTACAAATAATACTTATCTGATATGGTTATGTTTGTATCAGGTAGAAGTATTGAGCAACTTAAGGCACCCCAACCTTGTGACACTTATAGGGTCCTGCCCAGAATCTTGGACTCTTGTATATGAGTATTTACCCAATGGAAGCCTTGAAGATCGTCTAAACTGCAAGGATAACACACCTCCATTATCATGGCAAACTAGAATTCGCGTTGCTGCAGAAGTCTGCTCGGCTGTCATCTTTCTTCACTCAAGTAAACCTCACAGCATAGCACATGGTGATTTAAAACCAGGCAACATTCTCCTTGATGCAAACTTTGTAAGCAAGCTCGGAGACTTTGGAATCTGTCGTATATTATCTTGTCAAGAGGGTTCAAGTAGCAGCACTGCACAGTTTTGGAGAACTGTTCCAAAGGGAACTTTTGTGTACGTGGATCCTGAATTCCTTACTTCTGGTGAACTCACACCAAAGTCAGATGTTTATTCATTTGGAATCATTCTATTGAGATTGATCACTGCGAAACCTGCTTTGGAAATAGCAAAGGAAGTGCAATATGCATTAGATAGTAGAAAGTTGAAATCCATCTTGGATCCATTGGCTGGAGACTGGCCATTTATGCTAGCTGAAGAGTTGGTTCGTTTGGCTTTGAGGTGTTGTGTGATGAATAGAAGGAACAGACCAGATTTTTATCCAGATGTTTGGAGAATACTGGAACCAATGAGGGCTTCTTGTGGAAGCAGCAACACCTTTCAACAGGGTTCTCAAGGAAAATGCCAACCTCCTCCATATTTCATTTGTCCAATCTCTCTGGTAGGAAACTCATTCTATCCCCAGATATATGATCTTTTCTAATTATGAAGTCTTCAAACAATGTTATGCATCCCAAGGGTCAAATTTCATGGAAAATTTAATCAAAAATTTTCTTTTCTTTTAGAGACTATTCATGAGACACATCAAAAGTCCAAATCCTTGGATATTTTGCAGGAAGTCATGCAAGATCCACACGTGGCTGCAGATGGTTTTACTTATGAAGCTGAGGTCATACGTGAATGGCTGAAAAATGGTCGACACGTTTCACCAAGGACAAACTCTAAGTTTGCACATCACCACCTCATTCCCAACCACTCTCTTCGCCATGCAATTCAGGACTGGCTTCAAACTCACTGATATATCTGCAAACTTCTCAGTTTTCTCTTTGCTTCTTCATAGTTGTTGTTCTCACTCTCACGTTTGTTTTTATTACATATCTTTTAAGCATGTAAACAACATTTTTATACCCTGCATGTTGTATAGGTTGGTGCTCTTTGTACATCTTGATTTCTTGTAAATAGGTTGCGTATGTATATATGGTTAAATACTATCTTATGTGGTTATCTTTGGCAATGAGAAAAGCTATTTGTTAATCTTAGCCATTCGAATGAACCGTCCCAACAGCATTTAAGGAACATTCAAAGTTTATATTAACATAAAATACATGGTCTAAACTCAAATAGAGTAACATTATATTAACTTAACTAGTAACTAAAATAAGATACGAGGAAAGGAAAAAAATATCTGACAACAAACTAGAAACAATATTATAAGTTCAAGAAGAGAATGATAATAATATATCCTCTCTTGAAAATAGAATAACATATACCCAATGAGAAAAGCTTTAAAAGAATATACTATCTTTTATATATCTCTAAATTTTCCACTTAATTTGAGACTTACTCGCAGTTCTCCTGTTTGAAGATTATGATTGAGTAAATCATATACTTTTTTTTATTGAACTTTTTACCTGTTCATATTATGATAAACAAGAACAACTAAACACTGATCAATCCATACCATTCATTCCCTGAGTCCCTTTTCAATCCATACCATTCATTCCCTGAGTCCCTTTTTTTCTTCTTGAAATCAGTTGTCTTCTCTGCTAGGTTCACCAGACATATCCTCCATCACGATTTAGAGGAGTCTCTGCTCCTCATGGGAACACCAACCATATCTCAATTATTCAACACACATTTCATTTCTCACGCTAATCTTCCTTTCATAAGCATATACGTATAGTAAAGCCGAAACTAAATTTTAAAACATCAAATAAATAATAACATAAACACCACCTAAATATAATGTTTAAAAGTACCATTACTGCAATCCAAACGCAAAGGATTCTAACAAATACGATTTTGGTTGAATCCCAAATATGATTAGGTGTGACCATACTTAGAACAACAATGTAGGTCAAATAGAGGGTGGTTAATATAACGTACATGTCTAATGACAAAATGTTTGATAAAAATCTATTATGCAAAGATAAGCCACTCTCAAGAAGGAGCAGCACATATAGGTATGAAATTAAACATAGAATGTTTAATTTAAGGAACAAGACATATTCATCCTGAAAATTATCGGCTAAAACAGATTGACTTGGTCTAATACCATCTGGTGGATTGACACCACCGGGTGGATTGACACCACCACCTGGTGGATTGACAACATTTTGAAAGCTAATAGTTGTTATTACAATAGCAACCATTCTCAGATTACCTCTCATCTCAATGAGCCATTTATATTTCGCTGCCATCCAACTTATAATTTTGTCTTTAGTTCTTTCCACCATTTCTTCTCGGTTACATTTTGCTCCACTGGAACTGTGACTTCTTCCTCCATGGTAACCGTGACTTCTTCCTCCGCTGTAGTTGGTAATGTCTCCTCCGTCGTGAAGTCTTCCTCCGTTGTAGCTGGTAATATCTCCTCCGTTGTAGCTGGTAATGTCTCCTCCGTTAGCTGGTAATGTCTCCTCCATTGTTGGTGTGGTGAGAGGATTGCTGAACGTAACACTGGATGAAGATTTGTTGAACCGAGAAAAAAGGGAGAAGATGAAGAAAGGATTGAACCTAGGGTGTGTTGGCTGCACATATGCTTTTAACATATGCAAATTAATAAGAAAAATCCAAATGGAATTATAGTTATTATTGGTAAATTAGACATTTTTAAAAATGTAAAAAGATAAACAATAATTATAAATATAATGTTTTTTTTATTATAAAGTTTTCGTGTTAGGCATCACTATGCAACTTGACATCTCAGCTAAGCTGACACCTCAAGTCCTCAAGTACCAACAATCATCTGCCATCACATGAAAAAAAAATATTATTAAAAAAAAAATACAAAAATATGGGGGGACTAGACCAAAACCCATATGTTAACACAAACGATACATAGGTAAATTATATCTATTCATAAAGAATTCTAAGAACAGACTAGCTGGGAGTCTATTATACCAATGAAATGATTCTCTATGAATAAATCCTAAATTAGTCAACTTATCAGCACACGCATTCCCTTCACGAAAAATATGAGTTACCCTAAACCTGATTGTCCCACAAAAATTAAGACAAGTATTCCATCGATTCTGAAGCATCCACGGAACATTAGTCCTAGTAGTAAACGTAGCACAAACCAAGGCAGAATCACATTCAAGCCAGACATTAGTAAGCCCCATTTTTTGAGCTTCCTCCATAGCATGTATAACTCCATAAAACTCAGCAACTAAAGTAGTTTGAACTTCAAGAAACGCTGAAAAAGCACCAATAAATTCTCTCATACTTCCACGAAAAATACCTCCACAAGTAGCAAGACCAGGATACCCCCTAGCAGCCCCATCAATATTAATTTTGACCCAACCTGGTGAAGGAAATTCCCATCTAATAGGAAGAGGACGAATAACTTTACCACTACGAGTCTTAATACCGAAAAACTTAATCACGTTGAAGTCCAACATATCATTCTTCATTGAAGCTTTAGACGAATTTCCCACTAGACAAGTTAAATCTTTAATTATCGAAATAGCCTTAGACACCCCAATCTTATCCTGAAATCTAGCATAATTCCTCATACGCCATATCATCCTTATAGAAAAGGTTATCACCGCACGCTTAATCAATTTAACCAAAGGACTACCATCACTCTTAATAAAAGAAAGTAGATCATCCTTATTAGAGAAATGAGAAGTAAGAAAAATTTGTCGAACCCAACTCCAAATATGCAATGCGTTAGAACATTCAAAAAATAGATGTTGAATAGATTCCTCTTGCTTTTCACAAAGCGAACACATAGAACATATATGCAAACCCTTATTCTGAATATGTTGATCTGTAGGAAGTCGCCCATGAAAATTTTTCCAGAGTACTAGAGTTTTGGAAGGCGGAATAGATGAAGACCAAATGAATTTACCCCAACCACCTGGAACTCCTGGTTCTAAGAAAAAAGTCCTAGCCGATTTAAGAGTGAAACGACCAGACTCATTTAGAATCCAATTAGGAATATCCTGTTCCTCTCTAATCATGATATGATTAAAAAAATGAGGCATCTACTGTAAAGATAAGGGAATATCCCAATCACAACCTGTCCAAAATTGAGAGACTGTATCCGGAATGCTAACACCATCAGATAACCCTGCAATATTCGCTAAAGAAGTAGTAGAGCACCATTTATCATTCCAGAAATTAATAAAAGAACCTGTACCAACAGTCCAATAAGTATAGTCAAGTATGGTAGAATAAAATTGCTTAATTCCAGGCCAGAGAGAGGAAGATCTATAAACCGTTCTAAATTCATATTTTGATTTAAGAACCCTGGCTTTCAAGAGTAAAGACCAAGGTTTGTCGCTATAAGCAAAGTTCCAAGCAAGCTTAAGAAGATATGCATTATTTTCATGATGAAGATTAATAATATTCAAGCCTCCATCCTCAAGAGGTGAACAAATTTCCCCCAATTAACGGTAGCAATACCTTTTTTCAGAATATCACCAGTCCAAATAAAATTTCGACACCACTGCTCAACTTGCTTAATAAGTGAAACAGGCCACTTATACATATTAAAACTATAAACTAGAGATCCAGTAATCACTGTATTGACCAGCTGAATTCGACTCATCATGCTAAGAGATTTACCTTTCCAAGATGCTAGCTTCAATTTAACTTTATCAGCCAAAGGTTGAAGAAACCGACACTTTGGAGCACCAACAAAGATAGGCACTCCTAAATAATTGAAAGGCAAACAACCATGACTACAGGAAAAAATATTTTGAATTTTGGTGACAAATCTTGGAGAATTATCCATGGTGAAGAAACTACTTTTAGAGTTATTAATATATTGACCAGAAAAATCACCATATGTTTTAAGAAAAGAACTCAAATTTCTAAGAGACTTAATATCCCCCCTACAAAAAATAAATATGTCATCAACATACAAAATATGAGAGGGAGTGAGATAACCTTGCGGACTGGCCATATTTAAAATCTTTTTATCATTCACAAGCTTAGAGAGACCTCTACTAAGAACTTCCTCTGCAAGACAAAAAAGTAAAGGAGAGAATGGATCACCTTGTCTTACCCCTCGACTGCAAGGAAAAAAACCCACCAAACTACCACTTATTCTTATAGAAAGCATAGCTGAACGGAAAATTGTACTAATCCAAACGACAAAAGAGGGGTGAAAACCAAAGCGTTTTAAAACTAATAATAAGAACTTCCAACTCAGAGTGTCAAAAGCTTTATGAATATCAACTTTGTAAGTCACATTACCTCCTCTAACCTTTTTAGAAAGCATGTTAATAGCTTCAGAAGCAATACCAATGCAATCTTGAATCTGTCTACCCTACACAAATCCATATTGATTAGGAGAAATGATTCTAGCAGCCACAAGTGCAAGCCTATCCGCCAGTATCTTGGAAATAATCTTAAACTTGAAATTAGCAACAACAATTGGCCTATAATCTTTAATGGAATCAGCACCCTGAACCTTTGGAATAAGAGATACCACATTACTGTTCATTCCAGGGAGAACCCAGTTTTGTTTAAAAAACTGTTGAACAGCATTGCAAACATCTGTCCCAATAATTTCCCAGCAAGAATGATAGAAAACACCACCAAAACCATCAGGACCACAAGCACTATTACCGTTAAGATTAAAAACAACATTTTTAATTTAAGAAAAATCTGGACATTTAATCAACATCATATTCTCCTCAGAGGAAACCATCGCAGGAATATAAGTACCAATAAAATCTTCCATATTATCAGTATCCAGAACATTAGAAATAGACTCAGCATTAAGATTTTTATAAAAGTCCAAAATATGATCCTCAATGATTTTAGGATCCTCCGTAACCTCATTATCAATCCATAGACGATGAATCCCACTAGAATTATTTCTCCTTTTGACCACCGCATGGAAAAAAGCAGTATTTCGATCTCCATCCTTGAACCATAACATCCTAGCCCTTTCTTTCCAAAACAAATATTGACAGTGAAGAGCATGATCAAGCTCCTCCTTAGCAATCTTTTCTTGACAGAGAAGTCCATCACTATCAGACAAACTAGCAGTCTCTAAGCTTTTTTGAATACCAAGAAGGATGCCTTGCTTAAGAAGAACTCCATTATGAACATTACCAAAAGAATTTTTATTCCAGTCTCGGAGCTCAAGTTTCAACCTTTTTAACTTATGTTGCAAGATAAACATAGGACAACCAACAACCTTATTAGCCCAAGAATCATGAATAAGCTTTAGACACGAAGTGTCCTGAAGCCACATTGAAAAGAAACGAAAATTGCTAACCTTCCGCAAAGAATTAATAGCAAGACTAGCAAGAATAGGGGAATGATCAGAACAATTTTTAACGAGAACCTGATAAGTACAAGATCCCCATTCATCCAGACACACTCCATTACATAAAGCCCTATCCAGTCTTCTGTGAATTCTATGCAACCCTCTCCTTCTGTTACACCAAGTATAACAAGATCCAGTAAAAGGCATACAAGAAAGATCATTAGTATTAATCCAGTCCAGGAATTCATTACAAGAAACCTGATTAGGAGCCACCCCCCCTTTACAGTCATCCGCCGAGAGCACAACATTAAAATCTCCCAGAATACACTAAGGTCCTGTGAAGAAACTAAGATCCCTCCATAAAAATCGTCTAGACAAGTATGTGTTAGCACCATAAACACCTGCAAAGCTACAACTTTTCTCTTGTAGACGACAAGTTACAAAGATAAATTGATCATTAACCAAGAAATTTTGGACAAGATTAGGAATCGATAAACACCAAAGCTTAGCAACTTTATTAACAATAGGAGACGTAGCCACCAAATGCATATTAACAGATTTGAAAAGGACATCGAAAGCATTAGTGTACGACATCATGGGTTCAGCAAGAAAAACCAGGAGAGGTTTATGTAGGTTAAGTAAACTAAGCAACATCTCCACAGTTTTGTAGTTTCCCAATCCTCTGACATTCCAACGAAATGAAGAGACTAATGTTTAAAAGTATCATTACATACCCATAAATTCAACCCTTACAAATAATTACATTCTCTGTTGCTCTTGCTTGTGAGTGACTTCCCTTTGCATAATAGATTTTTCACATGCCTATCCAGAAAACATAGATGATAGTGCATGTCCCCGGTGAACTTGTCATATTGTACGATATTGTACGCAATTATACGTAATTAATTTAAGAATGATAGAATCCATGATTAGTGGATCCTTACATAAATTATCTTGTAATTTGGAGAAAAAAAATCTTCATACACTTGAATATATTTCCTATACATGGAGTCATGTAATAAGTGAAAAATAAATATAATTTCTTTTGTTTTAGGTCTTTTTTTTCATAAAATTATTGTTTTTTAAATCTGATGATTTTTCTTTTTTATTTTTATTTTAGATGTTATAATATTTTTATTTATTCTTACGTTGTCTACCTTTTTAGTCATCTTTTGAAATGTCAACACATTATCTATACATAAATGTTCACTTTTGTCTCTTCCCATCTTGATTGACTTTAATTTTTTTTTAATGAAATCTTAAAAAAATAATAATTACGAAAAAATTTCGGCTAAAACGGATTAACATGTTCTAACACCACCTAGTGAATTGACAAAAGCTAATGATTACCATGCTCAGATTACCTCTCATCTCAATGAGTCATTTATCTTTCGCTGTCATCTAACTTATAATTTTGTCTTTAGTTATTTCCACCATTTCTTCTCGGTTACATTTTGCTCCACTAGAATCGTGACTTCTTCCTCCATGGTAACCGTGACTTATTCCTCTGCTGTAGCTGGTAATGTCTCCTCCGTCGTGAAATCTTCCTTCGTTGTAGCTGGTAATATTTCCTTCGTTATAGCTGGTAATGTCTCCTCCATTGTTGGTGTGGTGAGAGGATTGCTGAAGGTAACACTGGTGTGGATGAAGATTTGCTGAACCGAGAAGAAAGGAAGAAGATGAAGAAAGGATTGAAACTACAAGAATAACCTAAGGTGTGTTGGCTTTTAACATAATGCCCAAAGGTTTATATAAAATTTCAAAGAGGTTTCTTTTGCCCAAAGGTTTCTCACTGCACATTCTGACATGTTCCCACTGCACATTCTGCTATGTTTAATTCCCACTTCGAAACCGATATCATTCTAACTGCCAAATGTTTGCCTTTTTTTGGTTAAAATTGTAAGTAAAAACTTATCTTTTCACTTTATATTTAATGATGCAAATTAACTAATATAAGAAAAACCCAAATGGAATTATAGTTATCATAGGTAGATTGGACATTTTTAAAAATGTAAAAAGAGAAACACCAATTATAAATATAATGTTTAAAAGTATCATTACAAACCCATAAATTCAACCTTACAAATAATTACATTCTGCTCTTGCTTGTGAGTGACTTCCCTTTGTATAATAGATTTTTCACATGCCTGTCCAGAAAATTTAGCTGATAGTGCATGTCCCAGTGAATTTGTCATATTGTACGCAATTATTCGTAATTAATTTAAGAATGATAGAATCCATGATTAGTGGATCCTTACATAAATTATCTTATAATTTGGAGAGAAAAAGTCTTCGTACACTTGTATATATTTCCTATACATGGAGTCATGTAAATACACACATGATAATGAGTGAACAATAAATATAATTTCTTTTGTTTTAAGTGTTTTTAATTTTTATTTTAGATGTTATAATATTTTTCTTTATTCTTACGTTGTCTACCTTTTTTAGTCATCTTTTAAAATGTCAACACATTATCTATACATAAATGTTCACTTTCGTCTTCTCCCATCTTGACTTTAATTTTTTGTAATGAAATCTTAAAAAAATAATAATTAAAATTTGCTAAAAATTTGAATAAAACATCTTACAGTTATACAAATTTTCCAAATAAAAAGCATATAATTACGCTATCAATTAGAAGATTCAAAATAACTAAATACATCATACAAAAATTATTTTATTAATATGATAATTATAAAGAAAATAGAAGAGAAGATATTGCTTTATAAATATAGAGTTTAATTATATACTAAATAATAGATTTTTTTTAAAGCAAACATATATAAATTTATAACATAGTAGTGTTTTTTTCTTCATTTACAAATAAATATATATATATAGAGAAGAAATCTTGCAATTTATTTTAATTTAAACCTACTATAAATTTGAATAACTTGGAGAGAGAAAATCTTCATACACTTGTATATATTATTTGTACATGAAGCAATTTTATTATATATATGGATTTTTAATAAATCTAAATTATTAATTATATGTAGAACTATTTATATATTAATAATTATATTTATAAATATTAAAAATTTAGAATGACGTATTTTAAATATTATAAAAATTAAATAATTCTATCTGAGAAGTAGAACTGATAGTGGAAAATCTCATTCATTTCTATCAAACAATATACAATATATACAGTCACTTTTGTCTGTGTTGTTGAAGTATTTTTAAATGTTCATGTATTACTGTGTATTTTAAGAAGGACTAATAATTATAAAATTATGCGCAATTATTATATGTAATTATTGTATGTTATTGTATGTAATTAATTTATGTAGGAATATACTAAAAAGATGTTATTATGTGGTAAAATATTCTTATATATAAATATAGTTCATTTTTAAACAGAGTAAGTTCATTTTTACTCTAAATATCCTTTGCTCTCTGTTTTTCTTAGGATTTAATCATCAATCTTGGTGGGGTCAGTTGAGAAGTTTAATCCTCTCAACTTATTCTATTATATACTGAATTTTTGTTCTATTTGGATAACTTCCATTAGGCCCGTAAATCTTGAAGCTTATCCAGACTCTAGGAAATAAAATTCTAGAAGTTGCTTGGAAAGCAAGCAATTAAGGTAAGAGAAGCTAACTTTAATTTTTAATAGCACCCTATGATAGAAGATCTGAATGCGGAAGGGACGTGGTCCCAATATTCATTTTTTTTTGCAGGGATGTTGTGTGTTTATATATTGGGTTGTTTGTTTGTATATTATTTAAATTCGTAAAAATATTATATTTTGATGATTTAATATTAAAGTGTTATTTTTTTATGTCAAATAGACTTTTGAATATTTTGGATCACTTTTTGAATGATATTGTATGACGGAATGGTATGGAATTGAATTCATACATTTGGGATAATGTATGGACTGATGTTTGTTGTGTATTAAGTATTGATGCCTATGTGGTAACAGAGATCTCCGAGCTTCACTGATGATCTAAGTCACATAGACTAAGATATCAAGTGGTGAGAAGCTGATGGGGGAGTTTATGCACACCGTGACGTATGAGATGCACGACTTGGGTTGTATTGAACTTACCCTGATCCTTTCTGTTGGATTCGCTGGTAATCTTTGGATCAGGTGTTAGTCTCTGGTAGGACTTACTTAATACGGGTCTTCCGGAAGACGTTGTTTGTTGAATATTCTGGATGTGTAGATCCATGTGAGATCTATGTGATTGTTTTATTGTTAAGATTTGAAGAAAATTGAATAATTTGAGAAATTGATCATGTAATTTGGTTTTCTCTTTGGATTTAAGTGTGTATATTATAAAATTCTATTTCAGTAGCTTACCCTTGCTTTTCTTGCTATGTTTGAACTGCGATGACTGTACTATGTACACGAGCAAATGACCATACAAGTGTAGGAGAACCTTAGAGGTTTCAGAGTCTTATTTTGAGTTGTGGATATGTAAATATTTGTATTTCTATAAATCCTAATAATGTATTAGGAATGTTTTGAGAAACTCCAAGTTTGTATAGAAACTTGTAGAACTTTTATTGTAATTGTTATATGTAAACTATGGGGTGTTACATTTAATGGTATCAGAGCGGTTCATCCTTAGGATTACCTGAGGGTAGTGGGTTTATTTTGTTTCTCCTGCGTGTAGATTTTTGTTTAAGTCTAGCCTCAAGACTTAGTTAAAAATTTCTATTAAGATGTTTGACAAAGTTGTTTTTCTTGAAACCTTGTTTGTGTTTGAGTCAAGTTAATTGTTATGAATAAAGATGAAGTTATTAAGAATGAAAAGAATCTTGATAGAGTGGTGAGGGTGCACACTCATGACTAGATCAAGATTATTTTATATCTTAATTCTAAGTAGCTAAAGTACATTTTAGAGATAAGTTTTGATTGGTTTTATATCTATTTTTTTGTGATTATTTCTTTTAAGTTAATTTGTATTAAAGATGTAGTTGGAAATTTTTAGTAATTTCTAATTCAATTCTTTATGTGCTTAGTAGATGGCACGTAGACCACCTACTCCTCCTTCACCAGTAGATATGCCCAACTTAGCTCGGGCAATAGAGATGATGGCAACAACCTTGCAACAACAGAGTGCTACTATGGCACAACAACATTAGGTCGCCCTTCATCAATTAGAAACAACTAGGTTAGCAGCAGAAGCATCTCAACTTCATCAACAACCCCATATCTTTAGTCTGGAGGATTTTCTGAGACATAATCCACCCAGATTTAATGGAAAGGTAAATCCATATGGAGCAGATCAATGGGTGAGAGACATAGAAAGAATCTTTGAAGCTACTCAATGCCCTGAAGAGAGAAAGTTATCTTATGCCATCTATATGCTTATTGAAGAAGCTGAGTTTTGGTGGATAGGCATGAAGCAAATGATGGAAGACAAAGGAGAAGATGCCACTTGGGAGAACTTCAAAGTAAGATTCCTGGAGGAGTATTTTCCTGATAGTGTCAAGTATGCAAAAGAAATTGAATTCATGCAGTTGGAACAAAGAAATCTTTCAATCACTAAGTATGCTACTAGGTTCAAACACCTAGCTAGATTCTACACCTAGACCATGACTGAGGCTTGGAGATGTAGAAAATTTGAGTTTGGGTTGAAGCAAGAACTTAAAGAAGTGGTGATTCCTATATGTATTAGAGATTTCCCTGCTCTAGTGGAGAAAGCAAAAGTAGTGGAGAGTTTGAAAAATAGTAGCAGACTTGCTAAGCCTCAAGTGGGAGGACCTTCTAAAAGCATGCCTAAATATGAAGATAGAAAGAAACCTTATTTCAAACCTCAATCTTATAGCAGTGGAAGACCCAGTTCTCAATCACCATCTAGTTTCATATGTTTTAGATGCGGTGGGCCACATGTTGTTAGATTTTGCCCTCATCTAGTGTCAAATGTGACATGTGATAGATGTCACAGGTATGGTCATGCAACAAAAGACTGTCGTGTCCAATTGGGAGCTCCAAATTCTGGTGGAGTGCAGCAAGTACAACAAAATAGTAATAAAAAATTCAAAGCTGCTGGCAGAGATTTTGCTATTAGTGGAGCTGAAGCTTCACAGTCTTATAGCCTTGTTAGAGGTATTTGTTCTATCCTTGGAACACAGTTATTTGTATTGTTTGATTCTGGGGCAACCCATTCTTTTATATCTTTTGATTGTGCTAAGAAACTTAAGTTGCCAGTTCGAGAATTAGAATTTGAGTTGGTGGTATCTACACCAACAGAAGGCATTATAGTAACTTCTTCCATGTGTGTTGAGTGTCCAGTAATTATAGATGGGCATAGATACAAGATCAACATGATTTGTATAGCTCTAAAAGATTTGGAGGTTATATTGGGAATGAATTGGTTGTCTGCTAATCATATCCTTATAGATTATGGTCGGAAGAAGTTAATTTTCCCTAAATTAGAAGGAATGCAGGTTATCTCAGCTCATCAGTTTGAGAGAGACATACGAGAAGGTGCAAAATGTTTTATGCTCTTGGCTTGTTCTATATAAAGTACAAAAAGATATGTTTGTAGTTCAGGAGTTTATGGATGTATTTCCTGATGAGATTCCTGGACTTCCACCTAAAAGAGAGATAGAGTTTGCAATAGACTTGATTCCCAGAGCAGGCCCCGTGTCAATTTCTCCATACCGACTGGCACCAGCAGAGTTAGTTGGATTGAAGAAACAACTAGAAGACTTATTAAAGAAACAATTCATTCGACCTAATGTTTCTCCATGGGGAGCTCCAGTGCTATTAGTGAAGAAGAAAGATGGTTTGTCACGTCTATGCATAGATTACAGACAATTAAACAAGTTAACAATAAAGAATAAATATCCTCTTCCTAGAATTGATGACTTGATGGATCAGTTGCATGGGGCAGTTGTCTTTTCTAAGATAGATCTGCGCTCAGGTTATCACCAAATTTCAGTGAAAGCGGAAGATGTTCGCAATACTGCTTTTAGATCAAGGTATGGTCACTATGAATTTCTGGTCATGCCATTTGGTGTGACCAATGCTCCAGCTATCTTCATGGATTATATGAATCGGATATTCAGACCTTTTCTTGATAAGTTTGTGGTAGTGTTCATAGATGATATATTGATCTATTCTCGTACAAGGGAAGAACATGCAGAACATCTTAAAACTGTCCTGACATTTTGAGAGAAAAACAGTTATATGCTAAACTTTCAAAATGTGACTTCTGGATGTCAGAAATACAATTTTTAGGACATGTCATCTCTGCACAGGGAATATCAGTAGATCCTTTTAAAGTGGAGGTTGTACTTCAGTGGGAACGTCCTAAAACTGTTACAGAAATTAGAAGTTTTGTCGGGTTAGTAGGATATTACAGGAGATTCATAGAAGGCTTTTCTAAAATAGTGGCTCCTTTGACCCAATTGACTAGAAAGGATCATCCTTTTGCATGGACTGAACAATGTGAGAGAAGTTTTGAAGGGTTGAAAAGAAGGTTGACTAATGCTCCTGTATTGACAATCCCTGATACCAATCAGTCTTTTGAAGTTTTCTGTGATGCTTCCTATCAGGGATTGGGTTGTGTTCTGATGCAGAATAAGAAAGTTGTTGCCTACGCTTCTCGTCAGTTAAAGGTGCATGAAAGAAATTATCCAGGTGAAAGAAAATTTGTTGTTTGAAGTGAAGCCAATTAGAATTTTAGATTCACAAGTGAAACAACTTTGTGCAAGAAGTATTCCCATGGTGAATGTATTGTGGGATCTCATCTCTGGAGATTCCACTTGGGAAATTGAAGAGGATATACGAGCATCAGACTCTAGTCTCTTTATTGGTAAGTTCATTTTCGAGGATGAAAATTTTTGTAGTTGGAGATAATATAACAACACCTTTTCTTTTAAAAAAAGCAGAAACAGAACCCTCTCCCCCCTCACACACAGAACTTCCATTTCTTTCTCTCTCCATCTCTCCCTTTCTCACTCCATACCTCATCTGTTTTAGAATCTGATCATACCACGCTGTAGCTGATGAGTTAAGGAACATTTCTACCCGATCAGATTTTAACGCTGTCTCTGTTTTTCTTAGCATTTAATCATCAATCTTGGTGGGGTCAGTTGAGAAGTTTAATCCTCTCAACTTATTCTATTATATACTGAATTTTTGTTCTGTTTGGATAACTTGCATTAGGCCCGTAAATCTTGAAGTTTATCTAGACTCTGGGAAATAAAATTCTAGAAGTTGCTTGGAAAGCAAGCAATTAAGGTAAGGGAAACTAACTTTAATTTTTAATAGCACCCTATGATAGAAGATCTGAATGCGGAAGGAACGTGGTCCCAATATTCAATTTTTCTTGCAGGGATGTTGTGTGTTTATATATTGGGTTGTTTGTTTGTATATTATTTAAATTTGTAAAAATATTTTATTTTGATGATTTAGTATTAAAGTGTTATTTTTTTATGTCAAATAGACTTTTGAATATTTTGGATCACTTTTTGAATGATATTGTATGATGGAATGGTATGGAATTGAATTCATACATTTGGGATAATGTATGGACTGATGTTTGTTGTGTATTAAGTATTGATGCCTATGTGGTAACAGAGATCTCCGAGCTTCACTGATGATCTAAGTCACATAGACTAAGATATCAAGTGGTGAGAAGCTGATGGGGGAGTTCATGCACACCGTGACATATGAGATGCACGACTTGGGTTGTATTGAACTTACGCTGATCCTTTCCGTTGGATTTGCTGGTAATCTTTGGATCAGGTGTTAGTCTCCGGTAGGACTTACTTAATACGGGTCTTCCGGAAGACGTTGTTTGTTGAATATTCTGGATGTGTAGATCCATGTGAGATCTATGTGATTGTTTTATTGTTGAGATTTGAAAAAAATTGAATAATTTGAGAAATTGATCATGTAATTTGGTTTTCTCTTTGGATTTAAATGTGTATATTATAAAATTCTATTTCAGTAGCTTACCCTTGCTTTTCTTGTTGTGTTTGAACTGCGATGACTGTACTATGTACACGAGCAGATGACCATACAGGTGCAGGAGAACGTTAGAGGTTTTAGAGTCTTATTTTGAGTTGTGGATATGTAAATATTTGTATTTCTATAAATCCTAATAATGTATTAGGAATGTTTTGAGAAACTCCAAGTTTGTATAGAAACAGGTAAAACTTTTATTATAATAGTTATATGTAAATTATGGGGTGTTACAGAAACATAAGCGCTAAAGCGCTTGTGCATCCACATTTTTTTTATTATTACTATATTATATATTATTATGTGCATTTATATCTTTTAAATATCAAATATCACTAAGTAAAAATAAGATAAAAACATTTTCTCTCATCATTTACGAGTTTTAATCTATTATTTTAATAATTAAGTTGCAGTAAAAAAATATATTAAACAAATTTAAATTTATAACACAATAAACATAACCAATTTTTTGTTGTTACTAACATAAAACTAAAAAAGAGAAATATAATAATGAAAAGAAGAAACCAACCTTAAAAAAATATTTATTTTTCAATCTCTTTCCTCCGCAAGAATGTTCATATAATCCTTCCCGTGCTCACATCAACAATGATATCAAGTTAACTTTGTACCTTAAAAAAATTAAGTCACTATTCTTGTGAATCACTAATTTTGATTTGTTGTTATTAACATAAAACTAAAACAGGGAAATATAATAATGAAAAGAAAAAAAAAAGAATAAGATGAGAAACTCCATACCTTAAAAAGATATTTATTTTTTAACCCCTTTCATCTCTCTGCAAGAATGTCAAAAAAAAAATTCTTCTTAATTTTTAAATTATGATTTAAAATAATTCATAGCATATATCTTACCTTTAGAGAACTAGACAAAACAATAAGTGAAAAATAAATATAGTTTCTATTTATAAAAATTTGTTTGAGTTCTTTTTTTTCATAAAATTAAGTTTAAAATTCTTGTTTTTCAAATCTAATGATTTTTCTTTTTAATTTTTATTTTAGATGTTATAATATTTTTCTTTATTCTCTCGTTACCTTTATACTCATATTTTGAAATGTTAAACACATTATCTATATATAAATATTTCCTTTCGTCTCTTCACATCAAAAATTGGAAAGTTAATATTTTTAATTGATACCGTAATCATTTAATTTTTAATTGAAAAGTTAGTATATTTAATTGGAATCATATAATCATAGAATATTCCCTTTCGTCTCTTCACATCAAAAATTGGAAAGTTAATATTTTTAATTGATACCGTAATCATTTAATTTTTAATAAAAATACCGTAATCATTTAATTTTTAATTGGAAAGTTAGTATATTTAATTGGAATCATATAATCATAGAATATCGTAAACATTGTAAACTCATTTAATTCACATCTAAAAGTAAAAGTATTAAATACAATACAAGTTTATTCAATTTATTTTTGCTAAATAAGAAAATATAAATTAATATTCACGAAAATATCTACTTAATGGAAAATATATTTCCTAACTCCAGAGTAAAAAACTTCTTGTTCTCATAAAAACAGGAAGAATGAAACAAACACTCTCAATAGCCTTAATCTTCCAAATTCTCCAATGAAAAAAAAATCAAAACAAAAATCACCCCCATGATAGACTTCCAACTTATTTAAACCCTAAACCTTAAAGACCACTACCATTAAATTAAATAGCAAATTATCCCTTCACCATATTAATTTCGACTTCACTGAAATTTTTATTTAAAATGACAAAAAATACTCTTACATAATGACGAAAATAATCTTACATAATAACGAAAATAATCTTAAATGAAAAAAAAGTGTGGATAAAAAAATATTTTTGAAACTTTTTTTTAATACATTTCTGGATTTGAACTTTCAAATCATATTTTTGAATTTTGGAATTTTTTTCTATAATGCATTTTAGATTTTGTATTCTAGAATTTTTTTTGTTCTGGAATACATTTCCGAAACACATTTTTAGATTCTGAATTTTTTTTCTCAAAATGCATTTTTAAATTTTGCATTTTGAATTTTCTTTTCCAAAATAAAATTTTAACTTCTAAATTATATTTTTTGAATTCCAGATTTTCAAATCCATAATAAAGAGTAGTAGTGGAAAATTTAAAAGGATAGAGTATATGTTGAAATTGATATAGTGAGGAAGAACTTGCCTTAAAACACTTCCACCAGGGAACTATCTCGCATTGGGCTTCTTCTGCAGCTGACTTGGGTCAAGCCCATTTAGAGCCCAGCCGATCTCAGTTTTTGTAGGACCAAAAATTTCATACTTATTGAGGATTTTGATTCTGACAAATTAAATGAGTGATATTTATTAACCATCTCATGAAAGATGTTAATTAGGTGAAACTCTTTCAAAGAAGGTGACTAGAATTCGAACTACTTTCACATCATATCTCAAAATCCTAAATTCATTTTATTTGTTTTATTGAATTCTCGCATCGAGTGATGGCTATAATTAACATTTTTTTATATTTTAAAAAGAACAAACGAAATCTACTAGTTGAAATGTTAGTATTATTTTTAGATTAGAATGGATAAGAAGAAATAAATAGAGAAATTAAATTTAGTAAAAATGTATTTTATTACATAACTATAAATAAAAAAAAATAGAGAAAATTATATTTACTTGTTTAAATAAGTGAAAAATATATGGTTTTAATTAAAAATTACTTTTTAATCCATTAAATTATTCTTAATCTTAATATGAATTACTTATTATTTTTAAATAAGAGTAAAATAATGAATCATACATTACTACGGCCCATTGTATAAATGAAACCTTATATTTATTAAACATGCATTGTGATTCATATTAGAGTACTTTTATATTTTATTTTTTAAAGTTTATTTGATTGTTATTGAATCAAAAGAATATATAGGATTTATTTTCATTTTTCTAAATATTAAATTTCATCAAGTCTTTGATATGTATGAAGTAATTAACTCTCAGTTTTGAAAAAGTTTGGTGATTATGGGATATAAGTAAATTTAAAAAATAAAATAAGATAATTACACCTAAGTATAAAGGTGTTAGTGTAGAAGATTTTATTTGAATAGTTTAAATTAAAATATCATTTGACACATGGTCTCACTTAAGGTAGATGTGTTTAAGTAAAAGTATTATTTGAGTCAATTTATTGAATGTTCCGTCTCAAAACTATTTTTACTTAAACATAAATATCATCTGATGTATTTATTTAAGTAATCTTTCATTGGTTTGGTAAATGTATTTATTGCATATACCAATGTTTTATAAAAGTGTTTGATTATGAGCTTGAATGATTATTACTTTTTCAATATAATAATTAATTATTTTTTGTCTCTAAAATTAGTTTCTATTTAATGATTTTCTTGTAATAATATATGTATGTATGAAATTGTATACTTATATCTGAGGTGTGATTTTAAGGTCACAAATATGGGATGACATGTGAAACATGATTGATTGCTCATAGGTATTAAACAAATATCTATCTTGTAATAGAGATTCTCTAATTTTATTAATGGTATAAATCACATAGATTAAGACATCTAGTAGTGAGAAGTTGAATGGGGAGTTTATTGTATCAAATTACATGTTGGAGTCTAATGGAGTGAATAAGAACACATGTTGATGTTTGAGTAATGATATACTTTAAACCCACCTTAATCCATGTAGTTGACATTGCATACCTGATACACTAAAATGAGTTAGGTGTTAAATTTATGGTAAAAAATGTTTAATATGAGTCATTTAAAAGGTGTTTATAAATATTCTTTTATTAATATCCCAGTTGTATAGATCTGTGCGTAATCTATATGTATATATTTTTGTGCATAATGAAAAGAATTGAAGGACTATATCTGATTATGTGGCTTAGTATTAAATTGTATAAACTTAAAATTTTTAGATTTTTTTTAGTTTATTTTAGGAACTTATTCTTGTATTCATTATTATCCATGTATATCCTCCTATGATTGGATATATAAGTAGACTCAAATTTAGTCTTTTCACTTTATAATTTTTTTCTGAATTTTTCAATATTTAAACTTTACAATATTGAGTACATTGAATTTTTTATTATTTCTCTTTTATAAGTTATGATTTATTTTTTATGGCATTTTATTTATTTTTCAATAAATTTTGTGTTATTCATTTTTTCATCAAATTTTTTACATTAATTGTGTTTTTTATATATAGTAAAGGTAAAAATGATAAACATAAAATAAATTCTTTAAAATATATTTAAATCACAATTTACAAATTAACTGCGTAAATTTAAAAGAACAAAATCATTTCATTATATATTTCCTTTCAACAACTTTATAGATAGACAAGAAGAGAGTATATGCATGCAAGAGTTTGGAATGGTAAAAAAGAATTGGAAATATTATTTCTTTAGAAATAAGGAGTGTTACACAATCATGACCAAATAATTAAACAAACTACTCTCACTAATAAGATAAATCTTATCAAAACAATACTCTAATGGTCCTAAATATATTTATTGAACATGAACACTTATACTTTGATGCAGTGCGTCATAGTTCTGGTTCTAAGGATTGTTCATACTTTTTGACGCAACACTTATGACAGATGAGATACACGGAGTAAGGAAAAATGATTAGAAAAAAAACAGCGAAGAAACCGCAGATAATCATTTCATTTTTTGAAGCATTTTGGAATAAATAAGATATCTGAAAATGATGATCTTCATTAGAGACATCACCATCCTGAAGAAGTCTACGGTGGTGTCCATCAACTAGGTCAGTGGCTGCCAAAAATACTAATGAAAACAAAAAAAGAATGCACATGCTCTTGTTGAGTGACTTTGTCCACATCATTTTGTATGAAGAAGATTTGGTTGGAAGAGTTAACTCTGAAGACCTTAGAAAAATGTGAATTGAAGAGTTAATTGTGATGAAAGATAGTTGCATATTCAGTTTATTTATATATTAGTTTCATAGAAGAGAGGTGAAGAGGGATCAATATAATGCATGATGCAGTTTAATGATCATTGTGAGAGGAAAAATTAGTCAGTTACAACCTTGATTTTGTCCCAAATTACATGATAATAATTTTAAATGAGAAATGATTCAACACCTTTATTTAATATATTTAGTTTATTTATATATTTGTTCCACAAAAGAGATGTGAAGAGAAAATCAATGTAGTGTATGCATGCAATTCAATGATTAATGAGAGAGAAAATTATTATTGTTGCATGCTTGATTTTGTTTCAAATTACATGATAATCATTTTAAATGAGAAATATTTCAGCAGAGCATGTGTGATTATTTGTTGTACTCAGTATCCTCACTCCATCTCATTTTTTATAATTAATGCTAAAAAAACATAAAGGTATAATAATATTACATTTTTCTAAATATTTTTATTTGTAATTACACTACTATAAAACTATTAAATAAAAACTAATTTTAGAGACTAAAAATAATTAATTGTTATATTGACTAAATTACATACTATTGTAGAGACTAAAAAAATTATTGGTTTATAAATTAGTTTCTATTATTGATAAATAGTTTATAGAATGATATTTAATTAGCTTCCAATGTTTTAGTTATAAATTATTTAGATTCTAAATTTGGTAAGAAAAACCTTTGACAACTAATTAAATTCCAATTTAGAAACTATTTATCAGTAATAGAAACTAATTTAGAAATCAATAAAAATTTTAGTATCTAAAATAGTATCTAATTTAGTCAATATAAAAATTAATTATTTTTGTCTCTTAATATAATTTCTATTTAATAATTTTTTTTTAGTGTTAGGACAACTACATATATTATTGTAACAAAAAAATTGTCTCATAAGCAAATTATCAATCAAATAATAAGCTAAATTATCAATCAAATATATTTTACTGATTTTTTTCTTTGAAATGTGATAAAGTTATTTTTTTTTCATAAAGACATAATTATCAGAATTAACTAGATTGATTAAATAATTATTTTATATATAATTTTTATTTTAAATGGTACAACAATTAATTTACTAAAAATTGTTTCTATTTTTTTATAATTACCATAATCAATTAAGACATCAATAAAATAAAGTATTTATTTATGATATATTTAGTTATTTTTAACATATTCTAATTGATAGCGCAATCATATATACTTTTTAATTGGAAAGTTGGTATATTTTGATATATTTTATTTAAATTTATAGTAGATTTAAATTTAAAAAATTCAAGATTTATTCTCATTATATATATATATATATAAATATATATATATATGAATATTTTACCACATAATAACACTCTAATTTAGTTTGTTATTTTAATTTATAAATATGCATGATTATATATTGATTACCTAGTTATTGATGTGTATATTTTGATTTGAATTGATTTAAATGAATTAATAGAACTAATATATACTACATATTATTCATATAATTTCATATCATATTAAAATTAATATTATTTTAAATTAAATAATTAGCTAGAATTTGAGCAACAAATAATTCATCGTAAAATATTAATAATAATTATTATTATTCTTATTATTATCAATTGAAAACATGAGTATTATTTATTTTTTTACTTATGTAATTTTATTAAGTTTACATTTTTTTTTCGTATTACTTACTCCATCCTTTCGTTTTATATATTTTGTTTAGTGTTATTGATTTCTTTTTATAGTTTCACCTTTATATTTTTTTTTAAAAATCTAATATCTTATTTTAAATATTTAAATATTTTTATCTTAATGTATTTCGATAATTCTATATATATAATTAAAAGAGAGTTTTCCTATAAATGAAGAAAAAAACACTATGTTATAAAAATGTTTCTTTTTGTCATAATTTCAAATTTATATATGTTTGCTTCTCATTCTTTGAGAATGTTGTTTCTCTTACTATTTTCGTGTGTGTATATATATTACCATAATCTTCATCTTTTATTATTTTTCGTTTTCATTTATTTTTTAAATCTTCAATAATGTTTATTTTGTTCGAATGCTTTGAAGAAATATCTATTATTTTGTATATAATTAAACTCTATATTTGTAAAGCAATATTTTCTCTTCTATTTTCTTTATAATTATCATAATCAATTATATGTTAATAAAGTAATATAATTTTTATGATATATTTAGTTATTTTGAACATTCTAATTGATAGTGCAATTATATGCTTTTTATTTGGAAATTTTGTATAATTTTGATATATTTTATTCAAATTTTTAGCAAAAATTAACTATTTTTCAAGATTTCACTACATAAAAATAATAAATTTAAACCGGTCAAAAATTAATGTAAAGAGATGAAATGGGACGTTTATGTATGGACAATATATAGACCTTTCAATAGACATTAAAAATGTGGAAGGAAATAATGAATTCAGTATTGGAGTGTAAAACTCACGCACATAACAAGGTCCTAACCCACACTAACCAGATATCAAATATTATAATATTTTGTTTATACATGGGCTTTAGCAAGGACTTCACCCACGCAAATAACAAAAAATTAGTGGAGTCGGTATGGACGACGCGAGAATAATTATCTTATACTTAAGGTAACTAAAACAATGTGTGGATTTGGCCGACACAAACTAAAATTGAAAAAGTTAATTATAATGGACTTGGCTCATGCATAAGTCAAGGCTTAAGTTTCAAATCGAATTTTTTTCTCAAATTATCATAAGAAAAATATCTTAATTTGTTCAAAGTTTTGCATATAGATCTCAAGTTTATGGGTAATAATAAGATCAAAACTTAAAGGAGTTGTTGCCGGAGTTACTTTTTGTTATTTATGGGTGGAAACCAATGGTACTAGAAATTTTGTTTGTTGGCAAGTATAAAAGCGAGCAAAGTTCAAAGGAATGACTCTTTTTTACAGGAATGAAAATGAATGTTACAACATTTTTGCATGTTGGTGGTGAGTGGAGGAACATTGATTAATTACTCTTAAACATGATAACATTATGAAAAATTGGGATGAATACACACATCATAAGATGTACAAAACATGATGAAACCATAGTATTTACAAAATTTTTAAGAAAATATGTGCACAATTGTATTATGATGAATGAAGGGCACCCAAGTATTGGGTAATGGTTGAAAATTTATCACTATGGTGTACTTTTGCACCATTTTTACAAGAATGAACAAGTTTGAAAAATATTACAAAAGTTGGTAAGTCATGATCTAAAGACACTACTTTACTCTTCTAAAGTCGTCATCTATTGATTCATTTTAAGTTACAACTTACACTAAAGTCATTAAGAGGCCTTACAATTTTGGTTAAAAAAAATTATGTGAAAGTCGTACTTGCAGGACTTTAAATAACAAAAATCCATGTAAAAAACTAAAAAAAATCTATAGATAAAACTATATATATATATATATATATATATTAATATTATCATTAACATTTTTTACGCCAAAGTCAAACTCAGATCCTGCAAATACACGTAGAACCTTTAATCAATGTTTCACAAATTTTGTTTATCTTATTATGATTATTATTAACTTTATATATTAACAATAATATTAATGATATTATTATTATTGATATTCATATCAAGCTAATGGCAGCAGCAGAGTAAAAGATATTTTAAAAACAAATTACATTTTCAAAATAATTAGTTATAAATAGATAAAGTTTAAGAAAATTAATTCCTATATAAATAATTATACATATAAATATTTATATTTATAATATAATTATTAATGAAAGAAATATACAAAACTATTTATAATATTTAAAATACGCCATTCTAAATTTTTAATATTTATAAATATAATCATCAATATATAAATACTAATATTCGATAGTTTTATAAATATTAATAATTTAGAGTTTTAAAAATCCGTATATATAATACAATTGTTTCATGTACAAATAATATATACACCCGTATTCATGTGCTGGAGAACAAAGTAAAAAAATCGAAAAGTAACAATTTCAAAAGTGTTATCAAAAGAACTTGCCAAAGTTTTAATGAAATTGGTTTCTTTCTTAAAAAACTTATAGTCTAAAGTCATCTTAATTAAGAAGTTTGAATCGTTTGATGCAGAATTACATAATTAATATGTGTTTTCATTAATTATGTATAAATTAGAGAAGATTTTTTTTTTTATATGAGACTAGATTTAATGGATGTCTCGTATTAAAAAGTAATTCTTTTATCAAATGATTCTATTCTTTTGTAAATTTATATTCTCCTCTTCTACTTTTAATCATAATTTTATATTCTTATAATTTAAGAGGTCACATCACCTATCATTTTTGCAAAGCAATCTTTAATCCATAGTGATAAAGGAAGACCCGTGCATCTTACCCATACTATTTTGTGACCAACTAGATATTTTTCAGACCATGAATTGATGACTTCAAAGATACTCTCAAACCATTCTTTGTTCAGCTTTATCAACTCCTCCATACATTCACCTTCCGTAGGCGTTGACAACATTATATTATCTCTCATATACCTTGTTTTAATCTTGTTTATCCTACCCTTCACAAGTTCCTCATACAGTTGAGAGAAGTCTAAATCTGACACCATGTGCCCGATCTCACTGCTTTCCATCCATGGTAGAAGTTGCTTTTGAGTTTCAATGATAGGACCCTTCCACACCTCCTAAGAAGAATCTGAACGGTCGAATTGAAGCACCACGAGGTATGAACCTGCTGACAACAACAACAATCCGAAAATTTCCGTCCTTAATAGAAACGTTGAGAACGTTGCTGCAGTGTGAGATGAATTTCTCTCTGCTCAAACAACTTTTGCAAGATCCGAACGGTCAGATTGAAGTCACACAAAGTATGAACTTGATGAAAAAAATTTAGCCCGATCCAACGGTGAACAAAGCGTCGGTGGCGGCCGGAAGTTGCTGAGCGAAACTTTGTCTCTCTTTAAATCTTTTCTCTCTCTTTTCTCTCACTCTCTGCATCTGCTGACGGCTGTCTCTCGGTTCGAAAAATCATAAAGGCCACGTACGGTAGCTGTAGTTTTGTAAATTTCAGATTTCTTGTTCTTTGTTTCATTTCTGGTGTATTACTATTTGGCTGGTTATTGAGCACAATTTGTGCTGTGATTTGAGACTCTCTTGTAACCATAATTTTGATCATAGTGGAGTTTGATTGACTGGTTTGTGCCCGTGGTTTTTACTTCTCACATTGAGAAGGTTTTTCACGTTAAAATTCTTGTGTATTCCTGAAGTGTGTTTTGTGTTGCTGCCATTATTTGTTATTGTTCCTCATAGATTCTTGCAAGTTGAGGAAATTTATTATCCGTTGCTTATTGCTCTTTTTAAGTTATTATTTTTATTGTGTTGAATTTCTCATCAGCTCCTTCTCAAGGAAAAACATATGTAACCTCAAAAAACCTCACAAATTCAAACCTTCTCCCCTAGTTTATTTAATCTACGGAATATAAATACTTCTTTACCACTAGCCCATCTCTAAAAGTTTTTTATCATTTTGTATTCTCCCCAGCCATTTGGGCAATTGGAGAAGAAGAAGGTTGTATGATTGCGAAAGTCTTGCTGAGGTTGACGTGTTCTGTGGTAGAAGCCATTAGCCATAACGATAATTAAGAGAGAGAAGAGAGAAATGACCACTCTTTTTAGTCTTACAAATTCCTAACTCAACCTAATTCCCTAATCTTAAGTGATAAGACTTGTCAAAGCTTTGTTGGAATCTTAAAACAATAAGTTGTTCATAATAAATCGAAATCTTATCTATTATAACAATAATCCAACTTAGAAATTCAAACCATCAAAAAAGAAAGATAAAGAGATCAATAAAATCATTAATATTCCTGATAGTTACATCAGAAATTGTAAATAAATAATCCAACTTAAAAATTCAAAAGAGTAAGACAAAGAGATAAGTAGAACCATTAATGTTCTTAATAGTTACATCAGAAATTAAATTGTGAGATAAAAAAATAAGGAAACAATTATAAAAGAAACATGAAAAAGGTATATATGTGAGGAGGGTGAATCGGAAAATTATTTAATAGAAGAATTTTTTTTTGTTAACACTAAAAAGTAAAACCCATACACTTCATAAATCATTATAATAATATAATAATATTTTTAATTAAAAAATAAATTAAATATAATTAAAATATTAATTTATTAAAGTGTATATTTACAGTTTTTGATGTTAATATATCACCACCTGTATACATTGCAGAATCTTGGATGTGCATAACTATATGTAGTTTGTTTAACAACAATGATATATAGTGTAGATTGTAAATGCAATTTCAGAAAGGATTGGGGAATACATATTTATTGTATATTTTTATGACTAAAAATTATCTGCATTTTTTTCTGATGTATCATAAGCTAATTAATTTTTTGACACAAATATCATATTATTAGAAAAACTTCTATAAAAAAATACAAAAAGCAAAACGAAGAATGTATCTGTAACGACTCTATATAATTCTTTTTTATATAGGTTAGAGCATTTCAAATAACTATAATATTAATTCATTTATTATTGTTGATAAAAAATTAATAATAATATCATATTTTTATTTTTTGAAATAAAAAAATTATGTCGAAATTCGAGTTTTCAGTAACTGAATTTCATAGCCGAATTTCGACATGAACTTTTTAATTTTATTTTTGAAAAATGAATAGAAAAAGAAATGAGAGGACAATTTGAAATTGAAAAATTTCAGATAACCTAATTCTTAACGTCAACAACAAATAAGAATATTTGAATAGTTAAAGTGAAAATAAATTTATTGAAATAATTTTTTTAAATTAACTTTATTAAAAAAAATCTAAATAAAGTCGCTTATACATTAAAGTATGAAATGGGCACTTTGAGGGGATAAAAGGCCAATTTTTTTTAACTGTTACGCATTTTTTATGATTTTATTTTTTCTTTTATAATAGGATTGAAACATCATTAAAATTATTATCATTCAATTAGTTTTTTTATTATAAAAAAAAACATTTTGAAAATGATAGTCGAGATTATAGATAGAAAACATCAAAATTATTATAACATAAACACGAAACAAAAAATCATTATAAACACATCATTTAAAAATACCATGACACATAAATTCAACCTATAAACATATGAATAAAAAGGAAAAGAAACCGTAATTAGATATTCAAACTATTCTGATAGAAAACTAAGTTATTCCTAAAAAATACTTGTTGTTGGAGGTCATCATTTATTTTTTCTCAAGAAATTTAGTGACAATCTAAACACATAGACGCAAACAAAGGATAAGTGAGATGAGTATGGTATGCTAAATGGATAAGGTGCTAAATGGTAATTTCGACATAATTTTTTTATTTAAAAAAATAAAAATATGATATTATAATATTTGCACCAATCATGTGAAGTGGGAGTGACGCACATGAATTACCATTTAATTTTTGTGGACATCCCACATATACATTCTCTGTTGTTGGTTTAACGCCACCTAGTGGATTAATAGGAATTTAAAAAGTAATAGTTATAATTATGGTAGCAGCCAAACTCATATTCCCTCGTCAGCCATTCACCCTGGTTTTTGATTGCCACTCAATTTACTATTTTTCCTATATCTCTTTTTCACTAGTGCTTCTCTTCTATCAAAGTTTTCCTCCATTGTAAATGATATATTTGCCTATCTTTGATCAGTTTTCTGCACTTAAGGATAATGAATGGCATGTTGTCCAAAGAGATTTAATTACATGAATATCTCATAATCATTTCGATATCTTTTGAGGTTTAATTATTCAGTTAATTGCTTTTATGAGTTTTTTTTAATTTTTTTAAAAGTCAGTTGTAACTTTGGGACATATAATATAGTTCCAACAAAATGGCAACTTCTTCAAAATTTGATACTCACTATTTTTTTTCTTATGATAAAAAATTAAGAAAATTAGTATGGAACTCCAACTTTATACCACAAAAAGTAACCAAGCTATAATAACCGGAAAACCATTCCTATATGGAAAAAAAAAAAATGAACAAGATAAATTGTTGTGTAATCTTCAGAAAACACAACAGCAGCAAGACAAAACAACCCAAATATCTGATAGACACATTTCAAGTATTAATGCACAACACTCAACAGGGTCACTAAATGCTGACTGATATTTGAATAAGGTTCAAATAAAAATGAATATTCAATTTGTGAAAACAATTAAAATGAAAAACTCCACAAATTTATGCGAAAGGAGAATCAAAGGATTGCACTATTGGACTCTATCAAGAGTCTATTTCTATTATTTTTTTTTTTTTGAAATCTCTTAAAACATACATGACCATTTTAAAATACTCAAAAAAACACAACACAAAGTGACTCGTTATAATATAATGATTCTTTGTCCTTTGCTTTAGTTTTTCAAATTATATAAAATATATATTATACAAATCTCTTATACTAATTTTAAGTTCCTATTGCTTAAAAGAATATTGATGAAAGAAAATTATTGAAATCTTTATTCACTTTCCACATTTATTCTTCTTTGGTGTAAAGGATTTGGTAGAAAATGGAAAAAGAATGGATCTGTGTATTCATACAAATGGAAAAGAATAGGCTTATTTATTAAAGTTGTCTTTTTTAAAGATATTAGATTTTTAACATGTGCAATGCACGGAAAGGAGTATTATTAATATATTAATAAGTAAATAAATTACAATGTAAATATTAATATATAAAAAATATAATTAATATATACAAATAAATAAAAAATAATAATATAAATAATATATAAATATAATATAACGTAAATAAATAAATTGTTTAAGTATAAAGTAATTGGTATAAATTTTGAAAAAAATAAATAATAACTAATATAAACATTTATATTAAAAAAATTCATCATAAAATATCAATAACTCAATTATAAATGATGAACAATAATGCACGTTTCTACACGAAATTTTTTTTAATGAAGAACAGTTAAATCATGATAACTGGATTAATTGATAAATAAATTTATGAATTACTTACTATTTTATATACAAATTATAATAATATTAACATATTAATACTAATAATAATAATATTAAAATTAATAATAATAAAAGATAATAATATTAGTATCATTAAAATTAATATTAATAATATTAATAATAATAAAAATATTAATATTATTATTAATATTTTTAATATTATTATAATTATTAAGATTATGATTTCTAATTTTAATATTATTAATGTTATTTTTTTCACTTAACGTGGGGGCTTCTAGTAGCATCCCATCACTAGTCCACACAAAATGTAACCCAGCTGCTAATGAAAATGTAAATATACTTAGAAGAAATACATTGTGTCACAAGGCTAGTAGGCCTCAGCAATCCTCAAGTAGTTACTATCTTCTTCTTTTTAAATAAAAGGTTAAGATCAATTTCAGAATTTTTAAAATGGTGGGGTGTAGGAAAAAAACCGTAGGGTTGCATCCAAAAGAAAATATGCATGGCGATTGGGGTTCTGCAACAGACCCCTCTCAATTTAGGTTAATACTATATGCACTCCTCTCTTTCCTATTAACACACTCCCTTTTTAATTTCTTTTCCAAAATTGGCCAAAATACCCCTTTATCTGCTCCACATCTCCCATCTCCATTGCTCCATTTCAACTCCTCCCTTTAGAACCATCACGCCCTTTAGTCTATTTTTTCTAAATAAAAATAAAAATATTTAAAATAGGAATCTTTTTATTATATTATATAAATGATGAATCTTATATTAATATTTACAAATTAAGTTTTAATTATTAATTATTTTCTTAATTTATGTAATTAAAAACATTAATTAATCAATTAAAAATTTAAAAAATATTTATATAATTAAATATATTTTTAATAAAATAATATAAAAAAATTAGCCTTAGTAGTGATGGTTGGTACCAAAGTCTATATATCCATTGACAACCTGTCATGTCATGATCTATGTATGTTTTCTTAATTACTGCGAAATCAGCATCATAAGTTTGAGAAGTCCCCTCAACAAAAATTGGTTGCTTCAGTCAATTTTAAATCTATTTTACGTAAAGTATGAGTCTGAAAATACTTTACTTTTATAAATTTGGTTAGTTTTAAATTTATATAAATTATTCAGAAAACTCTTATTTTTTATTTAATTATGATATTTTTATATAATAAAAATAACATTTGAATATAACAAGCATCATGGTTTCCTTATTAAGTTTCATGATTAAAAGTGTTACTGAGTCAATTGTTAATTTGATGTATCAAAATAAAGGAAGGTAGAAATCCAAAAAAATGTTACACATCTTTTTGTCATTATATTTCCCAAACTTTTATTCTGAATTAATGGGTCTTTTTTGGAAAAACATTTCAGCTATTAAAACCATATCCAAATGTTGGTTGCCTTCAGGGATTAATCCTAAAAGGAAGGACGCGTGGTATCCACTAAATGTATGTTTAAGTATTATTATTTTTTATCATATATGATATTTTTTTTATAAAATTATTTATTTCATCAAAATTATTTATTAAAATTTAATACTTGTTTTATCAATAAACAACTTTAACTTTAAGTCTAATTCAATCTTATAAAACGAATTTATAAGATAAGATTTGCATCCACTTATATATTGTGTATGAAATGCCCTTATATTTAATTAATGTGGGATCTTTAACATGTCTTATAATATGTAGCACAGACACATGGACACGGAGACAAACACGAATATACATATAATTTTTAAAATGTAAGACACAGGGACACATATCTATATATTATATAATTATGAATTATATAAATTGACAATAAATATTTATGTGCATTCAGTATGTTTTAGTTTTTTTTATGGAGCAGAAAAATGTTTTTCATGGTTGGTTAAAAAAAATTATTTCTTATTTTTATAATCATAATCAAATTTTATACTATAAGTTTGAGTTTTTAGAAAATTAATGTATTTCTTCTTTTAAAAATTGTGTTAGACCCATATTAAAATTGTCATAAATCTAATAAATATTTTTTGGATTTGACACTTCACCGTTATGTGTCCTAGGAGTGTCAAGTGTTGGTGTCTGATATGTATATCCGACGAACACGTCATTTGTCTAATAGATCTTATAATGAATGAAAAAAATGTCAGTTATAATTTAATTTAAATTTTTTTTATCATAAAATTATTATAAATAGGATATCAATATTTTAAATAACTAAGTACATATTCATTTCATAAATATCTATTATATATATATATATAATATGCACATGTTATTTTTAAATTGACTCAATTGAGAACTTTTAGTGGTTTATTATATATTAATTATCAAAAGAAATTTATGAAGAAAAAAATTAAACAAATTTTTACTTGAGGATATAATTGTGAATAAAGAATCATTTGTTGTTATTTAGTCTCAAACACCCCATAGTATGTCATTATTATGACAGTGGAATGAATATTAAATATAATAAAATATTTTTTAAGTCATCCGTATAACATTAAAATTTGATAAATATATCATATTCTAAATATTCTAAAGTTAACTAAGATTATATCATATATTATATATATTATTCTTCTAATATATGTAAAGGTAAAAAATATTTCATGATACTTAAGTTATAAAGAGTATTTTATATCTTGATTAATATACTAATTTAATATTGAACCTAAGAAAAAATATTTTAATATATCGAAAAATTATTAAATAAAAATTATTTTTTATAAAAAAATAATTAATCATTATATTGACTAAATTAGATATTATTTTAAAAATTAAAAAATTATTGATGTATAAAATAGTTTTTGTTATTAATAAAATTTATAAATTAATATCAAGTTACCTATAACTAATTTCAATTCTAAAATTGGTAGTTAAAATATTGGTAGCTAATTAAATACTAATTTAAAATTTAGTTTATAAATTTAGAAACTATTTTAAATATTAATGATTTTTTTAGTATATAAGATAGTATCTAATTTAATCAATATAATAATTTTTTTTTTTTTAAAATTGATTTCTATTTAATAATATTTTAGTAATGATATTTGTTAAAAAAATAATTTGAAATAGTATATATTTTTTAATTGGAATCAGTATTGTAAATAATATAAATAAATTATATAAATTTATATTTTGTGTATATATAAATATATATATATATATATATATATATATATATATATATATATATGTGAGTGAAAGAATAAGGTGGGGGTAAAGTAAGTTGAGGAGAAGGAAATATAGACGTTTGGAAATAAATCAGAATACCTTTCTATGTTTTATTGGAGAAATATTATCCCATCAAATTAAATACAAGGGCTGTGGTTTTGAATATGGAATGTTTTATTTTATTTAAATTGTTAAGATTATTTTTGTGGTTAAATCACTATTATTTCTGATTTTATATTAATCAAAATATTTTTCTCCAATGTTAAGAAGACTATTTTCTTACACACGTGAACTAAATTCTTTTATTAACACTTGTCATGTTTTTTTAATATAATAATTATTTTTTTATTGATATCAATGTTATTTTTTATCAATAATAATTTGTAAGTATTTTTTTTTAAATCTTGATAGGAAAAACTTTAAGCCAACAATAACTAGGATTATTTTTCCTAATCCTAGAAATTTTTACCTGACATTAATAGCAAAGTTGACAAAGAAAAAAAAAAAGCTTTAATCAATAACGTTGTCAAAATGAACTTCATCAATGTTAATATCAATATTGTGATCTATATTAATTGAAACAATATTAGCTGATTCGTGAAGAAATTTTTTCAATTTCAATTGAGAAAATCTTAATAAATTTTGCCTAAAAAGTAACATAAATTAAGTTCGACTAAAAAATCATCAAAATTAATATTAATTTGATTATTATTTTTTCATTTAGGGTAATTATAATATTTTATAAAAAAAAATCAATAAATTTAAATTGCCTTACCTGAAGAAAATATTTTAAAAAATAAAATAACTTTAAATGAAATCAATTTAATTTGAATATATTTGTGACTTAAAGGGGAAATTCACAATCCAAATGCAAGGTTAATTTTTGGATATAAGATATCTTCAACTTATTAATTAGACCCAATTCAGAGAGCTTGATAATAACCCACGTGGAGCCAGGGTAAAAAATACCACAATACCAAAAAATGTCACGTGAGAAAAAGTTTATAGGACCAAAATGTCTAAAAAAAGCCCTTTGCCCAAAGACTAACCCATGTGCCAATTTTTTGAAGTATAAAATGTTCTTTAAAAATGAGAATTTCAAAAATATTTATTTAAAAAACTTTATATGCATAAAAAAAAGTCAATTTGTTTCAAATTTTAGTGATTCATAATGTAATGTTGTTTAAATCGTTAACAAATACCAAAATTATGAGAAGAAAAACTTATATTTCTAGAAGGAAAAAAGGTCATAAGTCTAAACATTGTACTATCTTTAACTCTTCATGTAATAACTAAAAAGAGTAAATAATAATTATATTAAATAAAATTAAAAAATTAAGTTAAGTTAGTATAATTATATAAAAGGACCTTAAACTAAAATATATTTGACGATTAAACAGAGACATTTTATAATTTTATAATAGTTTAGTAATCATTTATTTAAATTCAAACTTTGATATATTGTTATTGAAATACGTCTTCATTTATTTGAAATTATCAACCGAGATATAATCTTAAAATAACTATTATAAATTTAAAATGCTTAATTATATAATAAATTATAATTGGTTGACGGTATAATTTTTTTATTAATATATAATAGCTAAATCCTTCAATTTTACTCTTCAGTTTTTTAAAGTTTTAATCAACTAGTAATCAAACAAAATACAGAAAATAAGTGTTACTTTTATTAAAAACACAAAAAGAGATAAGTATCTATGTTAAAATTAGAAAAAAAAAATGTAAACACCCTTTTTAAAAGACTTCAAAGTGATAATGTAATTTTCCTAAAATTTATTGCTATGAAATATACATCCTGTAGCCAAAATCAAAACATTTTAAAAAAATGTAATTGTATTTTAGATTAGACATTTTTATAAAATTGGAATGTGAAAAAAAAACTTATTAAATAGTTGTGTGAATAAAAATATATTTGAAAATTGAAAATTTAGGACTTCACAAATCTTATTGCCACACAAGAAAACTCAACGAGGAAAAAAAAACTCCTTTAAAGGCTATACTAATAAAAAAAAATTGAACATTTTTTTAAAAGTAAAACTCCTTGTGCGTACTTTTTCTAATTATGCGAGTGTTGTAAAGTATTAATCACTTTCAATAACAAATTTTAATATAAATTTTAGGGAAACAATTTGAATATTTTTTTTAAAGTAAAAGTCTAAGTAAATGTGTTTTTTTTTCAATGAAATAGTTAAATTCTTCATCTAACTCCATAACACCTCTATATTTTATTTAAATTTCAACAATACCTTTTTTAATATGGTAGAGAGTGTAGTGTCTTCTTCTTCATTTTCAAGTGATTGTGATGGGTCTCTGGTGGTGGTGAACGTTGGTGGTTAAAGTAAGTAAGTTTTTATGATTACAAAATTCGGCAAAAAATCAGTCAGATGCAAAAATGAAGTACAAAACTAAAATAAAATCTATCTTCCACATTGGGAGACATCAAATTCAAATATTAAAAAATCTTCTTGTCAACACTCTCATACATGCTCAAACGATGAAACTCCTATATAAAACGATTAGAGAAGAAAGTGGAGGAATTTTTTAGATTAAGTCCCGTGAGTTTTACTTCTCAAGTTGAGGAAGATTTTCCTAAGTTTAAATTTCTACGTGTCATTATTTTATTTTCTATTATTTGCCTATTTTCTATTATTTGCTTATTGCTTCTGCAAGTGCCCATCTTGTATCTACACTAAAGAGGGATAATTAATTCATAATTTTCCCAACAGTGGTATCAGAGCTTGGTTCTAATATAAGATGAAAAGAGTCATTACTCATAAAAGACTTAGGTCCAGCAAAAACAAATCCTTGGGATGAAGGTGATTAGAGACCGCTCCAAGAAGTTGATGTGGATATTGAGATATTTGAGGGGAACCACCAAAAGATGTTTATGTTTTGGTAATGAAGATCCTATGTTGTTGGGATACATGGATGAAGACATGGATGGATATGTAGATTCCAGAAAATCCACATCAGGATATTTAACTACTTTTGGATATTTAACTACTTTTGCAGGAGGAGCTGTATCTTGGCAATCCAAGTTACAAAGATGTGTTTCTTTGTCGACAAATGAAGCAGAGTACATTGTCGAATCTAAAGATGGCAAATAGGTAAAATATATGAAAAATCTCTTGCATGATTTGGGTCATGTTCAAAGAAAGATCTGTTCTGATATGATGACCAAGGCAATTTCAGCTAAGAAGCTAACAGACGATTGTGGGGTAGTAGAATTTTTGATACCGGTGACACTGTTGTGGAGGAGCTGAAATATTGTTACCCCTCAATTAAGTTAGAAAGGGAAGAATTGTTAGGAATCCCTCCTTAATTGACTAGGACATTATGACCAATTAATATTTGTAACATTATTGTGGGGGAGTTGAATTATTGATACCCTCAATTAAGTCAATTAAGGGGTTGAACTCTTGGAAATCCCTCCGTAATTTAATGGAAGATTATGACCAATTAATATTGGTAATCAATCCATTGAATATATTCAATGATGACCATTAAAAAGTTTTTTGAAAATTGTAACTCTCTTAACAATGTAATGAACATTAATCTTTTTATGAAATGGAACTTCTTAGGAATAGAAAAATAGAAGAAGCAATGAAGCAATGAGAATAGCAACATAGAGAGAGAAAAAAAGAGTAGTTATCCAACATAACGGTGAGATTAGAAATCTTAGTGAGATGTTGTAATTCTACTTTCATAGTGGAAGCGATCTTCACTATAATGGTGAGATTAAAAATCCTAGTAGATAGATGTTGTATTCCATCCTTGTTGGATGAAATTGAGTGTTGGATGAGATTGAGTGTTCCCAGAGTGAGAAAAAACAAATATTATAATCGTACTTTCATAGTGGAGAAATTTTTCTGGACTAGGTTCCGTGGATTTTACTTCTCAAGTTGAGAAAGATTTTTCGATGTTAAAAATTGTGTCATTATTCTATTTACTCTATTTTATATTATTTGGCAATTATTTCCGTAAGTAACCATCTTATATCTACACTAAAGAGGGAGAATAAATTCAGAATTTTCCAAAAAAAAATGCAAGTATTACTACTGAATATAGAAGTGTATAAGTAGAAAGTTTATTTAAAAAGGTGATACTATGTTTTTTTTTAATTTAGCTTTAAGGATATGTGAAGAGCTGATTGTACATTTCTATCATTGAATGTTGTCCTGTGATAAATAAAACTATTAACATTGTTATTCGTATATTTAAATTGTACTATTTGTTTAATAAAAACATTGATTACCTTTTGTTTTCTATAATTCTATAATTGTAGGAATTCTTTTATGATCATATTTTAATAAAAGAATATATATTCCTAGAGATGTTTAGAGCGATAAGAAGTTAGTAATCACTTTTCGAAGTTATCGTATATATTTTGGATGTTTTGAATTCAAAAAAATAAAAATAATATATATATATATAACTTTATAATAATTAATTAGATATTAAAAAATGTAGGAATCAGTTACTGAGCAGAGGGTTTTTTATTTTTCTGTTATTGATTCAAAAGACATGTCCTGAAATTTGGACCTAGTGACCCAAATTCAGTTTTATGCACAAACCACTCGCACTGTAAGCGAGTGTCTTACATGTACTGTATAGTTTATATATATATATATATATATATATATATATATATATAAATTTTTCCTTTTTTTGCATCAAACTCTGGTTGATAACTAAATTTGACATGTGACAACACGTAAGTATGTACAGACACATAGACAAAAGTGTTTTAAAACAACATAAAATTTTAAGAACATGGATACACATATTTAAGTTACATAAAATTTAAATAATACAGACCAAAGATGTTTAAAATTATAAATAAAAATGTTTTTAAAAGTAAACTGATTTTTTTTTTTAAATTACTCACGTCCTCCTCAAAGGAAAAAAAAGAAGACAGAGATATATAAATATGTTTTCTTCAAAATTATTGACTTTAAGATCACTAATTAATATGCAAAATATTGTTGATGAATAACTAAAACCTGATTACAAAAATAAAATAAGAAATCAGGCAATTTTAAGTAAATTATGGGAGCATTATTTATTTATATCATTGAAAATAAATTATTAGTAGGGAATAATATATTATATCAAATTTCATTTATTAAATTATTTATAGACACATATATATATATATATATATATATATCAAAATAATATCAAATTATACCGTGCTCGTTTGTAACCTAGACTACAATAATATATAGAGATTATTCTTATTGATAATGGCAATCAAAATATTTTGTATAGAATTTTTTTTTAAAATAAATATGCAATTGAAGGTTAATGTACCATTACAAGACTAGGAGGATGTAATAGAACTTATTTTTTTTGGAGAGAACATTTCACAACTAATCCCTCATTTAATAATTTGATAAATAAAAAATATACAGAAAAAAAAGAGTAATAGAAAATTTATATAGATCCACCCTATAGTTCAGGTTAATGTCCAATTTTTAATTCGCAACTAGAATTAATTTCATTAAAATAATGTACAAATATAAAGATATATCTAATTCACTTAGGTGAACTCTTTAGAGTATAATAATTGTTTAAGTAATACAATTTTAAAACTACAATAATTAGTAATCAAAATAGTAATATATAATATATCATATAAGTTAATAATAAGTATTTTAAAAAATGAAAATTTGTTGAGACGTCAATTGATTTAGGACCAAAGACCACCTAAATTATCTTATAGTCATCATGACAATATATATATATATATATATATATATAATGATAATATTATCTTTTTCTTGGAATTGTAAACTATTTTCAATAATTAACTTCACATATTTTCTACCTAAGTAATGTGATTTATGAATAAATAAAAGTGTCATGTTTCAATTTTTTTTCATCAATACACTTGTATTTTATAATGTGATGTGGGGAAGTTGAGTTACAGTACATTTATTGTGATTTAGGTGAAACCAGTGTACACTTTTTGTGATGAAATATTGGAGACTGTGAAAAAGGATGGTAGTGAATAGGTTATGTAATAATAAGTTCATTTATTTCAAACAAGCTTATATCTAAGTAATTTAGTATGAACCAGTGAAGCCACCACATTCTGTGTTGAGATTCAGTCTCCACCATTTATTCTTTTTCATCATGATGATTTTGACCAGTAGAATGTAAAGAAACAAGAACATTGTAGTCATCATAGCCCAGGTAGACAATAATATCAGTATTAATCAAACAAAGATTGCATATGGTATATCAGGCTGCATTACTGTGTGTATCTTACCGATGTTAAATATTCCCATCGTCACACTCACCTCAAATGAGCAAATGACTCAGGAATTTACAAGAAGCTGTTTGATGTGTGGAATTTATGCATCCTACACTCAGAATTCAAGCCATTCAATGTCGTATATGATTTTATATGGTTCTCTCTTTGACCAATAGCTGCAGGATAGCTAGCTAGCTCCACTTTAGTGAATAAACAAGTAATCTCAGTAATCATTCTGTAATTGCAGTACAATGGTGATGTACTTTGTCTGAGAGACTGACCTGTGGTGGCAGGAGAGTAAGATAGCAAGCCACAAGGACGAGTGGGTCTGGATACTCTCTGAATCAGAGACACTCAGGCATGCAAACAAGGATTATCAAAGATAGTGATTACTTGTCAGTTGTGAGACAAGTGTTTATACACACACACTCGGATCAAGGTTTTAGACCAAACACCACTTTCCTTTTATGAATCCAGTGTATCCCTTGCCCAAAAGTTAAAGATTAGTCTTTCAAGATACTAAAATCTACTCAAAAAGCTGATTTCTTTCACAAATGTTTTTCTGTGAGCACCAATCTAGATCACTTGGAAGACAAAGATATCTGCTAATCATATTCGGCAGTGCTGGTCACAACAAACACTACTTTGAAGCAATTGCATGTGAAAACTCAAGGGTAAAGAAGAAGGGTGTGTGGGTAAGAACACCAAGAGAGGATCTCATGAGAAGAAAGGGGCCCCAGAGAGCACATGTGTTGGCAGTCAAAGCAAATCAGTGTTATTTGCAAGCCAAGTTGACGACTGAGGACTCTGCCATTGCCCTGCTACTTTTGCATCCATTTGGTAAGTGGGGTTAATAAAAGAAGAAAGGTTTGCCTGAGATTTTTGCTGGTACAAAATATGTTAAAAGATGCAATGCAAACTCTCCTTGCCCCCCACCTCACCACTTATCTAGCAGTTTTGGGCTAATGCAAACGACTTGTTGCAACTTTACTTGAAAAAAAACTATCCTTGTGAAGATAATTGTGATTATATATGCCTTTTACTAATCATTATGCATCACACAAGCAGCAGAAAGTATAAATTAGATATACATTGTCCAAAAACACAGACATCAAGCACATATTTATGTGAAAAATATATTATCTATATAGGCTATCTGACAGCCAGTACTCTTCTTTTCATCAAAACATTTTGTTTTATCCACCTCTATTCATTACTTATAATCCATTGTGTTTATCTCTGAATATTCAAACAGATGCTCTACTTCATATATGTGCATTTGCGTAGGTTATTTAGGTTTAGGGTTAAACTTGAAGCACATAATTTCCTTATAGTTTTTCTGGTGTATACTGTACTTAGGGTTTGAAATTATTTACTTTGAGCCTTCATATTTCCTCGACCATCAGACACAGAACGTGTTTATTTGTGCTATCTCAGTTGAAACTGGGACATGGAAACAAAAAAAAAACAACACATGCATACAAAGAATAGCAAATAGAGAAATTATCTGAGCTTCGAATTACTATATATATTTACCTTTAATTTCAGTGTTTGGCTTATGTTGTTCTTTTTACTATGCACAATTTCTCAACTCATATTTAATCTGTAATAAACTAGCACTCACATAGATTCAAACATTTAGTGCAACTCTATATTCTGCTCTGTTTTTTATATTCATGCATAGTATTTTCTGCAGCTATAAACAGAAACAGCAGAGATCAGATTTATGGAATTCTTGGTGTTTCTGTGGATGTTATCTGCTGCCACGAAGTTCATGAGATCCTAGAAATAGTGCTGACTGCTGAAGTGAACAGCTTCTATGTTTTCTCTACAACATTATCATTATTATCATCATATCAGTACAAGAAAAATTGAAAAAAAAATGAAAGTTTACCTGGGAAATTGTGGGACTCTCCATATGATCAGGTTCCCTAATATATAGGAAGGAAAAGTAAAATAGCATATCCTATTCCATATTCCATGCATGTAAATTATGGTCAAAATAACAGAGAAGAAAGAAACCCTGTTTCTTTAGGTGGATAAATAGTGAGGCCAGACAGCACCAAGCCAGAAGTTATATATAGCAAAAAACGAGAACTAAAAAACAGACAGGGACATCTCTGTGTGATGATATAGACCAAAACCCAACCTCTGCATCTCCAGTGTTGACATGCAGAACCATAATCAGAAACAGAAAACAAATTCAAGTGGATCATATATAATCACTTATTTTTACAAGAACAGCAAACCATAATCAGGTAAAGATTGATTTGATTCCGCTTTAATTTTAATTATTTATGTAGATATAGTTAAAATGAAGAATCTGCAGCGACATATCTCTAATAAAACTCTGAGGGTAAGAATGGTGAGAGGTATTATATATAAGGTTGCATACATGAGCTTCTTCTACGTGGAAGAGTTGCCATGTTTTTATTTTGGATCAGGGGTTTTCTTGTTGTTTCTAAAATAAAGCATTTTTTGGTTGTTGTTATAGCAATCTCTTTGAAAATGTTATCGTCATGATTGTTGAAATCACTTTATGAACTAAGCCAAATATACTATTCTGGTGGCTTCGGTATTAAAAGGGTGTATTCTGTAAGACTAGTATACTAAGAAGAAAAGAAAATGCAGATGATGAGCTAAGATCTTGTAGGATGCCGACACGTAGTAGCCTTGTTGGAAGAAGTAGAGTTATAGAATTTTGTTTTTTGTTTTATAATTATTGGGGAAGACTGAGGAAGAAAAGAGGGACAGAAAAAGAGATTAAAAAAAGTGTGTGCTTTCTATTATTTTACTCTTTTTAGTCTTTACCCACACCTGCTGCACAAATTGGCTGCAACTCTTTTCATCCCGTGTGCCCCACAAACTAGTGCTTATGTTTAGTCATTTTTACAGAAAAAGGATCAGATATATATAGTGCCATACACTTGCAATGGCTCGGATCACACAGCTTGTGTATAATAAATAGTACTCCGGAGACAGAGAACTGAAAAAATGGTCCTTTTTTTAATTCTTTTGCCATGGCAGTAATTATGAATAGGTTTATTTTTTTATTTAGTTTCAATTTTTTTGAATAGCTTGTGGCCTCTGAATTGACCATTGGGGGTATCAATAAATTCACCAACTGTTTTAAATGTTTTGGAAAAAAGAGTGTAAAAAGATGATAAAAGACATGTCCTATAATTGTGTGGGCTAAGGGATGAGGTTTTGGTGCCACGTATGTGAGATGTTGCAATTACAAAGATGAAGTGTTTTGGTATCAGATACCCCCCAAAGTTTAAACTTTTCATGCAGCTTAAGTGTATTAGTTGCGTTTTTTTTCCATGATCAGAACCGTTGATCCTTTTAGGCTGAAATGGGACCCCATCAAGTACAATGGTCCAGCCAATTTTTGTGTGGGCCAGTCCTGTTGGCCACTCCTACCGCACGCAGGGCTATGATTTCCTGCGTCTAACATACGCGCCTTGGTTGAGAGAAAATCAGAAGAAAATTTAGGAAACAAAAGTATAATATAATAAAACATTTAGTTTGGTGCATACTCATGAACAGTGAATGTTGTTCCTTTTATCTTGATGGTTGGGGATGCAGGGGCTTTAACGGTGGGAGTGTGTGTAGGTGATGGAGTGAGGAAAAAGAAAAAGAAAAAAGGAAAATAAAAAAATAGGGTTTGGACAACGAAGAGTGACGTGGTTGTGGGTAGCGGCAGGGTTCCCTTTGGCAAATGGCGAATGGGGGAGTAAATAGGATGAAAGCTGAGGGCGAAATGGTCAGAGGGAAAAAGAAACAGAAACATATGAATGGAAGGGGAAGCAAGGCGAAGGAAAAACCCTGATTATCATCATCGAGGTGAGGGAGAGAGTGAGATCTGAGAGAGAAGAGAAAGGAAGCAGTTTCCATGCCCATTCCATTTCATTCCATTCCATTCCCCTGATATTGCATAAAATCACTCTCTCTATATATATATATATATGTATCTATTGGGCAGAGAGAAAATCTAGGTGATGAGGATCCGGAAGAACGCGAAGCTTTCCCCTCTTCTGTTCTCGTCGTCGTGGAGTGTAGAAGGTGGTTCCGTTCCGGTGGAGACGCACGTCTGTCAGCTGAACCAGTCTCCATGGGATGTCATCCCCTTTCAGTATGACTCCATCCAGGTTAGTTACTCCCTCTTCCAATCTCTTCCTTCTATTCCTTTTCCTTTTTTCCCTCCCCGTTTAGATCTATTCCCTCTTTAGGGTTTCTTTCTCCTCTTCTTCCATTTCTTAGGGTTCCCCTTTCTTCACCCACGCTAAATTCTCCTCCTTTTCTTCTTCTTCTCTTCCAACTCTCCCAACTCTCCCAATTAGGTTTTATCTCTATCCCTTCTTTTTCACCATTCCCCTTTCTTACTTCTCTCCAGTTCAACCACACCACCGCGCCAAACAGCAATGCCCATTCCTTCGCCGCCGTCCAGAGGTACGCACGTAATCCCCACCCGGTTAGGGTTTTTTTTTCTTACATCAACTCAAATTCTCTAGATTTTCTTACCAATTATTTATTATTCTCATTCTTCCTTATCGTTGTCATGCATATGATTATCGGGGTCTTATTCTTATTCTTATTATCATTATTATTGTTGTTGTTTTTATTATTATTATTATCGTTGTCGTGGTCGTCGTCTCACAGCGTGGAGAAAACGGAATGGCCCGCGGTGGGTGACGATGATGATGATAATAAGGTGGTGGCGCCGCTGGACGCCACTGTGTTGAACCCTTGTCAAGGGATTGACGAGAAGGGTTGGGCATGTAAGAATGAAGCCAGGCAAGGGCAATCATTCTGCGAGCAACATTTGTCGTTGTCTCTGCTGGCTTCCTACACCAGCAAGAAATCGCAAGGAGGGACTCGCCGCGTGAAGACTCGGGGCGCGGGGAAGAAGGCGGCGGGGACGGCGGCGGCCAGCTCCAACCCGTATGAATTCTACTACTATTCTGGGTTCGGGCCATCGTGGGGGAAGCGAAGAGGCGATAGAAATGGGGAGGGGAGCAAGAATAATATGGTGGGGAGTGAGAATTCGACGATGGTGGAGTCGGGTGGGGGTGGTGATGATAATGTGGGTGGCGGTGAAGTTGGTGGTTTGGTTTCGGAGATGGAGAATGAGGGGATTATTGATTATGTGGAGGAGGATGACGACGAAGAAGAGGTGGTGGTGGAGGACGATAGCGGGAAGAAGCGAATGAGGAAGCCTGTGAAAGCAAGATCGTTGAAATCTCTGATGTGAAGAAGTGAAGATTGGAGTGATATAGTAAGATCGAGGGTTGGGGTTGAATGTGTTTTGTGATTATCGTAATTTGTTCTTGTCTTTTTATTATTTTTATTAGTATTATTTTGGGTGTTGTGTTGTTGGAATGGGATATTTAGGGTTATGAAAATAATGGTGCTAATTTTGGGTTCACATGAGGAGGAGGAGGGGTGAGGTTAGCCTTGCCAACATGAATGACGGTAGGGGTTTTTTTCCAGTGTGAATGAGGTGGACAGTAAAAACTGTGTGACTTTGGAGCCAAAGGGTGTATTCGTAAATTAGCCTTTTTTTAGTGTATTTTTATTTTTCCTTTTAATATTTAATATATATATTAGCTTTATCCAGAATGGGAGTATTGGACTTTATAAATTGGCAGTTATATCCATGCATAAATATACTGTGGGCCACTTTGCAGCATATTTTGAAAGTTACTTCTTTTTCCTGGTTTTAAATCTCTTTTTTTATTCTTTCTGATACTCTTACCTACCTTTTTTATTTTCCAAGTAATAATAATCATAATCATAGAAAATTAAATTTTGGGTAATCATTAATTTATTTGTTATTTAGCTGCTTTCTTTTAAAATATTGACGAAGATGCAAAGGATGAGAATGTAATTGTGCAATTAAGATAATAAACCGTTAGCCACCATTGATTGGATATGTGACTCTTTAACACTATCTAATATCTATCTAATATCTTTGCAACTGTAAAAAGTTAATGTTTCTATAAAATATATAATTGTACTTATATCTATTAAATGAAATTTTATGTTTTTTTTTAAAAGATACAAATCATATTTTAAAATTTAGTTTGATTTTAATTTTAATGTCAAATTTTCAGAAATTTATGTTATATATGCTATATGTTAAGATATAAATAAATATTAAAAATATTTAATAGTTCAAATCAATAATATTTTTTAATTAATATTTATCCTCTTTTTAAATTTCAATAAATATAAATATATTATCAAATATGTCAAACAATAGTATTTATGTTTTAGTATTTTATTGAAAATTGTAAACATAAATCAATTATTCCTTTGCTAATCAATTACTAAAATTAATTTTTTTAAAATCATACGAAAATATATTAAAAAATTATAAAAATATGTATTTACAAAAAAAAATTAAAAAATCACAAAGATATGTATTTACACAGTTCATTGAAAACAATGATTTTTAACTTAAAGAATAGTTATATTATTTTAATTCTAAAAAATTAAAAAAATCTAAAAAATGTGTCATTTTAATTTTATTTTAAACCTATTGAAAATTATGTCATAATTATTTCATCGTGTAGTTTAAGCAAATGTGAAGGGAAGAATTTGTGGGCAGCAAAGATGTGTGCCATTTTTTTAGTTAAAATTGTGACACTTGGCTAGCTTCCACTGCTACAATTTCAACATACCAATATCTTATACACATGTTTATATATTCTTCAGTCTGTCCAAATTAATTTGGTTTAATTTTGTTACTATCATTTAAGTTATTTTGCTCTTGTTTCATTCTTAAATAATTTATAGTTTCATACAATTTATAATCAATATTCCATTATCGAAAACACAAGAACATACATAATCCTAAATCATCAAAATACTTAAAATAGTGAAGCAGTTGGTAAAATTTGAAAAGACAAACTCATTAATCAGTTAAAAACCAAACTACATTAATAGCTTAAAATGAATGGAAATATATTAAATAAGAGTATTAATATGATACAAGTTACCTATTGTCTCGGTGACCTAAATACAGCAGGGAATGTGTGACAAAGAAACAATGCCAAAAGTGTGATCAATTTGCAATTGCCAACAAAGTTAATGACCAAAGCATTTATCCAAAAAAATCAACAAGCCTTTGCTGCAAAACTTCCCTCACCAAAGATTCTAAGGAAGGGTCGTTATTGTTGGCAACATTACCTTACATTTATAATGCAAGAGAATTATTTCATTACTTTAACCAAGGTTTTGTTCTCAAAATAACGAAGAAAATACTGTTATACTAAACCAAAGAGATTTAGAAGAATAAGAGCTCATAAATAACTATATATTCAGTTGAGAAAATAAAGTTAAATAGCATTATTTAAAATAATATTATCAAATATTAGTTAAAATTAAACCACATCACATATAATGTTAGAAAAATAAAATTATTATACAAACTAGGTACTCCGTTGAGGAATATAAATATTGACAAATACCAAAGAAGTTACGTGAAGAAGAGAATAACAACTAATGTTTCACGAAACATATTTAATGTTTCTCAATGTTCAAATTTGACAGATGATAGAAAAAAAGACATTCAAATGAGTTCAAAGCTACTCAACTAGCAGAAAATAAAATGCAACGACTACATTATTCAAGCCTATATATAAACATGCTTCAAAGAAAAGAAAAATTATCATTATTTGCAAGGGTTGAAATTCAGCTAATTTATTTTACACCATAAAGTTTTTTAAGAACACAGTTTGTGTTCAAAATTTGGCAAATTAAGAGAGAAAGTTTAACCTTGTAAACATCAAAAGGCGCAACTCTGAGCAAACCTTGTGATTTGTTGATCACAAAGACAATTTTATTTATTTTTGAACCAAAAGTGACTTGTTGAAAGAATACTTGGATTGTGTCAAAAGTGACTTATTAAAAGAATTTTTTTTATACTTCATAGGAGTAGTCCGCTTAGTAGAACTTGATTGATTGATCAAGAACTAGACATAGTCTGCGTTATCACAGGAACCAGTATAAAACTATTGAGTAATCATTCTTCCTTTAACCTTTTACATTGCGTGTTATTTAGTAAGATGATTAAAGAAGGTGATATTTTTTAAACTTAATTTGTAAAAATCTTTATCAGATTGTTTGACCATTTTTAAACATATCGTCTAATTGTGAAGTATTAGACGATACATGCAAAAAAACCGTTAAATTTTTAAAACATAATTCAATTATTGCTTATTGTCTTTTTCTTGTTTTTCATACAACCCATAATTCTAACATGAAGCGATAAGTTGAAACACCTGGTTAGATTTTGCACTAACTAATCTTTAAAACTTGGAGATACAAAACATTTAAATATGAGTGAAGACTATAGTAAAATAAGGTCGAGAACACAAGCAAAAATTATTTCCTCAGGCATGATGATCACTCTTCGTAAGGACTTATCCACGATGTATTGCGCAAGTTCCTTAGGATACAATAGAAATTTATCGAATAATTTCAAGGATCTCAGAAATAGCAAGAAAACTCCTAAGAGAAAAATAACTCACGACTGTGAAAGTAAAAAAAGAGAAGATGTGAAAAAGTGTGTATTTTTCGAAGTGTAGAACCACCTATATATAGATTGAGGAAGAACTCAAGTTGAGAATGAAAAGGAGAAAAAAGAGCACCTTTGAGCATGAGACGTATTGCATTTTCCCTAAAGCGGTTGAGCGATTTCCTAAGTGGTTACTTTTGTTTTTATGTTGCCTATTTAATAGATTTTTCTCTCTTTTGTAAATGCAGAACAATATATACAAAATACAAGATTTAGAGTTTTCTCCTCTTACGTGTCTCTTCTCTTTGTTATATTTTTCTTTCCATCTTAACATGTATTGTGTTTGCATCCACACATATCCGCTTTTGTGCAGAGTCGCTGCCTTCCACACACATTGTTCATCTTTAAATATTCCACGCCTCTACCATGGAGATATTCCAACAAGACGTGCAACAGGTTGAACAAAACCTGGTTCATGACAGATTTACCACAGGGAAAAAAAGCCATTGGATGTAAATGGATCTTCAAGATAAAATACAATCCAAAAGGAAAGGTTGAAAGGTACAAAGTCAGACTTGTCGCAAAGGGTTATACCCAGTTGGAAGGAATTAATTACATGGATACTTTCTCTCTAGTTGCAAAGCGCAATATAGTCAGGCTACTTCTTGCCTTAACTTCCATTCATAATTGGCATTTACAACAATTAGATGTAAATAATGTTTTTTTGCATGGAGATTTAAATGAAGAAGTTTATATGCTTCCACCACCTGGAATGACTATTTCTAAATCTGGTCAAGTTTGCAAATTAACAAAATCCTTATATGGCTTAAAACAGGCTAGTAGACAATGGTTCTCAAAGTTATCCTCTTATCTCAAAAGTATCAATTTCATTCAATCCATTGTTGACTATTCTTTGTTCACAGAGAAAACTGATAACTCCTTCACCATTCTTCTTGTTTATGCAAATGATATTATACTCTCTAGGAGTTCTGTTTCTGAAATACAACATGTTACTTTATTCTTGGATAAAGCTTTCAAGATAAAAGATTTAGGAAAGTTAAAATACTTCCTTGGTCTTGAAGTTGCATGATCCAGTGCAGGTATACATGTTTCACAACGAAAATATGCATTAGATATTCTTGCAGAAATAGGATTACTTGCAGCTAAACCATGTTCAACTCCTAAAACCAAAGATATCAAACAATTGTTTGAAGATGGGACTCCTATGGAAAATATGAATGTGAATCAGCAATTGATTGGTAAGTTATTATATCTTACAAATACTATACTTGATACAAGTTATGCTATTCAATTTCTAAGTTAATTTTTACATGCTCCAACCACTAACCATTATAATGTTGCTCAACGTATTTTGAGGTACATAAAAAATGCTTCTGGAAAAGGTCTATTTTCCCCCAACAATTCTAGTCTTCAATTGAAAGGATTCTCAAATTTAGACTAGGCAACATGCCCTCAAACTAGACGATTTTTCACAGGGTTCTGTGTTTTCATTGGATCATCCCTTGTTTGTTGGAAATCAAAGAAGCAATCCATTATGTCACGATCATCCTCTGAAGTAAAATATCATGCTCTCGCAACTTTAACTTGTGAAATACAATGGTTGAAGTACCTTCTTGACGATTTTGGAGTCACTATTCATTCTCTGGTAGTTGTGTATTGTGACAATCAATATGCGAGATACATAGCCTCAAATCCAAACTTTCATGAGTGAACGAAACACGTAGAAATTGATTGTCTTCTCATTCGTGAAAAACTCCAACAAAGCTCTTTCAATTGCTTCCCATACCTTATTCTCAACAAACTGCAAACATATTTACTAAACCACTTGAACCGGTTATATTTGATCTTATTGTTTCAAAATTGGGTCTAATGAACATATATCATGCAACTTAAGAGGGGCTATTGCGTTTCCCTTGAAGCGGTTGGGCGGTTTCCTGGTTACTTTTGTTTTTATGTTGCCTATTTAATAGGCTTTTCTCTCTTTTGTAAATGTAGAACAATATATACAAAATACAAGATTAAGAGTTTTCTCCCCTTATGTGTCTCTTCTATTTGTTATGTTTTTCTTTGCATCTTAACACGTATTGTGTTTGCATCTACACATATCCGTTTTTGTGCAGAGTCACTGCTTCTGATAAGCATATATTTATTCACACTCAATAGCCTTAATAATATATTATTGGACTATAATAATAAATAAATTCATTGCTTTAATTAATATTCTTATAATTGAGTTTATTTGAGCCTTGACTATTATTTTTGTTAATTTTGTGTTTTTAGAGTAAATTATCCGGAGGAAGCATCTACCTTTGTAAATGGGCCAAATATTCAAAAATCCAAGTTGCTTCTTGAACCAAAACAGAAAACAAATTCTGAGGAGAAGAAAGAGAAAATAAAATCTACAATATCTCATAAACAAAATTGGAAGCAAATCTTCTGCAAAATACAAGAATTCTGGAAAGTTGGAAATTGTTAACAAAATATAAACTACAATATTTTTCCAAGATCCTTGGACAGAAAAGTCTATAAAAGGACACAAGCATCAAGGAGAAGAGGGACAACTTCATAGGGTTTTCTTACTTTTTTTTCTTCTTTGTAATTCTTTTGTTTTGCCTCCACATGAAAGACTAAACCTTTTTAGTTGATTCTTTTGTAATTTCCCATTGAGTTTTGAGATTTTGTTCAATAAAAGTTTCAATTTTTAATTCTCTATAACAGTTGTTTTGATAGTCTAATCTCCTGGAAAACTGGTTTTTGTGAAAGGTTGTACTTGAACGCATGATTAAAAGTCTTCCTTATCTTAAACTTTGGTAAGCATTTCCATGGAGTATACGCATGGAACAAAGTGGGTAATGATTAAACCAGTAAACACATGCTTTACTAGTGAGTTTCAGTTGAATTAGATTGGCGCATGTTCAATCTGGTTTAGCTTTGTTGGAGGATTGAGAAAAGATTAATCTTTAGAGAACTTGTGAAGAATTCAATGGTGGAAGAACTTGGGGATCAACTGCTTTTTATTTATTTGTTGTTTAAATCTCTTTTATATTTCATGCATAACTATCTTAATCCCTTTTTATTATTATTGTTATTACTAACTTTTCATTACCTGCATATAGGTTTTGAATTCGGTTAATTGAATCACTATTGGATTCGTTGGGAGATGACTTGGGGTCATTTGACCACAATTATACTATTATCTCTCTAGTGTTAGACAAGTCTACGCTAGAATCTTATTAATTTGACAGCAAAACGACAATTATCACCTTCCACACACATTGTTCATCTTTAAATCTTCCACGCCTCTACCATGGAGATATTCCAATAAGATGTGCAACAACAGATCTGGAAGCTTCTGAAGTAAGAGAAACATTATACATTATCCCTAAAATGAAATGGCTCATAATTCGTAGAAAAAATCAAACTTCAAGTGAATTCGAGTTCAAAATTTCCTTCAACAATATCTATAGTTTTAAATCTAAAGTTGAAAAAAAAATCATAGTAAAAAAATGTATAGCCACCTCTACTACGTTCTTTACTATATTCTTGAATTTGGTTTTAAAAAAAAAAATTAAAAAATAAGTATTTCTTTTTGTAATTATTTCCTTGACTATTCACCATTTTGTTTGGTGAATCAATGGTATTCCCCTTGACTATTCACAATTTTGTGTGGAATCAATGGATAAAAAAATCTATTAACTATTTATATTAAACATGCAAATAGATAAGAATATAACCACATATTTTAAAACATTATAATAATAAAATAATTAGTAGTGAGATTCTCAAACAAACCTTGTGATAAAGGGTTAAAGTTAATTTAAATTTTTTCATTCTTTCACTTACCATTAAAACTTAATATTACTAGATATGAGAAATTTAAATAGAAAATGTCAGTTGAAGAGGGTTAAGGAACCTGACCATAATAAACTATTAACTGTAAATTCTTGTAAATTTGATTTATTACAAATTATATTTTTTAATAAGGTATGTCTATAACAAAATTACTCTTCATATAATTAAAAGTACAAATCTCTATAAGCATATTTCACAGTGTAGAACTATATACTACTTACTATAATTTAATTAGTTAGAAGTGAAATAAAAAATCTTGATGTTTTTGTGAATTTAATTTTTATTAAATTACCTATTTATCATTTATTTATTTTATTCAATTTAATTTTTCTTTTAACAAAAAATTTTAAAGTTCTTTAGTCTTTTTTAACAATTAAGTTCTTTCATTTTAAAAAACACAAACAAAATAGTCCATTTTATCTATTTAAAGATACGTAGTTAGATTCACAAATTTTAGCAATTTTGATCGAGAATTAATGACAGTTTTTAGACAATAAAAAAATTATTAAATAAAAATTAATAATTATATTAATTAAATTAAATATTATTTTAAAAATTACTGATATTTAAAATATTTTTTAAATTGGTATCTAATTAATTAACTATCAAAATTTTGGTTATCAATCTAAAAATTATTTATTAATGGTAAAAATTATTTTAGATCATGATAATTTTTTTATTTTTAAAATAATATTTAATTTAATTAATATAAGAATTATTTTTTATATATTTAAAATTATTTTTTATTTATTAATTATCGATAAATGATAATTTAAAGAATTAGGTGTTTTATTTATACAAAATCAATTATAGGTAGTTCTCATCTATTATGAAACATCATAACTGATTTTAGATATTTTTCCATTTGTTATTATAATATTAAAAAATCACAATAATAAATAAAAATATTTTCTTTCCAACGGAAGAACATCTCTTTCTAACAATTTCTTATTTCTTCTTCTTTTCCCTCTATTTCCATAGTCTTTACTCAGTAAAAGTAGTTATTGAAACTATAACTTTAATCATTAAAATTAGTTGTTCTATCATGTGCGCGTATTATTGATAATTTCTAGAATAAAAAATATTTCTCCTATCCAACAACTTCAATAACTTTATTAAATGAGGGATATATATTTCAAAATAAGGATTGAAAAATTCACAAACATATAAATTTATTATCATCAATATTTACATAATTATCTAAATATATTACATTTAAAGAAAAAAAAAATTCAAAATGCTTGTAATTTATAAATTTCTAGATGTACCTTTAGATATTTTTAGATACTCCTATTCAGTTATAACAAAACACAAGGTAACTTAATTGAAATCAATAATATATAAAAGTAAATAATCATTCAAAATATTTCATAAACAACATTCATCTAATAAAATATATATATATATATATAAATTAATGATAGTAATAAAGAGTAATACATGTCTTATCTATATTGGTATATATAGAAATTGGTTGATTAGATTATGAATTTTTAATCATATAATTAGGGTGGAAGTTAGAATATCATTGTGAAGTTTAATAGACACAAATATAATTTTACCTCCATATTTATAGTCAATTCAAGTTTATTTTCAAGTTGTGTATCATCTACGTATGAAGTAAATTATCAACTTAAAATAAAAATTGTTTAACTTTTTTATTTATTTTGTAGTTTCATAGTTATATCATACAACATTAATGTTATATCATACAACATTAATGTGGCATGTGGTGAAAGATGATTGTTGTTATGATATTAAATTGCATAATGATGCTTAAAACTTTTATAAAAAAGTAATAAAAAATACCTATTATAATTTTTAAATACAGATTTTGAAAATGGGAATCACATTTCACTTTAAAAAAAATATAATAAGTATATTATTTTATAAGAAAAAGTATAATATATTTAACAAGTATAGTATTTAATATATTTTTTTCAATTTTTAGTTATATTCTGCGTATAACAAATATAGATAGATATAAATGTTAAATCTATTAAATGTAATATATTTGTTATAACTAATATGTATTCGAAATTCATTCAACCAGAAATATTCAAATGTTACATTTAATAATTTTGATACAAAATTAATTTACATATTATAAAATATCCTTACTTCAAATGTATTTTATTATTTATACTGAGAGATGAAAATATACAAAAGTGAAGAAAGTTTTTCACTTAAATTAATAAGTATGTTAATAATTATTATTTTTTTCAAAAACACACTTGTATCTTTCTAAATGATTTATTTTTTCTGATTTTCGTTTATCTTTTCTGTCTACAGATCCTTTGTTCTCTTTGATGGGGACAAGAGGGTTCTGCAATTGATCTACCCAAGAGATGAATCTTTTTCACAGACAATGGTGAAAGGCAGAACCAGTAGATTTCGTAGGGTGCAGTGATAATGCCTCAACATCTCTCAAACTCAACCCTGTTCCTTTGAAACCCTACACTCACTCATTCTAAAAAAAACATTTTTTATCAGTACTCTTAAATTTTAAGAAAAATACTTAAATTTTAAGAAAAATATTTTTAAATTTTTAAATTTTTAAATTTTCTATTGCATTAAGCTACCAATTTCTTTAATTAGTTTTTCATACTATGTTCATCAAAGTTTGGTTACAGGTATTCAATTCTGTAAGATGTCATGTTAAACAAAATTGAAATAATTAATGTAAAAAAAAAAACTGACAGAAGAACCAATTAGTCTAACAAGACACTTAAAAAAAATCAAAGTGACAATTTTTTAAATTTAATAAACTATGAGTTAAAACCTAATATAGAAATAAGAGACTAAAATTATTTTAGTCTATAATATATTATTAACAATTACTTATAATAATAAAAATAAGTAGGTTTAAATCCATATTATTTCTTTACAATTTTGCGAATTTTTAATTTTCATCACTATAAAATTTCAATTATAGATTTTGCCTGCTATTAATATACCATTCAATTGCTCATAAAAATATTAATACATTTATCAAATTAAAATGCATTAAATTTAATTAATTTTCAAGCATTATTATTTATATAACACATAAATGAGTAAATAACATAACTATTATTATTATTATTTTATCTTTTCATTGAATACCCTTAACAATAATAATTTTAGTTATTATTTAGTAGGTCTAAGCTAATTGCAATAAAATATTATTTACATTTTTTTTTTACTTTTAAAACATTTATTTTATTTTTATAAAATATTTTTTACAAATTTACATAATAGAATATTCAACTAATCTAAAGCTTCTTGATCAGATGGATTTAGTTGGGGTTATTTAAAAAAATAAAAACGAAAGGCCGACATCTTAAATGGACAGAAATTAAAAGATATGATGATGAAATAGGTAAGATAGAAACTTAAATGGTAAAATGCAAAAAAAAAAAAAAAGTTATAGTTCTGTGATTAAACCTGCTATTTTTTGTAGGTCAGAAACTTTAACTGGTTTTGACTTATTAAAAGTTAATTAATTAAATAGTGACAACATAAACTCACATGCAGATGAGGTGTTCAAACATAAGACAAACTGCACAAAACTGCCTTTTCAAGCAAGTAGTATGAATCTTGAATGTTCAACCTTCATTACATCAACTAAGTGAATTTATTTATTTATATTTTTTTATACATTTACAATTAACCTTGCAGTCTTCACCTAAAGAACCCTCCAATTGGTACATTTATTCACTTTCCTTTGAGTGCTAGTTTTAATTGGAAGAGGGAAATAGGGAAGAGCAGTGTCACACTTCACTGTCTAAGACATGCTCACATGATGTCTGTTTATTAAGCACATGATGTCTGTTTATTAAGCACACTCATCTAAAATGTTAGGATCTGCCATGACAAAACAAAACTTTAGCCTTGTAGAGAAAATTAAAACTCTAGTGTGACTACAACATGAATGTGTTCATATTCAAAACTAAAATTACATACACTGAATGTGTGAGATATGTACATGAACCCTCCTCAAAATTCTTTCTTCATCCCATAATAAGTATAGTGTATAACACTGGAGAACACATTACCATCCACCCTAAAAAAGTTAATGGACTCCCTAAGATCATCAAGAAAACCAGGTATGTATCACATCTTCACTGAAAACTTTATTGTAAAAGGTATTACAACTCTTATATACATTCTTCATTTCAGTTCTTTCTTAACTCATACTTCACTTTCCAACACCATGAGTCCACAGTTTATCACATAACTGCAGGAATTTCACTACATCTCAGATTGTCAATGTCCTCTGTATTTCACAGCAACATTTGATTGTAAAATGATAGGGTGGTGTCACTGTGGTGATTGTATTATACAATTACATTGAATCTGTAGTTGGTTGTGATGAAAGTGAATTAGTGAAGCAAATAAATTTTGACTCACTCTCTGTCTTTCTCTGCTCTTCCTTTTTGTCTGTAGTCCAAGGCTCAAGTATCTATCAAATTGAGGGATTCCAAAGTGAGGTTGAAGCAAATTCATTCCTGTCAAAATTTTCACCAAACTGATAATTGTATTATGCAGGTGAACATAAGAAAATCATAATATAAGTTTTATGCATGATAAGTATGAAAAAAAGAAAGTAGTGAAACCAAATGTTTATGCAAAAATACTAAGAACTTGTGATTAAGTTGGCAATTGTTAGTTAATTAATCATATTGAGTTGTGTGAGGAAGGAAGGAAACAAAAGGGCTTTTGAGATAGCAACTGTCGCTTTCTTTCAAATCAGGCTGGCTCTGGTAAACATCATCTTTGGCTTCAGCCAACATTACACTTCATGTCTTCCTCATTTCTTCATAAAACTTACCCTTTTAGTCCCTTTAGGTAGCATCAATAAAAAAGTTAACACAACAATATTCAACTAAAAGGGTCAATATAGTAGGATTCAGGATAAGAATATAACACCCAAGAAAGTAAACAACTAGAGCATCTCCATTTTTGCTTCCCCATGTTCTATATTTGCTATTTTAAGGAAATTTTAGGAAAGTGAAAAAGAATTTCTTATTTTGATGGATTATACTTGGTTTTTCACCCCATTATTTTTAAGATTTGGCATCAACTAATAATTATATGTTAAGTGGTTAAGATCAATTGAGTGATGAAAATTTTGATATGGAAGGAGAATTTTATTAGAATAGAATAGAAGCTCATTGTTTGATGGAGTTATTGGGAGAGGCTTTATATATGTAAGTCAACTGTTCAAATCTGTGGTGGAAAAAGGTTCTTCTAATTTTCAGTTCATTTATTACTATGCAGATACATTCACATGTGACTGAATCTAGTTTAGAAAATAGTGAGAAGAATGAGCTTATATGCAAATTCTCTAGAATAGATCTTTTGGGTGAAGTCCAAAATAGGTATTGATCTAGATGGGCTTGGGCTTCCTGATCATTTTATCAGTCAAAAGCCCCAAGGAAAGCCCAAGTTGATAGTGGTACATATTTACTGTAATCAGAAGATTAAGAACTTCTAAGAAACAATTTCAGTAATATTTACCAGCACAATTCTTAAACTTCTTCTTTAAGAAGTCCAGAAAGAAAATTTAAACAATTAAGAATATGTTTAGGAAATCATTTATACTGTTTATAAGTTACTTTAACTTCTCTGGTATACTTATTTTTTACAACTACTTTCAATTTTGAATTTTGGCATTAAAATTTGTAAAATGATTTACAAATTAATTGAGGTATTTGTACAACATTATGATACAGAGATTTTATGTTATTCCAACTTCAACCCTACTAATTAGGTCATGTCCTTGACACTAGTAGAAGCACCAATGCACAATAATTATAGCCGAAAGCAACATCAAACATATTATGTCTGGTAATTTATACTAACTTCCTAGTAAAAGCTGTTTGAGTGTCATGTTTTACTCCCTGTAATACTTATTCAGTGTCAAAAGTATTCAACCTTATAATTAGACTCCAAAACAGTACTTGTTTTGTCCATCTTATTCAAGTAACTCACAAGCAATAATTGAGGCATGTCTTGGTTTTCAAATGGGACAACTTCTTTCCTTAAACTTTGTTTGATAATAATTTAGTTGTGAGTTTGAAGGTTGAAGATAAAATGGAATTTGGAGGGTCAAGTATGGAAATACTTCATGGGATTTATTTTTTTACTTCCAAACTTTGACAAAATGTTATTTGGGTAATTTTTTAAGTATGATTTATTTTTTTACTTCCAAATTTGACAAAATGTTATTTGGGTAATTTTTTAAATATTCTAATAAGTATAATAAGTAAAATGATAATGTTCTTACAAGAAGTTGGGAAGATCTTTATCTCCTTGAACTATTGTTGGTCTTGGTTATAATACTTCAAGATCTTCGATCTTTGATTGGTGTGGGTGAATACCTGAAAAATGTACTTTAATGCTTAAATTAGAATTCGTTATAAAATATGTGAGAATAATAAATATTAGTTAATGCGTATTCGGTTAATGATTCTATATGAAAAATCATCGGTGTTGTGTGGTACAGATAAAAAAAAGTTTAAATAAAAAATTAAAATAGAAAGAAATCACGTTCTATTAAATAAATCAAGGTTTGAAGATTAAAATGTTTGAATGATGCAATCTTTGAAAACTAATATGAAAATGGTATGTTTTCTTTACCTTTGATGAAGAGGAACACAAGGACATGGCAATAATCTCATCTATTTGACTGCCTGAGAATTTTACTTTATTCTCTTCGAAGAAACAGATTCGTAATTTATAAAAAAGATAGATTAAATTATATTTATTCGTTACATGATTGTTTTTGTATTATTTTTTTTCCACAAATGGCACTGTGTTCGTTTAAACTAAAAACAAGAGATTAATATACACCGAGACGAGTTTGGTTTTAAACTTTAAAAGGCAAACTTTTTAAATTAGGGTAGAAAAAAATTTAATCCAGACATTTACACGTATTCATTATATAATAGAAAATGATATCGTAATTAAGGTAAAAATATGAAAATATATTTTCTAATAAAAAATAAATATAATTCTAGATTGCCTAAGTTTTTCTTTATCGTTCTTGTCCACAGAAATGGTCACATAAACTGAATTTAATTTAACACTTTCTTTTAACTACGTCATACGTAGATCTGACTATTCAGGTGTAGAAAAAGTATATCAATTAATAGAACAATATCATTTGCACACGCATGCTATTGCTAAAAACAATAAAAAATATTATCTATTAAACACTACTTTTCTATCTCTGAATATTAATTTGGATGTATTGAAAATTAAATAAATCGCAATTTGCAAAGGTAAAGCATAAGCTAAATCTCCCCCACTGGTGCAAAATAACATTTTTTTATATTTTTTAACAAAATAATAAATATTATTATAAATTTCTATTTTTAACTTCCCTGTTATAACATTAGCCATATCGAGAGACAACAAATATTATAAGAATGGAGCAAGCTACAATTTTCTCTTCAAATTACAAGTACAACAGAAAAAAAGAATAATGCAGTTGTCATTCAAAGGGCTATTATTATATAACAATATAAGTGAGGTTGTTTATATGAGTTGCTTGTAAATAAAAGTAATATTTTTAGTTAAAAGAGTTTGGTATATAAGTAAGTAAAAATTTATATTAAAATATTATTTTTATTAATAAGGAGTTTATCTAAGCAAGTCATGTTCTAGTTAAAATTTGTAATTTTCTATTAAAGTAGGAGAAAAAGTGAAAGCTCACCACCAACTGCAGGTATAATTAAGTCCTTTTGAAAATATATATATGCCGAAAGCTATTCCTTCCTTTTAAAAATTTGTAATTAAGAAAGAAAAAAAAACTGAGCTATAAATAAACTAGAAGATTATGTCGACACTAATTAATATATATATATATATATATATATATATTTTGAAGATATTTGTTTATAATTATAATATGACTAATACAAGTTAAAAATTATTTCATTTGAATAAAAAAATATTATTTTTTTAATTATAATTTATTATAGGATTGCATAACGTCATTTTAATAAAAGAAATATTTCTTTTTTTTATTGTAATTTATTATAGGATTGTGTACATATTAAGACTTTTTTTTAACACTCATCAAATCTAATGTTTACACTAACCAAACAAAACAAGTTCATCAACTATGTAAAATATTACAATTCAAACAGATGTTTCAAATTTGAAACCTATGCATGTAGAAAGTTTCCTGTGGAGAATTTAAACAGAATCATCACTCCTGAAAGATTGTTATAAATCTGTACAATAAAAAAATATAGCTTCATAAAAAGTATTGGATGAAATTACCTTGAATCAATATAGTTTTCAAAAAAGAAAAAAAAAATATTCGATGAATGACCATAGATCAATAATAGTATAATTAAAATAATAGCATGGTACAGAAATTATATTCAATGATACACGAGCCGCCACCATAGTAGTGGATGAAATTCCAATAACACCACTAATAATAATAATCATCATTATAGTAAGTAAAAAGTGTATGATGGTTAAAAATTTTCTTTTATTTTTGGGTTTTGTTATGTACAATTCACTTTCATGATTAATTATAGAGAGAGAGAAGAAAGTTCGAAGAAATTGAGAATCAGAAGGAAGAAGTGTAATCGGCGTAGAACTCGTTGATCCCAGAAGCAGCCCAGAGGCGTTGATTATAATCATCAAGCATGTCATCGGGCACAAAGGGAGTCCTACATAGAGGGCACGTTTTTTGATCGTGATCGATCCAACGGTCCACGCAGGCGCGGTGGAAAATGTGTTTGCAGTTCCGCATACACCGAATCTCCTCCTCCTCGGAGAACTCGAACAGACAGACGGCGCAGGCGCAGGAGTTCTCTCCGGATTCCCCGAACTTGGCGACGGGGAGGATGTCCCGGATAAGTAGCGCCGACACGGAGGGGGGCCTGGAGACGGCGGCGGTGGCAGCGGAGGTGCGGGGGTCCGGCCATGCGACCTCGGTTTCGAGGAAGTCGGAGAGTCCGAGGAGGTGGAAGAGAAAGAAGACGAGGTTTCGGAGGAGGCCGAGGAAGGCCAGTGTGTGGAGGAAGGGGTTGGGGAAGAACACCTCCGCGTAACCCACCGGAAAACCCATCGGAGAAGAATATGTTGATGTGAGAGACACGGTTTTTTGTCTGTGTCCTTAGAGAGAGAGAGAGAGAAGTGAGGAACAGAAGCTTCGATATTGGGAAGCGAGTGTGGCGTGTATAATAGTGGCAGCTTCTTTATTTATATAAAAATAAATAAAAGACTTTGAAAATACATTACCTTAGTGCGTAGGGCAATTATTGAAAGGTCCCTTGCCAACTACGCGCATATAATATAACTATCAAATCTTTTTAGATTTCATTCATCATTATTTTTTATTTTTAAGGTGAACACAATAGTAAAAATAAAATAGTTTGAACTTGAATAGTGAACTTAAATTAGATCTCCATAAATATTTTTGGTTTTGTTGTTTTGCTATTGGATTGCTTAGTCCTGTAACGTGGTTTTCTTCTAATGTGATTACTTATAGCCTTGCACTTAAGGGTGGCACCCCGAGTTTTTTTTTCTATTATTATAATATTAGGCTTGGGAAGAAAGTGGGTTGATTATCTCTAATAGGCCAATTAGGAATATGCCTTTTGATCTCTATATTTCTTCATACAAGAGTTTCAATTTCTTTAAAGTATTTATTAGATTTCAAAAACAAATAGGAAATTTAAATTTTTAATTCCGTTTTTTAACCTTTAAATTTAGAATAAGTTTAATTTTGGTTTTCTAAATTTAAAATTTGATATTTATCGTGTAATAATCTATTGTAAAAATAGACCAAATATATAATAAAAAAATAATTAAATTATGTATTTAAGACTTTTGAAATTCTTTGCAAATCAGCGTATGATAATGGTAATCAAACAGTTTTAACTTGATAGATACATAAACAGTTTTTTTTTTTGTAAAAGTAGTGTCTTATGAATATTGTCAAATGTAACTTCTAAGCTGACAAAGATCAAGAACACTTTTCGAAATTTATTTTAGCAAAATTCTCCTTCTTTGATAGTTGCAAATTAACAATATGCAATTTAAAGAGATAATTGTAGAGAGATATTTATATTAGGTGTTTTCATACTGGTTTATCTCTATCAACACGATAAAGTTCTACTAGTAGACTAATGTTGCAAAATACAAGTATCTTTAGACCTTAGTCACTCCAAGTTAAATAGAAAGTATTACTTGAATTGCAGTCACTGCTAGCTAAACATTGAGTATTTTTTTAACATACAACTCTTGGCTAAACAATGAAAAATCTTTAGACTTAGACACTCCTGACTAAATACTTTTCATTACACAAAAGGAATATAAATGATCACAAGTTTGCTAGCTAAAAGAAGGTAATTTCTTAAAATAGATATTATATTGACAAAAAAAATTAGGTTACTAACGAAACAATGATATTTTTTTCTCACAAATTGTAGTTTAAGGATTGATAAAGATTGTAAAAACTGTTATTATTTTTGTTGTCGTTACTAACCTTTTTTCTTCAAAAAGATCTTCTATATATAGATGTTGAGAATAAAGAGTCAATGCAAATCCTTTTGGAGTCATTATAAGGTCATATGAAGTTCTTCTTCTTCGTCATGTGTCTTTTCCACGTTAAGTTTGAATATGCATTAAATATATTTATGTTATATTAAATGCATATATTTTCTTTACGTATGGTACGCCATGACTTATTCGTGCTAGGTTAGATATCTTTTCCCAAAGGTTAAGGTCATGTGAAGTTTTTCTTCTTCGTCGTCATGTGTCTTTTCCATGTTAAGTTTGAATATGCATTAAATGTCTTTATATAGTATTAAATGCATATATTTTCCTTACGTATGGTACACGTCATGATTTATTCGTGCTAGGTTAGATATCTTTTCTCAAACTTAAATAAAACATAAGACTTAACAATGTTGACAACCTTTTAAGAGCTACATTCCATTTTTTCATAAAAATTGTTTACGTGGAACAAATTTAGGCATGTTGTTCAAGATATCTTTAGCGTATACACTTCACTGCGAGATTCTCTTATAAAAAATAAAGAAAAATAATTATATACAGACATAAAATAAACATTTATAAGTAATCAATGAAAGATTTATCAAACAAAATTCTATAAAAAAAATTATGCGTCTATTCAAGTTAATGAAGCATTTGTATTTATCAATATTTAATATTTATAAACACATAATCAAAATTAAAGAGAATATCGATTGAACTTTTATTCTAATAATTAAAGTTTAATAATATATATATATATATTAAATATGGATACTATTAATGTTATTCTTGTTATTGTTAATGTTATTTATAATAATAATAAAAATAATATTTATAATAATAATATTGTTATTATCATTAATATTATTATTTATAATAATAAAATTAGTAATATATCTACATATACATAAAACATTGTAATATAAGTGTACAAGTTTTGAACAAAAACATTCATTTACACAAGTAAAAACATGTCATAAAATACAAGTTAATATCACTTAAATTGAGATATCTCTTTAATGACATTCTCCTATGAATATCTGAAAGAATATTTTCTGTTTTATTCAATCTGTGTTTCATCTATAGCAATGATACATATATATAACCATAGCATTAGAACCGTACAGAACCGTACAAATTCTTTTTCTAACACAACATCTGTAATTAAGACTAATTATAGACCCATTAATAGTGATTATATTCCTATAATTAAGTCTAATTATAGACTTATTAATAGTGATTATATTCCTGTAATTAAGTCTAATTAAGTCTAATAATGATTTTGTCCGGTAATATCCCCTCAAGTTGGAGCATGTAAGTCTTGAATGCCCAACTTGACCAAGATGGCTCCAAACTTTTTAGCACCGAGAGCTTTGGTGAAAAGGCCAGCTAGTTGTGTATGTGTGGGCACATAGGATGGAAGAAGGCGCTTGTGAATGATTTCATCTCGAATAAGGTGGCAGTCAACTTCAATGTGTTTGGTGCGTTCGTGGAAGACCGGGTTTTTAGCAATGTGAAGTGCTGCTTGACTATCACAATAAAGACGAATTGGGTCAGGATGAGGAACATGTAGAGAAGCGAGAATGTCTTTAATCCACTTTAATTCTCGGGTGGTCTTAGCCATTGATCGATATTCAGCCTCAGCAGAGGAGGCAGAAACCGTTTGTTGTTTCTGGGTTTTCCAAGAGATTGGGGAAGTGCCGAGTTGAATAAACCATCCGGTGAGAGATTTCCGTGTCAGTGGACAACTTGCCCAATCAGAATCACACCACCCAAAGAGTTGTAAGTTGTTCTCTCGAGGTAGGAGTATTCCTTGTCCAGGATGCCCCTTTAAATATCGAACAACACGAAGAGCAGCTTGCCAATGCTCGGAGCGTGGATTTTGCATAAATTGAGATAAAGCTTGGACACTGTAGGCAAGGTCAGGTCGAGTGAAACACAGATAAATTAACCTCCCAACAAGTCTACGATAAGTAGCCGGGTCAGAAAGAAAAGAACCAGTAGCGGAGCTCAATTTGTGATTTTCTTCACATGGTGTAGTGGCGGGCTTCGCACCCAACAATCCGACTTCAGTAATGATATCTAAGGCATATTTCCTCTGACAAAGGAAGATTCCGTTGGGGGAGCGAGCAACTTCAACCCCCAGGAAGTACTTGAGGCGGCCTAAATCTTTCATATGAAAGCATTGATTTAAGTAGCCTTTAAAACATTGGATGGCAGTACCATTATTCCCTGCAATCACAAGATCATCAACGTAGACTAGCACAACCAACTGTATGTCATTATTATTGAGAGTAAACAGGGAATGATCCTTCGGGGATTGTTGGAAGCCGTAACGAGTGAGAGAAGAAGATAGTTTAGCAAACCAACACCTGGGGGCCTGTCGGAGGCCATATAGAGACTTTTGAAGCTTGCACACTGCCCCTGGTTGAGATTCTTGGAAGCCAGGAGGGAGTTTCATATAAACCTCATCATCAAGATCACCATGGAGAAACGCATTGTGAACGTCCATCTGATGAAGCTCCCAATCTTTTGCGGCTGCTACTGCTAGAGTTGTGCGAATGGTTACCGTCTTTACGACAGGAGAAAACGTCTCGTTGTAATCCAAACCCTCCACTTGATGATTGCCAAGAATTACCAATCGAGCCTTGAATCTTTCAATTGTTCCATCGGAGTTGTATTTGATTTTGTAGATCCATTTACACCCAAGTGCCTTCTTTCCAGGAGGGAGAGCGGTGAGTTTCCAGGTGTCATTGAGTTCGAGAGCATGAATCTCCTGTGCCATAGCATCACGCCACCGGGGTTCTCGGACCGCTTGAGAAAAGAACAGGGGTTCCTGCTCGGTGTGTAAAGAGGCAAGAAAACTTTGATGATGTTTAGAAAAGGAATCACAATTCACAAAATCATGTATAGGATACGAAACACCTGAGGATTCTGTTGAAGGAGGTGACGGAACAGAGGGGCTTGACGGTATCGTGGTGGCTGCGACAAAATCGCGTAACCGTACAGAAGGCAGCTTCGCGCGATGCCCTCGCCCAAGGGGAACCGCGACCGTCAGCGGTGGTGAAGAAACCGACGGCGCCGTCTCCGTCGGACACGGCGGTGGATCCGCGGGTAGCGTCGAGGCTTCTATACACGGATCGGAGTCGTTGATAGTGTGGTCGAAATCATCTATGAGGGTAGCATCCTCCTTGGCTGGGATGGGAGATGCAATGGGTTGGTTGACGATGCATTCATATAGGTTTGAGGAGGCAACTTCATGAAGAAAATGTGGGTCCGTTCCAGTTTCTAAAGAGTTGGCAATAATTGGGTTTTGCAATGGTGGTGCAGTGTCCATCTTTTTGGCTTCAAAATATGGAAATTTATTTTCGAAAAAATGTACATCACGAGAGACAAAGAAAGTTTCTGTTTCCAAATCAAATAATTTCCATCCTTTTTGGCCATATGGATACCCGACAAACACACATTTTCGGCTACGACTATCAAATTTATCCCGCTATCTATTTTGATTATGAGCATAACATAATGAACCAAATACTCGTAAGTGCGCGTAACTGGGTACACATCCATGGATCACTTCATAAGGGGTTTTTCCTTTTAGAATGGAGGATGGTGTGAGATTGATTAAGTAGCCTGCAGTCAAAACGCATTCCCCCCAAAATTTAATGGGAAGATTGCCTTGAAACCGTAATGACCGAGTAACATTCAGAATATGCCGATGCTTGCGTTCGACGCGTCCATTTTGTTGCGGGGTCCCGACACAGGAAGTTTGGTGAAGGATACCTTGTTGAATGAAATATTGTTTTAGACACATGAATTCGGTTCCATTGTCAGAGCGAACCATTTTAACACATTTGTTGTATTGCCTCTCAACGAGTGTGAAATTTTTTTTTCAAAGTCACTGATACCTCTGTTTTTTCTTTTAACAAATAGATCCAAACTGCCCGTGAACAATCATCCACAATTGTCAAAAAATATGAAGCACCACAGGATGAATGAGTTTTATAAGGACCCCATAAGTCACAATGAATTAAATAAAAAATATTCAAAGCTTGATGCGCACTTAAGAAAAACTTATCTCTCGTTTGTTTCGATTTTTCACAAACTTCACAAACTTTATTCAACTCATCACGAGTACATTTCCCACTTATATCAGGAAGCATTTGCACAATCTTAAGTGACGGATGTCCTAATCTTTGGTGCCAAAGTGCTAGTTGATTTTCCATCTTGACATGACATGCTTGAGTCTTCCGTACCCCACGATACCAATAAAGCCCATCTTTCCGTTCACCTGCTCCAATCAGCGTCCTCGAAGTGCGGTCCTGTATAATACACAATTTATCAGTGAATGTTACAACACAATTTTCTTCATCCGTCAATTGAGGTACTGAAAGTAAATTGCATTTTAATTTGGGAACATAAAGGACATTTTTCAATTCAAGTCCTTCTTCAAGAGTCACTGTTCCCTGTTCGCAAGCTAGAACACGTTCACCATCGGGTAACCCTACAGGGCACCCTTGTATAATTTCCTTTTCACTCAAATTTTCCAGTGACCCGGTCATATGGTTTGATGCCCCACTGTCAATAATCCACAAATCCCAAATGCTCTTACCAGTCATTTTCCCTGATTCATTTGATTTTTGTTTGCTGATCATATCAACCAGTACCTTCCATTGTTCATTGGTCAGACCTGCCATCTCAAGTTTCTTGTCGTCATTGTTGGCTTGACTGTTGCTTCCACTAGCGTGTGCCACATTTGCACGTGTCGGGTTACCTTTGTTTCGCATCCCTTGGCGTCCCCTGCCATTCCATTTGCCTTCACTTTTTGGTCTGTCACCCCACCATTTGGGATATCCGATCAATTGGAAGCATCCCTTCATGTCGTGACCATTTTTACCGCAATGACTGCACGTCATTAATTTTTCTACCATATCTCCACGCCCTTTTTCTTTGTAGTTGGCCTGCATCGCGAGACCCACGACCAACCCCCTTTCTTCCGTTGATTTGGCCATCATTCTCACTCTTTCTTCTTGTACCAACATAGCATATACGCGGTTCAGAGACGGCAATGGGTCTGAGGTCAGAATGTTTGATCTTACTGTCCCGTAGCTTGCGTCATCCAACCCCATAAGGAGTTGATGAACCTTCTCCTCCTCCCTTCGTTTTTCCAACTGAGCACCAATCCCACACTTGCATCCACCACACGTACAAGATGAAATTTTGTCACTGTTAGCAAGCTCATCCCAAAGGACCTTCAATTTTCCAAAGTAAGTTGCCACCACCATTCCCTCCTGCTTGCATCTTGACAAGTCCGACCTTAGTTGTTGAATTCTAGGTCCATTCACGACCGAGAATCTTTCTTTAATGTCTTCCCACAAGTTATGTGCAGTCTCAGCATATGCTACTGTGGATCGTAATTTAGAATCCAAGAGACAATCATGGACTGCACGATCCACCAATCTTCAAGGTCGGGTGCCTCATCCTCTGGTTGGATATGTGTTCCATCAATGAAGCCCCATTTTCTCCGGGCACGAAGCGAGATCTTTACTGCTCTTGCCCATTCGTCGTAATTTTCTCCACGCAATTGAACTTGTGTGATTACGTTTCCGGGATTGTCACTCGCGTTGAGATCATATGGCGAGTAGGTCTTCTTAGCACCTCCTCCTTCGTGCTCTGCTTTGTTGGCATTATTCTTTTCTGGTGCATCTGCCATGGTTGTGCACCGTTGCCTTTGCTTTGTGTTTGTTGGGTATCAGAGTTTTGTGCTCTGATACCATGAAAGAATATTTTTTGTTTTATTCAATCTGTGTTTCATCTATAGCAATGATACATATATATAACCATAGCATTAGAACCGTACAGAACCGTACAGATTCTTTTTCTAACATAACATCTGTAATTAAGACTAATTATAGACCCATTAATAGTGATTATATTCCTATAATTAAGTCTAATTATAGACTTATTAATAGTGATTATATTCCTGTAATTAAGTCTAATTAAGTCTAATAATGATTTTGTCCGGTAATAATATCCATTAAAAGATAAATACATATGATAATTCTTCTAAAACACACCAAACTAATTATCCAACATATTCTATACTTCCCAAACTAACATCATCTAATATGACAAGTTTAAAACTATACCTTTTATCCAAAAATCAATTTAAATCAAAATATTGATCACATAGGTGACCAATTAAACCATAATCAATACTTAATAAATTATACTTTTGGTTAAATACATTAAAATTTGAACTTACCAAGTTAATTTTTATAATCACTAATCAATCCTATCATTAGGTTAAAACTTTTGGCACTTAACATATCTTAACATAAATTTATCATATTTTACATTTTCAAACATAAACATTAACATTAACACTCCCTCACAATTAATCCATGAGTAGTCAAATCAAACAGAACTTTCAAAAACCAACAATCTAACAAAAATATACCAATTTAATCTATAAGTTTTCACATACAAAAATCTTTGAATTTATAACCTAACCTTGAATTTAATAAACTAGTTTCTAACCTTAATATATTATTTATGCCTAAAAGATATCTAGAGATTGAAGAAGAGGGGAAGCAAAAGTGACAGAAAATCCTTTTTATAAATAAGGAGGCCACATTTTGTTTTACTGAAGATAAAAAGATATCCTTTATAGTTTACTTGTGGCACCCCTGCCTATCTACTATGTTCACCATTCTAGCAACCTCAAACAAACCAATGCCCGCAACGAGTTAAAGCCCAACTATCTCCAGAATAAGAGTACCTTCTAAAATATTTTTTTCACTCCGTAAACTTAGAAACAATTTTCCACTAACAAATATCTCAAACTAATATATATATATATATAATATATATATATATATATATATATATATATATACACACAAAAGGTATACTTACAAACACAAAAATTAAACAAATATTTAACATAAGTTAAATTTAATTATCACTAAAAAACAGATCCTCTATGTAATTTGAAAAATATTTTTTTTATACTCATTTTCTCCTAAAATATAACTAGCATTTATACTTATATAACTAATAACTTCAATTAGTTTATACGACAATCTATTTAAATTTTCTATCTAATCACATGTTTTGTATCGGTAAGGTCCGCATGATCGACACTCTGACTCAGCATTCGGTTCAAGCTGACCGACACAACCAAAATCGTTACGCCTAAATAGGATTAACGAGACTAATCAACGTTCAAGCACTAGATAATACATTCCTAAGCATGAAGACAAATTGTTTGAAGGTTTATGAAACATGTAATTCATGGTCTTAGTTAGGTTAGAATTGTTTAAATAATCTTTTGTACTCTGAATCTACCTTATATATATCTCACCGCCATAGTGATGAGCTTAAGCACAAGGGTCTCTTGAAAAGAGTTTTAAGAAACTGCTCCAAGTTTTTCAAAAACTGTTTACTTTACTAAAATTTAATTTGTTGTTTGACAAAACAATTGATTCTTTGGTACTGCTTCAAAACTGCTAATTTTTTCAAAATTCAGTTTTAACTCCAAAATTTTGTTTTGTTCACACTGTCAATTTTCAACTAATCATAAAGTGGTTATGTTACCACCAGACTAAAATTGATAAGTCAGAAATCAAATCTGTTAATTCTAAAACTAATATGTTATATTTCTAAAACAGCTTCTTGAAATCAGGAAATCAATATGTCTTTCCTTAAATCAATCTGTTCTTTCTTTGTATGGATTTCTTAAATAGTATTCTTTGCGAAAATTTTCTAAGTCCAATTCACCCCCTTCTTGAACTTAGACTCATAATATCAACAGAAAGTAAATGGTGTCAACCAGAAGTATGGTGAATGAGAAGATTTATGATGCTAAACAAATGACGCTCTTGATGTCTATGCAAAAAGAGATGGTTGAGATGGAGAGAATGAACAAGGAGACTAAGCGGAAGAATGAGGATGAGATTCTAGCTCTTTAGAAGGAGAATGAAGAGATGAAGAGGAAGTTTGTGGAGAGGGTCCATATGTTGTGCCGACCAACCCTGTTGGGAGGTCCTTCACCACCCCCACCGATTCCAAAATTGTTGAGGAGCCGAAGGATAAGATCCACACCCAAGAGGCATACAGTGAGTTTTATTTGAATAGGTCGGTCCCTACAATCGGTACTCTGGACTAGACCCGCCAGCATCCGTTCACGGACTCTATAATCGAAGTACCGCTACCGGCTAGGTGGAAAGGCTTTAACAAAGACCATTATGTCCTGACGAGCACATGGACGTGTACATCACACATGATCTTATACACCTCGGACAGTGCAGTCTTGTGCCGAGTGTTCCCCACCTTGCTGAAAGGAGGAGCCTTGAGCTGGTTTACGAAGCTTCCCCCAGACTTCATCGACTACTTTAAGACGCCGGTGTCCAAGTTTGAAACACAGTCGCCACCAGCCTGTCACATCACCAAACTTCCATTGCCATGGTCAATATTCGCCAGGAGAAGGGAGAATCTATAAGGATGTTCGTGGATAGGTTCGGTAAGGTAGCCCTGAACATCCAAAATCTTAGTCCGGACGTGGCTATGTATCCAAGGTCTCAACCCTACGGTCGAGACTGTTTGCTGACAGCTCGTGCATAGAACTACCCGCAAACCTAGATGAGCTCAAACGTAGAGCCACTAAGTTCATGCAGTTGGAAGAGCTGAGGAAATTCAGAAATCAGGCCCGAGTCGAGCCAGGCGAGGATAAAGGGAGAGAGAAGGAAAAAGTGCGTCAGAGCCAACCTGTCGTCGGTCAAGGAGATAAGCATAAGGACAATTGAGGGTCCCGGTTCACAAGATACACCCCCTAAAGTGCTGACAGGTGAAGGATTTTACATGAGACCCTGAGTGCCAATTTGATTCCACCACTAAGAAGGGTCGCAAGTCCTCAAAATGTCGACCTAACTCGTAGATGTCGATACCATAGAAACATTGGACATACCACTGAGGAGTGTCAGACACTAAAGAATAAGATCGATGAGTTTATCTAAGTCAGGCATCTTCGTTGATTTGTGCAGGGAGACCGAGGTTTGAAGTGGTGCCCACGAAGGGAAGAGGCGACGAGACGAAGGGACTACTCCCCTCAGAGAACGAGAGTGGACAACTGTCGACCCGAGCGTCGATTGAGAAAGGAGATCCTCCAAGAAAAGAGGGAGGAGGAAAGGACAAAAAAGAGGTCATTAATACCATCGTTGGAGGAGGTAGCTCCAACAATGCTAGGAAGAAACACTTGAGGGCAATGCAACAGGTGAACACCATTTCTTTTCGATCGAGAATGTCGCCCATCACCTTCACCGATGAGGACTTCAAGGGTGTAGACCCTTCACAGGATGACCTTATGGTGATATCGATTGATATCGACAAATTCACCATCATGAAGATGTTGGGTAGATCAGGAGAGTTCAATGAACATCCTCTATTGGAACACGTTCAAACAGATGAGGATAGCCAAGGAGGAGATGAAGTCGTATGATGATCATGTGATCGGCTTCTCGGGTGAGAGAGTAGGCACCAAGGGTATATCGAACTTTATACCACCTTCGGCAAGGGTAAGGCAAGCAAGACCATCAAAATCCGATATCTAATGATAGATGTCAACACCTTCTACAACATCCTGTTGGGATGATCGTCCATCAACAAGTTGAGGGAGATCGTCTCCATACTTCATCTGGCCATGAAGTTTCCGTCGGCATCGGGTGACATTCTCACTGTGCATGTAGATCATAAAATAGCACGAGAGTGTTACGCAACAAGTTTAAATGTAGAACGTACCCGAGAAGACAAATATTGCGACCAATCCCCTAGACGGAAATCCTCTCAAGGAGGAAGTTCCCTTTAAGAGAAGCTCAGCTGGTCCATAGAGAACACATGGTTGCTTTAGTTGACCTTGATCCCCGAACAGTCGAGTCAAGGCTCAAGGATAAAGAGGATTTACGATAAGTTCCTCTACTCGATGAGGAACACACACCTGTGTAGGCACAACCATAGCGGTGGCCAAGGCCGAGTTGGTACACCAGGCGTTGAAGAGAAACGTTGACCGCTTTGCTTGGACAACATCTGATATGTTGGGGGTGAGCCCGGACATCATTACCCACAAGTTCTCGATCTACAAGGAAACGTGTTCGATAACCCATAAAAAGCGCAAGCTGGAGAAGGAGAAGAGGTTGACAGCAAAGGAAAAGGCCGAGAAGGTACTATCGGTCGGGTTCATACTAGAGGCTTAGTACATCAATTGGCTGACCAATGTGGTCATGGTCACCAAGGCCAACGACAAGTGGAGAATGTGTGTGGACTTTACGAATCTCAATAAGGCATGACACAAAGATTCGTATCTGCTTCCAAGTATCAACCGGTTGGTGGTGGCGCAGCCACTCAAAAAATTCTTAATTTCTTGGACGCGTACTCTGAATACAACCAGATAAGCATGCACTCAAGGGACAAAGAGAAAACCGCCTTCATGACGGATGATGCAAACTATTACTATGAGGTAATGTCGTTCGGTCTGAAAAATGTTGGGGCAACTTATCATAGACTCGTGGATAAGGTCTTCAAAGGGATATGATCGGCCAGAATGTGGAAGTCTAAGTGGACGAGATAGTCGTAAAGTTGGACTCATGTGACCAACACATCAAGGACTTGGAGGAAGTCTTTGAAGCTCTAAGAAGCACGAACATGCGGCTCAATCCCAAGAAGTCTGCTTCCAGCGTCGAGGGAGGTAAGTTCTTGGGTTTCATGTTGGGAATTGAGGCAAGTGCCAAGCGATAACTGAGATGAGAATCCCTTAGAACGTGAAGGAGGTGCAACAAATTATCGAGCATTTTACCATCGTCTCGAGGTTTGTCCCTCGTCTATCCAACCGAACACGATTGATGGTGCAACTACTTTGTAAAGCAGCAAAGTTGAACTGGGATGAGAAGTGCGAAGAAATCTTCTAGCAACTGAAAACGTTCATATCCTCGCCGGCGGTAATTCAAAAATTGAGACTTGACGAGCCGATGATCGTCTACCTCTCAATCTTGGAGGAGGCGATAAGTGTATTCCTCGTGCAAGAGGTAGAGAAGGAGGAGCATCTTGTGTACTTCGTCAACCAAACATTCCACGCGACCGAGATGAGGTAGCAGAGGATAGAGAAGGTAGAATTTGCCTTAGTCCTAACAGCCAGGCAAATGAGACCTTATTGCCAAAATCATACCATCGCTGTAAGAACCGACTACCCAATTTTTAAAATTTTATCTAAGCCAGATCTTGCAGGATGCATGATAGGGTGGTCGGTGGAACTCTCAGAGTTTGACATCCGCTATGAGTCAAGGGGTGCAATCAAATCTCAATGCTTAGTTGACTTCTCACCAGAGCTAACTCCCCAACAGAACCGTTGGATGGATGGTGTATGTCGATAGATCGTCTAACAAAATTGGGTCTAACTAGAAGCAGTTTTTCTATGAATAATAATGAAAAATGTCTACAAAAATGCATTTACACATGTCACGTTAATAATAAATATAAAACCCGTAGAATAAAATATACAGGCATCAAGTGTCTATAGGTGAAGACCAAATATAAATGCACTGGGTGACTTCTTATTAACGTATAACATTTTTTAAAGTTACTTACTTCTTTAAAAATAAAAATATTATATGTATAACTGGTTTAAAATTAAAAAAAATTGTTTATAAATTAAAAATTTACTTTATAAATATTTTTATTTCAAAATAATTCATAATGTAAATCAATTATTCAACTTTCCACCATCTAATACATTAATCTATGTGTGTTAATTTATTATTAAAGTTATATTATTTCTGTTAAAATATAGTTTTTTCATAGTTAATAATGTATCATAAAACAAAATTGCATACATAATGTATATCATCAATTTTATACAACTTTCATCATTCACATACAATTTATATTAATCACATAATATTTAAGAACTTTCTCAACATAAAAAACAACACTTAACTACCAAACTATCAAAATCTATTATTTCTAGATGTTCACACAAAATATAATAATCAAACAATTTTATCAAATAATATTTCCGCAAGAGAAATTGAAATTTGTGACCACATTCACATCCAAATCTTCTAACCTAAGATTTTATTGAAAGTTAAAGTTAACTTCTCATAGGTGAAAACTTATTTTCAAATGAGTTTCCAAAACCAATTAGTTATTTATACCAAAATCTAGATACTTATAAATACTTAGAACAAGTTATATAAACATAACCAAATTTTAGTATACTGTAGAACAAGTTGACAGAATCAATTTTCTCAAATGACCCCAACAAGATTGATGACAAAATCATGAAGAAAAGTCGATAACAAAAAATCTTTAGAATAAATAAAAATTTATTCTGTTTGAAAATTTGTATTGAGAAAGTAATACACATATACAATTATATATACCACATTTAGTTTTAAGTTTTTGTAAAATCCTATAAAAAGGGTAACAACTCTTTGTTTTTGTGTGATAAAATATAATAACATAAATAAAACAAAGAGTTTCATCTTTGCTTTGTTACTTGTTATTTCTTTTTTTTTCTCCAATCGTTGCACCTTACACTCTAGGGGTCATCAGTTTCCTTTCTTCTCTTCTTTCCGAAACACACAGTGAAAGCTTGAACCTATGCACATATGTTTTACCCTTTTATCCCATTGTCATTTTACTACTTTACCCTTCAATATTTTTTTTATCTTTTTCTATAATTTGATCAAGTAAAAATTATGATTGACTCCTCAACTAGTGTACATGATCAAATCTTGAAATGATTAAAATATAGAGACAAAATCTTAGAAAGAAAGAAAAGAGTAAAAGATAGAGAAAATGAGATCTTTTGAAGAAGGGAAGCAGTGACACTCTTACATTTAATAATTTTACTCTTCAAATTTCAAAATAATTATTTAATAACAAGACAAAATAATAAACAGAAGGGAAATAACACAATTTCATTAAAAAAATTCAAAAAACAATATATATATATATAATTAAGAAATGGAAAAGTTATTAACTCAAAATATACTTGTTAAAATGGACTAATCCAACTCAAGTTCAACCCTTGACCTATTAAAAACGCGTTATGTTGGATTAATTTGACATACTTAAAATGTAATTCTAAAATATTAGTACGAATTAAACAGATCGACTCATAAATTTTAAAATAAATGAGAAAATACTTTTGTTTAATTTTTATATATTTAACAAAATATAATATATTAAAATTAAAATTTCATTACTAAAAAATATTTTTTTAATATAATATACAATTGATAATGAATTAAAAATTAAAAATATCACAATAACTTACTATTCAATCCTCATAAATTTCAAGTTTTCATGTTTTAACATAATTTTTTTACATCAATTTTCATCCAAGTAAGCTTAAAATTTTAGATAATATTTAATAAATTAAAGAATTAAGGTTTTAATTTAACATATAATTAGCTGATTTTTTTTCTCTTTTTTAAGTGGATTGATAGATCAATTCAATCTATCACAAATTCAACCCGATTTACCACATCCAAGTAAGCTAAGTATAAGTAAGTTTGATTCAATTTTTTAATATATTATAAAACATTTCAGTTTTAACTAATCCAACCCAAACATGTGCTCAACAAGTTAACCCACTATTTTTACGGTTCTGACATAAAAAAACTTAATAACACTGAATAAATTATATTATTTTTTATGTTTCTATGTATAATTACATTTGTTTTGGTATTTTTTAGTTGATGTAAGTTAATTATAATAAAATGTATTATTTTCATCTTTACATAATCCGATTGTGTATTTTAGAACAAAAAATATTATTGGTTATTTATGTCTTGGTAATAAAATTCATTTTAATCCACATCTTTTTAAAAGATTCAATTTAGTTATTTTAACTTTTAAATTTGGATCAATATTACTCTTTTGAAATAGTAATTTCTTATATTGGGATAATTTTAACTCTTTCACCAGTTATTTCAGAGATGAAATCTATCTTATTGAAGTAATTCCATAAATTCCAACTAATGCTTAAATAGAAAAACATTAACATAGTGAAAATTGTATGAAAAATAAGGCTCACAACCAACCTGAAAAACCAACCAAGTGGAACCTATAATTTTATATTCTTTCTTGTCACACATGGAACTAAGCTTTCCAAGTCTTTTTTCTTACCATATATATGGGTTTTCTTTTCCTAACATTATAATTTATTGTGAAAAATTATGAAAAGCTTACGTGTAAAGAAGATATTAACACCTTACAACACATGTCTCAAAATGATATCTTAATTAAATAAGTGTGGATTTTTAGGATGTTTATTTTTTAAAAAAAAAAAATATTTTTAAAATTTCTTATTTGGAACTTGATAATGATCAACCTTTGTCACAAGTATTAGGGTTTAGAATTTAGGATTTAAGGTTTAAATATTAATATTTTTTAATTTTTAAAATAATATATAATTTAGTTAATATAATAACTAATTACTTTAAAAAAATATTTACTTAAATTTGAGGTTAATGACTAAAATAAATCTTTTAAAAGATAAGAGATTAAAAAATATTTTAATAAAAGGACAAATGATAAAAAAAAAACTATTTTAGTCAATAAATTAACAATCCAACCTAGGATAAATTTTTTATCCTACTCAAACACTGAACAAAATTGTTTCAACTTTTTGTTTTCAAATAAAACATATCATTCTTGACTTAATTTAAAAACTTTATTGTTAGTTATAATACTATATTTTTTGTTGTTATTATTATTATTATTATATTAATATTTGTATAACATATATAGTTAAACTTTTCGTTCAATAATAACTTTTTAAAAGTATATATGTTTTGACAAGTTAAGTGACCATTCATACATGTTACAGACTTGAAAATCAATAGTACAATAGTTCTTGAACAATGGCTATAGAACAAATGTTCTTGACAATACATGCTACAACCCTAGAGAATCATTGTATGGTCAATTGAAAGGTCTTTCAAATAGTGCTTTCCAATTCAGCAGGTTCATAGTCACATAGAATACTCAATTCCACTACCAATAGTAATCACAAAACTAAGTCTTCTTCATCTTTCTTGTCAAAATATTTTATGCTAGGTACAAAAGGGAAAACATAGTAACCATATCTTATTTCAATAAGACATTTATAAATTCAAGAAGATTAAAATGTATGCAAGTTTTTCTTTTTTAGTTCAAATTAAATCATTTTTCAAATATTTTATTTAGATAGGTAAATTTAGTTTCATTAAATTTTAATTTTATTGTTAAACTAGACACTACAAGAAAATATTTAGAGTTTTAACGACTAATTATTTATATTCTAAATTTGGTAGCAAAAACTTTGATAGCTAATTATATATCAATTTAGAAATCATTTAACAATAATAGAAACTAATTTAGAAACCATTTTTTTTAGTTTCTAAAATATCTCTAATTTAGTCAGTATAACAACTAATTATTTTTTGTCTCTAAAATTGGTTTCTATTTCATGATTTTTTTGTAGTGAGAATATTTTAACAGTCATTAAATAAAAAATTTATTTTAATATTAAATAAAATTTAATAATTAAAAATATTACTTGTTTATGTTTTTAAGTTTACATTGATAATATTATTTTTTAAATTAAAATAAGTTTAAATGAAATATTCAAGTTTTTGATTTAGTGGAGATGATTAATATAATAAAAGTAATATTAAAAAGAGTATCATTGAATCTCATAATTAATTATGGAGTTCCAACATTATCTCAGAGATGTTTTAAAACTAAAGAAAATGTACAAACACCCAATAAGTTTATCTACAACACTATTTTTTTTTTTATTTCTTCACTTTTCCTATCTACTAATCTACCTACTTCCTCTCCTTCTCTATCTAATCAAACTCAATCTCTAATCAATTACACAATAGCTAAACTTTAATCATACTAGCAATTGATTATGTAATGTAGCTGAGAACACAAGTCAAAGCAACACATAGATGGAACATGTAGGGTAATATTTGAATGATAGAAAAATCAAAAGGGCAAGGTATCAAATGGGCAATGCCTAGTGTCCGAATGAGTTAAATATTAAATAAAATTAAATTAATTTTATAATTAATATAGAATATAAAGTAATTAGTTTTTTAAAATCTTGAAATCATATTATTTTAAAAATTACTTTATAATTTTTTATTAATAAAAAAATATTTTAAATATTAATAATTTATCTAACTTATTTAATAGAATAACTAATTATATCTTGTTTTTAAAATTAATTTTTATTTAATATTTTTTTATTGATTTGTACGTATTATAAATTATATTTTTCAAATATAATAAAAATATTACTTTTTAAAAAAAATTATTTTAATTTTTAATTTTAAAAAGGTAAGATAATGGGTTAGAGCACTTAACGTACATCTAAGATTGAAAATGGAAGCCCAAATTCAATTAAACATATCTAACCAAAATTAGCTTTCAAACAAAATACACTTAATGACATGATTAATGAGTGTAATTACTATAAGCAAAGCGTAAGAGTTTTTAATAGAGTTAGTTCTATTTTTTGTCATTACTTGCCTTGACTGTGGATTTGTCATAAAACTTTTTGTGTTGTCATATAGCCATATAAATTATAAGAGAGGTGGAACATTCTATTAGCAATTTCTCACTAAATAGTAAATTAAATTAACTAGTGGTTGTGTTTGCACTTTCTCTTTTTTGTTCGCTACAACTATTATGTGTTAAAGTGGTTTAAATCATATAGCAAACTATAGTTTAAAAAAATAAAACTAAATATTTATTACACTAAAGTGTAATAATGGTACAACATTATTTTTAATTAATTAGAAATATTGGAATAAGATATATTAAATGTTTGTAATCAGTGATGTTTATACAAAGGAGTTGCAAAAAGTTAGATATAGGAATAAATACAATGTGAAAAGAATAATTAAAGCTATGTTTGTTTTAAGGGTTTGGAAGGATGTGAAGAAATATTTATGATTTGAATCAAGAGATATACACGGATGTGGGAGAGTTGATCCGCGATTTCTCTCTCACTCCTTAGATGCAAAGATTGGAGGAGAAAGTCATGTAGAATGATGGTGTTTTTTCATTTTGTTTTTGTTTTTGGTTTTGTCATTCATACAATAATATATTTTATTTTTATTAATTTTCCATCATATTGTATGATATTTCATACTTTGTTTTATATATTTTCTCTTCTTTATAAATAAATTTGTTGTACAATACACTTTACATATAACATTTTTCATTGTAAAATATCCTCTAAAAGTGTATAAATAAATATAATACTAAATTTGTATATGTTTATGCTTAGATAATATTATTTTTACAATCATTTACATGTTTAGACAATATTAAGTAACTTCTATTTTTTTTTTTAAAATATTTAAAGATCCCGAAATAAATTATTCAACGATACCAACAATAATTTATAATATTTTAATTAATTCAAATCTAAAAAATATATCATATTTTATTAGTTAAATATTTTTAAATAAAGAATAAATTTGTAAAATTACATTTTACATATTTTACTAAAAACTTCTCACAATCCTATCATTCACAAACTTCAATCAATATTACTAAATTTACTCTACCTTATCACAATCTAAACAAGCATCTTATATCACTAGATAGTTAATAATAAATATTCTATGAAAAAAAAAAATCTTCAGTCACCTCAGGGGATTTTGTGTTCAAATTGATGGCTATAATTCAGGTTGTTACTGCTCAAGGTACAAGTGTAATAAATCTTCAGTCACCTCAGGGGATGTTTAATAGAAAGATATAAAAAAAAATATTACATAAACTAATTTTAAAAAAATAAAATTAATTATTATACTTACTAGATACCATTTTAAAAATTAAAAAAAATATTAGTTTTTAAATTAATTTTTATGATTGATAAATAATTTCTAAATTGATATCTAATTAGCAACCAATGTTTTTACTACCAAATTTAGAATATAAGTAATTAGTAATTAAAACATTGATAGCTAATTAGATACCAATTTAAAAATTATTTATCAATATTAGAAACTAATTTAAAAATAATAATTTTTTTAGTTTTTAAAATGGTCTCTAATTCTAATTTAGTTACTATATTAACTAATTATTTTTGTTTTTAAAATTAGTTTCTATTTAATGATTTTTTTTAGTAAAAATTATCAAGCTTGTATATAAATGTAAAATAAAATAAAATTTATAAATTAATCTATGTATAAATTAATTTTAACATATACATCATTTTAGTGTATTTATTTTAAATATTTTTGTGGAAAAACTTGTTTTGATTTTAGTTTATCATTAATTCATGCTTGTAATAATTCAGATTCATTTTAACCATTTAAGTTTTATTACGACTAATTAACATTGTTTATTTTTGGTAAGTACTGTTTATGCAGAAAGAGAAATAAAATAAGTTTAGTAAGATATACAAAGATTTGGACGCTTAAATTTGCGAGAAGGAAAAGTACCTAAAAGTGCCTCACAAATTGTATAAAGAAAAACATGAAAAGCTAGATGGAGGAAGAAAATATTATATATATAACCTTATTATGCATAACAGAAATTTAATGTATAAAGTAAACCTATAATCTATCATGTTATAACATAATCCATTATATATTATAAATAATTAATTATGTTATAACATAATTCATAATATATTACATTGTTTTAAGTAATATATAATATTTAATATAATAATAAATAAAATATTATTAAATAATATTAAAACTGATTTATATAATAATTAAATAATATAAAAAATAAAATATTAATTAATAAAAATAATAAAGTAAATTTATTTAATTAAAATGTTTAATAATATTACTAATAAAATAATAATAATAATAATAATAAAATTATAAAATAATAATAGTAATAATACTAATAAATATCATTACTTATAAAAATAATAAAACTAAATTTGTACAATAATAATAAATAATAGTTTTAATTTTAATAAGAAAAATAAATATAAATATAGTATAAAATAAAATATTTAATTATTTATAATAATGAGAATAATTTAATTATTTTATAAACTACTATTTTAAATTTTATTATATCAATCAAATCATATTGATAATTTTTTCTTCCATTTCTTTTTATTTTTCACTATATTTTCCTTTATAGCCTTCCTTTTTCACTCCTCAAATAACTCCATAATTTAAACACTAAACATGGAACGCTTATCATAACCTTTAAAATTAATTAAGTTAATAAAAGATTAAAGTACTCACTACTAGTACTTAAAATAATTTAGAAATCAATAAGATCTTAGATTTGTCTTAAAGATAAATTTTAAATAGTAAGGATAAAAAAATGTATAAATCTCTTTCAAATTGTTTTAAAAAGATAAATCTTCAAGTTTTTTCAGCAATAGCTTTCAATATTTTTGAAAAACACTCCATGGCTTTCTAATTAAAAGTTTTCTTGAAGCATTATACATTACATGTTGTTTGAAAAAAAAGTGGTATACATTCATCAAAACGGATATGTAAATGTATTTTTTTTTATCTAGTTGCATATGTATTTTTTTTAATTGAATATTTTAAAATTTTAAAAAATATCTTGCTGTAGATTTAGGTAGAATCTTACCAATGTAAAAAAATTTGTGTGATCTTAAGTTTTACTTTTGCACATTATTCTTGGTGTTTATTAAGTGTTTTATTTAGTTGCTCTTATTATTAACTCTTTGTCTAAGAAAAAAAAAATCTTTCAAATTTCAAATTTCTATAGGTCAATTATTCAACCAATCCAACTCCTTTTTGTTGTGTTTTTTAGCCATTATTTGTTTTACAGTTTTTAGTTTAATATTTCATATATAAAATAAATTTATTTTATTGTTATTTTATAAAAAGGTGTATTAATTAGAACAAAATCACCACCGGTGATATATTAATAAAATAAGTTATGTTATAATCAGTTAAGATTAATGAATAGAAATATTAAAAATATATTAAAACATCTATGTGAATTATATTTTTTCAGAAAAGTAAATTATTATAAATAATTCAGTGAATTAAAAAATAATAATAATAATTAAAGCAATAAAAATCCTTGTTCATGTTATATTAAAATCAAAATTTAATTATATATAATGTTCTCATTCATATAAATTAATAAATTGAATTATAACCTAAAATTGAGTTATATATATACACCTAAAAGTAATATAATTATCTTAATTTAAAATATTCTTTGTTATTTTAATTAATATGGTATATTTTGTTACTTACGTCAACACTAAACTAACTAACGCTAAAGCTAAAACAATACCAATTTTTAGTTAAATTAAAATCATAATTTTTTTCAATAATTGAAATATATGGACACATATGCAACACTTAAATATATTTAACATAATTTTAAAGTATTTTAAATTTTTTCTATATCTTATAAACTTTAATTAGAATCAACGTAGTTTATACTTTTAAACTGCATGAAAATGAGAATCGTTTAATTATTTGATTTTCATAATATTTTTTATTAATAACTTTTAAATTGTTTAGTTATAATTTAATAGCTGAAAATAATAATTTATTCACGTTATTGATAATATATAATTGCGGTAAGCCATTTAGATGTCGACATCTTTTGTTTCTTTTGCCTAAGTAAATATATAACAAATTCATTTTTTCCATCTTCTATTCAAATTCTATTTTGTTTTTTAAATTCAATAAAGTTCTATGTTAATCATCTTATCATTATTAAAAAAAAAACAAATAAGTATGAAAAATTATACCAAAATTCATAAGATAAGAGAGAACTACAAATTCAGATCAATAACATAAACTTTTAACATCTTTTAACAATGAATAAAAAAAACTATGGAATAAATAAAATAAACACCAACACTTATAAATAAAAACTTATAATGTGAAAACACATTGAATTTTGAAAAACTTATAATAATAATAAACTGCTCTATTTCAAAATATAATATTTTTTTAATTTGCATTATCAATGTTATTGTACTAAGAACAATCATTATACATAAGGACAATGTAGAAAGCACAAATAAATTATAGATTTTTATTTCTGTAATAGTCAAACATAACTATCTTCATTTTGTAATAATTTCACAAATAGAAAAATAACATTCCATGATAACTTATTATGACGAGGATGTCCGATTTCTTTAAAATTATTATGAAAAGTCTTATGACTTTGTCAGTTAAGAGTTTATGTCAGAAATGGTTAGTTTTTTGGAAAGTGAATTTATTGGATTAAGTGTTGTTTAAAATAATCTTCAATGTCAATATTTATGAATGGTAGTCCGACTAAAAAATTATTTTATAAAAAGGGCTTTCGTCAAGGTGATACATTAACTCTTTTTTTTGTTTCTTATTATAACTAAAGACTTGGCAGATATGTATAGTATGACAGTTAAAAAAACAAATATAATTGTAAAGATCTATTTGTGTAATCTAGTTAAACAATTTTAAATTAATATATAATTATGTCTAGTTTAATTTCGATCAATTAGCTTCACAATTTTTTTTGAATAATCAAACTATGAGTCACGGATTATGTTAGAATTGATTCAATCAATTCTCAACCTTACTCAGAACTAATAAAAAAAACATCTCTAAATTGTTTTAAAATATTATTATGTTATCTTTATTTGTACATTTTATTTTATCAACCCTCTTTCTCAATTAATGGTTATAAATAAACTTATATTACAACTTAAATTATAAAATTTAAAATATAATTAATTTATACATTTTAAGTAAAAAATATTGTACTTTTTTATAGAATAAATTTATATAAATAAAAAAAATTATCTTGATTATGAAACATGTTTATCTTAAAATAAAATAAAAAGTGTATTTTGAAAATTAAATAACTAAACTTTCAATAGAGAAAATACAATTCCCTGAAACAAGTAGGTTAGAGACATTTGCCAAATTCTAGTAGGACCAGACTAAAGCCTAATAACATTAGACAGCCTAATAATATTACACAGTCTGTAATAATTGAAGATTGAAATAAGCAAATTATAATTTATAAAAAAGTAGGTTATTATCCACCACACTATAGAAAAATATTCTTTTATTAAAATGAATTAATTTTAAAATTGTGCTGATCAAATTACATTGTAAATTGTTGTTTTTTCAATAAGTTATAAAAATAATGTCATAAATACTATTATAGTTAATTGGTTACAATTTGAAATTAAATACTATTACATTTTAAGCACCTTTTATGTAGGACCTTTCTAAATATTCAATATAAGCAGAATAAGTAATAAGGAATTTATTTCAAAAAAGAATATATTCCGTCCAACTTAAATTAAGAAAAAATAAAATATAACTTTTAAACACCACGAAAAAAAAATCATATATGCTGATCTTATTCTCTAGTCTTACCCCAATACATGCAAAATAGTATTTATTCCCTCCTCAAGAACAAAAAAAAAGAAAAAAAAAAGAAAAAAGAACATGCATGCAGAAAAAGTTATCTATTATAGAATTTTTAGTCATCTCCAACATTAAACAACATCTTCGCAACTCGACACTTCATTCTCCAATCACATTCTATTTCGATCTCATTAATATTAATGCTTTATCTAGAAGGAAGTGGCAATAAAAAAATTAAACTATTTAAATTAAAAGACATAATATAAAAAGTTATATATATATATATTATTAATATTTTAATTTTATAATATGAAAAATATATTTGATTTTGTTTAGAAATATATATTATGCTTTTGAAAAAAATTTAATGTCTCTTTTTCATTTCACATGGTTTAATGATTATTGTTCTTAATGATGAAATTATTGAGGTAGATGACAAAGTTATTAGATAAGTTGACTTTCTTGTTGCTACTAGAGCTGATGAGTTTTTTTTATAGGGTAATTATACATTGATAATCCTAATTTTTTATACAACCACACTACAATTCTCAATACTATTATTTTAATATTTTTTATATCATTTAAGTACAAATTTACTATTTATTATATATATTTATTTTTAAATCAATCACATCAAAAGTTGTATATAACTTCAAGAGTTGTCAAACTATTATTTTTATTTTCTATAAGTGACCCACTTCTAAAAGATTTTACAACGCTGATGCTCGTTTTGGATATAGTGAAATATCTAATAAAATAATTATCAAATATTTGAGTTATCAAATATTAGGTTATGAAATATTGGATTGATTTCTATTGTACATAAAATGTTATTTTTTAATATATCCGAGTTTTTCAGATATACACACTCAACTATCTTAATTGAGTATTATATTGTGAATATTTTTTTACTATAGTAGAATCATATATCAAGTTTGTCTAACTTTTCATTATTTTTTTGCATTTCTAGTTTTCTGACTTTAAAAACAAACAAACTCTAAACGGTAAGAACAATAAGTTCATCTACAAAGCACACCATTGCTTCACTTTTGGAAGAGATGGGATCACATTGGTAAATGCTGATTCTGAGTTTTGAAATTGTAGATAGATGTTAATTTAATTTTTAAGAGAACAATTTGTATTTAATCATACAACATACATTATAGGTGATTCTAATGTGGAAATTGAATGAGTTTTATAATAATCCACACTAAAGAACTGATCTAGACTTTCTTTAGACTTAATAATTTCAACAAATTAAAAAATAAAGGAGGACAAAAGTTGCATGCAGATGTGGTTTTGACATGGAAACTTGGCCTATCCTAAAGGGCACAAAGCACTGTGGGGAGTGTGAAAAGAAAGATGGAGACAAAAGTGGGACGAATGTACTAATGAATGGGTGGGTCCATTTGAAGGAGGGTGGGCCAGGCCCAGTGGAAAGTCCATGACAAGGATGATGGAGGGGAAAATGAATGAAAATGGTCCATAAGGGTAGGTGAATGGGGGGAGGAGAAGAGACAGAGAACAAAAATAGATGGTGGGTGATGTAAACCCTAACCAACCACCACACCATCATGTGGGGGTTAGGAGGACAAGATCATGAGCAAAATGTGAGTGGCACAAAGTGATGAACCATGATGCAAGAACCATTTATATTTCATACCAAACCATACTCTTAACTATTCTAATCCTTTATTATTGTGTCTCTTAAATCAAAAAATTAGTCCAATTTTCAACAAACATTTTCAACCAACCATTGCACATTAATTTTTTTCCCACAAACACATATAACTTAGATTATTAATAACTCAATAAACATATAAAATTTCATAAAATATATCTTATCAATAGACTTGACAATCCATTAAGGTATACAAAAATTAATAATGAATATTTCCAAAATTTTCATATGTTCTTATATTTAATATAAAAAAATGCTATGTACTTCCTATTTTCACTAAAATAACACCATTATAAAATTGTTATTCCATTTCCAATTATTTAGATTGACAACTTTTTTCTATATATATATAATAAATTTATTCCAACCAATATATAAATATAAAAAATAAAATAACTATTAAGTGTTAATTGTGTCTAAATAATAGAACTACACATACACAAAAACACATACAAGACACGTACAAAATTATCTTAACTAAGACTCTTTAAATTTGATATTTTTGAATATTTGATGAAATACAACTTAATCTAATTAAATTTATTATTAATTAAGTTGAATATTTATTTTTGATGGTGGAGCTCATAACCTTAACGCATCTATTACATAATATTCTTTATTTTAATTTTTTTGTCTAAGTATTTCTTAAACTTTATTTGAATTTGAAGATGTGAATTTGAGGTAAAAGTGGATGAAAAGTGAGGTTATTTGGATTAAGATAAAGATGATAAAAATTAAGAGAAAATTTTATGAAAGTTAGTAAACGATATGATATGTATGATTGATAAAATAATTTTTTTAAATAGATAAAAGTGTAATATTATAAATTTATCTTTGTGGTTAAAATTAAATTTTAAAATAAAGTATAATTAAATTATTTTATATATAAAAAAATTAAAATTAATGTAAAATATTTTACAAATTTTGAGACATATATTTTTCATAAATAAATTCCTAAATTATTAAAAATTATAAATAAATATAAATTCTAAATTATTTAATGTCATACTTGAATAAAAATATGAAATAAAAAAATTATTAAATTATTTTAAAATTCTGAATAAATACAAATTAAAAAAATATTATTTTAATTGATTAATGAGTTTATTACCATTAAACATAATTATTTATAGATTAAAGCATTGTTAGTTGTAACAATCTGAATTTATAGGATTCATAATATTTTTATACAATATTTAAAATTACTAAAAATTATAAAATTAATGAAAATTTAAGTAAAAAAAGGTTGACAATCAATTATGTGACACTTGAGATCGATTTTCTGTGAAAAAAGCATGGACAATATGCTAACAACAAAGGGAGTAGAACAACGATTATGTGAGAGAAAATAAATAAATAACATCGATTATGGGTGATGGAACATCGATTGTGAGACAAAAATTAACCAAAATTGATTATTGTCTGTGGAACATTAATGTTCATTAAAAAAACCTTGGACAATCAATAGTGTAAGTCATGAAGGCTAATGGGTCATCGATTATGAAACTGAAAATCAAAGGATAATCGATGCTCATGTTCAGAACATCAATTTTCTTGCTTTCAAACGTTTTCTAACTCACTAGTTCTTACATCAATGATCTAACATTATTGGTAAATGCTCCACAAATACACCAAAGCATGGACATTATGAGAATAAAACTCGCAAATAATTGACAATCATGGAAAACATCCTCGCCTTTCCATCTATATGAATACTGAAATCCTGGAAACGAACACTACATAAAATATCTCAATATCTCTATGAAATAATTCATCTTTAAAAACTGTCTACATTTTATTTTAATAGTAAACTTACTACATACACTCAACTTTCTCTCTAATTAATAGTTTCTAAACATATATTTCTAAAAATTCGTTCTTATAGACAAGAGTTCTTCTATATACAGTGTGGAATTCTATACACTATATAATCAAAGTTTCCTAACTTATGAAATGAATTTCAAAATGTGTATTCTTCTTAGATTTTTAGATTTGTATTTTTTTTTAGTTTGAGATTAATTTAATTTGTTTAAATACATTAGTTAATCAAAATACATGTATGATACAAATATTTAAAAAATATATCAAAATAAATTGATAAAGAAAAATGTCTTTTTTAAATTGTAAAATATTTTTTTTAATACTCAATCAGATTTAATAAAAAAAATGACATGTACTTAATTCTATCCAATCCAAACATTTTAAATAAATTTGATAAAACCAATCCAAACTATTTTAATTGGATTGAATGATAAGTTTGATGAAACGTAACTCAAACGTATGAATGAAAACCTTTAAATAATTCAAAGAAATGGAGAAACCTAAGAAAATTTGTTACAGCCAAATGATGTTAACATACTACATGAGAAGATGACTTTAACATACTACAAAATATTAGTCCAAAAATAAAATGTACATGAATATTTTTATTTTATATAAAAGAATTAAGATTGTTTATCTATTATATCCTTAAAATTTATCACATGTTAAATATTTTACATCAATTTATTTATTATCTTAACAACTTTAATTATATCCTTGTCTATGCTTAAATTTTGTGACTATTCATAATTAAACTAATAAATAATCAATTTTGAAACTATCCAGAAACCAACTTGCCTTAAAAAAATAAACAATATCTAACCCTAAACCCTAAATCCTGCACTTTTGATATGGAGCTTGTTCTCGAACAAGATTGGGTTCAGAGAACTATTGAGATCACTCTTCTCCTTCCTCGATCAGTCGGTCGGTCGTATTGTACTTCAGCTTTCCTCCTTACAAGCTCCTTCCTCCTCTCTACTCACTTCACCTCTCGGTCTTCTCGTAACCCAAACTCGGATGGTACTTGTAGAAGACACTCCGACGCTCAAGTCAGTAATGATATTTGACACTCGGTAGTCAGAGCACGGTATATGATGACGTCACTAGTGCAGAAACATAAAACAAATGCGGCTATTTCGAATTTATAAATGCGGCTTTATAGCCGCATTTGATCAACACCCACTTGTAAATCAAGAAATATAAATGCGGCTATATAGCCGCATTTATAAATACCATTTACAAGTGTGGTTATTTGCTTTAACCGCACTTGTATATGCCAAATCATTAAAAAAAAATTAAAATTTTTAAACATCGTCAATCTTGTGTGAAGCCAACGTTGATGAAGAGTCACGGGAGCGCCAACAACGGTGCAGAAGCGACGGCGGACAGGGAAGCAGCAACGGAGCAAACCAAAAAATCCACAAGAAACCACGAAGACAATGAAAGAGTACTGAGCAATGCGAGAAACCAAACAATGTAAGAAAAACGAATGTCAGCCAACGAAACAGTGCTCCGAGACCACCAATGCAAGGAAAAAAACATATATAAGAAAAACGAAAAATATTTATGCATATATTTGTGAAGATGAAGAGGAAGAAAGAGAGTTCAAGAAACTTACATTGCACAAATGGAATGCAGATGCAGCAGAAGGAGACGAACTCAGAGTGCGAACGCGAAACGAAGGCAAAGACGAGAAATAAAGTTTGAAATTATGTGTGGCGCGCTTCAAAATTTAGGGTAAAAAAGGATTTACGAATGCGGTTAAAGGTAAAACCGCATTCGTAAATCAAGCACTTTGATTTACAAGTGCGGTTATTTATCGCATTCGTAAATCAAAATAATTTAAAAAATGCCACCGCGTTTTTTTACGAAAGCGGGTAGCTCAAAAGCCGCACTAAATAAAGCGTATCCTTTTCTTCTTTTTGCACTAGTGCGTACCTGGATTTTGAAATTTGTGCTATTTATATTATTTTAGTAGGCTTTTCTTTAGGGCTAGATTAAGGAGTTGGACCATGTTTAGGAATACATTACCTAGCTCTTAATCATAGGTTAGCTTCATTAACTCTACTTAAGCGTAACTGGATTCGTGTTGTCAGTCGGCCCATTGATGGGGACCTTGACATTGGTCAACCCAGTGATGGGGACCGAGACATGTGATCAGTCGTGCGATCCTCACCCGTACATTTTCCCTCAGGCTCGAGAATGATTAATCCGAAGAGTCTTTGAGACTAATGTGATGGTTGGGCTTCCTGAGGTTTGACGTGACGATTGAGGTTCCCAAGGCTTGACGTAACGTTTGACGGCTCCTGAACGAATGACGTGACATGCATTAATGAGAGGTTTTTTGGCGCCAATGAACGAGGACCGTTGGATCGAGGGAGGTCTAACGGTTGAGATGGTTGGGACGCTTCGTCTCCCGAGACTCCCAAGGGCTATAAATAGTGGTCCCAACAGTGCCGAGACACTGCACTACTATTCTAATTTTCGTTCCGACACACGAACACTCTTCGTCTTTCTGAGCTGCTTTCTTCGTCCTTCAAAAAGGTTAGTCATGTCTTTCCTGTCTTGTCCTACCTCTTCTTCTTCGGCTCCCCCTTCTCTTTGTCCTTTGCACCCTTCGTCTTCTTCTCTTTCATCTTCTTCGTCCAACTCCTCCACGACTGAGCCTTTGCCAGTCGGTGCAATCCAAGTGTTGCACCCTGTAGAGAGTGTGGCTAGGGGGACGACCCGGGAGGTGCTACCAACCGGTCGGGTTCTCCTGAGCAGTCATCTCTCCTTCTAGGGTTTGACTGGGTGGATCCTAAGGTGACTAGGATCACCTATGCCTTTAGGACCAAGACCCCTATTTCTGATTTTTTAGGTAAGTCCCAATTTTAAAGGCAAATGCTCGTCCTGACTTTTTGACCGTTGAACCCTGCTTGCTGGCCGACACCATATGTCTGGGTTGGTCTCTTGTCGAGCATCATTTTTTCTGTATGTATTCTTGTTTATTCTCAAACTTACATGTGTCTCTTCCTTTTGACAACTTCACGATTGGCATCCTTTAGGCGCTCAACGTGGCTCCTTCCCAACTTCACCCAAACACTTGGACGTCCCTTCAAGCCTTCCACTTGATATGCGATGTTTTTCGCCTGTATCCTACTCTTTCATCTTTTCTAAGTTATTATACCTCCCACCCGTTTGAGCCTGTTATTTGGCGTTCACTAATCAGCCGGGCGGGTAATGCTTTGTTCAATTCATACACCACATCTTACAAAAACTTCAAAGAATTTTTTTTTAAAGTTTTCATCCAGCCCAAGGGCATGAAGTATTTTTTTGATGAAGCTGGTCGGTCGAGGTTTCCTATGTTTTGGACTAGGAATTCTTTAAAGTTTAAGGAGTTTCATCGTCTGACCCCGAGTGCTGAGGAGCGAGAGATTTTCTCTCTTTTTAATAAGCTCACGAGAAAACTCCCTACATGAAGATTGTTGACCTTTTCACCTTTAGTCTTTACCTACGGTTGAATATTTAGTCTTGAACTAATGTTTTTCTTCTTATTGATGCAGAAATCATGAACAAGGAAGTTCCTCAGGCAAATAATTTGATCAACGCCTTCAAAGAGAAGGTCGCGCAACGAAAATGTCGTTTGAGCATCGAGTCCTTGGCTGCTTGTCCCTCTGACAGGACCAAAAAGAGGTCGAGGGAGGTGGGTAACATAGCCACGACTACCCACTCATCGGGCGCAATGCTGACACCCCCTCCTCCATGCCACTCCCCCATCAACATCGACTCCCCGCTGACTGATGACTTCAACCGGCCCATTCCCCCTACCGTCGTTAAGCTTACTCCCCAGGTCTCAAGGTCACCCCTATTGGTGTTGGGGGATGACTTACAATTTTCCAAGGGGCTGAAGATCGGTCTGATCCATTCCATGCAGGAGTTGATTCGGGTCGTCCCCGAGGATGACTTGCTTCAAGGCAGCATCGAGATTATCTGTCCATGGCTTGTCTTGTCCCGCATGAGTGCTGACGTCCGAGGCCACTGAGTTGAGGAGATTTCTCGGCTCAAGCATGAGTTGATCGAGGCTTCGAGAAACTTGAGCAGTCCCTCGAGGCGAAGTCTGCCTACGAGGGAAGGCTCGCTCAGGAGGTGGCCAAGCGGGAGATCATTGAGGCTCAAGCGACCGAGCTCGAGCATAGAGAAAAGGAAAGGGGGGCTGAGAACGCCAAATTGAAGAAGGCTGGCAATAGAATCTTGGTATTGGAGGCCGAGAGTTCTGAATTGCAAGCCGAGAAGGAGGCGATCGAGGATGACCTTGACAAAAACATTGATGATACTTTGACCATGCTGAGCCAATGTATTTTCCAGGTCGTCCGCCAGGCTCACGTCCTTTACAACGGTCCACCATCATCCGACGAATTTGACCCAAACATGGATGTATTTGAGGGTCGGATTCTGCCGAGCAATAAGGTGCAGGCCTTGCAAAGTGCAACTCAACCTGCCCCGACCGAGGGTGCTGAAGACGAAGAACAGTAAGCCTTAGACTTTAGCTTTTTGTTTCCTTCGACCGAGATGTGACCCTTTCTTTTTGTCCTCTGAGGCTGGGGTGTGACCTCCAACTTTCTTGCTTTAATGAATCAGTTGTTCCTTCATTTTTGTCTTCATAATTGAACAAATTAATCACAAGTTAAGTAATCAGTCGGAATAACTTAATTGAACAAAATTCACAAGTTAAGTAAATAGTTTGATTGCATTTGTTGTGAATGGTTTGAGGTTTCGACAGGGTATGCCAGTTAGGGCCACATCATTGACCGAACCGATTCTTCAAAGTGTCAGTAGGGTATGCAGGTTAAGGCTTCCTTGACCGCACCAAGTCGTTAGGATGTCGGCAGGGTATGTCGTTTAAGGATACATCATTGACTGAACCGTGTCTTCTAGGTTAAGGATACATCCTTGACCACACCAAGTCTTTAGGGTGTCGGCAGAGTATGTCAATTAAGGTTATGTCCTTCACTGAACCGAGTCTTCTAGGTGTTGGTAGGGTATGTCGATTAAGGCTACATCCTTAACCGCACCAAGTCTTTAGGGAGTTGGCAGGGTATGCTTTTTAGGGCTATGTCTTTGACTGAACCGAGCATTGAGAGATGTATGAATTTGACTTGTTTAATTACAAATGAAGAGAAACACCTTGTTAAAACTTGTTCGAGCGAAAATCCTCCTTAAGGAAAAAACAGTCGGATGAGAAAAGAGTGTGTAAATTTTATTGCTTGTTTAATCGTAATAGAACTTGAGGTGCGTGGCATTCGATGTCCTCAATACAATTTTTCTTGATAGCCACTCTAGGTGGTATGCCCTCAGTTACAACCTCTCGGACACGGAAAAGGTCTTCCCAATTGGATGAGAACAAGTCGTCATTCTTCCTTGCTTCGTTTCTCATTCTCTAGACAAGATCTTCCTTTTGAAAGCTCCTCGGTTGGACCTTTGTGTTGTACCGTCTTACCGCCTGAAGCTTGCATTTGACCTCACGAATCTTTCTCTTATCGCGGATTTCGTTTAATAAATCTAGGCCAACCGAGAGACTCTCCTGATTCAGAGCCAAATCAAACAGTTGCCCTTGGATGGTAGGCTCGCCTACCTCGACTGGGATCATAACTTCAGTTTCGTACGTTAGGCTGTAAGGTGTTTCTTGTGTCGATTTTTAGGGGCTGCAGCGATATGCCCATAGGACTTCCAGTAACTCCTCAGTCCATTGGCCCTTCGCTGTGCCAAATCGCTTCTTCAATTCGTTTAGGATGACCTTATTCCCAGCCTAGGCCTGCCCGTTGGTTTGGGGATGCTCGACCGAGTTGGTTATTGGTTTGATACCAAGGTCCTCATAGAAAGATTGGAGTCCTCTGTCAATAATTTGTCGGTCATTATCAGTTATCATGGTGTGTGACACTCTGAATCGACACACAATGCTTCTCCATACAAAGTTTTGAACGTTCTTCTCTGAAATGGATGCAAGCGGTTCAACCTCAATCCATTTGGTAAATTAGTCCACTCTGACCAAGAGAAATTTTGTCTTTCCTTTTCCCGAGGCAAAGGTGTTGAAGCTGGAGGAAGCTTCTTGCCTACCAAGGCTTGATGTGTGTTTGATGAAGAAAATGGCTTGAGTGCTTTGAAGATTGTAATAGGTTTTTAGATTCATTTGTAATTAGGCTTGTAAGTGTGTATGATTGCCTTTTGCTGTGTAACCTATCCTAGATGCCTAACCAAGTCTAGATCAAGCACATGATGTGGTTAAATGGTTTTTGAAAAGCTTTTTAAAATGATTTTAAAAGTTTTAAAATCAGTACACAAATAAATCTGTTTTATGGAGAAAGAATCTGTTTATTTCTTCTCTGTTAAAAGGCTTTTCTAAATTTCTGTTAGGGCACCAAGGGAAAGCTCAGTTCGTTATTTCAGTTAAGCTGAGCTGGCCTGTGTGTTATATTTTAATCTGTTTTACTGTGAAAGAACAGGTTTATTCTTTTGTCTGCTGAAAGGTTTTTCACAAGTTAGTTAGGGCACCAAAGGTACCACTCAGATAGTTATTTCTGTTAAGCTGAGTTGGCAGTTTTCACAAAATAAATCTGTTAAGTTCAAAAATGAATCTGTTGTTTTCATAACTGCTTTTCAACTGTTTTTTTTGAAAAGAGGTTAGAAACTGTTTTCTATATAAAGAAAAGTCTCTCTCACATGAATAAGTGCCGAGGAATTACGCTTTTGACAGAGATCAAACAATTTCCATGTGAGAAGAAGGATTGAAAGAGTTTTTGAAATGTTTTCCAAAGAAATTTTCAAGTGTGCTTGTTCTAGGAAACCTTTGATCTTGGTGAAGGTGCTGGTGCAGTTTTGCAGCAAATTGAACTACTGGTTTTGAGTTCTTGCATCTTCTTTTCAGGTGTAATCTTTCCTTTATTCTGTTTTGTAAAGGTGTAAGTGTTAGTCACTCCTTGATAGGGTTTCTTGGAGTGCAAGGTGTGCTGAAATAGGGTTTTTCAGCATTGTGTGTGTTGTTCTTGTAGTGTTCAAGAACTGCTGGTTTTGTAAGTGATTGGTACTGTTTTTAGTGAATTCCACCTTGGGGTAAGGTGAGACTGGATGTAGCTTTGTATGAGTGAACCAGTATAAAAACGTGTGTATCTTGTATTCTCATCCCTGCACTCTTTTCTGGTTTTTGCTTAATTCTGTCAAGAACTAAATCTGTTCTTTTTAAATTGAATCTGTTAATTCTGGGTTAAGTGAAAATATTCTTCCTGATTTGTTAAAGTTTTCTGATCATAAACAAGGTTGCTGCATATAATGGTTTAAGTGAATTGTGAACAAATTGATCATTCATTAAAACCTGAGAAAGGATCATACTTCTTGAAATCTTGTGTTGTGTAACTTTTGATTGATTTCTAAGCATAGCTGTATCCTTCATCCTCACCATATTAAGCTGATCTGGTTCTGTTATAATTCTCTGTTGAACACAATTTTACATTGAACAAAATTCAAATTGTGCCAAGACTGCTCTGAAGAATCAATCTGTTTCATGTAAAAACAATCTGTTCTTTTTGCCTCTGGAATACTGAAAAATTGTGTGTTCTTGCGAAAATTTTATAAGCTCAATTCACCTCTCCCTTCTTGAACTTAGACACTAATAGACCCAACAATTGGTATCAGAGCTAGGGCTTGTATTTTGCTCAAGTGTGTGTATGATGTCTGAGTTTAAAATGCCTTTTGCTGAAGGTGCATCTTTTAATAGACCTCCTATGTTTGGTGGTGTTAACTATGCTTTCTGGAAAATCAGGATGAAGATCTTTATGGAATCTATTGACATGGGAATCTGGGATGCAGTGGTCAGTGGACCTTTTATACCTATGCAGGTTGTCAAAGATGAAACAATAAAGAAGCCTTGGTCTGAATGGAGTGAAACTGAGAAGAAGAAGGCCCAATATGATTCTTTAGCCAAGAATATCATCACCTCTGCACTGAATATGGATGAGTTCTTTAGAGTCTCTCAATGTAACTCAGCAAAGGAGATGTGGGATGTACTAGAGGTGACTCATGAAGGGACTGATGATGTGAAACGGGCAAGGAAGCACTCACTAATACAAGAGTACGAGCTGTTCAGAATGAAATCTGAAGAAAGTATTGCAGATGTGCAGAAACGATTTACACACATTGTAAATCATCTCACTGGCCTTGGTAAAGTCTTTGACAAGGAAGAGCTTAAGGTACTAAAATGTCTTGATAGGAGCTGGCAGCCAAAGGTAACAGCAATCTCAGAATCCAGAGATTTATCCAAGATGTCCACTGCTGCACTTTTTGGAAAACTGATAGAACATGAAATTGAGCTGAAAAGATTGAAAGAACAAGAAATAGTGGAAAAGAAGGCCAAAGGAATTGCTCTGAAAACTACCATAGAACATGATACAAGTGAGGAAGAAGGTGATCCAGAACATGATGAGACTGTGAGTCTGCTCACCAGAAAAACCGTGACAGAACTTAGCAAAGAAAGAGGTATTCCAAACAACCTATTGATTCAAATTCTTCCAATTACACGTGCTTTGGATGTGGTAAACCAGGTCATATAAAAGCTGACTGTCCAAACAATCAAAGTAAAGAAAAATCAGCAAGCAAGAGGAGTGACAAAGGGAAAGGTAGAAGAGCATATATCTCATGGGAAGAAAATGATGTATCCTCATCTAGTAATTCTTTAACTGAAAGTGAAGAAGCAAATCTTTGCTTCATGGTGAATGATGAGGGATCCAACTCTGACTCAGTAAGTAATTTCTCCACTGATTCTGAAAACTATGATCAACTGCTATTAGCCTTTAAAGAAACACATGATGAAACAAACAGGTTGGCTATAATGTGCAACAGATTGAATAGAGTAAATAGGGTACTTGAACCAAAGGTTAAAGCTCTTGAAGAAGAACTGCACAAAGCTAAAACTGAATTAATTAGTCTTGAATTGACATGTTTGCATGCATCAATTAAAACTTGTGATAATTGCAAAAAGCTGGAAAAACAGGTTGAGTATTTGTTAAAAACACTTTCAAATTTCACTAAGGGAAGAGAAAATCTTGAAACCTTATTAGGTTCACAGAATGCTGTTTTCAATAAAAATGGTTTAGGATATAATCCTGAAATGAAAGGTAATGTGAAAAAGCTGTCCAGTTTCTTTGTTCCTTCCAAAACAGGTTTTTCCTCTTTTAGTAATTCAAAAACAATGCATACTGCAACATGTTTTTATTGTATGAAATCTGGTCATGTATCTAGAACATGTAAGGCTAGGAGATATCTTGTTCCTAAAGGATTGGCCAAATGGCTTCCTAAGGAAAGGTGTTAATCATGCTGGACCCTAGACTAAAGGGGTACCATATGTGCTAAATCTGTTTTGTTGCAGAAAAACAGCAGGAGAAACCAGTGGTACCTAGACAGTGGCTGCTCAAAGCACATGACTGGTGATGTGACTCAGTTCATAAATCTGAAACTCAAAGCTGAAGGGCATGTCACATATGGAGATAACAATAGAGGAAAAATTCTTGGAAGAGGAGATGTTGGTACTAAAGACTCAACTACTATTGAGAATGTCCTATATGTTGAAGGGCTAAAACATAGTCTTCTAAGCATTAGCCAGCTGTGTGACAAGGGATACAAGGTCAATTTCGAAGCCAATACTTGTACAATTTCAAATGAAAATTCTGGTAAGGTGCTGTTCACTGGAAAAAGGGTAAACAACATTTATCTCCTAGACATTATAAAGAGTTGTTCTGAAAATGAGTGTTTGCTATCTAAAAATGATGAGTCATGGCTGTGGCATAGGAGACTAGCTCACATTCACACAAATCACTTCAACAAGCTAAAATCTAAGGAACTTGTTTCTGGCTTACCAAACATAAAGTTTCAAAATAATAGATTGTGTGATGCTTGTGTAAAGGGAAAACAGATTAGAACTTCCTTTAAATCAAAAGATATGGTTTCTTCGAATAAAGCTTTGGATGTTTTGCATATGGATTTGTTTGGACCATCTAGGACTGCTAGCTTAGCTGGAAATTACTATGCTTTGGTGATTGTTGATGACTTTTCAAGATATACATGGACTTTGTTTCTTGCTTCTAAAAATGATGCATATAAAGCTTTTAAGAAACTTGCTAAAGTTCTGCATAATGAAAATGAAAATAGGATAAAACAGATTCGTAGTGATCATGGGGGAGAATTTCAAAATGCAAAGTTTGATAAATATTGTGAAAAACATGGGATCATACATAGTTATTCTGCTCCTAGGACACCCCAACAAAATGGTGTTGTTGAAAGAAAGAATAGATCATTAGAAGAGTTAACTAGGACTATGCTAAATGAATCTGGTTTACCTAAATATTTTTGGGCTGATGCTGTATATACTGCTTCTTATGTGCTTAACAGAACATTGATTAGACCAATTCTTAAGAAAACTCCCTATGAATTGTATAAAGGTAGGAAGCCTAACATTAGTCATCTTAGAGTGTTTGGCTGCAAATGCTTTGTTTTAAATAATGGTAAAGATAATCTGGGGAAGTTTGATCCTAAATCAGATGAAGGAATACATATTGGTTATGCTATAAATGGTCATGCTTATAGAGTATATAACAAAAGATTGCTTGCTGTTGAAGAATCTATACATGTTGTGTTTGATGAAACAGATTTTTCTGTGCCCAAATCTGTTATGGATGAACCTGGTATGGATGATTTAAGAACAATTATGCAATAGAATCAATCTAGTGAGCTTGATGCTACTAATCCAAATTCTGTCAAAGAATCTACTGTGAATGCAGGACTGCCTAAAGAATGGAAGACTCCAAGGGATCTCACTCTTGACAATGTAATTGGTAAAATTGAGAAAGGAGTCTCAACAAGGAATTCACTCAACAACTTCTGCAGAACAGTAGCTTTTGTGTCACAGATTGAGCCTAAAAGCCTGGAAGAAGCACTGCAAGACAACAATTGGATAACAACAATGCAGGAAGAGCCGAACCAGTTTGAATACAATGAAGTGTGGACTTTGGTTCCAAGGAAGCATGAGATGAACATCATAGGAACCAAGTGGGTGTACAGGAACAAGATGGATGAACATGGAGCTATCACTAGAAATAAAGCAAGACTGGTTGCTAAAGGGTATAACTAAGAAGAAGGTATTGATTTTGGTGAAACCTATGCACCAGTAGCACGTCTTGAAGCTGTTAGACTTCTTTTAGCATTCTCCAGCATACAAGGTTTCAAGCTGTTTCAAATGGATGTCAAGAGTGCATTTCTAAATGGCTACATCAATGAAGAGGTGTTTGTATCTCAGCCTCCAGGGTTTGAAGATCACAAAAATCCAGAACATGTGTTCATGCTTAAGAAAGCCTTATATGGATTAAAGCAAGCACCTAGGCAATGGTATGAAAGGCTAAGTGAATTTCTGCTGTCTCAAGGTTATAGCCGTGGCAATTCAGATAAAACTCTCTTTCTAAAGAAGAAAAGTGAAGATATCATACTTGTGCAAGTCTATGTAGATGATATTATCTTTGGATCCACAAATGAAGAGATGTGTGAAGACTTTGTGAAAACCATGAAAAGTGAGTTTGAGATGTCAATGTTAGGGGAAATGAATTTCTTCCTTGGTCTACAAGTTAAGCAACTCAAGGATGGGATTTTCATAAGCCAAGAAAAATACTGCAAGGAACTACTCAAGAAGTTTGATATGAATCAATGCAAAGCAATCAACACTCCTATTTCAACAAGTTGTCAGCTGGATCAAGATTCTGCAGGAAAATCAGTGGATCAAACGAAATATAGGGGTTTAATTGGTTCTTTATTATATCTAACTACCAGCAGGCCTGACATTATGTTTGCTGTATGTCTATGTGCTAGATATTAATCTGATCCAAAGGAATCACACTACAATGCAACAAAGAGAATTCTGAAATATTTGCAAGGATCTAAGGATGTTGGATTGTGGTATCCTAACAAGGTATCTTTGAATTTGATTGGTTTTTCAGATTCTGATATTGCAGGCTGCAAAGTTGATAGGAAGAGCACAAGTGGGACTTGTCACATGCTTGGATCAAGTCTAATCTCTTGGCATTGCAAGAAGCAAGCTTGTGTTGCTCTCTCCACAGCAGAAGCAGAATACATAACTGCTGGAAGTTGTTGTGCTCAAACCTTATGGCTAAGGCAGCAGCTAAGTGATTTTGGTATTCTGTTAAATAAAATACCTATAAATTGTGATAATACAAGTGCCATAAATCTGTCTAAGAATCCTGTCATGCACTCAAGGACTAAGCACATTGAAATTAGACATCACTTTCTAAGAGAACATATAGCTAATGGAGCATGTGATATACAATTCATTGGTACTGAATTTCAACTAGCTGATCTATTCACTAAACCACTTGCTAAAGACAGGTTTCACTTTCTTTTAAATGAATTGGGGATTATTAGCTTGAATTGTTCTCTGCAGTGAAAATTTCAATCTGTTGTTTTATGTTTTAACATGTTTCGTTCCATGTTTCAGAAATCACAGCTGTGACTAGGAAAGAGAAAGATTTATTTTTCTCTCTCTCACTTTATTGTTGACTGCTTTTACGGTTATTGACCAGCAGATCCATGCAAATCAATGTGTGGGTATCCTAACTAATTGGATTTTGTGTAGATGCAACAGATTTGATGTACCAAAATCAGGTTCCAAGATATTCTTACGTGATTCCACACCTGAACCTGCTGCACCATTGGAATAAAATCTGTAGCATATCTGTGGGATTTGATTTTTCTTCAAAATTCATTATTTCCAAAATCTGATTACATTGCCCTGAATTAAAATTTGTGCTTTTCAATTTTGGTTTAATAATCCTATATAAACCTAGCACAATTTAGCTCGTCCCTCACACCATCTCACTTGCACTATAAGCTGTGCAGGTGCACATTGCTTCACCACAGGTTTTGTTTCTGCTTTTGAATAATAATTTGTAATGTCTTTCTTCTAGAATTGTATGGTAATATATTGATGCAGGGAAAAACAGATTAAGCATGGCATCCTCCTCACATAGAAAGAAGAAATCCAAGGAGCAATCTCAAAGCAGCCAAGGTATCCTGGAAAACTGGTTTGCTGGAGATTCAGAGGCAATGACAAGGTTCATACATGAGACTGGCAGGAAGCAAATCAATGTACCCAAGCTGCTTGAGTTCTCATGGCTGAGAGAGGAAAATTTGATAGAAGCCAAAGACTTGCTCAAACATCAAAAGCTGAAAGGATTTCTGGAGATGAATGGAAATGTTTATCTAGATCTTGTGAAGGTGTTTTACTGCAACCTTGAACAAGAGGGTAAAAATCTGGTTTCCCATGTAAAAGGAGTGAAGCTGAAGATCACTAGGGAAATCTGGAGCAGTGTGGGTGGAATCAAATATTCAGGACTGAAAGTGAGCAAAGGAAACACTGTTGGAATTCAAGGATTCAACAAATTGCAATTTTATAAAAGCTGTGTGAGGAATCCCACTGAACCAGTAGCTAGGTATCATGCAGGTAGCCTAACTCTAACTCCTAGACTCTTAGCTCATATAATTGCTTGGCAGCTTACCCCTAGAGGAAGTAATCATGCTGTACTTCATGAGGAAGACTTGATACTGTTGTATTGCATCATGAACCAGCTTAAGGTAAATTGGGTAAGTACTATGGTTGAACATATGCTGAAATCTGCAAGACTACCTGATTATCGTCTTCCCTATGCTATATTTGTGTCAAAACTAATTGATCACTTTAAAGTGGACACTACCAATGAAAGGAATGACTCTATTAAGGCTGCAAGTGAAATAGATAACTCCACACTCATGAAAATGGGATTCTATAAGGATGAAGATGGCTGGGTTTTTAGAAGAAATGCTGGACAAAGGGCTGAGCAAGAAGCTGCTCCTCAAGGAAATGAAGAAGAAGAAAATGTTGATGGTGTGCAACACATGGACGAATCACCAGTACATTCTGCTGAACATGAAGATGTTGTTGCCACTAGTCAGAATGCAATAGTTGCATATGAGGCACCTGGGTACAGGGGTGAACCTCTGTCTATGTTTGAAAGACAAGTGCTAAGCAGGCTGGATATACTCACAGATGAGCAGAAGGCACACTATGAGATGACTTACGCCAGGTTTCAACACTTGGATGAACAACTTGAAGGAGTTCAAGTGCAGCTAGCTGAGCTCTATTACAACAACAAGTGATCCTATTTCTAAGCCTTTATCTTTCATATGTTGTTGAACAATTTGGGATTAATCTGTACTGTTTTTTTCCGCACTGGTTTTTTTGTTGTTTTGCGGTTTGTAATGAACCTCTATGGTTTGTTGGTTTTATTTGAACTGTTATGTATGGCTATTATTTTTTCTGTGGTATTTTGTGCTCCCATTCTGTTTGATGAATCCAAAGGGGGAGAAGAATAGCCTAGTACAGAACAGCCTAAGAATAGCCTGGTACAGGTTCTGCAGATGATATTCACAGTGGCTGTTGATATGATTCAGATGTTAAATCTGCAGGTATATCATTTCTAAATCTGTTTGTTCTGCTTTAACACCTGTTTTCTTTGTATATAGTTCTGTACAGATTTGGTCATGATCTTTCTTCAAAGCTGTGCAAAGCAAAGGGAATTTGTCTCCATCAAACAGGGGGAGATTGTTGAAGCTGGAGGAAGCTTCTTCCCTACCAAGGCTTGATGTGTGTTTGATGAAAAAAATGGCTTGAGTGCTTTGAAGATTGTAATAGGTTTTTAGATTCATTTGTAATTAGGCTTGTAAGTGTGTATGATTGCCTTTTGCTGTGTAACCTATCCTAGATGCCTAACCAAGTCTAGATCAAGCACATGATGTGGTTAAATGGTTTTTGAAAAGCTTTTTAAAATGATTTTAAAAGTTTTAAAATCAGTACACAAATAAATCTGTTTTATGGAGAAAGAATCTGTTTATTTCTTCTCTGTTAAAAGGCTTTTCTAAATTTCTGTTAGGGCACCAAGGGAAAGCTCAGTTCGTTATTTCAGTTAAGCTGAGCTGGCCTGTGTGTTATATTTTAATCTGTTTTACTGTGAAAGAACAGGTTTATTCTTTTGTCTGCTGAAAGGTTTTTCACAAGTTAGTTAGGGCACCAAAGGTACCACTCAGACAGTTATTTCTGTTAAGCTGAGTTGGCAGTTTTCACAAAATAAATATGTTAAGTTCAAAAATGAATCTGTTGTTTTCATAACTGCTTTTCAACTGTTTTTTTGAAAAGAGGTTAGAAACTGTTTTCTATATAAAGAAAAGTCTCTCTCACATGAATAAGTGCTGAGGAATTACGCTTTTGACAGAGATCAAACAATTTCCATGTGAGAAGAAGGATTGAAAGAGTTTTTGAAAGGTTTTCCAAAGAGATTTTCAAGTGTGCTTGTTCTAGGAAACCTTTGATCTTGGTGAAGGTGCTGGTGCAGTTTTGCAGCAAATTGAACTACTGGTTTTGAGTTCTTGCATCTTCTTTTCAGGTGTAATCTTTCCTTTATTCTGTTTTGTAAAGGTGTAAGTGTTAGTCACTCCTTGATAGGGTTTCTTGGAGTGCAAGGTGTGCTGAAATAGGGTTTTTCAGCATTGTGTGTGTTGTTCTTGTAGTGTTCAAGAACTGCTGGTTTTGTAAGTGATTGGTACTGTTTTTAGTGAATTCCACCTTGGGGTAAGGTGAGACTGGATGTAGCTCTGTATGAGTGAACCAGTATAAAAACGTGTATATCTTGTATTCTCATCCTTGCACTCTTTTCTGGTTTTTGCTTAATTCTGTCAAGAACTAAATCTGTTCTTTTTAAATTGAATCTGTTAATTCTGGGTTAAGTGAAAACTGTTCTTCCTGATTTGTTAAAGTTTTCTGATCATAAACAAGGTTGCTGCATATAATGGTTTAAGTGAATTGTGAACAAACTGATCATTCATTAAAACCTGAGAAAGGATCATACTTCTTGAAATCTTGTGTTGTGTAACTTTTGATTGATTTCTAAGCATAGTTGTATCATTCATCCTCACCATATTAAGCTGATCTGGTTCTGTTATAATTCTCTGTTGAACACAAATTTACATTGAACAAAATTCAAATTGTGCCAAGACTGCTCTGAAGAATCAATTTGTTTCATGTAAAAACAATCTGTTCTTTTTGCCTCTGGAATACTGAAAAATTGTGTGTTCTTGCGAAAATTTTATAAGCTCAATTCACCCCTCCCCTCTTGAACTTAGACACTAATAGACCCAACAATTGGTATCAGAGCTAGGGCTTGTATTTTGCTCATGTCATATGCCAACTTCAACTTGGCAAGGATAGCCTCATACTTGGTTATTGGTGGCCTTAAAGCCAAACTAGAGTGCTTGCTCCAAGAAGAGGTCACTGAGTTTTTCGAGGACCACTGCTGCTCCACATGCACTCTTGTTTGAGAAGTCCTCAACATATATCGTCCATGCGGTCGAGAGGTCTGGTCGAGGAGTGAGCTCGACAGAGAAGTCGGCCAAGCACTAGACTTAGTTGCACCTCTCAGCTAATACCGAATGTTGAACTCCTTGAGCTATACTGACCACCCTATCATGCGTCCTTCAAGGTCAGGTTTAGATAAAATGTTAAAGATTAGGTAGTTAGTTCTTACCGTTATGGAGTGATTTTGAAAGTATAGGGGCATCTGCCTGGCTGTTAAGACTAGGGCAAGAGTCACCTTTTCTATCATCTGGTACCTCGTCTCAGTCGCCTGGAGTGTCCGACTAATGAAGTACGCTTGTCGTTCCTCTTTTTCCACTTCCTGAACCAGCGCAACACTGACTGCTTCTTCGAAGACCAACAAGTACACCACAATCGATTCATTGGGTCTCGTCTTTTGGATGACTACCGACGAGGATAGGAAATCCTTCCGCTGTTGGAAAATTTATTCATACTTCTCGTCCCACCTGAACTTAGCTTCCTTGCGAAGCAGCTGTACCATCGGCCTTGTCCTCTCAGCCAACCGAGGGAGGAATCTGGAGAGGGTGGTAAGACACCCTATGAGTTTCTGAACTTCCTTTATGTTTTGAGGGCTCAACATCTCAGTAATCGTTTGACACTTGTCCGGATTGACTTCTATCTCCCGGTGGGTCAACATGAAACCCAAGAACATACCACCTTCAACTCCGAATGTGCACTTTTCTGGGTGGAGCCTCATGTTCGTCCGCCTCAGTGCTTCGAATACCTCCTTAAGGTCCTTGATGTGTTGGTCGCATGAGTCAGACTTGACCATTATGTCGTCCACATAAACCTCTACACACCGATCGATAAGTCCCTTAAAGATCTTATCCATAAGCCGCTGGTAGGTCGCCCCAACGTAACTAGATTTGTGTTGTCGATCGGCCCAGTGATGAAGACTGAGACATGTGATCAGTTGTACGGTTCTCACATGTAAAGTGCTAAATGAGAGAACCTTAAAAGAGAAAATGTTGTGATTTGAAAGTTTTGTTTTGTTTTATGTCATATGAATACTATGAAGAATGAGTAATGGTGAACATGAATGAAATTGAAGGACCCAATACACAAACAAGATGTTTGATTATGTCTCCCAATCTCATTTGCCATAAAGCATGTACACCCACATGCTGTAGTATTATTATCTTATCTCCTTAAAAAGTGATTCTACATGTTTGACTCTTCATTTGGATCTTCTAAAACTCACTTATTTTTGTGATTCTCATACTCTCTTTAGTCCTCTTCTTAAAACTCTCTAGATCTCTCTTTCTTTTTCATTTTTTTATTTTATCTTGTTTTCCAAAGTGACCTTTGTACATGGGCATGCTTCTGTCTCACATCCATTCATTTCAACTCTCTAATCGCCTTCCTGACTTGTACCCTCTTAATGAGAATTGAGATCATGAAAAAAAAAAATAAGTTGACAAAATATTTAGTAGTGGAATAGGAACTTCTTGATGGGTACGTTGGTGTGCTTGGTTTAATGTTTGTTGGGTCAGGGTGCTTTTTTATTGGATTCCATCAAATTTCATCTTACACCCCATCAATTTTTAGAAAAAGACTATTTTATCCTTTTTTAAAAATGACTTTTAAATTACTTTTTTAGAATAATTTTATGGAACATATACAATCTTTGCAGCACTCTCCTAAAACCAGCAACTTATATTTTGTTTTCTATTTGGTTCACAGGTTGAACCCAAGCTTTGTGGATGACACTCAGTCTTTTGTAAGTTAAATGTTATGTTAGGTGCTAGTGACTATTACAAGCTTAATGACATCATACATTAACGTTCTTGTTTGTTTATATGAATATATTATTCACAAAACAAAGATGTGAGGTATATCCTTATTTGAATTTATAGTTTTATGGTGAAGAAGAAGAGAATATAATTGTGAATAATAAATTTTTCCTTCCCTCCCTTATAATGAAGAGAACAAAGAAAAAGTCAGCGAGCTTTTTCAAAATTTGTCCTTTTTTATTTTAGAGTTTCACATTTTTTTTTACATTTTTACTAATAAAAACTAGATTTCATTACAAAGTTATTAAATAAATTTAATTAATATAAATATTTTAATAAAATGAAATAATAATAATTAATAAAATAAAATTCTAACACAAAAATATATAGTTATTTATAATAAAAAAAATATAATAATAATAATTATAAATATAATAATACTATTACATTTAATAGAAAGGTATTTTTTAATTATAATTTTTAAATTTATGAAAATTTAAATTATTTATTTTTATATAACAATTTACATTTTTTTACATATATTCAAAATTTTACATATAAATTAATTTTCGTCAAATAACTCATATTTTTTTTCAAAATTAATTATTCAACTATATTAGATTATACTACTAATAATTTTAATCCATTCAAATTTAGAAAAAAATATCTAATATTTGATTATTCTATTTTTTTTAAAGACAAAAGTAAATTTATAATCTTATATTTTACACATTTAAAAAAGAAAATATCTCACAACTATCGCATCACTCACCAACTTCAATAAATTTTCATCACAAATTCAGTTTAACATACCTCAATCTAAATATATTCATTTTTTTCATATGTTTGCTCTCAAATTCTCATACATTCACTTTTTCAAATCTTCATACTTTCACTTCTCAATCCAAACACAACCACTTAAATTGCTCAAATAAATTGTTAAATCTCAAGATAAACCGCTTAAATTGCTCAAATAAATTGTTAAATCTCAAGTAAATATCTTGTGTAGCTCATTGGTGGGGGGTTTTGTATTTATATGTGGTCAGTTCATAGATAAACTTATTCACAGGATAATTTTAAGAACAATAATTTTCATACACGTTGTTTTATTCCTTTCAATCTAAAACACATCTTGTAATATTGGAAGACAGGAAAAGAAAACAGTAATATTAAAACATATTCATTATAACAGTATGATTATTTAAGTAATATTAAATCTGTTTGTATTTTATTTTTAACTAAAATTTCAAACTTTTCTCTTTTTCTTCAATTTTTTCTTTAAATCTATTAAATAAGTGGACATCTTTAATATCTACAAGAAAAAAGAGATAGATATAGAAAAATAAATACATTTGTCAACACAAAAATTAACAAGTATTTATAATAGATTAATGAATAAAAGTTGTTGATGCTATTCTTGTATTGAGCCTGCTACATTTTCTTGGACTAGTAAACAATTTTCAAAGTTTTCCAGGTTGAAAATGATAAATTAACCCTCTTTCACATCCACATTTACTTAACAATCAAATATATTATTTTTATTTTAAAATTTAATATTATTTTTTATTAAAAAAATATAATATTTTATTACTAAAAGAAGTTGTAAAATGAAAGTGAGAGAAAAAAATTAGTGTAAAAAAACTTTTTTCATAAAGATAAGATATGTACCCAAGTTGTATTGAGAAATGTGACTTCTCCTCAATTTTAACTCTAAGACAAGGAAATATTATGGATAAATGATGTTTGGGAACTATAGTGAATGTGATGATGTGAATAGGATGGTTAAAAGGGCAATGGGGGTGGTGGTGGTCCTCTTAGTGTAATACAATGGATGAACAAGGTGATGATGACAAAGGGATAATGTTGATCACCACAATGGTAGTAGTGATATATGGCCATTTGAGCATTATTGGCAATTTAATGGTGTTAATAGTTCATATGGTCTAATATGCTCATGGAATTGGTATATTTGATACATTATTGGTGATGGTGGAGTGGAGAAACAAAGTGATTTTCTTAATCTTTTTTTTTGGGATAACTTATGTCTATGGATAAGATGCTCTTACCATCAATGTGTCAATCATAATTGTCTAAACATTTTTGACATTGTAAGAAACTATTGTAATATTATGAACATTTGCTTAGTATAAACCTTTATGGAGAACCATATCTAGACAACTTTCAATTTTTCAATCATATGCAACCCATAATTTGTTAGTATAGGATATGCTTCTTTCACTCAAATAATGGAATTGACAACAAATTTATTTATACTATATTATCATCTCATGGTTAACTAGATTTTTCATAAGTTATGGCCTTTGTAAATGATATAATAACGTTATTAGATTTTATCATATTTATAAATTGGTGTAAAAGAAAGTTGTGAAAAAATTGAGATTAAGAGAAAAAATCAATTAAATTTAAGTTATACTTTGACTTAGTCAACTTGAATTAGTGTGGCACATTCTTTTGACAATATTAAAAATATGAATTAAGTTTAAAAGGACAATAAATTAAACTTTAAAGGATTTTGTAAATTAATGAATTATTTTTTTATAATCAAGTAAATAAATAAACAAAAATAATGAAAAAAAAGGTAATTTTACATATTAATAGAAACTATATATTTTGTGACCTTTCATAAAGGAAAAAGCTTGAGACAAGAGACAACATAGTACTTCTGGCTCCTAGATTAGAGAGATGAGGAGTTTTATATATAAATTATTATTTTAAAATATAAATTAATAAAAAAATTTATCCCTTACCCTAATTAATTTTACTTTTTCCCTCAAATTTGAAACAATTTTTTTTTCTCCCACTCTGATTTCTAGTTCCCTCCCACAGACTACTCCATTGCCGTCGTCGTCCTCTCGGCCGCCGCCGTGCCAGAGATCATGGCCGGCACCATATTTACCGGATCAGCAACATTTTATAAAGCAGAGGTACTCTAAGTGAAAGGCGCGCCTTTGATTATTGAATTCTTAGCGGCTGGTGTTCGCAAGGTTTGAAATTCGAAGGCCATTTCAATTCACTCTGATGTTATTCCACCTTATAGATATATCTTGTATACACTTAAATTCTGTGCTGAATTGATGAATGCTTCGATGTTGCTTTGAAAATAAGTGATGATCTGGTGCTGTTCTTGCCGTTTTTGAAATGAAACAATGTTGGTTTCGCTTTGAGATTGTGGCAAGTGAGTGTAGTTGTATGTTACTACTTACTTACAGGCGTCAGATGCATGCTCTTTGTTTTAAGCTCAATAATTTTGCTCATAACCTTTCATTGGTGAGTGGATAGCATGGAATCTGTTTTCTGATTGTGAAACTTGTTTTATTTCCATTTTGTTTCAAATAAGTGGCATATTGAAGAATTTGTTATTTCTTCTCTCCTTGAGGTCGTATGGAATCTTATATGTGTGCCTTTTTGGATTGATTTTGACCCTTTGAGTGTTAATTAGATGGTCTATTGGATTTGAAACTAAAAGAGGATGTTATCCATCCCTGTATGATGTATCCAACATGTGATCCAAATCCAAAACCTTCCCGAAGGAGGCCGTAGTTTTCCATAAATAAGGATTTGGGTTCAAGTCAAACCCTAATGGTTTAAAATAGCTTTTAGATTAGTCAAACCCAAAATATCTTTCAGATATCAATGTCTAAAAAAAACCTGCTCTTGATTTGATGAAATGCATTTTCAGTTTGACTTGGATACATCTTTAATACTCACTTTGTAACCAATCTTACTTTAAAAGGATCTTCTCATTGTCGAATTAAGATTTTTCTCTTGTACTGCATTCATTTACAATTTTGCATTGTGAGATTGCTCTGTAATATATGCTTTAAATGTTACGGTTGATTAATGTCCTCCCGAGTTTCAGCATTGCACCCTGGGGATGAAAATTTAATATTTATAATTTGGGGAGGTGAGAATATATGTTGAAATTCAATCATTTCATCCTAAAAATAACAGGTAATTGCTAAACATGAAAGTTCTACTATTAGTCTGCACTGTTATTTCTAGTTCTTTTAGCTTGATTGATTCAACCGTGTTATTTATTTTATTGGATTTTTCATTTGGTTTGGCCACTCTAATGATAAGGATTTCCAAATTCATGCAGACAAGTCTTCATTAATCTTGACATGAACTTGATTGGGAGCTTTTATTACTTTGAAACAATATCCTAGTTGGTTGAGCAATATTTCTTTTATAAGAGATTATGACACCACTTTTATTTACTTTTATGTTCTTGGTCCTCAAGAGAGGTTCTTGTTGTGATTTGGTAAGGAATACGAACCAACATCAGCTGATTCGGTTATTTTCATTTTTCTTCTAGTAGCCAGAAGCAGTCATTGGCTCAGAGTTTGATGCAAACGCTAGAATTTTTTTGCCGTTGCTAATTCATGAATGCTACCAACTATACTAACTAACAAGCAACAGCAGGACCTCAGTCAAGGAGTAAAATGCTCACTTAACTCGGTTAAGAATATTTTAGAAAAGTATGTTTTAGTTACCAGATGTCAGGGAAAGAACTCTCCCATTGTGGGGTTTGTAAAAGGCACTAAGTCACTGGTAATCTTGTAGGTTAACTTATTTTAATCTCCCTTTTGATAATGTGAATTGTTTCATAGCTATTAGTTACAGTAGCATCTACAATATGGAAGATATGCGATTTCTAAGCTGGGGAATTTTGCTTCACAGGTACTAAATAAACTAAGTTATGCTTTTACAACATTGGAACAAACAAATTACATGCCTATATTCATTCATTTTCTCCGTTTCCAATGTATCCCTCCACAATTCTGGTATACCATGACATTCATAAGAAACCACATCATTTGCTCTATTCCTATGAAGTGGGAGTTGTTCATGTATTTGGTGATTAATGACTCTTGTGCATGTTTTTGAGTGTTTGTTCACTCTAGGTTTTTCTCATTCAAATTTTCTTCTAAATTAATGCTACCTTAGAATCAAATCTTTTATCATTATGAATTTCTAGAACTTTGGTTGCTTTGATGAGGACAGGCAACACAATGCTTAGAACAAGCAACATGTAAAAGGCCAAGAAGGAACAGAGGAACAGAAGACGAAGAAAGATGCAACTGGGAATCGTTTGAATTTTGATACCTTGCTTCTCCCTAGGAGTGGCGTGATTTTGAAGGCGAATGAATTGCGAAGGTTATTTGAGTGCAACTTGAAAGCAATGGAGGAATATGAACATTAACTTTCGTAGCTGAAATAGATTCCATTCACAATTCCATTCGTGTATATATATATATATATATATATATATATATATATATTCATAAATAGATAAAAGAGCTGCTTCATTTTTATTATAGAAAAATATATTGTATAAAAATGTACAAGGTTTGGATACAGAAATATATATAATTTTAGTAAAAAAAATCATATTTCCTTTATATCTCTCTTAAAAGAAGGAGAAACTACGGAACAGGGCTTTTTTATAATGAGAATAATACGTGAGAAACGGGTTAAAGGTGGTTGTGAAAATAAAAGTATTATGATTAGTGTACGAACCTATTGATGAGAGATGGCCTAAAGCAACACAGCTTCCAAAGTGTTTCCTATTGATGACTTTTATTTTATTAAAGTTCAAAGAAACATATGGCCTAAAGCAACACAGCTTCCAAAGTGTTTCCTATGAAGACTTTAGTACCGTGTTCACATTCGAGTGGGTCAATTTGGTCATCCCCATCAGTTCTTTGTGTCTACTTCACACACACAAGAACATAAAAGAAACCAGGCTTGTATTGCGTTGTTAGCAGAACCAGTGTTATTGCAGGGATAGTGATAATTTAATGGAATCTACCAATAAAGCATCCTCTTCTTCCACTCGAACCTCAGGATGTTCATGGTCCAACCATGTTTTCTTGAGTTTCAGGGGTGAGGACACACGCAGAGGTTTCACAGACCATCTCTTCGCTTCACTGGAGAGAAAGGGGATCAAAACTTTCAAGGATGATCATGATCTCGAGAGGGGCAAAGCTATATCAGTGGAACTCATGAAAGCCATCGAAGATTCCATGTTTGCACTCATCATTCTCTCACCAAACTATGCCTCTTCAACATGGTGTTTGGATGAACTTCAAAAGATTGTAGAGTGCGAGAAAGAAGCTTTTCCAATCTTCCATGGTGTAGACCCCTCTGATGTAAGGCATCAAAGAGGGAGCTTTGCCAAGGCCTTCCAAGAGCATGAAGAGAAATTCAGAGAAGACAAAGAGAAGGTGGAAAGATGGAGAGATGCCTTGAGACAAGTTGCAAGTTACTCTGGATGGGACTCCAAGGATCAGTAAGATGTCTCATTCTTCATCACTCACTTGGATATATTATTTTTGTTTTTATTTACGCAAATGAAATGCAGGGATGATGATGAATTAGATCCAATCTAGATAAATCTAGATCCAATCTAAACTTCAAATCCAATTTAGTAAACTTCAAATCTATTTTAACTAGATTAAATTGATCTGGATTTTTTCAATTCAATTTAAATTGAATAACATAAAATTAAATCAATATTGTCAATTAAATTAAGTTCGATGTGAGATCAAGACCTGATTTATCTGATGTGGGGTCGATCCAACTCAATTTGACATGGTCCGACCCAAATGTGGGTCTTATGTGTCATCCCAACACGAGTTCAACTTGACTTGGCATGATTTGACCCTGTCTTGGTCCCAATTAGGCATGGCTTGACCTAAACTAGGTTGGACTCGCCTCAACATAAGTTTGACCCAACCTAGTCCTGAAAGCACTTGGCTCACATGGGCCTAACCCAACTCGGTTGAATGTGATCGACTTGGGCCTTGGTCGACTTAGCTTGATCTGATATGGGATTTACCCAACTTAGTTTAACATGACCCCGACTTGACTTGGTTGAACGTGTTCTTGTCCCCACTCGGCTTAACTTGTGTCTCGACCAACTCGGTTCAACCTAGGGCCTGCTTGACTCCAATCAAATTGGTCATGACTTGACTTAACTCAACATGGGGCCGATTAGACTTAGCTCAACCTATGTCCGACCCGACTCAGATCAACCTAAACCCGACCCAACTCGGCTTTGATCTGAGCTCATATTGACTTGATCTTGATTGGACTCAGATTGATCTGAGCCTGCTCTGACTCGACTTATTCTTGGGTCGACTCGACTGACTCTGCTCGAACTAGGCACGAGCCAACTCAGCTCGACATGGACCCAGGTTAACTCAACCAACTCTATTTGGGCCCTAGGATGATTGGAACAACACAGACCTGGGCCCATAAGTTTGGGTCAAGTCGACTCAACCTGAGCCTAAGCCGACTAGGCTTGACACAGGCTCATGAAGACTCAATTTGACTGGGCCTAACACAACTTGATCTCAGTTGGGCTTAGATCGACCTGGGCCTAGCCCAACTTAGTTGAAGGTGGCATTTCATGACTTGGCTAAATATGGGCCTTGACTAGGCTCAAACTGGGCTTAGGATTACTTGACTCAACTTAAGCCCGAGCCGACTTAACTCGATCCAGACCCTGGCCAACTCGGTGATTAAGGCGTGAGCCGTCTCAGCTTGACCTGACTTGGATAAACTCAACTCTGTTTGACATGGTCTCAACTCGATGTGGACCCAATTTTTCAGTCCAACTCGACTTGGCCTAACCTGGCATCTCAGTCTTACTTAGGCCTAACCTAGTTCGCTTAGTCCTACCTGAGCCCGACCCGACCTAGAACTGGTCCGACTCGACTCAACCTGAGCCTAGCCCTACTTGACTAAACATAGACCAAGGCTCAATTCAGCTTAACATGGGTTTGAGCCACTTGGAGCCAATGTAGTCAAAATTGCAAGTAAACTTGCGAACTCGCACGAGGCAGCGAGTCTGGAAGGCAAACCGAGGTGACTCGGTCGGCAGATCGACATCGGAGCATATCATACCACGACATCGCGCGACTCAGTGCATTGTTGCATCAAAAGGCGTCGTCAATCCACATCGTAACCTAGTGCGACCAATTTTTGGCCAGAATTTATTTGACCTAACGCGGCCATTTTAAGTCCCAATGCGACCCAAAAGCATATATGTGAGTGAGTGAAGAGGGAAAGAGTAAAGACTGAAAAGTGAAAGATACTAAAGAGTCAAAAACCCCTAAAGAGAGAAAACAAGCACGTTGCACTCATGTTTTCCACCGACGCTGTTGTCGCGCTGAGGTTTTCCACTACCAACATTCGTATTCTCCACTGCTCATGCTCACCACTCCCACTGTTCGTGTTCGCCACCGCCGCTGCTCGCGAACGCCACAACCACTGCTCACGTTCTCCTCTTCTTTTATTCTTTATCATAGTTACAATTCTCATTCTTTTCTTCTCCAACACAATGGCAACTCAAAACAGAAGCAATGTTTGTGCCTTTTATAATGGCTTCAGGTGGTGACAATGCAAAAAAAGAAAGTATTAGGAAAGACACTGCATGGAATCATTGTGTTTTTATTGATGAAAACTCAAGAAATGTAAAATGTAAATATTGTGAAAAGGTATTAACTGGAGGTATTTACATACTAAAACATCATCTTGCAAGCATTTCAAAGGATGTTGGAGCATGTCTTTCCATTCTCGAAAAGGATAAAAATTTAATGATGGGTATTGTTTCTATGTTGCAACAAAATTTAATCAAGAAATCTATGTCAAGAGAAGACTTGGATAGTAATGTGGGTGATTATGAAAATTTTAGAAAAAATACCAACTCAAGAAGAGAGTGGGGTGAGTCATCAAGTATTTTCAAGAGAAGGGAAACTCAAAGTACTATCAATTTCATCTTCAAGAAAAGTGAGAGGGAAGATGCATGTCAAGAAATTGTTTTATTTTTCTACAACAATGTTATTCCATTTAGTGTAGCAAAGGGTGAAAAGTTCAGTAAAATGGTTGACATGATTTCCAAATACGGTCCCGATTTAAGTCACCATTATACCATGAAATTAGGGTGAAATATTTGAAGGAACAGGTTGAAAAGACCAGTCGGATATTGGAAGAACATAAATTATTTTTGGAAAAAAATGGTTGCACAATAATGATAGATGGATTGATTGATAGGAAGAGAAAAACCATACTTATTTTTCTTGTAAACCATCTAAAGGAGACTTTTTTTCGAAGTCGATTGATGTTTCTGACATATCCAAGACAACTGACAAAATTTTCAAGATGATGGATGATGTTGTTAAAGAGGTTGAGGAAGATAATGTCATCTGGATTGTAACTGATACTGCAACAAATTATAAAGCAGCTGGAGATCTCTTAATGCAAAGAGAAAAAAATTGTATTGGACACCATGTGCAACACATTGCATTGATTTAATGTTGGAAGATTTTGAGAAGAAAATACCACTCCATCAGGAGACCATATCCAATGGTAAGAAAATCACAACCCACATATATTCAAGAACTAGTCTTATTTGCTTGTTGCACAAACATACTGAAGGGATATATTTTATAAGACCTTCTAATATTTGTTTGCCACTTCTTATTTAACTTTTGGATGTTTGAATGAGAATAAGAGATCACTTATTAGGATGTTTACATCTAAGGAGTGACAATCTAGTCAACTTGTAAAGAATAGAGATGGAAGGCTTGTTGAAAATTTGGTATTGGATAAGGGATTCATAACATATATTTTGAATTGTATGAGGGGTGCTCTTTTTCTAATTAAGGTGTTGCGCATGGTGGATTCAGGTGAAAAACCAGCTATGTGATTTATTTATGAAGAGATAGGTCTTGCAAAAGAGAAAATACAAAGTCTCTTCAATGGAGTAAGTAAAAGGTAAATAACTAATTACCTTTCACTTTTATTTCATTTCTAATATTTTTTAGAAATATGGACTTTGTTTTCTAGATTAATTTATTTACTTTTATCTTACTTACTTACACCCCCCCCCCCCCCTTTAGGAAATCATTTATCAAAGATGGGACAACCAATTGCTTATGTCATTACATGCTGCAGGCTATTATCTTAATCCTATGTTGCATTATCATTTGAATTTAAAGCTGATTATGAGGTGAAACGGGGAATGTATGATTGTTTAGAAAGGATAAGAGGATACATTGATGAGATAAGTAAGATTGATGTCAAAATTGAGAGTTTCAAGAGCAAATCTAGATGTTTTGGTAGTGAAATAGCTCAACATGCACTCAAAACGAAAACTCTAGTACAATGGCGAGAATCATATGGTGATGAACATCCGGAACTACAAAGATTTGCAGTTAGAGGATTGAGTTTGACTTGTAGTTCATCTTGTTGTGAGCGCAATTGGAGTGCGTCTGAAAGGGTAAACATTTAAATTTATGAGTTAATATGATGTTATAATTAATTTTATAATTATTTAAGTCCACACCAAAAAAACCGTTTACACCAGAAAACCATGAATGATGTAGTCTTTGTGATGGCTAATTCAAGATTGATGAAGAAGAAGGATGTTAGGAAAACAAAAGACTACAACTTTGATGATCTTGCCTCTAATGATGAATGGACTATGGAAGATAATGAAGCAAATGATATTGAACCTATGGGTGATTTGGAGGTTCCAATTGCTGAGGATGATGAAGGTCATGACATAGATAACATTAATGAAAATGAAAATCTTGTAGAAGAGGATGATGATTATCCTTTAATTAATATGAAGGATTTCATTAGATAGTTTAATTGTATTAAATATTTGTGAACTTAGTTAGTTTTCTTTATGAACAATTTATGATTTATGAACCTGTTTTCACTTGTGTTATGTATTGAATATTATTTTTTATATGTTAGTAATTCTTACGAATCGAGTTACGATCTTCAAGTTACAAATTTTTATCTCCTTTTCGATCCTCGTACGAGTTACGAGTTTGACAACATTGCTTGGAGCTAACCTGACTTTGGCCTGACGTAATGTGACCTCTAACTTGACGAACTTGACATAGTTTTGTTTTAACTTAACATGACTTGGGCTCGACTTGGTCAAGACTAACCTAGGTCTGGCCCAACCCATCTTGTCTTGGGCCTAAGTTGACTTGAGGTTAGGCCCAACCTAACTTGATTCCGACCTAACCTAGCTTGACTTTGGTGTGACTCAGTCCGACTTGTTTTTGGCTAGCCTAACCCAACATTGTATGACTTAGGTCCAACCTGACTAGACTTGCATGAGCCTGATCCGATACTGCCTTCCTTGGGTCTGGTTAAACCAAACATTTCATAACTTAAAATGACCTATAAGTATCTTGATTTTGGATTTTCAAAATAAATAAATAAATTATCCAAATCTACAAACAATTAAATGTATCAGACATAAAATCCAAAAATATGAATTTGAATTTGAGATAAATCTATTTAAAAGTCTCCTAGCATTTTTTTATTAACAAGAATTTTTTCTTAAAATCCTATTGTAAATTATAAATATTTCCACTTCTTAAAACCATCCAAAAGAACATATCAACAATTCTTACATTAAAAAAAATCATTAAATAAAAATTAATTTTAAAGACAAAAAATAATTAGTTACTAGAAATTATTTATCAATAATAGAAACTAATTTACCAAAATTATTTTTAATCTGAGTAATATTTAATTTAATCAAAGAAACTAATAATTTTTTGTCATTAATAAATTATAAAAATCTCTTTTTTTTAAGAGAGCCTGGTTTCGATCCAGGGACCTGTGGGTTATGGGCCACCATGCTTCCGCTGCACCACTCTGATATTTGATAACAGCATTGCTGCCTTACCATACTGAATGGGTTAATTTAGCGACAGATGATGTAAAATCAAATGAAATTTTGCTACATTAACCAAAATTAACATTGTTAGTAAAGAAACTAATATAAGGATTAGTTGGTTCGACTAGAGACTATTTAAGGTATTAAAGTAAAGCATTTTAAACTTAGCAGATCCAACTGAAAAAATAAAGATAAGGGATCAAAAGCCTATCTTAGTCATTTCTTTATTTGTCTGTGGTACATTGAGAATTAAACAAGGGAACTTTAGAGGAATTTTCTTTTATCACTTAACCTGTTGCAAAATAAAAATGAAAACCTGTTTTCTCTATTTATTGCTATACTACTTTATGGTTATTATTGTTAAAATAAAATTGTTCCTTTTATCCTTCTCTCAATACAGGCATGAAGCAACACTGATAGAAACAATTGTCGGACACATACAGAAAAAATTAATTCCTAGACTGCCATGTTTCACAGATAATCTTGTTGGAGTTGATTCACGGATGAAAGAACTGAATTCACTTATGGACATATGGTTAAATGATATTCGCTTCATAGGAATATGGGGCATGGGAGGCATAGGTAAGACAACAATTGCTAGATTAGTCTATGAAGCAGTCAAAGAGAAATTCAAGGTTAGTTGCTTTCTTGAAAACATCAGAGAATTGTCTAAGACAAATGGCTTAGTTCACATTCAAAAGGAAATTCTTTCTCATCTTAATGTAAGAAGCAATGATTTTTGTAATCTTTATGATGGGAAAAAGATAATAGCAAACTCTTTAAGCAACAAAAAGGTACTTCTTGTTCTTGATGATGTAAGTGACATAAGCCAATTGGAGAATTTAGGTGGAAAAAGAGAATGGCTTGGTCCAGGAAGCAGACTAATAATCACAACTAGAGATAAGCACCTGCTAAAGACATATGGAGTGGATATGACTTGTAAGGCTAGAGGCTTAGCCCAAAATGAAGCCCTTCAGCTCTTTTGCTTGAAAGCATTTAAACAAGATCAACCTAAAGAAGGGTATTTGAATTTGTGCAAAGGAGTGGTTGAATATGCAAGAGGCCTTCCATTGGCACTTGAGGTATTGGGTTCCCATCTTTGTGGAAGAAGCACTGAGGTTTGGCACAGTGCTTTAGAACAAATAAGAAGCTTTCCACACTCCAAAATTCAAGATACACTGAAAATAAGTTATGACAGTTTGGAACCTACAGAGAAAAAATTGTTCCTAGATATTGCATGTTTCTTCGTAGGGATGGACATAGATGAAGTGGTAAATATCTTAGAAAATTGTGGTGATCATCCCATAATTGGAATTGACATTTTAATTGAAAGATCTTTGGTAACTCTAGATATGACGAAGAATAAGTTGGGGATGCATGATTTGCTACAAGAAATGGGCAGGAATATTGTATATCAAGAATCTCCAAATGACCCAGGGAAACGTAGTAGGTTGTGGTCTCAAAAAGATATTGATTATGTGTTGACAAAAAACAAGGTAGATTCTAATTTCTCTACCACTATTGGATTCTTGAATGATGCATGAAGTATTTTTTTTGTCTTTGAGTCAGTGTTTCTTCTCATGCCCCAAATTAAGTTATTTGCCATTTTGTTTTCTAGGGAACTGATGAAATTCGAGGCATTGTTCTGAACTTAGTTCAACCGTATGATTGTGAAGCACGCTGGAACACAGAATCATTCTCCAAGATAAGTCAGCTAAGGTTACTCAAGTTATGTGATATGCAGCTTCCTCGAGGCCTCAACTGCCTCCCGAGTGCACTAAAAGTTGTACATTGGAGAGGATGTCCTCTGAAAACCCTGCCACTCAGTAATCAACTTGATGAAGTTGTTGACCTCAAATTGCCTTACAGCAAAATAGAACAACTTTGGCATGGGACAAAGGTAAAGACCATTCATCAAGAGTTCTTTCAAAATTAATTTTTTCATCACAATAATAAGTCAGAACTAACATAATCTTTTGTTTACACAATATTAATTTTTAACAGCTTCTAGAAAAGCTAAGGTTCATCAATTTGAGCTTTTCCAAGAACCTGAAGCAATCCCCAGACTTTGTTGGGGTTCCAAATCTTGAATCACTGGTTCTTAAAGGTTGCACAAGTTTAACTGAGGTTCATCCATCCCTTGTACGCCACAAGAAACTTGTTTGGTTGAACTTTGAAGACTGCAAAAAGCTCAAAACTCTTCCAAGAAAAATGGAGATGAGTTCCTTGAATGATTTAAATCTTTCTGGTTGCTCTGAATTTAAGTGTCTTCCAGAGTTTGCGGAAAGCATGGAACATTTGTCAGTGCTTTGTTTAGAGGGGACTGCTATAACAAAACTGCCCACATCACTGGGATGTCTAATTGGCCTTTCTCATTTGGATACGAAGAATTGCAAGAATCTTGTTTGCCTTCCAGATACCATTCATAAATTAAGATCCCTCATAGTTCTGAATGTTTCTGGCTGCTCAAAACTTAGTAGCTTGCCAGAGGGTTTGAAGGAAATCAAGTGCTTGGAGGAACTTGATGTAAGTGAAACTGCTATTCAAGAGCTACCTTCATTTGTATTTTATCTGGAAAATCTCAGAGATATCTCAGTTGCTGGGTGCAAGGGGCCAGTATCTAAATCTGTAAATAGCTTTTTTCTCCCCTTTAAGAGGCTGTTTGGGAATCAACAAACTTCTATTGGATTTAGATTACCACCTTCAGCACTAAGTCTACCCTCTTTGAAGAGAATAAATTTAAGTTATTGCAATCTATCTGAAGAGTCATTCCCTGGTGATTTTTGTAGCTTATCTTCATTGATGATTCTAAATCTCACTGGCAACAATTTTGTTAGCTTACCGAGTTGCATTTCCAAACTCGCAAAGCTCGAGCATCTTATCTTAAACTCCTGCAAAAAGCTTCAAACGTTGCCAAAGCTTCCATCAAACATGCGAGGATTGGATGCAAGCAATTGCACTTCATTTGAGATTTCCAAATTCAATCCATCCAAGCCATGCAGTCTCTTTGCATCACCTGCAAAATGGCATTTTCCAAAAGAGCTGGAAAGCGTTTTGGAGGTTTGTACCTTAGTTTTATCCACATTCCAAAACTGCGTGTAACATATAATCATCCATTTTTGTTGCTTATTCAACATTAATTATGTTTGTTACAACATGCAGAAAATCCAGAAACTCCAGAAACTCCATCTTCCCAAAGAAAGATTTGGCATGCTTCTCACAGGGAGTGAAATTCCACCATGGTTTTCCCGTAGTAAAACCGTTTCATTTGCAAAAATATCAGTCCCTGATGATTGCCCAATGAATGAATGGGTGGGATTTGCTTTGTGTTTCCTCTTAGTAAGTTATGTTGTCCCTCCTGATGTGTGCTCTCATGAAGTTGATTGCTACTTGTTTGGACCTAATGGTAAGGTGTTTATCACCTCCAGGAAGTTACCTCCCATGGAGCCATGTGACCCTCACCTTTATATTACCTACCTGTCCTTTGATGAACTGCGTGACATAATTTGTATGGGCAGTGATTACAGGGAAATTGAATTTGTATTAAAAACATATTGTTGTCATTCACTGGAAATAGTGAGGTGTGGGAGTCGTTTGGTATGTAAGCAAGATGTTGAAGATATTTATGGAAATAGTTAGTAGGTTTATCCTAATACATGTAGTCTCTGATACAGATGGTGCTTGAAAATACCATGATTACTTACAGTGAACATCTCAGATAGACCACTGAGAGCATCTTTTCATGTAATTATGTGTCTTGTTATTTATATAGAAACTTTTCATTCTTTGTATTTGTAGTTTGAACTCAACTTTTGCATGTTTTGTTGAAATGATCCACACTAATAAGAAATCAAGATATTAAAGTAAAACTCCTTTCTTGAAATTGTTATTGATGTGAAGGCCTAACTATTGTGGAGGAACCAATTTTCACCCATTTAAATAAAAGCAACAAAATCAACTAGTCCACCAATGCTGACTCTGAGCCTAAGGGTAAAGTCACCAGCTAAAGCCAACCTACTCAAAATGCAGATTTCCAGCTAAACTAAGTGATGAAATGGCTAGAACATTTTGTGTTCCAAAGAGTTCATGGTAAGATGTGGGAATTTTGTGTGTGTGTGTGATTTCAATCAATTGATATGACTCAACCATAATTAAAGATTTTGGAGGTGACTTGCTTCTTAATTCAGGTCACACACTGTATTTGATAGCTTGAATGATGTACTGTTAAACCATGGACCATGGTGAGATTTGTTTTTGGTGAAGAAAAAGGGGATTTGACTAAACAAAAGGAAGAGCAGAATCAAACACAACAAAATTCTTCACACACAAACCATGTTTTGCAAAGTTGTGAGCCACTTGACTGATTTCCCTCAGCACATGGTCCTACACAGAGGCTCCAACAATTTCATGTCAGTTTGCAAGCAACCATTTAACACCAGGGATAGCTTGGAATCTGATTCCAATATGAGATCTTATTGAGTTTGAAATTATTCAAAGAGAGATATATATAAAAAAAAAATGGTTACTCTCAATTAAGAAATCGAGAGGAACATCATATTTTAAATTAAGTAATTTGAAAATCTAATTATTGTAGATTAAATAATCCGAAAATATAGTTATTCTAAATAATCTAAAAAAGTGATTAATTAAATTAATTAATCTAAAAATTTGATTATTTTAAATTATGTAATTTTAAAATACAGCTTTTTTAGATTAGTTCATCGAAAATATGGTTACTTTAGTAACAATATAGAGTATAGTTATTTTAGATTAAGTAATTTAGGATATAATTGTTTTATATTAAGAAATTCAAAAATATAATTAATTTGAATTTGTCTATAATTATTGATAGAGATTTATTTTTTAATTATTTTTAAATTTATTATTAATTTTTCCCTTACTAATATAATTTTTATTATTATTTTACCTTTTAGATTTTGTAACTTTTTTTAAACTTAATTAACTACCATAATAAAAAACTACATATAATAAAATTATAAAAAATTATTTATTTTAAATTTTATAATATTTTTTATTATGATAAGCAAATGTGTTTTCACCTATGAAGTTGAAACACTTCTCTTAAATGACGTGTCGGTGTTGGATACACGTATCGAACCGACACTCCTATGACACGTATCCGTGAAGTGTCTAATTCAAAAAATATTTGATGAACTTTTGAAAATTCTAACACAATTTTTTTTAAAAAAATATATTAACTTTCTAAAACTCAAACTTATTGTATGAATTTTTATTATGATTACAAAAATAAGAAACAAATCATTTTAAACCAGTATGAAAAACATCTTTTTGCTCCAAAAAAATATCTAGAACATATTTATGCACATAAATCTTTATTATCAATTTATATAATTTATAATTATACAATATATAAATATATAGATTTGTGTTCTCATTTTCTACATTTTAAAAATTATACATTGGTATAGATTTTAAAAATTATACATTGGTATAGATTAAATAGGTTTTTACTGGTTATAAATTAAATAATATAAAAATATAATTATTTTAAGAATACGTTATCCGAAATCTTGAAATTTACCTCCCTTAAATCGACGTGTTACTCTCACCTTTATGTTCTTTGTTAGACCATTGATGGCACATGCAGACAAGAAACTTATATTACACGTGTTGGTATTTGAACAGAAACTTCTTGTTTTCCAATTTGTACCTTATTAATATCTGAAAAGACGATTTTACCCCCCTTTTTTTAAATACTATTTCCGAAATCTTAAAAATCGTTTTCTGAAAATTTTGAGAAAATATTTTGGAATAGGATTTTTAAAATATATTTTCTTGAATAATTTTTTCTAAATATAGTCTGAATTTTCAGAATGATCGATTTAGATGAGATATTTTGGTCATATCTATAGTTTGAACTCCATATTTTTAGTTTGAACTCCACTTTTGCATGTTTTGTGAATACACACTAATGAAAATCAAAACATTAGAGTAAATTTGTTTCTTTATAGTCTTACTTACACTAAGGTTGTTAACAACCAATTTTCACTTATTCAAATAAAAAACAACAGAACTAATAAATCCATCATTAATTTTTACATCCATTTATAACAGTATAAGTAAAATCACCAGCTAAAGCTAATAGACTCAAAATGCAGATTCTCAGCTAAACCAGATGAGCAAATGGCTGCAACTTCATGCCTCATTGTTTTGGGTCCTGAAGCAAGAACTCCCACACTTGACCCTTTGTAGTCAAAGAGGATTCCTGTAAAAAGAAAAAGAAATTGAGTGATTTCAAATCCATTCACAAGTCTCTAAGACATAATTAAAAGAAATTGGAGGTGACTTACTTCTTAGATCAGGTCTTGCACCATAATGCACATTGGTAGCTTGAATAAGTGACTGATAAGGAAGACTTTCCAGTTCTCTATCTGCATTGTAAACCATGGAGTTTGGCGACACTATTGGTGTAGACCCTTCCATGTTCTGAATCTGTTTTCCTTCTTTAGCATAATATTTTTTGTTCCAAAGAAAAGCTGCACTAGAAACACTTGCTATGGACACGCATATTACTAGCATGTTGAGGAATGCATTCAAAGGGTAAGAGAATATTTGATTTGAGTTATGATCAATAGGGAAAATGTAGTAACGGGTAATGATCCCTATTAAGATAAGGAAAATGACGAAAGAGGATGAAATTATAGCACCAAGCCAGAGCCAACTGTTTGGACCTAATATAGCATGTACTGGTTCATCAGATGGATTTGGCTTGAACCATCTGATTTTAGGGTGAATTAGTTCATCTGCTTGAAGCTCCGTGTCCCTTGTGATGTAGGCCTCAATTTGTAATTCCATGTTAGAAAAATCACAAGGGGTGCCAGATATTGGGAGGATCAAATCTACCATTGACAGAGATGAAGAGTTCTTGAAGACACAAATTAGGACGACTTTCGGGGTTTTGCATTTGAAGGTAGTGTTGAGATATATTAGCTCCCGAATGATGGATAGGAAAGGTGTGATGCCACTTCCTCCACTCACCATCACAAGAGTTTCATGCCTGGTGGAGAAAAAACAAAATTTATCATTATGTGCAAGTCAAAGAAATCATCTCTGATAAAGCATTAGGTTTGAATTTGTGTTTTGCTTCTAAGATACAAACCATAGATAGTTGGTTGAAGCAGGTCCATAAGGACCTTCCACAGACACAGAAAGACGATCTATTGTGGAAGGAGTTGAAAGCAACTTGTATAGCTTATTGGTCCAAGTTCCTTCACTTTTAATAACAACACTTAGCTTGTCTTGCTCCAAATTACTATTAGAAGTAACAGTAAATGGATGCCACTGTAGCTTGGATATGTTTGGTACATTTATGAACATCACACTTGTGGGGTTATAAGTTAATCCTGCCAAAAGCATATCACATTAGCTCATAAAAAAAGTCTCAATAAATTAGTCATTTCTCAAGATACTGAGCTAGGATAGTCATTAGTTACCATGGCCCTTAGAGAAGTTGAGTTCTACAGCTTCACATGGCAAAACCCGAGCAGAAACCAAACGAACTTGGCGTCTTGATTGCAGAAACCTTAAGTAACGATCAACCACGAAGAGGTAGAAACCAGGGAGCATCATTAAGGAATAGGAAACGCCAACATGGAAGATGAAGAAGACTATGAAGAGGATGTAGAGGTGATGAGTGTAATAGAAAAGCTCAAAATATTTTCGCCTAATGCGGGGAATGGTTACAATCCACAGTATCAAACCAGTAAGCAAAGATATCTCTCCGGCCACAATTGATACATCGTTTTTCTTCCATTCCAGCATCTACAACAAAAAAAAAAGCCATGTCCCATCAACTTACTTAATATGTAGCATAGATAGTAACACTGGACACTACACATACGCGAACAATTCAACACATGTAATCTCTAAAATATAGGACACATAAACACAAATCTATATATTATATCATTATGAATTATATAAATTGACAATCAAAATTTATATGAACAAGTATGGATGTCTTTTTTCTTTATAACAGACAGATTTCCCTTGACTGATTCAAAATGATTTATTCCTTATTTGTATAATCATAATAATAACTTAAACAATAAATTTAACTTTTTAGAAAATTACTATATTTATTTTTTTTAAATTATATTGAAATCGTATTAGAATTCTCAAAAATTTAAAACTATTTTTTGAATTGGACACTTCACCATACGCGTGTAAGTGTCAATGTCCAACAAATGTGTCTAAACTTCACAGCACTATAAAAAAAAACATAAAATGGAGGACTTGCTCAAGAATGTGACACTAACTTGTTTGTTGCTTGCTCACTAAAATGTTTTGCTGTAACTCTTATAGTATTAATTCATACATACTTGTATAAATCTTTTTTCTTTATCAAAGTAAAAGTTTCCTACAAATATAGACGCATATAATCATATAAAAAAACATGATTAGTAAAGTACAGTTACAGTTTCACACGTCAAGCATAAAAATTTCACATTTTTTAACCCTTTTGGGTGGTGTGCACCGATTTGCTACTCAAAGCAAGTCAGAAATGAATTGAGACAAAAAAAAGCATAGGCGCAAGGAATATCCAAAGTGACAAGGGGGCCAATGGGTCTATTTGTTTAAACTTTTTTTAGAAAAGAAGCTTTTTTAAATAAAACAATCACTTATTATGAATTTTAACATACTTGAGTAAACTTATTTAAAAGACAGAAAAGAAAAACAGACACAGTAGAATGAGAAAAACTTAAAAAAAACTTTCTGTTTAGCATAAACAAATAAATATTAATTTCTACTTGTATAAAAATCAAAAAGGAATCACCTTCTAACAATTATTTTTTTTAGCACAAACAAATAGACTCAATATCTGACCTCATAAGGTGGATTAATTGCAATCAACACTGATATACATGATGAAAGATTGCATGCCATGAAATAAATAAATTGTAAGTTAACTAACCGAAGAAATTTGATGCATAATTGCCCAAAGGGTGATGTAGCTCAAACCGTGAGCAGTGAAGAGTACCAAGGCAATATGTCCAAGCCAAATATGGTACTTGATGCAACTCTCAGAGGTGAGACCAAGCAGTGGCAACAAGCTCGAACCACGAGCCACAGGAAAAAACATGAACACCAAACATATGTTCCCAACAACACCAAACATTAGTGCTGTAATGTCTACCTTCTCTTGCCATCTGCACCACCAACATTTATCACAGTTAACAATAACAATCAAAATGCTCAACTTAGTTGTAAGATCCCTCAAATAAATTGCTTCAAGTTAATTTCTCTGCACTTTTACACAGTGAATCCACCAGAAATCACAAAATCTACGACTTTTTAAGATAATTGTTGTAAAAGTTAAGAAATTAATCATACAAAATTTGTTATTGGATGACATACGTGAGAACATTTTACATGCACTGTAATTGTGAAAACCTTCTCACAGTATGACTATTTATCCTACTGCTAGTACAAACAGTTGGAAAAGCTACTATCATCCAAATCATTCAGTATCATGTTATGCATATTAAATTTGCTGATTTTTACAAAAAAGTTTTACTAGTAATGGTTTTATATCGATTTACAGTTCATAACTTTTTACATTAACTATGCATAGAAATCAAAGTGTAATAGTAGTCATAATATAATAAAAATTTACATATTATGGCCGTCCTCTGCTGCTGATTCGGGAGTGACTTTTGCAAATTTGTTTCTTAAAGTAGCTGCAAAGGACCAGACAAGGAGTGCAATGAACATGAGGAAGAATGCAAGCTCTGTGCCAGAGACAATGCCAAGAGGGCCTTTTATAAGCACTGGACGCTTCCATATGGCTACCTTATGTTTCTTTGAGTTGCAGCTGATGATGCACAAAACATGTATACATGTGAAAAGTCAATTATCAAAACTACAATTCTTTTCAGGCTTATTAAAGACTTTGTCCCCACTCTCACATCATTTTTCTAGAGTTGAAAAATTAAACTTTTTGATGAAATAAGTATTCCTTAGATAAAGTAAAATTAATGAAACTTTTCTGTAAGTTAAAATCAGTTTGTGAAGAAACTAAATGAAAAGAACTTTTTATAAATTAATTTATAAGTAAGACATAAGTTCATTTTGACAAATAATCATTTACTATTTCTCATCATATAAGTATTTATATGAAAAAAAATAAAAAAAAAGGCCTTAACTTGTCTTACATAAGAAATATTTTCATGGTTCACTGTCAAAACTATGATAAAATTTATTCTGCTATCTACCACATTAATTAGTGGATAACATGACATAAGAGTAAAATTTAAATACAGGTTTATTAGTGTCTTTTATGCTTCTTGTCTTTTTCTGTTCATAAACTCACGTCTTAAACACTTTTTTACGTTTAGACAAATAAAACTCCCATTGGATACAAAAAAAACAGAAAACATTTATAGAAAATTTAATAATATTACAAAACGTCAATTAGCTTAAAGAATTAGTATTACCCTAACATTCACAAACATAAAAGCACTTTTTTAATAGAGATCAAGAAATTACAATGAACCATTTATCAAAAGATTACAACCAGAGTAAGTGGTGAAAAATGGTACCTTTCCATGGTGGAATCATTTGTTTTTTTTGTTATGTGGAGGTAGACACACCCCAAAGTAGCTATGAGCAAGATTGGGAAAGTGTACATCAGAAGATTAGAACCTGCAATGAGAACATTACAGGGGAATATTAGCATAAAACAATGAAAGCAATGTAGGCACAGAAATTAATAATTGAATAAATTAACAAGACCTTTTGAACCCAAATACGTTGTTGTGTTAGTCTTTGCTCTGTATTTAGGAAGCCATCTTTCTCTATAAGTATTTGTGGGTGACATTACCCAAATGAAAATCCAACCCAAGAACAAAACCAGAACCAAAAGCCTAATTGCAAATTGAACCCTGTGTAATTTTGCTTGAGAGGATGACCTCTTCACCACAGTTTCTTGAGCCATCTTGATTTTGGAGAAAAGAAAAGACTGCAGTGAGGAGAATCAAAGAGGATGACCTATTTATAGTTCAAGAAATGGAATTAGTTTGATTGGACAATTATACATTAAACAAAACATTAGGCATGGGACAACAACAGGGTAAAAACAAAAAAGCATGCTTCATGTCCCTCCTATAGGAATGTACAAATTATTATCATTTTTTGCGTCATACTCTGTGGACCCAAATTATGAGAAGAGGGTTGACCTGAATTGAAGGTCAACCTCCATTTCAGTGTTGTGACTAATGCCAAATGAGAACATCAAGGGTTTCAATTCAACCCCTTTTCTCACTCCACACACACACATACCCTTAAAAAACAAAGCTTTGATGGAAAAAAAAATGAAAATTTGTAATAGAATGATTAGGAACAGCAACATAAAAAAAAGTTTGATATATCATATGTAGCTGCGTTTGTCTTTATGTTTTGATGATTTAGATGAAAACAAAATGGATGGTAAATGTTCAGAAACAGTGTTACCTTGAAAATGCAGAGCAAATAAACGCAGAAGAATTTGATACATTTGGACTATTATTGTGTATTAATAAGCACCATTTTCTTCATAGCACGTGCCTGTTTGAAACCATATTTGGAATTGCAGGTTTCTGAAGCGTGTTGGCTAAAGTATATGGACTGTGAAGAGAGAAGATATTATTAACAGTTTTATTCATCTAATGTTGTTCTTACAAAAGAATCAAATAATATGAATTAAAGGTAAGAGTGAAAGGTTATTCAATTACTTATATTTAATAAAATGAAATCATTTGGCAAGATATTTCAGTTTCTGATGATAATATATAACACATTGTTTTGTAATGAATTGAATGCATTGATTGTAGATATTAATTTAATTTTTGCATTAATAATATAAAAGAGTGTTGTATTTTTTACATATTAAAAAAGTTATAAATAGAGATTTATTGTTTCTTATAAGTTATTTCAAAATTATGTGAAATAATGATCTGTTGTTGATTTTTATTGACGGTTTTTAATAAAAAAAAGTAGTTTTTTTACTGTCATTTTTTAAAATTTGAAGATAATACTTTTTAATTATATTCTTAATTTAATTAACATAAAAAATTAGTTACAATAATATACAAAAAAAAAGTACAATGACGCGTAAATGTATCTTAAATAAGAAAAGAGAAAGATAAAATAGGTAATTCTTTTCAAATTAAATTAATTTTTTTTTATTTCATTTTAAATGAATTACCTATTTTATCTTTCTGTTTTCTTATTTAAGATACATTTATTTTTTTATTTGCCATCTTAAACAACTAAAACAAAGGAGTTAGGAAGTAGTTTGTAATAAAATGGCATTGTGAAAAGAGTTTCAAATATCATTAAATTTTATATTTAGTATTTAGTGTTTGTATATTTTAAAAGACATTTAATATTGATTATCCAATGGAGAAGGACGCAATTTTTTGTTTCAAAAAAACCCATCTTAATATTAATAAAATTAAATTATTAGTGGATGTTTAGCATGTCTAAATCTATATAGTATAAATATATTTTAAAACTAAGTATTCTTTAAAATAAAAATATTTAATGGAAACAATACAAATATTTACTTTTAACTTTTATTTGTAGTAAAATGCGATTTTATCATTATTTAGTATTTTTTTTATCTTAGAGAATCTTAAATTATTAATTATATTTATATTTTCTTCCTGAGCTAAAACTTTATATCTTAAATTTACTTAAATTATTTTCTATTTTGTCTAAAATATAATCTAATTATTCCACAAAAATTATTATTTTCCTTTTTTTAAAATGCTCCTTCCCTTAAATTAAAACTATTTATATTTTCTTCTTAAATTAAAAACATCTGAAATCATTATGTATATACTTACAGCTCAACACTTACTTTTTCTCGATATTAAATAATAGTATTTTAAAATTTATAACTATTTATTTTCGTCCTTTTCAATTATGATTCACAAAAGAAAAAGCTATTTTGTTTTATGTTTAACTTGTATTTTGGCTTGTAGATTATAGGAGTCAAATTTAATGTGTAAATAATTATCTTTTAGATTTAACTAAAATTAAAATTTACCGATATTTTATTTGAAACATTATTTAATTTCATTAAAATTAATCAGATTCAATTATTTTTCTAAAGTATCTTTTATTATGATATATCTATTAATGGATTATAAGTCTACATTTTATAAATAAAAAAATTGTTACAGGATTTTATATGAATAAACAATAATTTCAAAATGTGAATGTTTACTAAAAAAAATCATGAAATAGAAATCAACTTTAGAGACAAAAAATAATTAGTTGCTATAGTGACTAAATTAGATATCATTTTAGGGACTAAATAAAGTTTTGGTTTCTAAATTAGATTTTATTAGTGTTAAATGATTTCTAAATTGGTATCTAATTAACGATCAAAGTTTTTGCTACCAAATTTATAAACTAAATAATTGGTAGTTAAAACCTTAATTGTTAATTAGATACCAATTTATAAACTATTTAGCAATAATATAAATTAATTTAGAAACCATTTTTTTTTTAGTTTTTAAAATGGTCTCTAATTTAGTTACTATTACAACTAATTATTTTAGTTTCTAAAAATTGGTTTATATTTGATGATTTTCTTGTAATGTTTATAATGATCTTATATTCAAATAAAAATTGAAAAAAAATAATTAAAAAATGTGATATAATGAGAATCATTGATATGAATAAAATGACAAATTTCTATCTTGAAAATATTAACAACCAAACAAAGTATTAATGTGGTAAAACTCATTAACACTTAGATAATAATTCTTGTAATGGACGTTGACTTAGAATTTAATGTAAAGAAAAGTCTTTGAAATAAAGTTATAATTAATAGAAAAATATTTTAGAATGATATCATTAATTAGGATAAAAATAATTAAAATTTATTTGTGTTTGAATCCAATTGTTTTCTTCTAAAAAGAGTGTATTCATCATTAAAAAAATGGAAAAAAATCAATTATATACTTATTTTCATTTTTATTATGCATAACAAAATTATTTGAGTAAAAATATAAATATAATAAAAAAATATTTAAAATTTCATTGAAATGAAAGAATCAATTGTTTTTGGTAAAAATATAATATGGAGTATTTTTAATCCATGCATTGACTGTTCACTCTATATTATTATGCATTTATTGTTGTATTTATGAATTGTAATTGTGATTGAATTGTAATATTTGTCCTGTAGTGAAAGAGGAACATGGGTGGGGAATGAAGATTTGTATTGTTCTTATAGTTATAATTATTTGTATAAAAACAATTTTATTCATAATGAAGTAAATATATTTTGTTCTTACTTTTTATTTAAGTAGAAAATGATCAAATATAAAATTTATGATATAAAATAAAATTATTAGTACTCCACTTTTGTAAATAATGTTTTCTGAAAATTAATTATCATAAAAATATAAATTATAAAAAAAATTATAATATTTAGACTTAATTATTTTTTAGTCCCGGACCAGAGTAAATACAATTTCAATATTTTAAAAATATTTAATATAGTTTTTTTAAAAATAATTCAATACAATTCTTTCAATTAGATTGTTCAATTAAAATATATTGTATATTGAATTATAGATGTTGTTATCACATTAAATTTTAAAAAATTGGACATCATATTAAATTGTTTTAAAAAATTAGGATCACATTAACTTTTTTTAAAAAGTTAGAACCAAATTAAAATTTTAAAAAAGAATTAGGATGACATTAAACTTTATAAAATCTTAAAGATATAGTTGATTTTTAACCCTTAATATCGAGATTAAGAGAGTAATTAAGGTTGTAAATAATTATAATCTTATTTATTCATTCTTCTGGACTTGTTATTTGTGGTAGTATTTTTCGTGGGATTATGGAAGTTTATTAGTGGTTTATCTGTTTTCATTGATGTTCTGTTTTTTGTTGCTGAGTTTTATGAAATTATATATGCTATTGAACAAGCTCAAAACATGAATTTTACTAGTTTATGACTTGAATGTGATTATGTCTTTGTTTGTGCTGCATTTACGGCTAGGACTATTGTTCATTTGATGTTTTGTAATAGGTGAAACACTTGTCTTAACTATTGTGGAAAAATCAGGTTTAGGATTTCTCACATTTTTTGTGAAGGGAATGCATGTGTTGATAAGCTTACTAACTTAGGTTTTATTAATAAAGAGTATTTTCATTGGTATAATAGGTTTTCGTCTAATATTTTTCTTAGAGCTCTTTATTAATAAATATAGATTACCTTTGTACCGTTTTTATTAATATATGAGTTTTGGTTTAGTCCCCCCATATTTTCTTGTATTTCCTTTTTTTTATTTTAATAATACTTTTTTTTTATGTGCGATGATTATTGTTACTTTGACGTGTTAGTCTAGGTGAAATATCAAGTTTCATAATTATATCAAGTTTTAAAATGATGTCTAACATAAAAGTTTTTATTAAAATAACAGATATAACACTACAATAAAATTATGAAATAGAAACCAATGTTAGATACAAAAAATAATTAGTTGCTATAGTGACTAGATTAGAGATCATTTTAGAGACTAAACAAAATTTTAGTTTCTAAATTAGTTTCTATTATTTTTAAATAGTTTCTAAATTGGTATCTAATTAGCTATCAAAGTTTTAACTACCAATTATTATTGTTAAATAATATTATATTTTTTTAATAAATATTAATATTTATTTTATTTTATTTTATAAAAAAAATCTTTGTAGAGTGTTCCCTATATTCTTAGAAGGTGTTGTCGTATGGTTCACCCACACATGCGCCTTGATTTTTTAATACGTTGCACATTCATAACATAACATGCATAATAATCATTTGGATTGTTTTTATTTTTTGTTATAATATTTATGTGTTTATTCATTTATTTATATGTATGTATTGTAAGAACAATAACCTTTACATTTATTTTACCCTTTTTTTTAAGATTTTAATGTATTGTAAAAACAATAACCTTTAAATTTATTTTACCCTTTTTTAAACTTTCATTTTTTTCCAAATTATTTAGGACGTTGCTAGTAGTTTGTTTTATATGACATTCTAGCATATTTTTACGTTGTTATAGGAAGAAAAAGTGTGTTTGTCGAATAATCCAGTTTTATGAACTTTCTAAATTTAACTATGGAGTTGTTACTAAATAGTGAGACATTGGTAGAACACTCTCCACGTAAAAAAAAACTGTATAAAATAAATAAATAAAATATTAAATATAAAGTAGAATTTAACGTGATTCGATACTCAATCAATCGACAAATTACGAGATTAATTAGATTTTTTTATTCTATTTATTACAATTTTATTATAAACACAAATATCTCATAGGACACAAATATCTCTTAATTAATATTTATTTTTATATTATTATATGTTCTAAATTTTTGTATCTATAAAATAAACTAAGAGTAAAATAATATAATTATGCAAGTAGTTGTCTTATTTTATAATTTAATCTTAATCATAGATTGATACCCTTTTTAGTTTCGAATAAATACTTTTAAAATTATAAATAGACTCATAGCACGAATGAATAGTTTATGTTAATTTTTTAAAATTTTAATTATCAACTAAAATTAATGTAGTATACACCTGGTAACCAATATTTAATATTCTTTAGTACTGTTTACCAAATTTATACATATAACTAATAATTACTATTGCTAATTGTTACTATTCATCAAAGACATTTTTATAGATATAATATTATCGATACTGTGATTTATTGATTATCGATGGTAAGAAATCAAAATAAAAGAAAGATGATGACAAAATCAAGTAAACTATATATGAAAAAAAGAAAAAAAAAAGTTTGATGTAAATGATTATGTATGATAAAATGATATAATTTTCAAGTGATATGTGTTCTTACGTTGCTAATTTAAACAAATTTCCACTTGCTAAAATTCTGCCTCAAATAATGCCTCTAATCTTATTTCTTAAACATAATACATGAACCATGCCTGTGCTGCAAAATTTATGATCTAATTACCTTTTTCAGTTTTATAATATTTTGATGACTTCACCTCCATTCTGAGAATTATGGTTTTTTATTTTCCTTCTGGGAAACAAATTGTTAGAAAATTGAGGACTGCAATCTATTAGAAAGGATAAATCCATGTTCATGAATTTACAAAACCTTTTTTTAATTGAAGTGTATTGATATAATATAAAATTTAAAATTCTACCTTTAAAGTAATTTTTCTTTCAACAATTTTTAAAAAATATTATTAAAATATTACATTATAGTTAAGTAACATAAAGTAAACAAATGACGTGATATTATAAAATTCATACAAATTATTAGTTTATATGAAATATTGATTATATGTGTACGAGATTTTTAATTGCTATTTGTTCATACCCTTTTCTCCTTGTTTTTATTAGATAATTACACGTTCTTCCTAATTTCCACCTTTTCTTTGTGGAATTAATTTTATATGTTTATTATTTATTTTATTTATTATTAAAAGAACATATAGTGGATAAAGAAAGTAACGTTGTTTATCAATAATTCAAAAGTTGATATATGGTTACACAGCCAGAATATTAATAATTGGGTGATGATAATTTCACACCGCCATTTACTCTATATTCAAATTACAACTTTATAAACTATTATTTTGTTATAACATTTAATTTATATTTATTATTATTATTTTAATATAATATTTTATTATAAAAAAATAGTTGTTAAATGGATGTAGGTAAAATAGTGCGTCAAAAGGATATTTTAATAATTTTTTACACTAAAAGAATAAAAGCAAAAATTTAAAGAAATAAAAGTAATCTTAAAATTAGGTATTTTTCATTCCATACTTTTTTTTTAATGAATATAGAGCTTTATTTTATTATTAACTTTATTTTTATAAAATTCATGTTAGACATTATTAACTCTAAGAAGTAGATTTATTGTTTCTATCCATTATAAATCCTATTAGCTTGATATTTAATTGTAGGTACATAGTCAAAGAAATTCTCCTTGATTACTATATTTTTCACATTAATCATCTTTCAAATCTATGTTTATCCCTTTTTGTTGCTAGTTCCATGCTAAACAAAACAAATATTTAAGTTTGGCATAGATATATAATCATATTCTTCTTACCTTAATTAGCTTAAATGTGGGGAACGTTGAAGTCAAGTGTGCAATTTTGATAGAGTTTACAACAAAATAAATAATAACCAAGTGGTAGAGATATGAACCTTTTAGCACTCCATTGATTTTCATGGCTTCCTCACCAATTTTTTGAGTTATTTTTTTATTAGCTAGTTTCGCTCTTATTGTGGTTTAATGTTATTAAACTTATATTCATGTATATCAGATTGGACCACTTAATACTTTATCATGCATGAGATATTGGTTTCATGAAGTCAACCATAATATAGTTATATTCTTATTTAAACTTCGTATTTTTTTTATTTCAAGTGTTTGATAAAATTATTCAAAAACTATTTTAATTCTTTACTTTTAACTTTCACTTTAATTTAAGTTGTTATTATTTGCATTCTCACAGTCTCATCAAAGTTATTATATTTAAAAAATTATGATTTTGCTAAATAGTATACAATTTTTTCTTCAAAAATACATTCTTACCCACCATTCTATTATGGAATTTATCACACTTTTCAAATAATGCAATACATTATCTTTCTAAGAAAAATATAACTTTTTCTTGTGCAAACAATTTCCATTTCATTTTTTTTATTGTTTTTTGGTCTTTTGCAAATTGTCGTTGTTGAAGAAATACATTAAAAAATTAACAATTATATATACTTAAATTTAAAATTGCATATTTATCTTTTATATATGAGTTGTATTAATTCCACATCTTATATCTAATTAACATATATAACTAGCAACTAATGCAATTAATTAGGAACATGTGAATGATACACATGGTTGCTTACTCATTTTTAAAAACTCATTTCTCATATTATTTTTTTTCTCTCATGCTTGAAAATATAGAAAATGAGAAGTTGTCTTTTCTCTCACCATAGTATAGAATTGCTTTTGTTGTCCATATAGTTATCTAGATAAGGTGGATTTCACAAATTCTAGAAGAGAAGGACATGTTATTACTACTCGTGATGGTATGACAACTCTTTTTTATACTTCCTCTAATGATCATATCCAACGCAGTTTAAAAGGTCATCAATTTTCAGTATGATTGGACAACTACATTTTTCATACAATGCGATGTCTAAATTTTATCATATGATGCAATGTCTAAATTTTATCATATGATGCAATGTCTAAATCCACCCTCTTCCTCTTCTACACAGTCTTCATATCCAGGTACCCCTTTATCCCATAGTTAATTATGTTACTTGTAATAATTTCTTTGCTTCTCATTCTCGTTTTTTAGTTGCACTAACTACAAGAAAGAAAATTATGGACCCTTGAAGATTTACCCCCTCGAAAGAAAATTGTTGTAAATGGATGTACAAAATTAAATATAACTCTGATGGACTTTTATAACGACAAAAAACACATCTTGTTATTCTTGACAACAATCAAGTTGTGAGTATTGACTTCAATAAAACATTTACTTTAGTTGCTAAGATGGTCTATGTTGGGTATTTTTTTCATTTGTCGTTGTTTGTGGTTGCGAACTTTATCAAAGGGAAGTTCACAATGTCTTTCTTCATGGTGATCATGATGAAGAAGTATGCATGTCACTTCCTCCTAGGTTTTCTTGTGTCTTTCCTAGGAAAGCTTGTAGATTGCATAAATCTTTATATGCTATTTGTTATAAATATGTTTTATAATTTAGATTTAAGGATGTTTTATAAGTTATTATTTGAATATTATACTAAATGACAAGAAATTGGTTAAAAAATAAGATGGCATCTTGTAGGTATGACATGCCAAATCACTTTTTTTTTTTGTATACATTACATCCAATTAAAATTGCAAAAGGCTAAGAGAACGCGTTTGTCCCATGTGCTTCAGAAATTGGAAATCAACATCGTACATGTCATTTCTTTTTGCACTCCCATAGTTTTCATGTGCACCCTCATAAAGGTGGTTAAAAGACAAAAGTGTCTCATTTGTTGTCGCCACCCTTTGCCACTGTCACCACTCCTTGTCATCACTATCACCTTTGTTTATGTGTTGTGTCTTGGATAGATTCAAGGAAAAAAAATGTTCTTATGTAATCTGGAAGAGTCTCATATTACACAATTTGGAAGTTTTCTTTATGGAAAAATAACTTTCGAATGGGGAAATCTTAAAGTCTTTTTTATGCAAAAACTGACTTCCAGATTGTACAATCCGAAAGTCCAAAAAATCTTCCACATTACTTAATATGGAAGTCAAAAATGACTTATAGAATGTGCAATCCAAAACTTAAAAATTTTATGGAATGTGAAATTCGGAAGCCTTTTTCATGCAAAAAAATTACTTTCAAATTGCATAATTCATTTTTTAGTATCGATTATTTGACAACCCAATAAGTGGGTGCACCAAAAGTACAACCTGATAACCTGGACCATGAAATAATAAAATATTGGATTGTGGGGCACAGTTGTTGAGGTGAATTTTTTTAAAAATTTAGGGTTGAAAGGGCAGGTTTTGCAAAGGAAGAACAAAGCAAATGTTTCTGAGAGTACAATTTTGATTGGATTTGTGATTTTGATTAAGACTGTGATTTGGAATGCGAGTGTGAGTGCAATTCGAGATTTCGCTCGGATTTTGAGGTTGGTTTTGTATTATTGAGATTGCTTTTTGGATATTGGAGCTTTTTGTTGTTTTGATTTGGTAACTGTTTTCATATCTTTTTTCATCAAGTTTTCATTGGTTTGTTTTTTATTTTTAGGGTTTAATGTTTTTTTATTTTGTTTGTTTGTTTGTTGGATAGGGTTTTTGAGTGTTGAAGGTTGGGGTTTGTTGGTTGAAGTTTGTATTGGTTTGGATTTTGTTTTTTAGGGTGTTTTTATTTGCATTTTTGGGTGACTGATTTTGTAGTTTTTTGTGTGTATTCTGATATAGTGGTGATAAATTACAATTTGTTCCATAATGCCCTATTGAAGAGGAATGGTGGTGTTAATTTCAATACCTTACTCAGAATTGGACATTGTGGATTTCATGGCAAGGAGTTTGTATGGTTCTGCAAGATGAGTTTGATTAAATTTTGTATTCATTATTTTATTTATTTTTTACTTTATTTTGATGTGCATTATATTTTTTGGTTTTTGTAGACTTGAATTGTGGTATTCATGGTTTTAAATTGTTTAATTAATAATTTCTTCAGGATATAATGACAAGTAATGGAAGTTAAGATGATGAAGTTGTTATTATTGAGTCTAAGGTTTGATTGAAATCATTAGTTATTTTAAAAGGTAAAAGTGATGATATATTTGTTTTGTCATGTGGATGGTTGTGTTTATTTGTTCCATGTAATATGAAATATTTTGACGTTATTGGTAACTGTTTGTAATCATTTTCCATTTATTTGAGTTCATAATAAATGAATTTTTGATATTCATTATTTAGATATGGGTGATGGAGCATTTCTTCTCTTACAAGCGCCACGTGCCAAGGAGTGAAAATAAATATCCTCATATTATGCATTGGATAGATGTTAGAGTTTGTGACAATGAAATTGGATATGGTATGCATAAAAAATATGTTTTGTCATGCTTGTTGAAATTTGTATTACATTAATGTTGTTGTGAATGTAGATAATTAACTTTGGTATTATTTATGTCAACAAATAGGTTATTGTTCAGTTATGTGCGTCGAATGAAGAGTTTCGCAATGAATTGGTTGAAGAAGTGTTTCATGAAGTTGGATGTGGAATTAGGAAGCGCAAACCAAGAAAGGATGAAGTTGCTAGAGTGATGGTCAAAGTTGTTGAATTGATGCGCATATGTAAGGAGCATGAGGTATTAATTACGATTATGGAGAAAGAGGTGAATGAGTTACTTGAATTGTTAATTGCAAGAAAAAAATATGTTCCGGACGATATTTTCCCCAGTACTTGAACTTCTTTCAGTAGATCGCAGAGACCTCCAAATGCCAAAAAGTAGTGATAAAGACGTACCTGAAGATGAAGACCAAGGAAATGAAGAAGGCAACATGTTTTCTCGAATAAAGCGTGATCCCCCAGAAAATGTTTCAAGACTGGTGTGACGAGAACACCATGGACTACATATTCAAGAAAAACAAAAGCAAAAGCATAAGATGTTAGGCATAAGTAGTTGTTTTAGTGATACGTTGTTTAGGTTTTTGGGCTTTAAAGTAAATGGGTGTGCAATGGTTAATTTACATTGTGGATATTGTTGTAATTTATTTGATACTATATAATTTATTGTCATATATATTGGTGATAACAAAGATTTCTATTAAGGAATAACTTGTTTTATAGTTGTTGTGAAAAGTGTTATTGTGTCACTGCATGTTGTTACGAAGTGGACTTTAAGCCTAACTCAACCCCATAAAACCGGCTCATAGGGTTGAGGTTTGCACCCACATATATACTATGAAAAGGTCCTTATCTCTAGTCGATGTGGGATCTCCAACAAGATAGCGGGTGGCCTGATAAGCCCAACAAATACTCACTAGGAGAGGCTCGAAATGGTTCTGATACCATGTTACGAAAGTGGACTTTAAGCCTAACTCAACCCCATAAAACCGGCTCATAGGGTTGAGGTTTGCACCCACATATATACTATGAAAAGGTCTTTATCTCTAGTCAATGTGGGATCTCCAACACATGTGTTTGTAAATTGTGGTGTACAATAATAAGTCAGTGACCATTGTTTGGTGACTTGGTGGTCACCTTTGTAGTAATATTTGGTCACTCATTCAAAACAGAACACCCACAATTGCGACCAATAACAAACAACCCCTTTAAAACCCTAAACCCAAAATTACTTACCAAACTTACTTCGTATCTTCTCTGCGTCGTTGTCATCCCTCTTTGTCAATATCAACCACACAAATGGAACACACAGTACCAACCGCACAAATGCCCATCGCACAATATAGAACGCAACTCTCTCCGTCGTTCCTCTGCTTCTACTTATTCCTTTGCTTGCTCTACCTTTCCAATTTTCGTTTCCTGCTATCTTGGTAATAAAAACATGTCATCTCTTGGAAATACAAGCACATTTACTCAAACGTCTTTTCGAATTCCAATTTTCTCGTTTTCCTATGCCTTGCCAAATTGAAAAAATTGTCCCCACCACGTAAGCACCCCTCTCCACGTCACGGGTTGTATTTTAGCATAAGGGAATCTGGTTGTCAAATAATCATTTTTCTTCATTTTTTCATCAACCAAAAAGGAAAAATGGTGATTTTCATATTTATGGGGTGCATAAGGAAAGTATGGGGAGTAAAAAATAATAATGTACATAATATGTGTGGTCAAGGATAAAATTGGATAAGTTGTCCCACTAACTTTACCATTTTTATGTCATTTGTTGAGATTCGTAGGGTCTATTCCTAAACAATCTAAAAATACTAGATAATTTATGTGATACTATAAGCTTATAAGTTTTCATTCTCTATGATTTATTATTTTTACAAGTGAGAAAGAGAAAAAGAAATAATGTAATATCATTTATTATGTGAACTCATACTCTTTTAAGAAAGTCTTCATTATATATCATCTTTATGAGTTATTTCTTAAATTTAATATTGTTTTCTTTGTAGCTAGATCGATGTAAGAATACATAATACTTTAGTTCTTAATTTTAGGGGAAATTAAACAAAAAGATAATCAAAAGTTCCTCAATGTAATCATGTTTTCTAAGAGTGACATTGTATATTTGATTGTGATTTATTTTGATTATGGTTAAATCCTTTAAAAAATTCTTAAATAATAACTATAAATAACTCAAATTTTAGGATGAATCAATATAAAATCTTATGGTCCTTCTTATTATAGATATTTTGTTGTTAGATGATCTAATGTTCTTTTTGAAAACGTCTCGTGTTCTATTGAACATCCCTTCCAAAGTCTACCTATTATTTCATTATTTGATAATCTAACTAATTTGTTGAGAATTTATGTTATGTAACATATGCTATTTAAATATTTTGTGTAAAAGATTATATTGTGTTATTTGATTATAATGTATTTTGTTGGGTGTTGTGAAGATTAGGGAAATAACAAGAAGGGAGGGTTGAATCATTTATGGTTGTTGGGCAACTTCAACTTCTATAAATGTTCATTTTGCATCTCACGAGCTTTAATATGATATTTGCATTTAGTGCAACTTTGAATTTAACTCATTTCTCTTTGCAGTGTCCTTGATAACTAACAACATTTATCTCATAAGTAACGTAGTCTTTAGCACCAATTTATGCTTAAAGTGCATATCATACATGATGAATAATCGGGTTAGATTTGAAAGACTCATTGTGTCAGGAGGTTCATGATGAAAATAATTTTAACTCGTGTCTCAAGAAATCTTTGATATTTGTTTTATATTTGATGTTGAACGGATTTCTTTGGCAAACAGACATTCCTTGCAAATACAGAGTAAGCATATGAATATTTATTTAAGTAGAAGATTTTCATATCCTACATATATCGTATGGTCTGATGTTTAGTGTGCTATTTGTTTATTCTTATGTGCGCCTAATTAGACTTTGAAGAAAGATTGCACAATATTTTAACATTTTTCAGATGAAATACTTGCGTCTTACATGATTTGTTGTTTTTAAGCACTAATTAAAATCTTAGGATGTCAGAATTTTTTCGTAAAAAAATTTAAAGAAGCATGATTGGTATGCAAGATGAGTCAAAAAAAGCAGCCAACAATTTTTTTTTAAAGAAGCATGATTGGTATGCAAGATGAGTCAAACAAACCCATTTATGACATGCCAAATATGGTGCAACCCATTTCTTTGATATCAAATTAAACAAAAGGAAGAAAAAAGAGATACAAACACAATATGTCTCAACAAAATACTACACTCAATTCTTTGGTAACTCGTCAAGTTTCATTAATCAACAAGTGCAATATGGATATTATTCAATGATAACTCCTAACTTACAATATAAATATATTTTCAAAGTTTTTCTTCAATATTTTACAAATATTCTTTATCATAAGAGTCACTCTTAGATGTGTACAACACACGTATTTTTTTTACAAACAAGTCACTTTTAACTTACAATGCAAAAAATGTTTTAAAATATATATATAAACACTAAGATTAAATAGACAAAGGTTTCAATTTATTCCGAACTATAATACAATAAGCTCACTTTATAATAACAAAAGTTACTCTAGAAAAACATTTCAATAAAGAGTTTTTATAGAGAAAAAACAATTAAGAAGAGTATGAAAAAAAACCCTTCAAACTCGATGTATAACTATTCTATTACTATATTCTTGTATATGTATTTTCTTTTTTTTTTCATTTTCTTTATATACTTATGCAGAAAAAAATAGTTGTTGAGATTGATTGTTTTTCTTTATGATCTTCTTCAACTTTAGACTTACTTTTCATGAAAGTGTTCGTCCCATACAAATAATGTTGATGCATTTTAATACTTAATATAAAATCATAAATGTTGCATTATGCAACTCTTATATGAAATTATTGGATAAGATAATTCATGCAATTTATTAGTCTTTGTTAATGTATTTTCTATTAAGGAAATAATAATTATCAAATTATACGCAATTATTGTATGCAATATTGTACGATATTGTACAATGTTGTACCTAATTATATGCAATTAATTTAATAATGATAAAATCCATGATTAGTGGATCCCTACCTAATTATATTTTAATTTGTAGAGAGAAAGTCTTCCTACACTAGTATATATTTCTTATACATGAAGTGATGTAAATATACACATAAGAGAATAAAAACTTCTTCTTTCTTCCTACCATCTTCTTACATACAATTTTCTTATATGTTATCAGAGCACCGATCTTGGTGTTCTGACCGCCTCTCCATTTTTATCCACTAAATAAGAGATCATGTCTGGCAAAGAAGGCATCAGTAACGAGTCTGATAGAAACCTCGTACAAGGCTTCACCGCCGAGCAAATTCAGCAATTGACAATGGTTATTTAATCGTTCAACAATAATGGTAAAAGTGACACGTTTGTTAGCATTGCAGGTATGCTTGCTCATAACTCGTCTATTAATTCTGCTTTTACAAAATCATGGATTTTGGATAGCGGAGCAACCAATCATTTTGCATTTGATTCACAATTTTTCACACACATTTCATCATTTATTCCAAATGTTAATCTGCCCACAGGCTCAACTGCACCCATCTCATCTACAGACACAATTAAATTTAATGACAATATCACTCTCAAAGATGTTCTTGATGTTCTTTGTGTTCATTCTTTTAATTTAAATATCATGTTCGTTAGTAAGATAACGAGTTCACTAAATTGTTGTGTCGTTTTTACTCCACATGGTTGCTTTTTGCAGGACTTGGCTACGGAGAGGATGATTAGTTCAGGTAAACAACACGCAGGCTTATACTACATGTCTCCTCTTCCAAACCAAGTCCATGCATCTCAAATTTCGACCGACCCTGATTTATGGCACAAGCGCCTCGGACTTCCTTCTCCGGCGTGTTTACAACTTGCATCTTCCTTACTACCTATCAGTAAAAATCTCATTCCCATTCATAATAATTGTAGTATTTGTCCTAAAGCTAAACAGACAAGGCTACCCTTTCCTTTAAGCATAATAAAATCTCATTCTCCATTTAATCTATTGCATTGTGACATTTGGGGTCCTCATAAAACCCCAACTCATTTTGGAAAACGTTTTTTTCTCACTATAGTCGATGACTATATTTATGAATCACATGTCTGAAACCCAACATCTCTTAAAATCATTATCAATTTCAGGCATCTATTAAAACCATTTGTGTTGACAACGGATTGGAATTTATTTCTATGCATAATTTTTTTCTCAAAAAAGGTATTGAATGTCAACGCACGTGTGTCTACACGCCTCAACAAAATGGAGTATTATAACGCAAACATAGACACATTTTAAACACAGCACGAACCCTCATATTTCAGTCCCATTTACCATTAGAATTTTAGGGGGAATGCGTTTTAACCGCCACATATATCATTAATCGCTTGCCAACACCTTTACTAAAAAATGAATCACTTTTTGAGATGTTATATAATTGCCCACCTTCACTTTCTCACTTAAAAACTTTTGGTTGCCTCTATTATGCAACTGTTGTTTCACCTAAGCAAAAATTTGATTCGCGCGCTCGACAATGCATCTTCATTGGTTATCCTGTCAATAAAAAAGCATACAAATTATTTGATATAGATGCAGACACTTTTTTTACAAGTCGGGATGACATCTTCTATGAAAGTGTTTTCCCATTCTGCCAACCGTCCCAGACGCAATCCTCTTACCCACTCTTGTCCAACATTCACTCGATCAACCTTCTTCTCCTACTCATCACAATGCACCTGAACCTCCATCAAACCAACCTTCTTCTCCTACTCGTCACAATGCACCTGAACCTCCATCAAACCAACCTTTTTCTCCCACGCCAAGAAGTTTAGCACCCATTACCAAACCTTCACCAACTGACCTTCCTGTTCGACGATCCAGCCGCACATCAACCCCACCTTCCTGGCTTCAAGACTACGTAACGGGATCCCAAGCCAATCATTTGACCACTGCCCAAGACCGGCTGAATGGAACCAGGTATCCTATGCATCATTTTCTTTCTAATTCACGATTTTCTTCTACACATAGTGCATATCTTGGTAACATCACAACCACCAAAAAACCTCACACTTATGCTCAAGCTATCCTTGATCCAAATTGGCAAAAAGCAATGGACGAAGAGTTTTCCGCCTTGCAACTAAATCAAACGTGAACCTTGACATTGTTACCCGCTGGGCTGAAACTCATCGGATGCAAATGGGTCTATAAAATAAAGTATCACTCAGATGGCAGTGATAATAAGTGTCTAATTTCAGTAATATTTCATATTAAAATATACGCACTTATGAGAATTTATTGCTAATTTACATATAAAATAATCTCTAATTTATAAATTTATACCTTTTTATATTTTGTATGATCTTTATTTGAGTAAGAGTATTTTATTTCCAAATTTGGTGTTAATTGCAATTTCTAGGGAAGATTGGAGATTTGGATTAAAGATGAATGATTTAAGTTAAAAAGAGAAAGCTAGAAGGTCCTAGAATGGAAAAAGATGCAAAGAAAGATTGGGCATTTTTTATGTTTTATTACTTAGCCCATTAGCGTGAAACAGGAAGGAACCTAACCCTAGAAAATTAGGTTAAATAGGGGGCTAGAGGCTCAACCTTAGGGTGTCAGATTGAGAAGAAAACACCGGAGAGTGAATTGTAATCCAATTGGGAGAATGGAAAGTGCTAGAAGTAAGCGTGGCTAATTCTACCCTTTGGGATTGGGAGTAATATGCTCAAACTCTTATGTATTGAGGTGATATTTTATATATTAATATTCAGTTATTGATTAATTATTGATATTGTTGTTTTACTTTTAACTTTCCGTGACAAATTGAGAATCCTAAATCTGACTAGGAGGTATTTTTAGGGTTTGGACCTAAACAACAATACTTAACATATTTGAGTGATAGGAATAGACTTGAAATGTTAATTGCTATTAAACGTCTGAGCTTCGTTCTAAGTTGTTCTTATAATTATGCGAGAGATCGATAGTTAGGGGACATTCTTAAGGATTTTATATGCGAGGAATCGATATGAATGATTTTTATACGGGCATCAATTTCAATCAAAGAACTTAATATTGACATGCTAATCAAAATACATGAGAGTGAGAAAGATAAAACTTAATCCCTATTTTTCCAATTGAAGCAACTAATTCTTTGTTTGTTTTCTTACAACATATTCACTTCAAACTCTTTTTATTGTTTTGTTGTTATATTTAGCAAATATTGTACTCGATAATTCACTGTTCCTTGTGGGATCGATATCCGTTCTTAGGGACAATTATTACTTCTGACAAACATAGTGCACTTGCCGTAAAAAGTCATCAGGCAGCGTCGCTCAGATTGAAGGTGTCGACTATTCTAAAACTTTTCCACCAACAGCAAAATTAACAACTTTGAGGTGTCTCCTCACCATTGCAGCAGCCAAAAATTGGTTTACTCACCAGCTAAATGTGCAAAATGCCTTCTTACATGGCACATTGCATGAAATTATTTACATGAACTTGCCACCACCCAGGCATCATCGATAGGGGGAGGACATTGTATGGCGACTCAACAAATCCATTTATGGTCTCAAACAGGCATCTGGACATGGTTTTCAACATTTTCTCATGTGATTAAATCTATAGGATTTCAACAGTCCAAGACAGACTACTCTCTATTCACAAGACAGAATAACTCATCATTTACTGTCCTTTTGATTTATGTGGATGATATTCTTTTGACAGGAAATGATTTGACAGAAATTTAGCTTGTTAAAGACTGTTTATTACAACAATTTCTCATTAAAGATCTTTAAGATTTAAAATATTTTCTAGGGATTGAATTTTCTCGTTCCAAAGCTGTTATTTACATGTCACAAAGAAAATATGCGCTTGATATTTTGCAGGATACAGGATTCACAGGTGCTCGTCCAAACAAATTTCCAATGGAGCAATATCTAAAACTCACACCAGACGATGGAGAGTTATTAAAGGATCCAGTTAAATATAGGCGACTCGTGGGACAACTAATATACCTCACGGTTACTCGACCTGACATAGCATTTTTGGTTCGGACCCTAAGTCAATATATACCGGCTCCACAGAAACCTCATTGGGATGCCGCAATTCGAGTCCTAAAGTACATCAAAGGATCACCGGGACAAGGATTGCTATTGCCATCCGAGAACAATCTGACATTGACAACTTATTGTGACTCAGACTGGGCAGGTTGTCAGACAACTCGGAGATCCGTATCTGGATATTGTATTTTTCTTGGTTCAAACGTACTAAGATCATCAGCAGAAGCAGAATACTGCGCGATGGTCATTACTTGTTTGGAGATAGTTTGATTGTGATATCTGTTGCAAGATTTAAAGGTGTCATGTAACTTGACAGCTCCCGTGACAATCAAGCGGCATTACATATAGCATGAACCCAGTATTTCATCAACACACTACCACATTGTACGAGAAAAATTACAAACCGAGATAATCAGTCCTTCATATGTACCGACACAATATCAGCTCGTAGATATTTTTACGAAAGCACTAGACAAGTAACAGTTTTTGACGTTACGACACAAGTAGGGTTCTTGATCTTCACCTATCAACTTGAGGGGAGTATTAAGGAAATAATAATTATCAAATTATACGCAATTATTGTATACAATATTGTACGACTAATATATATTTCTTATATATGAAATGATGTAAATATACACATAAGAGAATAAAAGCTCTTTCTTTCTCTTAACCATCTTCTTACATACAATTTTTTTATATTTTTTCTTATATTTTCGTTTGCTTGTTATTTTCTTTTTTTTTTTATAGTATGACAACTTGTGAACTAGGTGGAGTAGGTACAACAATGATTTGCAACAAAAACGTGTTTGTAAGAATCTTTGTTATGATTTCTAAGTGTTGTACCGTTACCGACAAAAGTTGTGTGGCCTTATTCAAAACTGCAAACGAAGTAAACAAAAAGAAACATTAATTTGTTCAATAAATCCTTTAATAAAACCTTTCATACACACGTCTACTAAGCGTCCAAAAGTTGTTTTTATTTATAACTTTTAACTGGTGAGAGCATGCAAATATTTAGGTAAATAATATTTAAGTATTTTAAATATTTAAACAAAAAATTATTTCTTTTTTCAATTATATTATGACATAGGATTGCTTAACACATCAGCACTCAATACTAACTTCTTTTAAGTGAGATATAATGACCAATAAACTCTTCCACCTATCAATCACATTATATATATAAAACATGGAAATATGTCTTAAATTTGATAAGCTTCCTAAATCCAATTCAGTAAAATTTAATTAAAAAATTCAAGTCCAACATATACGTGAATTCCTTATAATTTATGTTTACTTGGCAAACTTTTTTGCCTTGGTTCCTCTTGTTGCTCTCAATCATGGTCCTCAATGGTGACATTTTCGTAGCATTTCCATTGATGTAATCTAAATACAACCTAAAATGATATTAATATAATAACTAGTAATTATATTTGTTAGGGGTTAAGATATTATTTATATGATCACAATAGACGTTATTCTTAATGAACAATAACAAATATGTATAATCATAAAATAAGATTTATGGGTATTATCAGTTATTTGTTATATTCACTCTAGTCAATCAGCATTGGATACTTAAAAATTATTGGATCTCCGACCCCAACCCACGAGGGCCACGCGTGTTATATTATGCTGTTACAATCCCCTTCTGTTGGAAACACAAGGCATGAAGTTTCTGTTCAATCTTTACCATTCATTCTATAATCTTGTTATCATGAAAGCTCTATAGACGAATATGATATTAATCAGTGATTCTCACGTCCAAATCAAAAAACAAAAGACATTGCATTAATATATGTACTGAATATGCAAACACGTGGCACTCGCTGAGATTGAATAATACGGAATGAGATATGGAAAAGATTTTGGTGAAACAGAAAAGTAATATACATATAAACATTATGTAATAATATTTTAAATTAAAAAGTAAAATAAATATGATTAAAATATTCATGAGATAAATAGCCACTCTTCATCCACAGAGTGAAAAGAGAAGAAAAAACAATGGAGCCAGGAGGAGCATTAAAAATATACTTTCTACCATTCTTCGCACAAAGCCATCAAACCACACTGGTTCAGCTCGCTCGCTTGATTGCCTCACGTGGCCACCACGTCACAATCCTCGCCACTCCCGCCAACGCCCAACTCTTCCAAAAAACCATCCACCACGACATAGCCTCCGGCCACCACATCCGCGTCCACCTCATCAAATTCCCCAACACCCACGTCGGTCTACCGGAAGGCGTGGAAAATCTCGTTTCAGCCACCACCAGCGCCACCGCCGGAAAAATCTACATGGCAGCGCACCTCATCCAGCCTGAGGTCGAAGCTGCCCTGAAAGAGTCCCCTCCCGATGCCTTCATCCCTGACATGCTCTTCACCTGGAGCAAGGACTTGTGCAAGCGTCTTCAAATCCCGAGGCTCGTCTTCAACCCTATGTCCATCTTCGACATGTGCATGGTCCAGGCCATTAAAACCCACCCCGAAGTCTTTCTCTCCGATTCCGGGCCTTACAAGATTTCGGGTCTTCCCCACCCTCTCACTCTACCGGTCAAACCCTTGCCGGGTTTCCAAGCACTGATGGAATCTCTTCTTGAAGGTGAAGAGGAGAGTCATGGAGTTATCGTGAACAGTTTCGCTGAACTCGAGCCTGAGTACACTCATCATTACGAAAACCTAACAGGAAGAAAAGTCTGGCATGTGGGCCCCATCCACCACATGGTGGAACAAAGCATTAAGAAACCTGTGATTGTCAACGAGACCAGACACGAGTCTCTCACGTGGCTTGACTCAAAGGAGAAAGACTCGGTTCTCTATGTTTGTTTCGGAAGCCTCACTCTTCTTTCCGACAAGCAGCTTCATGAACTGGCCACCGCCCTGGATGCTTCCGGACACTCTTTCATCTTGGTGGTTCACCGGAAAAACAAAGAGGACCATGAGGAAGAGAAGTGGATGCCGGAGGGGTTTGAGGAGAAAATAGGGAAGGAGAAGAGAGGGCTGTTGATTAAGGGGTGGGTGCCGCAGTCTTTGATCTTGAGCCACTCTGCTGTGGGAGGGTTTTTGACGCACTGTGGGTGGAACTCGGTGGCGGAGGCCATCAGTGCTGGTGTTCCGATGGTGACCATGCCGGTGTTCAGTGATCAGTATTATAATGAGAAGCTAATAACGGAGGTGCACGGGTTTGGGGTGGAGGTGGGTGCGGCGGAGTGGAGCATTTCGCCGTACGAGGGGGAGGAGGAGGTGGTGAGTGGGGAGAGAATAAAGGAGGCCGTGAAGAGATTGATGGATAAAGGAGATGAAGGGGAGAAGATAAGGAAGAAGACGAAGGAGATGAAAGAGAAAGCATGGAGCGCTGTTGAAGAAGGTGGATCCTCACAGAATAGTATCACTGCTCTCTTGGATCATCTCAAACTTCTCTTGCCTAAATAGGCTAACGACTCTTCACATCCCAATTATTACTCCTCTTCATCTCTCCTTTTACCGGGACGAAATTTTTCTTTTTCTTTTCCATTTTTATCGGAGTGCTTTTTACGATGTTCTTGTCAGAAAAATATCACTATTTTTAAATTATAATTTGGAATTGCATTGTGATACATGGATTACTGCAACCAAAATGTTTTGTTAATCATTAACAATATGTTCACTAACACGTATTTAACGCTTTACACGTGATATTGAGGGAGGATGATATTGCAATCACAATCAGACCCATTATAAGGGTATGTGGACCCATTTGGTTAAGGGTGTGTATAGATCAGGAAGAAAGGAGAGAATTTAAGAAAGTGATTTGAGATGAAAGTCTGAGGAAAGTTATGTTGTTTAGATTAAGGTATATGTAGAGTAAATTTTTAGAAAAAGTTTATTAAAATTTGTGAGTGATGTGATGTATGTAGTAAGATTTTTAATTTTTTAAAATATTAGAATGTAAATTTATAAATTTATCCTAATTTTTAAAAAGGAAAAATAAATTTTAGTAATTAAAATTTTGTATATTTTTTTATTTATTATAAATAATTTTTTATTATTATTAATTATTAGTATTTATATTTTAATAATATTATTAAATATTTTTATTGTTTAAATTTATTTAATATTTAATATTTTTATTGTTAATATTATTATTTAGTAAATTTATTTTAATTATTATTATTTATAATTTTATTACTTTTTTTTATATTATTATTATTTTTAATTTTACGTATATTATTATTATTTTATAATTTTTATATTTATATTATTAATTTATTTCTTTTATTATTATTATATAAATATATTTAAATTATTATATAAATATATTTATATTATTATTATATAAATATATTAGTTTATTATTATTATTATATTATATTCTTCCTAATTTTTTGCTTTTCTTCGCATTGGCGCAGGATGTAATTTCCTTCTTCTCCTGCATATGAGCTCTTTTCATTCTTCATAATTGACTGGAAACAAACGTGAAATTCTCTTGCAAATCATTGCCTTTCAATCCGAGTGAATAGTATTCACTCAGATCCAAACACAACCTAAATGATTATATCTAAAAGGATCTCTTTTATTCTTTGTAGGGATTAGACCCCCTTTTCTGTTAGGATTATTTGTTATAGTTTTTCAGTATTTTCAGCACAATTGTCTATTAGAACAAATAGCTTTTCAAAGGGTATTTTATATATCCTACTAGACTAGGAGAGTATGCATGTTTTTGGTTATGTTATTTTTATCCTAAAAGTTGTTTTTTTATTCTTTTATATCTCTATCCCAACACTTTTTGTTCTTCCCCATCCCCGCTCCATCACTGTATCAATTTGGTGTTTTCATTGAACCTATCTCCATGCCTCCCAAATCAATCAAAGATTTAGAGGAAACCCTCCAAACCATTTTAGACAAACTAGCCCAACTCCAAACCCAAATCCAACAAACTCATGACGTTAGAGGTGGGGGTCGAGTCTTGGGCCTCACACCTGAGATGATCCTCAATTGTTTTATTTCAGGTTTGGTCCCAGAAATCAGAAGAGAGATTTTTGTTCTTCAACCTACCTCAATCACCCAAGCCATGGGCCTTGCGAAGCTCTTGGAATCTAAAATCCATGATTCAAGGAAATATTACCGTAACCCATCATTCCACAACCATCCCCCCATCTTTTACCACCACCATGTCCCCTTTTCCAACACCAAACAAAAACCACTGCACTCACCTCTACTTATAAAAAAACTTTCATCCACCTAATTACAAGAACGTAGAGCAGCCGGCTTATGTTACAATTGTGACGGAAAAAAAAATTCCTGGTCACAAATGTATCACCAAACGTTTCTTAAGACTTCTTAATGAAGAACCTACACCAGAAACCCCCTCCTCCCCCCCCCCCCCCCCAAACCTTCACAGTCTTAGATATTGTTTCTGACACTGATGACCCTACTCCTGTACACCTATCTCTCCAGGCCTTTTCTGGAACCCCCTCGGCCTACACCTTCAAACTTCAGGGGTTTATTCATCATACACTCGTTACCATTTTAATAGACACTGGGAGTTCACACAATATCCTCCAACCTCGCCTAGCCCATCACCTCAACCTTTGCACCCTTCCTATTAAACCTTTTTCCATCATGGTTGGAAACGACGAAAAATTCATTGCACACATCTCAATCCTACAGTTACTGTTTCTATACAAAATCATTTTTTTTCCATCCCATTTTACCTCATCCCAATTGAAGGAGCAGATGTAGTCCTAGGAATGGACTGGTTGCGCTGCCTCGGACCCCTACAAGCAGATTTCTCTACACCACAACCCTCTTTCCATCAGCAAGGCACCCTCATAACCCTAGTTGGAACCATCAAACTCTTAGACACACACGCTTCTGTCACCAATATTTGTCACCTCCTACATACCAAAGCCATAACATGACTTCATTTGCTCACCTTTCAACCGGATCCCTTACCATGCCCCAACCCTTCCCCACCAAGTATACACCCCACGATTCAAACCCTACTCCATACATACCATTCATTTTTCTCACCTCCTCACGGGTTGCCTCCCCACCTCCCCCATGACCATCACATTCCCTTGATCCCAAACTCCACCCGTATAAATATCAAACCCTACCGTTATCCCCACACCCACAAACACACTATGACTTCTCTCATTCAAGAAATGTTATATGAGGGCATCATATGACCAAGTACCAGCCCCTTCTCTTCCCCTATCATACCCATAAAAAAAAAGATGGATCATAGAGATTTTGTGTGGATTACATGGCTCTAAATGTTATCACGGTGAAGGATAGATTTCCTATCCCCACGATTGAGGAACTCTTGGATGAATTAACTGAGGCACGCGTGTTCACTAAGCTAGACTTAAGATCTAGCTATCACCAAATACGGGTAAACCCCACAGACTGCAACAAGACAGCTTTTTGAACCTTTGATGGTCATTATGAGTTTTTAGTTATGTCATTTGGCTTATCTAATGCTCCGTCTACCTTTCAAGCTGCAATGAATGACCTCTTCTAACCTTATCTAAGGCGTTTTATACTAGTTTTCTTTGATGACATCTTAATTTATAGTACATCCATGACAGACCATATTCAACATCTCAACATTGTTCTCCAATTACTTCAGACTCACCAGTTTTTTGTTAAAGAATCAAAATGCAATTTTGCAGCCCCTACAATTGCCTATTTGGGCAATATCATTCAACAGGGAACGGTTTCCCCGGATTCATAAAAAATTCAAGCTATTCTACAGTGGCCCGAGCCCAAATCATTCACTACGTTGCGTGCGTTTTTTGGCATTACGGGGTTTTATCGGAAGTTTATTCACGGATATGCCACTCTTGCCTCTCTACTCACGGATTTACTCAAATTGAAAGTTTTTACATGGAATCACATGGCCAACACAACCTTTCTACAGTTCAAAAATATCCTAACTACACCTCCTATCTTGAACCTCCCTGATTTCACCATTCCTTTTGTAGTAGAAACAAACGCTTCCAATTTCGTCATTGGAGTTGTTTTATCTCAAGCAGGGCACCTTATTGCCTTCTTCAGTAAGAAGCTATGTCCAAAGAAACAAAGCAGTTCAGTATACGTTAAAGAGATGCTAGCAATTGCTGAATCTGTTAAGAAATGGAGGCACTATCTCATTGGCAATCACTTTCAAATTATCACAGACCAACAAAGTTTAAGGGGATTACTTACCAGCACTTGCCATACACCGGAACAACAAAAATGGGCTTCACGACTTATTGGGTACAGTTTTGATATCCTTTATCGGCCCGGACGTCACAACCAAGTTGTTGATTTCCTTTCCAGGCTACCACCCTCAGTTTTCTTAACCATCTCTTCCCCACTACCCGAGCTCATCACCAAATTAAAAAAATACTATTAGACAACAAATGGACAACAAGAAAAAACAAAATTGATAGGTATTCTCAATTCAAATTTCAATTTTCACAATGACTTACTGTACCACGGCCAGAACTTTACATTCCATCAGCAATCAACCTCCGCCCATCCATTCTTCACGAGTTTCATGCAACCCCATCCGCAGGGCATTCCGGTCTCAAAGCCACTCTAGCTCGTTAAGCTGCCTCTTTCTATTGGTTAGGTATGTACAAAGACACAAAATTGTTCATCAAAGAGTGTCTCCCCTGCCAACAGAACAAACCCATCAACAAAAATCCTTAGGATTATTACAACCCCCCCCAACCAGAATTTGGGATGAACTAACAACTAATTTTATTACCCACTTACCATCATCTTTCGGCCATACGGTTATTTTGGTGGTCTGTGACCGACTTTCAAAATCAGCTCATTTCATAGCCCTCCCCACATCCTTCACCGCCTTCCATCTAGCCAATCATTTTTCTGTGGAGATCTATAGGTTGCATGGCATTCCGAAGTCCATAATCTCAAACCGAGACCCGCTCTTCCTCAGTAACTTCTGGAATGAGCTTTTTCACCTACAAGGCACAAAACTGAAATTTAGTACGGTTTATCACCCTCAGATAGATGGTCAAACCGAGGTTATCAACAAAAGTTTAGAGATATACCTTCGGTGTTTCACCAGTGACCATCTGCGGAGTTGGTACAAATACTTACACCTCGTCGAGTTTTGGTACAATTCTTCTTACCATTCGGCCATCAAAACAACCCCGTTCCAAGCATTCTATGGAAGACCACCACCATCTATCCCGGATTATGTGTCCGGTACTGCATCAGAACCCAATCTAGAAACCACCCTCAAAGAGCGAACGCAGATATTGCATCAGTTGAAGACAAATTTGCCGTTGTCACAACAACACATGGCCAAGACAGCGAACATTGGACGACGTCATTATGTTTTCATCGTCAGCGATTGGGTACTCCTCCGACGAAAGGCTTACCGCCAAACATCCCTCACCGGCTCCCCTCACCACAAGCTTTCCCGAAAATTCTATGGCCCATACCCTATTACCAAACACATTGGTGAAGTGGCTTATGAATTAGCTCTCCCACCAGATTTCAAGATTCACCCAGTATTTCACATATCTCTTCTCAAACCATATCATGGACCAAAACCCCCTCTACCCCACCACCCTCCCAATTAGGAAATAAACTCGCACCTTTTGCACCCTCCCAACATAAACCTAAGTGAAACCTTAAGTGAGACTTCAAGCTCGCCTAACACAATCCTAATGCCATCCACACACGCCACGTGTCCTCCATCAGGAGCCCTCATTAAACCCCTCCACCAACCAGCCACCTCTGCTTCACGGACCCATTTACTCCCACAACTACCCTCACCTACCCATTTACTTCCACAAGTAAATGCACCTAACCATCTACCCACACCATCAATGCACGCCACGCCATCTCCATCAATGACCCACACTGTACCACGTCATCAACACCCTGCAACACCTTCACGTGACTCTGTGCCACATTTAATACAAGTAGTTGGCACGCACCCCCTTTCAACGTTACAAAACCCTTCCCATTCCCAACATTTCCCTTTGGGCTTCACATGTCATTCTACAACCCACTCTCAACCCCCTTTGCTAACACCACACCCCAACATGACCCAAAAGCCCGCACCAAACCCAACACACTTTCCCAATATATTCCCACCCTCTCACATCTACCCCCACACCACAGAAATTACCTTGGCCCACCAACCACCACCCACATCAAATATTCCAACATTTTTTCCCCAAACAAGCTCCCACCAAAAAAATAGCGTGGCCCAATCCTTCTCCCCCCAAACACCAACATTCGCTCTCAATAAAACAATAACCACACCACCCCGTTTTACCTTCCGCACCCCTAGTTCCTATACCACCGTGTCATCCACCACAACTCCTCCACCAAGTTCATCAATCTCAAACGTTGAGGACAAGGTTACTCTGCAAGGGTCGACTATTGATACTGGACTCACAACCACAAGGCTCATTAGAAGGGTATCTAGGCCCATTTGGTTAAATGACTATATCTAAAAGAATCTCTTTTGTCCTTTGTAGGGAATGGATCCCCTTTTCTGTTAGGATTTTATGTTATAGCTTTTCAGTATTTTCAGCACAGCTGTCTATTAGGACAAATAGCTTCTCAAAGGGTATTATATATCCCACTAGACTAGGAGAGTATGCATGTTCTTGGTTATGTACTTTTATCCTAAAAGTTGTTTTTTTTTATTTTGTTATATCTCTATCCCAACACTTATTTTTCTAGCTTTCTTTGTGTTCTTCCTCATCCCCGCTCCATCACTGTATCAAAGGATGTGGTAATGGAGTTCTTTATAATTGTGATGGGAGTGATGTGGCAAGAAGAATACTTTTGTAACAATGTTAGGGTTTAGGCATTATTACACTCAATGAATATGAGTGTTTTTTTCTACGTGATGTTTCAATAGAGCGTACATAATCGTAATGGAGAAAGGGAGGTTATGATAATTTGATCATCTAATTAATTTGTTGAGAATTTATGTTATGTAACATGCTATTTAAATATTTTGTGTAAAAGAGAAACTAATATATATTGTGTTATTTGATTATAGTGTATTTTGTTAGGTATTGTGAAAATTAGGAAAATATCAAGAAGGGAGGGTTGAATGTTTATAGTCGTTGGGCAACTTCAACTTCTATAAATGTTCATTTTACGTCTAACGAGCTTTAATATGATCTTTGCATTTAGTACAACTTTGATTTTCGCGCATTTCTCTTTGCAACATCCTTGATAACTAACAATGTTGATCTCCTAAGTAGCATAGTCTTTAGCACCAATTTATGGTTACAGTGCATTCTATACATGAAAAATAATCAGGTTAGATTTGAAAGACTCCTTGTGTCAAGAGGTTCATGATGAAAATAACTTTAACTTGTGTCTCGAAAAGTCTTTGATATTTGTTTTATATTTGATGTTGAACGGATTTCATTGGCAAACAGACATTCTCTGCAAATATAGAGTAAGCATAAGATTTTCTTATCCTACGTGTACCGTCTATTGATGTTTAGTGTGCACTTTGTTTATTCTTATGTGCACCTTATCAGACTTTGAGAAAAGATTGTACAATGTTGTATCATTTGTCAGATGAAATACTTGCATCTTACCTGATTTGTTGTTTTTAAGCACTAATTAACATCTTAGGATGTCAAACTTTTGTTGTATAATTTTTTTAAAAAGCATGATTGGTATGCAAGATGAGTCAAACAAAATAGCCAATAAATTTGTTGGGATCAACCTGTTTTGACCCATTTATGACACTTCAAATGTGGTGCAACCCATTTCTTTGATATCAAATTAGATGAAAGGAAGAAAAAAGAGATACAAACACATGTCTCAATAAATACTACACCCAATTCTTTGGTAATTCGTAAAGTTTTATTAATCAACAAGTGTAACATGGATATTATTCAATTACAACTCTTAACTTACGATACAAATATCTTTTATGAGTTTTTCTTCAATATTTTACAAATATTTTTTATTGAGTCACTCTTAGATGTGTAAAAAAAATTTGACAAACAAGACACTTTTAACTTACAATGCAAAAATAGTTAAAATTATATATAAACACTAAGGTTAAATAGACAAAAGTTTCAATTGATTCTAGACTAATACAATTATAAGCTCACTTTATATCAGAAGTTACTCTAAAAAAATATTTCAATGGTGATTTTTTACAGAGAAAAAACAATTCAAAAGACTATTTAAAAAAAACTTCAAAACTTGATGTATAACTATTCTATTACTATATATTTTCTTGTGTATGTATTCTTGTTTTTTCAGTTTCTTTATATACTTGATGCGGATAAAATTAGTTGTTAAGATTGACTGTTTTTCTTTATGACTTCTTCAACTTTAGACTTATTTTTCATGAAATTGTTCTTCTACTACAAGAAAAAGTATATTTAACTGCAAAAAAAAGAGTGAGGGTGGCATGTGGACACTAAATAGTGTCAAATATGCCTTCACACTACAAAAAAAAAATCATATATAAAATGACGATTTTAATATGGCGGTTATTACTAATCGTCACAAATTTCCGTATAATATGACATTTTAGTAACCGTCACAATTATCCTTTAAAATATGTCATTTTTAACTGTCATAATTATCCTTTAAAATAAAATTCCCGCATTTTTTTTAAAACTTGCTTTTAACACCGAATGCACTAACTCTTCACACTTTTCATACACCTCTCTTCCCTCTCTCTGTAAGCTGCCATCTCTCTCTGTAAGTTGCCTTCACAAAACTCTTTTGCCTTCACGAAACACTCTCACCTTCAGTCACTCTCGCGCGCCCTAAACCCTCACTCTCGCGCCTTTCACTGTCCGTCATCGCCACCTCGTCACGCCCTTCATTGTCCGCCATCGCCGCCTCCTCGCGCGCAAGGATTTGAAACTTTTGTCTAGGTTTGTGATCAGGTTTAGTGTCGTCTTCATCTTCGTCTTCGCTTGCTGCAAAAGCTAGCAAAGCTTATTTGGCGCGTCACGACTCATCCATGTCCTCTCTCTATGGTCTCTCCTCTGCTTCTGCTTCTCCGACAACTCCTTTTGAACCCATTCCAACTCCTCATCCTTCCTCCAAGGTCCACTTCTCTCTTTAGAAAATATGAAAATTCTGATGTATATGCTAAGTGTGATTGTACTATTTTGATTTCAATTTGTTCGTTGTATATTATTGCTCATGAGATGTCTGCTGGATAGGGTTTATTGAATATTTTTTTATCGAGCGAGAAGAAAATAAGAGAAATCTTCTTAAATGGAGAATAGGCAAAGGGAAATAGAGTAGTTTAGTTTAAAAGAGCTTCGTAAAATCTCTGCATCAATGAATGTGTTAAAGAAATCCTGTTAAAGTAATGGTACGAACTATGGAAAAGTGGGGAACACTTCCTATGCTAGTGAAACATCATAACTGTATTTGGATGTTGTGAGGTAGTTGTTGATGCGCATTGTTTCCTGTGCAATCCTGTGAAGCTCGGATACAGCAAAAATCACGCTGTTACCGCTTCCGACACGCTTCCGACACGGGTGCGCGGTGGGTGCGTGCACGACGCGGTGTCGGACGCACCTGCCTGGGCCGGATACGGCCCTCTTCCAGGACACGTCGGAGGAGACGCGGTCCACTCCTTCGACACGGCGGATGGCGCGCGGTCCACTCCTGGGACACGGCGGACGGACGGCGGACGGACACGGTGCACTCTTTAAACCCTTATTTCACAGAAAATCTTAACTAAAATCTCAAATAAAATCCTTATTTCACAGAAAATCTTAACTAAAATCTCAAATAAAACCCTTATTTCACAGAAAATCTTAACTAAAATCTAAAATAAAACCCTTATTTCACATAAAATCTTAACTAAAATATCAAATAAAACCCTTATTTCACATAAAATCTTAACTAAAATCTCAAATAAAATCATAAAATCTTAAACAAATCATTTAAATAAAAATATATATATAAATCTTTAAAAATTCCAGAAATAAAAAAGAAAATTAAGAATAAATAATATATTTTATTTTAAAAAAAATTATAATTTGAAAAATAAACTTTATAAATATGAGTTAGAACCAGTGCATTGGTGAACTCAAGTGGATTTTTATAAATGTTTTTCTTGATTTTTTTCATATAACAAAATATATTACTACATTTTAATTTATACATAGCCGTGTCCCGTGTCCTATAATTTTCAATTTAGCCGTATCTCCGTGTTCGTGTCCGTATCCGTTCCTGTACCCGTGTCTGGGCTTCATAGGTGCAATCGCAAAAAGTGGTGCAGGGAAATGGAGGTCTTCTTAGATTTTAGGGTTCGTGTTGTTGTTATGTAGTGTAGCATACAGGGTGTTATCATTCTTCAGTTTCATATTGTGGTTGCAATACGAGCAGGGTGTGAAAGTGATATCAACTTTAGCAAAAGTAGTCAAAACCTTGTGTATGTAAACGCTGTCAACTTAAAACCTCCACAGTACCTTCGTATTAGCAACTTTTGATCTTTAGGATTGCAGTGTTTGTGTATAGCTCTGTATTTTTCTAAGTGTGCCTTCTCATCTTTTGTATAATTCTCCCTCGTTTGGTGAATTCTTTTATTAGTTTTTTGCCCCTAATTTAGGTCAGCTGCTTCTTTTAATTGTTGATGTCTGGATAATTCCAATTCCGAAATTGGTTATTACTTAAAAGTAAAAAGTGGATGAGTCTGTTACAACTAATTCTGATTTAATTTTATTTTTTTATGAGTGAATCCGTTAAGGTTGGAAGTTCATTTCAAGGTATGCATACTTTTTATGTCTCTTTTAATGTGTATTCTTAGTATTTAGAGTATCACTATGTTGATTCAAAATAATAGTCATTTTGTGGTGCTGTATATATAGGATTCAAGACCCTATGAATATACATCCATGAAGAACATGAACGAGTCCAAGAATGGATTTTGGGGTGTTCTAGCCAGAAAAGCCAAGTCAATTATCGAGGATGATAATGTACCCCAGCAATCTGAAATGGGTGGAGTGGGAAGGTCACAATTTCCTGGTGTAGCATCTAGGGGCAAGGTGAGTTTAGAATAATATCTCAAATTCTCAGCAGAGATGTTGCTTAGAATGTTATATCTAGAAAATAAAAGTCAATTAAATATCAAATCAATCATGTGTCATATTCATGTGAATATGTGAGAGTTCTCGATTAGCTTCAACACTCAACAGGTTTCTGAAGTTATCAGATAACAAGGGATTGTTGACGACCCTTGTTATAGATGCAATCATATATTCGAACTGAAACCAAATTATTGTTTTGAACATTTAGCATTCGTCCGAGCTTTTACTTTTTAATATTATTTTGTTCTTTTCTACAATCTAAAGTCCCAATAGAGCAAGAATTTAAGGCTATTTCTGAATGATGTTAGTCAAAGTTGTCTTATGGAATGATATTTATTAATTTAAAGTTATAGAACAAATTAGAGAACTAGACAAAAAGCATAATTTTGGCACAAAGTAAACGATGAATGCTAAGGTATCATTTGTGTACATAAAAGCAAACACAAATAACTTACTGATTTTCATCTCACTTTTGGTGCAGACAGAACGGTGGCAGAAAAAAGGAAAGATGATTAGAAAGGAAAGCAATAAAAGCAATAAACAAATATGCAGATAGAAAATGAGTTTCTGACTAAGGTAAGCATCATTGGAAAGTTTAACTACATGAACTTAATATGCATGTTTGGGATAGTGCATAGGTTGTTGGTTTATGAGTACATGGAGAATGGTTATTTACCTTAGACCCTTTCATCAGGTTCAAATACACTTCAATGGAGCAAAAGGTATAACATTGCCCTAGGGACCGCAAGGGTGTTCATGGACTAAATAAAAATATTTTAATAGATTTAGAAGAAACTGAAACTTGCATCCAAAGAAAAAAAAGTTAAGAATTTAAAATTATTCAAACATATACTAACATTGTTTGTTAATTTAAAATTATATATTGATATATTTTTTCTGTAAAATATTAAGATATTATTTCTCTTATTTTAGTTTCATTAACCTAGTTTTATATTATTATTTTTACTCTAGTGGAGGAATTTAGCACGGGTAGGTGAATAGGAAATCAAAGCATGCATGAATGTATACACCTGTTTGGCACTCGTTAATTTCCAGCCATATATGCTACTTAAATATATTTCATGCCACCTACTCCTTTCGTTTTCATCTTTTATTTTATAATTATAAATATTGAAAATTCTTAACATCAAATTATTTATTATTTATTTTAGGTAACAGATGTTGGAAGTGTTGCTCCATCACCTTATCAAGTAATAAGATCAAGTGCATAAAGTAAAATTGATCAAGGAAGATGGAAAAGAAAACTAATTAGGGATGAACATGTTGTAATAGTTTGAATGTTCTATGATATTTAAAAATATTGTGGTTTCTTTACTTTTGAACAATTATGTATCAACTTGTTCTAATTTTCAAATGATATAATGTGTGTTTCTAATTTATGCTTATAAATTTTTATAGTATTTCATTTTATTAACATTTATATTTTTTATTATGAAAACATATTTAATTAAATACTATTATAATTAAATATGTTTAGTTGTTTAATTATACAAACTAGATTATAAAAAAATATCGGCTAAATTTCATTTTTTTAGAATGAAAATTATTTCAGTTCAAAACGTCATAATATACCTTATCTAATGGTGTCAAAAATATTTTTTAATGAATTAAATTGCGACAGTTATAACTGACACTACTTAGCAAGTTCTATGGTGGTTTGAAAAATCGTCACACATGTATATTGTGGCGGTTATAAACGTTAGTTTATACGAAAATAACCGCCACAATATACACTATTTTTTGTAGTGTCACTATTAAAAAAATCAAATAAAATATGAGAAAGCGTGGGTTATACTCACGCAAACTTAAAAAAAAATAAAAAAAGGTTGCGTTGGTCAAACGGTCACTACTGAAAATATAAATAATAATAAAATTTTAAATTTTTGAAGGTTAAGCCCACGATATGCCTTTAAAGGTTAAGCTCACGCTATGCTACTTAAAGTTTTGAAGGTTTACCCACGCTATGTATTTTAAAATTAAAAATAATAAAATTATGAAGGTCAACGTACACAAATAATTAATTTATTTGAAAACTTCTAATTGTTTGGGTGTTTGAAAACTGCATAACGTACACATAACGAACTCGAATGTCAGCTTGAGCATTTTCGACTGATGAGAGCATTTTCGATTGCGAGCTTGAACATTTTCGAGCGCTTGAGTAGTGCGACCGTGAAAATGTGCGACAATCGTGAGTTTCACATTTCCTTTTTTAATCTTTGTGTATTGAAGACTCAACCCTAGGTTCTTGATTTCTCTCTGTGTTTTTTGGAGTTCTTGATATTCAATGGTTTGAAGGTATAACCCTAACACATTATTTCCTTCTCAATGATTTTCTGTGTTTTTGAAGTTCTTGATTTTCATGGATTGTGTTTGCTTATGTGGTGATGCACGCTCACTTTTGTGTTATTGAGCATTTGATGTAGTTTTGTTACCAATTTTTCCTTCTATTCTTTGATTTTGCACTGTTTGATTTAAGGGGTTGATATCCAACCCTAATAGTAATGTTTTTTGGGGTGGGTTTCAATTTCAATTTACATATTTAAGGGTGATTCTGGTGACCAACATGTCAACTTAAAAATATTAGTTCATCTCAAATCAGATCTAGTGAGACTATGAGTGAATCTGTTTGACAATGAGCAGAGTTGTTCTTCTGCCATATGCATCTGTAAAATGGAATTTGGATTAGATTTGAATAAGTTACAGCTCTATACTTCTTCATTATCTATTATTTTAATAAGCATTGTTTTCTTACACTCAATGTTGATTTCATAATAATGCTCATGAATCATGATTCTTGACTATAATTGTTGATATTGTCAGAAAACACCCGTCATGTGTCGCCTGCACCCGCCAATATCTTTACGTCGACTACATTAGCTTCGAAATTCTCATTAATACTAAGCCCACGATAATTACCCTTTTGCGTCCGGTTTTTCATGGTTAGAATCCGTTCTTGGTATATGCTAATAAACTTTTTTTTAATGTTCCCATTCAAATGTTGATGCATTTTAATACTTGATATAAAATCATAAATGTTGCATTATGCAACTCTTATATGAAATTGTAGGGTAAGATAGTTGATGCAATTTATTAGTCTTAGTTAATGTATTTTCTCTTAGGTGTTATTTTGTTTTTGTATGATAACTTGTGAACTAGGTGGTGGAGCAGGTACAACAATGCTTTGCAACAAAAACGTGTTTTTGAGAAGCTTTGTTATGATTTCTAAACGTTGTACCTTTACTGAGAAACATTGTGTGACCTTCTTCAAAACCTGCAAACGAAATGAACGAAATAAACAAAAGAAACATTAATTTGTTCAATAAATCCTTTAATAAACTTTCATACACACGTCTACTAAACTATGCGTCCAAAAGTTATTCTTATTTATAAGTTTTTACTTATGAGAGAGCCTCTGCAAATATTTAAGTAAATAATATTTAAATATTTAGACAAAAATATTATTTCTTTTTTCAATTATATTATGACGAAGAATTGTTAATAACATCAGGCACAATACTAATTTCTTTTAAGTGAGATATAATGACCAATAAACTCTTCCACCTATCAATCACATTATATATATAAAACATGGAAATATGTCTTAAATTTGATAAGTTTCCTACATCCAATTCAGCAAAATTTAATTAAAAAATTCAACTCCAACATATATTATTGGCAACCCTGGTCCTCAATGGTGACATTTTCATAGCATTTCCATTTATGTAATCTAAATACAACCTAAAATGATATATATAATATAATGATTAGTAATTATACCTTTAAAGGGGTTAAGATATTATTGGTTATCAGCTGAACAATTAATTTCTTTTAATCGATCGTGTTTTTTACTTCGATCGGAAATACCACACAAAAGAAATTATCAAACGCTCAGTGAGTATTTAAATTTAGATACTATTAATATTATAATGATGATGTATATTTGTTTTTTCTGATGTACTTGTTTATTTCTATGATTGTAATTGAATTTATTAGTGATGGACAATAATTAATGTATATAACTATAAAATAAAATTTGTCACATTTTGATGTATTCATTCTAACACTATAAGATGACCGAAAATTATAGGTTCATCTGACCATGAGGGGGACCCTGACCGTATGTAATTGTTCAAAATTAAAAAAAAAAAAAAACAAAAAACTTCCCACGAGGGCCACGCGTGTTATATTATACTGTAACATAAAGAATGGTGTAAACCGTATTATATATTTAAAAATACATCACCTTTCTTGGAACTACAATCCCCTGCTGTTAGAAACACAGCGCATGAAGTTGCTGTTCAATCTTTACCATTCATTCTATGATCTTGTTTTCATGAAACTTCTATAAACGAATATGATATTAATCAGTGAATCTGACGTCCAACTATAGTAATTGATTTTGATACATCAAAGAACAAAAGACATTCATTAATATATGTAATGAATCACGTGCTCCATTCTTGGTTTAATAAATATGCAAGCACGTGGCACTCGCGGAGACCAAATAATGAGATATAAATAGCCACTCTTGGTCATCGTCTTCTTCATCATCGTCATCATAATCAGCATCAGAGGAAGAGAAGAAGAAACAATGGAGTCAGCAGGACCTTTGAAGATATACTTCCTCCCATTCTTCGCACAAGGCCATCAAATCCCACTGGTTCAGCTCGCTCGCTTGATTGCCGCACGTGGCCACCACGTCACAATCGTCACCACTCCCGCCAACGCCCAACTCTTCCAAAAAACCATCCACGACGACATAGTCTCCGGCCACCACATCCGCGTCCGCCTCATCAAATTCCCCAACACCCACCTCGGTCTACCGGAAGGCGTGGAAAATCTCGTTTCAGCCACCACCAGCGCCACCGCCGGAAAAATCCACATGGCGGCGCACCTCATCCAGTCTGAGGTCGAAGCTGCCCTGAAAGAGTCCCCTCCCGATGTCTTCATCCCTGACATCCTCTTCACCTGGAGCAAGGACCTGTGCAAGAGTCTTCAAATCCCGCGGCTCGTCTTCAACCCCATATCCATCTTCGACGTGTGCATGATCCAGGCCATTAAAGCCCACCCCGAAGCCTTTCTCTCCGATTCGGGGCCCTACCAGATTCCTGGTCTTCCCCACCCTCTCACTCTACCGGTGAAACCCTCGCCGGGTTTCGCAGCACTGACGGAATCTCTTCTTGAAGGTGAAGAGGGGAGTCATGGAGTTATCGTGAACAGTTTCGCTGAACTCGACGCTGAGTACACTCAGCATTACGAAAACCTGACAGGAAGAAAAGTGTGGCATGTGGGCCCCAGCTCCCTCATGGTGGAACAAAGCGTTAAGAAACCTGCCATTGTCAACGAGACCAGACACGAGTCTCTGACGTGGCTTGACTCAAAGGAGAAAGACTCGGTTCTCTATGTTTGCTTCGGAAGCCTCTCTCTTCTTTCGGACAAGCAGCTTTATGAACTGGCCACCGCCCTGGATGCCTCCGGACACTCTTTCATCTTGGTGGTTCACCGGAAAAACAAAGAGGAGGAAGAGGAAGAGAAATGGCTGCCGGAGGGGTTTGAGGAGAAGATAGGGAAGGAGAAGAGAGGGATGTTGATCAGGGGATGGGCGCCGCAGCCTTCGATCTTGAGCCACCCTGCTGTGGGAGGGTTTTTGACGCACTGTGGGTGGAACGCAGTGGCGGAGGCCATCAGTGCTGGTGTTCCGATGGTGACCATGCCGGGCTTCAGTGATCAGTATTATAATGAGAAGCTTATAACGGAGGTGCACGGGTTTGGGGTGGAGGTGGGTGCGGCGGAGTGGAGCATTTCGCCGTACGAGGGGAAGAAGGAGGTGGTGAGTGGGGAGAGAATAGAGGAGGCTGTGAAGAGGTTGATGGATAAAGGAGAAGAAGGTGAGAAGATAAGGAAGAAGGCGAGGGAGATGCAAGAGAAAGCATGGAGAGCTGTTGGAGAAGGTGGATCCTCACACAATAGTCTCACTGCTCTCTTGGATCATCTCAAACCTCTCTTGCCTAAATAGCCTTTCTTTTTCTTTTTCATTTTTATCAAGATGGGGTGGTTCTTACGAGATTCTTCTCAGAAAAAATATCACTATTTTTAAATAATCATTTTGAAATAAACTCATGTTACATTGTCACCACTTTACTTTGACCTGACAAAGATGAGTATAATCTACTGCTAAAGCAATAAAAATCAATAGCCATTACTGCTCATAAAGCTTAAGATTTGAAAACGGGGTTTTTTTCACACAAAAAATGTGTATTTTTTGTCGTATTTATCTAAATGGGTAAAAGCAGAAAAAATGAGAGAAATGGATAATTTTTTTTCAAATTGTCAATGGTAGTCAACATCAATTAAATTTGTTAATCTCACTATTTTTTTTAATTAAAGTTTTTAATTGGGTTGACAGCTTGAGCATAAATAAAATTGGATATTGGATTGACAATTTCACTCCATTAAAGTTGTCAATTCGATTGGCAAGTTCAGTTCATTTTTTTAAAATAATTAATTTTTAAAAAAATTAAAAAATTTATATAATAATAATTTTTAAAATTAAAACTATTAAAACTAAAAAAAATTAAAACTAAATTTTTGTTTTCACAATAAACAAAGTTACCCAAAATTAAGTTTAGGGTTTGTGAAACTCAAATATAAATATATTTTAATTAATTTTATTTTATTTAATTACACTTTAAAATAACATCTTTAAAAATATTGTCTATTTTAAAACAGTATTTTTTATTATAATCGTAATTATGGTAGATTATGGAATAATATATATATATATATATATATATATATATATATATAATTTAGCAATTGGGGTGGGGTGTATTTCGAAATCAATTGGCCCAATACAAATTATAATCTGTTCAGTAGGGACCAAATTGTGCAGTAATCAAATACCAATTACACTTTTAACAATATTAATTCCTACTTAAAACACCACTAACGAAATAATGAAGAAATATTTGCATCACTCAAATTAAGTCCTTTCCATAGTAAACACTACCTACTTTTAATATTATATATAAATATCTAATATAATATAAATAATTTATGAATGTGTAACTGATAAAGATTTAATTTATTGTGACAACATGCACCATGAACCCTTAACCATGAAAGAGTGTACATGGTCCATATAGATTCATCATAAACAAAAAAATACAAAACAATTTTTCAGAACTAAATTTAGTTTTGACTATAATTAATTAAATAATTAAAGTTTTAGACAAATATTACCTTTGAAGATAACTTGACACACCTTAAAGAGTTCCAGCACAATGCAATAGAGACTCTATTAAATAGAGTTCCTGAAACTTTAAATTCACCCAACTAATGAATATAAGTGTGAATTGCCAAGGGAATCTCTGTGACATTGTACCCAAAAGAATCTCTATGTAGCCATGTGGGTAAAGTGTAGCTTGGCATGTATTTTGTGGAAGAAAAACATTGTTTGTGAGAAAATCAAGTTGTGCTGCACGTCCTTGCAATTAAAGTTGCAATAGTGTGAGTAACTTTTTCATTTTGTGCCTATGCAAAGTTGTCAACCATGAAGGAAATTTTGAATAGAAGTTGTCAATGGTGAGTGCAACTTTTTTCCAAGTTGCCAATGGTGAAGGCAACTTCTTTGTTATGAAATTGGAAAAAAATAAATGAAACAAAGTGTAGCTTGGCGTGATGGTTTTCTATACACAAATGTCACAGAGATTGATTGCTGAGGATTGGACTTCTCAATACAAATTTTAATAAATATGTTAAAATTATATTTAATTCATACACAACATTTGCTATATAATGGAACAACAATGGAGTCTTCTACACAAATGCATTCATCCTTTGTTCTACACATGTTCTTGTCTTAATTCCTGTATCCAAGTAAAAATAATTGAGGAGAAAGTTTGTAGGACACATTATTTTCTCCTTCTAGTGTAAAGTTCAAACAAAATCGTCAAGGTAATACATTCTTGTTTATCATCTTATTTCCTCCTATTTAGGCAACACACACATAATATATATATATATATATATATTTGTATAAGTTTTTTTATTTCTTTTAAAATGCAGATGGACACGTGGAATGTCGGTGGAACGTCACTAAGTGAACATGAAGAACCAATAATTAGAGACATCGTGGACGACATAAGTGAAGATGGAGACAACTACGACTTTGATTTGGATGATGATGATTAGTTCAACAGATCTTCTTCACAGTATATTCCGTCTGGCAGACAATCCGAACATAACATTGACCGCGACCTCAATGAACACATGTGTTTCATGTCAAAGGAGGCGACATTGAATGCCATAAAACAATACCACATAGACAACGGTTACAAATTTGTTGTCCTGGAATCAAAGCCAGACAGATATGTTGCTCGGTGCATACATCATGAGAGACGGTGCCAATGGAGATTACGTGCATCTTTTAGTAAAATCCGAAGTCAATGGGAGATAAAGAAAATTGATACACAACATAGTTGTTTGTCAACAAATCTTTCGGCAGACCATGTTAATTTGGACTCAACCCATATTGCGTCCATGGTGCTGACTTCAGTAAAAGCAAACCCTTCGGTCTGAATTAAAAGCTTAATTGTAGAAATAAAAAATTTGTATGGCTATACTATCACATATAGAAAAGCTTGGTTGGGAAAACAGAAAGCTCTTGCTTTGACATTTGGCGATTGGGAACAATCCTACAATGATCTTCCTAGATGGTTGGAAGCAGTAAAAGAGAGCAATCCGGGGACAATTGTGCAGTATATTGCTTCTCCTTGTATGGTTGATGGTGTTGAAGACAATTCTTGTTACACGTTGGATCGCGTGTTTTGGTCTTTCAAGCCTTGTATCTATGGTTTCAATTTTTGCAAGCCCATTGTACAAGTTGATGGGACATTTCTAACCGAAAGATACCATGGAACATTGTTGACCGCAATCGTTCAAGATGGGAATCAGAACATATTTCCATTGGCGTTTGCGATTGTTGAAGGCGAGACTCGAGAGGCTTTAATTTGGTTCTTCCAATTATTGCGACAATATGTGACACCTCAGCCAAATTTGTGCATGATTACTGATAGAGGAACCGGTATAATTTCAGCATTACAATCCGAAGAAGTTGGATGGGAAGGAGACGGCCTCGTTTCTGTGTATTGCATACGTCATATCGCATCGAATTTCAACAAAAAATTCAAAAATGCCCAGCTCAAACAATAGTTGATTAACATGGGTAATAACATTGCTTACCTTCTCTCATAGATAATTATGACTTTTTACCATTTAACTAAATTCATTTACTTCTTTATGACAGCTTATGAGATGAAACAACCCATAGTACAAGCAAAGCTATCAGTTATGCGATCTGAGTTCAAGCAAGCATTTTCCTAGATAGATCGCATATCGTTAGAGAAATGGACTCAAGCATACGATGGGGGAAAGAGGTATGGTCATATGATCACAAATCTAGCGGAATGCATTAACTTCGTGCTTAAGGGAGCTTGTTCCTTACTGATTTTCGCTTTGGTTAAGGCAACTTTTGAAAAAACAAAAACATGGTTTCTTGAGCGAGCCTTCAAAATAGACACCATGTTACGTGCAGGTCATCATTATCCAGAAGATATCACAACCTTATTTAGAAAAAAATCAACAAGATTCAACTATGTGTTTTGTGGAAAGGTTTAATGTAGAAAATTCTGAATTTGATGTCCAAGAATTAGCCACCCCCCTACATGGTTAACGACCTCAGTCATATACAGTTAGATTAAATGATTGGTGATGTGATTGTGGTCACTTCCAAGCTTTTCGACTTCCCTGTCGTCATGTTATTGCCGTTTGTTCCTCTTGTCATTTACAAATGACGACATTCATTGATCCGGTTTACAACCTCCACACGATTAGAAAAGCATATCAAGTTGAATTTCATCCCGTTCAAAACGAGGATTATTGGTCTACTTATATCAGACCAAATTTCATACCCGACCCCCACATGCGACGTAAAAACTCGGGACGACCAATTACAACTCGTTTGCATAATGAAATGGATCAACCAATTCAAAACAAGCCAAAAAAATGTTCTTACTGTCGCAATGAAGGTCATAACAGATGAAATTGTCCATTTAGACAATAGAATCATCTTTTGTAATGTTGTTATTATCAAATATTTTAATATCATCTTCTTTTAATGACTTCTATTCAATATTTTTATTTATTTTTTAATACATTTATTTTACATAAATACATGTATATTATTACTTTTTACATATTATATAATTTATACTTTCATATATTATATAATCTAAAAATTTATACATAAATCATATCACATTTTTATAAGTGTATTTTTAACTTTAACAATATTTAAAAAATAGTAAATATTTTTAATTTATCACACAACTCATTTTTAACCCAATTTATTTAAATTATTGTAAAAAAATAATTTTAATTCTTCAACTTTATATACCATTTTCTTAAATTAAATTAAATTAAATTTTAATATTATAATTAAAATAAAAATTTTAACTATATATTTTTATTTCCAAAAATATTAATTGTCATTTCTTTTTAAAAAAATGAACTGAACTTGCCAGCTGAATTGACAACTTCAATGGAGTGAAATCGTCAATCCAATATCCAATTTTATTTACACTGAAGTTGCCAACCCAGTTAGAAACTTTAATTAAAAAATAAAAAATTGGGAGATTAACAAATTTAATTGATGTTGCCTACACCATTGGCAACTTTGACCAAGAATTGCCCATTTTTGTAATTTTTTCTGCTTTTGCCCATTTACGTAAATATGAAAAAAAAATACACCATTTTGGTGAAAAACCCTGAAAACAGTTTTATATCATCGTCGTGTCAACTTTATGCACTAAGTTTGATGCACGACAAGAGTTATATCATAAGTGTTGTTGTATTATTTACATCTTGTTTTAATTTTTTAATTCATTTGTCATTTTGGTGTGTTTGGATCAAAAAAGAAAATTGTAAGAATTTGAGAAAGTGGTGGATGTGTGAGAATTTGAGAAAATATGTAAGGTTGTTTTGATTGATGAATGTTAAAGTAGATTTGTGAAGATGATATATTGAAATTTGTGAATGATGTGATGATTAAAAAATAATTTAAAAACTAAATAAATGTGTAAAATGTAAGTTTACAAATGTACCATTGTTATTAAAAATATATTTGAATAATGAATTATGATATTTTTTTTAAAAAAAATTAGTTAATTAAATTTTTGTAAATTATTCTTGATACTTTTAAATAATTATTTTCAAGAAAACATACATTGTCCAAATATTGAAAGTTGTTATTTGAGTTATTCCACCAATGAATTCCTCACATGTTCCTTAAAGAACATTCTTTCCCAATCCTCAAATAGGGTGTTAAACGGTATTGAAAATTTGATTCAACTTGAAACTCACCAAAAAACAAAGTTTAAGATAAAAAAAAAAAAACTCTCAATTGTGGATTAAGTACAACCTTTCACAAAAATTAGTTTTCTAGGAGATTAGAATATTAAAACAACTACTATATAGAATTAAAAAACTAAACTTTTATTAATCAAAACCTCATAACTCAATGAAAAATTACAAAAAAATCAACCAAAAGAGTTTAGTATTCTATGCCAAGGCAAAACAAAATAATTACAAAGAAAAAAAAAAAAAGTTCGGTGAAGATCCTCCCTTTCTTATTGAAACTTGTGCTATTAGATTTTATTTTCAAATTCTTCTTCTCAAATTTTGTTTTCTGTTTTTGATTCAAATAATCAACTTAGATTTTTGCATATTTGACTCATTTACAAAATAGACACTTCATTCCCACCATTTATTCTAAAAACACAAAATTAACAAAAATATAATTAAGGTCCAAATAAACTCAATTATACGTATATTAATTAAAACAATAAAATTATTAAGTGTGAATAAAATTATGCTCATCACTAACATATATAATCTAACTCACACAATAAATTGGTGGAATCTCCTTAAATAAAATTACTTTTCACCTAAACATATTATCATCAAACATATAAAAAAAAACTTTGTTTTATAATTTTTCTATGTCAAAGGTCCATGATAATTTTTATTCATCATTCCTTATTACATTTTTTTTTCCTAAATTTAATTTTACTTAAAAAAACATGTTAGCATTACAAAACACATTATAGTATTACTACTTGATCATTAGGAACATAACGACTCTAAAAAAAATTTCATACCAAAATCATGACACTTAGTGCATAAATAATAAAATTCAAGTTAAATAGTCTTTTTTGGTCCTTTTATTTGTCCATTTTTTTCAACTTAGTTTATTTTTAAAGGTTTCAATTGGTGTCAATTTTGTCTACAAATAAATCAATATGCTTCCTTTTATTAAATTCATGTTAATGACATTAAAATGGTAAATATGTGACGATGTAACCAGTCAAAAGGCTAACAGTTCCAATGATATTAACAACAATACTCCAAAAAGTTTATACTACACGAGACAACAATAATATAACAAAAATGTGAATTTCAATTCTCATAAAATTATTCACTTTTCATAAATAGTTAACTCAATCGTAAATATGTTGAACAACAAACACATGAAAATAACAAATACCAATAAATAACTAAATAAGTAGTAAATGAACGACAATGTCATGAACTCCATTCATTGTTCGTTTAATTTAAGGAACAAGATATTATGGTTGATCGATTTGAAATTTTTTAAATATTAAGATTAGTTAAATGCAAACAATTGCTGATTTGGTTTATTAAACAATTTTAAAAATCAATTTCAAAGAACTGAAATTGTAATAGTATTTATTTAACAAGAAACATAATAAAAAATATCTTAAAATAAGATATAAATAGATGATATAATAATTATACTTACTAAATGAACTCAAGTTTTTCTCTCTTATTAAAGTTTATTAAATGTCAACTATTGCTCAATGAAAATTAGGAAATTAAAATTCGTTTGTTGCCTCAATAAAGCTGAGAAAAAAAATATTCGTATAATAAATTATTATTTACCGTTTAAGTTTAAAATTTTTGTTAAACAAGTTCTTTTCAAATACGAATACAATAAAAGAAATACAATATATTATTAATACTCATTAAAAAGTTATATTTACATTCAGTTTCTTTCCAGTAATAACTACTAAAAAAATTAAATTATTAAAAACCTTTTTTTAATAAACTTTTCAGAACGTGATTATTAATGGATAAAACTAATGCAATTGAATCATAGTTTTGTTTGCTCAACCAAAGAAGTACTAGAATGTGTACAATTGTGAGAGAGGATAGAAGCATATAAGTAAATAAAAACATGTAATTTAATTTTAATTAAGTTTTCATCTCAATCGTTTATTTTACTTTTTAATTTTAATTTAATCTAACTGTTATATATCGATAAAAACATTTCTTTTAGATTATAGCAAAAATTTGTAGATGTAATCGGTTTGACAGTATAATTTTTTAATAGTTTTTAGCTTATATTTTATTTTTTAAGTCCTTAAATAATATGTCCAAATCTTTTTATGGCTATGATATTTAGATCATCGATTTACTATTAATCCTTTTTATATTATTGATTTAATGTTACACTTAATAACTATAAAGAATAAATTTATACACTGATATTACTGGAAATATAAATTACATATAAAAATTGATTTAAAATTTTTTAAAATTAATTTAAAAGTGTAAATTTATAATTACTAGAAATATGTAATTACTAATATTAATATTTGATTCAATAATCAATCAAGCTTTAATTTATTATTTTAGAACTTTCAACTGTGTGATACTTGTTTCACCAAATAATTTTAACCTAGTTTCTCACTTTCAGCTACTTTTATGCTAATTTTATCAAAGATAATCATAATTATTCGTTTTTATTTCCTAAGAGTAATTTAAAAGGTTTCATATTATATATATATTACGTTTTTACACTACAAAAAAAAGTATTTTACACCAAATTATTATGTTATCTTATTTTTTTTAGTTCTATGTGTGAATAGTTTAATCATGTTATCATATTTTAAAGTATTAAAATTTAAATGGATATTTCTTTAAATATTCTAACGAATTCTGTTTTCAATTTAAAAAAAAAAACATAAATACGGTGTGCATTATGAGAGTATAAATTCTATAGTTACAATGGTGCTTATATTTAAATTATAAGTGCATAATAAATTTTATCATTATAGAATTTATGTACTTATAATGCATATCTTATTTCCTATTTGTTTTAATTTGAAACATAATTGATAAAAAAAATAGAAATATGATACATTTAGAATATTAAAAAAACTAAGTTTAACACACTAAAATATGATAGCATAATAAAAATAGTGAAATACAATGTTGTAAAAAAATACGATAATACATACCCATGCTATAATATAATAAAAATGTAAACAAATATAAAAAAAACCCAAGTTAATTCCTTTCGTTTTGCTTGCACCAGAAGATAATTGCTACCAGTATGTTCGAATATAATTCTTAATTCACACAAAATATGAATTTTATAACTTTTCATGCAATCTAGACAATAAAAATTTACTTTTTTTAATCACTTTCTATACCCACAAAGTGAACTAGTTTCCGACGATCAATACGGTCAAAATATTAAAGTTAGAATAGAAAGTTAGCATGTCCAAAACATTGATTAAGCATTAGGAATGTATTCTTAATTATGATTCAAATCTTAATTCGGTCCAACAAAATTTGGTTCATGATAATTATATAAATAATTATAAGTTTTAAAAAAAAAAGTACATCATCACGTATTTATTACATCAAACGCTGAATATTAAGATTTTACTTGAGCGTTGAGTGTCCTTTACAGATATCATCCCGATCAAAAATTCACGAAAGAGTGGAGGCTGACAAAAAAGAAAAAACAGTTCAAGTGAAGAAAGTTGTTTAATAAAAAAATAACCGACCGAATAAATAAGTAATTGTTATCTCAATTTCAATTCATATAAGAATAGTTACAATTCAAAAATAACTATCATTCAAACTAATTTTAATATTTAATGAATTAACACATTGGTTCAAATATGGAATATTTCGAAGTAGTGATTTCACCCCATTAAAGATCATATTTCTTCTTATGACATTAATCTGTGAAAAAAAAAATACAATCTGAATTATTGTTGTTCGGAATTAAACAAGTTAAACATATAAGGAACATAGTTCAACATTGTAGGCCGATCTAACAATCCCTTTTGAAAGCATAATTCTTGAAGTATTGAACAGTTCAACATTTCTGATAGAGACAAAAAGTTGCCATTCATTGCTAAAATGCACCTTATCCTAATATGTCAAATTAAGTGGCCGTCGCATTTCTCGTGTGACAAAATTTCTTCTTGTTCTAGGAAAATCAACTTTAACGATTATGACTAGGTATATAAATAAATAGAATTCAATAATATTATAGCAATTCAAATTTGATTAATTAATGAGCATAAAGAATCTATTTAAATATTTCAATTCTAAAAATATTTAAATTCATATATCGTAATATTGTTAAATTTTAAATATATATAAAAAATTTCTTACCCAAATTTTAAATATTCATTTACTTTTTAAAATATGTTAATTTTTTCATAATAATAATAATCATAAAATCATCATTAATATTAATATTTTTATATAAATAATATATATATATATAACATAATATGATACAAATTAAATAATCATAAATAATATTAAAATTATCTAAATACACTAATTTGACTAATTAAATTAAATTAAAATAATATAATAATATAATTATATTTAAATATTTTATTTATTTATAATTGTAATTTTTACATTATTTTAATTAACTAAAATGTGTACAAAATTAATTAATATTTCTTTTTTTTATATACAATGGTAAATTTGTAATCTTACAATTTACACTATTAAAAAGAAATTAAAATACTCTTACAATCATCACATGACTCAATTATTTCAATAAACTTTTCTCAAACATTCCGTTTAACATATCATTATTTAAACACATTCAAATTTCTTCACACTTTCTTCTTAAATATTCACACTTTCCCTCTCACACATCTTCAACTTTCCACTTCCCAATCCAAACAAAGCATTAGTCCCTCAAGAATTATGATGATTATGACTAGGGAAGACTATTAGCCACTCCACAATTATGATGACTTTTAGCTCCCAACTACCAGGGAAGACTTTTAGCCCCTCCACGCGTATATCTATTAAATTACAATAATCACATGACTCAATTATTTTAATAAACTTTTCTCAGACATTCAGTTTAACATATCATTATTTAAAAACACTCAAATTTCTTCACACTTTCTTCTTAAATATTCACACTTTCACTCTCACACATCTTCAACTTTCCACTTCCCAATCCAAACAAAGCATTAGTCCCTAAAGAATTATGATGATTATGACTAGGGAAGACTATTAGCCCCTCCACAATTATGATGACTTTTAGCTCCCAACTACCAGGGAAGACTTTTAAGCCCCTCCACGCGTATATCTATTAAATTACAATAATCACATGACTCACTTATTTTAATAAACTTTTCTCAGACATTCAGTTTAACATATCATTATTTAAAAACACTCAAATTTCTTCATACTTTCTTCTTAAATATTCACACTTTCACTCTCACACATCTTCAACTTTCCACTTCCCAATCCAAACAAAGCATTAGTCCCTCAAGAATTATGATGATTATGACTAGGGAAGACTATTAGCCCCTCCACAATTATGATGACTTTTAGCTCCGAACTACCACGGAAGACTTTTAGCCCCTCCACGCGTGTATCTATTAAATTACAATAATCACATGACTCACTTCTTTTAATAAACTTTTCTCAGACATTCAGTTTAACATGTCATTATTTAAACACACTCAAATTTTTTCACACTTTCTTCTTAAATATTCACACTTTCACTCTCACACATCTTCAACTTTCCACTTCCCAATCCAAACAAAGCATTAGTCCCTCAAGAATTATGATGATTATGACTAGGGAAGACTATTAGCCACTCCACAATTATGATGACTTTTAGCTCCCAACTACCAGGGAAGACTTTTAGCCCCTCCACGCGTATATCTATTAAATTACAATAATCACATGACTCAATTATTTTAATAAACTTTTCTCAGACATTCAGTTTAACATATCATTATTTAAAAACACTCAAATTTCTTCACACTTTCTTCTTAAATATTCACACTTTCACTCTCACACATCTTCAACTTTCCACTTCCCAATCCAAACAAAGCATTAGTCCCTAAAGAATTATGATGATTATGACTAGGGAAGACTATTAGCCCCTCCACAATTATGATGACTTTTAGCTCCCAACTACCAGGGAAGACTTTTAAGCCCCTCCACGCGTATATCTATTAAATTACAATAATCACATGACTCACTTATTTTAATAAACTTTTCTCAGACATTCAGTTTAACATATCATTATTTAAAAACACTCAAATTTCTTCATACTTTCTTCTTAAATATTCACACTTTCACTCTCACACATCTTCAACTTTCCACTTCCCAATCCAAACAAAGCATTAGTCCCTCAAGAATTATGATGATTATGACTAGGGAAGACTATTAGCCCCTCCACAATTATGATGACTTTTAGCTCCGAACTACCAAGGAAGACTTTTAGCCCCTCCACGCGTGTATCTATTAAATTACAATAATCACATGACTCACTTCTTTTAATAAACTTTTCTCAGACATTCAGTTTAACATGTCATTATTTAAACACACTCAAATTTTTTCACACTTTCTTCTTAAATATTCACACTTTCACTCTCACACATCTTCAACTTTCCACTTCCCAATCCAAACAAAGCATTAGTCCCTCAAGAATTATGATGATTATGACTAGGGAAGACTATTAGCCACTCCACAATTATGATGACTTTTAGCTCCCAACTACCAGGGAAGACTTTTAGCCCCTCCACGCGTATATCTATTAAATTACAATAATCACATGACTCAATTATTTTAATAAACTTTTCTCAGACATTCAGTTTAACATATCATTATTTAAAAACACTCAAATTTCTTCACACTTTCTTCTTAAATATTCACACTTTCACTCTCACACATCTTCAACTTTCCACTTCCCAATCCAAACAAAGCATTAGTCCCTAAAGAATTATGATGATTATGACTAGGGAAGACTATTAGCCCCTCCACAATTATGATGACTTTTAGCTCCCAACTACCAGGGAAGACTTTTAAGCCCCTCCACGCGTATATCTATTAAATTACAATAATCACATGACTCACTTATTTTAATAAACTTTTCTCAGACATTCAGTTTAACATATCATTATTTAAAAACACTCAAATTTCTTCATACTTTCTTCTTAAATATTCACACTTTCACTCTCACACATCTTCAACTTTCCACTTCCCAATCCAAACAAAGCATTAGTCCCTCAAGAATTATGATGATTATGACTAGGGAAGACTATTAGCCCCTCCACAATTATGATGACTTTTAGCTCCGAACTACCAAGGAAGACTTTTAGCCCCTCCACGCGTGTATCTATTAAATTACAATAATCACATGACTCACTTCTTTTAATAAACTTTTCTCAGACATTCAGTTTAACATGTCATTATTTAAACACACTCAAATTTTTTCACACTTTCTTCTTAAATATTCACACTTTCACTCTCACACATCTTCAACTTTCCACTTCCCAATCCAAACAAAGCATTAGTCCCTCAAGAATTATGATGATTATGACTAGGGAAGACTATTAGCCACTCCACAATTATGATGACTTTTAGCTCCCAACTACCAGGGAAGACTTTTAGCCCCTCCACGCGTATATCTATTAAATTACAATAATCACATGACTCAATTATTTTAATAAACTTTTCTCAGACATTCAGTTTAACATATCATTATTTAAAAACACTCAAATTTCTTCACACTTTCTTCTTAAATATTCACACTTTCACTCTCACACATCTTCAACTTTCCACTTCCCAATCCAAACAAAGCATTAGTCCCTAAAGAATTATGATGATTATGACTAGGGAAGACTATTAGCCCCTCCACAATTATGATGACTTTTAGCTCCCAACTACCAGGGAAGACTTTTAAGCCCCTCCACGCGTATATCTATTAAATTACAATAATCACATGACTCACTTATTTTAATAAACTTTTCTCAGACATTCAGTTTAACATATCATTATTTAAAAACACTCAAATTTCTTCATACTTTCTTCTTAAATATTCACACTTTCACTCTCACACATCTTCAACTTTCCACTTCCCAATCCAAACAAAGCATTAGTCCCTCAAGAATTATGATGATTATGACTAGGGAAGACTATTAGCCCCTCCACAATTATGATGACTTTTAGCTCCGAACTACCAAGGAAGACTTTTAGCCCCTCCACGCGTGTATCTATTAAATTACAATAATCACATGACTCACTTCTTTTAATAAACTTTTCTCAGACATTCAGTTTAACATGTCATTATTTAAACACACTCAAATTTTTTCACACTTTCTTCTTAAATATTCACACTTTCACTCTCACACATCTTCAACTTTCCACTTCCCAATCCAAACAAAGCATTAGTCCCTCAAGAATTATGATGATTATGACTAGGGAAGACTATTAGCCCTTCCACAATTATGATGACTTTTAGCTCCCAACTACTAGGGAAGACTTTTAGCCCCTCCACGCGTGTATCTATTAAATTACAATCATCACATGACTCACTTATTTTAATAAACTTTTCTCAGACATTCAGTTTAACATATCATTATTTAAACACCCTCAAATTTCTTCACACTTTTTTCTTAAATATTCACACTTTCACTCTCACATCTTCAACTTTTCACTTCTCAATCCAAACAAAGCATTAGTCCCTTAAGAATTATGATGATTATGACTAGGGAAGACTATTAGCCCCTCCACAATTATGATGACTTTTAGCTCCCAACTATCAGGGAAGACTTTTAGCCCCTCCACGCGTGTATCTATTAAATTACAATAATCACATGACTCACTTATTTTAATAAACTTTTCTCAGACATTCAGTTTAACATATTATTTAAACACCCTCAAATTTCTTCACACTTTTTTCTTAAATATTCACAATTTCACTCTCACACATCTTCAACTTTCCACTTCCCAATCCAAACAAAGCATTAGTCCCTCAAGAATTATGATGATTATGATTAGGAAAGACTATTAGCCCCTCCACAATTATGATGACTTTTAGCTCCCAACTACCAGGGAAGACTTTTAGCCCCTTCACGCGTGTATCTATTAAATTACAATAATCACATGACTCACTTATTTTAATAAACTTTTCTCAGACATTGAGTTTAACATATGATTATTTAAACACACTCAAATTTCTTCACACTTTCTTCTTAAATATTCACACTTTCACTCTCACACATCTTCAACTTTCCACTTCCCAATCCAAACAAAGCATTAGTCCCTCAAGAATTATGATGATTATGACTAGGGGATGACTATTAGCCCCTCCACAATTATGATGACTTTTAGCTCCCAACTACCAAGGAAGACTTTTAGCCCCTCCACGCGTGTATCTATTAAATTACAATAATCACATGAGTCACTTATTTTAATAAACTTTTCTCAGACATTCAGTTTAACATATGATTATTTAAACACACTCAAATTTCTTCACACTTTCTTCTTAAATATTCACACTTTCACTCTCACACATCTTCAACTTTCCACTTCCCAATCCAAATAAAGCATTAGTCCCTCAAGAATTATGATGATTATGACTAGGGAAGACTATTAGCGCCTCCACAATTATGATGACTTTTAGCTCCCAACTACTAGGGAAGACTTTTAGCCCCTCCACACGTGTATATATTAAATTACAGGAGCAAGTGTAACCATTAAAGCACAAGCTATTGAACCTAACGAAGAAGAAAAAGATGAAAGTTGAAGTAGAAATCATTTCTAGAGAAGATATTAGACCTTCTTCTCCCACACCCTCTCACCTTAGAGTCTTTAGGCTTTCCCTTTTGGATCGCCTTATCCCATTTCCATATGCTCCAATAATCCTGTTCTACACCTCACCTAAGAGTAACACAAATTACCTTTCTGAAGTCCCCAAGAGGTTAGAATTGCTGAAAAAATCTTTATCAGAGACACTAACCAAATTCTACCCCTTAGGTGGCAAAATCAAAGAGGATCTGTCCATTGAGTGCAATGATGAAGGTGCTAACTTTGTGCTAGCCCGAGTGAAATGTCCTCTAGACGAATTTCTAGTCCAACCTGAAGTGACCGTACTGCACAAGTTTATTCCTGTTGATCTTGTTGATCTTGCTTCTGAAGGATCAAATTCAGGAACCCATGTGACTAACATTCAAGTGAACATCTTTGAATGTGGGGGAATTGCCATTGGCATGTGCATTTCTCACAAGATCCTAGATGGGGCTGGACTTAGCACTTTTATCAAAGGTTGGACAGAAAGGGCCAAGGATTGTAACCAATTAACCCAACCGAACTTCACAGGACCTTCTCTCTTCCCCATAAATAGTTCATGGCTCAAAGACTTATCAATGTGGATGTGGGGTTCCTTGTTCAAACAAGGCAAGTGAGTCACAAGGAGGTTTCTGTTTAGAAACTCAGCTATAGCCACACTCAAGGCTCAAACACCAGGCACAGAAAACTCCACACGTGTGGAGATGGTTTCTTCTATGCTGTGGAAGTCCCTCATGGGTGTGTCCAAGGCACGGTTTGGTACCCAAAGGCCTTCTTTTATAAGTCATTTGGTGAACCTGAGGAGAAAAATGGATGAGGCTCTTTGTCCTGAACATGCTCTGGGAAATCTTCTTTGGTTGACGGCTGCAGAGACGGTGGATGATAATGAGATGGGGTTGGAGGAGTTGGTGGGGAAGCTGAGGACTGCAATATCAAGAGTAGACAAGGAATTTGTTGAAGAATTGAAAGGTGATAAGGGAAGGTCAATTATGCAGGAGAGTCTTGGGGCAATATGTGAGATGGGATCAAAGAGTGAAGTGGATTATTTTGGGTTTAGTAGTTGGTGCAATTTTGGGTTCTACGAGGCTGATTTTGGGTGGGGAAAACCCACATGGGTGAGTTGTGTAGGTTCAATTGGTTCAGTTTCAATGTTTATGAATCTTATCATCCTAGTGGACACAAGGTTGGGAGATGGCATAGAAGCTTGGGTTACCTTGAAAGAGGAGGATATGACTTATTTGAAAGCAAACCCCGAACTCCTCACTTGTGCAACACTGGATCCAAGTCCATTAGCAATGAGTTCAGTTGCCTGATCAGAATTAGCTTTCATCACCAATGAAAGTAATACTTCTTTTGAAGCTAATAATTTGGTTCCATGAAAACAAAATTACTTAGTTGATCCTGAAGTTTATATCATTAAATCCATTTACCTACTTACCTAGTTTTTCTGTAACTGGTTTAACTTCCGAGTCGGAAGTCCAATTATGCAGAGGATATCTTATCTATATATATATATACTATATGCAACGTTTTACTACTAAGATGTATATGGGTCAGAATTTGATTTCTGACTGAATTATATAAATAACATTTTACTGAGAAGCTTCCCCCCAAAAAAAGAAAACACTTTACAGAGAAATAAAATACACCTTCGCGATCTGCATATTGAGATAAAACACAGTAACTTACTATACTTGAGAGAAATTTTTAACTAATTACAAATAGTGTGTAAAATGCATCTCTAAAAAGGAAGGAAGAATGCAGAGAATGTTAATTAAGGGTCAAATTTTGTATATTCTATAATTCAGAATATAAAAGTGAATAAACTAGAAAACCAAAGCGTTGAATTTTGTGACATTTTGACCTTGAGCCAAGCATCTAAACCCTAAACTTGTGGTGAAAAATAACGAACGTTTAAGGAAAACTCTAGTATGATTTAAACTTCTAGCTACTCATGTTTGTCTACACTAGCCGAAGAAACGACGAAAGTAAATGATTATATATAAAGTAGAAGAAAAATACATACATTATACCAAAGGATTGAGTTAAAAATGATGAATTGATGTAAAGGATCTATAACTACAATTCAACAACTTCATCCTCCCTGCATTCCCCCACATCAATCACCAGAGTTCCTTTCTTCTTTGTACGTCGAACCCTACAACAATTTCTTCTTGGAGCCTGCTCAAACCAACAAAACCCTAACTTAGCCAATTTTTCATTCCAAATTCACTTCAATAATTTATAATAATGCTAGAAAAAGTGTCACACATTTCAATTAGGGGAATTTAAAGTTACCTTATCCCACAAGTGCTGGTCGATTTTCTTACGAACTTCCACCGATTTGATCCGGGTCGGATCCTCCATCTTCCACTTGCAATCGGGGTTTTTCTGAACCCGTATATAACGACTGGAAGTTTCATTGGCAGCATCGCCATGCACAGCCTCTGACAAGAAATAGACAAAAGGTTTCTGACAAACATGGCGGCTGACGGGGCGGGTGTTGAACGGATACGACGTGTAATCAGCCCGTTTGTACCAGTTGAGGAACGTCCTCGCCGGCATCTCCATTTCCCGGGCCGAGAAAATGCCCCGGAATATTTGAACCGCGTATCCCCATGAAACGGATACGGTCCAGCTCCGGGCTTTGTCGTAGCAAATGGACTGCTGCATGAGCCCGGCTGGGTCGAGCTTCATGGGCCCGCCCAGGCGGTTCAAGGCCTGCACCCGGCTCACGTTTGGAAATATGGGCTCAACCACGTCCAAGTGATGTAGGGACACCAGTGGCGCAAGTGGATGGGCCGCCAGAAGCCCAAAGAGATTGCCGTATACATCGAACTATTCAATGTGAAATCATACAAAGAATTATACATCAGAGGTGGTTTTTGTACACGTGTATAGTTTCGATTAGTGGTATATAAGATAAGAGTACCTAGTTTATGTAGGGTAGTAGGAATTAGGAAGGGTATTATCTACCGACATAAGACAATAGTTTAAGAATGTGACCCACATTTTCATGCTACGTGTCTTATAGTGTGTGATATTCAATTTTTTTAATTTTTTTAAATAAAATGTAAGTGGCTTCCCTTCAACTGCAATATGATCATCACAATTATTTATATTATTCAATAAATAAAAAATCTTATTGTAAAAAAGAAATTATTTTGTCCCTGCAACCATGGATGTGGTGGCTTCAATGATTTAGGTTTAAAAAAAGAAAGTCAATTATATTTATGATGCATTATATCATTTCGAAGACCACCTACTTTAAAACTAAATTAATTCATCTTAACCTTAATAATCCCACATAAATTCAAATTTTACCTAAATTTCTCCTATTTTTCTGACACTGTCCACTTTAAATTTCAACTATATTGGTAAGTAGCAATAAATGGTGTCCACCTTATGCACCCAAAAATTGAATTATTTGTTACTATCTATGTTTCGGCATCTAACGGTGGCAGTGTCCTTCTCTATTTTTGCATCTAACGGTGGCAGTGTTCTTTTCTATTTTTGCATCTAACGGTGGCAGTGTTCTTTTCTGTTTTTGCATCTAACGGTGGCAGTGTCCTTTTCTATTTTTGCATCTTACGGCCACGAGCAATTACATCATGCCCAGATAGCAATTTCTTTTGTTGTTATCACTGTTGACACCAATAACATAAACCTTTTAAAAATTTACACAGAAAAATAAAAATTTATAGTGTTATAAACTTAGTTATTTCATGTATCTATGCATAACACCTTATATGTTATGAAATTATATGAATAATGATGACAAAACTTAACACTAACATTTTGTCAAAATTGAGCTCAAAAAATTTATCTACTCTGAACCTAAAAGTCCTCCACTTCCTACTCTCACTAACCCACTTTCTCCACCACTTCCAATTATTAAAATTTCTCCATTACAATGATACCAATCATATTGATTGACTGAGTCCATATCTGAAGTCACAGACACACTTATGTTCTTTCTTTTTCTGTCTATGTTAACCCCTTTCCCTATTTTCCTAGATTTTCCTAGGTACCAAAGACTAAGATTGTCACAAGCCAAACAAAGAAGAAAAACAATGAAAATTAAAATTTTCAGAAGTTGCAAAAGCACTAACCTGATGGAACCCTTTCTCCTTGGTGAGTGGAACTCCTAATTCTGCCATACAAGCTTGAATTCTGTCATCAGAGCCATACAACCCAGGATACCTCTGAATGCACCTATCTTGCATTTTCTCCAATGCCACAGCCAAAGGATAACTGATGGCAAAACCACCACCCCCATAAGCCATATTATAAGAAAAGTATATATTTTGCAAGTGACTCTCAGAAGAACTCCCAATGTAATAGAACTGATTATGGTCATACTTCTGCAAAACCTTCACCAAATTTTCTGCCACAAAAACGGTGTCATCGTCCCCCATCACAAACCACCTCACATCCTTCATTCCAAGCCTGAGTGTCTCAGACACTATGCGTGAGATTCTGATAGCCGATCTATGCCCCTTTGGATTCTTATACTTGAACCTTGAAGTGTCACCGGAGATCCTCAACAAGGGCAAGGAATTCTCATCACCAGGTTCAGGTTTCACCTTCTGCTCTAGCCACACAACTCCACGCATCTCATTGGGCCTCCACCACATCTTGATGTACTCTTTTCTCTGCTTCCAAAGCTTGGCTGAGGCCCCTATGCCAAAGACTATGTGGGAAAGGCTCGTTTCTTCAAAGGGTGGGGACTCTTGTTCAGGTGGGGTGATGGATATGTGATGGTGGGTGATGGTGGGAATGTGGGAAGGTTGATCACAGTCATAGGAATGGCTCACGAATCTGAGGGAGTAGAAGAGGTAGGAGATGGAGATTAAGAAGAAGAAGAAAGCCATTAGCTTTGAGAAGCTCCATGAAGAGTATAAATGGTCAGCGTCTTTGAAACTGTTCTTCATGGTGGACATGGTTTTCAAGACAGAAAGATGATGAATTGAAACCCCAAAAGCTTGATCATGAGAACCCCATGGAGGTGATGGGGGAAGGAGAGAGAAAGAGAAGATTAGATTTGGTAAAGTTTTAAGCTGTGCATAGGACACCGAAAGAGGTGCCTGATAAATGGTAAAGAAAACAAAAACAAAAACAAAAACACTAACACTGTTTGTTTTGGTTTGAAGGTAACAATGAATCTTAAATTTAACAAACTACAGCAATGTGCTAAAGAAGGGTTTGCAGTTTATTGGTTTGATTCTTTATAATCTATGCAAAAAAACAGAACTTTTTTTTATGAACTGATTAAAACTCATTTCAGTTGTAATTTTTAAAATAATGATTCTAAATGAGAAAATTTAACACGAATCCTATTATTACCCACTATCTACTCATTAAAGTTTCTTAAAAAAAATTAAAATAGATAACATATTAAAAATCATAAATAACCTGTTATTATTATGTATCTTATTAAAAAATCCTCATAATTCTTCAAAAGGTACTTTTTATTGTTTATTTATTAGGGTTAGAGAAACAAGGAATGCCTCTTAATATATTTTAAAGAATGAAATATAATTATTCGTTTAATTTATATAACTATAATTTTTTCTTATTCAGTGTCTTTACTCAAAACATTTTTAACTTTGTTAGACATATTGTTTTTATTCTACTTTAAATCTACGGTTGCACACATGTCATTCAGTCCATATAATAAAAAAAATATATAAAAAGAAGATGTTTTAGGTATCAATATTGAAATATAAAAAAGTTTTATAGGTGTGAAATTAAACAGTTAATTGGTTATGAAATAAGTAAATAAAAAAAAGTATACTAAATATCACTATTAAATCTGAAATATAAATTAGATTAATACCTCAAACTCCATTAATCATATACGATTATATAAAACAAAATATAAAAAATAAACAAATATAAAAAGATTGGACTAAATTCACACAAAAGAAAAAAAAATCCAAAAAAACAACTTAAGTAAAACGATCCAATATATATTTTTCAATATAGATAAAAAAAAGTTCTGTTACTTATAATAGTATTTCTAACCTAAGTTTTTCCATCTGATTAATGTTTCAATTAAGGTCTACATGTGAATTTATTTTTAAATTTGGAATAAGTTTATTTTTGTTCACAAATTTAAAATTGATTAATTTAGTTTTATAATTAAAAGATGTTTGTTTAAGTTTTGTATTCTAAAATATAGTTAAAAATCTTGCATTTGATGACTAATAATTATAAATAAACGTATCTAATTACTTATTTTAATCCGTTTGTTTTGTTTTTTTCCCATTTTTGCTGCAGAAGTTTTCATTGGAACAAAAAAATCATTAATAAACCAAAAAATAACATGACAAATGTTTCTTTCTCTCGCCACACAAAATCTAACCATACTCGAAAAGAAAAACAAATTATGTATTTTGCTATAAACGAACCATCATAACCCTCTCCATACTCATTCTGTATATCATAATTAGAAAGGTATCTTAAAGTTTAAATTAAAAACATAATATTTTTTTTATTTTTATAAAATATTTTAATTTTTTTTTTTCATTTCTACATCATAATAAATAAGTTGTGTAAATAGTAGGCACTTGAGAATATAAATAATAAAAATTAATTAATATTAACTTAAAATTTTAAAATAACAGTTAAATTGAAAGTTAAATTAGAAAAATATACTAGTTAAAAAAGAGAGAAAGTATGTTATTAAAAATCAAAGTATGAGGGTGTAATTACTTTTAAAAAGTGACCAATATTTATATGGAGAAGATTTTGTATTATATATCATTTGATATTCCCTTATAATACATTAACAATATAAAGGAGGTTTTAATAGTTTTTAATTAATCAATGTCATTCAAAATGTTAGGTTGTATTTTGTAATAATCATCTTTGAAAATTCAATTTAACAGATTTATATAAAAATTTATCAATATTTTTATTTCAACGCTAGTAGGAATATACTTCTTAACTACATATCTTTTGATTAGATGTCGAAAACCTATTATTGCAATTGAAGATCAAGAATTAACATTTTTAATATTTTATATTTACATATTTATTTAGGAAGTAAATATACAAATTTAAAACATTAATAATATGTTACTTTTAATATATATTTAATTAACTAATTTGAACTACCTTCTTTCTTTTGAAGGTCTTGTCTTTTTAGTAATAGATGTTGTTCAGTTGTTGTTATCTTTTGTATTTAGTGTAATTGTGAAACTAATATAAAAAAATCATTAAATAAAAATTAATTAAAAATAAAATTAATTATTATTTGATTAAATTAAATATTATTTTATAAACTTAAAAAATTTATTGATATATAAACTAATTTTTATTATTAATAAAAAATTATAAAATAATTTATAAATTAGTATATAATCATTAACTACCAAAATTTTAGCTACTTACTATTTTTATATTCTAAATTAGTCTCTATTAGTCTTTTAGAGACTAATTTAGAATCTAAAATATTAGTAGTTAAAATTTAGGTGACTAATTTAGATTCTAATTTAGAAACTATTTTATTAATTTTTATTAATAATAGAAATTTCTTTAAATACGAATAAAGTTTTACTCTCTAAATTAATATTTTAAATATTGTTAGTAATAATTTTTTATCTCTGATTTATATTGGATGATTTTTTTATGAGATAAGGTCTTACAAACTCAATATTAATTTATACAAAAGATAATTAATAATAATATGTTATATACACACACCTATTTAACAATTATTTACGAGGCTTTCTTAATGTGTCACTTGTGCTTGGAGTTCAAATTTTGACTACATTGATAAAAGTGACTTGCCAATTTGTATGCTTAAATTTTACCACCTTAGTACCTACACTCACGTGACTTGCATTTTTTATTATTTATTAATACAAAACACAAATACTTATAATATGTCTTAAAGAATACCAACATGCCTTAATATTTTTTATGATTTTTAATAACTTTTCCTTAAAGGAACTAACTAAATAGACTCATCTAACTATTCACCTTGGATGGGAGTTTCAAATAGTAACTCAGGGGGTGCTAATAGCACTACTCTATTCTTAGGCCACGAAAAGCCTGTCTACAAACTGATGAATGAAAATTGTCTCTGTCTCTTTCAGGTACATTCTGAATTGCTGCAACAATCTTCAACAATGGCTACCAATTCAATTTCCTCATCCTCCTTTCAATTAGTCACTACAAGAATCCCTCTTTCCCTCTTCCCCAAAACACCAACTCTCCTTTCTCCTCTAACAAAACCTCCCTTCTATAAATCCATCACCTTCCAGAGACTTCCGTCATCATCTCCACCCTCGTCATCATCATCACCGTCCCCATCATCCACATCGCTTCAACCCATCGAAGACCTCCCTCCGAAACTCCAAGAAATCGTCCACCTTTTCCAATCCGTCCCCGAACCCAAGTCCAAATACGAGCAGCTCCTCTTCTATGGCAAAAACCTCAAACCCCTCGAACCCCACTTCAAAACCAACGACAACAAGGTCCAAGGTTGCGTCTCCCAGGTCTGGGTCCGAGCCTACCTCGACCCCAACCGCCACGTCATCTACGAAGCCGACTCCGACTCCGTCCTCACCAAAGGCCTTGCCGCGTTGCTCGTGCAGGGCCTCTCGGGTCGACCCGTTGGTGAGATCATTCGGGTCACGCCCGATTTCGTCACTCTGTTGGGGTTGCAGCAGAGCCTAACCCCCTCGAGGAACAACGGGTTTTTGAACATGCTTAAATTGATGCAGAGAAAGGCTCTTACGCTGTTCGTGGAAGCTGAAAAGGGTGGTGAGTTCACTGAATTGAAGTCGCCTGAGTCGAATTCTGATAGCGTTGCTGAGAATTCTCCAAGGGGTGGAGAAAGTTCTGAGCTTGGTGATACGGAGGGTGATGTTGGTTTGGATTCTGATGTGGAACTGGGAGGGAGGGGGAAGAGGATAAGGGAGAAGTTGAAGAAGGAGCTTGAGCCTGTTGAGTTGGAGGTTGAGGATGTGTCTTATCAGCATGCGGGGCATGCTGGGGTTAGAGGGAGTGATGGAGAAACGCATTTCAATGTTAAAGTTGTGTCTAGGGAGTTTGAAGGGAAGAGTTTGGTCAAGAGGCATAGGCTTATTTATGGCCTTCTGCAAGAGGAGTTGGAGACTGGACTGCATGCCTTGTCGATCGTGGCGAAGACACCGGCTGAAGTTGAAGGATGAGAGTTCATTAGGCTGCAAGAGAGATCAAGGTTTTATGAGTTTGAGGATGTATGAGTTGTGTTTGTTGAACTATAATGGTGCTCGGTATTAGTTAGAAGGGTAATTTCTATTTGTTGGAAATATACGCTCATGAATGCAATAGTATGGATTTAGATTTGTTGAAGCTAAGGCTTTCATTCCAATAATGTAACAATTGTCATTTAAAAACAGATGTAATGCATTGCTATCATGAACATGTTTTCATTGTTGTTACATGGTACGAATAATAGTGTAATGCATTGCTATCATGAACACGTTTTCATTGTTGTTACATGGTACGAATAATAGTGCAATGCATTGCTGCTACTTCATGGTCAGACTCTGTTGGATGTTTTCTTTAGAGTTTAGATTGTCCAGTCATTCTTTTCATCAGTTTTTTAAATAAACTGACGCCAACATGTCTGATTAAATTACTTGATTGCACATATGTTTTTCAATTTTTTATTGCCCTTGGGCTTGAATTTATGTACTTGAAAACTTCTTCGGAAGATATGTAAATTGAAGGTCACACTTCACGATTACATGTTTGCACTCTCACACACTATTGATACGAAGCTATTGCCTTAATTCTATAAGCATGTTTCTTGCTTAAGCTTTTGCTGTTGTGACTATGATATACTTTTGCCTCATTCAATGAATGACAACCCTCTTTTCATGCTAAATCTGTAGGTTATTGTGAACAAGTCCCGTGCTGAATATCGTGCCATTGTTTCCAAAATTCCTCTGCAAACTGAGGATTTAAGATTCCCCAGTGTCAGATGATGTAAAAGGCATGGTCAGATCAAAAGGTTTTCTTAGGGAAAGATGTTCTCTACTGTTTCTTATCCCGTATAGAAAGTTCATATGCAGAATTGATTCGTGTATACAACCTCAAATATATGGTACTCACCTCACCCATTTGAATCCCCGAATTTAACCATATTATGGTTGTTTCATACTTGATGAATCCTTTTTGTTTATAAAATGGTTTTGGAAAACTTATTCTTAAAGGAAATAAATTTTAAGAAATTGACGTGCAAGCACAGTGAAACACCTGTAGGAAGTACTATATGGAGATGTTGTAATTATCTTTTAACTTCCCTTTGCTTCATTTTATATTGCATTTATTTTGATTGGATTTCCAGCTTGTTTTACATCTGTTCTGACCGTTCAAGGAATATTCAAATGATATCTCACTGCACCAAAATGAAAAAAATTATACAGCATATTATCTTACTGCATAACAGGGAGATGATCAACCTGAAGTCTAGAAGAACAAGTGATAGAGTTCCTGTGTGTATTAAGGATCATGACACAACTTCATTTCATTCAAGTATAGTAGTGATGCATAGCCAACGCATATAGTTATATATATAAGTATATTGCAACACACACACACAAAAACACACATATATTACAATAATTACATAGCCATATATAGAACTCAAATTTTGTAGCTGTTGTGTTGAGGTTGCTCAAGACTAATATATAGTTTCTACCTCCATGGTAGTGGTGGTGGGGACACCAAGTGGATGGCTGTCAGAATTGGAAACCAAAGTGATCAAAAAGTCAAATAGATCAGTGGCTATAACTGCAGAGGTCAAGTCCTCTTTGTGCAAAGTCCTCCTTTTGCCTTGGATGGCCATGATCCATGACCTTCTAGTAAGTTCCTCAATGAAGAGCTCACAAGCCTTGGAGAAAATAATTGGAGCCTCCCCTGATATCATTTTAACATCATCCCCTGACTTCTTCATGATCTTCTTGATCCTTGCCAGGGGCAGAGGGTGGGGTCCTGTCCTTCCTGATACCCCTCCACACAGTAACCCTGAATATGCACCAGCTTGTCTCATATCTGTTCTACTTCACTCCTATGTGCTTCTGAGTTAACTTCAGCTTTAATGCTCTCTGATATACTCTTAGTTGTAGCTTCAGTGTTATATACACCATTTTCATTGAATCTTTCATGGTTTCATTTCACTCCAATAACATGGCCGGCCAAGCCTGCTTTAGCCGACAAATTGGAGTCTTCGTAAATAATAATGAATTCTTAATTAGACTCTTTTACACCAAGACTTTTTATTCTATTTATATATTTGTTGCTTGTGTCAAGAAACATTAGGGATGATGACAAGGGTTCTCTTCTAAAAGTATTTAGCAATTTTGAATGGATTGGTCAATAAAAGAAATATTTTAGGCACAAATTGAACTTTTGGAGTCATAATCCATCGCAACCAGTTCTGTAAAATTGTACGTTTTTGGATATTTCAAATGTACATTCAACTAGTTCTATATGAAATTAGTATACACCAAGCAACGTAACAACAAATGAAAGTTCATTTTATATTCAGCAGCATACTAACTGATAAAAACATGTCTTGTGTAAAAGAAATGAAACATTAAACAAAATATTTGGACGATAATCGTGTTGTAAAGTTTTCTATATTGTATTCAACTTTTTTATATTTCCATATTAGGTACTAGCTTTTGTTGAAACTAGTCATATTTTTTGAGAAATTCCTCCGTTTTATTTTTGTATTACATCTATGAATGATTCATTACAGTAACTTATGAATAAAAAAACATATATAAATAAATAAAAGGTTCTTAAGGTAGAATATAATCCAAATTGGGTATTACAAATGGGTATAAGAAAAAAAGAAGAAGAAAAGTCATACTTACTTTTACTCTAACTTTTGATCACTCTAATTTTTCTGCAACTTAACTTATTCTAAACCTAAAATAATCTCGAAATTAACCAGAAATTAAGATTGAGTCTATCTAAAGGAGTGAAGTAACAAGCAATATAAAAAAAATTATCATTCACTTGTGACCAAAGGTAAAAATTTAGAAGCAGTTCTGATACAATAATAATTTGATATAACATGAATATATTGTATACAGTACAGTTATTCCAAACAAAATAAAAATTAACATTTAAGCACATTTCTTGAAGGCAAAGGTAAGTCTTCTAAATTAACACACAAACAAGAATTAAAATTATACAAGTTTGCTTATACCATTTTGTTTTAATGTATAAACATAGTTGCAATGAAATTACCATGACAAATATGAAGAAAAAGTAAATTGTCTTAATGCACAATCACGTTTTTTTTACCCTCTCAAATTTTCTATGTCCAAACTGCGTGAGTTACAATCCAGTGATGCAGTGCGCAAAATTATTTTTTTTTTCTTTGAATTTTTTCATTTATTTATTATTTTTTTGGGTTGTTGTCTTTCTTTCCAAGGCAAGTAAAAGAAGATTCTGTTCGTTCCTCAACGGAAATCGATTCAGTGCGAAGCGAAAGTGAGTAAGACCTTGTTTATTGCACTCTCTGCTAATTTATGCTCACTTTTTTTTTTCTGCTTACAAATACTCTATGTCTAGGGTTTATCAATTAATTCTATTACTCTGAATTGTTTATTCCAGATTTTTATTCAATCTAATTATGTTGTGATGCCATTCTGATTATTGTTCTGGAATTCGCAGATTGACTTGTTTGTTACTGTATTGATTGAAATTGTACCATACAATGCCATCGCTGTTTACTTTCAAATGTTGAGTTGTTAGTGTGCTCAACAATGGCAGCTGTTAGGGCTTCCTCTGTTAGACGAATAGGAAGCACAATCAAGGTTTCTTTCAATATGGAATTAGTTCAGCGCTGTCACTATCACCATAGTGTGTGTGTGAACCTTGCAAGGTTGCCAAGTGATTCACCGAGTCATCCTTATTACAAAAGAGAGTTACAGTCTGCTAAGAATCAGTTCAGTAATTTGGCTTCTGAATCATTTGGAAGCAGTCACCAATTTGGTACTAGAGCCAATTTATCGTTTAAACCTGCATTCTCTAGCTATTGTTTTCGGAGTGCCCTTCCTTTTGCTTCCGCGAGCCATGTGTTGAATCGCCGATCTTATTCGTCGACGGTGGGTGGTGATAAAGGAAGTAGAGATGCTGGTACAGAAGTCGCTGCTGGTTCTGGTGCGAGTGACATGAATACGACTGGTGATTCTGTTGTTGGGGGTGATTGGGCTGAGAGGATTAAAGATGCTTTGAAGAGTGTGGTAGAGTCAGCATCATATGCTGGGGAAAAGGTTAAAGCAACATCTGATGATCTCACTCCATATGCTCAGCAGTTGCTTGATTCACACCCATATTTAGACAAGGTGGTTATTCCAGTTGGTGGTACTTTAACTGCTACTCTAATTGCTTGGTTCTTGATGCCTATGATTTTGAGGAAATTTCACAGATATGCAATGCAAGGTCCCGTTTCTCTATTGCCAGCAAGCATATCTGGAGATCCAGTTCCTTATGAGAAAAGCTTTTGGGGTGCCATGGAGGATCCTATGCGATATTTAGTTACCTTCATGGCATTCTCACAAATGTTAGTGGGTTGTATCTATACACATAGTCATTTTTTAAATGTGTCATTTTGTTTACTATATTTATGGTTATATGACAGCTAACTTTGATTTCCAGTGGTGTAATGGTAGCTCCAACAACTATAACCGCAGAATATCTTGCACCAGTTTGGAGGGGTGCAGTGATAGTTTCGTTTGTATGGTTTTTGCATAGATGGAAAACAAACGTTTTTGCCCGGACATTAACCAGTCAAAGTTTACTTGGACTTGATAGGGAGAAAGTGCTCGCTCTAGACAAAATCTCATCTATTGGTCTATTTGTGATTGGTATAATGGCTTTTGCTGAGGCTTGTGGTGTGGCCGTGCAATCTATTGTTACTGTTGGTGGTATAGGAGGTAGGTATTAAATTAAATTGAGTCTGTTGAATTTAATTTGAGATTCTTAATATTTTTTGGCATCTCTGTTTTCCCTATATCTTTGTTTTTCATTAAAGTTGAGTGTTGATGGAAGCCAAAAAGTCTGGTTGAGATTAGATTTCGGGATAGAAAAGCTCCTTATAAGCATACAATTTGGTCGAAAAATGACACCATTAGCACTGTGGAAATTGGTATTTTATTATCTGGTGTGGCAAGCTTCAGTTTGCTTATATAAAAAAGGATCAAATTTGACAAAATAATTTAAATAAGTTTAGATTCATTAAAGTTGAGTGTTGATGGAAGCCGAAAAGTCTTGTTGAGATTATAGATTTTGAGAAAGAAAAGTTCCTTATAAGCATACAATTTGGTCGAAAGATGACACCATTAGCACTGTGGAAATTGGTACATTATTATCTGGTGTAGCTTCAGTTTGCTTATATAAAAAAGGATCAAATTTGACAAAATAATTTAAATTAGTTTATATTAAGTTGAGTGTTGAGGGAAGCAGAAAAGTCTTGCTGAGATTAGATTTTGGGAAATAAAAAAGTTCCTTGTAAGCATACAATTTGGTCGAAAGATGATACCATTAGCACTGTGGAAATTGGTATATTATTATCTGGTGTGGCAAGCATCAGTTTGCTTATATAAAAAGTATCAAATTTGACAAAATAATTTAAATTAGTTTATAGTGCTTTGGTTCATAGTGTTTTTGCAAATTTTATTGGGATAAGTACACCTACTGAAGGAATTGGTTGGGGTTCTATTAATGGTGCTTTGTGTTTGCAAAACAACTCAAAGTGAGAGTAAGCACAGCATAAGTTGTTTTTATAAAAATACACTGCACAACTAGGTAGTTCTAAGGATTTTGACCTCTAAAATGAGGGGAGTGTACTTTAGAGAATAAAGTACAGTAGTAGCTTTTAATTAGCTAATCAACAGTTGTGATTCTAAGTAGATTCAAAGCTTGTTATACATACGCTTGATTTTATTACATTTCTCAACGGTTGATTTTTCTTTTCTTTCAATCAACAGTTGCAAAGGCACTTTATCTTTTAAAGCGCATCCCTTGACTTTAAAGGAGTTGCATTCTAATTTTAGAATTGTAAAACAATGAAGAAAGTCAGCTGTAGGAAAATGAAAAAAAGAGAATACACACACATGCATATAAAGTATTTCTTTTGTTCCATTTAGCAGAAACATCAGCTATCCATTTGATAAATATTATGTTGCTGACTTGCTCCTCATTCCTTGACAAGTTTCACTCTTTGTTTTACCAAAAAACAGGGAATGGAAGATTTCATGTTTCTGTCTTTCTTATGCAGGAGTGGCTACTGCTTTTGCTGCCAAGGACATTCTTGGCAACGTGTTTAGTGGTTTATCTATGCAGTTTTCTAAGCCTTTTTCAATTGGAGATACAATAAAAGTATGTTGATTTAGTAGGTGCACATTAATGATTGGTCCTTTCATGGTATAATTTGTTTCCTGAACTGTGGTTTTTTCGCTTAAATGCCCTCTGTACAGTTAACTTCTTAGGTGTGGAGTGATAATTAGATTTTTACTTCTTGCACATTATTAAGTTAAATAGTCCTTCATTATTGGTCCTTTTTTTCAAATGGCCCAATATGTAGTGCATATATGGCTGTAGTTAGTATGTCCAGCGTTAGAATTAGTTTTGAAATGAAAAATTGGAGGGCCCAAAATAAAAAATAAATTTAGGTGAGTGTTTTGGAGAAAAAGATACCATGAGTTTGGATTGATTAACATATTTCTCATGATTTTTTTGTGAACTGCAAAGAGCATTTCACATAATTTGGAAATCTTGAACTGTTCATGCATCAGTGTAGGTCTTCCCCTGGTTAAGTTTCATGTTTCTTACATGTGTCTGAGAAATTGTAAAAATTGCAGGCAGGCTCGATAGAGGGTCAAGTGGTGGAAATGGGTCTTACTACTACGTCTTTGCTGAGTTCAGAGAAGTTTCCAGTTATTGTTCCAAACTCATTTTTTTCTAGCCAGGTGGGTCTCTAAGCTCACATCTTCTGCAGTCACTTATGCAATAAAGAGAAGTGGGCCCCACAATTAAAATTAGTGAAGCCTACTTCATTGTTTCTTTCTTTCTCTAAAATGCAACTATGCAAATGACTTTACGAAAGAGAAATCTTTTCTGAACACTTACGCATTGCTAATTTATTGTTTTGATCTTTGGCACTACATTGCTAAGATATGCAGCTAGTTGGAAAACTTTTGTTTGTAGTTTGACTTTCCAAGCACTAGTTGAGAAGGCATATATATAATTTTCTTGTCTTCCATCCCATAATTCTGATTACAGCGAGCAGGCATAATATAATTCTCTTGTCTTCCATCCCATAATTCTGATTACAGCGACCTTTTTGCTCCTTGTTTTGCATTACTTTTAGATGATAACCTGTTTCCAAGAGAAAAAATAAATACCAATATATCAGGGAAGAAGAAAATGCTGACATGTGCCTGTGTTTCAAACCATGTTTCTTTTTCTTATCGTTAGCATTTTTTTTTTATTTCATTATTCTTTTGGTCAAATAATTTTGTAATGCATTGCTATCACAGCGTGTGCTGCTCCTTCATGGTCAGGACTCTGTTGGATGTTGTCTTTAGAGTTTAGATTTCTCCAGGCATTTCATCAGTTTTTAAACTGAAGCCAAGATATCTGATTAAATTACTTGATTGCACATGTGTTTTAATTTTTATAATTCCCTTTGATTTTGGGGCTTGAATTTGTGTACTTGAAAACTTCTCTGGAGGATATATAAATTCAAGGTCACACTTCACGTTTACATGTTTGCTTTCTGACACACTATTGATACGAAGCTATACCTTAATTCTATAGCCATGTTTCGTGCTTTAGTTTTTCATGTTGTGAACTTGTGACTATGATATACTTTTTTCCTCATTCATTGAATGACAACCCTCTTTTCATGATAACTTTGTAGGTTATTGTGAACAAATCCCGTGCTGAATATCGTGCCATTATAAGCAAAATTCCTCTGCAAACTGAGGATTTAAGTAAGATTCCCCAAATTTCAGATGATGTAAAAAGCATGCTCAGATCAAATGCAAAGGTTTTCCTAGGGAAAGATGTTCCCTACTGTTTCTTATCCCGTATAGAAAGTTCATTTGCAGAATTGACTCTTGGATACAACCTCAAACATATGGTACCTCACCCATTTGAATCTCTGAATTTAACCATATTATTTTTGTTTTATACTGGATGAATCCTTTTTGTCATAATTTGGAAAACTTGTTCTTAAAATATATTTTTAGAAATTGACGTGCAAGCACAGTGGCACACCTATAGGTAGGAAGTACTATATGGAGATGCTATAATTATCTTTTAACTTCCCTTTGCTTTATTTTATATTGCATTTATTTTGAGTGGATTTCCAGCTTGTTCTACATTTGTTTTGACCGTTCAAGGAATATTCAAATCAAATGATATCTCAGTGCACCTAAATTTCAAACACCATACTTAGAAATGATCTATTAATAACTCATAGAAACACAGTACCCTGTAAGTAGGAATAATGGTTTGGCCAACTGGCCAAGGAAACTGATTTTCTGATAAGTTGCTAAAATAGATACAGGAGGATCTGTTACGTGCAATGTTAAGAATTAGTTGTGATTCCAAGTGGAATACTGATTACCAATTAATCCCTGGTACATAAGTTGATACAAGTGAGGCAGTTATTATGTAGCAACTCCTCTGACGGTAACGATAATACAGCTTCAGTAACGTACATTGCATATCAGCATCTGAAAGGAAAACTTTATGTCTCAAATAATAGTACTCAGGTGACTTTTTATGCAAGATTGCCATTTTGAACTGATAAGGTCTTTTTGTAAAGCTGTCTGTACGTAGTTGCGGTCTTCAACTTGGTTCAGTTTTCCTGCTTTCTATCTGTTTTCCCACTGTCATTTAGCGCCGTGTCATGTAATCTTTTATTACTGTGCTAGATGTTAAATTCCGCCATATTTACATTAACATCATTTTATCCTCGTAATTATCTTGTATCTCTGCTTTTTACAGCGCAAAGATGAACTATACTCGGCTGAACAAGAAATTCTGCTGCTGGCAGTTCAGATCATTAAAAATCATGGGGTTGCTCTTGGCAGCACATGGCAAGAAATGCCTTCTAAATGATGTGCTCTGCAAGAAGACAATTTTGGAAGAAATGGTTGCAAGACATGAGCTTTAGCTTTTACTATTGCAATGCTTACAAGGAATTTGTCATTCATTCACACTCAAGCAGTTTTCTAATACTATAGTTTGCCCGTGTAGTTGGTTCATTTGCCTTCAGGTTTTAATTTTGATTTACTAAAGAATGCAATTTTTCTCGTTGAGTGAATTCTGCCATTATTTATTCACTTAAGAAGATATTTTTTACATAAATTATAGAACTGAAAGTTAATAATATATATTGTCTCTCCCTATCTCTTAGAAGTGAGGGAGGCTCTCATCTATTTGGGGTTTGGAAAGGGTAGGTGTACACGTTCTTATTCCTGTTGGTAAATTATTTGAACCAGTGAAGTCATTCGCCGGTGATAGAACACAGAAAGATTAAGAAAAAAATATTTGCCACTCTCACTGTAATTGACAAACCTGCAACGTGAAAACCACGACCTTAACTCAAGCTGCTATAAATATTCCTTCCGCAAAATTATTCCCTCATTCCATCAACTCATCTTTTATATTTTCATCCTTCCACTTGACAACTCACCATCTTAACTAAATTCCTTTACTCCTCTTTCCCCTGGAATAAAGCTTGGGCCATTGCTTCCTGACCCCCACAATTTCAAAATGACTATTTTACCCCTTTTTTTAAAGTGTACATGTTCTGGAACATTCTTTTTGGAATTGATGAAATACAATCTGAAATACAATAAGATTTAAAAAAAAAATCAGAACAAAATTTCCAGCATAAAATATATTAATATATTATAGAATAAAATTTTCATAACAGAATTTCTAGAACATGTATAATACCTTTCAGAACATGAATAAAACCTTTCAGAATACCTTTCAAAATTATGATATTATGATATATTATATATATATATATATATATATAATCCATTTCAGTCCTCAAAAATTTCAATTTTCTAGATAATTAGATACTACCAACCAGCAAAAGGAAATTCACTTAACTATCTTAAGCTATCTATCTCTTTTATTTTTAATTTTTCAACCATCAATATTCTTTAATATATTCTCTTTCATCTATTTTCTAAATTAAATTTAAATGATTTTAGAAGTAGTGATCATCAATAATTAAAAGCAATCTTATATGCTCTATACATTTAAACGTATTTATATATTCAAATAAATCATTTAGTGTGTATATTAATTATAATATAATTTATAAATTAAAATATTAATTTACTATGAATTTAAATTATATAAAATATTAAAAACTTCACGTGTAGTACTTCTCTCAGATAGAATAGAAAAGTTTGTCTTAAAATTTTGCTCTTGAAACTAAAGCATAAGGAGGAGGAGGATGAAATTTAGCAGTGAATGTGATGATATGAGGAATTTCCTTCACACAGACCTCACTTCTAATTTCTGTGCCCTCTCTGTTCTTCTCACTACTCATTATTATATCAATCATATTTTCTGTCTTCTTCTTCTCTCTCTCTATGCCATTTGATGAAGAAGCTCTCTTATATTTATAATAAAAATTGAAAGTGATGAATCCTTGGAAAAGGAGTGATGATGCAGAGCGTGAACGTGAAAACTGGAGGGAAAGAAGACATGCATGCACCAAAAACTAAAGAAATAAACAATCCTTTCTCGTTTTCTTTTCTTCCTATTCTTGTTAATTTTCTTTTGTTATCTTTTTTTTTTAATTTAATTAATATCTTTTCTTAACTCATGTACATGCACCGTCTCGTCTTTAAATTTACTTTTCTTATATATGTGTGGTTGGGCGACTCATCCCTTTTTAAAAAATAACTAAATTATTTTTTGATATTTTTATTAGACTTTTTTTTTTTAATTTTGAAATATAAAATTTAGAGATTTCCTTAATTGCAAAATCTAAAAATTAAAATTTATGACTTTTTATTTTGAATTTTGTATTCTAGAATTAAATTTTGTATTTTAGACTCAACAGTCCATTCTAAAAAAATTGTATATCAAATTATACCATGTAGAACAAATATTTTAAATTTTTTTGAAGATATGGGATAAACAGAGAAATCCCAGTGTGATTCTGTATTCGATGTTCTACTTAAGAAAGGTTGAGTGGGCATTTTACTCATTTCCTATTCCTAATTCAACAATTATTGTAAATTAATATTTGACATATGAAGCTTGTAAAATTAGAAAATAAATAATATATATATATATATAATTAGAATATTTAAGGAGTTAATCCATATAAAAAAAAGGAGAGATTAAAGGAATAAATCCTTAACCCCAATATTAGAAGGAACCAAGAGCTATTACAAAGATTTATGCTACATCCTCCCCAACGTAGACCAAAAACCAGAAAACATAGCAAAACTGAATATGAAGTCTCTTTGCAGTGAAAGCCTCCCATGTCAGAGATATTCCCATAATAACACCAAGGACACAAAGATGAGCTCCCTTACTCCATAGAAGCACAGAAATACCTCAAATACAAGCATAAACCTTTAGAGAAAAAGCCTGCAACATAAAAACACCATACCTTTGTGCAGCGTATGTTCAGACCATATTAACAAAAACACATCTTCAACAAATATATCAATGAAGCATAACATAGATTTAATTGACTCAGACACTTCACTTCAATCATATCAATCTTTCCCTGCTTAAAAATAATATTATTCTTCTTATTCATATGCATCTCACTTATAATCTTACATGCATTTTTATTCTATACTTATTATCAACTCTATATCTCAATCGCTATAATATATATGACCTTTGTTCAGTATGTAACCAATTTTTATTTTTTCTTGCATGATTATTCCTTTCAAAATTTCAATCTTTGGTTTTTCTTTAGTAGAAACAACAACAATAAGACAATTTTTTTTAAAGTTGAAACTGTTCAAACCAAAATAATGAAGAGACAATAACAGAGTTGGCTGCTGTTACTACCCTGCACTGAGTATTAACCAGTCACTCAATTTCAATCTTACCCTTCCAATTTCAATTTATAGATATCATTATTCTTTTGAGAATGGTAATTTACTCTGATATAATCTATTTTAATTTCTTTATGTTCACCATTCTGAAAAGAATCTGCATGTTTGTAAAGTTAAATTGAAAGAGTAAGATTGATAATAAGTGACAGTTTAATGCTTAATGCAGGAAGAAACAGCTCCCAGCTCTGTTACTGGCTCCTCACTATTTGGATTCGAAGAGTTTCAAAATCAAAAGATTTCAAGTCTTGTTGAGATGTGTTACTGCTAAATCAAACCTCAAACTGCAGTTTTGAAAGAATGATAATGCCAAAAAACAATTTGGTTACATACTACATAAGAATTAAAGGCCAAGTAATAATCTGCAAGTACCTCACAGAAAGTTTTGCTAAAGAAATAAATTTGCTAAAGAAATAAATTGCACAGGCATAATAAAATAAACAGAGTTTTACAAAAATCACACACACGTTTACACTAGAATTTAAAGATGAAGTTAGTAGTACAATAAAATTAATTACAGAAACAATAATAATAATTGTTATGAGATAAATAATAATAATAATTATTCTGAGATAAATAATAATAATAATTGTCCTGAGATAAATAATAATAATAATAATAATTGTCCTGAGATAAATAATAATAATAATAATAATAATTTTTCTGAGATAAATAATGATAATAATTGTTCTTACAATTTATTTGAGACCAAATATCCTTTTTCAAGTCTTCTATGTCTTCTCTCTCTTCAGTTCTTCTTTCGAGTATGTCCGTGAGGGTGGATACCTGCAAAGACACATTGACGCTCAAGTCAACTGAAGTGTATTTATCTAGTTCAAAATTGAAATAGTCATTATCTTTCACCATGGGATCCGTTCTTATTTATACTTTTCTATTGAGTTTTGTTTTGTGTAAAGATACATTATCTCTTAATCATGTTTTATCTCTTTTAATCAGGCTTAATCTATTTAATTTGCAGATTAATGTGATACTAGTTTTAGCCAAAAGGTCGTGCTATTGAATAAGGTGATCTACTTTTCGGTTTCTTGATTCTTGATATAATAATAATAATAATAAAACGATGCAAGAGACCATATCATAAATCAAAACACACATATATATATATACAAATGAGAAACTAGAAACTAGTAGTGAGTAAATATGAAAAATAAAAAACCTATAAAAATTCGCTTGAGGGATGAAAAGGAATATAATAGCACAATTCAGTGCATTCCTAATTTGTTCATGAAATCACCCACTCAATGCAGATTTTCTATTAAAATTGAGAAATTTATGTGAATTCTAAGAATTGGAGAATAAAATAAATGTATTTTTTAAAGCTATGAACTTCTTAAAATGACCATGAAAGAGAGGGGAAGACTCTTGCGAGAAGAATCCTTATTTGGAGAATAAAATGAAATATAAACCTTATTTTGAGAAAGGCTTAAAAATATTGGAGAAAAAAGGAACATAATAATAAACCAAAAAATTGTCTTCTACAATATCTAAAATAATGAAAATGGAAGACTTTAATTTGCAACAAGTTTTCTTCAAAATATTGAGAGAAATTGCAGAGTGAGGTTGAGGGAAGATGTTCTAATGTAGGATGAGAGTTAGTAGAAGGAGAGGAAGGTATTTATACTAAATTGAATGTGACACTGACAAAAAGAAGAGTTAAAACATTTAATTTAGAGAGATAAATTTATTAAATGAAGAATTGAAATAATTTATTTTTAGAGAGAAATTTATTAAACCGACAATGAAACATTTTATTATAGTGAGAGAATGAGAGATTTCTTGTATAAAATCATTATTGTAGAAAGAGAAATTCATAAATAATGTGATAAGATAAGCGTTTATTTACTTTATGTCCTAACTACTACCGTATAATACAATACATTAAGAATAAAAAATTAGGGTGAGTTTAAACATTCAATATCTTGTGACTACAAGCGTGTATGAATTCTCACTGTATACATTACTTAGTGAAGTTATATAATCTCTATTAAACATAGATTTTTCATACTTAATGTACCATCAAGGAACAACTCATACATTATTATAAGTGTATGACATCAATTTCATACAATTTCCATTATTCAGATACAATTCATACCATCCAATCACCTAATATTCAAGAATCTTTTCAACATAAAAAAGCAACACTTAACTACCAAATTATCAAAACCAATAACATATAATCAAACTATTTTATCAAATAACATCATGCAAGAATTTTTTAACTTGGAATCACGTCATCTTTACATCTAGATCTTCTAGTCTAAAAAACTATTGAAAGTTAAAGTTAACTTTCCTTATCTTAAATTATTTATTCCAATGGAAATTCTAGTTCAAGCTAGAAAACCACTCCAAATTTTGATGACCTAGAGTAAGTTATTCAAACATCCCTTGAGAGAATTACTTTTATCAACTGACCCTTTTAAGATTGATGACCAAATCCTAAGTAACACAAAGAATAAAAGATATTTAGAGTAAATAGAAACTAACTAAAATAAGAGAGTAGAAAACTTGAGAGAGAGAGAAAAAAAAAATATAAGGAGTTGTGTTTTCTGTTAATTTTTAGGTATAATTACCTTTTTGGTTTTTACATTTAGGGTCAATATTCAATTTACTATCATAATATTAAAATATTCAATTTGGTCCTAAAGTTTTTTTAAAATATATTTAAGTCGATCATTTCTGTTAACTTTGGACTAACAACGTTAAGTGCTTCTGATGTAACATACATAAATATTTCTGATGTGACATAAATCGGTGTAAAACATCACTACAAGAAAAACATGAAATAAAAACCAATTTTAGAGACAAAAAAAATAGTTGTTATAGTGACTAAATTAGAAACCATTTTAGAGACTAAAAAAAATTTTGGTTTCTAAATTAGTTTATATTATTATTAAATGGTTTCTAAATTTGTATCTAATTAGCAACCAAGATTTTTGCTACCAATTAATTTTTTTTGTCATTAAAAATTAGTTTCTATTTCATGATTTTCTAATAATACATTAATTGTGATTTGTTGTACATGTACGTCTCCACAGCTGCCTCTACATCCCACCTCCCCCACATCAAAATAAATTATTTAACGGATGATTTGTTTATTTATTTAATGTTAGGTCCATCTCTTTCCTATCTTCATTTGCTCATTTTAGTTTTTAATTTAATTAAAATGCGTTAAATTAGTATTTTGTGCTAAACATAAATAGCTTTCTACTGTTAACTTCTCTATAAATTAAAATTAGTTTTTATGGAAAGCTAGTTTTGTATAATTTATTTCACGTAGTTTTTCCACATTTTTAATTTTAACATCAATTTTATTTTTTCTTTTATATTTTTTCTCTTTTAAAAGTGTTTACGGATAAGTGTGTTCAAACAAACCTGATGTGAAAATGTACATTGTACCTAACTCCATGTGGAAAATAATAAATTTCCATTACTATTAACATCTTTAGTTTTTATACCAACAATTCTAACAACAATGTGCTACTATGTGTAAATAAGCATCACCGAGTCTTATCATCATAAAAATAATATATTTAATTGTTTTTTACTATTTTTTATAACTCCACCTATTCTCATTACAATTAAGTAATATTAATAGTAGACTACTTTGTTTATATTTTTATAATAACATTTTCCAAATAATATAATAAAAATTATGTTATTTCTTTTTTATTATTTAAAGAATTATCATATCTTTATCAATTCATTCCTCATACTTGGAGTATATTTAGTAAACTAATAAATAATTACTAGTTTATTTGACAAACTTATAAGTTAGTTTGACCAACACAAACGTTTTTTTATAATAATATCACAATAGCTTATTTTATGAGCTTGTAACTCATAAACTATAAAATTAATTCAATTAACTTGTAGTTTATTTAATATTTTTTCTCTTTTATTGTCTCTTATATTTTAATATTTTTTTTTATCTTTAATTTTGTTTTACTAATTATTATTACACATTTCAATCTCGTAGACACAAATTAACTATTACATATATTTTAATATATTTTTTATTATCTCTAAATTTTTTTACTTATTATTATTACAAATTTAAATTTTATAGATATAAATTAATTGTTACTTTTTTTTAAAATAAAAACTTTCATATTATATTATGCATTATTATGTAACTAGACATTTCAACTAGACTAACCTAAAACAACAACAATCATTTGTCATTACATAAAAAAAAGTATTATTAAAAAATTAAAAATACAAAAATACCAAAATGTTAACAATAATTATTACATCATTTTAATATTTTTAGGTTATTTTTAATTTTTTATGCATTTTAAATTAAAAAATATTTTATATTACAAACTGAACTAACAAAAGATGATATTTAAAAATTATATAAAATCAATATAATAATAAATTAAATTAAAATAATAATTTTTTTTTATTTTTTTATAATTACTCATCGGATCAAGTCATATTAAAAAATAATATATTCAAATAAAACTTACCAAAACTATCTGTAAGTTAAAAAAAAGTATGGAGAAATCCTTAATCGTATATCAAATCTGCACTTAAAAAAATAATTAAATAATAAATTAAATTTTAAAAAAATTAATAACTAAAATATATATTATTCTAAAAACTAAAAAAATTATTATATTTAAATTTGTTTCTACTATTAATAAAAAATAAAAAATAATTTTAAATAATTATCTAAATTTTAGTTACTAATATTTTAAATTTTAAAGATTAAATTAGTCAATCTAATTAATTTGTCACGTAATGTTTGAAGTCCAACTTATCTATCAAGATGCCTTATAGTAATCTATCATTCATCTCCTTTCAATCTCATAATGAACAAAATCAACATTCAAAGAAAAAAAACTTAAGAGAGTGGATTACACTCAACGAGAGTGTGTTAAGGTTTTTTCTTGGAATTTGGAAAAAATTGTTGTTAGTAAAGTTATATTTTTATTTATTGTGTTATATTATCTTTTCTAGTAATTTATTTAGGCAATGAGTTAATGTGAATTAATATTTTCCCTGTATGGTAACTAATAATGAATATATATGATATTGTCATTTATACGGCGATTTCTTCTTCCATCCCCATAATTTAAAAAATATCTAAATTACTTTTTGATTTTTTTTATTAGACTTTTTTCTTAATTCTAAAATGTGAAATTAGGAGAATTTCTCATAATTTAGAAAATACCTAAATTTCTCTGGGATATTTTTCATTAGATTTTTTTTTTAATTTTAAAATATGAATTTTGGAGATTTTTTGAATTATAAAGAAATTAAAATATATGTTTTTTCATATTTTGAATACAAATTTTGTATTCCAGAATTTATATTCTGGATATTCCATTTCAGAAAACCAATTTTGTATTTCAGATTTTCCAAGAATACACAAAATTATATTTTAGATTATATAATAAAAATAAATGTTTTTATAACTTTTGAAAATATGGGATGCACGAACAAAAAAAATGAAGGTGTAATTCTGTAATGAATGTTCTACTTAAGAAAAGTCACAGATGGGTGAACATTTTACTCATCGCATTCTTAATTCAACAACTATTATTATAAATTGATATTTGACCTATGAACCCATAACTCCAATATGTACAAAGAAGAGATAAAAAAAAAAAATGTAAGCCCCATAAAGAGCTCCCCCACACAGTCACCTTTTTCCTTTTTTTAATTCTTTTTCTCTCCCAACTTTTCTTCTCTTCCTTTTTTCTTAATTTTTTTTTAATTTTCATCTATTTTAGAATCTGATCGTATCACACTATAATTGATGAGTTAAGAAACATTTTTATCCAATCAAATTTTTAAATATAATAAATTTATTTTTCCTTTAAAGATTCTTTATTCTCTGTTTTTCTCTATGATTTAGTCATCAATCTTAGTGGAGTTAGCTTGTTGAAATATTAGATTTTGATAGTTTAGTATTTAAATGTTGTTTTTTTTTATGTTAAATAGGACTTTTAATGTTGTTGATTGCGTTTTCAATAATATTGTATAATGAAAATTGTATGGAATTGAAGTTATACATTTGGGATAATGTATGGACTGATGTGTGTTTGTTTATTGAGTATTGATGCATTAATGTTTATCTGCTAACAGAGATCTCTGAGTTTCACTCATGATCTAAGTCACATAAACTAAGATATCGAGTGGTGAGGACATATGAGATGCACGACTTGAGTTGTATTGAACTTACCCTAATCCTTTCTTTTGGATTCGCTAGTAATCTAAGTATTGGGTATTGGACTAGGTGTTAGTCTCTAATAGGACTTACTTAATATGAGCCTTCCGAAATACGTCAATTGTTATTTTGTTTGTTGAATATCCTGGATGTGTATATTCATGTGAGATCTATGTGATTGTTTTATGTTGGGATTTGAAGAAGATTGAGCAATTGAGAAACTGATCAATGCAATTTGGTTTGCTCTTTTGATTGAATTGTCTATATTATAAAATTTTATTTTCATTAGTTTACCCTTACTTTTCTTGTTGTGTTGGGAACTGCAATGACTATACACGAGTATATGATCATACAGGTGATGGAGGTTTTAAAGGGCTTTAGGATGTTGTTTTGAACCTCATATTGTAAATATTTGTATTTCTATCAGTCATAATCATGTATTAGGAATATTTTGAAAAATTCTAAACTTGTATATTAACATATGAATTTTGTATTGTAATAGTTAGATGTATTTCTAAGATGTTATAAGAGAACCTCCAAAGAGTCTTACAACAAATCCCAGAACTAGGATCTACTACAAATGGACTGCCTGATTTTTTAGGTAGCCCAAAGTAACCTCCGACAACACCCAACAAAACTGAATATGAAGTCAACCCTCCTTTGATGAAATTATTCCCATCACAGAGAGATAGTCCCAAAACTATTGATAAAATTTTCCTTTGTAAACACACTCCATTCAACAAAAGAGTGACACACCTAAGACTTGAGATACGAGGTCAGTGCTCTTTACAGTGAAAGCCTCCCATGACAGAGATGTTCCCAGAATAGCACCAAGGACACAAAGATGAGCTCCCTTGTTCCATAGAAGCACAGATAAATCTGAACAGAAATACCTCAAATGCAAGCATAAACCTTTATAAACAAAGGCTGCAACATACACCACATACCTTTGTGCAGCGTATATTCATACCATATTAAGAAAAACACATCTTAAACCTAACTAAGAGATCAACAAATATATCAATGAAACATAAGATATGTTACATAGATTTAAGACACACAAAATACTATATTGGCACCATTTAGGATATGAAAAATTCTAACTTTTTATTTATGTTTAATTCAGGATCAAATTTTTAATTGAATCACCTTTTAAATTGAGTAAAACACCACACTTCAATCATATCAACCTTTTTTCTTCCTAAAAAATATTATTCCTATGATTTCTATGCATCTCACTTGTAATCTTAAGTGCATTTTTATTCTATACTTATTATCAAATCATTATATATCAATGGGTATAATATATATTACCTTTGTACAATATGTAACCAATTTTTTTCTTTTTTTTTGCATGATTATTCCTTTCAAAATTTCAATCTTTGGTTTTTCTTTAGCAGAAACAACAACAATAAGACGTAGAATTTTTTAAAGTTGAAACTATTCGAACCAAAATAATGAGGAGACAATAACAGAGTTGGCTGCTGTTACTACCCTGCACTAAGCATTAACCAGTCACTCAATTTCAATCTTACCCTTCCAATTTCAATTTATAGATATCATTATTCTTTTGAGAATGATAATTTACTCTGATATAATCTATTTTAATTTCTTTAAGCTCACCATTCTGAAAAGAATCTGAATGTTTGTAAAATTAAATTGAAAGAGTAAAATTGATAATAAGTGACAGTTTAATGCTTATTGCAGGAAGAAACAGCTCCCAACTCTGTTACTGGCTCCTCACTATTTGGGTTCGAAGAGTTTCAAAATCAAAAGATTTCAGGTCTTGTTGAGATGTGTTACTGCTAAAACAAACCTGAAGCTGCAATTTTGAAAGAATGGTAATGCCAAAACACAATTTGGTTACATATTGCATAAGAAATAAAGACCATGTAATAATTTGCAACTACTTTGAAAGAGTTTTGCTAAAGAAATAAATTACACAAGCACAAAAAAAATAAATCGAGTTTTACAAAAATCACACACACATTTACACTAGAATTTAAAGATGAAGTTAGTAGTAAAAAAAATTAATTACAAAAACAAAAAATACCCACAACATATACTCATACATTAATTAGCCTTTTACGTGAAAACATTTGAATTGTATAAATAACCTCAAATTGAGATAAATAATAATAATAATAATAATAATAATAATAATAACAGTTCTGAGATAAATAATAATAATAATAATAATTGTTCTGAGATAAATAATAATAAAATAATAATAATAAGTGTTCTTACCATTTATTTGAGACCAAATATTCTCTATCAAGTGTTTTCCGTCTTCTCTCTCTTCAATTCTTCCATTGTTCTTTTGAGTATGTCTGTGAGATTGGAGTACCTGCAAAGATACTCTGACGCTCAAGTCAGTTGAATTGTATATCTGATTATCTAGTTCAAAATTGAAACAGTCATTACTTTTTACCATAAGGTCTCCTCTTATTTATGCTTTTCTATCGAGCTTTGTGTTGTGTAAAGATTAGACCTAATAATCCCTTAATAATGTTTTATCTCTTTTAATCAATGTTAATCTATTTAATTTACGGATTAACGTGATACTAGTTTTAGCCAAAAGGTCGTGCTACTCTATAAGGTGATCTAATTTTTTGCTTCTTGATTCTTGATATAATAATAATAATAATAATAATAATAATAATAATAAAATGATACAAGAGACCATAGAAAAATCAATATATATATATATATATATAATGAAAAACTAGTAGTGAGTAAATATGAAAAATCAAAAACCTATAAAAATTCGCTTGAGGGATGAAAAGGAATATAATAGCATAATTCAGTGCATTCCTAATTTGTTCATGAAATCACCCACTCAATGCATATTTTCTATCAAAGTTGAGAAATTTATGTGAATTCTAAGAATTGGAGAATAAAATAAATGTATTTTTTAAAGCTATGAACTTCTTTAAGATGACCATGAAAGGGAGGGGAACTCTCTTGCGAGAATAATCCTTATTTGGAGAATAAAAGGAAATATAAACCTTATTTTGAGAAAGGCTTAAAAATCTTGGAAAAAAAAGGAACACAATAATAAAACAAAAAGTTGTCTTCTACAATATCTAAAATAAGAAAAATGGAAGACTTTAATTTGCAACAAGTTTTCTTCAAAATATTGAGAGAAATTGCGGAGCGAGGTTGAGAGAAGTTGTTCTAATGGAGGATGAGAGTTAGTAGAAGGAGAGGAAGATATTTATACTAAATTGAATGTGATAGGGACAAAAAAAATAGTTAAAACATTTAATTTAGAGAAATAAATTTATTAAATGAAGGATTGAAATAATTTATTTTTTAGAGAGAAATTTATTAAACCGACAATGAAATATTTTATTATAGTGAGAGAATGAGATATTTCTGTATAAAATCATTATTGTAGAAAGAGAAATTCATAAATAATGTGATAAGATAAGCGTTATTTACGTTATGTCCTACCTACTACGGTATAATACAGTACATTAAGAATTAAGGTGAGTTCAAACATTCAATATCTTGTGACTAGAAGCGTGTATGAATTCCCTTACCAACTTCTCACCATATACGTTACTTAGTGAAGTTATATGATCTCTCTTAAACATAGGTTTTTCATACTTAATGTACTATTAAGCAACAACTCATACTTATCATAAGTGTATGACCTCAATTTCATATAATTTTCATTATTCATATAGAATTCATACCATCCAATCACATAATATTCAAGAACCTTTCTAACATAAAAAAAAAACATCCAAACATAACAGTTGAGATAATCACTTCTATCAATTGACTCTTTTAAGATTGATGACAAAATCCTAAGTAAAAACAAAGAATAAGGGATATTTAGAGTAAATAGAAACAAACTGAAATAAGAGAGTCAAAAAGTTGAGAGAGAGAAAATATAGAGAATTGTGTTTTGTGTTAATTTTTAGGTATAATTACCTTTTTATATCTACATTTATGGTCAATATTCAATTTAATACCATAATTATTAAAAAACTCAATTTGGTGTACACGTAGACCTCCTCCTACTACTTTGCCCCTATACCCCACAGCCTCCCCCACATCAAAATAAATTATCAAACAGATGATTTATTTATTTGATGTTAGTTCCATCTCTTGGTTATTTTAGTCTTTAATTAATTAAAATACGTTATATTACTACAAGAAAATCATGAAATAAAAACCAATTTTAGATACAAAAAATTATTAGTTGTTATAATGACTAAATTAGAGACCATTTTAGAGACTAAATAATTTTTAAATTGGTATCTAATTAGCTACCTAAGTTTTAACTACCAATTATTTAGATTCTAAATTTGTTAGCAAAAACCTTGGTAGCTAATTAAATACCAAATTATGTCACATAGTTCTTCCACATTTTTATTTCTAACATCAATTTTTTTTTTTTATATTTTTCTCTTTTAAAAGTGTTTACGTATAAGTTTGTTCAAATGTGAAAATGGACATTGTACCTAACTCCATGTGGAAAATAATAAAATTTCCATTACAATTAACATTTTTAGTTTTTATACCAACAATTCTAACAACAATGTGCTACTATGTGTAAATAAACATCACCAAAGTCTTATTATCATGAAAATAATATATTTAATTGTTTTTTACTGTTTTTTATAACTCCACCTATTCTCATTACAATTAAGTGGACTCCACCAATATTCAGTAACATAAATATTAATAGTAGACTACCTTTGTTTATATATTTTTATAATAACATTTTCTAAATAATATAATAAAAAATATGTTATTTATCTTTTTATTGTTAAAAGAATTATCATATCTTTAACAATTCATTCTTGGAGTATATTTAGTAAACTAATAAATCAATTACTAGTTTATTTGACAAACTTATGAGTTAGTTTGACCAAAGTTTTTACTAATAATATCATAATAGCTTATTTTATGAGCTTGTAACTCATAAACTATAAAATAAATTCAATTAACTTGTAGTTTATTTAATATTTTCTTCTATTACTGTCTCTTATATTTTAATATTTTTTTTAATTTTGTTTTACTAATTATTATTACACATTTCAATCTTATAAACAAAAATTAACTATTACATATATTTTAATATTATTTTTCTTATCTTTAAAAAAAAGTCTTATTATTACACATTTCAATCGTATAGACATAAATTAATTATTACATTATTTTTAATATTTGTTAGGTTATTTTAAATTTTTTATGCATTTTAAATTAAAAAATATTTTATATTACAAACTGAACTAACAAAAGATGATATTTAAAATAAAAGTTAGGTTTAATTATCTGTTGGTCCGGACCAATATTCAATTTACTGTCCTGATTATTAAAAAAATTAATTTTATCTAATGTTTTTTAAAATACATTTAAGTTGATTTTTTTTTATAATTTTCTAACAACGTTAAGTTGGCAAGACAATCTAATGATTATCTGATTTGGTAAGCTCACAGAAAAAAGAGTATGGAGAAATCCTTAATCGTATATCAAATCTACACTTAAAAAAAATAATTAAATTAAAAAAATTGATAATTAAATTATATATTGTTTTAAAAACTAAAAAATTATTAATATTTAAATTAGTTTCTATTATTAAAAAAATATATAAAATAATTTTTAAATTAACTACCTAAATTTTTTGTTACTAATATTTTAAGTTTTAAATTAATTTTAAAGATTAAATTAGTCTATTTAATTATTTTGTCACGTAATGTTTGAAGTCCAACTTAGACACCTTTTAGTAATATATCATTCATCTCCTTTCAATTTCATAATGAACAAAATCAATATTCAAGAAAAAAAACTTAAGAGAGTGGATTACACTCAATGAGAGTGTGTCAAGGTTTTTTCTTGAAATTTGGAAAAAGTTGTTGTTAGTAAAATTATATTTTTATTTATTTAGTTATTTATTTATTTAGGCAATGAGTTAATGTGAATTAATATTTTCCCTGTATGGTAACTAATAATGAATATATATGATATTGTCGTTGAAATGTTTGATTTCTGTAATTAATGTACATGCACTATCTCATCTTTAAATTTACAGATGGGTGAACATTTTACTCATTTCGCATTCTTAATTCAACATCTATTATTATTATAAATTGATATTTGACCTATGAACACGAATCTCACTTATAAGGTATTAACCCATAACCCCAATATGTAGAAGAGAAGTAACCCCTGTAAACAGCTCCCCCATACTCATCTTTTTCCTTTTTTATTTTCATTCCTTCTCTCTCAACTTCTCTTTTCTCCCTTCTTTCTTAATTTTTATCTATTTTAGAATTTGATCGTGTAATTGAAGAATTAAAAAACATTTATACTCAATCAAATTTTCAAATATAATAAATTCATTTCTACTCTAAAGATTCTTTATTCTTTGTTTTTTTCTATGATTTAGTCATCAATGTTAATAAAGTCAGCTGAGAAAAATAATTCTCTCAACTTAATTAAACCATACTAAAATTTGGTAATATTTTGATAATTTGTTCTAGGTTCCTAAATTTTGAAGTGGTTCCCGGTTTGATGTAAAATTTCCATCAGAATAAATAATTTCAGATAAGGAAAACTAACTTTAATTTTTTAATAGCACCCTAGGCTAAAAGATCTAGGTGTGGAGGAAAAGTGGTCTTAATATTCAATTTGTCTTGCATGAATGTTGTTTGTTTATATTTTATTTAAACTTGTAGAAATATTAGATTTTGATAGTTTAGTATTTAAGTGTTGTTTATTTTTATGTTAAATAGGACTTTTAAGGTTGTTGATTGCATTTTGAGTGATATTGTAGGTTTGAGATTGTATGAAATTGAAGTCATACATTTTGGATAATGTATGTACTAATGTTTGTTTATGTATTAAGTATTGATGTTTATGATGTAATAGAGATCTCTGAACTTCACCTGATGATCTAAGTCACATATACTAAGATATCAGGTGATGAGAAACTGATGAGATGCACGACTTGGGTTGTATTGAACTTACCTTGATCATTTCTCTTAGATTCGTTGATAATCTAATTCTTGAGTATTGGATCAGGTGTTAGTCTCTGGTAGGAGTTACTTAATACGAGTCCATTGTTATTTTGTTTATTGAATATCCTAGATGTGTATATTCATGTGGAATCTATATGATTGTTTTATGTTGGGATTTGAATAGGATTGAATAATTGAGAAATTGATTAATGTAATTTGGTTTGCTCTTTTGATTGAATTGTGTATATTACAAAATTTTTCTTTCACTAGTTTACCCTTGCTTTTCTTGTTGTATTGGGAACTGCGATAATTGTATTATGTACATGAGCAGATGATCATACAGGTGATGGAGGTTCTGGAGAACTTTATGATGTTGCTTTGAACCTTATATTGTAAATATTTGTATTTGTATTTGTATAAGTCTTAGTCATGCATTATTGTATTAGGAATGTTTTGAAAAACTCTAAGCTTGTATATTAACATGTAAGATTTGTATTATAATAGTTAGATATATTTTTGGTATGTTAGAAGAGAACCTCAAAAGAGTCTTACAACAACACCCATAACCATGACCTACAACAAGATTTATGGTACACCCTCCCCAACAGATACCAAAAAGCATAACATTAAGTAGCGAGCAACAAAGAAGATGCATTGGACCATCCCAAATGCACTGCCTGAGTTTTGGGGTAGCCCAAAGTAACCTCCGACAACACCCAACAAAATTGAATATGAAGTCAACTCTCATTTGATAAAATGCTTCCCATCACAGAGATAATCCCAGAACTATTGATAAAACCTTCCTTTGTAAAGACACTCCATTCAACAAAAGAGAGACACACCTAAGACTTGAGATACGAGGTCAATGCTCTTTATAGTGAAAGCCTCCCATGACAGAGATATTCCCAGAATAGCACCAAGGACACAAAGATGAGCTCCCTTGCTCCATAGAAGCACCGGTAAATCTGAATAGAAATACCTCAAATGCAAGCATAACCTTTAGAGAGAAAGCCTGCAACATAAAATACCACATACCTTTGTGCAACGTATGTTCAGACCATATTAACAAAAACACATCTTCAACCTAACTAAGAGAATCAACAAATATATCAATTAAGCATAACGTATGTTACATAGATTTAATTGAGTCAGACACCACACTTCACTTCAATCATATCAATCTTTCCCTACTTAAAAATAATATTATTCTTGTGATTCATATGCATATCATTTATAATCTTACATGCATTTTTATTCTATACTTATTATCAACTCATTATATCTTAATCGCTATAATATATATGACATTTGTACAGTATGTAACCAATTTTATTTAGTTTTTGCATGATTATTCCTTTCAAAATTTCAATCTTTGGTTTTTCTTTAGCAGAAACAACAGCAATGAGACGTAGAATTTTTTAAAGTTGAAACTGTTCGAACCAAAATATTGAAGAGACAATAACAGAGTTGGCTGCTGTTACTACCCTGCAATGAGCATTAACCAGTCACTCAATTTCAATCTTACCCTTCCAATTTCAAAGATATCATTATTCTTTTGAGAATGGTAATTTACTCTAATATAATCTGCATGTTTGCAAAGTTAAATTGGAAGAGTAAAATTGATAATAAGTGACAGTTTAATGTTTATTGCAGGAAGAAACAGCTCCCAACTCTGTTACTGGCTCCTCACTATTTGGGTTCGAAGAATTTCAAAATCAAAAGATTTCAGGTCTTGTTGCAATGTATTACTGCTAAAACAAACCTCAAACTGCAGTTTTGAAAGAATGGTAATGCCAAAAAATAATTTGGTTACATACTGCATAAGAAATAAAGGCCATGTAATAATATGCAAGTACCTTGGAAATAATTTTGCTAAAGAAATAAATTGCACAAACATAACAAAAATAGACAGTTTTATAAAAATATCACACACACATTTACACTAGAATTTAAAGATGAAGTTATTACAATAAAATTAATTAGAGAAACAAAAAATACCAACAATATATACTTATACATTAACTAGCCTTTTACATGAAAGCATTTGAATTGTATAAATAACTTCAAAATAATAATAATAATAACGGTTCTGATATAAATAATAATAATAATAATAATAATTGTTCTAAGATAAATAATAATGATAATAATTGTTCTAAGATAAATAATAATAATAATAATTTTTCTAAGATAAATAATAATAATAATAATAATTGTTCTGAGAAAAATAATAATACTACTAATAATAATAATAATTGTTCTTACAGTTTATTTGAGATCAAATATTTTCTATCAAGTCTCTTCTGTCTTCTCTCTCTTCAGTTTTTCGTTGTTCTATTGAGTATGTCCGTGAGGGTAAGGTACCTGCAAAGACATTCCGACGCTCAAATCAGTTGAAGTGTATATCTGAAAATTTAGTTCAAAATTGAAATAATCATTACCTTTTTTTACCATGGGATCCCCTCTTATTTATACTTTTCTATTGAGTTTTGTGTTGTGTAAAGATTAGCGTAGACCCAATAATCCATTAATCATGTTTTATCTTTTCTAATCAAACTTAATCCATTTAATTTGCAGGGTAACATGATACTAGTTTTAGCCAAAAGGTCGTGATACTGTATAAGGTGATCAATTTTTCGACTTATTGATTCTTGATATAATAATAATAAAATGATGCAAGAGACCATAGCAGAAACCAAAACACATATATACAAATTAAAAACTAGTACTGAGTAAATATGAAAAATAAAAAACCTGTAAAAATTTGCTTTGAGGGATGAAAAGGAATATAATAGCACAATTCAGCGCATTCCTAATTTGTTCATGAAATCACTCACTCAATGCACATTTTCTATCAAAGTTGATAAATTTATGTGAAGTCTAAAATTGGAGAATAAAAAATGTAGTTTTTAAAGCTATCAACTTCTTCAAGAAGACCATGAAAGGGAGGGGAAGACTCTTGCAAGAAGAATACTTATTTGGAGAATAAAATGAAACATAAACCTTATCTTATCAAGAGAAAGGCTAAAAATCTTGGAAAGAAAAAGGAACATGGTAATAAACCAAAAAAAATTGTCTTTTACAATATGTAAAAAGAAAAATGGAAGACTTTAATTTGCAACAAGTTTTGTTCTAAACATTGAGAGAAATTGTAAAGAGAGAGGTTGAGAGAGGTTGTAGTTGGAGGTTAGGAGAAAGAGGAATGTGTTACATAGGTTGGAGAAAATTTGGGATGAGTGAAAGTTATTCTAATGGAGCATGAGAGGTAGTAGAAGGGGAGGAATGTATTTATATACTAAATTGAATGTGATAGTGAGAAAAATAAGACTTAAAACATTTAATTTAGAGAAAAAAATTATTAAATGAAGGATTGAAATAATTTATTTTTGAGAGAGAAATTTATTAAATCGACAATGAAACGTTTTATTATAGTGAGAGAATGAGAGATTTATTGTATAAAATCATTATTGTAGAAAGAGAAACTCATAAATAATGTGATAAGATAAGCGTTATTTACCTACTACACTCCAATACAATACATTAAGAATAAGGTGAGTTCAAACATTCAATATCTTGTGACTACAAAGACAACAAACGTGTATGAATTTCCTCAGCAACTTCTCACCATATACGTTACTTAGTGAAGTGAAGTTATATGATCTCAGTTAAACATAAGTTTTTCATACTTAATGTATCATCAAGCAACAACTCATATTACCATAAGTGTATGACAACAATTTCATATAATTTTCATTATTCATATACAATTCATACCATCCAATCACATAATATTCAAGAACCTTTTCAACATAAAAAAAAAAAAACAACACTTAACTACCAAATTATCAAAATCTAATAAGATATAGTCAAACTATTTCATCAAATAACATTCTGCAAGAAATTTTTTAACTTGGAATCACATCGTCTTCACATACAGATCTTCTAGTCTAGGATACTATTGAAAGTTAAAGTTAACTTTCCTTACCTTAAATTATTGATTCCAATGGAAATTCTAGCTCAAGCAGAAAAACCACCCCAAAATCTGATGACCTAAAGTAAGTTGTCCAAACATTGCAGTTGAGAGAATCACTTTTATCAACGAGCCCTTTTAAGATTGATGACCAAATCCTAAGTAAAAACAAAGAATAAGAGATATTTAGAGTAAATAGAAACGAACTAAAATAAAAGAGTAAAAAAGTTGAGAGAGAGAAAAAAAATACAAGGAGTTGTGTTTTGTGTTAATTTTTAAGTATAACTACTTTTTTGGTCCCTACATTTAGGTCAATATTCAATTTACTACCATGGTTATTAAAAAAAATTAATTTGGTCCTAACGTCTTTTTAAAATACATTTAAGTTGGTCATTTCTATTAACTTTGGACTAACAACGTTCGTTAAATGTGCTTATGATGTGACATAGATAAATGTAAACATGGATTGTGATTAGTTGTACACGTAAACTTCATCCTCTTCAACTGCCCTACACCCCACCGCCTCTCCACATCAAAATAAATTATTAAACGGATGATTTATTTATTTAATGATAGGTTCATCTATTTCATATCTTAAATTGCTTATTTTAGTCTTTAATTTACTTAAAATGCGATATATTAGTATTTTGTTCTAAACATAAATAACTTTCTACGGTTAACTTCTCTATAAATTAAAATTAGTTTATGGAAAGCTAGTTTTTTTATTGTTAAAAGAATTATCATATCTTCATCAATTCATTCCTCATACTATAAGTAAACTAATAAATCAATTACTAGTTTATTTGAGAAACTTATAAGTTAGTTTGACCAACACAATTTTTTTTTTATAATAATATCATAATAGCTTATTGTATGAGCTTGTAACTCATAAACTATAAAATTAATTCAATTAAGTTGTAGTTTATTCACTAGTGCAGAAATGTAAAACAAATGCGGCTATTTTAAATTTACAAATGCGGTCATAAAACCGCATTTAATCAGCACGCATTCGTAAATTGGGCATATACAAATGCGGTCATAGAACCGCATTTATAAATTAGATTTACAAATGCGATTACTTAAAACAACCGCATTTGTATATTATTTTGAATGAGGGATGGGGGTTAGGGGGTTTAGGATTTACGAATGCGGTCTTGGTAAAAACCGCATTCATAAATCACATTTACAAATGCGGTCTTGGTAAATGACCGCATTTGTAAATAGTGTTTTTTTTTAAAGTGCAGTTTGTATTGTGCATAAACCATATAATTTAATAACCTGCATAAGATCAAACCCAACCAGACAAATACAGAAATATAGTAATCAATTGAAATCATCAAAATGTACATTTATAAGTAATCAAATTACATATAATAAAACCACTATTGTTTACCTATGCTAGAGTTATAAAAATTTATGAAATATGTGGACCAAGAATCTCTAACATATGAAATGCCTTCCTCATTCATTGGTGTTTCTTCTGTGAATAACTGCATTGCAAAGTTGACATAAATTAGTGTTTAGATATATATATATATGTATGTATGTTCAAGAATTATAAAAATGATTTAACATATATAGTACCTCTTTCCAACCAGTTTTAACACCTAGTCTTATAATGGTAATCATCCATTGCATAATGTAATAGCCACACTCATAGCTTCCTGGTTGTTTATTACACTATAATTCAATAAAAAGTAATATGTTAGTATATTGATAAACAATGATAATAGAGAAAGAAAAAAATTACAAACCTTTATTCTTATCCAGTTCAAATTATTTGAAATTGATCGACCTTTTAGGATGTTATATCCACGCCATGAACTGGTTAATACAAAAAACCTCGTAAGTAGATGGTTAATTAGTAACATATACAAAGTTCAGTTTATAAGGTACTTACGTATCAATGATATCCTTAAAGTTTGTGGGAATCTTCTTGTGTAGGGAACAGAACCACACAACAGTCTTATCAACCATTGATAAGACAAGTAACTGCCAATGATGCCTATATCATCAATGAAAAGAGTTAGTAAATATTTAAAACATTAAATAATAATAATTGATGACATATAATTAAACTTACTCATTAATATAAGGGCATAAATAAATTTGTTTTCCCTCTTTTTCCAGGGTGTTAGTGATGTATGCTTGAGTCTCAGTTGAGTTTGGTCCAACGGGATTAGTATATGCAGGATCTAAGAATCCATACATATTTTCTTTCCCCTCAGTGATACAGACTCTATGCAAAAAACCTACAAGTTTTTAGTTAAAGCATAATCAAAAATAATTTAACATAAAGTAAATTGAATAATAGGTAAAGATACTTACATCATAAAAAATTGAATTATACTTATATTGAGTTCCTGTTTCCCAGATATAAATTCTGATAAATCTGTGTTGTAAATCATCAGTGGCAGTTCAGTGTTTATTTGAAAAAATGTATTATCCCACGGAACTGGAAAAGGTTCATTGCCAATCTGACTAGCAATGAGACGTAGGGAAGCTATAGGATCGTCAATTGGAACCTCACGCTTCTTTTCCGGACTTGGTGGCTGAAAAGGTTTCTACAAGATAAACAACATTTGTATTAAATTATATGTAATATATAAATATAAATAAAAAATAATATAATGAAATGAAATTATTACATGAGGTTCGGGCATAGATCGAATGAGCTATCTGGGCCAGGCAACGAATGTCTGAAATGCATCGGCCACAGTGGTTACCTCATCTGAAGGTAGTGGAACACGAGCATCAGGAAATCATACTTTTTCAACTGTTACCTTCGCCACATCAGGGGAGAGAGGAACGTTATGTAAGGTGGTGGCGTTTTTATAGACTTTTCCAAGTGCCACCACCCGAGGAAGTTTGCCGCCCACTACCAGTAGCTCACAATCCTCCGTCTGCCCATTGATATCATCCCCTGTTGGAGGAGCCGCACAACTCCCCTTTGTGCTCTTGGGAGTGGGACTAACAAGGGGTTCGATCGGCTCAGCACAAACTTGTTGCGATAGAAACTCTTGTCGCATTCGATCATTCTCCTTTCTCATCTCTAGCCGCATCAAATCAGTCTCCTTTCTCATCTCCTCCATTAATTCTTCACGTATCTTAGTCTTCATTTGAGTTTCGTTCTCTTTGGAGGAGGAGGATGACTGTCGTTCTGAAACTCCAAAATATAGTTTAATTCCGACCCCTTGTCCCGCTACACGAACACGACCAGAGTGCTCAGGTCGTCCAATTGCTTCCCAGGATATCGTGACGACCTTCAGCAACAAATTTACCGTCGGATTCCAAGGAATCCTGCAAGAGTACACAAAAATCATATTTTCAATCATTAATATAATTAATTCTTTAAAATAAATGAAAATAACAAAAATAACTTACAATTTTTTCGATGATAACCCCGGATTGGTCAGAACTTGGTGCACCCGACTTTTTAATTCGGGCCCTCTTCCATTTTACATGGCGAAAAGGTGGTGATGGAGGAGAAGTGACCCCTGTTTCCACATTCTCAGACAACGTCCCCTGTTGAGATTTCTCCTTTTCCACCATCAGTGTTTGCTCAAGTTTTCGATACCCCGAACGAGACATAACGTGCGGGGTAAGATTCTTCAAAGCTATCTCTTGAGCTTTCTTCCAACGATCCTGTCATAATTGAAATAAACAAATTGAAGTAAATAAGATAAACTTATTAATGTTATATAAACAAAAAAGTTACTTCACTTACCATCCAAGCCTCATTTTCACGGCTTTCTCTAAAAAGACGCCATGTCTCTTCATCAATATGTTTGTACTTTAAACATGGATTTTCGTCTTTAAGGTCGCCAAAAATGTATCTGGAAGTCAGTCTTGACTTAAAGGTACGAAATTTGAGTCCGATATTGGATATAATCTTTGATCGAAGCGGTTCCACATCAGGAATTTCAAAGTTTGCCTGCAAAATAACATCAGCAAATTAAAATTAATCAATGAATATTAAAAAGCATTATATCAAAATGTAAAGCTTACCAGAACATCCTCCCAGATCATGTTACGGTCGACCTTTGACACCTCATCCCATGAATTAATCAGAATGGAGAGCCTCTCACCAGAAACAACTCCAAGATAGCTCATAAATCATCTGCCTTAGGACCAAAAGCCACTCCAGTGTTGACGTCAATGTCAACACGTGTCTTCTCACCAGCAGCACGTCTCAATGCGAGACGCTTCAATCTAGTAGGTCCTCTGCTGCCTCTTCCGGATCGAGGTTTGAGTGGGGTTTGATCTTCATCCATGTCTCTGTTAAAAAAATTATGTAACAATTACATTAGTTAATCTGCATCGAATTAAAATCTTATCAAAATAATACATATAAATGTAAATAAAAAATGCTTATTTACAGGTTGCATGGGGGTTGAAAGTTCATATGTAAATTCCTTCACTGTGGTCTTTACGGGTTGCATGTACATCATCAACTACATCGTCATCTTTATTAATTATCTTTGGTGTGAATGAACAGGGGTCACCATTTTCAATATCATCTATGGTCTCCCCTTGTTTTTTGCCGTGTAAAACGACATACCAATGTTTTGACGTAGGATCTTTCACGTAGAAAACTTGAGATGCTTGTTGAACCATTATAAATGGCTTATCTCGATACCCTATCTTTCGAAAGTCCACTAGTGTGAATCCTGAATCATCAATTTTAACCTCACTTTTATTGTCAACCCATTTACACTTGAAAACTGGAACGAAAAACTTAGTGTAGTCAATCTCCCATATCTCTTCTATAAACCCATAGTATGCCATTGATCCAAGTACTGGATTTGTATCTTTCGAAGTCGAAAACTGCATTGACTCGGCTTCAAGAGTAACACCAGAATTTTGAACTGTACTCTTTTCATCCATGGACTTCGTGTAAAATATACAATTATTCACTTCGTACGCTGTACATGAGATGACATCAAACTTCAATCCAACAGCCAACCAGGTCAAGGTCTCTGATGCCGTTGAATCCTTGAACACTTCGTCTTTAAACCAAGGCATGAAAGTTCTATTATGTTCCATCAAGACCCATTTCTCTGCTTGTCTTGGGTTATTTGCCTTCACAATGGCTTTATGAGCTTCTATGTAAGGTACAACTTCATCTGTGTTATTCAATATGTACAAATGTGCTTGCAAGACTTCTGATCGAGATTTGCTTACAATATTCACTCCACGTAAACATTTACTTGTAGAATGCCTGTGGTGCCATGAATTAGCTGGAACACCTATTGGATTTGCTTTTGTCATGTACTCTAAACAAAATTCAATACTTTCTTCATCTATGTACCTTTCAATCATTGAAGCCTCTGGACGATAATGATTTTTCACATAACCTTTCAAAATTTTCATATACCGCTCAACAGGATACATCCATCTTAAGTACATTGGTCCACACAATCTAACTCTCTTACCAGATGCACAACTAGATGAACCATGATGTCAAAAAAAGACGGAGGAAAAAACATCTCCAATTCACACAAGATAACAACAATTTCATTTTGAAGTTCATCTAGCTTTGAGGGATCAATGACTTTACAACAGATGGAAGAGAAGATTGAGCACAAACGGGTTATGGTATGTCTAACATTTTTTGGTAAGATCCCACGGATAGCTACCGGCAACAACTGTTGCATCAAGATGTGACAATCATGAGACTTCAACCCAATTAACTTCAAATCTTGCATTGACACTAGGCTCTTCACATTTGAGGAATGTCCTTGTGGCACTTTCACACCTTTTAGACATTGACAAAAACTAATTTTTTCATCTTTTGACATTGTGTAACAGGATGGGGGCAAATATGTACGCTTACCCATTTCTATGGGTGCCAACTCGTCGCGTATGTTCATCTCAATCAAATCTAAACGAGCATTTAGACCATCCTTCGTCTTCCCGTTAATGTTAAGAAGTGTACCAATTAAACTATCACACACATTCTTCTCAACATGCATTACATCTATACAATGTCTGACTTCTAACCTCGACCAGTACGGAAGATCAAAGAAGATTGATTTCTTCTTTCAAATATTTGTCACAGATGACTTTTTTTTTTACTTACCGAAGGTGTGGTCTATGTTATTTACCTTTTCGTAAACCTCAACACCGGTTAATGGAGTTGGTGGACCACTACCCTCTTGGTGTCCATTAAAGGCTTTTTTCAACCTCCGGTAAGGATGATGACTTCTAAGAAACCTCTGATGCCGAAGATATACTGTTTTCCTTCCATGTTTCAATTGTTGAGAAGCAGTGTCTTCTTCGCATATTGGACACGCTTTGTGACCCTTAACACTATAACCTGATAAGTTACCATATGCCGGAAAGTCATTGATGGTGCAAAATAACATGGCATGAAGCTTGAAAGTTTCATTAGCAAATCCGTCAAATACTTCAACACCCTGGTCCCACATTAACTTCAAATCTTCAATTAGGGGACTTAGATAAACATCAATATCATTCCCTGGTTGTTTCGGACCGGATATCATCATAGACAACATCATGTATTTTCGCTTCATGCACAATCCAGGAGGTAAGTTGTAAATAACTAGTAATACAGGCCATGAGTTGTGATTTGTACTCATATTACCAAACGGATTCATTCCGTTTGTAACTAAACCAAGTCGGATATTTCTTGATTCTTTACCAAACTCTGGAAAGTCATCATCAAATTTCTTCCATTGAATAGAATCAGCTGGATGTCGGTACATGCCATCGCATTTCCTCTCATCTGCATGCCATCTAAGATTCTTAGCATCGTCTGGGTTTGCAAACAAACGCTTCATCCTTGGAATGATGGGAAGATACCACATAACCTTCATTGGGGGTCCATGCTTTTCCATTTCATCAATAGAATCATCATCTTTTTGTTTCAACTTATAACGTGATAACCCACACCTCGGACAACTTTTCAACAATTCAAAATCTTTCCGATATAATATACAATCATTAGGACATGCATGTATCTTTTTGTACTCCATACCCATTGGACAAAGAATCTTTTTGGCCTCGTAATTACGATTAGGTAGACTATTTCCCTCTGGAAGCATATCCTTCAACAACTGGAGCAATCCCGTGAAGCTTTTATCAGTCCATCCGTTTATTGCCTTCAAATTCATCAATCTTAACACCGCCGACAACCGTGTGAAGTTAGTTGATCCAGGATACAAAGGAGTCTCTGCATCTTTTGACATACTTCCATATCCATGCGCTTTTGCAAAACACTCAGCTCCCACATCACGAATCATGTCCTTCAATCGATCATCATCTCCATCATCGTGTACTTCTTCATCCATGGTAGAACCCACATATTCTTCAGTTACGGAAACACGTGGTAAATTTAATAATTCACCATGCCATGTCCAACTTGTATAAGATCGAAGAAACCCATCTCATAGCAGGTGTTCCCTCATGATATTCACATCCAGTATCCTTCCATTCAAACAGTTAACGCACGGACACCTGATCTTTGCTCCATCATGACCACTAATAATCGCGTTACGCTGCGCAAATTATATAAATTCCTTTACTCCCCTTTCGTACTCATCACTTATACAAACAACATTAATCCAACCTCGATCCATTATATATTCTGGAATAGTATTAGGATTTTCTAATAATTAGTATTCTATCTCACACATTTGCCAAGGGTCGAACACCCCCGGACTCAATCCAAACACGATAATTCTATTCTAAAAGTAACAATAACTAACATAACATAAAACTTTTATTAAAATGTAATTAACAACTAACTAAATATATAATATAAATTTAAGAAAATACAAATTATATAATACAAATTTATATATAATAATATATAAATTAGTTGTTTCCGTAACTAATTTATTAAATTATATATAAATTATAATAAACAAAAATTCAAAATACATATAAATATATTAATTATTAGTTATTAATTATAAATTCCAAGTTGTATTAGTTATTAATTAAATATATATTATAATACAGAAAAATATAAATTCAAAATATTAAATATAAATTCAAAATATTAAATATAAATTCAAAATATTAAATGAATATTAAATACAAAACCAACCTTTCCGTCGTGAACAAGCTTGATGGTGATCGGAGTGGCAGAGGCACAAGACAAAGGCGAAGACGGCGGCGGAAGCTGTGGCGGTGGCGGAGCAGGAGAAAACCAGCGAACACCAATGGAACAATAACCTAAATGCCACAAACGAAGTTAGGAAACGAAAATGCCAATGCCAACGAAGTGAATAGTGAATGATGCGAAAACGAAAACGAATGAATGAAACTGAAACTTACAAAATGCAGAGAGAAGAAACTGAAACTGAGCGCAAGAACGTTGAAACGAAGAGCGGAGAAGAGGAAAGTGAAAGTCTGAAACTAGTGGCGCGCTTCAAATTTTTAGGGTAAAATTGATTTACAAATGCGGTTGTAGAGTAAAACCGCATTTGTAAATCAATGTGCAATGATTTACAAATGCGGTCTTTAATATGACCGCATTTGTAAATCATTGGCATTGATTTACAAATGCGGTCTTACTCTATGACCGCATTTGTAAATCAATTTAATTTTAAAAATGCCACCGCGTTTTTTACAAATGCGTTTAAGCGCAAAACCGCACTAAATAAAGGGTCGTTGTTTTTATATTTTGTACTAGTGATTTAATATTTTTTCTATTAATGTCTCTTATATTTTAATATATTTTTATCTTTAATTTTGTTTTACTAATTATTACACATTTTAATCTCATAGACACAAATTAACTATTACATATATTTTAATATATTTTTTATTATCTTTAATTTATTTTTACTTATTATTATTACACATTTCAATCTTATAGATATAAATTAATTATTACATTATTTTTAATATTTATTAGGTTATTTTTTATTTTTTATGCATTTTAAATTAAAAAATATATATGAACTAACAAAAGATGATATTTAAAAATTATACATAATAAAAATTATAAAAAAAAAATATCATTATAATAAAAAACTAAATTAAAAAAAAAATATTTTTTTTTTGTTAATACTCATTGGATCAAATCATATTAAAAAGTTATATATTGAAATAAAAAAAGCATACAAGACTGTAAAAAAATATAAATTTATTAAAAGGAGTAATAAAAATTTTATTGTTTTATATAAACTTAAAATTAAAACTATATAATAATATACTTTTGTTTAGAGATACAAAATATCCTTTATATAATAAAAATTAGGTATAATTATCTTTTTGGTTTCTATATTTAATGTAAATATTCAAATTTATTAATGTGGTTATTAAAAATTTGAATTTGGTAATTTCTGTTAACTTTGAATTAATAATGTTAAATGCTTTTGATGGGCTTCAATTACCCCTTCACCCCACCACCTCCCTCATGTGCTTCTCCTCTCTCATATCTCCAACCTCCAAACTCTCACCATTTCCCACGTCAACCTCGTTGACTCTCTCCCTAAACACATCGAGTCTTCCTGAACCCTTTCGGTGAAAACCCTAAATTTCATAGGATAGTTTTACTAATTGTTATATGTCGAAGGAGGAAACTCCTGGTTGAAGGAAAACCATTTGTTGTCTCTCTTGCACTACAAAAAAACTTGTATAATGCGGCGGTTTTAATATGGCGGTTATTAATAACCGCCACAATCTGCCGTATAATACGACATTTTAGTAACTGCCACAATGATCCTTTAGAATATGGCATTTTTAACCGCCATAATTATCCTCCAAAATAAAATTCCCGCTTTTGCTTTCCCTCCTATACCATTCCTCTTTATTTTCATTTAAAAAAAAAATTAAAAATTTGTTAAAAATTAATTTTGTTTTTGACCAGCCTTTGACCAGCCTTGTCTCCCACTCTTTGGACCAACCTTGTCTCCCACTTTGGAAACCAACTTCTTCTCCCTCGTGTCTTCAAGAAACCAGCAGCATTTTGTCTTCCTCTTCTTTGGAAACCAACATTGTCTCCCACTTTGGAAACCGTCTTGTAGTGTCTTCATGAAACCTTCACCTTCTGTTCTCCTTCTCCGCTAACGCAACCTTCACGACCCACGAAACCCTCAGGCGAGCTTCACGAAACCCTCTGTCCGCCATTGCCGCTCCGCTCAAGGTTGTTCCTCTGACCTTCAAGAAACCCTGAGTCCGCCATTGTCACCTTCGCGCCAGGTTTTTCAGGTCTGTGCTCACGAAACCCTAAACCTCTATCTTGGGAGTGTATTTTTTGAAATTGTTATAGGTTAAAATCGTTAGCAGATTTGGGATTCGTTGGTGGAAGGAATGCTCATTATCTCTCAATGAGATCTTTTTCTTCTTTAGAAACCAATAACTTCGTTGGTTTGGATTTTGTGGTTCTGTTCAGCACAAGGATCTCTTAATTCACTTTGAGAGTTTCCATATCACTCATTTGAGAGTTAAACAGAGCAGGTGCTGGCTGAAGGTGCTGCTCCAAGGGTGATCGGGTTTGCTAGGTGGCTTCCAGGTAACTCTTATGACAGACTTGGAGGTAGAAGTCGATTGGAGGTGTAAAAGGGAGGTTTGAAGTTGGTTGATGTTAGACAAAGAATGCTGGTGAGGTTTGTGCAGGTCAAGGTAGAGTGGCGGTAGCAACATTTGGTTGATGTTAGACAAAGAATGCTGGTGTGGTTTGTGCAGGTCAAGGTAGAGTGGCGGTAGCAGCATTTGCAAGAAGCTTTAATTATGAGGTTTTGTGTGTGGAGCAGAGCAAGTGGTATGCACGATCACCTTGGGAGCTACAAGGAGAAAGGATCTTGAATTTGGTTGCAGAAATTCTGTTTTAATCATTCAATTTGTTGGTGTGTATACGTTGGAATGTAGAAGTACACAAATCAAATTGTGGTCTGCTGCTGGAATGTAGAATATAGAAGAATGGAAACAGAATGAAAGTATGGTTGAAAGAATGGTAGCAAGGGTGTAGAGCGTTTGTGTTGGGTATGCAGATGAAATAAGGAATGGAACATTGTTAATGAACCCTGCAGGTGGCCATGTAAGGTATATTGGATGTCAACAACCGTTGCTGGTTCATGCAGGATCATGGAAGATGAAGAATGTGAAGTCACTACATATCAGTAAACTAGAGTGTGGAAGGGAGGTTCAGCTTTGGATTCAAATTCTTAGACGTTGCCACCATCATTTTTATTATACTTGGTTTTACTGCACAAGTAACATAATGAGTGCTGAATTGTGGTATTGAGGGGACCTTAAACAATAGTTTCTTTAGACCATATGTGTAGGTTATTGGGTTGGTAATGATCGGGGTAAAAGGAAGAGGCCCGTAATATTCCTGTGGAAGAATCAATCAGTTTTATGCTTTGATAAAAGTATATGCTCATCAAATGCTCCATCAAATAAAATTATGAATAAACTAGATGTAAACAACTTGGAAGCAATGACTTTTTTTCTGTGCATGTGATAAGTTGCTTCACGAGAATTTGCTTAAACAGTGACAGTGATCCATTGGTTTTTTTGTGTTGGGTTTGGTCCCAAAGCAGTATAGGAACATGAAGGGAACATGAATGTGAGTTATGGATTATTGATTGGATCCTTTAAGATAGAATTTGGGTGAAGAAAAGCTAAGAAAGTGGGAAAATACCAAGGTTGCTGCTAAAATTATGCAGAAAAAACCTGCACACAACGTTTTTGACAGCAGGCACAGGGTGATTGTGTGCTAGCACTTTTATTTCCCTGATCAAGGCTTTTCCTGTAAAAACCAGCATGCTCAAAAGATTATGACCACAAAAAAGAGAATAAACTTCCCATAAGTGTAGCTAGATATAACCACTAGTGATACTACTCCTGCCACCAACCCTTACCAAACTTACTCAACATTTCCACATAAGGATTAATCATCCACCAAGGGGAGAAATCTGCCAACAGAGAAGTCCAATGCTTAAAAAAGCAGCTGAAAACAAAAAACCACCCCATTAAGTACTAGTTATTACACTTGCTTCCTATTGTTTGAGCCTGAGCCGTAAGACAACACCTCCCATTTATCCAATGCCCCTCATAACCATCTGCACACCTCCAGGCCCTCCCACAACAGAAACCATTATAGCATTTGCTGTCTGCCATGCATAAGACCGGAAAAAAACTTACCAGGGCCCAGAGAAAAAACCCCTACCTGCAGATCCTCTTTGCCATTCACTACTTAAAAACCACACCCTTTGCTGCCTGTTGTAGCTTTAAGGAAGCAAAGAAACATCATCAAAAAAACTACTACCGTACCACCAAGAAAGCGAAACTTCAACCCCAGCTGTTTCAAATTATTCATAGCAGAAATTGTAGAGGCAGAATAGAAATTATTCATAGTATTTTATTTGGATCAATTGACACCATTGAACTCTATAAAATGAATTATCTCAACTTGTTCTTGTATGTCTGCATTGTTTAAAAATTATATCTTAAAGGTTATTTTTATGTATTTTCCAATGTGTAACGTGTTATTTTTTTTTGTTTTCTTGCAGGTCTATTTTATTTCTTACACCATACTGTTCCCGGATAATATTGCAAATTCAGGTTCAACCCCAGGAATTTATTACAGGTTTAGCCATTTATTTTTATTCTACTTAAGCATGAGTCGGTTTTTATATGAATGGTTAACTACAAAAAGCAAGGGTTCATGTCTTACTTCAACTTTTATTATATATTAGCCTTTACAGACTTAGTTTCAATAATTTGAAGATGACCTACACGTACTTAAATTTTGATTGCATTGTGTTAGCTTATAGAATGATAATGGTTATTTATAATGGTTATTTGATAATGATTATTTATAGAATGATTAAGAAATTCATAGAGACAACAATTGATCCAAACCAACTTGCAAATTGGTTTGGATCTAACTTTATATTCAACCATCCAGATCTGTTTTGAAGTGTATAGATTGGTTGTATAATTAAAATTTTGTTTGTGTGACCCATAAAATTTACCAAAAGCTAGTTTGGTAAATGTAGGTTCTGATTAACTATTTTATGTAGTTAACACATTTATGTAAGTAATTTTTTGTTATGGTGTTTTGTTTTGTAGTCATGCCAATTGATAAAAGTTGGATTTCTAAACCACGAAACACCATTGAATATGCAAATGGTTTGAATGAATTTTTGGAATTTGCATTTGGACATGCTAATGGTCTTGTCATAAAGTGTCCGTGTTCAAAGTGTGGTTTCAATAAGTGGCAAACAAGGGATGTAGTTCAAGAACACTTAACATGTAGCACTTTTCCTCAAAACTACCAAACTTGGTATATGCACGGTGAAGGACTAAGTGGAAATGAGTCTGTGGTTGTTCCAAGTGCGCATGTCATTGAAGATGTCATAGAATCTCATAATCCAATGGAAGACATGTTGAACGATGCATTTGGGTTTGTGGGGCACCACGATGATCACATTGATGAGGGTACTCAAGATGATGGTGTACAAGATGATATGTTGCATGGTGAAGGAAATACAAACTTTGATGCGTTGTTGAAGGACAATAATGAACCACTATATGAAGGTTGTACCAAGTATTCAAAGTTATCATTCATGTTGAAGTTGTATCATATAAAATGCATGTGTAGAATGAGTGATAAAGCAATGACCATGATTCTAAACTTGCTAAAGGACGCATTTGAACATGCTAAGTTTCCTAACTCATTTTATGAGGCCAAGAATGTGATTAACAAACTTGGTCTTAATTATGTCAAAATACCAGCTTGTCCAAAAGATTGCATGCTATATTGGGGTGAAGAGAATGAAAGCTTAGAAGAATGTAAACGGTGCAAAATGTCTAAGTGGAAAGATAAAGATAAGAAACAATATGCAAAGATCTTGCGTTACTTTCCATTGAAGTCAAGATTGCAACGATTGTTTATGAGTTCTAAGACAACTGAATCTATGACATGGCATGCATCAGAGGATAACCAGGATGGGTTGATGAGGCATCCTAGAGATTCCGAGGCTTGGAAAGCATTTGATGTATTACATCCAGAATTTGCAAATGATCCTCGAAATGTACGACTGGGCTTAGCTAGTGATGGCTTCAACCCTTTCGGAACCATGAGTACAAGCTATAGTATATGGCCAGTAGTCCTCATCCCATACAATCGTCCTCCTTGGGAGTGTATGAAGCAAACCTCTTTTATCCTATCCATGATAATTCCTGGAAAACAAATGACAGGAAACGACATTGATGTATACTTGCAACCACTCATAAAAGAATTAAAGGAGCTCTGGTTCGATGGAGTGCAAACTTTTGATTATTCGAAAAAAGAAATGTTTACATTGCGAGCGGCTTTGTTGTGGACAATTAGTGACTTCCCTGGCCTAGGCAATTTATCTGGATGGAACACGCACACTGGTCTTGCTTGCCCAACTTGTAACTTTGACACCGAGTCTTCTTTGTTGTATAGGGGCAAATACAGCTTTATGGGACACCGTCGATTTTTACATAAAGAACATAGATTCAGATTGAGTCGTTCTCTTTTTGACGGAAGAACTGAACTAAGGGAAGCACCAGAACATTTGTCAGGGTCAGACATATTTAAACAAGTTGAGGGTATCAATGTTACATTTGGAAAACCATTAGAACCTACGGATACAAGTAAAAGGGGTCGGGGAAAGAATGTTCTTGAAGTTGTTGGAGCAGAACAATGGAAAAAGAGAAGTATATTTTTTGATCTTCCTTATTGGGAGACGAACTTGTTACACCATTGTCTAGATGTCATGCATATTGAAAAAAATGTTTGTGACAATGTTTTGTATACATTACTCAATGACCCTAAGAAATCAAAAGATAATTTAAAAGCCCGAAAGGTACTTAAAGAAATGGGTATAAGGAATGAACTTTGGCCAGATGAAAGAGGAAGATTTCGGCCAAGTGTGTTTTCATTGTCAAAACCAAAGAAAAAAACGTTTTTACAAACACTGAAAGATGTGAAAATGCCAGATGGATACTCGAGTAATATTTCAAGGTGTATTGATTTGAAAGCTGGAAAGATTTTTGGCCTTAAGAGTCATGATTGTCATATTCTTATGGAACATTTACTACCCATTGCCATACGTAATGTTTTACCAAACAATGTGACTGCAGTGATAGTAGAACTATGTTCATTTTTTCGACAATTATGTGGCAAAAGTTTAAGCCAAATCGAACTTGATAAACTTCAGTCCCGCATCATTGAAACTCTTTGCCACATGGAAATGTTGTTCCCTCCTACCTTTTTTACAGTTATGGTGCACTTAACTTGTCACTTAGTTGGTGAGGCCAAACTTGGAGGCCCGGTTCATTATCGTTGGATGTATCCCATAGAAAGGTAAATGTTTTTGGCACACATAGATTTTGAAGTTTTTTTAAGCTTCATATTTGATTATCCTAATTGAAAAATTATTTTATAGGTATTTGGGACATTTAAAATCATATGTTTGAAACAAGGCACAACCTGAAGGTTCCATTGCCGAAGGATACCTAGCTGAAGAGGTTCTGACCTTTACCTCTGAATATATGGAAGGGGTTGAGACAAGAAGTAACAGGCCTTCACGTGTGGATGATTCTTGTAATACAAATATGCCACAATTGAGTACCATTTTCCCACCAATTGGTAGAGTAGTAAGTGCCTCTTCAACTTTTGAGTTGTCAACCATGCAAAGAACTCAAGCACATCGATATGTGTTATTTAATTGCCCTGAAGTTACCCCTTTCATTCAGTGAGTGTTAACACAACTATAAATTTAATTATATTCAAAATGTGTTCTTAATGGAATCATTAGTAACACATTGGTTATGATTATTTTCTTAGGGAATTTAAAAGTCATTTGCGAAGGAGGTTTAGAGGGAGAAGAATTTCAAATATAGAGATAGAAAGGATTGTTAATAAGGATTTCATGAATTGGTTTCCTCAAAGGGTACGTAGAAACTGTTTTTATAATTGTTTTATTAAAGTTTGTAACATATGTTCACACATTCAATCCTTATTTTTGTAGATTAATAACCCAGACATTTCAAGTACAGTGTCAAATGATCTTAAGTATCTATCTCAAGGTCCGACTCCACATGCTAGAAGATTTTCTGCCTTCAATGTAAATGGATTCAAGTTTAGGACCGAAAGTCGAGAACATGGGTTAAAAACCCAAAACAGTGGAGTTTACTTAACTTCATCAACATCATGTGTTGCAAGTATGGCTGATCAAAACATTAGGGAAGCGGATTTGGCATACTATGGAAAATTAGAAGATATAATTGAGCTTAATTACTATGGTCGTTTTAAAGTGACATTGTTCAAATGTAAATGGGCTGACACCACAAGAGATAGGGGGCTTAGAAAGGATCCGTGGGGTTTTACTTCTATTAATTTTTCAAGATTAATTCACATGGGAGATCGTGAGGAGCATGATCCATATATTGAAGCTTCACAAGCTGAAATGGTATATTATGTTAATGATGAAGTTAACAAGGATTGGAAAATTGTCGTCCACTTGAAACCACGAGACTTGTATGATATGGGAGAAGGAGATAATGAAGTTTGTGAACTGGAACCATGTCCACAACAAGATTTAAACCATTTTTTCAGCGAGTCTGAACATTTGCCATTGTTTAGGGATGATGAAGATGATGAATTATTAAACGAGGACAACAATGATCACGAACTTCATGAAAATGACTCAATGTCAGAGTAATAATAAGCTTGGTCTGTTAATAAAACTGCACATGTATGGTTATTGTTAGTTGCACATCTATTTGATTATGTACTTTGATATGCATTGTTATATCTTGTTTTTGTATTTTATTCTTTCCTTTTTATGTGCAGATATGCCTAAGCCTAAGAGGATTAAGAACTTGCTTAAGGCAATTGGTGGACATAGTTCAGACACATCTGTGAGGAACTATGTTCAACTTAATGACACGCCTCAAACTACACGTCAACAAATAACTAAATCTGGTCAACCACATATTGGATCTCCATTACCACAAGCATCTGGACATACACCACCACAAATCTCAAAATCTGCACAACCACGAGATTTACAACCTACTTTTGAATCAGCAGCGCTACCACAAACTGAGTCTACTCAACCACCAATCTCACAATCTGCACAACCTGAAGGCACATCTGAGTATGCACAACCACACACATCTGACTCTGCACTACCACATACATCTGAGTCTACACTGCCACATACATCCGAGTCTACACAACCACATACCCCTCAATCTGCACAACCGCATACATTAGAATCTGAAGCAGAAAGGGTGGCACCAAAAAAAGGCAGACATTCAAACCACTATTGGTTTGTTGATACTATAGGTAAACATATGTTAATTTTGTTGTTGTGTTTTTCTTTTTCATTTAATTACTTTCATTGCAGATACCTTAATGTATTATACTTTATAGATGAGCATGGAGTTACTCAGAAAACGAAGCTCAAGGTTAGGGATGCTCATAATTTGCCCATTGGAACACGTGTGGTTGTCAACTATGATGATAACTTTCAACCCATTGGAGAAGCATGTGGTTTGCTTGCTGGAGTTTGTGGACAGCTAGCAGCAAATCATATATTGTTGCCTATAAGTTTTGAAAGTTGGTCATCTGTGCCTGATACTTACAAGGATACTATATGGGAGAGTGCACTGAAGGTAATTGACCCTACATTCAATAAAACATTAAATATGTACATTCTTATTTCAGTTTTTGAATATATATGTGGACTAACAATTGTATTATTTGAAGAGTCGTTTTTGCTTCATGGTAAATGAAGATCTCGCTAAGAGAGATGTTATGTTCAAAATTGGCAAATTGTGGAGGGAGTATAGATGCAAGCTCTGGAATGAATTCTATGACCCAGTGTTAAGCAGAAATGACTTAATAAAGAATGTTCCAGATGGTCTTAACATGGAGCAGTGGGCTATATTTGTGGATTATCGTCTCAAGCCTTCCACAGTGGTACATACTTTTCATTTCATATATTTCTCACTCAACTTGATTTTAAATTTGCAAAAACTGATTTCATTTTATTGTGTAGAAACTGTGTAACAGGAATAGAGAGATAAGAAAGAAACAAACTATTCCTCACACTGGTGGAGCTATGGCATTGTCAAGAAGGAGGGATAATCTGGTATATTTACATATATGTAGCTTTGTGAATTTGGCATATATTTTGATTTATAATATATTATGTATTTTTGTAATTATATTATCCTTTTTGGAATGTATAGAAAATTGAGACTGGTAGGAACATTGGCCGAGCTGAGATGTGGAAGATCACACACAAGAGGAAGAATGGCACGTATGTTAATGATGAAGCTATGGAGATTGGGGTAACTTCTAATTATATCAGTTTTGAACCTCTCATTTTCTTCTTTATGTTGAACAGAGTAATTGTTTTCTGTATATACTATTTTTGAGACATACTATTTTGGATTTGGATACTGATTTGGATATTGTTTTAGACTATTTTGGACTATTTTAGATACTGTCTTAGACTGTTTTGGGTTATTTTGGACACTGTCTTGGACTGTTTTAGGAACATATTGTCTCTACCATGGGTATATATTGTTTTGGACTGTTTTGGATTGTTTTGGATTGTTTTGGGCTATTTTGGATACTATCTTGGACTGTTTTGGGAACATATTGTGTCTGCCATGAGTATATACTATTTTGGACTGTTTTGAGCTATTTTGGATACTGTCTTGAATTGTTTTCGATTGTTTTGGGAACACTTTGTCTCTACCATGAGTATATATTGTTTTGGACTGTTTTGAATTGTTTTAGGCTATTTTGGATACTGTCTTGAACTATTTTGGATTGTTTTGGGAACATATTGTCTCTATTATGGCTATATATTGTTTTGGACTATTTTGGACTGTTTTGAGCTATTTTGGATACTGTCTTGAATTGTTTTCGATTGTTTTGGGAACACTTTGTCTCTACCATGAGTATATATTGTCTTGAACTGTTTTGGATTGTTTTGGGAACATATTGTCTCTATCATGGATATATATTGTTTTGGACTATTTTGGATTGTTTTGGCCTATTTTGGATACTTCCTTGGACTGTTTTGGGAACATATTGTCTCTACCATGGGTATATATTGTTTTGGACTGTTTTGGATTGTTTTGGGCTATTTTGGATATTGTCTTGGACTGTTTTAGACTGTTTTGGGAACATATTGTCTCTACCATGGGTATATATTGTTTTGGACTGTTTTGGATTGTTTTGGGCTATTTTGGATACTGTCTTGGACTGTTTTGGGAAGACGAACATTAAAGTTGGTTGCTTCCATTTTTATGTAGGATAAAATTGATGAGTTAATGCTGGAAAATCCAGAAACTGCATCACATATATCTCCAAATGATCCTGTTGGTGTCATTTTTGGAAAGGAGCATCCAGGGAGGGTCAGAGGACTTTCATATGGAGCTTGTCCTACCCTTGCTTTCAAGAAATCCACAACAAGGGTAAGCAATATGAATAATGGTTCCTCTAGTGGTGGGTCTTCAACAAATGTTGAAGAAAAGGTAGAAAAGATGGCAACAGAACTTGCAGTTGTAAGGAGCCAAATGCATACTATGCTAGCCTACATTGCTTCTAGACCAGACGTGCCGGAACATTTTGCTGCAATGGCAGCAAATTTGGTACAAGCATCTATTAATGAGGTATAAATTACTATACTTAAAATTTTATTATAATATTGTTTTCATTTATTTTTTAAAAATTGTCAATTAATTTTAAACATATTTTAACTTATTCCAGGCACCGGATGTTGCTAGTGGTGCTCCATCACCAAACCAGAATATAAGATCAAGTGGAGGGAGTAAGACAAACTAGGATTGAGAATTTACTTCTAATATGTTTAGAAAATGAAGCAATTTACATTTTGACAATTTAATTTACTTGTTGTTTGGATTAGTTTGACATTATCAACTTTGTTATTTCAATGAATGAATGAACTCATCTTTTGATTATTATATTTCTCAATTTTAAATATATTATGAAATTAGTTTATGTTATAACTTAATTATATATATTATGAAACATAATATCAAATTAATTAATATTATAAAATCAAATTATAAAATAGAATTAAATAAATTATTATAAATATTAAAAATAAAATTAAAGTTTAATTATAATATCAAATTAAATAATATTATGAAATCAAATTATAAAATAGAATTAAATAAATTATTATAAATATTAAAAATAAAATTAAATATTTAATATTCGAATTATTACAGTTATAAAGTGGCAGTTAAAACTGCCACTATTTACGTTAGAATTGGTGTACCCAGTTTTAAAATTACGACATTTATAACTGACGTCAATTACACGCTTAAAATCGCCACTTTATACAATGCATAATATGGCGTCTGCTACAACGGTTCTTAATTGACCGCCACATTAAACTTTGTGGCGGCAAGAATTCTGGCGGTATGCGGTACCGCCACAGACGTATAATGCGGCGGTTAAAAACGCCAGTTTTTACGAAAATAACCGCCGCATTATACACGTTTTTTTGTAGTGTTGTACGGTGATGCTGGCCTAAAACTTGAAAGTTTCCAGTAAAAAATACATAATTCAGTATGCTTATTTCTGAGTTTAACTGTCTCACGCAAAATCAATAGCTTCACTGTTTCATTACTTTCATTTAACTGTAAGCCATTTATAATGCTACAAGTTATCCAAAGATATTACTTGGAACCCTGTTTTGAAGGACGAGTTTGAATCTTCTCCCGTTTTGAGGAAAACAATAATATATTGATATGGTCCATTTCGATGTTGGATGTTTGTAGCCCACTAGTATAAGCTTATAATAAAATCATTTATCATTTATTCTCTTAGGTCAACTATGGCTTGAAATATCTTTGTGCAGAACTTCTTCATTTGCTAAAAGTGCCTTGATTTCATATCGAAATTGTAGTAAATATAGCTTTAAAACACGAATTATGTTGATTTTCTGAGGCGGGGTGATAATTGTCCGTAAGGACTTATTCAGGGTGTATTGCACAAAACCCCAGGATACAATAGGAACTTCTCAAAAAATTTTAAGGATCAGAACTAACAAGTAAACTCCTCTTAAAGTAAGAATCCAAAAAACTCAGAAAAATTATAAAGTAAAAGAAAAGAATAAAGGAGTGAAGAGGAAGAGAGGAATTCTGGAAACTGTGAGTGTGTTGATTTTCAGAGCAAAGGGAGGCAACATTTATAGATGGTGAAAACCAAAATTGTCACACCTTCAAACCCTACTTTATTGGCACCTCTCCATGGCCTGGTTGCCGGAATTGGAGCGATCGTCGGATAAGGAGGAAGACTTGCGAAGATCGCGGAGGAGCAAGTCTTTAGGAGAAGATCCAAAGAGAAACCCATCCCACAACAGTGAAGACTCCACAAGATTTTCACAATGTTGCGGGATTTTCGCAACCTCTTCCACAACCTCCAAGAATCTCTACAACGTCCTTTGAGAATCTTTGCAACGCGATGATCTGGCAACATCTTCATCTTTTGCAATATCTCTATTCATGTTCGATTTACAACAATCCCTTACATATTGCAAAAGATAAAACATAAAGAAAAAGAAAGAAAGAAAGAAGAAAATCCTGGATTCATATAAGATGTAATGCATTAGATCTGGTATAGCAAGCTATATGAACCTGTCTTAGATTGATGAACTTAACACACAGTGTAGTTGGTATAATAAGCTATATGAACCAAGACACTTAATATGTGTTAGCGGTTTATAAATCACAATACATCCCCACAATACTTGTTGTTATCGTTGTGTTGCGCTTATTAGGTCATGCATGTGTCTGATATTCATGAGTGCTATAGAGATCTTGCCAGTGGTACCCCGATTATGGAATTGGTAAATGGATGCCGACGAACCGAATCAAGAGTTTCGGTCATTGGGGCCGACTTGTTTGGGCAGGACTCACCATCTACCTCTTGAATGTGGACCTTGTCCTTCGGCTCCTCAACAGTCCTGGGTAGGTGGGGTGGTGAAGGACCTGCCGACAGGGTCGGTCGGTCCAGCAGACGGTCCCCCTTCCCGGAGCTTCTTCTTCATCTCTTCATTCTCCTTTCAGAGAGCTAGGATCTCATCCTGATTCTTTCGTGTGATCTCTTCATTCCTCCTTTTCATCTCAATCATCTCCCTCTGTAGCGAAATTAGTAATGGCATCTACTCAACTTCGGTTATTCTCTCATTTGCCATGCTTCGTGTTGATACCATCTACTTTCTTCTAAACACAAATTCTCTCAACCCCACTGTGGGTGCCAATTGTTCTCGAAAGAAGGTTGGGGCCCAGAGAACTATTGAAATTGCTCATCTCTTTCCTTGATCGGTCGGTCGGATGACACTGTAGCTCCTCTCCAAGTAAGATTTTTCCTTCCCTATACTCGTTCCACCTCTCGGTCTTCTTGTAGCCCATACTCAGATGGTACCTACAGAAGGCACTTCAATGCTCAAGTCAGTTTTAGTATTCAACACTCATTAGTCAAAGCACTGTATCATGACGTACTTGGTTCTTGGAATATGTGCTATTTATATTATTTTAGTGGTTCTTATTGGGCTAGATTAAAGGGCTTGGATCATGTTTAGGAATACATTACCTAGCTCTTAACCATTGATTAGCTTGATTAATTTTGCTTGAACGTAATTGAATTCAAGGTGTCGATCGGTCCATTGATGGGAAGCGAGACATAGGGCCAGTTGTCTAGTAAATTGGTTGATGCCATGGTTCGACTATCACTTTTGGGTAATTTAAATTATATATTCATACCATCCATGTCTGGGTCATTTCCATACCCATTAACTCATCCTCACAGGAAATCTTCAAAAGATTCAATTTTTTCAACTCCCAAAAGAGAGGCCCCATGGTGGCACTAACCCACCCTACAATAACCAAATTCTGAATCACGTGCGCCGCCAACAACTACGCTCTACCTCCTATAAACAATTTGTGTGTGGCCTTAACAAAGGTGAGGAAGTAAAAGGTTAAGCGAGTTTGGGAGGGAAACATGGGGGAGGCGGTGGGGTGATATTGAGGAGGAGGTCTACGTGTAGAACAAATCACAATTCATGTTTACACTTATCTATATCACATCAAAAACACTTAAAATTGTTAGTCCAAAATTAACAGAAATGACCAACTTAAATATATTTAAAAAAATATTAAGATTAAATTAAATTTTTTAATAACCAGATAGTAAATTGGATATTGATCTTAAAGGTAAGAAAAAAAGTAATTATACTTTTTATTTAAATAATAGAATTTGTATTTATTTAGGATTTTGAATATTTTAAGAATTTTATATATTTTAAATTTGTATTTAAATAGGATATTATCTAATTTTGGATAGGTATGTATTTAGAATTTTTGAATATTTTATAAATTTTATATTTTTATTTAATAAAAAATTAAATAATTTAGAATTTATATTTATTTAAATTTTTTAATATTTTAGAAATTTTGTATATTTTAATTTTTTATTTAAGCAAGACATTAATATATTCAAATTATATTTATTTAGAATTTTGAATATTTTAAGAATTATATATATTTCTATTTAAATATTAAATAATTAGGATTTGTATTTATTTAAATTTTGAATATTTTAACAATTTTATATACTTTTAATTTTTAATTAAATAATACATTAAATAATTTAAAATTTATATTTATTTAATATTTTTAATATTTTAAAGTTTTTATATATTTCATTTTTTATTTGAATAAGACCTTAAATATTTAAAATTTTAATAATTTAGAATTTTGAATATTTTAAGGATTTTATATATTTTAAATTTGTATATAAATATAACATTAAATATTCAGAACTTATATTTATTTAAGATTTTAGTTTTTTTATAATTTTTATTTAAATAAGATATTAAATAATTTAAGAGTTTTGTTTATTTATTTATTATTTTAAATATATTAAAAAAATTATTTTATATTTTATTTAAATCAAAACATTAATATTTAGAATTTGTATTTATTTAAATAATTAATAATTAATTTAATTTAATCATGATTGAATTGAATGAATATTAGAATTAATATACATATAGAAATTATTTTCAGTCAAATTAATTTAAATATATTTATAATTCATCCAGTTAATATATATTATTAAATAATATATTTTTATGATTGTTTATTTCTTTATTTTTATTAAAACAATTTTTTTTATCTAATTAAGCAGTAGATTATTTTTATTTGTAAAAAATATCGATACATATTATTATTTTCTGTGAAAGTTATGAGCACAAGTAATCTCTTCTACACTGACCAACATAACAAATAGAATGTTATTATAAACTTTACAGTGAAATAAATAAATAAATAATGAAAAATAAAAATGAAGTAAAAGAGTAGAACGTTTTAATTTCATTATTATTGATACAACATTACAGTAAAACGCTGTCTATCACCTAATCTTCCCAGCAACATCAATTCGCCTTTGTTTTCTTCCGTCACTGCTGCAACCCTTAAACCCCTCTTTCCTTTCTTCTTTCTCCGCCGCCGGAAAAACCCGAAGTACCGTCAAGTCTCAACCTTCGAATGCTCTCTGCAAGATTGGCATCCTAACTAGTCGGTGTTCAAGTTCCTCTTTTTCGTTCTAGGTCTTAGGGCTTTTTATTCTGTATTGTAAGGTAACTCTTATGCCGCTAACGAAGTTTTATTTTTCCTTTAAATTTAAGCGCTTTTTGGTATTTGGGTTATTGACTATTGGCATCATTTTGTTTTTTGTTTTTTTGCTTCGAACTGGCTTTTGGGGTGGTTTGTTATAAGTATTGTTGCTTTGGGAGTTTGGCATACTCCTTTTGTTGAGTGTTTGGGGTTTCTTCCATGATTATTTATATGCAATGGTGGTTATTTGAATGTTAACATTTGATGAAATATTATTTTGGTATTATGTATTGGTGAAACTTTTCTAGCCATGATCTGGTTTTTAGGTTTCTTTTTGGTTATTGTGAATGCCTGGATTGAGTACCTTCTAGGTTGTAAGTTACTTGGTGGGTGCTTGAACTTGAAACAGTAGCAGTATGCTTCAAGTTTTAATTCCTGTTTATGAAGATGATACTTCGAATGATTAATTTCTCTTTTACTTTACCCGTCGTAGTTTTAAACTATCAAACTTTTCAGGATTCGTGTTTTGTATGTATTTTTTCTTGGTAAACAATCCTAGTTGATGACCAGAATGTCTGAAAATGTGATGCAGAGTTGGGTGTTAGGGAGGAATCCATGGAAACACAATCAGACGGTAATGAGGACACCATAGCTGCCATTAAAGATATGAGGCAACAGCTTGAAGCTCGCATAGAGTGCCAGCACAAGGCTCACATGGAGATGCTTGCTTCTATACAAGCCGTAATACCTAATCTTGTTTCATCCCTTGACCTTTCCTTAAGGGTTGTGTCTTCTTTCAACCAGCGTCCTTTTGCTCCTACGCCTGCTTTGCCTCTGCCTGATCCTAAATTGAACCCCAAAAAACCTATTGAACTAACTCACCGCTCCAATTCTGAATCCTACGCTGATGGCTCTACTGAAGTTGACTTGACAAATCCCAGGAATCAAAAACTCAAAACATCTATCGATTCAAACCCAGCATCTCAAGTAGATTCGGAGAAGGTTAGTCCGTTAGCAGTGGTTCGGTCACTGGTCGCTGTCTGTCTATTAGGGCGAGTACCCTTCTCACCAATTGATTCTTCCACTGTGTCAAGGAAATTGGAAAATGACCAGGCAGTGACACCAGCAGAAAAGTCAGCTCTTCAGGAGCTTGGGGGGGATTCAGGGGCAATACTTGCAGTGGAGATAGCTTTAAGGTCAATGGCAGATGATAATGGTGGTGTTGAAGTGGAGGAATTTGTGGTCAGTGGCAAGGCAAGAATTATGGTTTTGAATATAGACCGTACCCGACTTTTAAGAGAATTGCCAGAAAGTGCACAGTATCAACAGCTTGAATCAAGTTCTGGAGATGGGAATGTAAATCAAAATCAAGTTCAACAAATCACTAACAATGGTACTAATGTGAATGGTGGTTTGCTTGGGATGGGAAGGCCAGTTCTGAGGCCAATGTCTGAAATGTGGATACCCCATGGGGACCCTCATATGTCAGGGTTGCAGCCAATGTTTTCAGGTGGACCAAGGGGAGCACCCAGAGTAATGGGCATGATGGGGACACATAGAGGTATGAGTATTCCTTCAATGCACAGACTCCCATTGGGGCCAAATGCACAAGGGAGTAGTCCTAATGCAATGTCACAAAAACCAAGAACTTTAGAGGATGATATGAAAGATCTTGAGGCTTTGTTGAATAAGAAGTCGTTCAGGGAGCTGCAAAAGTCTAAAACTGGTGAGGAGCTTTTGGACCTAATTCACCGACCAACTGCAAGGGAAACTGCTGTAGCCGCCAAGGTTTAAAGTCACTGCCTACTTTTATAGGCTCTATGCTAAATTTTCCCTTATGCTTATTGTCTGCTTTGATGCAATTTTCTACAGTTTAATCTAATTGGGCTCTTTTGCAATGGGTTGTTTTAGTTCAAAACAAAAGGTGGTTCCCAGGTCAGGCAATACTGTGACTTACTGACTAAAGAGGACTGCCGACGTCAAACTGGTTCCTTTATAGCATGTGATAAGGTTAGTGATAAGGACATTATTTTACTGTTTTTTCATCTTTTAATTTTTATTTCAAACTTTTTGTATCTGTGTTGGTTTAAACTAATATGCTGATTATTTGGTTTTAAATGGAATCTAACCTTGAAGATTGGTGTTTACCTTTTCTGTTAGCCTTTCTTGACATGCATTAATGATCCTTCTACCGCCAGGTTCATTTTAGACGGATTATTGCTCCACATACTGACATCAATTTAGGGGACTGTTCTTTTCTTGATACTTGCAGACACATGAAGGCATGATTTTTTCCCGACTTTATTTTATTTTGAAATTATTTTCATTTTGGTAATCCTTATTCTTAGTTTGAGTTGTGTATTGTTCTTTTTTTTGTTCTTTGACAGACATGCAAGTATGTTCACTACGAGTATGATCCAACACCTGATGTGTCTCCAACAATGATGGGTGCCCCTCCTCCTCCCAAACCGCTAAAGCCTCAGCGTGCTGAATATTGTTCTGAAGTGGAACTTGGTGAACCACAGTGGATCAACTGTGATATACGTAACTTTAGAATGGACATTTTAGGTCAATTTGGAGTAATAATGGCAGATCCGCCATGGGACATTCACATGGAACTGCCTTATGGAACAATGGCTGATGATGAAATGCGCAGTCTTAATGTTCCCGCTTTGCAAACTGATGGACTTATTTTTCTATGGGTCACTGGACGTGCAATGGAACTTGGACGGGAATGGTATTGTTTTTGTGTTTGGTTATACGCTAATTGTTATTTTTCTATGGGTCACTTGGACGTGCTATGGCTTATTTTTCTGTATTCCATATGCTTCTTCCAGCTTGGAACTTTGGGGATATAAACGTGTTGAGGAGATTATTTGGGTGAAAACAAATCAACTTCAGCGAATAATCAGAACTGGGCGCACGGGCCACTGGCTCAATCACAGTAAGGAACATTGTCTTGTTGGAATAAAGGGTAATCCTGAAGTGAACAGGAACATTGACACAGATGTTATTGTTGCTGAGGTCAGGGAAACAAGTCGTAAACCGGATGAGGTTTGTATAATATTCACCTAATAACAATGTCATTCTACTTTTCCTTTTGTTAAAATTAAATAATTCACATTCTTAGCATTTTAACAGTTGTCAATGTATTCTTGTAGATGTATCCTATGCTGGAGAGGATAAGTCCAAGAACCAGAAAGCTAGAACTATTTGCTCGCATGCACAACACTCATGCAGGGTTGGTTTTCTTGACTGGTGTATTTTCCTTGGAGTTTTTCTTTCATGTTATTCATGAAATAGTTTGATTGAGGTTGAGGATAGTCTAATTATGAAATGGTTTTTGATGCTTTGTAAGCGGAGTTTACATGATAATGTATGAAGAACCTAAACTGGTAGAAACGTAGAAGTAGACTAGTTGTCGGTTTAGGGCCTAAAATTCATGTTGATAGAAATTATAGACTGTTGGTGTTCTTTATTGTTGATTATGTTCTTCCTTGTTCTCCATCAGATGGATGTCTCTTGGTAATCAATTGAGTGGTGTAAGGTTGGTTGACGAGGGGCTGCGAGCAAGGTTTAAGGCTGCTTATCCAGATGTGGAGGTGCAGCCACCATCACCTCCCAGACCTTCTGCTATGGAAGTAGACACTGGTGTTGCTGCTCACACGAGGAGTACATTTGCAGCCGCAGAATCAAAGTCCAATTCAACTCAGTTTGCGGAGACTGCAGCAGCTCCAGAAACTTCCTTTGCTTCAGAGGATAAGTCAATGGCCATTGATGTTGACATTGGTTAAGTTTCCACTTCTGCTCATGCTTAGTTAGAGCAATTCCTTGACAAAGCAGAAGAGCATTTTGACTTTTTCACCATCTTTAATTTGTACTCTTTCACACTTCTTTTTAGAAAAATCATTAGAGTAACAAAGGTATCTGGGAAAGAAATATTTCATTTAGGCGAAGATGCTTTTGTAAATGAAATAATTGTGTTATAGCATTAATGATGAGGAGTGTTGTAAAAGTGTAATTCCAGCTGTACCTAACTACAGTTTTCTTTGATGTTCAAACATCAATTTTGTTAATTTGTTATGTTATTGCAGTCTACTGATTTTGCAATCACAGGAAAACTAAACTACATAGATTCGTAAAAATTGAAAGCATGATGTTGAGTTGAAAATTGAAGGAAACATATGCTGCACAGATAATTGAATAGGTCCTTGTTCAGGTATTAATGGCTAGGCATAACTTTGAACATCATGGAGAAACAAGACAACTTTCATTTTTAGTTTAACTAATGTCTCTATTTTGTACATGCTTTTATTTTTATTGAGGTTTTGTATTTTTTTTGAAAGACTTGGATACTTTTTTAAACACATATCAATGAAGTATTTGATAATATCAGTAGCAAATTAGGTGAAGCAAATGCATATTACTACTGCTTAATGCTGAAATGAGACAATTTATTTTCACCCTTTAAACCTTTTTATTGAAAGAAAATAAAAGGTGGATTCAACTTGGTATGTTCAGTTAAATGCAATTCTTTTTAATAGTTTATTACACATTCCATGTATAAGTCATACATTCATTAAATTAATTAAGTAGATAATCCAGTGTGCCTCGGATGTGCCTGAAAATTATTTAGATGTCAGCTTTGTGCATATTCAATTGTCATACAATAGAAGAAAGATTATCCATACGTTTTGAATTTTATGGAAATGTAAATGAAAATTATAGAGGTGAAAAAAGGAACATCCAACAAGTTTTAGGTAGGCCTTTAATTTTGTAATTTTGATTTGACTTAATTCTACAATTTTAATACTATTATTTTTAAACTAAATATTTTTTTTTTCATTCGTTAAAGATTCATCAAATGTTTAATGTAATATAAGTAGAAATTAAATTAAAATCGACGTTGAAATTAGAAAAAAAATGTATTACATATTTAATAAATTATTCACGTATAATAGTCAAGTGGATTAGAAAGTCTAACATGCAAAATAATCAATTAAGTCAAACACAAACAATTACACAATTAATCATTTAATAGAGAAAACAGAAAAACACACTATTGTTTTAGTGAGGAAATTTTATTAAATGAAGATTTGGGTAATTTACTTTAAAGACAATTATATATATAAATTTTAGGGACTATAAATATATAAAATACAAAAATTGTGAAAATTAGTCACGATTATAGTTTCGTAATTTATTTTCTTTTTTTTATTCATGTACTCATTACAATTTGATAATTAAATTAACTGGAAATTTTAATCCTAATCAGATTAATTTAAATGAATATTAAAACTAAAAACATACTAACACAGTCAATTTATTATTCGTTCAGGTAATATATTATCAAAATATATTCTCACGAATTTTTTATTTTATTTATTATTATTGATTTCATTTTTCTATTAAAACCAACTTTGCTTAGTCTGTTTAATTACTAGAATATTTTGTTATGTAATTAATAAGTAGAATATTATTATAAACTCTACAATGAAAAATAATTATAAAATTATAATATGTTAACTTTTTTTTTATTATTGTTGTTGTTGATATAATATTATAGTAAAACGTTATCTACCACCTAAAAGTTCCCGGCAAAATCAGCGTTTGTTTTGTTTTCTAACTACTGCAACCCTTAAACCCCTAATTCCACTGTTTTTTCTCCGCCACCGAAAATCCACAAGTTCCGGCGATTTTTCACCTTCGAGCGCTCTCCACAAGATTCAGCATCCCAACTCGTCGGCGTTCACGTTCCCCCTATTCATGCTAGATCTTTAGTAATCAGAGCTTTTATTCTGTATTGAAAGGTAACTCTTATGCCGCCAACAAAGTCTTTTTTTTTTGCTATAGATTTAAGCATTGTATTTGGGTTGTTAACTGGTGGTATCATTTTGGGTTCTTTTGCTTCGAACTTGTTTTTTTTTTTGGATGGCTCGGCTTATTTATTGATGCTTAGGGAATTTGGCATGCTCCTATGTGTTGCTTGTTTGGAGTTTCTTCCATGTTTATTTTATATACAGTGGGTTTTATTTGAATGTTTACATTTGATGTAGCATTATTTGATATCATGTATTGGTGAAATTTTTGCTAGCCATGATCTGGTTTTGAGGTTTTCTTTTTGCTTATTGTGATTGCAATGGTTGAGTACCCTCTAGGTTGTTAGTTGCTTGGTATCTGGTTGAACTTGAAACAGTAGCAATATGTTTCAAATTTTAGTTCCTTTATGGTTAATTTTGTGAAGATGATACTTTGATTAATTGATTTTTCTTTTACTTTACCCGTCCTAGTTTTAACTATCAAACGTTTTCAAGGATCTTGTTTTGTATGTATGTTTTGCCTGGTGAACAATCCTTTGATAACCGGAATGTCTGAAAATGTGATTCAGATTTGTTACCGAAGACGTGTTCCATTCCTAGAAAACAATGTAACATGGTAGCCTTACTTTTGCTAGATTTCCATTTAAAATATTTCGAACAGAGATTTTCTATTTGGCCTAAATTTTTATTTTTGACTCGTCTTATTTCAATTCAGTCTTAGTTAGCAGCTTTCGGATGGTTGATACTTCAAGGTTCACTCACATTATATAGCAGGGGATCTATTCGACCAAATGCATAAGAGTAAAACGAACTTGAATATTGGAGCAAGTGTCCAAAACATATACCATTTTTAAGTATTGTAATGTAAATTGAAGTTATTATGGGTAGTAAAACTCTGTTCAAGTGGCCAAAGCAAATCACAAATTCTCTAGTTGTGCAGTTAATTAAAGCAGAAAAGGACGTGCAAAAAGCTGTTACTATATTCGATACTGCAACTGCTGAATATAGTAATGGGTTTCGTCATGATCATGAAACTTTTGGTCTCATGATCGCTAGGTTAGTCGCAGTGAATCAGTTTAGAACAGCAGAAGGGATGCTTGAGAGAATGAAGCAAGAAGACTGTAAGGTTACAGAGGACATACTTTTAACTATATCCAGGGGTTATGGACGCGTGCATAGGCCACTTGATGCCATCAGAGTTTTCCACACAATGGAAGGTTTTCAGCTTAGGCCCACTCAAAAGGCTTACCTTACAATACTAGATATTCTTGTGGAGGAAAACCATGTAAAGAGGGCTATTGGTTATTACAGGGAGATGAGAGAAATGGGATTTCCACCTAGTGTTGTTTCCCTCAATATTTTGATCAAGGCCCTCTTGAAAAACAAGGAGACTGTTGATTCTGCCTTACAGATATTTCGGGAGATGCCCAACCGCGGGTGCCAGCCTGATTCATATACATATGGTACATTGATTAATGGGCTGTGTAGACTTGGAAATATCATTGAGGCAAAGGAAATATTCAAAGAGATGGAGCAGAAAGGTTTTTCAGCTTCTGTTGTTACCTATACTAGTTTGATACATGGCTTGTGTCAGTCTAATAATTTAGATGAAGCTATTGAATTGCTTGAAGAAATGAAAAGAAATGACATTGAACCAAATGTTTTTACGTATAGTTCTCTTATGGATGGTTTATGCAAAGGAGGTCATTCGTCACAAGCAATGGAGTTCTTGGAAGTGATGGTCAGGAAGAACCATTTACCCAACATGGTTACTTATAGTTCTTTAATCAGTGGACTGTGTAAAGAAGGAAAGCTTTGTGAAGCTGTGGAGATTCTTGACAGGATGAGGATTCAAGGCTTGAAACCAAGTGCAGGGTTGTATGGAAAAATCATAAGTGGCTTCTGCGCTGCTGGCAGCTTTCAAGAAGCTGCAAACTTCATTGATGAGATGGTGCTAGGTGGTATCTCACCAAATCGAGCAAGTTGGAGCCTTCATGTTAGGATGCATAACATGGTAGTCCAGGGTCTTTGTAATAATGTTGATCCAACTCGTGCATTTCAGTTGTATCTGAGCATGCGTACTAGAGGCATCTCTGTTGAAGTTGGCACTTTTGATTGTCTTGTCAAATGTTTTTGTAAGAGAGGAGACCTGCACAAAGCTGCTCGGATTCTTGATGAGATGGTGTTAGATGGATGCATTCCAGATGAACAAATATGGAATGTTGTAATTGGTGGACTTTGGGACCGAAAAAAAGTGAGAGAAGCCACTGAGCTGTTGCTGGTTGAGCTGAGACAGAAGTTTGTTGAAGCTAAAAGTTGAAGTCTGTGTTTCTACACATTATCCATATGCATTGCATTCTTACTGAAAACCTTTGGTATCACATGACCTTTTTCTATTCTAAAAGGTTGTTATTTTGTTGCTAATTGAATGTGTTAGGCGCATAAATCTTGCTTATTGTTTATTATTGCATTTAGTCTCGATAAATTTTGTGCTGAGCCCTTTAATGGCTTGTTTGTTATTTGTGCTAACTGCTAAATGAATCTTTAACTGTTTCTAGTATAGTTTAGCTGTCTTTTAAATGCAATGATTTGATCATCATGTGACTCCACCATCAAAAAATAGAAAAAGAAGATTTCTTGGATATTGTTGAAGAAAAAAGATTTCTTGCAATCGCTGTATCTTTTGAACTCTTAAGTTATACGAATGAATTTCAGTGAATTCTAGGTTTCTAAATTACCCATTTCTTTTGATCCGCATCATAGAACTTCAACATTTATCAGTGGAAGCAACATTTAGTTGCTTTTGTGTAAATTTTGACGTCACTATTATCTGAACATGGATCTTACATGGACAACTAAATATGCTCTAATAAGTGTATACAATAACAGACAGGAATTCAATTCTACTAATCTTTTATATTTTTGGAGCTTCATAATATTACTAGTTCATGCCTAAATTGTTGCATCATGAAATTTGGAGATTTTTTTTTTTTTCATGGAAAAATAGTTTTATCTTTAGCTTTTACAATTTTGACATTGCAGATCCAAACTAACATTTTTCTATTTTTTTTGTGACTGAAGATGTGCTGTCTTTGCAATTAATTATCTCACCTCATCTCAAATGGTTGACATTTTCTGATGATCAGTGTCTCTGTGATCCTGATAGTTTGAGCACTAAATTGAGAAAGTAAATATGCTGTGTAAGATTTACAACTAAGCTTTCCTTGGGGGCCGACTTAATATTTCACACAACCCTTTTCTCTCTTCTTTGGGAACATTGCCTTGGCTCTTTCACAGCATTTATTTTAATGCGGAACATGCTTTTTGGAAAAGATTTTCAAGAATCCTGACCGTCTGGGCAAGGTAAACTCAGGTAATTGCAAAATCATTTTGTTTTGGTCAAACCCATTACTCGTGGTTGAAGTTTTCAGTTCCTAGAAAACTTGTTGCTCAGTCAGTTGAAGTAATTTGTTCGAATTTCGTTTAATGTTGGATTCACATACACACATATGTTAAATAAAGGGGGGAATATTCACTACTAGATAGCCACTTAACGAGGATGAGTTATCATTATCACTGACTTGTTGAATATTGACTGTTGAATACTATCAAGTTTTTCTTGTTGTATACATCTAGTTGTATATCTTATGAGAAATAAGATTCAATTAGTTGAAAAGTTGCTTAAGTAATCGATCCCCCGTTGAAAAGAAAACCGATTTGGTGTATAAACTATTGCTTACCCGATCAAGGCAGTGCTTATAAGGTTTAACAAATGGATTAATCAAGAACTTCTAGTGCTTGGTTTAGTCAGCTTTAAATATATTAAACAAAAGTATTGCTTTTTTTAATAATATATGATTTAATTAAGGAATTTCGATAGAATATATATATATGTGTGTGTATATAATTTGTTCCAGACACAAGACATAATTAATCCAATTAACTTACTGAAATAGGTAAAAAAATTGTCTCTGTAGGAAGTGCAGCAAAGAACATGCTGCCCAAAACTTCAATTCCCTTATGGCAATGCTGTGAGGATTTACTGCATCTCAGCTGAGGATGCTGGAAAGAGGCAATTCACCACATTCTCATCAAACAACACAATTGCTGAAAATACCAACACTGCCGTCACTGCACTGCATGCATGAAATGTATGAACTTTAGGTGATATTGTATTGCAAGTTGGGCTGGAAGGGTGGTTGATCCATCAATTACCTACAAGCCCTTGAGGATAGCAACCCATAACAGATGTTCCCCTTGTTGTCTTTAAAGTCATCGGTTAACCATAACAGGAAGCAGGAGGCACCGCATTGATATACAAGTGCAGCAGTCATGGCCTTGCTGATACAGTCACAGTTGCCTTGCCACTATTTCTGAAGATTGGAGTGAAGTTGGAAAGCAAGGACTGCGCCAGTTGGTAAAAGGTAGGCCAAATGGGCAGTGCTCTGAAATAATTAGCTAATGACTTTCTTATTTTTATGGATGGTCACTTACAAATACAAGCGCAGCAGTCATGACCTTGCTGACAGAGTCACAGTCACCAATATTTGTGAAAAGTGGAGAGATAAGTTGGAAATCTAGGACTGCGCCAGTATGTAAAAGGTTGGCCAAATGGGCAGTGCTCTGAGATGTCTGATCAATGGCTTTCTAATTTTATGGATGCTCACTTTTTGCAGGCAGCTATAATTTTTTGTGTGGTGTTGCTGATGTTCCCTTCAAGTTTCTCGGATTGCCAATAGGTGTCAACCCTAGGGGATGTAAGACATGGCAGCCAGTTGTAGACTCTTTTAAGAAGATACTAGCTTCTTGGAAAGGAAAAGGATTCTTTCAGAGGAAGAATTACTCTCCTATACTCTGTACTTTCAAATTTGCCTCTATATTTCTTATCCTTCTACAAGATGCCAAAGTGCATTGCTAAAACGCTAAAGAGTGGGGAGGTTTGGGGTTACAACCATAGAGTTGTTTAATATTAGCTTGCTTGGTAAGTGGGTATGACTTTGTCTAAAAGATAACAAAGCACTTTGGTGGGTGGGTACGAAGGGAAGGAGGATTGATAATCTTGATTTTGTTTGGTGGCAAGACTTGTGTAAAATGGTGCGTGAGGTAAGTTCAGTTCAGTTTGTGGTTTTCAAAAAATGCATCAAGGGAAGTTAGAAATGGGAAATCTACTAAATTTTGGGAAGACATGGATAGGTTCATGAAACTGGAATTGACTGCTTTTGCGCAGTTTTATTTCTTTTAATAAACTTCTTTTTGCTTAGTTTTTGGTAATATTATTATGTATTGAATGTTAAATGCAAGAAATGAGCAACTTCACAATTTTTGGCTATGTTGAATTTCTTTAGGCCTTCTAAAAAGACTAAATCATAATAATAAAAATGATGTTTTGACAATATTTTATACATAATTAATTATAATAACTAATTGTATCAGTGATTGATTGTGAATATATCCGTATTTATTGTAAAGAGTGATATTTTAACAAATTTTATATTATGAAACTATTTATATTATTATTTTATTCTAAAATTTCATTTATATTCATTATTATCATTTGAATATATTATTAAAGAACTGTGAAGTGGTTGTTTGGAAAAAAATGGTTAATTAAGAGGTATTTTTTTCTTGAAAAATGATCTTTAGACAACTCGTTTCTTCATTGCGCCAGAATACAACCTTGACGTGGCTGAGATTGATGACATGTCAAGGGTATTTTTGTCATTGTAGGAAAATAATTAAAATTTGAAAGATTGGAAACCGTGAAGGGTGTTTTTTGTCATTACAGGGAGATAGTGAAAATGTGGAAGCAGAAATATTTAGGTTTACAACGTCACCAAGCACTCTCTTGGTTCTGCTATGCGAAGAGAAGAAAAGGTGAAGGCGAAAATGCGAATGGAACTACGAAGTCTAAACGAAACTACGAACAAGTTTATAATTTTTGCGAAGAGGAAAGTGAAGCTCAACAACGAAGGGGGAGACAAAGGCATTTGGAAAACAACGAGGGAGAGACAAAGACATTTGGAAAGGACGAAGGTGGTAAGAGAGAGCGTGTAGTTGTGAATATTGGTAAGATTTATTAGTGTTTTTTTTTTTTTTTGGATTTTTAGGGTTGTTATTTTGTTTTGGGATTTAGTGATAATTTTTGTTGGTGATCCTGGTGGTATGGCTCTAAATATTATATTGGTACTTATCTATTGAGAAACTTATGAAGTTTGTGGGTATTGTAGAGTTAAGTTA